>NC_136864.1:16032459-17449126 GCF_951799975.1 Gobius niger | reverse complement strand
TGTGTTGAATGTGGCCTATTTTGTGGTGTATTCCAAGAATATTTTTTTGTAACAGACTGCTTCATAAACAAGGAAATTTAAAAAAAATCCCACTGTATGCTGTAGCAGCTATTTACAACCAGGTGTGTGCGAGGGACTTTGCCCTCTCTTTAACCCTAGTATAAGAGTCTGTTTTTGTCTCAGGGGCAGTTGATCCGGACGGGGGCAGGAAGCCATTGGAGTGGTCGTATATGGCAGCAGGACTGGGCACTCTCCTCGCTCTCTCACTCATTATAGTTATGGCTGTAAAGTTTCGAGTCTTCCACCGTTTCCTGGCCAGCTATAGACACTCGTTGCTGCATGAGAGCGATGGGATAAGCCAGTATGGACAAGAGGAGGTGGCCTTCCCCAACAACATATCGTCCCGAGTGGGGATGGGTCCTAGAACGCAGTATCAGCTAGATGACGATGATGATGGATTTATTGAAGACAATTACATCCAGACGAGTGAGAAGGAGCGGGCAGAGAGAGAGGCACAAGAGGACGAGGAGGAGGAGGACAGCGATGATGACCTGGATCTGCAGTTCACCATAGGCTGAGACTATCGTAAAGTACTGTGTAATAAATAGTATTCCCAAAATACATCTGTCATATATAGGCATTTCACAGAGAGAATGCCATTAAATAACATGTATAACATTTATTCTCATGGTCATTTTCAAAAATGTAGATGCTTTTGGGATCTATATGAACACATTAATGAATCTGAAAATCTACTGTTAGTGATATTTATTTGATTTTATATTTTACCAAACCAACTCTTTCCACATTAATAAAGGACTGTTGCACATTGTTAATGCTTTTTTCACAGTTTTTCAAATAACCCTTAGAAGAGATAGGTCGAGTTCTTGCCTCAGATGAGGCTGGTCCTGCTGGAGGACATGTCCCGACCGGAGACACTGAACACTTGGACAGTTCGTCCACTCAGTCTTCTGACTCTGTGGTTCCTGTGTGTTCTGCTCCTTCTCTGGCTCCTCTTGAAGAACATCAGCACACAGTAGAGGAGTACAGCCAGAGCCAGGGCTGCCCCTGCAGACAAAAGCCACGCACCGCACAGTAGCATGTCCCACCTGTCCCGCTCCCTCTTCACTGAGCCCACACAAAGCAGGGCTGTCCCACACAGAGACAATGCTGTACCCACAGCCAAGAGGAGTGCGGGGTCCCCGCGCCCACCACTCCTCAGTTGCTCTATACGCCGCCGGCTGCGCACACAGTTCATGTCTTGAATGGCAGAGCTCAGCAGCTGCTTGAGAAGCACCACCAGAGACAGAAGGCACATCACGGTGCCCACAGCCAGCCGCCACTCTCCTGACAGGCTGCTGGTGGTAGACAAGAGCCCCACTCCTCCTAAGCCCAGGCCCAGGATCAGAGCCACTGAGGCGCAGTAACAGAGCAGAGACTGGCGCGGCTGTCTGAACCACCACAGCTCCACCTGCTCATCCAGGACACGCCTCTGGAACAGGGCTGGCTCCAACTGCAGGGAACGCTGATGAAAAATCTGCACATCTGCCATGTCAACCTGTGGAAAGTGTACAATGTTCAGACACAATAAAACACAATCAGTTATGAATCAATTAATAATAAACGTCACACAATAAACTATGTTACATCTTTCAAAATATAATAATAAAACTCTGGTACAAGTGAACAATATTCAATTGCACATATATGCTCTAACTACACAATCATACAACTATATGTGCTATGTAGAAATCTATGCTGATCTATTAAAGCCTTCAGCACAGTCAACTGACTCGTAATGTGAACGACAGGCAGCAACAGAGGTCTTTCATTAATCAATACTTACATCAGGTAGGTGGAAGATAATATTGTTCTGCCACATACATCTCACCAGGCCACTTCAGATGCAGCAAAAGCACTTCAGTTACTCCAACCATGTGACCTTGATTCATGTTTTCCAGGTTATGTCTCTCTGACTACATCCAGCCGGTAAAAGCACACCATTCCAGCAATCCAGATGTCTCCCTCTTGTATTAAAAAAAAGAATAAATCCCTGATGCTGAGCCACACACAGGGACTGATTCTCTTACTGTCCTTCAAATCTTTAGGCCACTTTCAATCCTGCAGTCATTTCTTCGCACATCCATGACAGACGCTGACAAGTTGTGTAGGAGAAGCAGCTCAGCCCTCACCTATTGCTCTCCTCTATTGTATAGCATCTGATCTTGGAAAATCAACTTGTCAAAATAACAATGGACCAGCGAATCTGCCTTGGACCGTGCAAAGTGATTGTCCTGTCATAGCCTTGCTCCAGGACAGACAATAGACAGGGTGGTGCTGTGGGGAAGGCGCTCCCGGGCAGAGATGTGCTGGTGTGTTTGCTGTTGTGAGGGCCTGAGTGATGTCACTAGGAGCTGATAATGGGGTTTCTGTGATCCGGGGATAGCGTCATTCACTATGGCATGCAGCTTTTAGATTCGACACACTGGGTCTCCACGAGGCAATGAAACTGGTGGTGTGTGTCTGCTATGGTGACATATGACGCTCTTGACTCACAGAATACATGGCTGTTTAAAGCATAAACATAGCCTTAATTCTCCTTACTAACTTCACTGATCCTTTAAGGTCTTTTTTCTACTGTTAAGAGCTTGGTTTGCTTTCAATAACCCTACATGACATTTGCTATTTAAAAGACTATTATCTGAGAAGCACCTCTCAGAGGTCAATCACTAAAAAGCCAAGAAAAGGCGAATAATGATGGTGCGCTTACGCTCTCTAGTGGCTAAATCCTAAGGTACATGCTACAGGCTTAAGCGTCACATAATATTATTAATAATCGATACAATTTGACCCCAAACTAATTTTTATTGTTAGACACTTTATGATTATCTCAGAAACTTAATGTAACTTGATTGACTCAAAGGTTGAAACTTGCATCATTTGTTTTAACAGTCAATGCCTTAGAGTTGTCTAGTAATGACGCAAATTGTTCTTCTAGGACCCTGAGAGGCCCATGATTCATAAAAAAAAGAAAATTATTATTAAAAAATAATAGGCCATTATTTTGGTCACGATTTCGTTTGCGATTATATTGTTCTACCACATGGTGGCGATATCACACTAAAAGCAGAGCAGGTTACATGCGCGTAAAATTTCCCTCAATGAATAGATTAAAATAATAAAGCTTTTATTTCATTACATACATTTTATAGTTGTGAATTATCTAGCGCCGACCAAATGTGAGCGGCTAAAGCTCTCCTCAGACATGACTGTAACTTTACTGGGAGTGGGACATCTCCAGCTCTTCTGGAGATGTTGACTAAAGTCAGCTATATATATATATATATATATATATATATATATATATATATATATATAAAATAACAGAAAAACAAAAAAGTAATGTTATTTTTCAAAACTGACTTGACTGACTGACAAAGATGGATAAATGATTCCACACAGACCAAGGTCCAAACTGGATTCCTGTCTCCAGCACAGGTGCAGCCGCCTGTCTCAGCCATCAGTCAGATAAATTTGCTGCCACAGTATCTTGAAGTAGAAACAAATGCCACTGAAGGCAATCTAAGCAGTAATAGGGGGAAAAGCTGCTTCAACACATGCCTCCTATAGGTTAATTAACAGTGAAGAGACGACACAATGTCAAATAGCACGCAGAAGTGTGTGATTGCTGATGAAAAAGATGATATGGATGGCATAAACTGCATTCAACTTCCAATCCTAATACAAACTCCATTAGTTAGGCTCATAACTCGCACATTGATTAAGCTTTCTAACACATGCAGGAAATTGTCCATACACTGTCCATACAGAGCTTGTGTGAACTTGTGCATGCCCAATTTAACTGGTTATCAGTGGTTGAGTTTATGTAATGCTTCTTATTTTGGTGGGATAATACCTGTGATAAGTTGAAATCATAGTCTTTCACCTATGGAAGACCTAATACTGTAGCCTTTATGAGTAGCTCAAACAAAGTCTAGAATGATATGGATACAAAAAACAGGTACCTGCAAATTTTCTGCAACAAACTGTAATCTTAAGAGCCACAAAAGGATAGAGCACTATGTTGCCAGTATCTGAAATGGTACTTAAATGAGCAGACACATTAAAACAAGTAAGGTTGATGATAAATTATATCATAGCTTGTGTTCCTGGTGACTATGTTCTATTAATATGAGGATGATGTATTTTGTGTGTGAACAAACAATTGTACTGCATGTATAGTCAGGTAACTATGAATTATTATAAGTGATATTAAGTTTAAAGGCCCTGTGTAACATTTCGTACCCACTCCCGTCTCAGTTACAATCATGTCTGCAAAGGCACATGTTTGTTTGTGCATTTATGAGGTATTTTTGAAACTATGAAGATATCTGTCATAAAATAAATACTTGTATTTCAATTTTATTTATGGTCTAAAATTCAACGCGGTGTGGCATTAAATGTTTTACAAATGAACACAATGCATATAATTGGCCAATCGGCCTGCAATTTGATGTAACATAGTATAAAATAATAATATTTTTTCTAAAGTCACACAGTTGCTGATCTCAGTAACTAATTGTAATTCCCAGTGTCATAGCTTTGATTCATGAATCCCGTGCACAGGAAATGAGAAAGATCTTTCAGGTGTGATCAGCACAGTGCACGAGTCTGCGCAGTATTTTTGCTGTTCCTGTACTTTTCTGGACTGAGATGTCTGATGTATTTCCTGGGATCTGAGGTAGCCACTCCTCCAGTTTGGGGGTCACTGTCCCGAGTGCCCCAACGTCCACGAGCACCACTGATGCCTTCACCCTCCAGGCCTTCTCCAGCTCTTCTCTGAGCCCCTGGTATTTCTTTAGTTTCTCGTGTTGGTTTTTCCTGATGTTGAAATCACTTGGTATTATTACTATGTCGACCACAACGGCTTTCCTCTGCTCTTTGTCCTCCACCACAATGTCCGGTTGGTTCGCCTTTACCACTCTCTCTGTATCTGGAAGTCCCACAGGATCGTTTCTCGGTCATTCTCGACCACCTTTGGAGGTGTTTCCCACTTTGACCTTGTGGTTTCCAGCCCATACTCTGCACAGATGTTCCTGTACACTATGCCAGCCACTTGGTTTTGACATTCCATGAAACAGTAATCCACCGTTACACCTAACAGTTTATGTAATTATTATTCATATAAAAAACTTGGATGTTGCGTTCATGTGTCGTCTAAAGAGCCTATACTTTGTGATCCTATGGTGGTATAGGGTAACCATGAAAATGCTCATGTTTTTGGCTTGGATTATGGTTAATATCTTTGAAATCTTCCGGCCTATCCACATGAAACAAAAACTGGCACAAAGTTCAACGCCTTCTCCGTCTGCACAGATGAGTAAGGTTGAATTATTTTCTCATAAAGGTGTTCAAAAGTAGCATCAACACATTGGCATGATATTGGTCGCTTGAAAGGACTGTCAATCAAACGATGAATATGTCACAGTTTCACAGGACCCAGAACCAGAATACAGGACGAAGGTGGTTTATTTCTTAACAGGTAGGTGTGTAGTCGGCACGGGCAGGTCACGGGGAAGGTAGGTTGACAGGGAGGCAGAGGCAGACACGAAGGTGGTGAGTTGGGAGGGACAGGCTGAGGCGGACACGGAACTGGCTGGCAGGACCTGGACACAGGAGGTAAGTATGAGCAAAAATATTTAAAGCTAACTTGGAGCCACAATCTTTGCCCTAGCTATTAACAAAAATGAACTGGCAAGTGGTCACCAGGCTTCTTATTCTAGAAGTTCGGTGGTGGATTGAAGCCAGGTGGAGTGACAAACACACACATAAGGGAGGGGGAGAGACAAAACAGAACATGGAGTAGATTCTGACAAATATGGCAGAGTTGGAGACCTAATCTCTCACAAAATATGCTCAGGTTGACCATTTGTATATTATCTGTTTGGAGATTTCTTTCAAAAACTGCCTTTTTCACATAGTCGTATTAGCGCCAGCCCTCTACCTGACTTCATGACAACATCACATTTTAGAACGTGAACGCAATATTGTTATTATCAGTGTCCTTCTAATAGCTGTTCCTGGTCAATCATGACAACTGCCCTAAGCTGGTCTCTCTTAGTCATCAATGCAACTGTGTTCCTGCCCAGTGTAGCAGTGCACAGGCTGGGAGTGAACAGGAGGAAGGATTAAGTTATTCTTCAGCTTATCTCCATTAAAATGACTGATTATTCCGTCAGTGCTGGTCATGGCCTATATTTGAACAGCAGCCTTGTTCGCTCAGCCTCTAAGCCACTGGTGTTTTGAATCATACCACACCGACGCACTTTTATCTGTCATGGCATACAGTAACATTCAGAGGTGTGGCTAAAGCAATAATGTTACAGTTTAGCTAATGAAAAACAAGAGGTCCCTGTCTGTTGCTCCAATCACACAGAAGGTGAATAACCTACTTCATTTGCATTTAGATGGGTATCATGGTGTATTATGTCCAGAGGCTGTTTTAAAAAAGGGTTGTTTAACAAGACAAGGGACAAGGGACCTGTGCAGATGTGGAACAGGTGGAGTGGCTTAAACGGCTTAAAAATTAAATGTTCAAATTCTGGGGCCAGCCACCGGAAAAAGGTGGCTTCCCCTCTACAGGTCGGTGGGGAGTCCTTACCTCAAGTGGAGGAGTTCAAGTATCTCGGGGTCTTGTTCACGAGTGAGGGACGGATGGAGCGTGAGATCGACAGACGGATCGGTGCGGCGTCAGCAGTGATGCGGTCGCTGTATCGGTCTGTCGTGGTGAAGAGGTAGCTGAGTCGGGGGGCGAAGCTCTCGATTTACCGATCGATCTATGTTCCCACCCTCACCTATGGTCATGAGATTTGGGTAATGACCGAAAGGACAAGATCGCGAATACAAGCGGCCGAAATGAGTTTCCTTCGCAGGGTGGCTGGGCGCACCCTTCGAGATCGGGTGAGGAGCTCAGTTACCCGAGAGGAGTAACTGAAGGGAGGAGCCAGCTGAGGTGGCTAGGGCATCTGTTCCGGATGCCTCCTGGTCGCCTCCCGCGGGAGGTGTTCCAGGCATGTCCTAGTGGGACAAGGCCTCGTGGAAGACCCAGGACACGGTGGTGGGACTATGTCTCCGAGCTGGCCTGGTGTCGCCTCGGGGTCAGAACAGCTGGAGGAGGTGTGTGTGGATCGGCAAGTCTGGGCATCTCTGCTGAGACTGCTGCCCCCGAAACCCGGCCCCGGATAAAGCGGAAAAAAATGGATGGAGGGATGGATGGAAATTCTGGGGCCATATGTGAACCTACTGCAAGTCTATTTGTTTGAAAATGGATGACAACAATAATAGTTTTATTATATGATCTTTTCCAGAATTTTTGTTTTCCTGTTCCAAATCTGGCTTTACAAAATAATGATGGTGATGCGTATTTTGTATTTCTCAAGCATCAATTATTATTTGTTGTGCATTCAAATTAGTAATGTGTGTCTAATGGGTTTTGTGTAACAATAATCTACTAAAATACTTTTCTTTTCAGTGCATAGTTAGCTGAGAAGATCCTCTCCCTCCATTCACATTCTTCTACTATAAAAGCCAATAACTGCTACATCGACTTATCGCCCCAATTAATGATAGAAAAACAATATATATTTTGGTAATACAAACTGATTTGTGTTTCATTGAGTTTCCTGTTAATTGGAGCTTGTATGTGATAAAGGATGTGGTGTGTCCACACGTTGTTGTCTCACCATATGTCACTTTTCATTTGATCTTCTTTATTTAATATTCTTAATGCATGCCCTATAGGCTTATAGTTGAATGGTTTTAAGCTTAATTTGATCTTGATTCTGTGTTATATGTTTTATGTCGCACGTTTGCACCGAAAAAAATTCCCAGTTTGTGAACCTGTTCTCAAACATGGCAATAAAACTCTATTCTGATTCTGATATGTTAACCTCTTAACCCCCACCTGAACCAAGCACATTTTCTCCACTTTGGCTTCACCCAAATTTAAAAACTTAAAGGAACAGGCCACTGTTTTCACATACTGAGATAATTATGTTCTTACCTGAGCTTAGACGAGTTGAAACTTGTCTGGTCAAATAGCAAAATAGCAACAAAAATGAGGATGAAAACGCAACAAAAAACATGGCGAAAACACAGCAAAAAAGCAAAGAAAAAGCAACAAAAAACGACAAATGTTTGACAAAAACTTGGCGACAACAAAGTTCTGATCACTGTTGCAGGTCTTAGCTTTCAAATGAGGCCTTACACTGTTGCTCTCCAGTTGAGAAGTACTAGGCTATAGGTATTGTAAGGCATAATAATACCTTACGGCTTACAATACCTATAGCCTAGTACCCCTTTTTATCCGCTTAGAAAATCGACATGTTTAACTTTGTGTAACTGGAGTTGAATCGTGTAACTTTTCATGTAGCTGTATTTAAAGAGGGGGTATTATGCTTTTTTCAATCACATAGCACCAGTCTATATCACACTACAATGATGACGAAACCTTCTGTTGGTCTGTAAATGCAGTAAATTAAAATAACTGCCTTGTATAAAATTGCTCTCTCAAAATGGCTGTAGCGAATGTCTTGAAATAGGCCTCTGTCTCTTTAAGAACCTCTGACCCTTTCCGACACGCCACCTCCACACGCTGTCTGTGGCATCAGTGGGGAGGGGGTTCTGCTGAGGAGCAGTGGTTGGTTACTCGGCTGGTGATGAAAGCTCGGAGGCGTCTCCAGGAGGTGGGGGCGTTCCTAGGAGGACTCAGGCAAACCTATCCCTAAGATGGCTGCCATCAGAGTTATTACAGATTACTCAAAAATATGTGAATGTGCCAAGGCTTCAGGCTTTTTTTTAATAAGGGAATGACATAATAACATGATGTAAAGCTTGAAAAAAGTAGATTTTGCAGAAAACAGAAAATGTGGACTAACTTCACCCCAGTTTGGAATATGCTGGGAGAGGCTAAATGCTAACATCGTCTTTAGTCTTTGTGTGTGAATGAGCGCACGCACAAAGTCCAAACAGTTACGCATCAACTCGTCTAAGCTCATGAGATGAGGTGAGAACATATCTCAGCATGGAAAAACGGTGGCCTGTTCCTTTGAAGTGGTACGCATTTCTAGAACATGGGATTCCAGAGATTTCCATTTTTTAAAGCTAGCTTCAGTGGCATCACGCGGTCTTCGATGATAGTATCATTTATCCCAATATTTTCCTACATCATTATATTGAACTTCACGTCCCCTCCCGCCTATTTATGATATTGCACTCATCATTGTTGCGCATAATTAAATGTTTCAAAACTCTTTCAACACAAATCTTCTTTTTTCTTAACCCGCCTGAACCATACAGGAGCATCCTCAGAAGAAGCAAAAAAAAACAATTAACTCCCTGTCCCGCCTTCTCTCGCTCGTCACGCGAGTTTCAGCCAATTGGAGAGCGCGCGGCAGGACGGAGGCGGAGGTGCTGCACGGCGAGGAGGCAAGCGTCGCAGCGCTACAACAAGGAGCGAGGGGTCTGCTGTCGGGCTTTTGTTTAGTGGACGTGAATGAGCTCCATCACCTGCTCCAGAGATGTGGACGGATATACGGACACTGTTTTTGTTGCACTCGCTATTTCTGAGGCTTCATTTCTCCGGAGGTTAGTGCGTAATTATTTGCAGATCGATCTCCATTGGCGACGGGGAATAAAACATACAAAATATCTCCGTCCAGCGGGTAAATGAGCGGCGGGTGCAACTGGAAGCGCTTCTGTCGCTCAGTCCTTGTGCTTTCTCCTTTTAAACATGAGGAAAACACACTTGCTCTCAGTCATCACAAACTAGTTCCAATGCGCAATGTATTTTTTAAGTCAAGTCCGTATGCGTAAAATCACGTGGTTTGCTTTATGTATTAGAAACCGGAGGGGGCAAGTGTTTAGTGGCTGTGAGCATCCCTAGCCAACCGCATCAGTGGTTTGTAGCATGCCCTGTAGGAGCCGAGCATGCTCCCCTTTGCGAGGCAATTTAGTATTCTCCAGTAAGTTTAATCATGGCCTGTGAAAAGATAATAAGTGCAAGAAACAGGGCCCTGACGCTCTACCATCCAAATCCAATTGACCCGAATGAATGCTGAATATCAATTAGCCATTCATTTGCAAATTTCACTTGAACAACTACTGTTCCAACACAATTCGCAGTGCTTTTAACCTGAACGCAGCACTTTTTTTTCACGTGCTTATTGTGTTTTTCTCTTTCTGTAATAAAGCAACGGATGAGTGTGAAGATGGACAGTTTCAATGCAATAACCAGAGGTGTATACCGACCCTCTGGAGGTGTGACGACGATGACGACTGCTCAGACAACAGTGATGAAGAAAACTGCCGTAAGTGTCACGCAATCACGCGCACGCAACAATTACAATCATGCTGAAAATGTCAAAAGGGAAGTCATTATCACCATATAGGCCTATTGGGCTTCCCCCCCCCCCCCCCCCCCCCCCCCCCCGAAACAGCAATTTTGACACAGAAATGTTCTTGGGGAGTTTGTTGTTTTTGTTTTTTTCCCCTAATATTTTTCTTTCAATCAACCAGCTCTTTAATTAGTCTCTGAATTGATCATCACAGAGCTACAATTATCTTTTTTTATCGAAGCTAATGGCCCATATATAGTTTGAATACAAGAGGTTTATGAGGCATAGCTTCCCATCATTTTTAATTAAAGAACCACCGACTGCTTGTTAACTGGCTGTGATGATGCTTTATCCACAGTCACACACATGGGCCTTGAATGTTTTCCAATCAAGGCCCCGGATATGAGAGCAAAAAAAATCATAAAAGCTGGTCATGAGGAAATATCCAGGGCCATGTTGCTAAAAACTTCAACTGGTCTCACATGCAGAGATATGTTTACTGTTGACTACTTCGATTCGGTTTTGTGTAAGATTCTGACAAGTCTTGAATTATACGAAGACATTTTTGCGTTCTTAGCTTATGCAATTCAACCTATTTTTAAAATGCAAAGTTGCTCAAGTCTTTGGCAGGTCTTGAGGTCTTCTTGTTTGTGAGTGTAAATAATAGACTCAGCTTCCTCTCATTGACTGTGTGAGCCAGTGGCCTATATATATATTTGGGGATGCTTGCGCTGTATCCAGTGAAGTTGTGCCAAAACATAGCCCGTTTCCTTTGTGTCTGCTTTAATTGTGGCTCCGGAGAAATCCATGCACCTCCCTCACACATGCTTTACTGTATGAGCACATTCGCTGTGTCTGCTTTCTTTCTGCGTTCTTGTTCGTCTCAGTCTTTTATAAATGTCCTTGGCGTGAATATCTTTGGTTAGACGACTGTAGGTCTTTCAATTGTTGCGCTGTGCAGCATGTTCCCTCAGGCGCGTTCAGGAAAAGCAGGTCATTATTTGGAGTATTCTCACTAATAGAACTAATAGAATAGAGTAATGGATGACATTAGTGGCATGGGCAGGCGATACGAGACATGGAGGATGAATATTGAAATAAAACAAATATAGGTTTTGACAATGGAACCTTTTATTTTTACCTGTATTTGAAAATATGTTTGTATTGCTGGGTTTCAGAGATCACCATTTTCTAGCAGAGGTTCTCAAACTAGAGCTGGGACTGAGGACCCTTGACCAAACAGAGAACATTCCCCAAAACCCTGGAATGTCCTCTGTTCTCCTATTAACACTACAATAGATGCAGGCATGTGGAAACCGACATTGTAAAAAGAGTTGTTTCTCTTGAACTGCCAATTGTTAAAGATGATGTTATTGTTAAAAGGATTATCAGCGATTTTTAATGTATGTTTTGCTGACCCCTTCACACGGCTCAGGGACCCTTCGTGTTGAAATGAGCGTTTGCAAAATGACTGTTGAATTTCTTGTGTGGCTGACCGTGAACAAACCAGGGCTACCATCAGGACTTCATCACGTCTGATGTTTGAATATTCCGATCTGTATGACTTTGAAATGTCTTGTGCAGGTCAACCAGACACCTTTACTGGATGTAAAACAATAAATCAGTCTCCAAAAGCCATCGAAGCTGGAGCTACTGTCACTCACTGTTTACAATCGGTGTAAACCTACCATTATGATAGAAAATGGCCTTCAGTCTTTGATTTTTTTCCGTCCTCTCTGAGCGTGGATAATCACTGATTTTCCACCATTCACGAGTTCTGGATATTGCTTTTATCTTGTTTATTTTAAAAGGATTTCAGACGGTTTGAATGTTAAAAAAGTGCTTTGAAAAGCTGTTTAATATTCAAGCAATGGAGAAATAACAATCTAAAAACACTATGATTTGGTCCATAATTTGCATTTAGAGCACATTCGCTTCAGATTTATCAGTAAGGGAATAGTAGTAACAACAGGCTGCACAATTGATTGCAAGCAAATAGAAATCGTAATTTTATGAAATTAGCCGGAACAATTGCCCTCTTAAACAACATAATATCCCGTCTCTGTTGACTTTTTATCCTATATAACTGATTCTGATTAGTTTAGCGGTGGTGTTAATGCTCCTGGACGTGTTTAAGATGTGCAGTCTGAACCCAATCTTGATTTCATAAACAAATATCTCCATTATAGGATCTCTGTAATGCGCTGTAGAGTGTGGTCTGGACTTAGTTGTTTACGCTAATGTTGTTTTGAAATGTTTGTCCTGTGTCACTTAAAATTGAAATTCTATTCTATTACACCGATAGGCCACCAGCTGCAGTGAGTGTGCAACAGAGCATGATTGTGAAATATGCTGACAGATACAAACCTCTGCTGCAGTCCTGTATTAGTCTCACCTTGTTTCTGACCTGACGGCGTACAGTTGACCTCGGACACACCTTTAAACACTGTCAGTGCCTATGGAAATCTAATATAATTTATGCTGTGTGATGCATCCATCATCAGTCCGTAGTCCCATCCCCCCCAGACCTCCTCGAGTCTGCACCCACACCATCCCCCATCAGTCACCGGGCTCCCCACTGACCGTTGGTCTGCTCAGTCTTCAGATATACTGCACACGCACCCTCACATCATGGACAGATGCTAGTCTTATAATAAGATCGATATGCTTCTTGACATGAGGAATTCTTCATCAGAAATATCTGAATGTATTACTAATTTTATAAAATGTGCTAAATCAACCACCTGGTCTTGCATTTTGATGTAAAGTAATAATATATATATATATAGATATAGTCCCTCCTTCCCAGATCTCAGTATCTAATCAGTCTAGTATCCTCCTGCGTTGACCAATGAGACAAGCTTTTCTTGTGAACCAGCCTGTCAGTTCCAATCAGGAGGGAGGGCGAGGAGCTTGATCATTCACTTTTGAAAATTCAGTTCCTAGTCTCCTTATTTTGCAAACAAAGAGGGCTTCCTGGTTAAAGAAGGGAGGAATTTGATTGTCTACTTTAAAATTTCACTCAATCCCTCCTCACTTGGTAAACTTGCAGATTATCACTCAAAAAAAATAATCTCTCCAGGTGCAAGTGCAAACAGCCAAATTTGATAAATATTTACATAATTTTTTCCTCAAAACTTAAAAACTTATGTAATTGTTCATTTTTGATTTGAATGCTGCTCTGTGTTGATATTATAACCGCTTCTCTCAGCACAGTGCATGTTTGTGCGTGTTTACCCAAAAATGTACTAATTATTGATCACTAATTTTTGACACACATCAAGTTGGTTGGAAAAGATTTCAATATTAAAATAAGTGAAGATCAAACGATTAAAGGAATAGGCCACCGTTTTTACATACTGAGATATGTTCTTACCTCACTTTAGTCGAGTTAATATATCCCCGTCTGGTCTTTGTCCGTGCGCTCTGTCACGCAAACGGAGCACATACGCAGCCTCTCCCACATGTCACATAGCTCCAAAAAAGCTCACGATAGAAGCTACCAAGCTCTTCCACGTGTTCCCTATTTAAATAAAGTTACGTGAAGTGTTTTCATGCGAAGTATATTTACACAGAAATGTAACATGTCGATTTTATAAGCAGATAAAAAGGGGTACTATATTGTGAGGCGTAATGATACGAGGAGTAAAACGTCCGCGCAGTAACTCCTAAAGGTTATTGACGGAAGTGAGCGGGGGAAGTCTTTAGGAGTTACTGCGCGGACGTTTTGCTCCTCGTATCATTACGCCTCACAATATAGTCCCCCTTTTTATTTGCTTATAAAATCGACATGTTACATTTCTGTGTAAATACACTTTGCATGAAAACACTTCACGTAACTTTATTTAAATAGGAAACACGTGGAAGAGCTTGGTAGCTTCTATCGTGAGCTTTTTTGGAGCTATGTGACATGTGGGAGAGGCTGCGTATGTGCTCCGTTTGCGTGACAGTGCGCACGGACAAAGACCAGACGGGGATATATTAACACTTCTAAGGCTAGGTAAGAACATGTCTTAGTATATAAAAACGGTGGCCTATTCCTTTAAATAACACCTATACCATGATGCCACAGGGTTACTTTGTGAATATTTGCTGTTGTTTTAGCCCAACAAACAATGCAAAGAATCTGTCTTTTAATTAAGATCCATACAAATTAAATCGTCTTTAAGGAAGTGGAGTGAAACAGCATATGGCCAATGCCTGCAGCAATTTCTGTGAACCGCGTTCTTCCAGTGAGCCACTGAGACCCGAAACCAAATGAATTACACTGCGATGCCACAACCTGTGTTCAACACAACACGAGACTCGTATAACTTTAGCACTGCAGAAACAGTATTATATTTTTGTTAAATATTTCCATTCATTTTGTGGAAAAAATATTCTAAATAGATTTTACGTACATAAGCAAATAAAACACATTACAATATGCAGTGCTAGAGAAAATACAATGGTCTGTTATGCAGGAGAAGTTTATTTAGGACTCGCAGGACATGAACCTGAGACATTGCGCTGGTCTAACCATTCAAGTCTGGCTATGCTTCTACAGGAAGAGGTATAAATGCACCCTGTTGTGCGTCATTCTGATATGCATGCAAGCCAACAGTTAGTGCTTGAGAGCCACAGTAATGGCTACACGACAAAGATGGTACGACTTAACGATTTGATTCTGTTCTCTAATATGCAGAAAACAAAAAAAACACAATAGGCACAACAAAAGATCACAATAAAATCTATTGTCACATTGCAGTCGATGTGTAATACATCCTTAAGCCGTCAATGCACCAAGAACTTACCGATTGATTGGATCTGAGGTGGTAACTAAAAGCAACAGGTCGACCTAAAAAGATTCTCTGTTGATTATGTGTAACAGAAATGAATGAATATTTTGTACATGTTCAGGTCTCTCCTGAGCTTTTCTTCATTATCTACTGTATGTTGCGCCTGGTTCACTTTCTTCGCTTCATGCCGGTGTTTTCTGTGGCACAGATCAGAGCAGAGTGACACAGTCCGGCTCGACTCAGCACAGATCTTTTCATCTTTGCCCCTGATAAACCTGTTTCATCTGTTCATGAATTTTACATGCCTGCCTACTCCGTAAAGCTCCCAGTCAGCAGCACAGCGTTCCCTACCCCCTCCCTGTTGTGATCAGTACCTAAACTCCTTTACATTTGTGACACCGCGGCACCTCTCCACACCTGCTGCTGGAGCTGTTGTTTATCACCTCACTCAATATGAAACTTTTCAGTCGAGGCACGCCGCTTTTTCCACATTGCCGTGACTAAAGTCCTGCCAATGCACAAAGCCTTTACATCCTCTCAAGAGACACCACAAGACGCTGCACAGACGCTCGCTTTTGGATCTCTGTTTCTAAGCTCAGTTTTCACACGACACAGTCACATTTAAAAAAAAAAAAAAAAAAAAGAAAAAAGTATTGAAATGCACTTGAATATAAAATGAGTTCAAACATCTCTGGAGGGAGGCGGTGATTTTTTTTCTTAAGAGCATTCTATGAAAACGATTGAAATATTGTTTTACATTATCATGTAGGGCACTGTGGGCGATATTGAAACATGAAACACAGCAACAGAAGCCAAATGAATGCTAAGTGTGTATTGTTATTTGATTTCACCAACACACATGTAGTATGTCGAGAGTTCTGTTTAGAAGGAAAATTATGCCTATATTGAATTACTTTTTCCTACTCACTCCTATTAGCCGGCCTCTGTCATGCTCTGGGTGAGAAACAGGTGGTTTTAGTCATTTAAAGTGAAGTGTGAACTCTCGGAAGCAGATAGCATAGCGCTCGTGCTTTACAGTTAGAAGGTCCCGAGCTCAATCCCAGGCCAGAGCCTTTCTGTGTGAATGTTTGAATGTTCCTCATGTCGTGTAGGTTTCTCTGGGTGTTCCGGTTTCTCCTACCACTGAAAACATGTGCAATAGGCCAGAATCAATGAGAATGTTTGTGTGAATGAGGTGTGGTCGGAGGGGGTTGGCGGCACAGCCAAGCTCTTGTCAGTCTACCCAAGGGCAGCTGTGGCGATAATAGTAATACTGAGTATGACGTGAATGAATAAGTGCGACAGTGTGGCACTTTGAGAAAAGCGTTAAAAGCACAGTATAAGTCTTAAGTATTATTATTATTATTGTTAATTTGCTTAACCTCTAGGAAAAGCTGCTTCAAGTATGCGTCATGGAGGGACGATTTTTACCAAAACACCAAGGGCCAAACCTCACAACTGTAGCCAGTTAAACACAGTTTTCTATAAATGCCAGTGTTGTACAATATGTATGACCTAATGTGGTGTTTTACCAGGAAATTTAATCATTTTGGGGCCAGAGGTTGTATGCTAGAGGGCCAGATGTTGCCTACCCCCAGTATATACAGGTGTAAATTTTATACACGGGGTGGTGTCATTTTTATTTGGTTGTTTTTTGGTCAAATTATATTATTTTCATCAATCTAAGACAGTGTTTCCTCCAAGTCATGATTGTTTTGCAAGAATGTTGAATGTTATAGCTTACAAGAACATCAATGGTTTTCTGGATGATCGTCAATAAATAAGCAGCTGGCTCTGGGCTGTAGGTGCTCTAGGTGACCACCTCAGTGCCAGTCATGTGGGAGCTGCTGGCTGAGATAATTTAAAATGTGGTAATCTGCCAAACATTTATGTCCCGTCTGCTCTCTTGCTCTGGGGAAAGCGTCCACCACAGCTTATGGAGTTGACTTGTGAAAATGACAAGTCGGGTTTCTTGTTATAGACATGAAGAAGGCAACATGTGTCAACACTGCGAAGAGAGCTAATCTGGAACTGCAAGAAAGTCGGATAAGAGTGAGTGAAGTAGTTGTGATAGAAAGCGAGGAGAGTAAATCGTTGTGACCTGGAGGATGAGACTGGGAGGTTGTTTATGTTGCTGTCAAATTCTCTGGTAATCTCTGCGCTTGTTGACGCTGTACACACACACACATATAGAGATTATACGTTTATCTCTTCACGCATTGAGGCATGTCTCCTGTTGGGTCTGTATTCAATTTACTGTATGTTACGATATGTTTTTTATAAAGCGTGACAGATTCCTAAAAATAGCCCGGGTAAAGCAATTTCTTAGGACTGCCCTTGATGGATTCCCTTGTACCTGCCGTATTTTGGCGAAACTGAAAAAGTCAGGCCCCTTTGCAGCCTTCTCTTCGCGTTGTATCGGTCACTTGTCCTGAGCTCGCTGCCCGGCGACTGTCCCTGTCAATGTCAGCTCGCCCAAAGTCATTATTAGGAAGTCTGCTGCTCCAATAAAGCTATAATGGCAGATTAGTGAGTGAGCGTAGTAGTGAAGATGCTAGAAACAGATAAGGGGGAGGGGAGGGCCAGGATTAGTGGAACCAGCATGTCTGGTATGGTTGCTCATTTAACTTAAATGCACTTTAAAGCAATAATTTATGGTGTTTAAATGCACACATTACAACTGCCATTGCGAGCCTACCTGTTTTAGTTTAGCCAGAATAAACTCCTTTGTGTACGACTCGGCTATTGCAGTCAATGCTTTAGTTATATGACCACATCCTTACACTGGGTGTAATGCAAACATGCCAAATGACGCTATGTTGAAGGCAGTGACCGGTAACAAAGGTTCACACAACTGATGTGGCAATTTTGTTCAAGTTATATCGATTCCCTGGACATTTTTCATGGGTGTTCCGCTCAAATCTGAAGTCGGACCACACCGCTCATCTCTGAGTTCTCATGTTGCTGTTACCCGTAGGCCTGTCACGATAACAAATTTGAAGTTCAATACATTGAGGCAGGAAAGTATCGCGATAAATGATATTATTGACGCGATATTAGGTACTGTCAACTCTCAGGCATAAAAATGACAGTAAACCTTTGTTCTAAAAGTGCATGTTCATATCCTGAAATACCACACAAGCTGCAATAAACATGGATTATAATGCTACTCAATTTGCTCCAGTTAGAAATCAAAGTTTCATAAAGAAAAAATGGTTGGAAATGCTAATGAATGTACAGACAATAAATATAGAGCCCAAAAATATATTCAAGTCAATATAGTGATTAGTTTGAGATCTTTGAGTTCTATGGCATTTATCCGGGCCGGAGGTTGGAAATTTACCAGTTGCCAGCTGCTTGGAAAGCAGCATTAGTCTGGCTACATTTTCTCAGCCTAAATGAGTTTTTAAACCATGCCCAAATTTTGGTTAGAAACACTATGTGGCTCAACATATAAAAATATTGTCCTATGACTTACTAGTTCCCCTCCTCCTCTTCCTGAAAACTAGGCCTCCTTTTCTTTTCGTAAACATTTTCCTTGAGATAATACTGAGGCGTCCTGCCTGTGACTGCTGCTCCTCCTGCTCCATCACTTTGACAGAGGCCCACGAGGAAGAAGGCTGCCACATGTTGCCCCTCTGACTCAGCTGTGATGCTCTGAGCGCTGTGGGCTGATCGGGACCTGTCCAATGGTGATTTGTGCTTGTAGTTTACACACACAGGGCGCGACGCCAGGCCAGTCACGTCCTACGCATAACCTGCTGGAAATACAAAACGATATTAAATAGTGCGGTTGTGTGAAATATATTGAAGCTGTCAGACTGTTGTGATTTTTACTGATGATGGAGTCAAATGAGTGACTTATTAGCATCGTCTGAAGTCACTCCAGGGTTCACACTGGCACATATCAGCCATTTTGTCCGGGAAGTGTCTTGTGATTCTGAAGCCAGCCCACCTGCCGGCAATTCTTAGAAGAAAGGCAAATTATTTATCCTTGTGTCTTTGCATATCTTTGGCATCAGGGCATGAAAACCCAAGGGCAAATGGGGAAATATGTATAATGTGGATTATATTGTCATGTAGGTGTGAAATTCAGTTTGACGGAGATCAGTTGGACCAATATATTTTTTATCATGTTTGATTGGGTAACTGTAACATTTATTTGAAAGAATTTTATCCTAGGGGCGACAGTGGCGCAGATGGTCGGGGGGTTCAGGCACCTCCTGAAAGTGCACATTGTCGTTGTGTCCTTGGGCAAGACACTTCACCCACATTGCCCCCAGTGTCTGCGTACATTGGTGTATGAATGAGAGTATGAATGGGTGAGTGGATCCTTGCTGTAAAGCGCTTTGAGTGCCTAATGTAGGTGGAAAAGCGCTATATAAGTTGAGACCATTTACCATCCTCTTAACCCCTGCCTTAACCGAGTGCATTTTCTCCAGTTCGGCTTCACCCAAATCTAAACGCTTCTCGACTGGAGCTTACAGCCTATAAGCCAGTGCCTGTAAGCTCTAGTCGAGAAGCTTTAAGATTTGGGTAAAGCTGGAGAAAATGTGCTTGGTTAAAGGGGCTAGATGCAAGTTCGTCATTTTATACTCACTACTGCCACCTCAGGTCTTATGTGTTGCTGCAGCTTCTATATTAAGCTCGTGCATAACGGCACTTCGGACCCGAATTAACACCTTTTTGAGTGACAGGGCAGGATTTTAGAGGCAGTTGTGGTGAACAGGTCTCGGCTCATTCTACACATAAGGATAATTCTGGAACATGTAGGGGGAGGAAAATACTTAATTTTAACATTTTTAAACTCTGTATAGTCCCTTTAAGGCGGGGGCTAAGAGGTTGAAGTTTGTGGCTGTTTTTTACACATCCAGAAAATAAAACAAAGTGTTGATTTGCAGCATAAATGTTGAAAACCCTTGATGGAATGCAGTAGAAAGATGAGATTTGAGGAATAGAGTAAGTACAGTCCAGTACAGTGAAGTTCGTTCCAACCACAGTGTGCAGTATTGCAAAATCTTATGACTATGTGCTGTTTGCATCTTAGTTTTACATGACATGAAAAACAAATATCTGCATGTGAAGAATCAGGATGTGCAGAAGGTTTTGTGAGCAAAGCTGGGACCATAATAGTCATTGTAGTTGTAGTCAGTGGTTAAAAGTCATCCTCTTACCCTGTCATTCACTGAGAATATAGAAACTGGAGCTTTTGATAAGAAACCAAAAAAAGTTGTGGAAGTGTGCTGACAAAAGATCTGCTGTGAGTTGAAAAACTTTTCCCTCGCTGGGTGTTAACAGTAGAAGTTTTCCTGGAAGTGGAGTAAGAAGAACGCCGACGGAAAGCCAAGTCGGATGAACTGCGAGCTGGCAGATGGATTCCTGACCTCTTGTGCTTTGGGCAGGCAAATTATGATCAAAGCCTGGCTGCTAAGCTCTGCCTGGAGATAGGAAACCACTTTAAAAAGCATCACAGCCCACACACAAACTCTGTATTGTAAAACTCCACCGTGCACACATGCCGAGGCAGAATACAGCAATGCAAGCAATACCAATGAAGCTATTTGATTGGGTTAGGGGAGCGCTGATGTAATGAGTAGTGGCACAGATCAGCAGACAAAGGCCCGTGGAGAGATGAGGGTCCAGAGGGTATCCGCGGAGATGGAGGCAGGTGGATGTGGGGCGCTGGGAGAAGAAGATGAAGCGTGCCGGAGTGGCATTGATTTTATGAGGCTCTGTTTTTGCGGTGGTATTGTTGCGATGTAGATTAGATATTGTAACAGGTTCACTCGGGTAAAAAAAATGCACAGGGCTTCAATTTCAGGAATAGATGATCAAAGTTGGACAGTGCGATATTGTGTTAGTGGTAATTGTTGTGGATGCTGTCTGTTGAGAGTAGTATCTTGACTAGCATTGGTGTTGTATATGTAGCAGTTGTGCTTGCGGTGAAAGGAGTACAATATGATTAGAAATACACATTATACATTATTACTTTTACTTGTTTTTATCAAGGCAAACCTATTTGATCAGGAATTGTTTTTTACTATACATTGCGTCCCCTATAGTTATAAGGCTCTGTTGGAAATTATTCTCGATTGTCAATATATAAAAGTTTTATAGATTGTGGTGCATTTCTGAGGTTTCTATGAGCACAAACATATTACCCATGTCCACTTTGTTCTATGAGAGAGTGGTTGCCAAAATATCTCTGAACTACTCTCCTTTAAAAATTATATCTCAAAGGACTTCCCTGTAAAATAAAGGTAAAACAAAATAAAAAGTACTGAACTAAAGTTTGTACTAGCTGTATAGTCGTAGTACTCTTAGTAGTCATTATTCGCACCAAATGTTTATGATGTTGTGTTGTGTACATAAGCTATACTTATTGTGCTGCACTTTGCCAGAAAAGAGAATAAAGAATAACGTGTTTAATTTGTGACAAGAAACACATTTTTGGGAGGCACTGAGTGGATACATAACATCTGTCAGTCTGCACTGAGCACCTGGAGGACGTGCAGCGCTCATGTACTAATTACAATGCTGTTTGAAGTCATACTCAGCCAAAACTCATCTGTTTCCAATTCTTATCGTCGTAAACTGGCACTATTCTTATTCAGCTCAAAGCATGCCTTAGCAGAGGTGAAATACTCCATATGAAGCTGCCTCATGCAACAGCAGGCATTATTGCGACTGTTCAAAGTGTGTCAAGATGAAGGCTATATGATCTAGACTTTATCGTGCAAGCTTGCATCTGTTCTCTGCCAAGAGCTTGTAAAACTGCAGAGATGGTGCACATAGCATCATTTTGAAAGGCAGAGATTGAATCCTGTAGATGCTGATATTGTCACATTCTTCCTGTAGGTAACGGTCTATGACAAAACGCAGTCCCATTGCATTACATGACTATTAGCATTAATCACTATTGTATGGGCTTGAAGCGGTTGAAAATGCCAGGCAGTTTCTCACAGGTCAGAAGAAAAGCAAATGAGTCACTTCACTTATCTCGTATTAATTTAGGTGAAGCTAAGTGCAGCGTTACATCTCTGTGAACCAAATGTAGCGTGTTTTAATGGAAACATCTGAGGCTCGTGTGCATGAGAGAGTCTGCGGCTAAGAGTGCGCTCCAAGTCACCTTCAGCGGTTTTATAATGAGATTCCGCAACAGATGTATTGTGTTAGGAAGTTAAGCTAGATACATTTTCTCAGTGCAATTTCTCAACGAGACATGATTATTAATCATTTAACTCAGAATAAGCAGTATGCACATGAGCGACACAAGACTTCAGAGTGGATTCTCTGGAGGCGCTGCTCTTCCTGTCTCGTTATTTCCCTATGAGTGAGTAGTGGGATCTTGTCCAAATAAATAAATAGCTTGAGATTACATGGCAGACAGTGAGTTGTTGACGGACAGTCATTAGCATCATGTTAAAATCATTACGTCTGGAGCAAAGACTTCACTGGATGAAACCTCCGTATTCGTTAAATGTTTGTCTTACAAACACTAAATGAAAATTAAAATAGCACCTAACACTTTGAATGAGCCACTCAAAAAATAGTTTGCCTGTCTTTAGTGTTAAATCATTGTAAATGTTTAATGTGGTGTAGTTTTTTATTATAGCCATTAGCTCTAAGATAAAAACTCCTACCTTAATGAATGCGTTTAAGTATTTAAAACGTAATGTTAACACGTAGCCAGTGACTGTCACTCGCATCCATTGAGCCTATTAGGCCTATTAGTAGTTATTGTAAATGTGCACGTATTCACAGATCTTATGCATGAGCGCATACTCGGCTTTATTGCTCTATTCTTTTAAGGAGGATTTACACCAACCGGACGCACTGTTACTGTTTGGGGGGGCAGGGCGACTATTTGTCTGCCCAGGTTCACTCTCGTTTGCCCGTCTCACCTGCTAAGAGCAACATCTACATTGAAGCAATCTGAACCCCAGATCAAGCCCGAGAGCTGCACAGTGCACATGCGCTTGATGTATGTAGAGTTTAGTAGTAAATTGTACACAAAGCGCCCAAAATGAATACTCAAAAACACAGTAGGAAAGCTGATTTGCTGACCAGCCGGTAACACTAGGCCAATCACAGCGCTCCGAGTGCGGCGACAGGGAGACGCCGACTTGACAAACGCAATCAGCCAAAATTGGCTTCATTGACCTCCACAGACCGCCGTCTGTCCAAAACCTGCCCAACCACTGCCGCTTATGGTGTGAAAGTGCCTTTATTGTCACAAATTACAAACATTATTCTTACATTCTTTAATTTAATTTGTTTCAAAGATTTCTGTTTGAGCTACTGTCACGGCACAATTTCCCTTATCAATAAAGTGACCAAGTCTATACACAGTGTGTGTTTGTAAGAAACATTATGTCAGCATTATGTTTTTTTAAGTATTTTTTTCCTGCTGATTCTCTGTTTTTGCCTTTGAAGTAACAGAAAGCGAATGAAAAGTTGTATGCTTTTTAATCGAGAATCCAAGAACATTCGTCAATCCATTTCATAAGGAGGGATAATGGTGGCACATCGAAAATCGCATTTGTCCCTGAAGATTCCTTCTTAGTCTTTGTGTTTGTTTCTTGGGCAGGGCACTTCACCTACATTGCCTGCTTCAAATGCATTATGTTACCAGTAGATGTGAAATTGTCCCTCACGTGCAAATAACGAAACAAAACAGGGCTCTGCTTCTTTCAATCCCTGCAATGTAACAGAAGCAATGACACACAGAAGACCCTGACACACGGTAATGTCTTTTGCCCGCCCATCGCTGCGCTCACTATTGTACTGAGGGCATTGTAGCAGATCTGGTGGTGAGAGTGAAGCCTTTAGTCATGCTCTGAGTAATCCCTCCACTGTGCCACTCTTTGATTGGCTCTTTACACCAAACCTTTTACACACACGGTCCACCGCACAGCTGTCAAACTCTTCATTCCCTCTGTCAGACCAAAAGTAGCAAGCCCAAGTTAAGTACGGGCGCTCCAGGGACAAAACACGCAGAAGTAGGTTGTGAAATAGTGTTGTTTCTGTAAAGGCGTGCGGCATATGGAACGACGTCTTAATTATCCCTGTATCTTGGGCTGATTTTCTAGAACAAGATTTTGACCTCTGGGTGTGTTACAGTTATGCTAATTAGGTCTGCACAGGGAAATGTAGAATCCTGCCTTCGGTGCGCCGTCACAGTAACCTAAATCTCTCCACGCCAGTACGGGTCTTACGTCACGCTTTCCATTTTTGTTTTTGGAGTAGAAATGGGCTAATCAGGAGAAGAAAAGGACTTCTATTGTTCTTGTTTCGGCTCGGTCACTGGAGGAGACGGACTATTAATCCAGTTGTGGCAGTGGCAGATGATTCAATGCACTATAAGTCTAGAACTGGCAGGATGATCATAATACGCTTTTTAATTTCACTCTGTTTTAAGTATATGAAAGGATTTGCCCTGCAGGAAAATGTTGACTAATTTGTTTTTCTTCAGTTTTACCTCAAATAGAGTTTTCAGACATCTTTAATGTTTTCATTTTATCAGCGGTCTAAATTACATTCTGAAATGTATGTGCATTTATTTAATCATAAATAGCCTGTTGTAAAATCAATGCATTGCCAAAAATATGAAACGGCATCTATAGAAGGCAGCCTAAGTGTAAATCTTAGGAAGAAAAACAGTTCCAGCATTTTTAGTAGAGATGCACCGATCCAGCTTTTTGCTTCCGATACCAACACCGATGCTGGGTGAGTATCTGCCGATATCCAATAAAAGTGGCTTTCTAAAAGTGGCTGCTGTAAAATGTTTGTCAATTATAAGCTATCTATTCATAAATTAATGAAAAAACATAAAACAAGAATAACTGGACTTTTCTACCCTAAAAATATGACTGTCTACTTAGTTTACATTAACATGAACAACTCAAAAAAATTTTCTGATAATTACAACTTGTGCATAACTAATGTGTTATATCGGCATTTCATAAACTACTTTTGTTTTATTACTTTAGGTGATCCAGTCATAGCTTCTGTCCCAGTCTTGATTTGTTGACGTTAGCATTAGCATGTTGCTGCTAGCTTTAGCATGCTGTTGCTAGCCGCAGCTTTTTTCACAGCAGTCAAAAATACATTTGCAGGGGTTAAAACCGATATTATTATAGATCCATGGTTAAAACCAACTCGCAGATGGAATTCTCCAGGTCCTGAGCTTCAAATGACATAAAGCAGGTCCATATTCACTTAGATTTAGTTGGGGAAAGTTGTGGTTTTAAAGTGATGAGAGCCAAAACTGATTCAGTATTTGATGTTTGTAGCCGATGCACGATTTTTCGGGGTATGGGCTCTGTTATCGGTGCCTCCCCAAATCAAATAGAGCTGTATGAAAACTTCCTTAATTCATTGTGCATGGATAATTTGATTTATTTGGTCAGTTTGTGTTCCTCAAAGTTAAGAAAATAGAAAATTTTCATGATTAAGCTATTGAAAAAACTGTGCCTATTGAAGCTTTTCTCTCCCAGCCTTTCTGTACTGCATCACTTCCTAAGTATGAGTGATGCGCCTGGACTCAGAGTCGTAATTACTTGTGACATGTGCCTAATGGTTCTTAAGAAACATATCTTTGTGTGTGCGCCCACGGAGCCACGGAGAGTGTCCAAGAGAAATTGCTTTGGGATTCTGCCCATTAGTTTCTACTCATTTGAAGGTTCAGCAGTGCAAGATATCATTTCTCCAGAAAAAAATGTTTGAATTTCTGTGTTAAAGCTTTGGAGGATTGGTCAGAGAGGAATCTGCATCATCTTTGCTGGATCTCACAAAGGGACGGACGACACAGACACAAGGATGTGACCCAAGTTTAGGGAGTACTTTTCTGTTAAATGCTGCTCCAGGCTCAAATGTCATAGTCTGAGTAACAGGTGGATTTAACCTCTTAACCCCAGTTGGGCCGATCTTACCCAAATCTAAAAGTTTCTAGACTGGAGAGCTATAGGTCATTGTAACATCTCATTCAAAAGATAAGACCAACAAAACTGATCTAAACGGAAACACTGTTGTCTGTCCTAGATGGAGCCTGGTCTGAATCATTAAAGGTTAAAGCAGAGCTGTGATCGATACATCTGTAGGAAAAGGTGTCTGTGGACTGACGGAGCTATAATAGGAACAACGGCGCTCAAAAGCAAAAGCAGCAGCTCAGCAGTTTTGAGAAAGGACTTTCACTTGAGCGCCACTGCAATTACTTCAAACGTGATTTCATTCAGTGTTGGTATATGTCGATAACTAACCGTCTGAATTGACTGGAAGACACTTGATGAGATCTTTGAAATAAACATGGCTAAAGCCCTGTGGTGCTTCATGTTCCGTTGCTTTTAACTTTCTGTATCTGGTGCCGCATTGACCAAATTCTGGATAACATGAAGCAAAAACATTTTCAAGGGAAGGGAAAATTCAGCAGCCTTCGCGGTGACCCGGGGAAGGATGGGGCGCTGTAGTGCTAATCTGCTGCGTTGTCCTCTGAAGCGTGCGCGAGCTGTGGGGTTAAGCCTGTGAACTTTTTGGCTGAGTGACTTCCTCACAGCGCCCTTTTTTAGACTCCATTGACACATGCACTGTTTCACCAATGATTGTCTTGGCGCTGCCTGACTGCATCTACCTGTTGCATTCACACGCCTCTCCATTTACTGATGCCTTCACATAATATAGTGGCTTCATCCTCTGTGTAAGGTCGATGGTGGTTTTGTGTAGTAGTTAGACACAAAATCTAACTAGCTAGTTTAAGGACATATTCAGCATCTCTGACCGCGGACAGATCTGTAGATTTGACCCCTTTAGTGGATTCACGTAACAGCAGCAGCCGAAACAGGGCTCCTCAATCTCCCACTGTTCAAACCTTCGCCTGCCTCCACTACTGTGAGCCGTAATGAGATTCCTCAGCCAAAGATGCTCTATTTGGCTTCAAGCACTAGTTCCTCAATGAAACGCACAGTAATTGCCTTACCTTTCCACCAACGCGTTCAGACAAATCAAAGTCATGATGCGACCTGAGCTACGTTGATTTGAAAGCACTTGTTCAGGGAGAACATTACAAGAACAAAGTCTTGCTCAGGAAGCCTTTTTGGTTTAATCCGTTATCTGACATCTATGACCGTGTTTTGAATGACTTTGAATTTAGTTTGAATGGTTCAAATTGATCTCATTGAAGAGGGGAGATTGATCCTTTACTTTCTGTTTTTTTGAAATTTATCATTTGTGATTTTACATGTACAATGACAAGACGGCACAACAGTAGAACAGTGAATTTTATTCCACAATAATGTATTTGGCATATTGATCCATCTGGATTAAATTCGTCATATTAGAAAACAAAAAACAAATAGCTATTGCTTTTAATAATATAATTCATAAATGTAGACAAGATTGTAAACCACTCCAGTGCCATTTCAACCTGAAAAGACTCAGCGACAGAATGTGGTGGAAGTTTTATTGAACATGAATCATGATTGGGGGTCAGACCCCGGCGGAAGACTGCATTAATGATGTGGCATGCATGGCGATGATGGATGATAGCCAGAATCTTCCCCCGGATAGGAAGAGACCTGGGGCTGCCGGTGGACACAATGAGCAAAGCGGAGGAGAGGCCAGGCGGAGGAGGGGTGGAGGAGAGTCACAGCACGGCTGGGAAATGGCCGAGTGATTGACCGGAGAGCTTAAGACGGGGGTCCTGGACGATGAATGGCTGAAGCAGGATGAGCAGCTGCGGTGATTGGGTGACTCGAAGGTGCAGCTCGTGATGGGGTAGTGATTGGATGATTGGATGATTGGATCATGAAGGCTGCAGGGTAGTGTTCTAGGTTGAATTTGCGCTGAAGCTTCATTTAACACAAAATGACCATAGCTGAGATTGTGATTTCGATGAACTTTTGACTAATTGCACGGCCCTATACCAAAGGGTGAAAACAGTCCTGCAGCAAACCTGGATGATATGTGTTTCAATTAGTTTTCAGACCATGTGAGTTGTCAATGTGGATTCCTAGCCAATGCAAAAACGAGTCCTTTGCATTAAATGTTTTGGTTGCCGCTAAAGCCCTAAATCCCATCACTAGTCGCGGTAATGGTTTGGCGTCTGGTGCTCTCCTCCTCTGCACACCTGTCCCCTGTGGGCCCCTGTCGCCTGGTTGTGGGGGCGGTGCGTTGCAGTGCTGCTGCATGTCTTCCAGTGTGGGGAGTGGGGTCTGTCTCTGCTCCCAGGTGAATCATTAGAAATGTGGGGGAATGCAAGCAAGAATCACGACTGTGTTCACCCAACTGTCAAATGCCAAAGGAAAACAGTACAATTAAGGTGACGACAACGATGTTTGCATGGAGTGATAAAAAGGTATGTGTGGGTGGAAATTTCACAATATAAAGCAATTTATGTTTACAACCATAGCAATTAATAGGATTTCAGCAACTCTATTGACATGTTTCATGAAAATGTGCTTTTTTTTTTTTCTTTCTTCATAATGGCTAAGCTGAAATGTTGTTGTGGCAATAGTAAGAAATATAACAACACCCATTGTACAAACATGAAAACATAAAAAGATAAATAGACATGTTTTTATCAATTGGACCATTAAACAGTGCATCAAACTCTTCACAAAGACAACTGTATCTCTTTCTACGAAGTGTACTGTACTACTGAACAGCATTACGGCCGATTGCATCAGTGATCAGTGCTTCAGTAGTAGCGTAACTGCAGATGCCCCACGGCACACTACATTATCACAAATAGCTGCCTGTGTCTGCTTCACTACGTTTCCCACAATCCTTCGCTTCCTGTCTCGCGCCTGAACAACCGCTATAAACTGTGAACTTTTTATTTAACGACCGTTCAGTTTGGCGCGGTTAATTCGGACGACGTAAATCCAATTCAGCGAAATATACGTCGAAATGAAAGGGTTCTTTTACTGTGGCCTAAATGATAATGAGTTTTTTGTTTTTTTGTGTGGCTTGGTTTTGCATCAACCTGCTGCATGCTTTGTTAGTAAATGTAGGTCATCTCATTGTTTACACTGCTCCACTTATCGGGACATCATGACAAACGGGCACTGAATTATAAAATCATGAGAGCGACACTAGATTTGTCTTCATAAACTATGTAACATCTGTGTATTTAAAATCATTATTTCTATATCAAGGTTTTACAAATGCATTAAAAGCTGCTGCATTGGCGACCTGTTTGTGTAATCCTCTCACGTTCCCTCTGCTTGTATCATTGTCCTATTTTTTGGCGTTGTCTTTGGGTATGAAAATTGCATCATGTCTTGGACCTGATTTCTTGTTTTTTGCCAGAGTGAGGTTGCCAGGATTTAGAGGGAATGCGGCAAAAGGCATATGGCGATAAACCAGCGAGATCAAAACAGACGATTTTACACATGTTCGCAGATGTCATGTTGTGAATGGCAAGAGAGTGCAACATACAGCATGTGCTTATGACGCCTTATCTCCAAGTGTGCTATCGGGGAAAACAGAACAAAAAACCTGTTAATCTGTCTCATTCAGCACACGACAAGTAAGTTTAAGTAAGTTTATTTATGGAATGCCCCTTGAGATGTTCCATCTCGTTTGCGAGGGGGTCCATTAACACAAAACACTATTTACACAGTAAAAGACAGGACACAGACATGACAAAACACACATTAGGACAGTCACACAGACAAAACAAACTTGCTCCATAGTCCTCCCAAACCCCTCCAAAATACTTAGACAAAATTTACAAAAAATAAATAAATAAAAATAAATAAATAAAAAACAACAACAGAAATATAGTCAAAAGAAAACAATAGAAAACAATTCCAAGAGATGAGGTAAAAGTACAAAATTACAAATACACTTAAAGACATAAACAAGGTGTTTTTAGGTGAGAAAATAAGGAGGCTCTAAACAAACCAAACAATGTTAAAGAACGAATGGATAAAGGTAAACTATTCCAATCAGAGGGAGCTTTGAACTGAAAAGCTCTGCGACCTATTTCTTTATTAATGCGTGGGACAGTAAAGGTAAGAGAGTGAGTACTTCTGAGTGAATATGTGGATGTAAATGGAATAAAAAAATGCTCCAGATACTGCGGACAGCTAAAGTAAATACATTTAAAAATAAACATAATCCAGTGATAATGGCGTCTATTGTTTGGCTGCAACCAGTCGAGTTTTTCAAACAAAATGCAATGATGGGTTCTGTATGGACATTTCAAAATAAATCTGCACAGGGTGTTGAAAAGAATATTAAGTGGCTTAAGGTACAAATCAGATGTGTTTTGATAAATAGTGTCGGCATAATCAATGATGGGCAAAACTAGCTGAGTGATCACTCTTTTTCTGACTTCCTGTGTAAAACAATTGGCTGAACGAAAAATAGGATTTAAAGTGGCGTACGTTCGCTTTATAATATAATCTATATGTGGTTTAAAAGTGAGTTCAGGATCGAGCCACAGTCCAAGATACTTCACTGTGTCAGCTTTATGAACAGTAGAGCCATTATTAAACTGAATATGCAGATTAGGAGAAGAACGTAAATTATGATGAGTGCCAAAGAGCATACAACATGATTTTTTCAGATTTAGTTTAAGGTTATTGTTATAAAACCAGTTTTGAACACGACTGAAATCAAGCTGCAACTGATTTTGTAGCACGGAAGGGTCTGAATTAGAAAAATAAAGTACTGTATCATCAGCGTACAAACTAATAGAACTATTCGTAATAGCTTGAGGAAGGTCATTAATGAAAATTGAAAATAATAAAGGACCAAGAGTTGAACCTTGAGGCACCCCTTTTTCGATTACACAATTTCCTGACTGAGAACCATTAAAAAGAACATATTGTTTTCTGTTGTGAAGATACGAACTAAACCACAAAACTGTATTAGTGTTAAGACCTATTTCATACAATTTGTCAAGAAGTAAATAATGATCTACCATATCGAAAGCCTTAGACAAATCAAGAAATAAGGATCCCACAAACTGATTGTGATCAAAAGAACAAAATACATCATTGGTAAATTTAAGCAGAGCGGTTGTAGTAGAAAACCCAGATCTAAATCCTGATTGGACAGGGGTTAAAATGTGACATTCATTAATATAGTGATATAGTTGATTAAATACAATTTTTTCAAATACTTTAGCAACAGTACAGATAATAGATATTGGACGATAATTATTTAAGTCAGTCGGATCACCTCCTTTAAAAAGTGGTGTAACTCTGGCTGTTTTCCAAATAGACGGAAATGAACATGTTTCAACAGATAAGTTAAATAAATCGGCTAATGGAAACATCAGCACATGTGCTGCAATTTTAAGAAACTTTACATCAAGACCATCTGGACCAGAACTACAATTCGTTTTTAACCCACATACAGAATGATAAACATCATGAGGTGAAATTTTCAAAAAAGAAAATGAGGGACCAGTGCGTCGTCTGTTTAGGCCACCTGACAGAGAATAAGAATTATTTGTATTGCTACTGATGGTAGAGAAGTTTTGATTAAAAGCTTGAGAGATAATTGAAGGATCAGAAACCATTTCATTATTTACTACCACATGATCTGTTTTGCTTTTGGATTTATTGAGAAGATGGTCAAGTTGACCCCAGAATTGTTTCGGATTATTCAAATTCTGCACAAGTCCATCCTTATAAAAGTCTGATTTTGCATTTCTAGTCTGTGTCTTACAGTGATTTCTAAGATTTCTATAAATTTCCCAATCTGCAGGATCTTTAGAAGAGCGATATTTAGCCCAAGCTTGATCTCTTTTTCTAAATAGATCAAGCAACACAGAATTAATCCAAGGCAGATGCCTGCCTTTAACACGAAATGTTTTCAAAGGAGCATGTTTATCAATTATTTTAGACACTTCAGAAAAAAAGTAATTCCATGCATCCTCTGCAAACGGGATAAGCTGATATCTGTCCCAGTTAATATTAACTATATCATTTATAAATGATTCAGTGTTGATATGTTTAGTTTGTCTCACCGTAATGAATTTTGGAGCAACTCTTGGAAGTTGAATTTTCCATACACAAAAAACAATACAGTGATCACTAAAGCAATCTGACAGAACTCCTGAGACAGATATTCTATCTGGATGGGTGACCAATATCCAATCCAAGAGTGAAGAAGAACGTTGGTCAACTCTGGTCGGTTCAGTGATTAATTGGGTAAGATTGAGACTTCTAACTAAATTTTTGTCTTTCGTTGATGATCGATGGAGCCAATTACTGTTAAAATCCCCTAAGATCATAAGTTCTTTCGTTTTGATCGAGCTTATTGTTGAAATAATGCACTTCATAGAATCAGCGGGAACTGATGGGGGTCTATAAATATTGATAATGGTTAGTTGTTTGTTTTTATGAAAATGTATGTTAATAATTAGACATTCAAAATGAACGGGTTCAACAGTGGGTGAGACACGCATTGATGTTAATGAGGAAGACACATACGTTGCGACACCACCACCTCTTGAGCCAAGTATCAAATCTACTGGTTTTGCCCAGAGAAGCGGAATGTAGTAGCGTTTTTTAATAATGTGTATTGTTCACGTACCGATACCATAAATCAGGTATTGGTTACATCAAGTACTGGTTCTAAAAAATGGAACAGCACCCAGTCCTGCTAAGTTATGTCAATTCAATGTGAATGACTCAGAGAAAGGCATCTTTTGGTTTGTCCATGTGCTTTCCTCAGTAACATCTATCCCCAACCTTCATCCTTTTTCATGCTGCACTATTTGAACTGCTGAAAGAAGAACTGCATTGAGAACTGAGTCAGAGCTAATATGATTCAGGAACACGACGTTTTTAGATTAGATTAATGTGGGTGGTCCCAATGTCTTTACCGTCGCAAAAAGGGCTCATTCCATTGCAGATCTGTCTTCTATATAAACACTTCTCGAGGCATGTGCACAGAAAAAACAATGTCTAACACCTGTTCTAATCATTTGGCTGTGGAAAAGTTGAGCACACCTGGGTAAACTCATCTGTCTGTCTAAATATGAGTTCAAGATGATTCATTGTGAGTTTTCCTCGGAGACAGGCCATCTTTTTTGCCGACGCTGCCCACTCTCTGCAGACAGCAGTGTCTGCATCAGTGTGACCTGACAGCAGCGGAGGAGACTGTCTCATAGCAGCGCGTTGGGGGTTATAATTAGCACAGTGTGTCTTTAATCAGGATGCAATGTCACAAGAAATACTGCGAGGGCAACACTGTATAAGGCAGGGAGGATTCCTGGTTTTTATTTAATACACCAAATTGAAAAGACAGCAGGGAAAGATGGTTGTAGCATTAACTCTGTGCTGATTTTTTCCTTTTGTGGTAATTATTAGCATTGCCATTACGTTGTGATTCCTTTCATGATTTAGTAAGATTCAGTAAATGTTCAGTTAATTGGACAGGAGCAGGTGGGATTGCAAGGGGGCCCAGGGAGTTGTTATTATTTTAGCAATTTACATGGTCAATTTTTTAAATAAAAATGCATAGAATTAGAGGCCGACCGATATGTTTTTTTCTAAGGCCGATGCCGATGGGATGTTAAAGAGACTAGATGCAAGTTAGCCATTTTATAATCACTACTGCCACCTCAGGTCGTGTAACTGCAGCTTCTATATTAAGCTTGTGCATGACGGCGCTTCGACCCGAAGTAACACATTTGTGAGTGACAGCGCAGGATTTTAGAGGCAGTTGTGGCGAATAGATCTGTTTTCATTCTACACATTAGGACATTGCTGGAACTTGTAGGGGAGGAAAATACATAATTGTAGCATTTTTAAACTCCATATAGTCCCTTTAATTGCCAGATGCCGATATGCTTGGCTGATATGTCTATATGTCTATATTCCTCTAAACAAATACTTGGCCGCTCCAGCACTGGACGATTTTATTTTATTACTTTAGATGATCCAAGATAGTTTCTGTCCCAGCTTTGATTAGTTGTCGTTAGCATTAGCATATTGTTACTAGCAGCGGCATTTTGCGCGTGGATCAAAAATACAGTAGTGGAGGTTCACTCCAGGTTCTCCAGATTCTGCACTTTAAAATGTCACGAAGCATGACATATTGACGGAGGTTTAGTGAAACTTTTGTTTAACAAACTTGAAGCTAACCAATTTTCATTGCGATGTTTCTCACCTCCCCTGAGGCCTAGGGAGTTGTGGGAGGACAAGTCTCTATCATTTTCGGTCCTGGAAATGTTTTCGGCGCTAGATCGGCCGATAGCCAATATTGTAAAATCCCCAAATATTGGCCTCTACATCAAATAAAACTAGTCAGTACAACGTGCAGTAAACACAATTTGTTTAAAATAAAGGGCCGCAATTTTCGCCTGGCCTGTCTCACGCATGAGCAGTGTGGGCTTCTGGGAAAAAAGGTTGGGAACCACTGCCATAGATAACGCTCTCTGTAATGGACATTATGGCATTATCTCAATAAACATTATGGCATCTCATTACTGAAAAGCTGCTGCCTTTTGTAATTTGTTTACTGAGACATCCAAATTGCAATTATAGTTGATCGTAGCTGATAACTGCTGCCTGCACACTCATCATTCACTATAGACACTTTTGTTCACAGACTGAGTGATCATAGAAAGCTTGGAAAACCCTAGGATACATGGAAAATTGGAGGATGGAACCAACAACCTCTTTGCTCATTGGCAGAGGCAACAACCACTCTCTGCCTCTCCGCCGCCTTCCCTGGAATCTATAATGTCTAGCAATCTGTGAAAGGCGAAAAGAGCAGGCGTCTCGCGCAGGTTGAAAAATAAATTTAGAAATGCTTTGTGACGACTTTCTTAGTCTTTCCAATCAATACTCATCAAGTGGTTGAATTGAAGTGCAGAGTCGTGGCATTTACTCTGAGCCAGTTACAAACTTCATAGCGAAATCACAGGCAGACAGTGATCGACTTATAGACAGACGCTCCGTGGATCTGACATTATTTTTCTGCCGACACCAAACATAATTGCGAATGATTAAAAACAAATTAAGTCAACCAAAATAGACACTGTAACATCGGCGTTCAAATGAGGTTAATTAGACCCGATAATCGTACGTGTATTTCCCGAACAGCTTGTCCCAACGTGTCTATATTTTGTATTCTTCGGTAATGCATCCCATTAGTTTGCGAAGGCTCTGTCATTTGCACGCTGGTGGATTTCAACAGGATACATTATGTTTCCTGCCCTGACAACACTCGCGTAGCTCAGAGCCCTTAATGAGGCCATTTGTCTTGTGATGCCCGGGAGAACGCGCTTATCACTGCATTACATATTAAGCTTAGCGTGGCCCCCGAATCAAGAGAGCTGACAGTAATATTTCTCAGAGTGGGGGGAAAGTTCTTTAAGGGTTACAGAGTGTGTCGAATGACTGAAGGCTGCACGCTTAATGACGGAGTGGGTTCAGAAGACATACATTTACTGTGGAGTTTGGCCGGAGGGAGTGTTGAAATATGTAATTATAAAGTCAAAGTTAAAGCTGAAATGCAAGCCTATATAACTTCTTTTGTAAAGCTTGCACCATACTACTCTGAAAAGCCCTGTGTCAGTGCTACACACCAAGAAGTACCTCCTCATGAAATACCCAACCTTTTTTAAAGGCTGATATCGATATTATGGGATGTTAAATGCCTTTTGCCGATTTGCTCAGCCGATATTTTTGACCAATTTTTCCAAATCTCTGTTCTATAATCCTGTAAAAAAGCAAATACTTGGCCACTCCAGCACTGGCCAATTTTATTTTATTACTGTAGGTCATGTACATTTCGCTAGGGGCCAAAATATACCAGGAGTGTATTGCCGGGGTCCATAAACAAAAGCTCCAGTAAAATATGTTTTAATTGGGAATAATAATGAGCCTGACAGGACTGTAATCTCGGCTTACACTTGTGTTGCACTTTCCAAGCCTGTGTCATGAGTCTCTACTGCACTGTTGTCATTATTCATTCACTCAGCACTGGTGGTAAGCTACTATTGTAGCCACAGCCGCCCAGGGGCAGACTGTCCATTTACCACATGATTATAATGTGTTGTTTATATCCACTTGTGTTATTTTTTCCTTTCTTTATTTAAGCTGCCCCCTAGTGGCTGGAGTTAGCACTGGTTATTTCTTTAAAAATGCATAACTCCGCACAGGAATGGGTTAGAGACTTACTCTTTTTATGACATACTCAGGAATCTGTGCTCTACAAGTCAGGGGCCAGATCGAATCATCTTGCGGGCCGGATTTGGCCCGCGGGCTGCCTGTTGGTGACCCATGCTGTAGGTGATCCAATCATAGTTTCTGTCCCAGCTTTGATAAGTCGTTAGCATTGGCATATTGTTGCTACACACGACATTTTGCGCGGTGATCAAAAATGCTATAGTGAAGGTTAAAACTAACTCAGCAATTGAATTCTCCAGATTCTGCTCTTCAAAATGACATGTAGCATGTCCATATTGACACAGCTTGGCAATTCACACGTTTTCTGGCTTTGTTACTTTAACATGTTCTGAATGGGTTCTTTCTTTTTTCTGACACATTGTTTTTCCGTGAGCTTCTTGTATAAAAGTATTTCAAAACAAGGCTGAAACAGATGCGTTCATTTTCATTCATACTACAAAAAAAAAACAGAGAATGAGCGATCAAGAGTTGTTCAAAAGACCTGAATGCCACTTGTGACAGACGGTGTTATTATTGCCAATGGAAAACTATCTGTCTATGGTTGGGCTGTTGTTACTGTACAGCGTGTGGTCACTGTTTGTGAACAAGGCATAAGGGTATTTTAGAGGATAGCACAGCGGTCATTTGACATTTATGATAAAAGAAAGGCAGAAGAAAACCGAATAATTCCTACTCTGATATAGCAATGACCCTGAAAATGAAAAATGAGGAAGGTCTACCATCATTTTTTTTTTTTTGACCATTGACTCAAAGATGGTATAATCATCCCAATGCTTAACCTTTCGATGCTCTTTGAAGATGAAAATTATGCAAAAGTACTTTTGTTACAGTCTAAAGAAGACTGTACGTGCTGTACAGTCTAAGTCCTGGTGCTATCCTTTGTCCTTGACAGGGCTCGACATATTCTCACAATTATTCTAGTTTCTGAACATATATTACAGGTTCCTCTCTGGGGCCAGGACTCTGCTGAAAAACCGCTTTCAAATCTCATGGGGTCTTTCCTGGCTAATTTAAGGTTGACAAAATTAAATGAGTAAACCATTTTGTTATATTTTGCCCTTGTTTGGTCCTGATTTGGCATGTTTTTTTTAAAGTCTTGTTTAGACAGATTAAAACGGTTATTGAATATCACAGTTATTTCTCTCATTTCGTGCTGCCCTAGTTCTAAAAAAGTGCTCTTATTTCGGTGCCTCATAAGCTTCCCGTCTGAGCGTAGGTCAGACTTGAGATAAAAGTTACTGAAGTGTGTCGTGATACAAGAAAAGGCCAGATACTTCCACTGCGCACATTTTGCCCTAAAGCTGCAGCGTAATTCAGATGTCACTGATTTAAACTCTTGTTCTGTATCTCTGTGAATTTGACACACATTTCTCTCTCTGTAATTGCGCCTTTTGAGACACAGACGGCATAGATCAGTCTTCCACTCCCACCAAGCTGGCATCAAAGCCGGCTTGCGGGATGAAGTGGTTGTTGGCGGGACGGCCCGGAGCAGAAGGCAGGGGTGGGGTACAGCCAGGGGTTGCAGGTGCAGCAGGCTCTTCACTGCACCTCCTCCCCCCTGTGCAATAACATGGCTGGGTGAGCTCCCAGTGCAATCTCCCTGTGTCACATCCCATTTGTAACGCTCATGCTGTACCACACACAACACCAAAGCCTGTTATTTTGTATGATTGAATGAAACTTGAAGGATTCCACGCTGTGTATCTTTATAGTTTATCATCGCTGACATCTTCCATACTGGCGCCTGCTCTTTTTTCCTGCGCCACACTTTCAATTTCTCCTAAGTATGTATTATTAAGGCTGTCACTCACAACGCCTGCAGCTTTCATTACTTTATATACAACTTCACTTTCCACCAGCACTTTCCCTCCAGCCCAACCTTGCACTTTCTACCCCCCATGAGCACGCCATTTTAAAAGCTCTCCTAATTAAAACACAAAGTCATCCTTAGCAGATGGCACGGGCCGGACGGGGTAATAATTACCAAGCCAACCATAGCCCCCAAAGACCTCCACCAGGCAAAAGAGCAGGGTTTTCTCTGTGAGAAGATACTGCAATGAGGAAGTGTATATGGGCCTCCCTGTCACATGTAAGGGCTGTTACCAGCAAGGAGAAATCAGTTTCATTTGGAACCATTTATGTCATTTCATGTATACTTCAATGGTTTCTTGTGTTCTTGCACCCTGCAGCCACTCATTAAACAATTAAAAGATGAACTAATGTAAATATAATGTCTTAAGTGTTATAATGAGTCCTTCTGTGGACCCACCACCTGCAGGAGGAGCTATAGGGGACTGGTGTGATTTGGGCAGCTCCAACAGCTTCCCCCACAACCCGGAAATGGACAGGTGGAAGAAAATGGATGGATGGATGGTGTTATAATGATAATATATAAAAACTACATATTAGCATAAATGGGGCAAAATATTCCTCTGAATGATGTTTCAAAGTTCTCCACAGTGCAATTAGTAGACTGTGCATATGTTATTTTCTTTCTATATGAGACCCTCAACTATTGTGGCACTATTGGTTCGTTCCAGGCAACTTGTAAATTTCCCACCTCCCGCTTGGAAAAATGCCTTGGAACGCCGCTCAAAGTGATAATTACAACTTGTAAACTCAGAGACCTCCAGACTGTTACGAGTTAAAATGCAAGATGAAGACAGTTATGGCGGGGCCGCAGCTAATGACAAAACTCTAACAAAACCACTGCATTACGATCAAAGCTTTCTTCATAACGTTTTGTCGCATGATTTTAATAATATCTAGTTTGAAGAAATAGGTCTATAGGTCAAATGCCCAACTAAATCTTAACTAGTCAAAACAACTCATATTTGGATTATTATGCTCAAATTTAGGCATTTAAACTAATCTAGTCTATAACATTTTGAAGTGATAAGATCGCACCTACATTTTTTAATTCACTCCCTCCTCACAAACTGCTCAGGATAAGCTACTGCCAAAGCTGCCCTGTGGGTTGGCTGACAGAACCATGGCCACCAATCTGCACCAACGGCCTGTCCGACCTCTTCTGCTCTCACTGTTATGCCTACACTGTATCCTCCTATTCCTCATTTTTATGTTCTCCCAAAGCACACTGGCACACACATACTTACACAGAAAAATCTAGAAAGTTATGTTTAGAAGCAAAACCTCGTTTCCTCTTTACAGTTTTTGAAAAATGTATCATAGTGTTGCCAAGCCTTGAGGCGTCTGCTGCACCACCTACATCTGCGATAGATGCCACCAAAAATACCTCGATGCTCTTCAAAGAAACTCGGGGAAATGTTTTGATGAGCGCTTCCCTAATGACTTTAATACACTGAAGGGAGTGGTGGTTAAAAGGATGTCACAATCTGCGCTGGCCCATAATCATGTGTCTTCACCTCGTACAAAAGCACAAGTTCAGCTTCTGATGAGGACACAAATGGCACTTAAGTGGTGCTGAAGCAACCTCCTCTGATCTCTAATAAACAGCGGCGCTTATTTAGAAAAACAGTGTCGGTTTGGGGAGAAAATTAAAGCAGTGGATGAGCTAATGTAGCTTAACATGCGAGCGAAGGCAAACAGTTTTGAATGGAAAATAAATCGATATGGCATTATTTCTGATCAGAAATGAGCTCGTGATTATATTCGGATTGTGATTTTTTAGAAGACTGTTCACAGATCGCTTGTCAAAACGTTTTACTGTAAATGTTTAGGAGAAGTTCTAAATTAAGAATTAAAGGGGCTAGATGCAAGTTAGCCATTTTATACTCACTACTGCCACCTCAGGTCATATGTGTAACTGCACCTTCTATATTAAAGGAATAGGCCACCGTTTTTACATACTAAGATATGTTCTTACCTCACTTTAGACGTGTTAATATATCCCCGTCTGGTCTTTGTCCGTGCGCTCTGCCAGGCAAACGGAGCACATACGCAGCCTCTCCCACACGTCATATAGCTCCAAAAAAGCTCACGATAGAAGCTACCAAGCTCTTCCACGTGTTCCCTATTTAAATAAAGTTACGTGAAGTGTTTTCATGCGAAGTATATTTACCCAGAAATGTAGCATGTCGATTTTATAAGCAGATAAAAAGGGGGACTATATTGTGAGGCGTAATGATACGAGGAGTAAAACGTCCGCGCAGTAACTCCTAAAGGTTATTGACGGAAGTGAGCGGGGGAAGTCTTTAGGAGTTACTACGCGGACGTTTGCGTGACAGAGCGCGCGGACAAAGACCAGACGGGGATATATTAACTCGACTAAAGTGAGCTAAGAACATATCTTAGTATGTAAAAACGGTGGCCTATTCCTTTAAGCTTGTGCATGACGGCACTTCGGACCCGAATTAACGTCTTTTTGAGTGACCGTGCAGTTGTGGTGAACAGGTCTGGGCTCATTCTACACATTAGGACATTGTTGAAACATGTAGGGGGAGGAAAATACTTAGTTTTAACATTTTCAAACTCCGTGTAGTCCCTTTAAATAGATGGATAGATAGCTTGATAGTCTTAACCCCCGACCAAATCAAGCACATTTTCTCCAGTTCAGTTTTACCCAAATCTCATAAGCTTTTCGACTGGATTTTATAGCCTATAGGCCAGAGTATAACGCCTCATTTGAAAGCTAAGACCGACAAAACTGATCCTGAATTTTTTTGTTGCATTGTATCCGCGTTTATGTCAAATTTTTTTTAAGTGGGTTTGGTTCATGTTTTTGTCATTTTTTGTCTTATTTTTGTTTGTGTTTTTGTTGTGTTTTTTGTTGATATTTTGATGCTTTCTTCATCGCTCTTTTACCTTGTTTTTTGACACTTTTGTGTGTGTTTTCGGCACGTTTTTGTTTCTCTCTCGATTCTTTGAGGCTTTTTTGTGGCTCTTTTTTGTTGTCTTTTCATCCTTATTTTTGTTGCTGGTTTGATACTTCGTTCAAGAAGCTTTTTGATTCAGGAAACTGGAGGAAATATGCGTGGTTCAGGTGGGTGTTTATCCTAATCGGTTTAGTTTATTTTCTGCTGTTTAGTCACTGTTTAATCTATGTTCAAAATGTAGTGTTTTCATATGTTTTGAATACACTGTAAGCTGCAAAAAAGCCACTGTTACTGTATTTTTGTGTATTATTAAGAGAAGGACAGCTCGACCCATTCATTCCTTTAACGCTTTATACAGACTGCGATCATATCAGTAAACTAGGATAATAGTATTGCTTTGACTTTGGTGCTTTGACACGAGAGATAATTGCAAGTGGGGGATTCCAACAAGATTTAAAAGTGGAGACATGCCCTTTTTATGACTGGTGCTGCTTTTTGGCAAATTGTCCTGCGCCGCATCTGCTGGTCGGCTGTAAAACACTATATAATAATGTCAAAGGTGACTCCGGCTGCAATGGGCATATTCACGTCCACCGATAAATGCGACGAAAGGAGACCGAGCTGAAAACAGCGCGGCTCTCACATAAGAACAAGTATTCCATTTGACATCAGCGCCTGCTTCGTAATGCTTTGAGAGCGGCTAAGTGGAGCCTTTGATGCTGAGAGGGTGAATCAACACGAAACCAAACATTAAGACAAATACAAAGAAGACATAGAAGTTTATATAAGCCTCTTGTAATGCATAATACATTTTACGGATCGCAAGCATAAAGATTTCAGGAGCATAATATAAGTTCTGCTAAATGATGAGGAATAATGAACTTTTACTTTATTTGACCTACATGAGCAAAGCAAATCATTTCAAGCTAAAAAGACTCACAGAAACAGGGTGGCGTTAGGAAAGATTTTTTTGTACATGAATCGTAATTGGGGCTCAGACCCCAGTGGAAGATTGCATTGATGATATGAAATACATTCAAAGATTGAAAGATTGAAAGATTTATTTTATTTATTTTTTTGTCAAACCATTTGTGAATGATTTTAGATTATATTTCTCTCATCCTTTGTTGTGGAGCGGTGGTGACGGGAGAGGGGTGGGAGCGCAGGGAGGGCAGGGAGTTCAGCTTCCTGATTGCCTGGTGTGTGCAACGGTTCTTCAGTTGACTGGAGCTGGCCCGTGGATTCCGCATACAATACGTTGCGATGATGATTGATTGAATCTTCCCCTGGAGCCTGGACACTGGTGGTGGTAGAAGATGAGACCCGAGGTGGAGGAGGGTCGCAGCACAGCTGGGAAGCAGCCAAGTGATGGATGAGGAAGCTTAAGAAGGGGATCCTGGGCGATGAATGGCTGAAGCATGATTGAGCAGCTGCGGTGATTGGCTGTTGCAAAGGTGCGGCTTGAGATGGGACTGTGATTGGATGATTGGTGAAGAGCTGCCGGTGATGTGGCAATGAATGAATGCTCTAGGTAGGTCTTCCAGATTGACTTTGCACTGAAGCTTCATGTCACATTCAATTACTATTTTTGGTGACTACCTTGCAATTCCCTGTATGTAAATGTCTATGCAATGTTGCGTAATTATGCATTGCTTGGCGTTGTCTGATTTGCTGCTCACTATAGGTTACTTTACATCCTCAAATTAGTATTTAATCTCACAGTTAACCATGTAGTGTAACATTCTTACTGTGCTTTGTAAGCCCTGAGCTCTTGCTAAAAGCTTCATGCATGACACCAAAGGCTAAACACACACAGGCCTCAATGTCGAGATGTAACCCGCTTAAACAGTGATGTGTAACAGTAGCAGCAGCAGCCAGACCAAACCAGAGCCTGTTAGCCTGTGATTTATTCTCCTGTGCCGCAGCTCCCAGGATCATAGCACTGAGGAAATTGAATGGCTCTGACCTCTGTCTCTCAGTGCCCACTGCCCACTCTCTGACAGCTACAAACCTGCATGCAAGGACAATGACCAGAATATGTTTTATGCTTTCAGTCGAATTAATATCTCTTTGAGTTTCCCTGTCTTGTCACTTGCTGGAAGAACGTTTAACCCCAGACTTCTGCATCAATTTCTCTGCTTTGTGATAGAAAAGTAGAGATGAGAAACTGGGGAGCAGAATGTGCGGCTTCTGAAGGATTCATGAAAATATCTGAGGTTGAGGTAATTAGTGAAGGATATCAGAGGAGATCGCGCCGAAGAGCCAGAGATGAGGAGTTTTATCGCAGCCGATTACAGAGACAATGGCTCAGACGCAGATAATGGACCCAGTTTCTCTCTGATTCAGTCCCTTTTTGTGAAGTGACCCGGCTTGTTCCCCTGCCTAAATTCCACTTCTCATGTTGTTATCTTCTTGTCGTTTTCTCCTAACAGCCAGGAAGACGTGTGCCCCGGCGGAGTTCGCCTGCTTCAATGGCCAGTGTGTCCCGGGACGGTGGAGGTGTGATGGGGAAGTGGAGTGTCCGGACGGATCAGACGAGGCAGAGGAGACGTGTAGTAAGTCTTAAGTGCTTGGATTTTCAACTGTTTTCGAATACCTTTGCTGCTATTTTACAAGCTCATGGTCAAGTAATGAACAAGATCTTTGGTCAAGGGAGGAGTTTTGACCGTCACTAACAATTTAAACTTAAACAACTCCTTCTGCCATTGTTTAAAAAGGGGGAAACATTGTGTGCAGTGCCTTTCTGTTCCTTCCAACGCTTCTGCAGCTTTGGGTCGGATTGTTTTGCCAACTCTTAACAGTATTTGGCCCTTTGCCCATCACACCTGGATACACCGCCGTGCCTCCATCTACCTACTTCCCATGACTGTGATGGACCTGTATGCTAATGCGCTCCTTATCAGTGCTCTGGCAGTGGTGGAGAGCGGGCCCTGCCTGTGTCCACCCACACACCTCAGCTGCAGTCTGATGCCGAGTGCCAGAAAGGCCTCCATTACCTCTCTCCGAGCAGTTAGCGCCCGGGATTTGTCTCTTTTACTCTTAGTCTGTGTGTGTAGCTCGCCCACGCACTTCCTTGTAGGGAGGTAGCACAGGTCATGTCGATGGAGACAAAAGGAGGTCTCTTATCTGCTTTCATTGCTTTTTTAGTTGTGCCCTATTACAAAGACTGGAAATGTTCTCTAATGAAGCTAATATGTGTGCAGTACAACAATTAAGTCAGGACGCAAGTAAATTATACGCAATTATAAACCCCATTGTCCTATTATCGTAAGTAACTATAATTATCTTTGCTGGACTATCTTGATTATTATTACACTTATTTATGTTTGCACTTTTAAGGAATGAAAGGACTATATGCCATTGGAAAGTTGTATAACAAACTGGATGGTGTTATGACTAAACTAAGACGTTTAGGTCCCATGTGAATAAGAAAAAAAAAAAAAAAACCTTTCTGTAAAAAGCCACAAATTGTTGTAATTAGTACATTAACTGTGAAGTTCGGAATGTACCAATTCTAATCCAATCCTAAACAAGAATTAAGTCAGGCTTAAAAAAGGACTCACCTCAGTTTAGACCAGGACTAAACCATGACTTCATCAGACAGACCCCATTCACTAGAGAGAACAGGGATGAAAGAGCCGCACGATCTGCACCTATGGGTTGCAGATAACTGTGGTCGGTGATGATTTACAGAATTGTAACAAAGTATATTCATTAGTAAAACACATGCGTTTACAAACATTATTACTGAGTAATGAAAGAAACATAGTACACTGATCAAACCTGGGTTTCCATTTGGTTCCCTGCAGTGAGCGCTATTGTATGATTAAAAACACAAACTAATATTTCCCTTTGCCTGATTGTTGGCTTCTGATGTGTGGGTCAGTCTATTGAATAATGTATAAGCTGATATAGAGCCTTTTATGTCACCCACAAAAAGTTGAGCATCCACAGAATCACAGAGACATTGAGAATCCAATTACAGATAAATAAACGAAGGATGCGTCTCTTGGCTGCAGATGAGAAAGATAGAGAGATTTTGATCTGACGAGTTGAAGCCATTTATATGGAAATCCACAGATTATATTTGTAGGCGTTTGCAAACTAGAATCTCTTAATATTAACTTTGCATATGTACATTTGGTTAAATAGTTACGTCAATGTCAGATCGAGGGTGCAGCATAAGAAAGTTTGCTAATAGGACTCTTGAGTTTTGCTGCCGTCTTCAAGTAATTTCTCCCACATTCTCCGCCTGACCTAATTTACCAAATAACCTTTAAATTGCTGCTCTCATTGAGGTTAAAAGTCTGTCATTTGAATAGCAGTTCAGCCGTAGAGGCACAATAAAGAGATCCCATTTCTAAATTTGACAGTTTAAAGTCTTTACTGTGTCGCTGTTTACCATGAGTGTGTTTTATTAATGCCGTACATGACAGGGGTTGTGCTCTCGGTTTCCACTTGGTGCTTCCACTTTATAACGGAACAGATTTCAGTTCGAAGTTTCAATTATGTAAATATGAGAGACTGGTGAGTACAACACGCACCACCGTTTAACATCTGCTAATTACATCCGGCCCGTGTGCACCTTAAAGCCTCACGCTCCACTTAAGCCTGTTAACCTAGCTACACTGTCTCTCACACACTGTCTCTCACACACACACGCACACGCACACACACACACACACACACGCACACGCACACGCACACGCACACGCACACGCACACGCACACACACACACACACACGCACTAAAGCTCATGTTGTCGTCAAGTGAACCTGCCCTATACGTCGCCTATACTTTCCTTTCTTTCTTAAGTTCGCATAAGCATGAAACCACATTTATTGCTCCTGGACTGGCTTCAGAAGACATCTGAGCCACAATCTTTCTGGCTCAGTGCACTGATTCCCAATTACACGCTGGAGTAGCGTTACACTGTCACATTAAGAATTTAAATGCAGGCCACACAAAGTTACTTGCGAGAGTTGAAAAATAAATGACTCCGGAGAAAAATGCGAGAGTCCTTGTATCAGATGTTGGAGGAAGTGGGCCACTGCAGCCAGCTGTGCCGTCAGCATCTCTGTGCAAGTCGCACTCTGTCACCCAAGAATCAAAGGAGGGAAATGTCAGCTGCTTTTGACATCTGCTGGTTTAAGCACAGGCCTGTGAGCTAGTCCGTTGCCTGTTTGCTTTGTAGTGCTTTTGTATTTATTATGTTGGCAAATCCATTGAGGGTGTGTGTGGGTGGCAAGGACCAACAATGAAACAGAATGACACTCGCCACTGATGATAACACACAGTGAGTGGAAAAACATGGCTTCTAATCCAAGACAGAAATGATCACAGGCTATTGCTAGGAAGCGAGTTTTGCCAATCACACGCCTGGTTAAATGGAGAGGGTCGTGTGAGGAAGCACTTCCAATGAAAAGTGTGCGTTGATGTGGATAACACGAGGACACTTGAAGGTGTATTGCTAGCTTTAGGAACAATAACATTCTCATGCTGATCACAAGGGAAATGGGGAAGAGGGGAACAAAAAGGGGATTAAGGGGGAAGTGTGATACATACGATTGTGAAAATGTAAATGCAATTATGATACACTTGGATAAAGAAGAAAAGAAGAGGGTGCGTTGATGTTTACAACACGAAGACACTTGAAGGCATACAGAAGCCTTAGAAAAAAAAGAAAAGAAAAAAAAAATCCATCTCAAAAGTGCTTTACATCAAGGAACCAAGGTGGGTGACATGTCAACAGAGTGCACCTGCGGGAGCCGGGATTCGAACTGGCAACCTCTCAGTGATATGGCAACTCGCTCTACCACCTGAGCAAGTTTACTTTTTTGACCAGAACACAGAGTCACAAGAAGTGTTAGCTAGAAACCTCTTTGTCAATAACCCGTTTATGTAATATTTTTTCAGAGATGGAGCACACAACGTCCTCTGAAAGCAAAGGTCATACACACATAATTATACTTATTTCTCTGAAGGCTCGTAGAAGAATATGTGCCGCTAAACCTCTTTGCTGAAAGGGAGCTTCAAACTCCTCAGAGATGTTTTATAATTATTCAATCACACAGGCTTCCATTTATTATTGACTTTTTAATAGGAACATGACAGACGCCACACAGCTTCAGCTTCGACAATGTTATCCTTTCGTTGAGGTGTTTCTCTGGAAATATGTCTCCTTATTATTGATAATTGATAGAGTGATACTACTTTCATATTAAAAATGGCAGAAGGCTCCTTGCTTTGAGAAAAATTGAGCAGCTATGAGACTTAAATGGAGTGCACCCTTGACAATAGTGAAGAGATATCCTCTTCAACGCAGGGAAACAGTATGAATTGATTTTCTTTTATGACTGTACACTATGAAATGTTTGGAGATTGTGTTCCACATGTTCATTTTGGTGCAAAAAGAGGAACTGCATCTATGTGACTTGATAAATACTGTATGAGTTGTTTCGCGAAGACACTCAAGCACATTGTTGACCCTATCAAAACATATTCAGCATTTTGTACACCAGTTGTTTAGGTCATGTGTGTGTCTGTCAAACATCATTTAGAAAGCTTGACCTTGCAGACTGCCTTCGACTAGTCAAGACTCGACTGATAATGATATCAAAATCAGACATGAAAATGGTGCTCAGTTTAAGCCAGCCTAATGAACCAGTGACTCCAATGCGACTCTCCAATCTTTCTATCTCCTACTACTGAAGCAGAAACAGCACTGACATTTACAGGTGTAACTTCACAACAGTCTTCACTCGTGTTCACTGATGCATGCACCTCTCGGCTACAGGCTACGACTCGGGCTATTGCGGTGCTGTGAGAGTGCAAGTATTCTTCTGCAATGAATTGTACTGTGAATGCAGACAATATGCTGATGGCTTTAGACCGCGGTGGGAAATAGATCAAACTCTAATGAAATTTCAACAGCTTATGCAACTCCCACCAAAACTCACTTAGCGCAAGTCATAATAGGACAATTAATCACAAGTATTGCTGTTGTGGAGATGTGCAATATGTGCGCGGGCAGCATTTTGTCCAAGGGTGGTTCTCAAACTTCTCTTTTCAAGCTCCATCTTTAAAGTCACTCTGCGGAGCGTTCCAGGTTATATGTTGCTATCTATCACAACTGAACTCAACATATAAACACACATGCCTAACTGACAAGCCTATTTTTGTAACGGATTATCAAAATAAAGCATCTAGAAAATGACTTTATGAATTAAAACTGAATGTAAAGCAAAAGTACCACATCGCCATGGAGACAAGCTGGTGATGTCTGAGGTCTGAGGCTCGATCACAGTAATGAGGTATTTTTCACTAATAAAAAGTATCCTTATTAAAAAAAAAATCGCATATGGTTTTAACTCATGGTTTAATTGAAAATTAATAAAGTACTTTAAAGGGACTAGATGGAGTTTAAAAATGTTAAAATGATGTATTTTCCTCCCCCTACATGTTCCAGCAATGTCCTAATGTTTAGAATGAGCCCAGACCTGCCACAACTGGCACTAAAATCCTGCACAGTCACTCAAAAAGTTGTTAATTCGGGTCCGAAGTCCGAATTCGGGTCCGGAGTTACACGTAAGACCTGGGGTGGCAGGGGTGACATCTTGTATCTAGTCCCTTTAAAGCAGAAATAAGCGCCACAGCAGGTGTCTTAGCATGCTGCGTTTTTTTACTCATTAATTATCCGTGAGAGTAATCACTACGCTGACAGAAAAGACAAAGGGAGAGAGGGATATTATACATCCAATTACACAACGGAGATCATTTTTTTCCACTCCAACATGGCTGTAAATCCTGTTTGAGTGGCGCTAGCCCGCAGTTAGCTTTGCCCGTTTGCCTGTTAGCTTCTTCTTCGTGATTCTATTAGTGTGTATTGGTGACTCCGACCCAGAGGCAGGGAAGTTGCAATTGTGGTTTTCTGGCCAGAGGCACCGGGGGAGATAAAAGAGCCCCCCATTAACACGTGCATTACCCCCAGAGGGACTACGGAAAGGATTTATTAAGGTAACCAAGTTAAATATTTAACCTCAGATTGTTGCACCCCAACTACACCCGCCCACTCTACTGTGACAACTTAAGATACTTACTCAAGACTTTTTGAGAAGGGTCAGCTTTCTCTGACAAAGGAATCCAAGGCCGTCAAGATGAGGGAACCTATGTGATGGTTTATCATACTCTTTTCAAGTTGGCTTAAGCTAAACCCACTTGTTTGACCCCCACATTGCCACGCCTCACTCACCTTTGTCCAGGTATTTATTGGTACATTTCTCGTCAGGCACCACGTCCGAGGGTAGACTCTGACAGCAGTAACAAGGTCAAATCCCGAGGACCACATGAAAAGTGAATCATTACTCTCTGATTGTTGGGCCGAGGGCCTTGGGTCCTGTAAAAGGTTATGAATTGAAAGCGGATCTCCTGCCAAAATGCCACTGCGGAGATGAATTCCCATTTTTCACTCTGACGGTAAACAACCGGCAGCCTCGACAGCCAGTTTATCTGTGAGTAATTGGCTTTTATTGCGGCGCTTCCTCTCCGAGCACAAACCCATCACCTGTGTCTTTATAAAATCACAACTTAAATAGTCAATATCCGTCTGTGGCATCGGCCTGGCGCGCTCAACTTTGGAGCTCTGTGTTCAAAGGATCGGAGTCCTATGATTTCCTCAGTCCATTTGCATTCAGAGCAAGTTCCTCTGCTGTCATCCGCCGTCTTTTCACTCACTCTGGATGGCTTTGATGTCGCTTCAAGAAAACCCTTTCACTGTCCTTCAGCATATTTTTCTCATGTCGATTCTGTGGATATTAAATCCCTAAAGTATTTACTCAAACAAATAATAAATACTTCATTGTTTGACAGTAGAGGTTTGTAATGGGGGTGGAGTGTATTGCCTAAGAACAAAAAGATTCAGTCCTAAAAATTGAACTCTCAATCCTACTGTTAACAGGCCTCTCACTTCACCCACTTATTTACAATGCCCCAATTTTCATATGATGTTTAACTGTGTTTCACGAGAACAAAACAGTAATTAAAATCCTTTCCAGGCGCTGGCTTTGTTCTCTGTACTCAGGAGTTGCAGTCTCGCTTTTGTTCATTATCTCCTTTGTGTGGGATTTGATTTCATAATAGCAAAATCAAATGAAAATGACACCTACATTGAAACAAACTTTTTTGAGGTTAAGAAACATGCCCATCCCTATAATCCCTTTGTCTAAATTGACAAAGTGTTCATTTGACACTTAATCATAGAGCCTTTGTGGGAGGTATTGTGAATAGTCTTTACTGTGCACTGCCCCGTTTAGTTTTCTATTCCATTTCTGCAGTCTCAGCGTTTCTCTTTTTCTCTCTCTCTCTCTCTCTCTCTCTCTCTCGCTGTCTCTCCTGGTCATTCTTTCCTCTCTGACCTCTTCATGCTTCTGGGACAGTCACATATTCAGCCTGGAGCTGGGTGAGCGTCTCGTGTCGTCAACTTCACCCACAGCATTCCTTTAAAGCCAAGTTAGATTTTCACACATTTCATGAGGTAGTCACGCAGACCCTCTGGCAAAAAGCATACATCGGCATCTGCTTATTGAAACTAGCAGGAAGAACAAACAAAAAGCCTTACCAAAAGTAAACCTATATACTGAGTGCATGATTTTATACTAAGGTTGCTATTAATGTTTACTTTTGTTTTGTTTTGCAGAATTATTGCTTTTTGCATAAGCGCAATACTTTGAGTTTAAACTGTATATTAAAGGTGCTCTATGTATAAAGTTGACGTGACTAATGAATAATTAGTCATTCTAGATATATTAATAAAGAAGTGAGCAACACTGAAGGCTGGGTGATCGTGGGTTTTCCTGGAGTGCAGTCATTTATCTCTCAAAAGTAAAAAGAAGATGCACGGTGAGCCAACATTGTTTAGCACAGGCTTTTTGTGTAGTTGGAGCCAGCAGACAGATCCATCAATAGTGTTAGTATGATGAATTGATTCCGTGAAAGCAATATGAAAACGCCATTACTCGAAAACGGAAATATTTCGACAGCTTACACACACTTGGTATCGTTCTCTTTCATACCTCGGTTAAATGCAGTTAATTGTAATTAGTATGCAGCGTCATGCTTCACTCTGGTAATTAATTGCGGTGATAAAGTAATAAGTGCGGCAGGTCTGATTGGTGTGAAACAAATGAGGCTTTGAAAAGAAAGTTCCTTATCTTTGCATTCGGTGTATAATTTGATTTAAACATTAATGAACTTGCAATGTAAAATGTACAACATCATAATTATAGTACGGTACTACACTGCATGACCAAAAAAAAAGCCACCTGGATTTAACTGTTATGATCAGGGGTTGCTGCAGTTGGTCAGGTCTAGGTTCAGCAACACCATGTGCCCACGAGATCAGCTTAACATCCTAAATGACCAGGTTATTCCATCATATTCTTCTTCCCTGATGGCACGGACATATTCCAGGATGACAATACCAGGATTCATCATGCTCACATTGTGAAAAAGTGTGAACAGAAGATATGTTTTTCACACTTGGATTGGGTACCACCAGAGTCCAGATCTTCACCGCATTGACAATCTTTGGGATGTGCTGGAGAAGGCTTTGCACAGTGATCACACTCCAATCATCAACACAAGATCTTGGTGTAAGAATTGAATGCAACACTGGATCTTTTGACATTGCAGAAGCTTATTGAAATAATGCCACAGCAAATGCGTGCTGTCATCAAATATTAGAGGATGTAACCTTTTCTTTGTGACGACTTATTTCAGGGCAGGTCTGTAGTGAATTATATAAACATTAAACTGTGGCATGCAGGGCTGGAATGGCAGAAAAAATCTGGACCAGGACTTTTGGGTCAAAAATCATATTCAATGAGATAGTCGAGGCCATTACTGATACAATAAACCAGGGCTAGGCAAGTTTTCGTCGTGCAGGGCCGATTTTCATCATTCTCAAAACACCCAAGGGCCGAACCTCAACAGTTTTGCCTAAAGTAAAGAACTATTTTCAGCAAATGCCAATGTTTTACATCAGTTCTCAGGTGGCAGGGACACAGACACAGTTAGTGTTTCCATGCAATTTCAGATGGACAATATTGAATTAAAGTTCCCTATAGACTCGCGACCCACTGAAAATGGTTCCGTGACCCACTTTTGGGTCCCGACCCGCCAGTAGATAATCACTGTTTAACATTATATATGACCAAGCGGGATGTTCTGACAGGACATTTTTAAATTACTGACACTATTTCTCGCATTTTTAGACTACTTTAACAGGTATTCGATCTCTGATTTGTACAATAATATTTCTCAAAATCATCATGGGGCCAGAGGTTGTGTGCTGGAGGGCCGGATTTGGCCCCCAGGCTCGCAACTTTAATCTTGTCGTTTACAACTTGCTGGAACATTTAACATGAGCATAAAATTACAAAACACAATCTTAAAAAGCGCAGCGCAAATAAACTTTACAAAACCGACCAAGTTATCACACTCTAGATTTAGAAACTGTGGGTGATTTCACAGGAAATATTAAAACTCTAAATTTACATAAGGTCTGACTCCATAAGATCATTTTAAACACATTTAAACAGTTAAGTTTAAAATATTAAAATATCAAAAAGGTCTCGCCAAGTGTATTCGTTGATCCCAAGGTCCGAGGAGAAACCACCAGAATTCAGTAGCTTTAGTCAAAGAAGATTTATTCCCTATAACAATTACAATTTCTAAACACAGATTTATCTGAATGCTAAAGTCCCTAACAATATACACGGTGCTCGAACGGGGCAGTCCCGGGAAACGGCACCGCCTAACTGCGCTCTTACAAATATATATCAGAAAAAATGTGACGTTCACGAAGAGATAGAAGATGAGTGGAGCTTGGGCCAAGGTCAGCAAGTCCTTCCTGTTGCCTTATATGGAGTTATTTTTCACAACTCCGATGAGGGCACCAGACAGGTTGAGCAAACCTGTTTGCTCAAACCACAGGTTTGAGCAAAAGAGAGCAAGAAATGGGGTATTGTTACAGCAATGTGCGTGTGCAACTGAAACTTAAAGCACATAGATTAAACTCATAAAAAACATTCAATAGCATTATAAAATATAACATTAGCTAAAAATCACCAATTTCCCACAGTAATGATGTGGTAAAACTCACTGCGGAGTTAGGGAGGTGTAGAGTGAGAATATAAGTCCCAAAAAACATTGTAACTAAAAAAAACATTGTAAATCCTTTCAATGGAAACCAGAAGCCATTTCCAAACTGGCTCAGGGCAGGAGGGCGAGTCATCTGACAACCCCAACATGCACCTTTTTTGCCTTATGTAGTCCTGATTTGATATTGATCTAGGCCTGGTGGTACTGATTTGGCTGTCCTTAGTTTGAAAAGTTTAAGAACCAGGGGAATATGGTGCGCCGGCTGCTGTGTCGACACTGATGCAGCTAACAGCATCGGATCGTTGTTGCCTCCACCAAAGTAGCACTTCTAATGAAACAAGTCTTCAACTCTGGTAACAGCCATCATCTTGCATCTCTTCCCATACAGCTCAACACTAATCCATTTGAAAATTGAATCAAACGCTTATCTTAATGCAGCGATGCGGTTTCTTTGAACATCGCGTGTCAACAATGTTTGTAAATGATATTTTATTGCCTGAGCTTTTATACTCGGCTGCTTTGGGCTGCGCTGGAAGCCGAGATGTATAATTAACAACATGCCTCATAATAAATATAATCTGGATCAAGCCCACATTGTGCCAACTCGAGCAGATTGGCAGGACAGGGAGAAGGAGTGGGCGGCGAGTGTTTGTTATTTCTCCGTTTTTCTTTGTCTCTACTGCAGACAGTGCAATCAATAGGGCAGGAGTTGTGGGGCTCGGGATGAGTTTTAAATGCGTCATGGGTCCAATTGGGGTCTGGCGGTGCCGCACTGTTTTCGTGGCATTGTTGTATGATAAATCTCAGCAGTAATCTCACTATCGCTACAATTTGTCTCTGCAGGCAAACAGACGTGCCCACCAGAGAAGTTCGACTGCGGGGGCGCCACCAACAAATGCGTGTCCCTGTCCTGGAGGTGTGATGGAGAGAAGGACTGCGAGAACGGGGCGGATGAGGAGGACTGCGCAGCTGGTGAGATTTTTAAGGCTTGATTCATGCGCTGAGTGCTTCGCAAACCCCTAATAACCAATTTCAACAGGTGGAACAAACTTGTATTTTTGTCAGTTCAGATAATAACAATCCAGAGACCTTTTTATTGTGAGTAGTCGAGGTGTGGGTCAAGACAAGAATTGCATCAAGAAGGACATTTGGGGACTATGCATGGAAAAGTAAAACCACTATAAGCCAGGAATCTCAATAAGTTCTGTTCTATAATGAGATGTCATAATCTCAGATGGAGGGGAGGGGCCTGTTACTCTGTGGGCAATTGTTTATTTGGAAAGAAATAAGGAAAAAGCTCATTCACATCAGCTAAATTGTCTCAATTTATAAAGTGCTTTTCTGTCCACATAAGGCACTCAAACGCTTTTCCATCGAGGAGCCACTCACCCATTCCCGCTCTCCTTCATACACCAGTGTGCTCAGACACTGGAGACAAGGTGGGGTTAGAACTGCCAACCTTCTGGTTATAAGGCAATCTTCTGTTCTGGTTGATAAAGGAGACGTTGAACTTTGCTTCTCGTCTTTGTTTCCTGTTAATACCCAGAGATTACGGAGAGATTAACCGCACACCCGCTCAAAAATATTTGCATATATAGAGTTAACCTCTTAACCCCCACCTGAACCAGGCACATGTTCTTCAATTCGGCATTAAACAAATATAAATGCTTATCGGAAAAAAAAAAGAAAAGAAACTGAAGTCAGTAGAATTTGAGATTTAAACAGGTTAGGTCCTCATCCAGATCCATTCTTTGATTAACCAATGCATTAATACCATTTTCTGTGTTAAGCTGGTCATTAGGAGCATTTTGTGTGCTGATGGGAACAGCATAGTCCAAAATGTTACACAGTCTGCCTTTAAACGACCAACCTTCCTCTCTTCTGACCTCAGTACTAAACTATAGGCTCTTTAGAATGTTTTTATGACCCTAAAAACATGCTATTATTATTATTATTATTATTATTATAGACATCTGTGTCCCTCCACAAAGTCACCAGTCATATCAGCGCAAAGTGGGAAAGTACCAAACTCAAAGTACATGCTCATTCTCCAAAACTAGAGAAGTCATTTTGATCCCTCTTAAATCACAAGAACATTAAAGCACAGTTTGGGGCATACTTAATAATCTGAGTAGTCTGAAGTGCGTTCAAGCTCATCTTTGCTTTCTGACACACAGCTGTCTTTGATGTGGAGTGATATCCAGAGCTCGGTGATATTAGATCGCTGACATTTCGTTGCAAACCTCATGATTCAAGGCTTCTCTGTTGAAGTCCTCACAACCATCAAAAATGACATCACCTCCCACTTAGCCAATCAGACGTGTTCGTGATGGCTTCCCCGCCCCCACACCCTGAAGGAACTATCCTTGCCCTACTTCTGAGGTGCCGTGAAGAATTGGCTTCTCCTCCTCTACAGCTCCCTCGTCTCCTCGTGCCAGGGAGAACTGATGGAGGCGACAGGCTCGAGGAGGGAGTGGCGTTTCTGAAGTTTGGGCGATGTGTAAAACGGCGTCAGACGGCAGAAAATGCACAATGGCACTGGAGGAAAGATACACTATCCTTTTTAAATGATGGTGTTTTTTTGTTCTTTCCACCCCCTTGGTTGTTTGCATATGAGTGGGAGTAAAGTCTGGCATTTGAGTATTCATCACTGTTTGCAAAATTACACGATTAGGTTTAGCCAGAGCAGGATGAAAAAGCAAGGGCTGCATGAAACGGAAGGCTATTGCAATATTTTATTAAACGTGGTGATGTTCAACAAATATATAAAGCAATTTGTTTCCTTGTCTAACTGTGTCCAAATCAAAACTTAACAAGGACTAATTTCACGCCAAGACAAGGCTGAATTAGGACTAAATTAAGAAGATCAAGTCTATTATTCAAGCATTGATCGTAACTTAAAGGTGCACTATGCAACTTTTGAGGTGAAAAATAAAATCTTAATATTTGTGTATATTTGACCTTGGAGTGACTCAGTGACTTTATGGGTGCAGCATGGCACCTTTGCTTTCCCTCACGGTGGCTTCTATGATGCTCCAGAATTAATTGGGGTTTCTGGACAGTTTCTGATACAAACAATTAAGTTGAAGTTGTAAAAGACCTCCATATTGTTACAATTGTTTTGGCATTTTGCAAAACAGCTCCTGCCTCAGCTGATATTGCACTAACAATAATTTGACGATGTGTTTTGCCTGCCTAAAAGCCTCTGCAGCTTAACATGTACTTTTTTTGCTGTATTTGTTCTCACTATGGGGTTTTTAAAGGCTGCAAAGTGGCCCGTCAATGCCTGCAGCCCCCCACACATGCCATACAAGTGCTCAGTGATTCATCGACTTTAGATCTAATGCCTCTTCAGCTTGATGGCTTTTTCCTGCACGGCCCATTGAGACGCAGTCTAGCCAGTGCTAATCCTTTTTTTTTTCTTCATTCTAATGTTTGTATTGATGCAGTGGACTTAAGCCTCTCAGTGGTGACAGGGGGGCAGGCACGAGGTAGGGCCCCACCCCAAACATCAGACGGATAGTGAGCGTACCTCTCCCGACAGTGTAAGGAGGTATTATGTAGTTAGGCCAATAGAATAGAGGAGAGTTAGATGGCATCAGTTGGTTTTATAAGTGCCACTCTGGGCACTTTATCTAAACCTTGGATAGATAACAAAGCTAATGTCAAGGACAAACTGTTGGTCACGATATCACTTCTATTGCCAGCCTTGTATCTGTTATTTATATGACATGATGGTCACTTTACTTTGACACCTCTATATCAGAGGCAGCAGTTCCTTTTTAGCAATTTAAGCTACTCCCCTGCCTCTTTGACCGCTCAACAATTCCTTACAAACATCACCTGCTGCCTTTTCATCACTGCTTCCTCTCAAACCAGGAACAATTATCAAGATGAGGCTGCAATTAAAATCCAACCAAAATCTCAATGTTTTTGGTCAATTCCGCTGCAATCGTTTATGTACAGTAGAAGGTCTGCAATGTCGTAGCTGTGATTAATGGAACGTTTGTTGAAAACTAATAGCCTGTAGAGACACATTGGGAAATGCATTTGTCATTGTATTAGTTTAGCAGTTCACATTTCAGTTTTTCCAAGAGGTAAAGATGTGTTTAAAATGTGCATTGTTGTCAACTGAATCTTTGCATCTCTGACTGACATATCTAATCACAATCTTTATTAACCCCCGCCTGATCAGAGCACATTTTCTCCCGCTTGGCTTTACCCAAATCTAAAAGCTCCTTGAGAAAAGTCTCAAAATGGCGACAAAAAATTAACAAAAATGAGATTGAAAAGCCACAAAAGCGCAGCAAGAAAGTTAAAAAAAAAAGTGTCAAAAACTGCAACAAAAAAATCCACAAAGGAGCGACAAAAGAGCAACAGTAAAGTGACAAAAATGTGACAAAATTGTGTGACAAAAAGGCCACAAAAGAGCAACAGACAAGTTACAAAAATATGGCAAAAAATTGGATGAAAACGCAAAAAAAATGTGGCAACACAAAAGCAATGAAAAAAAAAAAGATCCTTCTAGATCAGTTATGTAGCTCTTAGCTTTCAAATGAGGCATTACACTGGCCTATAGTCTGTGACCTAGTCTATTTTTGCTGTACCTGATTCGGGAGCTAACAAATGTCTGAGAAAGTGTCATAATCAACGATCTGTCACTCATTGGTTGTTTTGCTCTCACACAAGAGAAAGTGTATTTTTAGTTACACATTTACAGTGTTGGCGTTTGCATTTTAGCTCTGGAAGTAAACAAGCGGAATGGAAAACTAGAAAACTTCACTCTCAATCCAGGACTTCGAACAGAATCAACTGAAATGCTGGTTCGGAGAGCGCGCCTTGAGAACAATAGCAGCTGCAAAAGAGTGATAGAGTAATTAGTGTCTTCTGTAGAAACACTTTAAGCTGGATCTGTCTCTAAGTGCCACCGACCGGAGTCTTCAGATCACTCACATTGGCAGTCGCGGCGCGTGGAGCCAGGGCGGGGCGCAGGAAATTACCAGTTGGTTTGAATGAGACTTGGTGTGTTAGTCGCGGGCTCGCTGTTGGCACCGCACTTCAAAGCAGTGGATAACACAGCGGTATGTTTGGGTTTCAGGAGAGAGGGGAAAAGGAATGATAAAAGTGTGAAGTGTGCAGCAGCAGTGGCCGAGTCCAGTCTCCTACTGTAGGGTCAGGGGAATATGGAAAGTACTGCGGCGGATACAAAGTTCAACTGAATGTGTGACCTAAAAACACTTAACTCTACTGAACAAGCCAGCTACGATCGAGACACAAAAGAAGATGAAACAGATTGGACACATTCTGTCATTTTATCTTCCAAGAGACAAGCAAGACTGTACGGCAATAACTTCTTCAGTGATTTATGCAGCTGCATTTATGTTTGATTAGACGACGCTGTGAGTCTTTCCTCCTTACATGCCTCACCAATTAACTGCTGATTACTCTCTCTTCCCTCCTCTTTTTACATTGCTCTGTATATAGCGTTTACTCATGTGCTTTTGCAGCAGCATCAGCAGCAAAGGTTTGAGACTTAAATAAATGTCCTTAAAGGGACTATACAGAGTTTAAAAATGTTAAAATTATGTATTTTCCTCCCCCTACATGTTCCAGCAATGTCCTAAAGTGTAGAATGAGCCCAGACATATTCACCACAACTGCCTCCAAAATCCTGCACTGTCACTCAAAAAGTTGTTACTTTGGGTCCGAAGTGCCATCATGCATGCGCTTAATATAGAAGGTGCAGTTACACGTATGGCCTGAGGTGGCAGTAGTGAGTATAAAATGGCCAACTTGTATCTAGCCCCTTTAAGATGGTGACAGTGGCCTCAGTTGGTCATTATTGATACTGTAAACAACTTGATTATGGATGTTTGGCAGTTTTGGTTTCCTGTCCTTTTTCTGACCAAAAGAGCAAGAAGAAGCTTCTGTGACTAGAAGCGAAACATCCTCAACTTTACCAAGACCCAGTCAAGTCGATGATTTAGCTTGTCTATGATTGATACTCCCTGGATGAATGAAAGCCTTCACAAACATTTGTACTTTAAACTCGTGTTAGCACAATCAGTTAACCACATAATTGCTTTTTGTGAAAGCGTACTGTCTGCATATCTATCACAGCTTGGTAAAAGTAAATCTTTCCAAGGCTTTTCTCTAATTGAGTCATCCACATGTTGAATAATGTATAAGATAGAATGAGGCTCTCAGAAGAGGAAACTTTCTCTGCGCAACATTTTACATTGAGGGAGCGCTGAAGAGAGCGGTGATGAGAACGGTGTCCTCAGCTTGCAGTGATGTGGAGATTAATGTGCAGTTAGTCGCGGGGCATCTCTCCTGTGCACCGCTGTCGGCCGGGATCGGGCGAGCTGACAAGAAATAGGAGCAGGTCTACCTCAGATTGGCCTTGTGGTGGAGTTTTGGCCTTTTTTCCTTGTTCATTTTTCACAGTATTTGGATAGTGCAAGTTGAACTGTCAGTACAAGCTCCCTTAACACTTGTGCTAGAAGGAACAGCAGGCCAAAGACACTAAAAACACACTGGGCACTTAACTGCCTTCACACTTCCTTTTGATTGTGTATAATTAGATTGGGTTTTCAATTTGCTTCATTACTTTACTATAGAACTGTCTCGATTTATCGGCCTTTGTCTTTAAGAGCAAAACAATTCTCCTAATTTGGAAATATATACAGTACCATGCATTTGATATTTCTTTACTTCATAGCCTCTTATGAACAGATCAGCTCTGTTCCCATGTGCCGGTGCACCATCTGACCATAGTTTCACATGCATCCACAGCTCGTCCTGTGGTCTAGTTGTGGCTAATGCTGTTTTACGCCTTTTTTCACACCGCTCGTCCCTGCTCCTGACTCACACGACACAATCAGCTGTAATGCTAATGCGAAGAGAGCGACCAGTCAACTCTTGCCTCAGCACTGGTTGCCGCTGGCAACAATCTTCTATCATCATCGCTGCCAGGAAAAAAAACTAAAGTGGGTTACGCGCAAAGCCTTTGCTTTCCACAGTGCTAGTCAAAGTAATGTTTTTCCTTCTACAAGAGGAAGAGGAGGAACTCATTATATTTGACATGTTTATTACTTTTCTACTGCAACACAGGCCTACTGCAATGTTGACTGCACTTTTACTTCTTCATCAAAACACAAAACACAGATACAATTTTAATGTTAAAGCCAACATTAAATTATAATAGTTTAAATGAATTATGACTCATGGTACACAATGAAGCGTTGGCATTTAAAGTCTGTAGTGTCAGCTCTGCCCCAGAACAAAGCAGTGTCTCCAGTGCATCCAGGCCACTCACGTGCATCACTAATGGCCGTCCCCCGTGTACAATACAGATGTCTATTGGACATCTTTAATTATTCAGCGGCAGATTAGTTAGAGTAAGGGTGGATCCATAACAAGGAGATGGTTATAAAGCACATCAGCGTCTGATGCTGGTTTAATATTGATGAACATTTACTTTCGGTGCCTTTGTGGTGGGCACATTATGAGAAATATCGCATTACAGCTGCTGCAATGGAGAGAATGCACTGTGACTTAAACATGTGGGATAATTACAGGGAGGAATCAGAACACATCTTAAGGCTTCATTGTGGAGTATCCTGGGGTAGAGATATAATGTAAACAATATGTGTAATTGAGCATATAACCACACACAGAAATACTACATACTACATACATATTTCATTTCAGTTTTGATATACTTATACAAACTGATGCATAATTGATTTTCTTGCACACAGCATTCTCCACTGTTCGAGGCACTTTTTATATTCAGATATTTTTTAAGATTCAATACCTTTTATTGCACTTGCATTGCCAGGGTTTGCATACTTTTTTTCTCATTTCCATTTGTAATGTATTCAAGTTTCGTTTGTTTGCTTCATACCTTGCATTAGTTCACATGTTTGACTTTGCACATAGATATTTATTCGTCACTTCTTTTAGCAAAACATAATCAGAAACTTGTATTCTAAGCCGTTCAACAAGCTAAATATATTGGCCTCCCATCCCTGTACAAAAATGTAAATCCGCCACTTCCAAAGCAGTTGTCGCTCTTCTCCCTGTGGACTTTACAGAAAGATATTGTTTGAGTTTGCGCTTCTCCCTGCGCGGGAGTCTTCCGGCTGTAGGCTGAGCCCGAGCGGTTTTATCCAGATAAAGTTAAGACAGTGAGACAGTGGAAGAAAGTGAGCGATGCATTGAAAGTGGCCGGGTGAAGAGGCAGCAGCTTCTCTTGCACTGTACAAGGTGCCACACAGGAATATCAGGATCATTTTTGCTTCAATATCCGCTCTGACCTATATATGCGGCTTGTAGGTGTTCAGACATACACTGCAGTAAATAGCCCTGTATCAGATAGATGTTTTCTTGTTAGGCACACTCTGAAAAACGAATGGCAGTGTAGCAGGAGTGGAGGTTTGCGGAGAGATGCTATCACGGAATAGAGTTCGATCATTTTGTCCCACGTTCTCGTGATAACCGCTAGTCCTGTCCTTCTCAGCCAAGATAACAGTTACAAATGTGCCAGAGAAACTTTTTTGGCTCACAGTCGGTCGATTTAGAATCAAATTAAAGCCCAAATTTCTCATCTTCGGTGGATTTCTTCTTCTGCCAAATGTGTTGTAAGAGACACAACAAAGAAACAAACGCACACTTCAGTTAGCTTTATTTTTAGCTTGATATTTACTGACTGGGGAAGGGTCGGTTTGTTGGAGTGGATGACTCCAGCGGGAGTCAGGAAGATGGATTCCTATCTACACTGCGTTCCAAATTATTACGCAAATTACATTTTTCTAAGATTTTCCAAATTGTCAACTCAAATGAGAATCAGCATAATTTTCAAGTCTTTAGCTGGTAGAGGATCATTTAAATGTGGTGGAAAAAATTCCCAGTGATAACAGTATTTTTTTCAAAAATAAATATAGTAAAAACCTCATAATCTACTGTTCCAAATTATTATACAACTCATCGTTTCAATACATTTTAAAGCTTGTAATTAACTGAAAATGGTCATTTGTTGAATTTGTAGCATTGGGAGGTCATATTTACTGAAATCAAAAGTTATTTCAATCAAAAAAATATTAACAGGTCAAGTTATATTTTTCCAAAGGAGCCCTTGTGTGATAGCAGCTTCACAATTCTTAAATCCATTAAACTAAAGTTTTTGGACAGTTTCTGCTTAGATTAGCTTTGCAGGATGTCAGAATAGCCTCCCAGAGCTGCTGTTTGGATGAAAACTGCCTCCCACCCTCATAGATGTTTTTTTTGTTGAGGCTCCAAAGGTTCTCAATAGGGTTGAGGTCAGGGGAGAAGGGGGTCCACATCATGAATTTCTCTCCTTTTATGCCCAGAGCCAGTGATGCAGAGGTTTTCTTTACAGTGTGACATGGTGCGTTGTCATGCATGAAGATGATTTTGTTCGGGAAAGCACGGCTTTTCTTTTTGTAGCATAGAAGACAGTTGTCAGTCAGAAACTCCACATATTTTTCAAAGGTCATTTTCACACCTTCAGGGAGCCTAAAAGGGCCTAAAGGGGCCGACCAGCTCTCTCCCCATGATTCTGGCCCAAAACATGACCCCGCCACCTCCTTACTGACGTCCCAGCCTTGTTGGGACATTGTGGCCATTCACCAACTATCCACGACTCCATTGATTTGACCATCCAGGGTTACACGGCACTCATCAGTGAACAAGACTGTTTGAAAATGAGTCCTCATGTATTTCTGAGCCACTGCAGCTGTTTCTGTTCATCAGCTTCAATTAACCGTTTAGGGGAGGCCCGGATAGAAGGTTTGTGCACAACTGCAGCCTCTGGAGGGTCCTACACCTTGATGTTCGGGAGACTCCAGAGGCACCAGCAGCTTCAAATACCTGTATGCTGCTTTGTAGCATCTGTTCTCTTTATCTGATGTATTTGTCTGGCAGAAACCGTCCATATTGTGCCATTATCTGCACAAACCGGAGTGTGCTCTGAATCATCCACAAATGTCTTATCAGTAAGATGATTTTGCTTAATCTTTCATGAAATATCGAAGGTTTTCAGACCTAGACCAAGGCATTCAACTATTTCACGCTTTTCATCAGCAGACAGACCCTTTTTCTTTCCCATATTGCTTGAAAATGATGATCTGCATAATAAAGTGGAACACCCTTTTTCAGTAGTTTTTCCCTGAACTGGGCTTAACCTGAAAACTAATCATCCCAGGTCTCTGAGATTAATGTCAGTGATTCATAGAGCCCCAAGACACGATACCATCCATGAGTTTCATTATTATTATTATTTTTTTTAACCTTTTTGACACAAAAATCCAATTTGCATAATAATTTGGAACACAGTGTATTTCCATTGTAGCTGTTGTCATAGTAACGATAAACAAATGTCTAAATGTTTTGGAAATATCAAATAAACCTTATTTTATCGTCTCAAATGTCATTCCTCTTGTTCTTGCACCTTAAGCCAAAACAGGACCACATATTTTAGTTGTAGTTTTACATTTATAATCTGTAGTTTTATAGTCTGTAGTTCTCTTGATCACTTCCTGCCTCCAGCTGATGTCACTGATGATGTCAGCATTTAAAGGGTCTGTGGATCGTGACAATTCGTTATACAATATGGACATTTAAGCCATGAACTTGTTACAGCTTAATTAGTTGATTGAATAACATAATGTAAAAGTAAATCAAGATAATATTTTGCTTGCCTCCAGATGCCAAAGCCTGTCCGACCGGTGAATTCATGTGTGCCAACCGGAAGTGCCTGGCCGTGGTGTACGTGTGCGATGGCGACGATGACTGCGGCGACGGCAGCGATGAGCTCAAGTGTTCCTCCCCCAAAACCTGCGGGCCCAACCAGCTCCGGTGCAACAGCTCTGAGTGCGTGCCCCTGATGTGGAGCTGCGACGGAGACCCAGACTGTGTGGACAGCTCGGACGAGGGGCCCGAGAGGTGCGGAGGAGACGGGGTCCCGTACCTGATCAACCGGAAAGCCAACTGCACCGCGGGGGAGTTCCGCTGTGCCAATGGAGAGTGTGTGAGGTTGAACTGGAAGTGTGACGGAGACCCCGACTGCAAGGACAAATCTGATGAGATAGACTGCCGTGAGTGGATTCTTTTCTGTGTCTTCAATTGACGCTTATGTCTTTGTTGTGAACAAAAGCCCATCAAGTTGACTGATAAACGTTATTTATCATTAGGGCTGTCAAAATTAATAGCAATTGATGAGATTAATCAAAAACATAAATATATCATATATTTTGACCAAACACACTTCTGTATCTGAGCACACACATAACCTGAAAGACAAAGCACTTGTATTAAGATATTGTAAGCCACGAGTCACACAATGAGGTACTTTTAAAGCGACAAAAGTGACAAAGAGCTACTTATGCATCAAAAAGGCTTGTCTAATTATCCTACTTCAACAAAAAATATTTTATTTTTGTGAACCTAACAGTTTGCAGATTCTGTCCAAAATGGTCATCGCCAAAGAAAATGTGTCTAAAATGTGACTTATCAGGCCTTGGGCGAGCGACCAAGAAAGGACTGAAGAGATCCTGGTTAGAAGCTGTTGTGCTATAATTATGAAACTGTGAATATTTGGTTAATGAAATGTGGAATCAATAATCAAATGTTTTAAATGTAAGTTTTTTATGTTAGACAAGTATAAAAAATGAATATAGTTGTTAGAGAAAAATTTACTGCGATTAATTGTGATTAATCAAATTCCACAAGTGCGATTAATCGTGACAGCCCTATTTATCCTACACTAGTGCGTTATGGTAGACATGTTACCTAAATTGCACCACCTTTTCATTTCTCATCAAATAAATCTAGTTTTCAAACTTTTACTAACTACTACAAACTTTTAACTAAATGTACAACCTTGTCCTGAACATCTCATTTCAAAAGCATGTATGATTGAATCTTGCAGCTGGCGTCTTAAACAGAATATTTCTTGGTCAGTGTAGTGTTTCCCTTTGCTGTGTATACATTTGTTTGTGTTGACAATGATAAGGTTTTGGGAAAAACAGGTTTTGCTTATTAAATAGTCATGGCTGAAGGAGTCTTAAAGCGCTTTCCTCTCTGCCCGTCTGTGAATCTCTCATAGTTGTACCATTCATTATCAAGACACCCACAAGTAACACCCACAAGTGTCATTTACGCTGTTCCTACAACGGCATGTGTCTTGTTAGGCCGCAGAGAGCCGCAGACATTGTTAGCTTCATGTTGGTTCTGGGGTCGTTATAAACCAGCCATTTTGTAATCCCACACACAAAACCGCCAGAGCACTGACTTATTTTCAAATCTCCAGATCGATCAGTTAGATTGAAGAAGGGGAAAATGAGTTTTTGAATGCGTATATGTATGTGTTTGTGGTTTGGCCGTTTCAATGAACTGGTGCAAGCTCTATCCTATTACGCCCCCTCTGTGCTGCCTGTGTCGTGATAACACTAAATCATGCAGCCCTCAGTTCATGTATATTGCCTTTTAGTGCGGTTTGGAGGGGAGTTATATGGGCGCAGGGCCCATGTTGATGAAAAGCTTCTCCTAGCCTGGGAGGGTAATGACATTTTCTATGGCGTCCACCTGCTCTCCAGTCTTTGTATTATATATTTAGAATCATTTATCATATACACTAAGAGTGGGTTAAGTATGTTCCTGTTGTACCTCACTCATGAGTGAAGAGATACTCACACTTTCAGTACCTTTCTCTGTTTAGCACGCTCTCTAAGAAATGTAATATGTAGTTTGTGCTAGTTCTCTGAGCACAGTATTAATCTGGAATTGTTTGTGAAAAGGTCGGACTATTAGCGGGATTTACTGTATGATGGAGATTGGTGTCTTGTTTTAGCCAATCACAGCCAAGTCTCAAAACACACTCTAGCTAAACAACTACAGTAAGCACTAAACCAGTTGTTTTATGTAAAGCTCGATTGACAGACCTGCTTAGCTGCAGTTTGTGAACATCCTGACATTTCCATTTTTACACAGGACAAACAGTGGGAGAACAATTGTTGTGCATTAGGTTGACTTTCATCCCAAGCCCCTCTGTGTCTCTACAGCCTTACTGACCTGTCGCCCCGATGAGTTCCAGTGCGGAGATGGCTCCTGTATCCACGGCACCAAACAGTGCAACAAGGTCCACGACTGTCCGGACCACAGCGACGAGTCCGGCTGTGTCAACGGTGAGGTGATCTGAGGACACAGTTTGTTTGTACATCCAAATGATGAACCTCTAAATATGTGCTATTTTCGATTAAGGCTGTATTTTTTGCCTTTTATTTCTGACTGGCTTCCGCTGAGTTCAGTGAATCATTTTCTGCAGGAAATTAAGCCTTTGTACTGTGAAACTGGCATGCCTCAAAATCTTATTACGTTTTTGGTCTCTCAATGTTTTTGTGTCTTATGAAACATATCCATAAACAGATGCTAATTTTTATTTCTATTTTAGCTACAAAATGCGAGGGCCCCCTGAAGTTTCTTTGCAAGAATGGAGAATGTATCGACAGCTCCAAGGTTTGTGACTCACACAAGGACTGCAAAGACCGATCAGATGAGCCCAAGAAAGAATGTGGTAAGACGTTTCTTCATCATTGCGTCAGATCTTTTGTATTTAAAGCACATAGCAAGTCAGTGCAATAACATTTTGTGTAACAATGGTGCTTCTTATGCACAATATATGAAAGATTTGGGTGCATTCTGGTGACGGCGTTTCTAATTACCTTATTATGTTGATGTGCTTTTTGCTGCAATGGTTATTTTTACCCATCTGCAATTTTAATGGCTGCATTTGGCATATCAGTATATATGAGTATTTTATTCATGCTACAGTAGATCTTCTGCAAACAAAAATATTCTGTCTCTTATTTATCTAAAATTATACAGCCCTATTTAGAGTAAAGAGTCACTGGGGTGACATAACAGAGCAAAGTGGATGTGTGTCAGTTTCATTGCTCATGGCTACACATCTGACATGGGAGAGTGAGCCTGGTCACATCATATTACCCAGAAACATACATTTTAGTTGGGAAAAGTGACAGCTGGCAGAGAGAGCTGACCTCCATCAGCAGAGGAAATTGCATGACCAAAAACACTATTCCAGAAAGCAGATCGGCCGCTCCTCTCCCATGTGGTCTGCCCTCGGCCCATCCGTCCTTCCTGATGCATATTTCCATCTTTACCTCTGTTGAGGTCCCGGTCACAGCTCATTAAAACCGTGTCCACACACACCTCACTCACCGCTCAGCTCTTTCAACCGTGAACTTGCAAGATGTTCCTGCACCCAGACAAAAACACTCGAACACCTCAAATTGTTCATTGTGATTTAATTGAAAAAAAAAAAAACGTATTGGGAGTGACACCTTATGAGAAATAACGAACTTCTGCCTCATTAAATTAGCAGCATATAAATACCACAGTACCCCCACTCTCCCAGACAAACAGCTGCAGGTAGAGAGTATATAATGGGTTGCTATGGTGAGGGTGGAGGTGGAGGAAGCGAACTCAGGCAGTACATTTATCTGCTCAGAATCTAAACCTCCACAAGTCGACTGTCCTTGAACACACAATGTACATGTTCGAATAGAAAAGGTTTTGTTCCCTGCATCCTCATCTGACAGAAGTAAACATTCTCTTACAATCCGCATTATACTGCTGACAAACATGTGTAGCTGTTCACTTTTATTATGTGATTTTAAAGCAAAATGACTGTATTAGGAGTAAGTGACTCACTTTGTTGGCTCAGTTTACTCTATAGACACACTTTGTCTATGTATAAATGTGGTGGTGATTAGAGGCTGCTGGTGCACATTTGCAGTCAGTGCTTCAGGGCAGCTGGGGCTACATACAGTACGATAATAATGAAAATGTTGCTTTGTAGTGCTTTAAGAGGCATGCTTGTAAAGGGCAATACCAATCTACACCATTATTCTTATTATTTCTTCCATTTCTGTTTCTCTCTTTCTATTCTTATTTCTCTATTTGTGTCATACTCCATAAAGAGTCATTAAAAAAAAGTCACTGAATATTATTTAATTACTCATAAAATGACCTCAAATACTCATTCAGTGACTCGTAGATCTGTCTCAGCTGCAAATACTCAGGTCCGCAGGTCACGCTCAGCTAAAGGGTTTTTTGTGTCTTTGATTTCAGTGGGAAAAGTGTGATAATAATTCAAGAGTGTGTTGCAACAAGCTTGGAGATAAAATGAATATCACTTTCTAAATCACATACTTTTTGTGTGCACCACTATTGTTTTCTAGGGCTTAATGAATGCATGATCAACAATGGCGGCTGCTCTCATGTGTGCATGGATCGGCCAATCGGCTTTGAGTGTCAGTGCCCCGCAGGCTATCAGCTGCTGGACAAGAAGACCTGTGGAGGTAAGATAAAAAAAAAATGATATCTGAGATGTGCCAACTCAAGATGCAGGAAAACGGGCGATGAAAGTGTCAAGGAGGGGTGGACCAATTATTCCAATATATCGTGATTAACTATTACATTATTATTATATCAATAATTGTACAGGCATTCTCTTGCGCCTCCTCTTCTTACTGTATTTTTTTATTGCCAACACAGTGCAGGAAGTAAGTGAAAACAGTGCAAGGATAACACAAACATTGCATATTTTATGATGTTTCCGTGAATATGATTCATCTCGAAGTCTTTTGGAGTTATGGAGACAGAAGCTGCAGGAACATAATCTTAAAACACTTTTGCAACAGATAAGCACAAGAACCTAAGTCAAGTTCCTGAACAACTTTGAACTGATAGAATGGAATAGAAATGAGTGTGACTGGTTCACACTCCAACACAGAAAGTGTTGGACGTGTTTTTGAATTGTTCAAATGAAAACCTTTCATAGTCACCTTAGGGCATCTGATGTAAATCCTAGTGCCACACTACCACACTAGAGGACAGTTAAGCAATGGAAAACCCTGAGAACACACCTCTCTGAGATACTGATTGACTGAGAGATGTATGTCGATGTGATGGGCAGCTGACCAGACTTTGGTCCATTCCAAAGTATTTCCGTTGGTGTCAGTCCCACAGGGAAAAAAAAACACTTTTCACACTCACACATCAAACATCCTTCACACCATCGCACTTTCTGCTGCAAAAACACCCACTTAAGTGCAAGAACTCAAGGTCATGGATGCCATAACATTGATCTTCCAGTTTTTTCTTTCAATTTTCTGCTTTTGATCATAGATCAAAGATATGAAGGTGATGTTTATGAGAATTAAACTGTTCTGTTCTTTTCCAGACATTGACGAGTGTGCGAACCCAAATGCCTGCAGCCAGATCTGCATCAACTATAAGGGAGACTTTAAGTGTGAATGCTATGAAGGGTATGAGATGGACCCTGTCACAAAGACCTGTAAGGCAGAGGGTGAGTTCTGCAAACATGTTTATCTTTTTTACTGCTGATCTTTATGTTTCTTGATATAAAATATGCATTTGCTGTTATCCCATAATATCTTCTACCATTATCACAAACCCTTATCGATCTTATTTCTGGTTTGCACTTGTTTGTGTTCTACCAGATATGCCTAATGCTCTCAGAAAAGCATCCCCAGGTCAACTACAAAGTTTGCTGCAGACTGTTGCTCCGGCCTGTCAATACTGCCACATCCTGTTAGGGACATCGAGGTGTGACAAGCTGGAGTGTTGAGCTGTGTCGAACACTTATAATGAGCCTCGGCATTTCTTTAGAGGCACCTAGCTGAGCCTCAGTGGGGACTAATTACTCCGCATTTAATTTGCTCTGCTTTTCGGCTTGTTGACAACAGTCGAAAATAACCCAGAACAAGTGAACTGCTAAGAGGCCAATTAATATTCTTGACCCAAAACTGTGTCCAGAAGCGCTCGTCTGGAGGATTAGAGAGGTCAGTTTAAATGTTTACACTCCATTTCGCTCAAAATATTTTAATTTTTAATTAGCAGGAAGGAGCGAGTCAAGTTTGCTGCTCTGATTCCCAGGGCTGTCAAATGCTTATTTCATTTGCCTCAATTAAAAGGAGCTGATATCATTTCCAATCCAATATAGCACTTGGATGTCATGTTTGCATTTCAGATTATCTTGGCTGCTTGTATGTTGATCAACCCACTGTGTGTCTGTGTTATTTGGAATTTACCAACAGCTTTTGTGTCCAAAAGAGAAATGTGTTTGGCTCAGACTCAGAAATCAGCAACACAACAGATCCAGGGCTTTGTTTTGATGCGATCAAAGCAACTGTAGCCTTCACTGCCTGTAAACAGCAGTGGAACAATCCTCTTTTTAAGGGGTTGAAACGATTGTCTTTTTAGTGGATATGTTTTTGATAAAAGTTTGATGCTTTGTGAGGAGGAGAGATGGAGGAAGAAGAGTTTCTATATGATGTATCATAGCATAGCGAAGCTATGAGTCAGTGAATCCTTTTAATGAGAGAATTTCATATCACCCTCAGGAGATAAGCGTCTGCTTCTGCCATCCCATTACAGCACAGTGTCAAGAGGCTTAATATAGATGTTGCTAGACAAAGGTGGCCATCTCTGGACCATGTGTCTCAGAGGCAGAACGGACCCTTCTCTGTCGCTGCACTGTGCTCACTCTTGCTGTGTGTTGTGATTCACATTCAGATGTGCATGGCTTTGGTGAATTAGTGACTCTTACTATTAGTAGGGAACACACTTTAGAGAGCACCACACCGAACCCTTGTCAGATGCAGGGTTTCCACAGGGCATAAAACACATTAAGTTTGACTTGCTGCTACCTGTATAAACCCTGAAGATAGGATCCATTCTTATCAGAATCAATTCATTGTTCTCTTAAAAGGACACTGAAAGAAAGCAATGCTAAAGGACAAAACAGGCATTTTCTAAAATGTAACTGTACATTGCATTAAAAAAAAATCACATTGGTAAAATGTGCTGAAGTCTTTCTGCTCCGTGTCCTTGCGCAGCTCATGGATCTGCATTGATTCTATTTGTTTATCAGCCTCAAGACGTAATCACCGTCTGCTCACACAATCAGCAAATGACAATTACCATTAAACGGCATTTAATTGGCATTCAATCTGTTTTTTAATCTCGTCCTGAAATCAAACCGTAATACAAGTGTGCTCTGAGGGAAACATGCAGCCATTCTTTGGTAATAGGCACAATGCGTATGTGAGCGTTGACAGCTTGTATAGAAAAGGACTGAAATAAAACTGACTTGACACTGAGCTATATTTGCAGGAGCTAACAGGGAGTGTTCACTTAATAAAGCATGAAGACACAGAGATCAATACCACAGCACTTTTTAATCAGATATTATTGTCTCCCAGCTCTTGTTAGAGGAAGCTATTGAGTTACAACGTTGACGCTGCATCGTAGACTCAGCTGCTTTGATCACTGCCACATTCAGTGAAATACATCCCTTGTTCCAGCCAGAATTCAGGGTCAAAGGTTGTAAACAGATTTTTCAATCACTAACAAAACGTAAACAAAAATGCATGGCAACTTCAAAGTTGTTCCATTTTAGCCTTGTTTTGGTATAGTATTTTGTTGTCTGTTTGACACAATAACAAATAGTTTGATTTTTAAACCTTTTTCGGAAAGTAGTATCATTATCACAATATTCAAGACAGTTTTAAAATGTAGCATTTTGTTCTCATATTGTGCAGCCCTGGCCTAAACAATACTGAGAAAGTAGAGAATTCTGTGAGCTGCCCTTTGTGTCTCCAGGAAAAAGCCCGTACCTGCTGTTCACCAATCGTCATGAGATCAGGCGGATGGACCTGGGGAAGAGGGAGTACAGTCAGGTGGTGTCCACGCAGAAGAACGCTGTGGCTCTGGATCTGGATGTGGCCAACAACAGAGTGTTTTGGTGCGACCGCTTTCACAGGAAAATCTACAGGTAAACTCACTAGTGTTGCAAACATTTTAGCTTCTTGTGGCGCCTAATAAGTTCTCCTGTCTTTCCTATTACCACAATTAGCTTAATCTGTTATTATATTGCCTATATTACCATCCACTGTTAATCTGTGATTGCACATTTCCCAATTATTTGCACGGCCTGTGTTTTCTGAAGAGCAACAGGTTTATCTATTAGTTTGTGTTATGAGCTACAGATGTGGAGATCAATAAATTCAATGTTTGCGGAAAAGATTACAGCAAAAAAATGCTCATTACATGTATAAATATGCAAGTGACACATTTTTGCTTTACTTTTAATTAATCTCAATGCTGTATATTCAAATTATATTTTTTGCTTGCCGATTTGCCGCAGCAAATCATCTGCCCACTGACTGGGATTTGCATAATGTATTGCATAAAACACTGACTGAATGTGACTGGATTATTTTATGAATCAATATTACACAAACCTCAGATTACAGAAAGTGGCTTTTACTTTTCGAGAGTAAGAAATGCGTTGCTGTGCATCATTATGTGCGTCATCATTTCATTAACATGTATTCATATGCTGTAAGGCCATATAAACTGACCTCACATTAATGCTGACAGTGTACAGTTAGTTCTTCTAATGCACTTGACGCACTGAACCGCACTTTCCACTCATGCCATTGTTATCTCAAATACCTTCCCTCCCCTGAGTGCCCTCTAATTGGAGCACCATGTTCTCTTTACAAAATGGATGTTAAGTTAAACTGCTCTCTGGGGAAACACAAAATTATAATTCCCAGTGAAGTTGCACCTCTGTTTGGCCCCTCATTTGCACCGTCTCACACCTTGTGCTGGGGCCAAGTTATTAGCAGTCGGGGCCAGCGGTGACGGGGGCCTTGTCTGCTCTGATAAGTGGTCTACCTCAGAAACACTGTGACCTCCGGACGACCTCTGTTGAGTGTCTGCCCCGGAGGCTGCAGCCCATTCCCCACTGCACCCCGCTTTACTGCGCGGTGGGCAATGAAGAACGACCTCCCTCCGCACACTCTGGAGCTGCTGTGTGATTTTTAAAGGCTGTGGTCACGCACTTGACAATCAATGCGATTTGACTGTGGCCTGGTGTTATTTATTTCCTTCGACACTTTTGATGGATTCACACAGACGTTTCTCACTCCTCTTTTTCCTTCTCAATTGGTGGTTATTTGCTGCGATTGAACGGTGGCCTGCAGCTCATAACGACATCATTTGAAGTCATTATTTTGTATTGTTGTATTGCACGGTTCCTGTGTAATGAAAATGCCTATTATTAGCAAATAATATGCTGCTGAGCCACCCGCGACCACACACTGATTTTATCATCATAATGTTACGATGGTTCATGATATATATTCAGTGTTCTGCAATAGGAAAGGGAAAATTAGGAAAATACATTTCATTTATAAAGTGCTTTTCAGACTCAAGCAACTCAAAGCGCTTCTCAAGAGACAGTTACGTATTAATTCAGTGAAAATTCATTCTCTGTTTTTGGTCAGACATGGGGAGAACTTTCCATCTTCACCAGAAAGTCTGACCGAGTCACTCAGACACTATTAATACAGAGTGCACATAAACATATGCTTTATAAATTATAAAGCACTCTCGCTTCACAGCAAGAAGGTCATGGGTGTGATTACTGGCCCAGCTGAAGCATTTCTGTTATGTGTGAAGTTTGAAAGCTCTCCGCACAGCACTGAAGTTAGGTAATCCAGATTCCAATCTTGAGTTACACACTGTGGTCGCCCGCTGCATCAGACAGGTTGCTTTGAGGCACTGGTTGAAGGATTGGTCAAATGAGACTGATTTCCCAAAGGGGACAATTTAGTCGCTAAAAATACAAAAAAGAAATGTTCATTCTTTAGTATATATGTCATCTTTAAGTTCTATCCTACCTCTTTTTCAATCCCTGAATGTCTTTTGCCATTAATGCTTCATCTTTTCTTCTCTTTCTCCTCCTCCTACAGCGCGTTCATCCACGAGGCCAGTGACCCATCCCAGCAGGTGCCTCTGGTGGACTCTCTGCTGCACACGCCCGTGGGCCTGGCTCTGGACTGGCTCCAACACAATCTGTACTGGACAGACTCCGGGGATAAGTCCATCTCTGTGGCCTCCGTGGACGGCACCAAGAGAAGAGTCTTGATTAGCAGCGACCTGAGCGAACCGCGGGCGATAGCCCTGGATCCACACCACGGGTGAGAGACGCCATCTTTAAAGTTCAAAGTCAGCTTTATTCAAAATTCTCCCTCATGTTAAAGATCCTACTGCTTTCACTAGTTTTGGACCCTGTGGCTTTGAGAGTTGTGTCGCATAATTTGTGTTCAGAACATACCCTCAGTTGTTCAGCCAAATACCTGGAGTGGGAAATTCTCTTCTGTTATCAAAACTCCACCCCATACTCAGACACATACAGATGAAGCAAGGCAACAAAACTCTAACCTAAATTTGTCAGTATTTGTTTTGACACTAGGCGGCTTTGTTGAAATATAATTATGGAAGTCATGTCCTTGAAATACATAAAGAGAAAGTATATGCACTGTTGTTTAGCTCTTAAAACCACGATGCATATGTTTACAAATATATAGAGAACAATATCTCAAAATATATATGTACAATGTGAATGTAGCCAACAAAGGAGGGGACATAAAACTGCCACTCTCTGGCGAGTGAGTGTTGTATCAGAAAGTCCTATTATTTTACAGTTTGTAGCATATTTGCATTTGTGTGTAAGAGTTGAGAGATGGTGGTGCTGAACGGACAGCTCCCATTAAAACCTTGGCCTCAATGTGGCCTGTTTCTGCAGTTTTTTATATATCTAATGTTACGCATGGATAGTAAACATGTAGCAAAATAACATAACGTGTGTTTTATAGCTTTCCATGTGTCTCTGTTTCAGCTTTATGTACTGGTCAGACTGGGGCACTCGAGCAAAGATCGAGAAAGCTGGGATGAATGGAGTGGATCGGCAGGTGCTGGTGTCTGATAGCATTGAGTGGCCCAATGGGATCACACTAGGTAAGTGTGTGTTTAATTATAAAAGCTTATTAAAGTTGACATAGATTTTTCAATTGGTCACACTTTCCCATGATTCGATTTGAAAGCTCACAGGTGGACACACTTGGAAGTTGAGGTGGATTTAATAGTGAGAAACTGACATTTTAAAAGGCGATCAATATTACCTAAAGGGATTTGTTGGTCAGAGTGCAGGAGTGCTTACCGCAAAGACAATCAATTTCTGCCCGGCTTAGGGACGTCCTGTGTGTGGTGTTTATGCATGTGTGTGTGTGCTTTCCTCAGATGTGGCCAACAGACGCTTGTACTGGGTCGACTCCAAGCTGCACCACATTTCGAGTGTGGATCTGAACGGGGCGCACCGCAGGACACACCTGTCGTCTGCCGAGAGACTGGGACACCCTTTCGCTCTGGCTGTTTTTGAGGTTTGTGAGTTATACAATTGTCATAGTTTCCCTCCTGAATGACAGCAAGTGGAATACCTGCAGTTTGGTTAGGAAAACAAAAATAAAAGTTAAAAGAATGTTTTTCCCTTTATTTCTGGACTGAGAATTGCTTGAAGTCATGTTTTTACACATTTGTTTTGTCTGTCAGACGCTAAATAGGGCTTGGTATTCTTCTTTTCTGCATCTACCACAATGCCGCTTTTGCCAATGATGTCGATAACAGGGAAAAGTAGTGCAAACCCATGAATACTGATTTTAGATGTTGTTTATAAAAGTAAAGCAGCGTTGTTGTGTAGACACAGCTGGTTATGAATGTTTGTTGACTTCACCTTTGTGACTCGCGTCTCTGCGTGGGACTGAACGTGGCAGGCATTGCTCTCAGGAGGATATGCCAAACAAGACTTTTCCAATCTTTTAGAGAGAGGTCACCTGTGAGCTTGAGATGCTTGAGATTCGTGACCCGTTCACTATTGCACCACATCAATCTGTGAAACCCTACTAGAGGAAGATATTTACCTGAAATTCTTGTGTTGTGGTTTTTCTTCCACATTTTTTATTTTTCTTACTGGTTGAAATCTAGTAAATCCCGATATAAAGTCCTCCTACATATTGTACATACAGGTATCGATCTGTGTTTCCTGGCCCGCTGTGGCTACATGCAGTACAAGGTGACCTTCTGTTGAGTCTGTCGCCTCCTTGTTCTACATGCACCAGGATAATCTTATTGAGCACAGCTCGGTGTATATTCTGCCAGACACAGCCGTCTCTGTCCCTCTCTGTCGACTTGACACAATAAACAATGTTTTTGCCTCTTCACTTAGTGACAATTTCTGTTGTTTTTCCAATGCGCAGAAAAAATGCCAGCTTCCAAATGTTATTGTGTTGATGAATAAATGTATGAGTGAATAATAATTCAGTCCATTACAGACATGTGGTGTAAACCAATCCCTCTAATGTTATGAATAAAACGGTTAAACACATCATGTCCAACAAAGCCATATAAACATGTAACAACACATACAATAGCTAGGTTTATATCAGAGGAACTGTGGTACTTGGACTTTTCAAGTGGTATTCTTGTTTTCGTTAGTCCTGATTTGATCTAGGTGTGAAAGGTTTAAAAAGCACTTGCCGACAACAAAGATACATTTAAAGGCCACTTCCAGAATATGACAAATTATTGTCATGCATTGGTCACAGTAAGTGGTCAAAGGAAGCTGTGTCTCTGGGAGGTGGATGGGGCGAGTGCGATTGTGATAATATGTTTGTATCTGTGGGAGGAGGTGGGTAGGAGAGAATGTTTTTAAAAAGAGGCTGACTGATATATCAGCAAGCCGATATATTGGGCCGATATTTGGGGATTTTATAATTTTGGCTATTGGCCAGATATTTCTAGGGCCGAAAACGATAGAGACTTCCCGCTTTCAGCATTGGAAAGAGCAAAGTCAGGGCTTTAAAACGAGTCTTCCCACAACTCCCTAGGCCTCAGGGGAGGTGAGAAACATCGCAATGAAAATTGATTAGCTTCAAGTTTGTCAAAGACAAGTTTCAGTAATATATGTCAATGTGGACATGCTGCGTGTCATTATGAAGTGCAGAATCTGGAGAATTCAATCGCTGAGTTAGTTTTCACCTCCACTATTGTATATTTGATCGCTGCACAAAAAGTAATAAAATAAAATCGGCCAGTGCTGGAGCGGCTAAGTATTCCTACAGGATTGCCAGACATTTGAAAAAATTGGCCAATAACATCGGTCAAAAATATCGGCATCGGCCAATCAACATCCCAAAATATCGGCATCAGCCTTTAAAAAAAAAACATATTGGTCGGCCTCTATTTTTATATCTGTAAAGCACTTTGTGTAACATGATATGTATGAAAAGCGCTTTATGAGAAAAGATTGACTGATTGATTGCAGCGCTGAACCAGAAGCAGAATGACACATCTGAAGAGCAAAGGCTTCAACAGAAGAGTTACTGTTGTTCAAATTCCCCAAAGATAATTCCTCTTCTAAAACTAAATAAAGAGATGTCAAAATACACAGCGAATATGATACAACACAAAAACAACAGATTTTGTATGTGAGCAATTAATAATATATTACAAATGACGTCAGCAATATCGTTTTTCCTCCTTTCCCTCTCAGGATCGCATATACTGGACGGACAGGGACAGAGCGGCCGTCTTCATGGCCAACAGACTGACGGGGCAGGACATCCACGCTCTGGCCGAAAACCTCAACGACCCTCATGACATCGTGGTCTTCCATCAGCTCCGGCAGCCTCCGGGTCTGTGGACTTAATTGTCATTTTATCAAAGACTTCCCATGTGTCACTGAACCACTTTCTTCCAAGATGTGCAAAAGTCACATCTCTATGAACAAGTTTCCTCTGTGAAGCTGGGGCGATGAAAAAATGATGACAAGACTTGCAAAAGTGGTCGAAGCATCAAAGAGGGAGCCATTTCAGAACATGAAGTGTCGCCCCAATCAAACCACTTTTCTATTTTTTTGTCCTTTTTTTTATCTTTGCAACTGCCAGTCAGTGTAAAGTGTAATATCTGCCTGTATCTTTCACTGTATTTCATCACTATCCTTTCAATGTAACATGACAGGACACTGCTGTGAAGGCTGTACAACTCATGGTGTTAAGTTGAGAAATCATCTATAGTTACGGTTCCTTTAAATAATTCGAGTTATGGTGACCTGTAATAACGATGTAGAATCACGCTCCTTTGGTTTCTGTTGCCATGCTGTTGCTATGTTGTGACATCACCTGCGTACCCCCTGTAGCTAATTCTCCTCATCTTTGTGCTTGCTCTGCTGCGTGCAGGCCCAGACAGCTGTAATCTTGGCAGCGTCGCAAACGGAGGGTGTGAGTACCTGTGCCTAAAGGCTCCTCAAATCACAGAGCACTCTCCCAAATACACCTGCGCCTGCCCCGACGGACAGGACCTGGGCCCCGACATGAGGGGCTGTGTTCCAGGTGAGACCTCGCTGCATTTAATTGGTCCATCACTGAAATCTAGCATAGATGCACACTAAAATTTGTCCTGCAGGTGATTAGATGAAAGTATCTTTAAAAATCTCTTCAACCGTGTAACATTTTCGTTTTATTGTTGTTTACATGGCTTAACTTCTGCCCCAATGACCTATGAACACACCAAACAACGTTTTCGCAATCTCATCAGGGGTTCCTAGAAAAGTGGTGACGCTGCCATCCTCTGAACCAACGCCAGACACGGCGACTGCTGCGAGCGAAGACTTTGCCACTCCTTCTGGTGGATACTCGCAGGCTGACACTGCCTCCCACCTCACCACAGCGCCCCCTACATCTCTGGAGCCCCTCTCTCCCCTCCCAACGCTGAAGCCTGTCCCGTCAGAGGAGTCCAAGGCCCTCGGCTCCCAATCCACCGCCACAGCCATGGTCATGTCCACCACCACAGCAGAAGACAGCAGCGTCTCCCAGCACTGTAAGTTAACAGGAGGAACGTTTTAACTGTAGGGTTAATGTGGAGAATCCTGCTATTGTGCCCAGTCCTTGAAGAGCACTCACTCTATTTGTACTTTCACACATTGCAAGGTTTGGAAATGGTTGAAAAATGGTTCATACCGCATAACCTTTTATTAGAAAGCAACATCAAAAAGCTTTTCGTGTGAAAGCAATAAAGCACATATGAGATTGTATGACTCGAAGCTACAGACCAGACCATCCAATCTGAACTTTATGGACATGCATATGGTATATAATGCTTGTAAGCTTTTTTCTACATGGCAATAAACTACCCGTCCATTTTAGAAATAATTGCACTGAAAGACACAGTGCTATTTATCAGCTTTATTTATTAACTGACCTTGGGGTGGTCTGTGCAAACTGTACAGAGCAGAGTGGACCATTAGCAGGTAACAGGGACACACCACAGTCTCTTCATAACGTAGCACTTTTACACAGCTGTAGTACAGTCCCACTCTTTTATTTTCAGTCTGTTTTTTTCATAATGGCATAAAAGGTATCCAGTAATAAATAGCATGCTTTCAGTCCCCAGGTTATTGTTTTCCCCTCATGATTTTCAAAGTTCTCTGTAAATGTGTTTGCATGTCTTGGTGTGGGAGGGTAATTTTGGGATATGATAAATTGTTAGGCTTAGTATACATGTTCTTCAAACATGAGCTGCGGGTGACACTGGAGTCTAATGAGCCGTATGCATGAGGTGGAGAATGTCATGGCGCTGCCAAGGTCATAGCCCACAGTAATGCACCGAATACCAACCCGCTCCTCAGAGAAATTCCATTTCATACCACTTTTGTTCAAACGATCTCCCCTCGCCTTCCTTCAGACATGAATGCATTATCAGCCTCTTGCCTTTATCCATTTTATCTGTCGTGGCATGGCGGGCTTTATAACGGCTCTCTCTTTATCTTCTGTTATGTTTTGCACACACAGTCAGTCCTGTGAGCTTTACTATTCTCTCATGCTAATGCCTGTCCTGTTACTGCCTCTCTCCAGCTGGAAGTGAGCATTTTATCCTGGGCGAGAACTTGACAGTGGCGGTCCTGGGAGTGGTCATTCCCATTGGTAAGTAGCTCTTGTCTGTTTGTGTGTGTCCACGGTTATGGCCCGTAGCGCTGCACAAAGCAGCAGTCTTTGTGTTTGTATCACACTGACCCTGTGCAGCTCATGAGAGAAGCCTGGCCCCCAGCTCTTCTCTGTCTCTGACATCACTGCATTATTCACCCTCACTGTGCTGCTGTGCGGGGTTCTGCCGGCACCCTAGAGCCACTCTAGCAGTAGAGCTATTTTCTCCTAAACATAAATATCATGGTTGTCTCAATCACATCTGTCTTTTATTTAGAAATACTTGCTCAAGTCTCGACTCTCACTGTTCTTTTATTCTACGATCTAAATATGTACGTTTCTTGCTAACCCCATTTAATGAGATCCACAAAAGAACACAATTTATTCATTTATTTGTCAACATGGATGTTTTTAGAATATATTTAGGACTCGCACACAGTGTCGCATGCCTCATTCCCTTGACCCTCCGTCCCTCACTGCCCTGCCCTAAGTTATAGACCCCGCCCCTCTGCATGCTGTGCTTCTCACTGTGTTTCATCTCATGGACTGGTTGACCTTGTTAACGCTGCCCCTTCATGTCCTGCCGCTGTGTTAAACACATGCAGTTCCTATTGTTGCCACAGTGGTGTTTGGCCTGGTCTGCGCCGGAGTCTACCTGGTCTGGAGGAACTATCGTCGCAACTCCACCAAGAGCATGAACTTTGACAACCCCGTTTACCGTAAGACCACGGGAGAAGGAGAGGAGGACGAGATCCACATTGGCCGGACTGATGCCATGACACACCACGCACACCACCATCCATACCCCCAGGGCGTCAACATGGGGGTAGTGGGAGCAGGAGGTGGCACCTGCCCTCAGTTCATCGCTCTGCCTTTAGGGGGCAGTATGCCTGACCCAGGAACTCACTGGTACACAGAGCAGCCCATGCTCAGCACTGCTAAGTAAAGACAGGGCCTTTCAAAGGAAGATGGCCGCTGAGGCAAACGCACATCAGTAGTGACAAGAAGAACGCCAAGGGTACAACACATGCAGCCATTTAGAGCCATGTCAGATGCAAATTTCCACAAAAACAACGGTGCAATTTTTCAAATTGCTTTCTGTGATTTGTTCACTCATGCCAGAGGGAAAAGTTTATTATAATTTAATTTATTGAGAACCATTGAAAGTTTTTTCTCACATTGGTTTGAGTCGGTGTGTGGTTGTGTGGTGATGTGAAGTGCCAGCTGTCGGTATTTGTGACAATTCATAAAGTGTCTTTATTGTTGGTATGTTTTACTCCTGAGCCACTGTGCTGTCGGTTTCTGCGTGGGAGAAATACATTCTTCAGGAGGCAGTGTTTGCGTTGATCGGACAATCCGTTTGAACCATATTTTCCATTTTAGTCTTTACCACTAGATACAATCTTAGACACCGAAAAATGTTATTTCCACTCCCAGTTAATTTTCATCAACTACAGCTTTTCCATGTTAATTTTACAGTAAAAATACGTTTTGTTGATTCAACTTCAAGAATAAGTGTTAATGATGAATCTAAAGTGGAAGGATGTGAGCTGAGGACGTGGTAGGTTCTGTTTCTAATGATTGTTTAGTGTTCAGATGAAGTGTGCTTTGTCATAAGCAATACCCACAGTGTTACTTGCTTTTATGTGATCACCTTCTTTCCCTGTGACAGAAGACACAGGGGTGTGGAGGGGACAGAGCCCATTGCGACAGTGTGTACTTGGCCTCTGAAAACACACGCAGCATGCATAATTGCTCACCCACTGACAGCACAGCCATTCATTGTCCCAGTCTTTAGATCAGGGGGTGGCTACGACCTGCTTCTCCCTCCTGGACAAGACGGTCTTCAAGTCACAGATTTGGACTAAAGCCACTGGTCAGACCAACAGGTTGTCAGATAAATGTGATGTAGAAGGCAAACTATTATCAGAAATAATTGTTCAAAATGACTTGCATATTATAACATAAATAGTTTACTGGATCATGGACAAAATGTTGGTGTCTTCTGTCTCAATAATATTTGATCAATATAACGTTTGGGTTTTTTAACATATCTGTGTAAATCTATGATTGGCTTTAGACTTCCCTAAGATGAGACACAAAACAAACTGTTTAAGCTTTATTTGGGCAGTCCAGTAAAGGGCCCGTGACCAAATAAAATCTTTTTTACAGTCCCAGCCATCGTAAAGTATCCAAATACAGCCAATAGTATTTTCATGTTCTAAGCCCTCGAATACACCCCTATTTTTGCACATCATGTAAAGAACACCTCTAAAGGAGTGCTCTTGACATTATGCATGTGAGTGCTACTGTCCCACAGCCATATCTGAACTGTTTTGTATGCTCTTTGTTGCACAACCCTCTGAGAATGCCTTCTGTATCGTGTAGTTGCATGGACGCTGTTCGAAGGTGTGAATGAAGTGGCTGAGTGAGTGACTTTTGAAAGCTTTGAGGATGATTTTAGACTCATTGATTTGTAAATATGTTTTCATAAATTTTTGATAATGTATTATATGGTTATGTAAAAGAGGTTGTATATAAGATTTTAGATAAAGTTTCGACAGTCATATTAATTTATTTGTACAAAGGACACTGTAAAAACATCCTGGGTTTTTCGGAAGTGCTTTGTGTTGTTTCTTGCTGTGAATCATTTTTATAACTTTGGCCCATTTTAAACTGTGTATTTCCAGCCAAATTTCCCCATCAGTGTTAATACATCAATGTTTGTTTGTTTGTTTGTGCCTTTTTTTGGTGTTTTTTTTTGTTTATTATTATGTTCACAATGAAAGAGACAGGGACTACTGTAATCTACTTCAAGACCAAACTGGTTCCATTTTCTTATTTTTCTGTAATTATTACTTTGGATAACTCTATATATTGATATATAAAATGTGGCAAAAAATCTCTCGTGTGCATCATTCTTTCTCTATTGATTTAGTAGATGTTAAGATGTAACAGTGGTATTTGTTCCAGAGCAGAGAGAAAACATAATGGTGTAAACATCCCCTGCAGCTCATTGCTTATGCAAAGTAATACATTTAAGCTAAGTATTAGTCATTTTGTTGTTAAGGTCATTCTAATTATGAAAATCAACCTTCAAATATGATATTACCTTAATGAAAGGAATTGTCTGTAATAAACAAATGTGCCATTCTAGAAATTTGTATTACAGCACGGGGAAAGCTGCTTTGAAACTAAGTTCCTTATTATAATTCCATCTGCAGAAAACAATCCATTAACCATCTTTGAACCACATGGAGTTCGGTTATTTTTTTTAAATATATCCCATGACCACTCCTGGATAGATTTAGCTCATGCAATGTTAATGCCCTTATAGCCTTATTTTATTTGTATAGTATGTATATGTGCATGTTTCTTCACTACGAGAAACATTCATATTAAAAACCTCACAAAAAGCCACATACAAGTGAGGTCCATGGCTTTTCTCTCCTAGTCTCCCATCTCTCCTCTTAGTCCTCTGCGTGTTATCTTTGAGACAGGATCGGGTGCTTTTACAGAAAAGGTAAAGCCGTAGTCTACAGTGTCTCAGGAGGCATGATCGGAACAAAGGACACTTGGACACATCAGCTGTCACACCTGACTGAACCTTTCCAGCCACTGTACTCGAGGAGTCAGGTAAATCTCACACCAGGCTCTTCACTGTTCACAAGGTGCTATTTTTATATTTGTCTGTCATGGGGTTAGAAAGGGTATGTTTGGTTAAAAGCCTGATTTATGAGGCCTATTTGAAGACAACTAGCGCCATCTGCTGGTGTGGTAAATCAAAAAAATCCAGTCACAATTCTGTATATTTAATGTATTTGCATGCAACTATTGAATACTCATACTTTCCTTTATACACACACATTTAGTAAAATGCTGAGATACAGTGTGTCCAATATCCACAATACTGTATAAACAGCTACATCCCAAATCTCACTTCAAAGACAATATTTTAAAATAAATATTCTTCATAGCTTTTTATGTATCGGATTTCTGTGTGTAGATACGCAAAAGTGTTATATTAACAGACATATTAGAGCAATGAGAGAAAGGTATTCTGTCAAGGAGCCATGTGCATATACTACAGCATAAAGAGTCCATCCAACGTGTGCAGCTTCTCCATGTTTTTCCACACCTACAGTGCCCGGGCTTTGGCGTGGGCTTTGAGCAGAGCGGCCGTGTCACTGTGGGACCCCAGTGTGGCGATGGACAGAGCAGTGCGGCCGTGCTGTAGAACATAAAACAGAGAAAGAATGATAGCCACGAGCCACAGTAAGGTGCAACTTCATGGTGCAATAAATCCCTAACCTAATTAAAACAAGAACTATGTCAAAATAATTCAGCGCACAGGGATAAACTGCCACGCTGCATACAAAGTGATCAGAGTGAACGCAGATAAATGAGTTGAGAATGCATTTAATTAGATTTTAATGGCCATCATTAACCTAAGTTGGTGTCAAGGTGAGGTGCGCTTCCTAACACTTAGAGGCCTGTTCTTAAGTGGGAGTTATGTATGTATATCTCAGATTTGTTTCTGGCGGAGGATTAGCTCATCCCGGCTCAGAAACACTTGTCTTTCTTGCCGTCGCCTTCATTAATCTCAGGGCTTATTGTTCAAAACAAATCCGACAGACAGTCCACCCACGCTCACACAGCATGAGTGTTTTATAGGCTAAACAGCTTTTTGCTCACAGAAAAGTAAATATTTTGCAATGTGTAACAGAGCTTAACAAGATCAAATGTGACAAGTATCGCTAGGCTTGTCGAATAGAATTTATTTATCATGCAATGTTTCTCTGATCATTTTACATTCTGCGCTGTAATTCAGGAAGCATTTATACCCCTCCATATACATCATTCTATGGAAAGTACCACAGATCTAAATTAACCATATCCTTGACTTGAACCTAAATCCTTACCCCTAACCTTAACAGTGCAGTAGTATAAAAAATTGACCAAGTGAAAGGACATGTGATTTTGTTATTAGGCTACTACTGTATATATAGTAAAACAGTTCATTCAAAGAGGTCTGAAAACCATCTAAACCCACTGTATCTTTCACCCTTTTTGGCGAATTGCTGTCCTGTCAGTAAATGGAGTCCTCTGTTACAGAGCTCGTATCTTCCCTCCCACAGACGGAGTCACCTTGTCTGCCAGGCTCAGGTCACACTGGCTGCGCTCTAACAGCAGCCGGGCGATGTGCGTGTGGCCCCGCTCTGAGGCAAACATCAGCGCCGTGGTCCCCTCTCTGTCCTGGAGGTTGGCGTCCGCTCCACAGCTCAGCAGCAGCCGCACCATCACCACCCGGCCGTGCCTCACCGCCAAGTGCAGAGCTGTCTGCCCCGTCTGCATGAGAGGCAAACAGTAAGGTGTTCATTATTCAGGGATGGAAAAATGTCATAGCTATAGACTGGCTTATACAGTGGATACAAAAGGTTTTTATTTATATTTGGTTGTGTTACCTGGCTGGACTGTTTGTTAGCATTGCCCAGTTCCATCAGTCTGCGGACCACCTCCATGCTACTGGGGCTGTCTGGGGCTGTGAGCGAGGCCAGCATCATGGCGGTGTATCCAGCATTGTTCTGAAGGTTCACATCGGCCACACCTGCATTAAATAACATTGTTTCAATATTTACATGTTCAATTTGTTGAAGAATACTCAAAGACAGTGGCTCTCAAACTGTGTGGTATGTGGGCCGCTTCTGGTGGTACTCAAGGTGCTTGACTTTGTTGAATTTAGAGTCATTTTTTGTCCTTTGTTTAGGACGACTTTAGTTGTATAGATATAATATATAGAGTATAGATCTAATGAAGCCCCACTGTTTAGGCCAAGTGTAGTCATTTTTATTTGTTTTCAAATCATTGGTGTTCGAGAGAAAGATCTGGGAAAGTCGAGTTACCAAGAAAGCTGCTCAGATCAGAGGCACATCTTATCTTCATGTTTTAGTTTAATGCCCTCAGGTCGGCGTTATTACCCGTCTGTGATCAGAACTAATCTCTATTCTAAATCATTTATCCTTTCTGCGATTAGACTTTAATTTCAAGCTAAGGGTTTGTGTTTTTAAATGGAATCACTAGAGCACTGTAAGCCCGTGAACTGTTGCACATACAGTAGTTGTTTGTTCTGCTGTGCAAGTTTGGCTGAGACGCTGCAAAGACCTACCAATCATTGCATTAATACGGTTCCTGACTCTGATTTTATAGACCTTCTATCTTGTGGAACTCAGAATGATCTTTTTTTGTTGTTTGAGAACAACTGTTATGAGCAGCGTGAACGAACCCGTGTCTAGTAGCACACTGACGATGCTGTAGTTGCAATGGGAGATGCTGTAATGGAGCACAGTGTTGCCATTGTCATCTGCCAGGTTGATCAGGAAGGCCATTAGTGATGGTGCATTTCTCTTTGCTTCCCTCACATGAGCAGCCACAGTGCTGGCTTTGGATGTCTCCTCTGCAGCTGCTCCAAACCAGCTTTGAAACAGGACGACCAGAGCCCTCCTCTAGGAACAAATAGGGGCATAACAAAATGAATTGATCGACATTCATGTTTGTGGTGGATACAGGTATAAAAGTACATAGGTATGAGAGTGTACCATATCATCATTGGGGTTATCCATGTTGTTCATGTGATCTTTGAGAAACTGACAGGCAGCAATAAATTCAGCTTTAACAGCCTCACTGCACGAAAGAGGAAAATACTTACACATTTTTACCACAGTGAATCTATAACAGACATTGTGCCTCTACAGCATTCTCACCTGCCTGTAGCAGCACAGTCAGAGAAAAGGCCCCCCTCCATCTGTTCTCCTGGGAGCGCTCTCATCTTCATTGTTTTCTCTGGGGCCTCAGCAGACACTGTGTTTCCATCTGCCCCTCCAGATCTCAGGAGTCTGTTTGGACTCCCGCCTCTCTCCGGAGGACCGTCATGCACCTGGGAAGTCGCCATCTTCTCTGCAGGGCATGGACTCTGCTCCAAGATGTTCTGGTTTACACTTGTGGTGGATTGGTGCCTTTTGAAAGAAATGTAATACACAGTGAGAAATATAGTCGAACTCTCAGCCTTAAATGTGGGACAACATCAGCATTCTCAATCAGTCTGACGTCTACAGATTTCTATGGGCTCCAAACAACAATTGTATTGCGATATATTTTCAAGGTCAACAGGTTTTTAGATTACAACTCCAAATGACTTTTTTAATTGAGCTGTAAGCAGACTAGAGAGAAAGTTCTACAAACCTTTCACTGAGGCCTTGTCCCCATGACTTTTTCTTTTTGCCACATTCAGAGGATTGCTGCATCTCCTCGGGTTTGTTTTTCCGCTGATCATAGCAGGATGAGAGCAGATCCACCAGCCCCAGCACCTCCTGCTGCAGCGATCTCACTTTGGGGTCTATGTGTTGTGCTCCCTGTTCAGCACAGAGACAGTCCCACTGCTGATCCAGGAGTCGCCTCATCTGCTCTATGTGATGGACCGCTAGTGCTGCATCCACCGGATCATCCTCTGACTCCTCCTCATCTAGTCCTTTGGCAAAGTCTAACGGTTGACTCTTTGCTGTCCCCTCTGTTCCTATACTCTTCATCACCATGTCTTCTCCATCCTGCTCCACCACCACTCGCTCCGCCTTCACCCAGACCCCGGGGTTACGTCTGAGCTCATCTATTTTGTCATCCTTCCTGCGACTTTCCTTCTGATGTTCGCTGAGCATCCCGGTGACCCTTTTCAGCTCCAGCCCGCTCTCGTGAAGTTTCTGCTCCAGCGCTGCGACTTTTGCCTGAAGCGACGTCACGGTTAGCAGCTCGTCTAGATCGGAACTACTCCTCCACTCGCGCGAAGAATTGTCCAAGGTATTGCATCTGTTACCTATGTGGCTGTCGTGCCTGGGCCGTTTGACATCGACAGTGTTGTAACGGCACGATGCGTACGATCCGGAGATACCGTTTACAGATTGCAGTTGAATGTCTGAACCGAGTGCTGAGCGTAGTCTTTCACGTTCTTTTTGGAGCATGCAGATTTGAGCCCGCAACTCTGGAATGACCCGCACTTCCATCTCAAGCTCCCCAACGCGTTCCAGCGCTTCAGAAAGACGCTTCACCAGTCCAGAGCCATCATGGGAGTCGAGCAAGTCTTCACAAGAGGTATTTTTCACCCCGAGACAGTCTCTGGAGTTTCTTAGGCTGCACGGGTCGTCTGTGGATTCAGAGCTTTGTCTCAGCAGAACAGTGAGGGGTAGACTGGATGCACGGAGGAGATGCGGCCTAATGTGTTCCCCTAAAGGCTGCTCGTCAAACTCCTTTATCCGCGCTTCCATTTCAGCTTGAGATTTGAAACCCGCAAATGAAAGGGGTCCCCTGGCGTCCTGTGACCAAGAGGAGGCGCCACTGTGATGGGCATCTGACAGACGAGACCTCGGCCCCAGTGCCCCGGTCGACCCCCAGGGGCTCGGGCGGGAGCCAGAGCAGGAGAGGTGCAGGTGGCGAGGGAGAGTGCTGGCCCGGGGGAACTTACCCCGGCGCTGGATGGGGACGCGCTTGATTGTGTTGCCTTTCTCGATGTCGTCCACATACTTGAGGAAGTCTAAATCCAACTGGAAGCCGTAGGGAGTCTCCACGGAGTACGGGGGCTTCTCTTTGTATCCGTTTGTTTTATGAGCGCAAACATTTCCTGGACACAAATCAAATGAAAGATTTAGACAAACGGAAAAGTAGTTCACAATAATAAGATGTTAATGCTCAGAGCTACAGTTTTGGCGATGCTCTCAAGCAATCACTGATCATTGTTTGACCCTCAGAAACCTTCTTAGCATTATGCCCAATTTCTTTTTTGGCATAAAACATGTCAGGGTAAGTTTTTTGAAAATCAAGATTCAAGTTCAGAAGCATTAACATTTGAGTAAAGGCTAAAGTATGAACTGCTAAACCGGCACAAGCTAGTAGAGGAAACTACAGGCTTAAAGTGCAATTTATGCTAAAACATTGTCAACACAATTACATTTAAGATTTTGCTACAGATTGTACCCAGCTTTCTTTAGTTTGACCATTTTTGTGATGTTTATTGTTTCGCTTCCTTATTGGACACCGACAGGAAGTGACATAGATGAAGGCAAACGATTTTAAACTGTTGCCGTGCTGACCATGTTGATGGGAAATTAGTCAAACTGCAGTGGAACTTTACCTTCATCTATGTCACTTCCTGTCAGCACCTTAAAAAATTTAAATAAAAAATACTTTTCTGCACATCTCTTCATTAAAAACTGAAATAACATGATAATTATTTACTGACAACAGATATTTTCAAGAGCATTAAAGGCCACCGTTTTTACATACTGAGATATGTTCTTACCTGAGCTTAGACGAGTTGATGCGTACCTGTCTGGTCTTTGAGCGTGCGCTCAGTCACACGCAAAGACGATGTTAGCAATTAGCCACTCCCAATGTATTCCTATAGCTCCAAACGGGGGTGAAGTGGGAAGCTACCAAGCTCTTCCACGAGCACGCACCAAGGCCAGACAGGTATGAATCAACTCGTCTAAGCTCAGGAAAGAACATATCATAGTATGGAAGAACTCTGTGCCCTCAGTCGCGCAAAAAGACCAAAGATGCTGTTAGAATTTGGCCTCTCCCAGTATGTTCCTATAGCTCCAAACGGGGTGAAGTTAGAAGCAACCAAGCTCTTCCACGGGCACGTACGCAGACCAGACAGGTACGTATCAGCTCGTCTAAGCTCAGGTAAGAGCACATCTCAGTATGGAAAAACGGTAGCCTGTTCCTTTAAAACCAAACAATTCTGCAGTCACACTCAGCACTGAGGTCATAGTGTTATAGCTTATCAGTGTGTACATTTGGAAAATCTTGATACATAGGTCCTGTTTGAATTCATTGACTTACCGTTCTGCTCTTCCATCATTGTGTCAGCTTTGCCAAATATCCTTCATTAAACGGCACCTTCGGGGCCTGCCAACACAAGAATTAGACGACACAAATCATGTTTAAATCACACAGACGTCCACGGAAACTCAGTATTTCAGCATTTTGTTCACATTACTTCAGGTATTCTTTTCTGCGGTGGGGCTGCGGAGTGTTTTGTGGGATTCCTTTGATTTTTATAACCACATGGAACATCTTTATGACATTTTTACATTCCACTAATATCTCTGTCTTCTGCTCCCTCCTCCTTCCCACAATAACAAACTGCTCTTCCCTCTCCCGGCTCTGTTACCTTTGCCACAAGCTGGTCTGTTTTTCTCACACTCTCTTACTCTTGCCCCCTCATTTCTTCCATGCATCGGCCGGTCATTATTCACCAGCGGTAATGTTGATGTGCTCTTGATTACAGCCCTGAGAGAGAGGAGTACGAGAGTTGAAAATAACTTTGGACTTTTTCCTCCGCAGCCTTGGCCAGCGCAGGAAAACACACTCCTACAGACATAAATACAGTCTGACCATTGTTCTGAGTCACTACCTTCCTCCTCTCGCCATTTTACGCTCTATATTTTGGTGAAAGTTTGGGACTTTTTAATTGTACTAATTTGCCTCTTTGTTCAGATGGATCGTTTTATGTCTGTTGTGCTGACAATGAAATTATAGTAGTTTACACACACAGCACTTACATCACAGATCATAATAGTAAACATAAATCTCCACACCGGCAATCAGGGGTACAGTATATGCTCAATCATACCCCTTTACTAACCGTTTCTGAAAAATATTCTAACTTTTATATTTCTATCAGACAAACCAACAATATATAATCTGAACAAATCACAATAAAAAAGATACGCAAAGGCCCTAAACCTCATTGATTTCTAGTAGCGAAATTACATTTGTTTTGTCCTCCTTCAGTATATTGTAAACTAAGATAATCTGTGTATCTAATTACAAAGCATCTGCATCACTTTCATGAATTTGCAGGCTAATTTACCTGCATTTCATTGACAGTGAAAAAGTGACCCTGCCAGTCGTGAAACGCCCACATAAAGTTATTCATATTCATGTGTTAGGAAAGTGAAGAATGAGTTTAAACCATCACTAAAAAATGTATTTACTCACTCTCTCTGTCATTGTGTATAACCAAAACAAATCAGGTAAAGGGCCTTTTAAAATCTCAACCAACACACCACGGACAATTCTTAGAAAGCCATGTTTGCATACAACAGTCCAAACAAACCAAATTACCGTATTTTCCGGACTATAAATTGCACTTTTTTTCACAGTTTGGCTGGGGGTGCGACTTATACTCAGGTGCACCTTATATATCAAAATATATCATTTAACTTTTTTTTTTTTCACACTGACAGCTGCTAGAGGGCTCTCTAGGTTTGTATACCAGTGTCTGCTAATCCTGTATGGTTGTACAATGACAAAGGGTTGTACATAAAGCCCAACAGATAATGGAGTGTCCAGACCATCCGCTTTTTAAGGAGTTTAACTCCCCTCTGGACACAGGCTAAGAATGCCCTGTACTGCAACTTGTCGGGCCAGGGCCTCTTTTATGCCAGAGGCTGTTGCTAAGATAAATGATCTTATGTCGCTCAGGGAAGCTGCTGCACCTTAGGCTTTGTTCGATCTTATGCTGACTGGCTCTCAGCTTCAGAGCCGGACTGGTGATGGCTGTGACTGTAAGATCTTTGTCCCAAACACAGTTGTTGTCTCACTTTTTTGTTGTTGTTGTTGTATCGTCTGGACACCTGCTGCATAATAATTTCCTTCGGGACAGTAATAAAGTTGAACTGTGAACCATACTGTACCAATGAAAATTAAAAAAAATGATCAAGTGTGGAGTGAGCGAGAAACTTGTGAGGGACTGGCTAAACTGTGCTAAAAGCTAGATGGCCACAGCTAGAGGAACAAGTTCGCCAATGGGTGCTTGAACAACGTGCTGCAGGGAGAGGCTTGTCAACGCTGCAGTTACGCCTCCATGCCCAGATAGTTGCCAAGGCTGGTGTGACTTATATATGTTTTTTTCTTCTTCCTTATGCATATTTTGGCTTGTGCGACTCTATACTCCTGAGCGACTTATAGTCCAAAAATACAGTAGGCAGATAAGTCATCATTTCTTACTAAAGACTACACAAAGATGTACAACTCTTAAATACTCTTCAGCTATGCCAGGCCTCACTGAGAGACATACGTCTGGTGCCATCTCCACATGGGAAAACTAAAACTTTAGACACTTCAGTCGTCTTTCCAACGCCCCCCAAACAGGCGTTGACTGACACCGGCATAAATCACCCTCCAATGCTCTCATGGACTTGCACTTTCACTCTGCCCCTCACCTCCGGGTGCTCCCCCCGACCTGACCACCACCAGCCTCTGTGGCAACTCCGCGTCCTGTGGGGAGCCCGGCCACAGCCCCAAACAATGTGAGCTATGCAGTAAACAGGCGCGCACCACCAAAACCTCTGCTGGGAACTCTGACCTCCATCATTCACACAGTTATTCTGATCGCCAGCACTAAACAGCAGCCATTTTGACAATTACAGATAAACACCCTGATGTTCTCACATTATTTACTGAATGAACTTGCGAGACCTCCTGACCGCAGAGCAATTTACTGTGTTATGTGCTGGATTTACAGCCACAACTCTTGGGAAACTGTGCAAAAGGTAAGTAAACACAACAATTTTCATATTAGGAACTCTTCAACATTTCATCATAAAGCACCGGACTTTCAAATTGATAATGCACTCTTTTAATAATTGGAATAATTCATAAAAAAAATTAGGTAGGACCAATGTTACAACATGAGACAAATTGACTGGGAAGATTCACAAAACACAGTCTTCTTACTAATTAAAATAAACTAAAAATAAAACGGTTTAGTATATAGTATGTAAATATAGCTCCACAAGACTCATATTCAACAAGACACTGAACATGTTACAACGTGGAGCTATGTCCTATACGAGAGCCATGAACTCTTGTCCTTGCGTCTGTCGCCCTCACTGTAATCCAATGTATGTGTCATAGAAGCTGATACTGCAGTTTGTGAAACCTGTTTTTCCAATGGGGTTTCTGAACGCACATGGGAACACTAATACAAAGAGTTTAAGTGAGCGAATGCAAAAATCACAGTACATATCGCCAGCTGTCGTGCAGTGTGTGGTTACACTTTGATCAGAGTTGAAAAGCATTGTTAGCAGAGCACCTGTTACTGTGCTCATCTCAATAAATATCACTGTGACTGCCCTATCATCAGGTCTCTGCAAACTGTTCCCATAAAAGGTAGCATGAAACTTTTTCATTTGTCATGTCTTTGATAGATGTTTGTGTCTGTCGTGCACCACCAAATTAAATTACAACACAAACCATTGGGAAACACAGACTTAATCTAATTATTACCTGCAGAGACACAAACAGGAAGATTGTAGGTCCAACATACACAATGGATGGATGTATATATAGTATATAACAAGATAGTATTCAGAATTCAGCACACTACATTATGCACACACAGGCATCAGAAAGGAGATATACCCGGATTTCTTTTTTTTACCTTATAAGAGTGCTTTGTGACTTTCTGACCTGATTATCACCAATATCAATTCATATGTAGTCAGCCATACGGAGTCTACACACTTGTGATCTTTATCCAAGTTCCCAGCCTGGATAAAAGAAAGTAGCAAATGCATCCAGAGTAAATCATGTGCCCTGTATGGTACACTCTTGAAAAAAAAAAAAAAGAATAAAACAAAACTTTTGCATAACACTCCACATGTCACAGCACACATATTAAAATGTCCATATTTGGACCAGGAGTCTCACCTCACAGGAAATCCAGAGAAATGAAACGTAGAATATTTCCGTTGCCCCAAAACCAGGCCCCAACTAAAGAACGCAGCTCTTACCCCTTCAGACTCCTGAATATGAGGCGTCTGTCAAATTCAGGCTTTAGAATAAAGATATAGACTTGCTTGGTTCTAACAGCAGCTGTTCAAAAGCTTTGTGAAAATATGACGCCCTTTCTCAGATCCCTTTCCCTGCATCAGCGTAAACCCCATAATCACAACATCTCTATCCACAGCATTCTTGAACTGAGCCACAACTGAAAGGTTAAGTCAAGACAAAGTGACTATACTGACCCTTTTATGAAGTAAAATACTCCAAACACAGACCAGAACAGTTTAAATAATTATCTACTGTTTGCTACAACAGTGGATGAAAGCAGGAAGTTCATTTACAATATCAACTGGAGTACAATATGAATTAATTGCACAACATGACTGCATAGTGCTTAACAACTGTATAAAACACTGCAAGAAACTTTAACAGTACAGTACTTCTCGTTAACAAAAACTACAAGAATACTTAAAACCACAACTATGTACAATTATTATCTTATTTGTTACTATTAAGTACTAACTACTATCTTCTAAAAAACACTTCTACAACTACAGCAACTTCTCTAACTCCAAACCCCTGTGCCAAATCTGACTCAAAACCACAACTTTATAATTGCATAAACTAAACAAGGTATACTTAATATAATGACTCCTACTCCAGCACTGTAAGCACTTCCACCAATGCGGCACAGCCCATTGTGTAACTTGTGGTCATCTTCTCATGTTGTTTTTACAATGTGTCCTGACATTTTCTTTTATTTTCAAAGTTCACATGAGGAGAAAAGACTTTGCCAGCTGCCAGTCTGGACACTTGGCATTATATTGTGCCCACACAGTCCCGGGCACCACCCCATTCTTTCTATGTTGTATTCCATAAAAAAACAGTTTATGGACACAATAAAATGGAAATTCCGCTCTTTTAAAACAGACAGTGCTGCTTTAAAAAACATATATTTGAAAGCTATGTTGCTTACTGCTCTTAGTGTAACGTTTCCCAAATATATTCCTGGAAAATACAGTCAATTTTTCTCCTCTCCTGGCTGCACAGACTGTGCTTTTTCCATTGCACTGCTCTCAACTTGAAACTTTCCCTTAGTTCTTTGCGCATCTTCTTTCGTCGTCGTCAGTCCTTCCTTAGACTGCAGCTAGCGGGCCTGTGGACTCCTGTATGTTTACATGTCCAGTCTTTTGTGGAGGTTTCTTGTCCAAAACTAACACGGGCCAGACTTTTCATTGTGCCATATGAGCCTTTTCACACACGGCATGTGGATAAAACAGCTGCCAGGGACTTCACGCACCGATGGGAAGGCACGGTATGTTGACACGGCAAGGTTAAAATAGAAAGAGAGCTCTGTTTCTTGGTGAGGCATTAAGATATAAATGTGGGTTAACGTTTAATCGATAAAAGCTATTCTCTAAATTAGTATTCAGCATAGGTTAAGCGACATGCCCCCATTTAATAAGAAGCCGGCTGCTTCTTCTCTGACCCTGAGTTTAGTCCTGTATTGAACATAGTCAAGGTTGCCCCTTTAGAGCATCACTGCGTTGATTACCAAGTCAACAGATGTCTGAAGAAGCAAGATGAATTTCAAAGAGAGGCTTACCTTGGGACATTTGTACAGTTTTATTAGTTGCTGATGTCAGTCCAGCCAAGTCTCTCTCTGCTTGTCTCCGGCGGCTGTTTGGTAAATGCCAGAGTGTTGCCTTGCCATAACAGAAGCTCATGTGTGTGTGTGTGTGTGTGTGTGTAAAGGGGAGTCCAGACTTTTGGGAGGGGCTTGGGAACACGCCGCCGTCTGTCCAACAAGACTGACAGGGGGGAGGGAGGTTAGATGTTGTGGTCAGCCCCGCCCACACCTCCTTGGCACGGACCAATGGGAAACCAGAGGCGGAGGACGAGGAGGGAGCAGCAGCAGCAGCTCCTTTGGGGACACACAGCGACAACATGTCAAAATGATGCGGTATGGGGCAAGAGTTAACAGCGTGTGGAGCGGACTTACGGTTTCAGGTGGCCCCGGTTCAGAATGCGTAACCCTATCCCATGTCATGTGCTGGGGCGTCCAAGTATAATGAGCCAAAGAGGGGGCAGAGAGCGAGGCTGGGTGTTCTGCGCAGGGGTGATTAATTCTCTGGCTGCGTGGTTGTCATACTATGTTGATGCCTCTCAACATGTCACCAGCATCTTCCTCAGGGACGCCGTATTGCAACGACACAACTTATTTCAGCTCAGTTTACTTTTCTAACACTCCTCACAGTTACATTGATATATCACATGTGGCTTTTCACACAACCAGTGTTTCGGGGTTGGATTGTCGTAATATATAATTGCCCACTTTACAGCCACTAAACACCCCAGTATTAGTCAAAGAAAATTAATCAATCAATTTAATGGATTTCATATAATGTGAGCGCCCCTGATGCGGCTTTGCTCCATGAAGGGATGGAAAAGGAAAAAAAACAAGCTTAAACTTCGGTGAAATTTCTTTTCCATTACACAGGCAGACAACTGACTCCGAGAGGGATTGTGGTTAAACTTGGAGAGAAGAGAAGGAGAGACGGAGAAAAAAAAAGAAGAAAAAACGGGCCAAATGACTGCTGACAGACTGACCACAAAAGCAAAAGCTTGGCCAGAAAGGAACATACAGTGGTCAATGAGGGGGATTTAGAAAAGTGCAATCGAGGCTATATACTATGTTGGTAATTTACTTAAAATATTAACTGGGAATTGAACTATTAATTATTCACATGTGTAGAGCGTTCTGGGACCACAGAGTAAATTGCAGGGGTCTGAAAACTGCGGGTTATGAATTTTCTTTTCATTTTAGTCACTGCTGGAGAAAAGAGCTGTATATTTAGTTGTAACAGGTGGCACATGGTCTTGTGGTGTGTTATGTTTAAGCAGTCATTCACGCCACCGAGAATTTATATTGTTGTTGTTTTGGCCATTCACTGCTGTATATCTCCAATAAATGTGTTAATTTGTACAAAAAAGTTTCCTCTAAAAAGTCACACTTACTTGGTAAAGTGTGGTCAACTCGTTCCTGTGACTCTTTCCGCCTGCCAAATCTGTCAAATAAAAATGTATTATTATTTTTCTTTGTTTAAAACAGAATACTGTGTTTATGTTAATGGGAAGGAGATTGTACGTTGCTGCTTGAAGTGAGGTGAAAGGCCAAAAGAGGCATCAGCAATGTCCCATTATTATTTTAGGATTAGCACTAGCATAGCGACACCCAGACGCATTAAAACCTCATTATGTTCTATTTCGGTACCTCCTTTACCACAGAACAGCTCTGCATGACTACTCTTGACCTTAGTTTCCCCTTTGCCCTTTCTACAGGGAAAGCTGATTAAGTGTGTCGATATTGTCAATGACCGAGTAGAGTTTGGCTTGTCATAATATTTGGTGCTCTTGCACTCTCTCGTTGTGTATAGTTAACATTTAACAGAGAGAATCCAGGGTCTTAACCTTTTTGGATAGACCTTTAGCGAGTCATATCACGCTCCCACTTAACAATGAAGAATATGAATTGAGAGTGCAAGAGGCCTCATCTTTTTGTGAGACTCTGAAGACGTGCTTCAGAATATCAAGTCTTTGTATTTCAAATGGGGAAATGAGCCTCAAAGATACTTTATATTGACCTTTTATTTAACCAGGATAGTCCCACTGAGATTAATAATCTCTTTTTCAGGGGAGTCCTGGCCCCAGAGGGGAATCTATTGTGCATGTTTTTAGTGGTAGGGGAAACCGGAGTACCCGGAGGAAACCTACGCAGACACGGGGAGAACATGCAAACTCCACACAGAAAGGCCAGGTGGGAATCGAACCCGGGACCTTCTTGCTATGAGGCGTGAGCACTAACCGCTGCGCCACCGTGCCGCCGTACTGAGCTGACTTTTCTGCTAAAGTCTTTGAGTGCAGTAGACAGTCTATAGTGGTTAAGGCTACTGCACTTAAGGCATAGCACTGTTCTGTCTTCAGGGTCATAGGTTTGACTCCCCACTCTTCACCCCCTTTCACCCTCAACTGTCCTATCGAATAAAGACACATTGTGATAAGATAATTACTGGCTACTGAAAAAAATCTGAAACAATAAACCATTTGTACAGTCGGGGTGCACTACAACAGACAAAAAAACTTTGTGACAGCAGTTTTGATTAAAGTGCAATGAATTGTGCAACCCTTTTGTGGAGACTTACCATCTGGATCAGAGTTTTACCAGTCAGTATCACATCCAAAGAAGGATCAGTCTACAATCTGGTTAATACAAAACAATCTTTGAACACACAGCGTTGCATTCAGCTCGGATAATGTTATGCTTATTTGGTCTTCATGGCATTTTCTCTGCTTTAATTGAAGTAGTCAGACTGCACTGAAATTAGCCCCAAACAGTACTTATTCAATAACTAGGTCACCTTTCTGTTTGAAACCATGACCATAGCACTGGTCATTTTAGCTCAAGGCATAACATGGCTCCACAGCAAACACAACAACATAGATTCACTAACTGTGCTTTTCATTTTTTGCTGCTCTACAATTTCCTTTCTTCGTTAACAGCAATAAATGACATCATTTCTTTGTTTAAATACGACGCAGGCATTGATAAGGTTGTGTTAATCATTGATGTGATTGTACTCCCTGTATAAATAGCAAGAGTCTGAGCAAGTTGTGCGAGGTTAGTGTGCAATATTTACCTGTCAACATGAGTGCAGTACTTGTTTTTCTCTTTATGCTGGTCGTCCCGTGCCATATCTCCTGTGATGAACATGAAACGTTTCCTTCGGTTGAAACCCGCTCCCGTTTTGCTGCGTTGGATGAAGTCAGCCTGTTGGCCACGGGTCTCCACCAGCTGGGCCAGAGTCTGAGAGAGTTTGTGCAGAAAACCAAGGGACAGATCAATGACATTGTACAGAAGTTGAACATCTTTGACCGCTCGTTCTATCAGCTGTCGGCGCTGGCCAGTGAGATAAAGGTGGAGGAAGAGGAGCTGAAGAAGACTACAGTGGGGCTTAAGGCCAGTAATGAGGAGATCAAGGATTTGTCCATCCAGATCAACTCTAAAGTGGACACCATCCTGCAGGAGAAGAGCCGACTGCAGAACAAAGTGGAGGGTTTGGAACTTAGGCTGAGCAGCATGTCTCACTCGCTGGTCACAAGTGGGCAAGTGGAGGAGATCACTGCTCTCAAGGTGACTATATTTACATTTTTGATTGTATGGCAGCAGCATGACACCAAGTTTAATACCATTGTAGACTTATGGTAATTGCAAAGAGAATATAAAGTGTCAATGTAGTGCATGATAATGTTCCTAACCCTAACCTAGTGTAAAGACTGTCAGTCACCAAGAAAAATGGGTCGTCTTTTCTTCTGCAAAACGCATTGTCTTTTGTTATACCAAGTTATCTCAAGACACCACGCTATATCAACTCAATTACTCCATGTTATAACAAACAAATCTTGATGCATTTTGTTTTGTAGAGCACCATCTACAGTCAGGAGCAGAGCATTGCAGTCTTGCTGAAGGCTGTGAAGGAGCAAAGCATCCAGCTGAATCAACAGAGGTCCAAGATTAAGATGCTCGAGAACAAGGTGCGTAAAAGAGGGATTTCCAGCTGTAATAAAAAAAAAAAAGACACAGTATTTTTTCAGAAAGAGCCGAGAAACAGCTCTTGTTCTTTCAATAATCAACTACTGAAAATCCAACGCTCTGGAAATGATTACAAGTCTAAGTCTTATGACGTGGCATTTGACAGCTTGCAACCAACATGCACCAGCAGGAAACTATTGAAAAACTGCCGGATATATCCAGCCCTGAGGTGCCATCGCTCCCTCCTTATCGATTCTCTGAAAGCATCAACGGATCCAAGTTAATGAGTAAGACATAACATAAATAATGTCTGCATTTTTTCTCTCTTCTAATTCCGTATTTCTTCATAATTATAGATTTGCCATTAGACTGCAGTGAGCTGTTTAACCGGGGAGAACGTATATCAGGAGTGTACGCTATAAAACCCAACACATCTGAGCCCTTTATGGCTTTTTGTGACATGAGAACAGGTACAAAACTGTCCTCCTATAATCACGGTTTTCTTTCTTCTGAATACCCTTTTAACATAATGTACCTTATATTTTACATAATCTGAAAAGGGGAGACTGTTGTCCAGAGGCGAACAGATGGCTCCATAAATTTTGATCAAAACTGGGAAAAGTATGAAAGCGGTTTTGGAGATTTACAAGGTGCGTATGGGTTCAGTCAGTTGTGATTCCTGCACTTTGACATGGGTTTTTCTCGTCAAATGGGTCGTATTGATCGTTGTATATCTCTCACAGGGGAATTTTGGCTCGGGCTCAAGCGTGTCCGCTCTCTCTCCGCTCAGGGCAACTCCATCCTTCACATTCAGCTGGAGAAGTGGAAACAGCCTCGACGTTCTATTGAGCACAGATTTGAACTCGAAGGTCCACAAACGAGCTACACCATTCATCTCACACCTCTGTCTGGAGCCCTACAAGACTTCATGAGCAACAACACAGGCATGAGGTTCTCCACAAAGGACAGGGATAGCGGCAACCAGCCTCATCAAAACACCCAAGATACAGGTAGGGAATCTTTTTTAGAAATTTGTAAGTACAGAGAAATCAGTTGTAGCCAATGGTGCTCTGTTCAAAATTCCTCATCCCTTATTTCCCCATCCTACTGTGGTAGTAGCATCAGGGGCCTATTCACAGGAGAACTTAATTGTCTTTAATAAATACACCTCTGTTTAATCATTTGATTTCATGTAGCCCAGAGTGCTTGTTTATTTATAATTTTACTTTACCTTACTGGACATCTTCTTCTGCCTGTAGGTGGATGGTGGTTTAATGCACATGCAGCCACAAACCTGAACGGAAAATACTTGAGGCCAAAGGGACGTCTGGAGAGAAAGAAGGGGATTCAGTGTGGGCGAGGCAGAAAAGGATTGTGCTTTTTAAAAGTTACCCAAATGTCTGTGCGGCCTCTATCTTCGGCCGTGTTCATTAGGACATGAGGAAGACCTTTTGAACGGACAACAAGTGGGAAAGACAAGCGTTCTGGAGTGACCTCTTGTGGACAACCTAGGACATGCAGTACCAAAGACTTTTAACTCTTTTAAGGACACAATCACAATAGCCATCATTGCATCAAATACTAACATTTTACATATAAATAAATCTATTTTATACACCATATTCCCAAATATTACAGCTTAGGTCATTTCAAGTGTGATGTCATCTGAAATCCAGCAGTGTTTGTTGTTTCATTTTGGGTCATATTGACTCAGGGCTGTCCATTGTAAGCCAGTTTGAGTATTTCTGAATAGTGGCTCTTAACACTCTCAACTAACTTGCTGCTTACTTTATGTAATACAAAATGAACTTAGGAATATACATTTAAATGGGAAACTGAGTACCTCGTTCTGTATTTGGTTTGGAAATGTAAAAAGACTATTTACATAAAGTAATTTTGATAATAATAATAAACAACTTAATCAGAAACATGTGGTGGTTAATAATACACATCAAAGTAATTGCACTATCACCATATAGCAGTTATTATTATTGTGTAATTGTATTAAATTACAATTTTAGTGGTCATTCTTATTTATAGTCAGTAGTTTCACTGCCTAGGGGCACCGTTGCCTTCCAGTAATTATGATTTACTTTGCTAAGGCTGAGCTAATAGTTTTTCATTGTAAATTAACTGCTACTATAACCATAAAGTTACACTAGCTATGGGCTTTTGGACTTTTTGGCTTTTCAGTAAGTTCTGTAGATGCATTCTGCCACTGTTAACTTTTTCTGTTGTCTCTTTAGGAAATTGTTGTCCTAAAATAGTGGCGCTTCATAGCAACACTTCTCTTTGCACATCATTTCACTGTACACAGCTGCAGCCCTTCACACCCAGATAAGTTACTCCCATAACACTCAGGCCACACCCCCCTCTTTGTGAGTGGGCACAGAGCCTTGACAGTGATATCCCTGCACATGTGTGGGGCGCGTCTTCAATTTGCCACACACCGGTCTGAACTCAAATGTTATTTTGGGATTCAGAAGTCCCATGTGCTTCCTGGCTGCATCGCACTATAGGGAGGGCTCAGGCTTTACCCTCCCATTCTAATCCTATGCAATGCAGCCATGTCACTGGAAGGGGATTTCCTCTCAACAATAGTTCTCCCAACCTCAGATTGAGACTGAACTTTTATAAAGGATGGACACTGGCCCTCTACAGGTGCTTACAGTGGCCACAGCTCCTTATCCAGACCAGAGACCAGGCACAAGTGGACTCCGGAAGAGGGTCCAAGTGTTTCAGACCAGACCCCACTATCTGCACAACTTTGTCCAAAGTGTCTTCTCCTCCATTGACCTGCGTGACCGGCAGGGATCCACAGTGGTGCTGGGAGGAGATGGACGCTACTTCAACAGGACCGCCATCGAGGTCATTGTGCAAATGGCAGCAGCCAATGGGGTCAGTGTTGTTTGTTAAGAAGTGAATGCTACCTGTGTAGTTATACGTGGCATGACTCTTATTTATTTAAGAATACACTCCTCACTCAGTATTTTCATCAAGTAGATTTGAAATATTTTTCCTATTGAAAAGTGTTTCAAATAAGGGTTTCAAATAAATTACATATGAACAGTCTTTGTAAAAAAGAAATGTATTTTTATTGTAACTTCTTTAGCTCTTTTCTGCGTGATGATTGAGCATCATTGCTATGAGTGTTGCTTGTGTACTGAAACTATAAACCTTGTTAGTCTTTCGAGGTAATATGAAACACAAACCAAATGTTTGTTGATGCCTTCCCCTCATAGGGGGATTAATTCAGATGTGCACAGGAGCTGCTTATATACATGTGTGGCATTCGTGCAGGTGGGACGTGTGATTATAGGTCACCATGGGATCCTGTCCACACCGGCCCTGTCTTGTGTGATTAGGAAATACAAAGCTATTGGTGGCATCATCCTCACAGCCAGTCATAACCCCGGAGGACCTGAGGGATACTTTGGCATGAAGTTCAACGTGGCCAACGGAGGTAGAGTAACTGGAGAGGCCAGAGCAGGCATTGGCCAAGTGAAAAATAGTGTGAGGAGAGACATTTAACAAGGCTCAAGTGTACCATACTGGGATAAAGACTTTGTCTGGACAAGCAGCTTGTGATAATTCTCAAGCTTAGCAGGACAGTTTCTGAATGTTGATACTGATTTATGTAATGAACAAACAATGCACATTCACATTCCATTTCCTCTACACAGTTCAAATATTAACACACGTTGATATCCAGGCCCAGCGAAAGAGGCGATTACCAACAAGATCTTCCAGATCAGCAGAACCATTGAGGAATTTGCCATCTGCCCCGGACTCAGGGTCGATTTAACGACTGTCGGCAAACAGTCGTTTGACCTGGAGAATAAGTTCAAACCATTCAAAGGTGAATTGTTGCATATTACTTTATTGCTTTACTAATGTTGTATTAGACGGTATCATATGTGTTGACATGTTCCTTTTTATGTAGTGGAGATTGTGGACTCGGTGGAATCGTATGCCAATCTTCTGAGGAACATTTTTGACTTTGCATCTCTAAAGGAACTTTTATTTGGAGACAACCACATCAAAATCAGAGTGGATGGCATGCATGGAGGTAAAATGTTTTACTATAACGATTAAGTATCTTCAGGATGTTTTAAATACACAATTAGAAGAGGTCTCTGGTTACAACTAGTATGAAGTTAGAAATGCTATTTTGAGTCTCCCCAAACACTGAAACTCAGCCTCTAGTAATCTGAAGAACTAAAACAAAGCATTAAATGTTGATGTTGGTTCAAGCTGCCAGTATCTGTCCTCTCTAAGACCAGCACTGACAGACGTGTCTTTTCTCCAGTTGCTGGTCCATATGTGAAGAGGATACTGTGTGAGGAGCTGGGTTGTCCTGCCAACTCAGTCATTAACTGTATCCCTTTGGAGGACTTTGGGGGGCAGCCTCCTAATCCCACCTACGCTGCAGACTTGGCAGAAGACATGAGAAGTGGACAGTGGGATTTTGGTGCAGCCTTTGATGGTGATGGGGTTTGTTAACAAAACATTAGTTTATTATGAACTTGAAGGCTTTATAAAATACCAATGGCTGTTTTTACCGAGCCGTGTTTCCTCATCTGTCATTGTTTAGGATCGTAACATGATCCTTGGCAAGAGTGGCTTTTTTGTGTCGCCATCGGATTCTGTGGCTGTAATCGCAGACAACATCTTTTGTATCCCATACTTTCAGCAAACAGGTGTCAGAGGCTTTGCCCGCAGCATGCCCACAAGCGCAGCTCTGGACAGGTAAAACCCGATGGTCCAATAACTCTATTAGCAGTGAGTGAATGTGAGAGAGAATAGTTGCAAAAAACAAATGTTATGAATCTATACACATTGTATTTTTGCATAATTGTCATTATAACGCTGTTGTGTTTAGCCAATATCTCGCTTTTTTGCAGAGTTGCCAAGGCCACAAAAATAGAGCTATATGAGACTCCCACAGGTTGGAAGTTTTTTGGAAATTTGATGGATGCTGGTTGTCTGTCTTTGTGTGGAGAGGAAAGCTTTGGCACAGGTACCCTTTAAAAACTGTAAAATGTTGTGAAAAGAATAAAAACTACTCACAAAACATTCTTTGTGCATCAGGAGGTGACCACATTCGCGAAAAGGATGGGCTTTGGGCTGTGCTGGCATGGCTGTCCATTTTGGCTGCGAGACGACAAAGTGTGGAAGATATTCTTAAAGACCATTGGTTAAAATATGGGAGAAATTATTACACTCGGTTAGTTGTAAAGACTAAGACTAGGCAGATAAATGTAAACATTAAAAGTAATACTTTGCTGTTTTTTTTCCTGCCAAATCTGAGATATGACTATGAGAATGTGGACATAGACACAGCCTGTGAAATGATGGAGGATTTGGAAATGCTGATCACTGACAAGTCCTTTGTGAGGCAGAGATTTGCCGTTGAGGATAAAATCTTTCAGGTGGAAAAAGCGGACAACTTTGAGTACACAGACCCCGTGGACAGCACCATCTCCAGGAACCAGGTAAATGTCAACGCCTCATTTTTATGATGATATTCCAGTTGTGATGATGATAATGGTGTATTCAGAGGCTGTGGGAAATTGAACACTCCGACGGTCATGGCACTGTGTCCTGAAAAGACGGTTATTTTCTCATCAGGGGCTGAGGATAATCTTCTCTGATGGATCTCGAATCATCTACCGACTCAGTGGAACCAGCAGCGAGGGGGCCACTGTCAGAATATACATAGACAGCTACGAACGGCACAATGTTTTTCAAGATACACAGGTAAAGTGTTGTACAGATATACAGCTCAGGAACAACATATCAAAAAAGACTAATAAGTATACATTTGGGATTCAACTAATTTCTTGGTGGATCTCAGCCTGAAATAATAGAATATGGGAATGATTTCTGGAGAGTTCGAGGGTCATAGGAAGTGTCTGGAGAGAAGAAAGTCTCACCTGCTGTTTTCTGTACTGGCAACAAAACAATATGTTTTCTTGCATGCATATGAACTGGTTTATAATGTGAATTGTGAACTGAATCTTAATTTTAATACATAAACTGCAAATCTTATTGCAATCACGGTACTTGGCAGAAAAATGACAGTTAGCCATTTATCCATAATTAGTCCAGCTCTGGTACATAGGCGATGTATGCACCTAAACATTAAGGTATGTATGCACAGTATATCACACAATATCCTGAGAAGATAATGTAGACTATATTTATTCAAGCTGAATATTCAAGAGCATCTGGGAGCCAGGTGTTTTACATTAACCGTGACGTCTTTGAACAGGTGATGCTGTCGCCACTAGCAACCATTGCACTAAAGATTTCTCAGCTGCACCAGAGGACGGGACGAACCGGCCCTTCCGTCATCACATGATGCTGGACACATCTCTGCTTCTTTCCTGTCAATTTATGTTTAACTTTTGTACAAACTGAGCTGCACTTCAACACTCCCTTATACTGCTTCATGCTAAATGTACAGTAGTGATTTATTATTCGATATTAAACTTTTTACTTTTGTTTTGTAGTGCTGCTTATGTTTGGTGTTGTTATTTTTATTGGTGTTCCCTTTATGCTCTCTGCACTGTAGCACAGCATTTCTATAAGTAAATTACCATCACTCTCTTTGCCAGCTCATATGCTTTCATCAGATCACCTCAGTCATTATTTGTGAAGAATGGAACTGGGTGTTTTCTTCCTCAACAAATTCAGATATAATTTGAATCATCATAACTTGCTCATTCCGACTAATAAAAATGTCTCAGTGACTAACATTTTGAAATTGAAGTTATGGAAGCATGCCAAGAGGATTAATTATGCTCTGTGTGGCATTATGTTTCCCAGACAACCACTACAGATTTGGAATTTAGGGATAAAAGCAATTCAACAACCACTTTTGCCCCCACAGGCACTATAATATAATCTGCATTATCCTACCTGATTTACATGCGGACGGCAGAGCCTTATCAGGAGACACTTCTTGTCCATCTGTGCTCTCACTGAGGTCCTTTGATGTTCTGCTTCTCTGTTCCCATTTCATCTCCATACAAAGCTTCAACTAAACAGACACCATTGCATCAGGATGAATACAAAATAAAATAAAAAATCTAAATATCAAATAGGCTTTAGTTGGCAAAAAGTAAACCATATTTATAAATCTACCAACACACATTAGTTAAACAAAATGTAGTTATTAGTTTTTGCACTTGGATCCACATTCCCGTGCTTGGTCATTAGGCCTGCCCGCGTGCCCTGCACCAGTCACATGGGTTTAGCTGCTAAAAGTCATGTGACCATAGCACCTACTACCAACCTTCAAAAACCTTCACTTTTTATGTATAGTCACTCGAAAACTGTAATTATAATTGTGAGTGTCACAGAAAGCGTTTTGGCGATTTTCACCAAACTGTGCCTTTAAGAAAGTCACGTGACAGAGAAAAGGGGAAAAAAGTCGGAAGCAGGAAGTTCGCCTACGAAGAAAGAGCATCATCGCTAATAAACAATACACAAACAAGAAGCTAAACTCTCCCAGATACATAACGCGATGGCTGGTATAAAAGGTACGTTTTATTGCCAGCTGTTTTGATCAATTATGTAGCCATGGTGACACGGTTCAGTTTGGCCTTCTTTGTCTTTCTTTACATGGAAACTTTGTTGATCCTGTAAGACCATAGTTTCCTTTGTGCTTGCCCTATTTTATACCCCCTCGAGATTAGATCTACGATTTGATGCGTGTTTTGAAACTTTTTCTTCATCTATATGTTTCTTCTCTCATAGCACTTGTTGGATTGTCCTTCAGTGGTGCTATTGGATTGACTTTTCTCCTTTTGGGTTGTGGACTGGAGCTGTACGGGTAAGCTCTGGCAGTGTATAAAAGGCATTTTCATTTGCGTGTTCCTCTCGGAGTAGTTTCACCACACACACACTAACCACTACTGCACTTTTCTCCTGCTTGAGTAATATTATTTAATTTCAATATTATACACTACTTCAGGCCAACATTGTAAATACGAATTTGTTGTAAATTTTTTTGACTGATGAAAAAAGTTGTCTCTTTACTTTATCCTTTGGAAATATTTCACGTCTATGTACAGCCTAGCCTGAACAGATTAGACAGCCAGTATTCACGTTTTGATCAAATACTTTTTAAAGATTTACGGCGTCGGCACGGTGGTGGCTTAGCTCGTGCTTCGGCTAGAAAGTTCCGGGTTTGATCCTAGACCAGCTGGGGCCTTTCTGTGTGGAGTTTGCGTGTTCTCCCCGGTGTCACGTGACTCCCCTACAACAACAAAAACATGTACAATAGGCCAAGATGAGTGAGGGTGAGAGTGAGTGGGGGACGGTGGAAAGGCTACAAACCGGCATGACATGCTTACATGCATGTGTCCCATGTGTGTGTGTGTGCATGCAAAGGTCCCGACCAAATAAACAAAAAGATAAACAATGTTTTACTTCTACTCAAAGCCACACTGCATTGGATTTTACCCAATAAAGAAAATTGAAACACAAGCATTTGTTTTATGACAGATATTTTCATCACCTCATAAATTAACATGCTTTTGCTGTGAGCGGTTCACCTCTCCTAAAATATAACTAACATTACCAGGAGTGGGTACGTCTCCAGCTCGTCTCCATGGAGATGTGACTAAAGTCAGACTTATTGGAGATTTGAAAAGGTTAGGTTCTCAAATCCAATCTTTAATTACCCACTGCAGTAAAAGCATTTTCTGTATTGAGCTGGTCATTAGGAGCATGGTTTGTACTGATGGCAACAGTATAGTCCAAAATGTTACGCAGTGTGCCTTTAAGTTTCATTATTTATTCTTACTCAAGTAAATATTTTGAATGGCTACTCTACATATAATGATAATGAGTCTGTGGTCAATTCCAACTTTAAATGTTTTGCACAGTTGCACCAATGCAAAATCAAATTATTTTGACTCTTTCATGCGTCCTCACAGGGTATACTGGCCACTTTTTGTTCTGATCTTCTACGTCTTGAGTCCCATCCCGACCTTCATTGCCAGACGTGTCAGTGACGATGACTCCACGAGTAATGCCTGCAGAGAACTGGCCTACTTCATAACAACTGGTATTGTCGTGTCTGCTTTTGGACTCCCTATTGTACTTGCCCGCAATAGCACGGTAAGTCATGGCTTCCCATTTTTTACAAACTTAAAGCGTATGATTTTACCCATAAAATAAAATTGAAATACAAGCTTTTATTTTATGACAAATATTTTCAGCATTGAAAAATACTGCATAAATATGCAAACAAACATGTTATTTTGCTCTGAGTGGCTCAGCTCTCCTAAGACTTTACCGGTAGTGGGTACGTCTCCAGCTCGTTGCCATGGAGATGTCAACTAAAGTCAGCAGAATTTTAGATTGAAACAAGTTATAGGTTCTCATTCAAATCCATTCTTCGATTACACACTGCAAAAATATCGTTTTCTGTGTCGAGCTGCTCATTGTAGCTGTTTTGTACTGATGGCAACAGTATAGTCTAAAATGTTACGAAGTGTATCTTTAAAGGCCCTATCGATACAGACGGCATCTCTGGAATCACCCATATATGGTCATGTTTGAGAAAAATCTAAACTTTCTCTAATTATTCATAAACTACTTTAACAAATGCTGAATTATGAATATAGTTTTCTACTAAATAAAGATAAAAAGACATGGAGAGGAGCAAAGTGGCTCAACAGCCCATAAATACATACAAACGCTAGCTAGCACTTACTAAGACTGCCGTTTTTTGCTTCTACTGAACAATCTGCTGTGAATAAACATCCATATGGACCTGATTTAGACTTGACTTTAGTTGTATGTGATAAATAAGTTCATATTTCACCAGAAAATGGCTAAAAAGAGTGTTGTGGTCCAAACTCATTCGTAACTTTCCTAATATATTTGTAGCATCCAAGTTCTTTACAGGGACAATTTTATAGGCACATTTCACAACTTGCAGGGTCACTTTTCAGGGTCACTTTCACAATAATGCTGCAATAATAGCCTGAAATATCATAATATTGATAAAAATATATTAATAACAAATCATTTTATAATTTGATCCACACTATTTTTCCCACAAATGTTTGATTTTCCAATGCACAGAAGGAGGACAAAATAAATTTCATTCCATTTCTTGAAGTAAAATCAGGTATAGCTCCTTTAAATAAAAAAGCCAATTGTATTCTCTTATTAAGAAAATGTTTAGTTACTTATCTACAGCTTTTCTATACCTTCTATCATCATGTTACACTTTCTTTTGTGTAAGTTTATGAACTGTCATTTATTTATTTTTTTGAATGATAGTACAAATTGCAGTACTCTTAACGTCTATACTAACTTCTTCTGTAATGACTTTTTGCTCTTGCAGATTCAGTGGGGTGCATGTGGACTGGTAATGACTGGAAATGCTGTGATTTTCCTCACCATTCTTGGATTTTTCATAGTGTTTGGCGGTGGGGATGACTTCAGTTGGGAGCAGTGGTAGAGCGCTTTCCAACTGTAAATGCACAAAAAGAAGAAAAAAGAAAAGAAAAAGATGTGTAGGTGGATGGTTGAATGGACAGACTGCAGAACAACAGGCGACTCACTGTTCTGCACAATGCTCATGTACAGGGGTCTTCTCAAGTGCCTTATGTGTGGGAGCATATAGAAACACTAAAATGCATACTTTTGTATTGTAATGATGCTGCTTCATTTACACGTAATACGCAGTTGTTCCAGGCACATCTTGGTAAACGAATCAGTCTTGTGTTTTGTTTTTTGTGTGTTTTTTTTTACATGTACTTGGCCTCAAATGGTAAAACAAATGCTCACACATGTTATTTTTTTAGACAATATATGTAAACAAAAAACAACAGCAAATATTTAGACTGGAAACTCTGCATATTGGATCATTTGAGCTTGACATTTTCTTCCTTAAACATTATTAAAGGCAACTCTCTTCAATTATAATTTTTGTCAGTCAGCGTTAAAAAAAAAGGTATACTAACTGAATACAAGACAAAGATGTTTCTTTTGTGGTTTGCTTGGTCTTGGTTGAAGCAGGATAGCATTTATTTATGTACGCTATAATGTTGTTGAACACGATTCACAAATATTTATCTGATTATGTGTATAGAAATATATTTTCCACACGCATACCTATTGTTCTGATGCAATTGTTTACATTTTCACCAAAGATCATTTTGACCGATCCGCTGAAGTGCAGACTCTCTGTGCTACACTGTGATCTTTAAAACTTGGCAGGACTTTAAAATCACCAATACACATGGCGAATGTCAAAGAAAATGTCTGTTCACCGCATGTCAATTAATGTGTAACACTGAATGTTCCATTAGTTTTCTTTGCAGGACAGACAATTGTAATACTCAAACACATCAGGATATATTGCCTTAAGTTACTGTCATGTAGTTGCCCATTTAATCATTCCAAAATGTGCTTGTCGTTCAAACATGTTTTCTAAATGAAAATATGCCTCTGTCATTTGTGTCGCTAAACTGTTTTAACTTTGTAAATAGAAATATATGCATCCCCTTTTGAGCAGATTTGTCGTTTGTTTGTTCCTTTTTGATTTGCAGGAAAAAATATGTAGTGAGCTGGCTATTTTCTCTCAACTCACCCTAAAATGTCAAACAAAAATGTATCTTTGTGAGAGCCTTATGCACAGTGGTTGGAAGCTTTTAACTTATCTGTGGTGGTTCTTTTTTCTTTCTCGTGGTGTTTTCTTCTTTGGTGCTTCTGGGTGTGCTCAGACATTTGCTGTAGTACTGTACTGGATGTTTAAAGCAAACAAACCAATGGTGTCTTTAAAACATTGTCTCCTTTTTGCTATTAGGACTTTAATCAAATAGATTATCATTATAGGTATAAAATAAGGAAATATGAATAATAAGTAATAAGGCTAGATGATTTTCCAACTGTTTTTAATGCTTTTATAAACTGATTGGTAAAAGCCCACCTCATCCTTTTAGATGGTTGAATGGGGTTTATTTTGTGTGGTCTGCAGCAGAACACTGGGTTTAATTTGTAAAACAAACTGATACATGCAGATAGAGTTGAATCCATAAAAGCGGTGCATTAAGCAGTGCAAAGGGCATAACAAGCATACTGTGGCTACACGTGACACTAAGAGAAACTAATGACATTAACTTTGTTCGCCTCCTTTTTGAACAGAGCTTTTTAGGCCTAGCTGGTATTCCAAACAAAATAATGTGCTTTGAGCGGTGCCCCACTACACCCTTAAAACAAAGGAGTTTCATGAAATGTATGCAGTAGGCCTGTAGCTAATGCTCCAACAGCGTAAACCAAATGTCTAACCCTACCATTATCATTTACATTATTCTACTGAATATAAAAGCACCGTATGGAGTTGAAGGCAGTGAATGAACTCAGAGAGCCTTCATCTTTTTCCAGGACAGCTGCTGTTGCCTGGCAACAAAGGCATCAAAAGTATTCAAAGACTGGAATTTAGCCTTGAATTCAATAAGCCACATTTATAGAGACATATTCACAACGAGCCTATAAGTACCAAGCTGAAACAGAAAAAATGTATCAAACACAAGACTGTCTGATTACATTATAGAACTAAGCTGTTAGGTGTGGAATAGCCAACAACTGATCAAAAACACATTTTACTTGGATGGCAATATTCAGAGCTCATTATTACCATTAAAGAGGCGCAGTGAGTCTATTCAAACAATGAAATCACAAAACTAGGAGGATTACGCATCATACCGGGAGCCATGTAGCCTGCTCCATATGGGAGCTTGGAAAGAGGAAGACGGTGTTGGGATGGTGGTGTTGGTGGGGGCCAGAGCAGGGCGTGAGCGGTGATGGCCATTGGTGAGGTACGACTGTGCGTCCTCTGTGTCAATGCAAATCGATTCGCTGTCGGGGACTGAAAGGGGACCGAGCGCGAACGACACAAATGGGACGTAATATAAAGGAGCAGGAAAACAGCGTGTCCTGTCCGTCCGACGGCAGCAGGACGAGCGCAGAGTGGAACCACATTGTACCGGTGCGCGGCGATCTCCTGCGAGTGCACAGCGGACCTGGTGAGTGTGCACGGATAGCAGCAGCTATCTAAAGTAGCCTTTTGTAATTTACGGGCTGGGTCAAGTTTTGTTTGGTTCCTCAATTATCGCTAAAAAAAACAACGACTTTGTTTGGCACTATGTGTCCTCTTCTCTTTTTGCGGAACAATACGCAGTTGTGCAGTTTTGAAAGAACGTGAATCCCATTCAGATATTTGTCTTTTGTCACAATCAAGGTAATTAAGCTTCAAATTATTTCAAAGGCTTTTTTCAGAAGGCTTGTATTGTAACTGCAACGCCACGGTTCCGCGGAGCTACAACAAAGTCGGTTGGCCAAGCAGTAAAGCGTGTAATTTCTATTTACACGTGTGGTTCAAATGGGGTCAGTCAAGACAGGCAGGATTAAGACTGTAATTAAACTAGAGGAAATATAACGAGTGTGCAATACGCTTCTTGGGTTGTGTTAAATGTATTGATGATTTCTTCACAATTTGGCTCAGTCACATGTTTCTCAGGTGACCTAGTCTAGTTTCAGTGGATCACCACAAGTTGCTAAAGAGCATTTTAATCAGACCAGTAGTGTTGAATCATAGCCTTATCTTTCATGTAAAATACAACTCTACTGGTTTGATCTGATTAAAAGAAACACTGTTTGGTAGCTAATTAGTTTGATAGACTGTAACCCATTTAAAGTCACTTACAAGTTTATTTAAAGGGACTATACGGAGTTTAAAAATGTTTAAATTAAGTATTTTCCTCCCCCTACATGCTTCTACAATGTCCTAAGGTGTAGAATGAGCCCAGACCTGCTCACAACTGCCTCTAAAATCCTGCACTGTCACTCAAAAAGGTGTTTATTCGGTCCGAAGTGCTGTCATGCACGAGCTTAATATAGAAGGTGCAGTTACACGTATGACCTGAGGTGTCAGTAGTGAGTATAAAATGGCTAACTTGCATATAGTCTCTTTAAATGTACTTAAATCCATGTACAAGTCCAAGACCTGCTTGCTTGGTTTGTATGTGAAGAGTATAAGGATAGCTTAGCTGCTTCATGAAGCCCTGATAGAGGAAGTCCACTCAAGCTCATAGTGTCCTTCACTAAAAGAGAACAACAACAAAATAAGATACGAATTCAGACTCCTTTTTAAAATTGACTTCAAAAAACAAGATCCCACATCCCTTTTGTCTATATGTGAGTGTTCAGTGATCCCATTGTCCAAGCACTCTATTGGCCTCTTTCACTGAATGCTAAAGAATGGACCACACAAGTGACTCTTTTTGTTGCCCGAGTGATGACGCATGTACTGGACGCTGGTGCGACTGGTAAAAGGCTTTTGCGATTGTTTACTATAATAACTGTGCCACACAAGCCCATGTGAGCAGTGTGGTGAGTGGGCTGCACTGTAAACTGCACTGGGATTGTAATAGTTGTCCACATCGAGAGGACCATGGTGTGAGAGCTAAATGTAAAAAGAGGTAATTGTGGTTTCTTTGGAGAGTCACCGCATCTCATCCAAGCACAGCTATCTCTCACACCATCACAGACAAGTGCACTCCTCTCCTCTGTTGGAGATGATTGTCTTGCACTCTTGTTGAAAACACTGTTTTTACCGTGCGCTTTTGTCCTACAATATTAATCCTCTACAAAGGTATTCATTGTATTGCCTTGCGATGCATCCTAGCCAGGTCGTTATTATAAATGAGAAATTGTTCTCAGTTAACTTACCATGTCAAATAAACAAATGATGCTCGCTGTTATCAGGAGACATGATGTGATCTTTTCTCAGAACCCCTTCACAGTTTAAATTACATTTAAAAAGCCATCAAAACCCAATGTACAAATCAACTCCATATATCTGCTACACAATATTCAATCAACATAATCTTTACAAAAAGATCCCAGCCATAATTACACAACAGTGTAAATAGTTCAAACAAACAATATCTAGACAATGCTCTGACATACAGCATGTATTTTAGATGGAATGCAAACCTGGATTTACTTGTGAAAATAAAAATTCAAAGCAATTAGTTTCACTGAAGGGGATAATGCTTCAATTGTGAGTGTCCGCCTTATTAAAAAGTCTTTTTAAATTCTTTGTACAAATTGTGCCTATAATTTCAATATCCATCTTAGGCTCCTCGGAAAGCTGCAACACTTGACTCAACATACTCTTTGAAATTGTAAAGTTCCATCTCCCACAGCATTCACATTTACTGTGCTCCGTGGTCATCTTGAAGGCTCCTGAAAATGTATGTTTGTGTTAGTTTTACAGTAAATCTTGCTTTTGTATCTTCTTTCTGCTGTATCTTAGATTGAAATCCTAGACACTTTCCTCTTGCATTGCACAAGTGTATCGTTTAAAGGTAGCGGGAGATCATATTGATTTGCTCCTATTCGTCTTCAAGAGCACATCCAAGGACTATAGGCCATGACCAAGCACAGATTCATTTCTTTCTCAGTTTACAGACAGATATATTGATGTCAGAGTTCAGCAAAACATGGCTCTGAAAATGCCTGCTTCTTGTAGGTGTTTTGTACACACCGAATTTCTTTGAGCTATTTTGGACTTCAAAGCTAAAAGGTTAATCTGGTGGATGGATACAAAACCAGTAGCTCTGGCTTCATTTAGATATTGTCTGTTTTGACAATATCTAAATGAGTTGTTGGCAGTGTTTCCTGATACACAATCATAATTAGCGTGCATGAGCCAGTGGGTGTTTGAATTTAACAGCACGATTCGCCTTCTCCATCTCTGCATCTTTTAAGGAACTTCAATCAACAATGAGTCATTCACATTCAGTTTAGTCTCTGCTGTCAATGTGTTATGGTACTTTTGTGTTATATCACAGTAAGGGAACATGTTTGGATAAATGTAGAACACTAGTTTGATGCTTTCATGGCTAAATAATGTGGTGTGAAGCACTTTGGATTCACATGGTTACAGACTCCATTTCGAGCAGACGTCACCAAAAACATTTCTGATGTCCTAGGTTAGTGTTTTTGTTTGTTACTGTTTTTCTGTATTTTCTCCCACCACAAGCATCTGCACCCTGCAGTTTTTAGACCCCCGTAAGTCTGTTTCGCCATGCTCTTCAGCTCTGTCTGTGGTTTTCAGACTTTTCACACCAAGAACTACCTTATAGGCAAAGCAAGGCATGTTTATTTATACCACGCATTTCGTACACAAGGCAACTCAACTGAAAGAGGTTAAAAATAATCGAAATTGGACCAAATTATGACTAAATTGTGTACAAAACATGTCTAAACCTGAATGATACCTTATTTACATACTCTTAAAATACATAATCTAGATTCAATTTAATAAAATGATAATGTTTACTTTTTGCAGATCACGTTCAGTCATGTGCATTCTCAGTAGTCTCAGTGTTCTCAGTGTTCTCAGTGTTCTCAGTGTTCTCAGTGTTCTCAGTGTTCTCAGTGTTCTCAGTGTTCTCAGTGTTCTCAGTGTTCTCAGTAGTCTCAGTAGTCTCAGTTGTCTCAGTCTTCCCGGATCTTTTGCTGTATATTATGCCAGACTGAAGTGGAAGTTTCCTGAGTTCCCAGTGCGTACACAGTGCACAGTGTAGGATGTAGCGATAAGTTTAGAAGAAGCAGTCACCGTTTATTTTGCATTTTCTAAAACATTAAATTATCTTATAACATATATTTGAGAAATGCTGCTGTGTCAAAAAGCCAAAGCACTGCAGACTAACAGTGGCTTCCAGTAATGTTTGCTAATGAGGTAATGCAATTGATTTTTCCACATAAATATGCAGTGTCAGTATCAATAAGCCATTCTTTCCCTTTGTTGCAGATTTAACTGAAAAGCCATTACCGAACTACAGCTTTTGTGTAGTTTTGCAGCCACTATTTTTACTGTAAACATATTTATTTCTGTAAGCCCTGCTCTCCTCAGCTACAAGCCCACACACGAATGCACATTATAAAGAAAGGCACTTAAAAAGCTCTCCTGTGGCACCATGACCTCGATGGATTTTCGCTGTCATTCACCTTTATGAAAGGCCTCAAGGTTTATTGCATAGTAACTGGGAAATCGCAGTACCACGACCTTGATTTATTCTTGTAATTGTTCTTCATTATTCCTCTATTTTGGCGCCATACGAATCTCCTGTAATATTTGGAAATGTGCTGTATTTATTGCTAAAGGTATTCCATTGACTCAAGCTCTACTGTTGCACAAAAGCTGTTTGTGAGTGTTCGACAGATTGTAAATGTTGTAACAGCAACAGATTTCTCATTCAAATCTGATGGAGCTGCTGTGGCAATAATAAAAGTGGATAGGATCAACTCAGCAAATCCATCTGCCTCACGGTGTGCACTGAGGCAATTTTGGGAATTGGAGGTATATTAAGATTCTTATGCCATTTCCTCACTCCTTTTTTCTTTTTTTTTCTTCTTCTTTTTTTTTTTAAGCACTAGCACTCAATTCTGCTGGGCTTGTCACAGTAAATCATCTTCCTATTTCATGTGGTGTATGGCTTCATTTTCTATGGTTTTTCTTTGTCGCTCCATACTCCCTTTCTCTGACTTTCTTAATATGTTTATCTGTTTTTCCTCAAATATTTGCTTTGTTTATGGTTCTGCTTTTTCCTACAACTTTATTTTGACTGATAGTAAGTGAGATTTGTTGGATACCACATTCATTTTGAAGTATTCAGTGTTACAGTATTTTTTACACGTGGGATTTTCCCTTTACTCCAAGCTTCATGTTAATTTAATTCCCAAACGCATGAATAAATCAGTGAACCTACAACCACTAGAAACTCTGTATCAATGATTGATGAGGACAGGCGTAGTTTATCACAATAGCAGATAAACTTATCCCAGTGCTAATTTTATCGTTTAGATGTTGTGTAGTGTGAGAACCAATGAACCCATCCATTGCATCACAGAGGCAGCAGCCGGAGCAAAGATGCTCAGACTTCTTTACAATCCATGCACACCTCCAGCTCTTCTGGGGGGATCCCAAGCCGTTCCAAGGCCTTCCAAGAGTTGTGGTCCCTCCAGCATGTCCTAAGTCTTCCTATGAGCCTCCTCCCAATGGCTGAACTGAATGTTTTAAGAAATAACTGAGCAAATATTTAACAAGCGCAAAGTCAGTTCCCAGTAAGTGGTCTCTGTGAGGGGCCTGTATCTCTGTAACAAACAACGTTACATGTTAAGTAGCCTTCAGGGAGGGGTGCCAGCTGCAGCTGCTGTTATTGATGGCACATTCACTTGGTGGCTCAAGTTCTGAAATGCAAAAGTATTTGTGCTTAACAAGAGAAGCTTGTTAAGCTTGACACGTACCTGTCTGTTTTTTGTGTGTGCCCGTGGAGGAGTGCGGTGTCTTCCAACTTCACACCCTGTTTGGAGCTATAGGAATACATTGGGAGAGGCCAAATGCTAACCACATCTTTTTGCGTGACTGAGGGCATGCACAAAGACCAGACAGGCACGTATCAACTCGTCTACGCTCAGGTAAGAACATATCTCAGTATGGAAAAACAGTGAACTATTCCTTTAATATAAGAACCACAAGAATATCAGAATTCCATCAGAACTATTGTCAAAACTAGTTCTCCTTGACTGACGTAGTTCTAAACAAGCACTCCCCCAAAGGAGGACAAAAACATAAGTACTGTATTAAAACTACATAAGGACAGAAGTGAAGAGGAGCCTGAGTATGTCCTGAAGCTGCTAACATAACTCTAACGGTACAGTACCTGTGCCACAGTTTGGGAAACTCTGATCTAATCCATTAGGATAAACAAAACCACAAGATAGGCTTTACTTTAATCAGTTTATTCACTGAATTTGTAGCCCAATATAGCAATATGGATCTGTTTCTTTGAGGGTTGTTTAGAAGAGAATAATTTAGTGTTTACTGCACAAGGCTACATGAAAATACTATGTTCATACATTACTGAACTCTAACTCTTCATGGGATCAATGTGACCTTATGTGACAGTCAGTAGCTGCTAAAGGTGTTTGTTGCTCTTGTTGGGACAAACAGTTTGCTTTGTGCCATGTGACAGATGGAAAGCCCCTGCAACAGTTTTCTCTTTGGCCTCGGACCGAAACCGATTTTGGTTCAAACAGTGGCAGTTTAATGGCAGTTAAATACAGGCTTAATGTGAGCGGACTGTGGAGAAATCAATAAGGATGGTGTGGAAAATATTGACTATCACACTTTTGTGCTGTTGGTGTTTCTCTGGCAGAGGCGCCTGATGCATGTATAATTGACGAAAGCACACTCAGTCCAGATGGACGAGACAGACTGACCTCCCCAAACCACATTAAAGATAAACAACAAGCCCAAGCATAGTGTTATCAGCTTCACAAAAACACTGTGTAATAATAATGAAGTGCTGATGGTAGATTTCTATTTTGACATGGTTTCTGCAATAATAAATAGCTCCATGCTAGAGTTGCATACAATTTTCATCACTTAATCCAGTTAAGGGTCACAGTGGACTGGACTCTCGTCAACATATCATTCAGTTTCTTTACTAAGGGCAGTCAAGATGAACCATGAAACCTCATTTAGGAAAAAACTAACAAAATGCAACATACTGTAATATTGCTATTTGATATTTAATAGTAACGTGTTTTATGTTGGTGCTGTGTCCCACACTGGAAAGTGTCCCACAGAGATTCTTTTTCGAGGGGAATCCTGACACAGTAGGAGACTCTATTGTACGGACTATTTTTTGCCCTAAGTGGTTTTATTTATACTTAACTTTAAGTATGTATAGAGTTGCAGGCTGGCTCAGTGGTTGCTATTTTTAAAAGGATCTCGAGTTCAGTCGTTAAGCTACTGTTTGCATTACTGTGCTTGTCACCCCGTTCTTTCTAACCACCTCAAAACATTCAGGTTTTCTATGTTCTTGGAAGTGATTTGAAAAGTTGCAATATGAAGACTGTAAAGACTGATGTTATTTAGGGTGTACTCTATTCATTGCAAAAAGCAAAATATTGTGTCTGTAAAAGGTTTTCCTTTGTATAAAACCTGCTAACTCCTCAAACTGGGGTATGGGTACTCATTTTCATTTCATTTCATGTATTTATTTATTTGAATTAGGACAGTACATATTAATCAATGTGTCGGCCGACAGCTTCCACATAAATATGCTGGAATTAGCACAAAAGCTAAATAGCATCCATTGTCCTAAGGCAGGTAGAAAAGAACAAACACACATAAAAGACAATATTAGTTAGGCAATAACAAAGAAAAAGAAAAAGTCCAAGGAAAAGCATAAGTTCATTAATGGGAACATGACTGTTTGGATAGTGGTGGTACATCTTCAGGTAATACTCAGGCTCCTTTGCAGTTTTAGTCTTTGTTTGATTTAGATGATATTTATTCATGGTTTTGGCTTGTGGGGTGGCACTTGCTTAGAAGCACTTTATTCCTACTTCAGCTGTACAGTATTTCAGATCTGGTTTACTGCACGTTAGACCTGGATTAGACCTTTTATAGACCTGGTTTATATTTAGTGGTTCCTGGAACGCAGAATAATTTCTTACATGGCACTTGGTATAAATAGTTTGAGAAACACTGGGGTTGCATGTTCTGAAATACATGTGGTTCTTGTGTTAGTTTAGCAGTGGGTTTTTTTCAGTCTTTTCCAAAACTGTGCTGCTCTAATGTCTAAATCAACTTCCACATGTAGTGTCATCCTTGAGACTAAATGGCCTATCACTGCCTGAGTCCCAAAGTAGCGAGCCCTTGAACAAAAGTGTATTGTGACCTAATTTAAGTGATACAGCTACAGTTTTCTGTTGTTCTTTGTGAATGGTAGACTAACTTCTAACTGTCTGCTGTACTTTGTCCTCCCCCTCCCTGTGTTTCCCGGCGTTCGCTGGCGCAGACGTGAGCGCTGAGACTGAGCTGGAGCACCATCTTCCGAGTGCTGCTTCAGACGAGAGCGAAGAGGATTGATTTTGTCGAAAGATGAGGAAAAGCAGGAGCGCACACGGGGTCACACCAGGAGAGGTATGCACATCGACTTTGCTCAAATTTTGTTCATCCATGCATTTATTATCACATGCATGTACCTGCCATCTCCTTTTAACTTCAATTTGACAAGTTTACATCAAAGTTTGCGCTGTGCACACACTTGCTGTAGCCTGGTTGGCATTCTGTCAAGTGCATTATATTATTAACATCACAAAGTCAATGTCATATTTTCTATTTGACTGATTTACTCTAAATCCTTTACTGAAAGCCTGAATGAAAATGTGACCAGATCAATTAGTAGTTGCCAATGACACATCAAGGGAAAGGCACATCACGCCGATTCTATTTGCAGTATGATCACATTTCATGAATTTCACATTTCACAATCTAAACTAATCTACATGTCTACCAACCTATCTTGTGGCAGTCTGGAGTAGGAAAATTATTATTGGTAAATGGAAGGGAATCAGCCAGTGGCTCCAATCTGGCGAGGTGTGTTTTTAACATCAACCAAATGATTCAAAATGGGGTTTAATTATAAGGCTTGGGTTTTTAACCATATTAAACTAAGTAACTCATGCCCCTAGAGGCCATAAGTGCCACTGCAGGTGTCGTAGCATGTTGCGTTTTTTTTACTCATTAATTGTCTGTGAGAGTAAATACTACGCTGACAGAAAAGACAAAGGGAGAGAGGGATATTGTACATCCAATAGAGATCATTTTTTTCACTCAAACTTGCCTGCAAATACTGCTAAAGTGGCGCTAGCCCGCAGTTAGCTTTGCTATTTAGCTTGTTAGCTTCTTCTTCGTGATTCCATTAGTGTGTATTGGGGCCTCCGACCCAGAGGCAGGAAAGTTGCAATTGTGGTTTTCTGGCCAGAGACACCAGGGGGAGATGAAGCCCCCAATCATCCCATTAACACTTGTATTACCTCCAAAGGGACTACGAAAATGATTTATTAAGGTAAACAAGTTACTTTGTACTGCTTTAACAAAAGCTTTGTCTATTTAATTTGAACCAAAAAATAATTATATCTAATCAAAAATCATTTCAATCAGAATTAGGTAAAAATAAGACAAATCATCATATCATTCATTTGTTGCAATCCCAAATAATAAAACAGAAACTCAATATTTTTCATTCAATCTTTCACTGCGTCATACTGTATTCTGTTAATTCTCACAGTACGTGTCCCTTCTACTGTTTTTGTGTTCTGCCTGTTGCAGCAGTAAAAATATGGCCAGATTGATCTTTGGGGAAAAGGAAGTAAGGGTGTTTTACTTGTGTACTTGACTCATCAACAGATGACTGTACAGAGCACATGCAGGGCGCCCTCTGACTGTGCACCGAGCCAGAGCCTGTGTTTTACCAGCTCTGATATTATCACAGTCTTTCATGCTCTTGTCAGTGAATATGCTTTGGGGTAAAGGTTAACACATTACCAGTGAATGGGGGGAAAACCTGATTTTAAAACGCTGTGGTCTGACCGAGAGCTCCATCTGTCTCATGTCTCTGCCATAACGCCGGCCAGATGATATACTCCGACGCGATCCAAGAAGAGTCCAAATGCCAACATGTATTTTTTTGTCCTCAGTTTACCCCCGTAGGGCCTGGTTGACTCATATCGTCCTTCAAAACATTCTAGCTGAAAAAAAATACCAGCTTTAAATGATCATTATGTACTGTATGTTGAAGCTTTTATTGTTGTTTTTCTGTTCCTCCTTTGCGTTTGGAAAAAATGGAGATAATTTAATAGAGTTTACATCTTCCAATTACAGCTTTAAATCCCACACCTTTAAATAATTGAAGCACATCCTATTTCTCTCCTTTGCCATCCAGGTTAATAATTCAGGTTTCGGCGTCGATTTCCTCCCGTTCAGAATATAGTTTGGGGAGTTTTTTTTTTTTTTTTTCTGGATCAGATCAGAGACATTTTCAGGTTCAGCAGCCAGCGTTTCCCTTTCATCTTGTGCCAGTTTGCGACACTGGCGTTGTACCTTTCATCTCCTGTCCTTCCGTGTCCTCAGCTACACAGCGCTAATCACAAATCCGGCAGTGAGCTAAGAGCGCTGTTTAAAAAAAAAAAAAAAGTTTTCTGTTTTTGTGTACTGCTCCGGTTCAAATCACTGGAAGTGACCGTAACCAATAAACAGTGGTTTGGAACAAGCGCAGTGAATCAATGGGAACTTGGATTACACGCCCGGATGTGAGCGGAGGAGTCGATGCAGGATTGATAAATACTTTAGCGGTGAATGAAGCTGTTACAGGATGATAACAATAAATCAGCACCAGCTTTCACACGTGACAGGGACACTTTCTTGGGCAGGGTCCATTCACGATTCACCGCGAGTTGCGTTTGGCTATAGATTTAATTTCCACCCTCTTCCTTTGACAGAGAATGTGTCTAAAGACAGCCTCGATAAATCAAACAAATTACATTTCCAAGAAGCAGGAGAAGAGTCAGCAAATCTGTTTACTGACAACAGTCTTCTGTCTGTCCCGGCACCGGCCCCAAACAATCTCCTGCTCTCTGTCACACTCTGATGTTCTCTGTCCCCATTTATCTTTTTGTGTGTGCCAGCCGTGCTTTGTTTTACGTCACCTGCACGGATATTTTTAATCTTGGATATCAGCACCTGTCAGCTAAAAAGCAAAATGGATTTGTTGATAAAACTAGTTGTTGTTTTAGTCATTCCATCTAAACTTTGTAAATCTTTTGTGACGATACTGTCTGATCGCGTTTCTAATCTTATATTGTAATCTATAGACCAGGGGTGCCCACAGTGTTCCGGCGGGCCAAAACAAGTCCATTGGCCCGCCAGAGAGTGACTTGCTTTTGTGGCATTTCTTGTTATTACTACCTCTCTCTCATTCATTCTCAATGGTAAATATGGATGCAGTACACGTTGTGGCCACCAGCGTCAAATTGGGGGCGCTGTTTCACTCCTTTCACATAGTTAAGGAAACACTTTTGTGGTGTTTTCCAACTTTCATTGCAAAAGGTTGTTGACATCAACAGAGGCACGTGTTAAAAATGGACTTATAAAAGAATTTATGCTAAACTGACACTTTCAAAATGATCTAATGTGGCATTTAATATAAGTTAACAAATGCATGAGGTAAAGTCACTGTAGGTGCTGTAGATACTGGTGTTTTGTGCTATATTGTATACCAAAAATACTATTATTTTTTTAGTTATATGTGTTTCGCACTTGACATCCCCGTGTTTGGCCCGAGATCCACAGGCATTTTTTCATTTTGGCCCTCGGAGACGAAAAGTTTGGGACCCTTTCGCTGCTTACATCATCAGTGATACAAGCATAATGAAACTTGTTTGGCTCTCAAAGTCTCAATAGTAAATAATGATAAAAACACTTGCAAACAAAAACAGCATAAACAGTAGTAGCAGCTACAATGTGGTGCTAAAGTGCAATGTGGTAGCTCTGCAAGCATCTTAAAGTGTTTTCAAGAATATTCCTAACATTGTTGTGTCCCCGATAGACACATGACCCACATTGTTCCTATCACTGAATATTTTACCGTTGTGACTGGAAGGGAAACCGGTGAGAAAAAAAAAAGATAAGCTTGTTTACTACAATTTTGATTCTCATACTTGTGAAAGTCGGAAAATTAGAATTTCGTTTTGTTATTCAACTTAAGCTGTGAAACTACTTCATGATCGACTCATTACATGCAAAGTGAGATATGTATAGCCTTTATTTGTTATAATTGTGGTTATTATGGCTCAGTTTGTAAAAAAAAAACCCAAAACAAATAAAAAATCTTAGAAATATTTTGAAAATGAACTGTAAGCCATAATCATCAAAATTATAACAAAGGCTTGACATATGTCACTTTGCTTTGAGTCTATGTCATATATTAGTTTCACATTTTAAGTTAAATTACAGAAATGAATTAACTTTTGAACGTTATTGTAACTTGTTAATTGAACTGAAATTCATTTTTACATAATCTTGAAATCTAGGACCTTTTAAACAAACTTAAACAAGCAAACACAACAAAAGACTGCTTTCCACTCCATTACTTTCCATTCATATAACACAAACAAAATCCAGTGCTCCTACCCCAAACCCCAATCCAGGTGCCACAGAATTAGTTGTGACAATTAAAAAGCCCCATAAAGATAATTGAGATTGACCAAAGTTGAGTTTGCGATTTTGATTAAATTTCAATTAATTGCACCGCCCTATTAAAATCCGGACCATCATCCAAATGATTTGATCCTGCCGGCTCTGAGGACTGTGAGGTCACTCAGGCCACCCCGCTCCACTCTGAGCAACAAACAAATAACTTCTTGTTTTGTTGAAGAGGTATTCCAGGAATCCCTCGCCGCCACCCCAACCCCCCCCCCCCCCTCTATCCCTCCTGCCTCTGGGCCGATGCCTTATTGAATTGGAGATGTTGCCGTGTTTCATTTACTCTCGCAAACGGCCAACATAAAGTGGCAAGTGATGTATGCACAATGAGCTTGGCTTGTTTACAGCCAACCCGTTGAGGCACGACACTTGCCGTACTTTTGCGAGAACCTTCGCTCTCAAACATACACCATAAGCAGACGATTTATATTCAGAGCCGCTTCATAAAATGTCAATTGGTGGCTTGGGTGTCTGGACCTTGATCAAGCTTTTAATTCTTGCCTTGACTTGCGTAATGAAGTGGATTAAAACATAAATGAACCCAATGTCCTGGAGAGCTTTGTTTAGATATCTCTAAGACTTTGATTTGCATAATTTCCCTTGATAATCCTCCAACACATCAAAGACTTGGTGATGATGTGAGTTTATTGAAAGAAAACGTATAAATTACATTATAATATGGCATGACTAGAGGATTTCATGTATTTTTCATAATCACCATTTTCTTACATTTTGTCTATGCCCCTCATTTAACAAAACCCTTTATTTTCTGTCGGGTGGGACTGTTTGATGGTGAGGCAGTGATTTGCAGAGGCTTGAGGTGAAATCCATGTTAGTCCAGGTCACGGGTGAATGAAATAACATGTGACAAGATGACGAGCCCCTGACAGGTGGTGTGCTGTTTCACTTCATCAAAATGAAGTCAAATTTGGTTTATCTGAGGTTTCACTCTGCCTCCACACATTTAGCCTCTTAGCCATTACCTTAACCGAGCACATTTTCTCCAGTTATTATCGAGGCATTACTCAAATCTAAAAGCCTCTTGTAAAAAGCGTCAAATAATGACAAATGCAAGACGTAAACAAAGATGAAAACGCAATGAAAAAGCGACAAATCGTGACACAAAAGTTACATAAACCCTTTTTTGTTACCTAAAAAAAGGTAACAAAAAACTACAAAAAAGGTAACACAAACAAAAAGGTAGCACAAACAAAAAAAGGTAACAAAAAAACAAGACAAGACAACATGGCAACAACAAATGGAAACGCAACTAGGAAAGAGCTTAGATCAGTTTTGTAGGTCTTGGCTTTCAAATGAGGCGTTACTCTGCCGAACATGTGCCATTAAAGTAGGGGTTAAGATGGACTTTATGAAGGTATATTTTTTCATTTGCAGCAAAATTTTAAAAAATGAGGGCCGTAACTTGTTTGAGGGTTGATTTTGTCCCTCCTGGAGTCCTGTATTTGTGTATCTGACCCCTCATATACTCCATGAACTGACATAGATTAAGTTCTTATTTTTTTTATTGACATATTCTCAGTCAGAATCAGTTTGCTCTGGGCTTTATCTTCATTCACTGCACTGAGTAGTATAAAACTAAAATATACGTGCATATATTTGCCCCACACCTGCAGGAGGGCAAGGAGTCGTCTCTCGGGCCCATCCCCAGCGGCAGCACCCTCGGGGTGGACCAGTGCATGGTCCACAGGCGTTTCTCCGGGAACCTGCAGCTGCCTCCGTTGTCATGGCGACAGGCGGAGAAGGAGCGGGCACGGCCTCTGACCCCCGACGAGGATCCAGTGGCCCGGAGCAGACCGACCAGCCTGCCCATCGCCTCCCTGCCCCGCATCGACATCACACAGGCCGACCCAGACAGGTAACTTTTACAATTTACAATCCTCCTCCACTTCCTTTGCTCTGCTTCTCTTCTTCTCTCACCTCAGTCATCTATGAATTATGTTTTGATACCTTTGATACCCTAAAAAAAAAAACATTTGTAAAGGATAGGGTGTTACAAATTGGTTTTCTTGTGTGGTGTTGCAAATACACTGTATGTCAGAAAGTGTAGATTTGTGTGAATATATCAGGATGGAAGATAAAGGTGAGTCTAGACCAGGGGTGTGCAAACAAAGGACCACATGTGGCCCATTTAGCTGTTTCTGAGAATAACCAGCACTAACTTTGATGCGTTGGCTTTCAAGAATGAACAGCGCCGGTGTTCTCACTAATATAAACAAGGATTTTACAGTAATTACTGCTGCTATTTTTGTCGTATGCTGTCATTTTGTTCGGATTATCTGAACAAACAGATTATCTAAACCTCAACTCTGATAAGACCTCTGAAAAGATGTGTTTTGTCTCGTCAAGTTGTAAAACACGAATAAGAAAAACAGAGCATTTATTTCCTCACTGTTAAAATTGTGTAATGGGCTGTGGCTTTCTGTGGGATTTGCTAAGTTCATTATTTAAATGCAATTATAGGTCTGTCTGTACAGTACACAAAGAATGAGTCAGTTTGTTCTTGACTCTCCTCTGCAGCTAAATACACATTATTTGTTAAAAATAGCCTTAGTGTGCTCTAAAACATTTTTTTTACCCTTGAATTTCTCCTTTCTCCTGAATCTAGTGTGACTTGTTTTGCTTATTTACTTGCAGAAACACAATTCAGATAAAGTTTGAGCTGCGCCAAAAAGCCTCTCTGCTTGAGAGAGAGTTATGGATTTGGCCAGGCTGGGCAACGTAATGGGATGAAGTTTTCTGAGGCCACTGAGTTTGTCTTTGTGCTTTTTATATCTTCTCCACGGAAACACATTCTGTTGGAGTCTAAAATAGTTCCCATTGTAGTGTGGGTCTGTTTCTAAGCGCTTCCACTCACTTCCACTTTCTGTTTGTCACGTTGAGTTATAACCAACAATTTAATCAATGCATTGTTAGAACTCAGCAATGCGCCTCCCAACTGCTGCACTTTTTGTCCTCTCTGACCCTCTGTGAAGCAATATAACTAACCTATTACTTTATCAGTCGATATCATATCATCCAAAACATTTTTATTTTATTTTATGTAAAACATTATACATTTACAGTCAAACCTGCTTCTGAAAAAGTCTGGGCATTCATGGCGTCTGGGTTTTATCACAGTTTAGTTGCTGCTGTGATTTTGCAGTTGGTCGTTCCACAATATGGCTTTAATTCCCAATAGTAAGGGAATAGTCTGTCTATCTGTGTATCGCCATTGGCCAGGACATAACACGTCTTTAGAGCTGGTCACAGTCTGAATCGAGGAATGCTTTGACGTTAAGCGGCACTTAAGTGGCACCGGCCACTCTAGGTCAGCAAGAAATCATTATAGTGAAATATTATTATTTGCATATTTAAAGGGACTATACGGAGTTTAAAAATGTTAAAATTAAGTATTTTCCTCCCGCTACATGTTCCAAAAATGTCTTGAGGTGTAGAATGAGCCCAGACCTGTTCACCACAACTGCCTCTAAAATCCAGCACTGTCAAAAAGTTCGGATCCGAAGTGCCGTCATGCACAAGCTTATAGAACCTGCAGTTACGCGTAAGACCTGAGGTGGCAGTAATGAGTATTAATATGACCAACTTGCATCTAGTCCCTTTAAGGATTTAGAATAATATATTGCAAACCTTTATTATTGTTATTATATGTATATTTTTAGAGAATCATGATTTCATCTCTGGTGCATTTTAACCTCTTAACTTTAAGATTGGGGTAAAGTTGAACTGTAGAAAATGCACTGTTAACAGGCCACCGTTTTCCCATACTGAAATATGTTCTTTACCTGAGCTTAGACGAGTTGATGCGTACCCGTCTGGTCTTTGTGCGTGCGCTGAGTCATGCACAAAGATCAAAGATGTTGTTAGCATTTAGCCTCTCCTCCTCTCCTCTATGGGGCCAAACTGGGGTGAAGTTTGAAGCGACCAAGCTTTCCACGTTTCCCCTATTTAAATACGGTTTTGTGAGTAGTTACACGATCCGGATACGGATAAAAAGGGGTACTTTATTGTAAGGCGTAACAACACCATAGGAGCACTTCGATGTGTAGCTTCACTCCTAAAGAATTCTGATGATATAACTGCGTGATGTTACCCCTGGTTGGCCCCATAGAGGAGAGGAGGAGAGGCTAAATGCTTGCAACAATGCAACATCTTCAGTCTTTTTGTGTGACTGAGCGCACGTGTAAAGACCAGACAGTTAAGCGTCAACTCGTCTAAGCTCAGTGAAGAACATATCTCAGTATGGAAAAACAGTGGAATAAAATGGAAACTTTAAAAAACATTGTTCTGGGGTAAAAAGCATTAATTTGTTGTTTAAGCCGAGGTTTACTTTGAAATGTTTTTCTCATGAACGCTAATGCGAAAGCCTTACTTATTAACTTAATGTGAACAATTAAATAAAAGATGTAGATAGATTAATGAGAGAAAAAAGGTGAATTTCCCCCATATCCACTCCCTTTATTTATTTACTCATTAAATTACTTGCTTACCTATTCCCTTACATCCATGAACTTCCCATACTATATGTATAAAAATGACTTTCTATCATATCTGACAGAGCTTGGTTTATTTGCTGTCTTCCCTTTGTTTCCTCAGCTTTCCTCAGACAAATACAACATATTTATGTGATCTTGTCAAATATGAGTTTGTGTTTATGCAGATAGGTGGTGATCAGCGGGCGACGGGAGGGGGATGATAGACTCACTAATCTGCAGCGGTTTAATACAGAGCAGAGCGGGACAGGCTTCAGATAAATAGTCCAGTCCATGTGGATCCTGACCAGAGCCATCTCACGTCATCTGCTTGGACGATTCCCGCACGTGCCTCTTGGACAGATTCTTTTCCCTTCTATTCCTGTATATATCGATTTCCTGTTTGAAAGAGCAGTCGGACTCATTGGCCTCGCGCTGGCAGAGAAGTGTAGGATGTTGCGAAAGTCTCCCAGATGCAAAGTTGGACATTTTGACTTCAGCGAAGAGGTGACCAGTGTTCTCATCTCCGCTCCCAGGTGACTACTTTTGTCATTTTTGCAAACTTCTTTGTTTTCCAAATTACTGTCTGTCAACTTAATCGTATAAACGTGTGCGATGACTGTTTCTGCACTTATTTCGGTTAAAATTGCGTCACTAATGGTCCTTAAACTGTCTGCTGTTTCAGATTAAGTGATTATGTTGCTGTTTTAAAGCATTTTTTTTCAAGTCTTGCTTTCAGTGACGCAAAAAGGAATACAGATGACGCTTATGATTCTGCATGTATGTAATTATGGTTAATCTGCGCCTTACCGCCGGAGTTGGACTGGTGCCTGGTTAATCTTGCTTCAGTCATGAATCAGTACTGGAAAATAATACAGAAATGCCGCACATACTTAATCTGAATGGTGTTTACTATGACGCTTTTCAATGGACGGCGGGGGTTTTCATTTGGCTTATAGCATCTGTTGTAGCCACGGCGGGCTGGCACTTTGACCTTTCGCCTCTAAACTCCACACCATCTGAGCTGATCATCTGCTGCACTCTCGTTCTCCGCCTCCAGCCACTGTATGCGGCAGATTACAGCCTTTCATACTGTACCTCTGGAGCAGTGTGTTGTTTCATTTGGCAATCTTGTTCAGATTTATTCCATGCTTAGAGGTGGTCCGTAAGGAAGTAGACTCTACTTAAGTGTAGTGTTTGATGAGCTGTACTTTACTTGAGAAATCTTTTTGTGCAGGACTTTTACGCCACTACATTTCCTAGACATCTACAGAGGCTCCGAAGTAAATGACAGAAAGTTGACTGGAAGTTTTGTCCCATTGTATACCTTTATAATACATAGCCCTGAATTGTAGGCTTTGTGCACATTCACTGTCAATGCCACTGACTTACAACAAAGAGGAGTATTGAAACCAAGTACTTTTGTCCATGGTGACTTTCCCATGTGCAGTGCAATAACTAATTTCCACCACAACAAATACCTTTTGTGCAGATGCTTGGCCTAACTTACTTCATATATTCTACACATTGTAAGACCTGATGCTGAATTCAAATGGTAAATGGTCTCAACTTATACAGCGCTTTTCCACCTACATTAGGCACTCGAAGCGCTTTACAGCAAGGATCCACTCACCCATTCATACTCTCATTCATACACCAATGTACGTAGACACTGAGGGCAATGTGGGTGAAGGGTCTTGCCCAAGGACACAACGACAGTGTGCACTTTCAGGAAGTGGGATTCGAGTGGGATTCGAACCCCCGATCATGAGACGAGGCGCTCTACCATCTGCGCCACTGTCGCCATTCAAGATGAAAGTTATGTTGTTGGATTGAGTAATGCGAGGGATGAACCTGTTCATTTCCTTCAGTATGAGTGAAGACAGCAGCAAGTCACATCAAAATTCTATTGCATGGCAAAAAAAAAGCACTTTAGAGCAGCCACTTGCTCATCTCTCAAAAACAGACACGGAACAAAAGACAATCTACTTCGGCCACTTCCCAATCTCTTACTCTGTTCCCCAATGTGAAAATGCACATGTAGCTTGGTTACTCTTTGGGGGAAAAGTATGAAAGATGAGAATATCTCAAAAGAAAGTGGCCTCAAAGTATTTCCTTTTATATTGAAATGCCAGTTGTTATTTTATTTGACATACAGTGTGTTTAAAGTGTGCAGTTGTTTTGTAACTGACGACTGGAGCTTTAATCCTTTAGAAACTAAACAGAGCAGCATTTGACAAAAAGCTGCCCCTCCTCTTTCTGACCTGCTCACTGCACTTATTTGCGAAGCCCTCGATTGGTTTTTGGGCCAGCGTTGGGCGGGCGAGTAATCATTTGAGGGACTAGAGAAAGGATTTATGATCATGTTGTGCAAACAGGGACTTAGTTGTTGTGTCTGAAACCACTCAGTGTAATGAATGAATGAGTGATTTAAAGATTGAAAATCTTTGGTTTCTTGCAGTTTTGAAGGTGAGAATGGACCGTCGCTGTGCTGCAGTCCCTCAGACCCTCAGGCCTCTCCAGGGTCCAGTCTGGTGCTGCACCCAAACTCTGCGTGTCATGGCCAACGTCGCGAGTCCTTCCTGTACCGCTCCGACAGCGACTATGAGCTCTCACCTAAATCCCTGTCTCGAAACTCTTCTATTGTGGGAGAACTGTAAGTCAATACTCATGGCTTTATAATAGCTGCAGCTCACAAGCCAAATCCAGGTACATTGCAGTGTGGGCAAAGGCTTGTAACAAGTTCAGTGCCAATAGCCGCTTTGACCTGTTGTATTTTGTGCTTCAGTATTATATCTATGGTCAGTGATCAATGGCCTCAATTTGTACAGAGCTTTTCTTCTCTAGAGGCCTATTATTTTAGGAGGAAAAGTAGCCTAAACTGGAAACCAAAGAATTATGAAGTGTTGCCAAATAAGCACCAGTAAACTCAATGTTGTTTCAGGATGAACATGTTAAACAATGTGTAAAGTGGTATGTGTTCATAACAATAGTATATGGTAAGAGAGCGAACAAGTCAGTGTGAAATGCTGCATGTCCAATATTTATTTTAATGTTTTACATGTTCATTGGAGTAACACTAACTCTTTTTTAGGCACACTGAAGACCTGATTGTAACTCCCTTTGCCCAGGTAAGAGAGTACAGCAGGTTTACCCAAAGTACCTTTACATAGAGCGCCCTCGAGTGGCTGAATGAAGACATTACAATGAATCCCTTATTCTATCATCATATAAACCCCGAAAGCAGAGATTTACTTTGAGAGGTCTGAATTGGCTTGATTTTACAAATATAAATCCATAAATCGTTTTGATGGACCATGTTAACATACCAAATAAACACTGGAAAAACATTGTGTTTATATATTTGATTAAAACAGTGTTGTGTTTACAACATTTGTATGATACAATCATCAATGTGTTGCTTCTCTCTAGGTTCTTGCAAGTCTCAGAACAGTGAGAAACAACTTCACCACCCTGACAAATGTGCAGGGTGTCTCCAACAAGTGAGTAGTGACAATTTCTTAAATAGTTTATAAATATGTGACAAATGGAACAGTAAATAGTTTGAACACATGGGGGCGCAAAAGTATTTATGCTAGTTTTGTATCAAGCTCTCACTAGCATTGTGTGTCCTAGATATAAATGACCATTTAACTTTAACAGCTTAATGGGAGTTTATTTTGTGACTGTAGCCTGTTTTTAGGATTGTGCTCACAATAAACATACTGATACATAACAGCCCCTCTCTAAACAAGTGTAAATGCTATTCTTATCTAGGGCAAGTCTGAGACAACCTTTAAAAAAATAAATACATTGGGGAGCCCTTTGGCTTTATGAGACAGGACAGTTCAGTGACAGAGCAAGAAGAGCAGGGAGAAACATTCAGCAAATTATTGTGACCTCATGACATGAGGCGAACCCTGTGCCCAGCGTATGTGCTGCGGCTGTAGCTACAGTATAGGCTTTGAGCAAAACTACTGATTTACAAACTTATTTGGTGTTTTGTATTATTCCTGTAGGAGGTCTCCAGCTGCCAGTCAGCCTTCAGTCACCAAAGTGTGTCTATCGGGTGAGTCAAGTGAACCTGTACCTCTGAAAATGTCTGTTTGCTTTGTGTCAGTGTGCCCATAACCCATGCTTTGAAACTAAAGGTGGGGAAGTAGATCTAAATACTGGCAGACAGCTGTGCACCCATTGTTTTGCAGCATGCACAGGTAGTGTGCTGTGAAGAGTATTGCAGGTGAGTTTTACCAGGGGTTTGTTTTTACAAGCATACAGATTGTTGTAGGAGTTGCTGCAGACCAGAGGTCTCTAAGTATATCTTCAAAATACTTTTATACTACATTTCCACATAGGCTGATTGAGTTACGGACATGTTTAACACAGTAACATTAAGGTCAATATAGTCATGAAGTATTAAGATGAAACACAATTGGTTTTCTCTCCCTGTGTTAAAATGTCATGTTGGTTCTGCTATCCAGTGTGTACTACACTTCAGCAGTGCAGTTTCTACTGCTCTCTTTTATTCTTTTAGTAGTTTATTCAGAGAAAATAAAACTGAAAAAAAAACAGAATTTTGATTTTGTTGACATGAGCAGAAAGAAAATTTGAGCTTTGCCAGTTTTACTCAATTACATTTTTAAGGACAGTGTTCGTGATATTGGCAGTTTTGGCATTGCTTGGAAATGTACACATTTGAAAGAGCTATATCTACTTTTGTGAACTCTTCCCAGTTATTCTGCTTTGAGTGAGTGTTAATGGTAGCAGAAGTAATGGCTACTTTGAGAAATAACTTTCTCTTGGTGGAGTTCATATTGTTTTATTTCACTTACATCTATGCATTTTTTTTTTGGCCGAGTTTGGCTGCAGCCGCCTGACCATGTCTTCTCTGCAGAGTAAGACAGTTTGCTACTGCTCCATTGTAGAGCTTTAATGTCAAGTTGGAACAGTGCAAACTGAGTCAATCAGAGAAATGGGACAAACCTGCTCATTTCCTTCAGCAGAATTGGAGACAGCTGCTAAGTACTTTGAAATTAAGTAGCAGGGAAATCCACCTTCTATGGAGCAGTACCAGACTTTCTCACACAGTATAAAATGCATGAAACACATTATCTTGACTTAACTGCAGAACATTTATTGAGTAATTGACAGCACCCTTTAGGTAGGGGGGTGTTTGGAATATCTGTATGGCCAAAGGGGCGCTAAAGACAAAATAAAAAAGGATTGGATGACTGACGAATGAAACATCAGATCCAGTTAAATTTCAGAGGATGAGGAGGAGGATGGAGTCTGTGTATGATTGGTTCCTGATGCTCTGCTTCTTCAGCGCTGCATTGACGTCAGAGTGGCTTGAACACATTTCCTATCAGCACAGATGGACTGTTAGGGCCGTCCAGCGACAGGAAAAAACACAAAACACCGGCGGCGCGGCTCATATTGTGCGCGCTCCTTCAGTCTTCTCACAAACCCTGACCTTTCTCAAGTAATCACTGACGAGCTCCCAACTCTCACCGGCCTTCACAGTGACGCACGTGGGAGATAGTCGGCTAAAACGCGCTGATTAAAAGTGTAAAATGTAAAAAAGAAAAAAAGTTGCAGCAGACATTTTCAATTCAAGGTCTGTCACATTTATGTGTGAGAGACAACAGAACATACTGTCCCTGCCAGAAAATAAAGATGATTGTTTGGAGGACTTTGTCATGACTTGAACCGGAAACGAGAACAGACTTTTCCTGTTTTGTGTCTCAGATTTTATGAAGGAAACACCATCAGTACGAAAAGAAGCATCGTTTCGGCCAATCTAAATACTTGGTTAAAATTATTAAACACAGAAAAAATTTTAAATTCAAAGGTTATAGTTTTAAAGGGATATTTCAGGATTTTTGACATAGGGCCTCATTTCCTAGTGAGTCCAGAGTGTTGTTGATTTCTTGAGATATATATATGTTTTTTAATACATGCAGTCCTTATATTTGAGGAGTTTAGTGGTGCTAGGCTAGTGCATGTCTATGGTAACTATTAGCCTGCATTAAAAACAGCCTGACCCAAGCACAGTGCACTTGAGGCAAATCACTTACAGCACCAGACTACCGATGTAAATGTCTGTGATGACTGGAGAATTTTTTGTAAATATAACCATTTTGCAGTTAAAAGACTTTTATTTGAGCTTCCTGGTTGTAAGCTATGCAGCAGCGGAGTGATCTGCTAGGTTATCGGATATACAGTAGTTTGTTTACCTGCAGCCGGCATTACTACATGTGGAATTCACAAAGGAGCTTTCTACAAATCAAATATGGTAATGTTTTGAGGACTACCCCATGATTTTGAAGAGGTATATAATGCAGGCTACTAGTTACCATAGACATGCACTAGCCTAGCACTAGCCTAGCGCCACTAAACTCTTCAAATATAAGGACTGCATGAATAAAAAATTTATATATCTCCAATGACAATCTGGATAACTAGGAAATGAGGCCCTATGTCAAAAATCCTGAAATATCCCTTTAATACATGCAAAAGAAATATCTGTCAATAATAGCAAGAAAGGACGCATGTTGAGTAACATTTTTACATTGGGGGGGGAAGTGTTTTGTTCTGTTGTTACAAATTTCACAATAATTTCCTGAGGCCTATATTTTAAGACAGAAACGTGACCAAGAAAGTCTGTGTTGTCTTCAAAATCAGCCCGGCCCTAACTGCGTCACTGTGGCTTGTTTTTGCTGTTAAGGATCTCACTACAATAACGTGAGGGGATTGCAGTTCTCCTCATGTGAGTTTACGCTTGCAAAGCTTGACAAATCAGCCGTATCAACAAGGTCAGAACAAAGGACTCCCTCTTCTCGAGTTCCTTCAGATTATGTATTTTTTTCGTTTGCACGTTTGATAGAAGCAAGTCCATGCCAGGTCATGACGTCTGTGGGCAACAAGGCCTGGTGAATGATCTGCGTGATCTGAATGAGTTACAGAAACAATTGCCCTCAAGGTTAGCAGCGGTTCTGGATCAGGGCACATCGAGGCTGAGAAATCTCACATTTGTGTCGAAAGGGAGTCAACGTTTGGACAGCACTGGCTGGAGAAGTAAACCGGAGCGCGAAAATGATTTTAAACAAACCAGAAGTACATTAGTTGATTATTGAATATGGAACAGAAGCTTTAGTTAGTAAGTCTTCAGAAGTGCACTACATTGTGTGTACTGTTTCTACAATGTAAATACTACATAGAGTTGTTCCAATTTCATGCTTTGCACCGTTTTCACTAATGGTCTTCTTAAGGCCTCAAAACGCTAATGTCAGAAGTTGGGCTTCATTTTTGGGCTCAGATAGCGATCACTACTTTGAATTTCTTGGTAATTGTGTGTGGTTTGTAAGGGTTTTTAGCTTCCTTTATGCTGCTTCCGTCTGATCTCTGCATGCAGAAGATGCTGTTTATACAATACTGTTTTTGTGTTAAGTATAAATGCAAACGTATTTTAAAATGCACTGATAAGTTTAAAAGCACCCTTGATCAATGAATCCCATCATTATACTCTTCAAATGGAGATAATGTATTCAGTATTGATAGATTACTTGTTTATCCTCAGTTCCATGTGACTGTGCGCCTGTGGGTGTGGGGCCCCCGACACAATAAGCATTACTCACTCCTCTTTTGTCTCTGTTTGTAAACTAGCTTTAACAGTAAGGTGATGACAGCTCTCAAACCAGCTCTGCTGCTGTACGAGGAAGCTACAGGTCACTTTCTGGTTTCAATAGAATGACGGGAAATGGCAATGAAAGGTGTGGGTAGCATGAATAACAAGTAAATCTGAAATTCCAGATAATGCCCGCACAGTTTTTCCACTGCTAAAATGATATCTGGAAAAAGACGGTTGTAGTTTACTTCACAACACAGTAATGGCACGGTAATAGGGTTGAAATAGCATGTCAATGACACTTAAAGATGCATTATGCAACTTTTTATGTGGAAAAAAAACCCATTATATTTGTGAATATTTGACTTTGTAGTGAGTGACCCAGCGGCTGCATGAGTGGTTACCATGGCGCCTTTACTTTCAATCACAGTGGTCTTTACAAAGCTCCGGGATCAGTTGTTTTATAGGTTTTCTGGTGAGAGGGTCCGTCAGCAGTGAAAACCTTCCAAACAATTGATCCTGGAGAGTCCTAGAGACCACTGTGATGGAAAGTAAAGGCGTCATGCTGACCATTCATACAGCCACAAAGCTACAAAGTGAAATACACACAAATATCAACTTTTTTTTTCACATAAAAAGTTGCATAATGCACCTTTAACCTCTTAACTCCTGCCTTGCAAGTGCGTTTTCTCCAGTTCAGCTTTATCTTAAATCTATATGCTTCTTGACTGCAGTTTACAGTTTACAGGCCAGTGTAATGCCTCATTTCAAAGCTAAGACCTACAAAACTGATCTAAGATTTTTCATTGCGTTGTTGCTGTGTTGCCGTCACTTTTTTGTTGCATTTTTGAAAGCTTTTTTGCAGCCTTTTTGTTGCTTTTTTCCTCACTTTTTGTCGCCTGTTTCCCTGTCTTTTTGTTGCTTTTTCCTCACTTTTTTGTATCTGTTTTGTTGCTTTCCCCTCACTATTTTGTCGCTCTTCTGCTCCTTCTATTGCTGCGTTTACCCCCTCATTTGCATCTCGTTTTTGTCGTTATTTTGAAGCTTTTTTTGTCAAGAAGCTTTTCGATGTGGGTAAAGCCTGACACACACCTGACCATATGAACTCATCTAAACTCCACTGTCACGCCACATCTCTCCACTGCGGGACTCCATGTCAGGTTTTCCAGACTCCCCTCCCCGCAGCGAGGATCCGGAGAAGCTGGAAGCGCGCAGCCTGGTTAACTATTTGAATTATGTCATTGACGTCAGCAGAGTCGTAAACCCTTGCAGCCGCCCAGCCCTCGAGCCGCTCCGTGCCAAGTCCGCTCCATGGTGCTTTGTGCTGCACCGGAGCTGTCAGACTGGCCCGGGCTCTGGGGTGTGTGTTTATGTGAAACTGCATCTGTGTAGGCTTACTGTAGATGAGCGCGGAGATTAGTTAAAAAAAAATGACAGCGAGGAAAAACTCAGTGCGGGCTCTTTGTCTGAGGAGACAAAAGGTTTCGCAGTTTCAGGGTTGGTGCAGCACTGTCTATCTGTCAATGGATACTCAGAGTATTCATTAAACTACATTCAGGACAGTGGAAAAGCATGACCGACTTTGTCAGGTTCAATGACAAATATCAAGAACAGAAAAGGCACTATTTTACCAAGGCACTACCGAAATCCCTCAAATGCTCAAGCTTCTGAAAGCACAATGTTTAAAGATAAAAATAAGTGTTTAATAAGTCGATATGGTGTGCCTTATTGGCTTTATTAAGTGACAAAAATGTTTTTCACTTAAGTCATTAAAATTGCTACACCATAGCTCTTTTTGGTTGAAGAAAATGCATCAATTTGTGACTGTGGGAAAGCTTTGTTACACAATCTGTTTAGGACAATGGTTTAGAACTAAATCTAATGTTTTGTGTCCTGTTATGTTGGTTTAGTTATTTTTCTTCTTTGGGTTACGTCAACATGCCCCCCAAAAAATGATAGCGATCTTGCAATGGCTTCTTTATTTTGTGTGTGTGTAGAAATACAGACGATGATACAGACGATGATGCCTGATGTGGTTCACTTTAACCTGAACTGAAAGAGGTTTTTCTTCAGTTGGCAGTGTGTGACGCACAGAGGTGGTGAGACAAAGGTTGAATCAGCCTCTTCCCATTGTGTCAGCCACCGGTGCCAAGTCAAAGTCAAACTCATGCTGTAGTCAGGCTCTCGTGTGTCTGCGTACTTTCAGATTACCCAATAGCTGTTTACTTAACTTCTGGAGATAATGATGATGCCCCGCGGCTTTTCAGTTCAACAACCTCTGTTGTGACTAGTCATTCTTGTCAATCACTCGCAATTTGCATAAAGGCAGAGTTTTGAGGAAGTGCGTGCTGCAGTGAGCTGAAAACCCCGGCCAGGCAACACTGTACGTCCAATTGTGTGTGATGTCAAATACAGGTTATTTGCATTTAACTATTCGAATTGCTTGCATTCTGCACATGAAAAAATCAACAATTGCAATATCGAAAGACGTCAAAATATGTCAAAACTACTGCAAGTCTTTTTTTTAAATTATGTCCCCCCTTCACATGTAATTCCCTCAATTTATCCAGGCTTGAGTCTGATTAGTTTATAGCAGCTCGAGGTCCGTAAACCTTTCTTTTGTAACTTTCAACATATGTGCAGGGTCTGGAGATATACAGTCAGTCATTGCTCTTGAAAATAAAAAATAAAAACATGAACACAGGTTTACAAAGCAGAACTGATAAATGAATCAAAAAATGTTGCCGTCTTATTTCAATGTGATTCAAATTGTTTAGGTAATTTTTATTTCAGCCTTAGAAATTAAGTATATAGAGAGGATGAAAAGGCTTTGGGGTCCGTACTAAAGCCTCTGGAGGTTTAAATAAATAGACGGTTTCAGAATACATTTTAAGTTCAGTTTGTCCAGTCAGCTTTTTTGTCAATCTTGCTTAATTTCTTAATTTAAATCACACATAGAAATTGACAGACCAAAAATAAATAAACCGTAGTTACCATTAAAGCAGTACTAAGTAGCTTATGCCCCAAGAGGCCATAAGCGCCACTGCAGGTGTCGTAGTGTATTGCAATTTTTTACTTTGTCTTTTCTGTCAGTAATTGTTAATGAGTGTAAATACTACGCTAAGGGAGAGACGGATATTGTACATCCAATTACACAATGGAGAGATTTTTTTCACTCAAACTTGGTTATAAATACTGTTTAAGTGTAGCTAGCCCACAGCTAGCTTTGCCCGTTAGCCTGTTAGCTTCTTCTTCATGATTCCATTAGTGTGTATTGGTGACACCTGCCCGGTGGCAGCAAAGTTGCAATTGTGGTTTTCTGGCCAGAGACACCAGGGGGAGATGAAAGACCCCCCCAATCATCCCATTAACACTTGTATGACCCCCAGAGGGACTACGGAAAGGAGTTATTAACAAAAACAAGTTGCTTAGTATTGCTTTAAATACAGAGCAATATCAAGTAAACACGTACACAGGGATCACCAAAGGGAGGGAAGGGGAAAGTTCAGCTTCCTGACAGATGAAGCTGTTGGACCTTGCATGGATCAAGACTTTTTGCTGACTGAAATCTTTAAATGTGCAGTTTCGTTTTCATGCTCCAAGGCCGTCGAATGCGCTTCGTTCTCGTCTTTCAGTCGGCGGTATCCCAGATGAGACAGTCCAGGGCAGTGCAGCAGGGGCAGGTTTGGTGCTAGGAGCACAGAGAGGGGCAGTGTGCCGGCACTGTGAGCGGAAGGTGTCCCGGGCTGTGGAGGAGGAGGGGTGTAGAGCGGGGTGCATGTTTGAGCGCGGCGCGGGACGCTTGCTACAGTTGATGGTTCTCACAGAGGTGCGTCTGTGGCCCTATAGCGGGAGAGAGAGACTGTGCGCACACTGAGCCCTGTTGTCCTCTCTGACGGGCCGCCTGCATATGGCCAAAGCATTAGGCGAAACAGAAAAAAATAGCCCTGTATTGAGAAAACAGGCTGGAAAAGTACATCGCTTTCTGTCTGGAAGATGTTTGCCGACTAAAGAGTGCGTCACTCCATCACAGACAGAGTTAAAAGTCCTGCGCTGGTCAAACTAACTTGCAATGTGGAACTAATGGTCAAACTTGCCAAGTCCCAAGTCTGGACGCATGGAGTGGGTTGCGTCAATAAGGATACCCTATATTCTCACTATGCCAAACTAATTCTATGTGGCTTTTGCTTTTATTTCCCAGAGTTGTTGTGTGAACAACAGTTTTCAATAGCATATCAGCATATTGTCTTTTGGCTTAAATTAAAATAATAAACCATGTTCACATTATTGGGACAATAAAGACTACAATTTATGAGGGGGTGCTTTATTTAAAAAAGGACAAGAAAAGGCTGCTGCTTTAAGATTGACCTGCTTGAAATCGCTTTGACAAATATTTAGGAAAGTATGTATCACGGTCTAATTCTCCTCGTCTTTACATCAACTCCTGGACTGGGCATTGGAGTCAGCTGCCTCAAAACTGGCCTTTATGTTCCCTTTTTCCCTTTTTTTTTTGTTGAAACGTATCGTGCTGAATGAAGGGAACAGGGGCAGGATGTGGCTCTGCGTAACTTGGCAATGTCTTAATAATGTTTCATGGCCCGAGTCAGCTGCCCTGTGGTGTAATCATGTATGCTCGCTCTCACCACTTTGTAACTGCAGCAGGTCAGGGGATGATAATGCTTCTGTCAGTATATTGTTGTAAAGCGTGTTGCTTGTCACCTATGTCTCCAACTATGTATATGCTGTATATGCCAGTCTGATCATTGTAGTGTCTGTTGGATGTTTCAGACTCCAAATAAGATTAACCTCTAAAACCCACACTTCGACTGAGGAGATTTGCCCCAGTTTGGCTTTACCCAAATCTGAAAGCTTCTTGAAAAAAGCATAAAAATGGCAACAAAAATGAAACAAAAATGAGGATGAAACAGCAACAAAAGAACAATAAAAAGTGATACAAATTTGATAAAAGTGACAAAAATATGATTAAAATGTGATTAAAGTGACAAAAACTGATGGAAAAAGTGACGAAAATGTGATGGAAAAAAGTGATGAAAATAAGATGGAAAAAATGACAAATGTGATGAAAATGTGTTAAAGTGACTGAAATGTGACCAAAAACTGTGACAAAGTGACCCAAATGTGACCATAAAAGTGATAAAGAAGTAATAAAAAAAGTGACAAAAATGTGATGAAAATAAGATGAGAAAGTGACCAAAAGTGATGAAAAAGTGACTAAAATGGGACCAGAAAGTTACAAAAAGCGATGTAAATATGATGAAAAAGTGACAGAAGTGTGACCAAAACCTGACAAAAAGTGATAAAAAAAAGTGACAAAAATGTGATGAAAATAAGATGCGAAAGTGACAAAGTGAAGAAAAAGTGACTAAAATGGGACCAAAACCTGACAAAAAGTGATCAAAAGTGTCAATTTTTTTTTTTTTTAAAGTGATGAAAATGTGACCAAAAAGTGATAAAGAAGTGATAAAAAAAGTGACAAAAATGTGATGAAAATAAGATGAGAAAGTGACCAAAAGTGATGAAAAAGTGACTAAAATGGGACCAGAAAGTTACAAAAAGCGATGTAAATATGATGAAAAAGTGACAGAAATGTGACCAAAACCTGACAAAAAGTGATCAAAAGTGTCAATTTTTTTTTTTTTTAAAGTGATGAAAATGTGACCAAAAAGTGATAAAGAAGTGATAAAAAAAGTGACAAAAATGTGATGAAAATAAGATGAGAAAGTGACCAAAAGTGATGAAAAAGTGACTAAAATGGGACCAGAAAGTTACAAAAAGCGATGTTAATATGATGAAAAAGTGACAGAAATGTGACCAAAACGTGAAATGTGACCAAAAAGTGATCAAAAGTGATTTTTTTTTTTTTTTTTAAAGTGATGAAAATGTGATGAAAATGTGACCAAAAAAGCCATAAGAGCAACATTAAAGTGTCAAAAATGGACAAAACCACATTTAAAAAGCAAAGGGGAAAAAAGTAAGGAAAGTTTAGATGAGTTTTGTAGATTTTGGTAAAGCTGAGCTGGAAAAAATGCACTTGGTTAAGGTGGGGGTTAAGAGGTGCATTCGATAATTGTAATCTTATGGAGATTTAAAAATGCAAAATAAATCTTCCTCCAATTTTGCTGCAGTTACAGCACTTTGTTTGGACCAGAGTTTTGGAAATAAACTATTTTATGTTAATTTTCAAGCAGTAGAAATTATTTATTGGTTGTTTGTGGTTTATCTAAAAAAAATGTTGAAAATCCAGGTTGATCAATATGAAACAAACATTATTTACTCGTTTTGCCGTATCACTAAGCTCTACATTTCTCTTGCTGAGTTTTTAATAAGGAGCCAGGAAGCACAATCACCGTTAACATCTTGATCTTGTCTTTTCTTGTGATAGCTTTCTATAAAGGCAAGTTCTTTGTCAAGACATGAGTGGGTCAGAGACTGTACGCCAACTCTTTCCTTTGAAGCACTTTGATCCGGCATATTGACGTAAATTGGGGAGCAGCACGCTGGCTCTTCTGTTGTGCTAAGCATATGGGGTAAATGCCTTCCATGTGTGAAGCCGTATGAGGCAGAGATCAGGGTTTTCCATAGATAAAGGAAGGTGGGGCGATTTACATAGACGCAGTATCAGCCTCCCTGGGGCCAAATTCCCTCCTGTATTAGTTTCCCTTTTAATTTGTTTTCCCAATTTGGGGTATTTCTGTTTAAACGTTGCAACATGTGAGTCAACGCTTCAGTGACGGGGGTAAATTCAAGCCGTGTCATCTACAGTAAAACCCAGTCACTCCACATTCACTAAAACTCCACTCCATGTTTTGAACGGGTTTAAGGCCAAATAGGAAGTTTCTTAGTTTCTTTGGCGCACAGCAGTAGCCTGGTCTGGCCATTCCCCAATTCAGCAAAGTCAGAGTTTGCCTCTTGTGTTGCTTGTGTAAACAAAATCTGGCGTTTGATATATTTTCCACTTGCATTTTCTCCAACTAAAAAGTAATCCATTCTTGTTTTGTTTCATCGGCTATAGTGATGAGTCAATCAGGGTACATTTTTCATTTAGATGCTTTCAATTGTTATGTTGTTGAAATTTTAAGAGATTGTTTATTTTGGTAGAAAAGCTGTTGTTGTAATTAAAGCCCATTTTAAGCCTTGGCAGAGAAGATAGACAAGGGTATTAGGCGAAGCATGGTTGAAGCTGCAGTAGTGAAAATAAAGTAAAGCTGCGCACTTTTACTTTTCTCTTGTAGTAATACTTTGGCTTGAGCAATTTAACAATAGTTCTGTATATAAGTAATATAAGTGCCTATTTCTTGCACATGTTTCTGACCTGCTGCACTTGTTTGTGCCTGGAAGGGGGTGGCCCGACATATTATAACAGCAGAAGGCAGTAGACCGCTGTTTTGGACGTCACATATCCACCACAGAGATCTCTGAGGCCAAATGTTTAGCGGCTGTAACTGGGTGGAGGGAGCGCGCGCCGAGAGAAGGAGGGGGTCGCCACAGAGCACATGGTACCAGAGGCTAACGGAGGGGGTCCGGTGAAGCCGACTTCTAAGTGGGAGTGTGCAGTAACTCTAGCCTTGTCTGGGTACTCCTGCCGCCACTTCCCCTGATTTTTTTGGAGGAGGGCGATTTACATGAAGGGACTGTAATTCTCAATCTACCCCCTTCTGCCTTTGTGTCTTCCGGATGCGGCTCTCTTCAGTCCTCTGCACCTCCGCACTGTCCCGGGACGCTGGCTGCTGCATGCGTGGTGTCGGGAGGTCGCAGAGTGGGCATGGATCCGCTCGGGCCTGAGTACATGTCCGTGTGTCTGTTGGCAGATGAGTCCTACCAGAAGTTGGCGATGGAAACCATGGAGGAGCTGGACTGGTGTCTGGACCAGCTGGAGACCATACAGACGTACCGATCGGTCAGCGATATGGCTTCGAACAAGGTGAGAATAAAGTCTTTTTATTATGTGCATTGTGCAAAAAATCTGGATCAGTTTTCATTGTTGCTTTGTTGTAAAAGAATTACAGTGTTGTGACTCTGGATGCTGTATTATTGCCATTGCATGATAGAAACCGTCTTCATTGTCTTATACATTAAGATATAGTACTGTACCCCCACTGCCCTAAAGTAACCTACTGCACATGTGTTCATTCGCTCATTCCCGAAGCTGTCCAAATGTCCTACTTTTATGTTTTAGGTCTGCAAAGCACGGGAGTTCTTTATTCTGTCATAATTTTTGCAGATGTAACTTTGAATTTGGTCCTTTTTTCAATGCCTTGTGTTTTGTCACTGAGATAATGATTACCATGAGACCTCCCGGGAACAAAGTGTAGCCAAAACTGAGATCACAGACCACTGGGTTGATGAATGGGTGTTTCAACTTTGATTGTTTTCTACTTAAATTTTGTTTGTTGTGAGAAAACACCACTTACGGGCCTGTAATATGCGCTCAGAGTCGAGGCTGAAATTGCTGATTCAAATCTCCACAGTCTTCCTTTGTAGCTGCGCGGCTGTCACTCTGCATAGTGTATGCAACATGTAAATTGCCCTGAACCGCACTGACGCACTTGCAAAGTAATAGCCTTTCTGTGGTAGGGCTCTAATCAGTTGTGTAATAGTAGATAGAGATAGATTTGCATAAAGCGTTCGGACTTCCTTTACATTCACATGCAGTTCCTTTCTAACTTGATATCACTACCACGGAAACAACTTCTCCTCTGTTCTGTAGGCTGAAGCTGTTCCGGCTAAAATATTTGATCCACATATGCAGATTCAGTGCACTAAAATCTCTATCACAAAAACTTACATTTGTACAGCGACAACAGCATTTATGATCTATGGTGCAAAATCTGCCTTTTTCGTGGAGGCAAGGAAGGGTGAGAGTTCAGCTTCCTGAAAGTCTGATGGATGAAGCTGTTTTTCAGTCGGCTGGACCTGGCTCGGGGTTCTCCGCGGTGTCCTCCACCGAAGGGATTGTATTTAGGCGTTTAACCTCTTAACCACTGCCTTCACCGAGTACATTTTCTCTAGTTCACCCAAATCCTATAGGCCAGTGTTACGCCTCAGTTGAAAGCTAAGACCTACTAAACATTTTTTTCCCATTGCTTTTTAGTTGCGTTTTCATCACAGTTTTGTCGCTCTTTTGTCTCATTTTTGCTGCTACATTGACACTTTTTTCAACAAACTTTTAGATAAGGAGAAAATGTGGTGCGAGTTAAGAGGTTAAGGAGAATAATACAATTGTGATCTTTTTTTTTTTAAATATCCCAAAAAAACGAAGCGGGGCAACCTTTTTATTGATTATTGTTTTGTATCCTTAGATGAGTCAGGAGACACGGCAGCGTGGCATTGTAAACAGCAGGGAGGTCGTATCCGCTTCCTTATGTATTGTCCAGAGTGGTTCAGGACAGAGGCGAGCTGACCGTGACACACGTTTCCTGCCTTTTTTTTTGTTAACTTCCCGTGGCTCGTGTGCGCCCCATTAGCAATCACAATAGGCAAATCTGACCAGACGACCAGAGTGAGGCTTTACAGACACCTACGTCACTGGGACCAACAGGACAATGAGCCAGGGCCCTATGGCTGCAGCGGGTTCAGTAATTACCACCCAGAGGCGCCTCTTTCAACAATAGATTTACAGCGCTGATTCATTCATATTGTATTTTGGCTTATTATGTGTTTGTGTTTATTATATTGGTATCGTTCAAGGTCAGGTGATGTTTGATTTTTACCGAAAAACTTAGGAACATTTGAAAGTGTTAGTTAAAGCAGTACTAGGAAACTTGTTTACCTTAATAACTCCTTTCTGTAGTCCCTCTGGAGGTAATACAAGTGTTAATGGGATGATTAGGGGGTCTTTCATCTCCCCCTGGTGTCTCTGGCCAGAAAACCACAATTGCAACTTTGCTGCCTACGGGTCAGCGGCGCAATACACCCTAATGAAATCACGAAGAAGAAGCTAACAGGCTAACGGGCAAAGCGAACTGCGGGCTAGAGACACTTGAACAGTATTTGCAGCCATGTTTGAGTGAAAAAAATGATCTCCATTGTGTAATCGGATGTACAATATCCCTCTCTACCTTTGTCTTTTCTGTCAGTGTAGTATTTACTCTCACGGACAATTAATAAAGTAAAAAACCTTAACATACTACGACACCTGCAGCATTGCTTATGGCCTATAGGGGCATGAGTTACTTATTACTGCTTTAACAGGTTGATATAAATTCTTTCGACAGCAATAATCTGGAAAAACAAAAATGTTATGAACTTTTTGTGTGAATGCTAACACATAGTACTTAGATAGATAAATGCATATCTTTAAAATTGTTTCTCCTTTTTTTAAACTTAAACCTGCCCAAGCCATTTTTCTAACCAAACCCTACATGAAACCCCGATTACATCCTCGATCCAAGGGCACAGGTGGTGTTGCACTGGACCGCTGGGACCACACACCCCGTTCCCCTGCCTTCACTCCGACCCGGCCGTACTGTATATACTCGCCCGCTATACCCCCCTTGCCCCGGCACTGTCATTACCCCGCCGCACTTCCACCCATTACACTGGTGACGGCCGTGCACAAACACCGCCATCTGAATCCAGTTAGTGCAGTTTAGCTCTCTGTGGGTTAGCGTGCGAGCGAGCCCCTTGGCCGCGACCGGGCGAGTAGGAAACTTTAACTCACGTGTGGTCAGTCCGGCTTTGAAGCGCAGCCGTCTTCAGAGAGGGGAGAAGGGGTGGGGCGGTGGGGTGGGGTGGGGTGAGGGGGGGGAATAATATGACAAAATTATTGCAGCAGATGGAGCGGTGGGCCTGGGCAATAGTTAAGAAATTACAGTGCGGAGACTGCGTTTGATTGCGAGGTGTCTCCGACTGGAACATTGAGTCTCTGATTTTCAAGAAAACCTTGCACTTTTTTTTTTCTGTGGCTTCGAGGAAGTGTCTTTCTAACGTTGCTAAACTCTAAAGGTCCCAGGAATATAAAACATATGTTGACATAACAAAGGTATGAGTGCAAGGGCAGCGTTTCCTCATTCGGGGATTTTGTTGTGACACAGTGAGTGCAATGTGAAGTTTGAAATTGCTTTAAAGTGGGTTGAAACTTAATGTCCAAATGTGAAAAGCTTGCATCAAGCTTACAGCACTGTCTATATTGAGAATAAGAGATTAGTGTACGTTCTTACTGAGTGAGAATAGAATTATAACACTGAAATACAGCCTGGTGGCAGAAATGAACTGTTGAACCATTTTTAACAAGTGTTTCTGTGCAAAAAAAAAAAAAAAGCTCTCAGTTGTATTTCCCAACAATAGCCTTTTCACTGCTGAACTCATGTTCATATTACTAGCTACTTCTGCTTAAATTAACCGCTTAAAGATAAAGCAAAGATGCCTGCGGATATTGAGCTAACGTTTACAGACCGACGTTAAAGTAAAGGCTTTTGTCATCCGAGACTTTTCTTGCCAGACAGGATTGTGGGACTTTTTACAGATGACGATCACCAGATATGTTAATTATCTACTGCCCGAGGCCTCACTCAAGCATTGTGCCTACCAGTAAATGACCTCAGCTAATATGAAGAACTAAGAGTAAAGAGGGAAGTAGGTGGTACCAGCAGAGGCCTGTGAGAGGAGGAGGAGCCTTCAGTTTCTTGTTAGTCTGTGTAGGACAGTCAGGCAAGTCAGTTTTATCGCAATATATTTCCTGCCTGAAGCCACATCAGAGAGAAATACTGAGAGGAAACCATCTCGGCTGCTTTATTCTGCGGGAGGTTTACGAAGTTTCTTTTTTTTTTGTGCGTTCAGCTTCTTTTCAGTTACAATGGGACTATGTTGCTCTGAAAAGGATAAAGAAAACTTTGCAATGCATACAAGTTGGAAAAAGGTGAGTGCATGAAGGGACTGTGTGAGTAGAGGAATCTTTTCGCAGCACAATTTAAATGTAACCAGTGTTTACCGTCTTTTATATTTTAGAATCTTTAGTAAATGCTTCAGTACTTTTTAACAAATTTTAAGTACTAAATTTGCTGAAATATTGTTGATCATGAATGATTGGTTGTTTATTTAGGTGTAAATGTTTTGGGTGGTCTTCTAGATTCTAATTTGACAGTGCATTTTTATTTTGTTAGATAAGAACATTATGACACACTTGACTTGACTTAGTGTAACTTTCAAGGTTAGTCAAGGCACGTCTTGTTCTACGGAAGGATGCATGTGTTGCACCATATGTTAGGAAATGTCCTTTCGGCTGCTCACTTTGACTCTGGGGGACGTGACAACTCCCGCTGCTGTGCTGCTTTAAACAATCAATTACCATTTGTGTGAATAGACCGGGTCCAATCCATCCAGCGTTTGTCCTCATTGCAACTCTTTGATTTTTATGGACTTGCCTCTGGCTCGGGCCAACTCTTTGAAAGCACTGTTCAAGTTTCACAGTTAAGTAGATCATAGCCGTCTGAGGAGAGTTATTAGACAGTTGTTGAGACTGGAGAGACAGACTGAAACATAAAACCCTTGTGTTCGGCCAAAAGGATCCAGCTCTGACATGATAAAGAAAGCAGTCACAGACGGCTGTCGTCTACTTGGGATATGTGTTTTTGTAGATGGATTTAATTCTGCACCTCGCGTGCCTCTCTGGTGGCTGCTCCGGGCTGAGTCAGTGTGAGATGAGTTTTTAAAGTGGGAATCACCGTGAGAAATACAGAGGGGCCATGTGACGCTGTTGCCATGGCGTTCAGGGGGCTCTGCTATTGGTGCATCGCTGGGGTCTGCATTTCCATACAGTGCATGTCTGTCTGCACTGCAATGTTTTCACAATTTACCTGTGATAAATATGCATACATTTTTTTAAACGATGAGCTTGTTTGTTGTACAGTAACTGTTCTCGATTTGCACAAAGTCTATTTGATCTTGTCACGCAAATCTGATAAACACAATGATCTGCATCACTGGGCTGCACAGAAGAGGATAGAAGAGAATTTTGGCAGTGCATAAAACATCAGATTGCATCAAAGCGAGGAGAGTGTGAGCATGAACACGGGGCAGAGGATTCCTCCAACCTGCTTTGTGCAGCCGGAGAGAGAGGGAGGGCGCATCAGGCTGACTGCCACAGGGGACTGCGCACCCCCTCCTCCCTCCTCCCATCATCCTCTTCCTCTGTCTGACAGCCATTACCAGTCTGGAGTCCGGACGTTTGGATTTCCCCCGTTGGAGGTCATGGGATACAGTTTGAGCGGTGGCAGCTGGATATAGCGATTTGGAGACAGTGACTGGATCAGCGGGAAGAGCAGAGAAGCCGCGTAGATTGTGCATTACTGGGGGATTCCATCAGTCCTGGAGCCGCGATGCAATGAGGCGCATTTGGTTTTCGGGGACGTAGGGACTGCAGTGGATACTGGACGGCGGTGTTTTGGTGACGCGCTGTGGATAGACAGGCTGCAGGGCTGAGCTGTGCCTTGGGGATTCTCTCAGAGAGGAGCATTTAGGGCTTCTGCTGGAGAGCACCAGGGGCCAGCATAGCCCAGCATCATGCCTGAGGCCAACTACCTGTTCTCCGTGTCCTGGGGCTACATCAAGGTGTGTCCGGCAGATATCTAAGGCACTTTGCTGCTACAAGGATAATATATTATCTGCTGTGGCCCATGATATGTTTTTTTTTTATTGTTTTGAATACCAGTTAGAATACCTATGTTGTTTTGTCCTTTTCTATTATGGAGTTGTGCATGGTAAAAGCTGCATTTCTTAAGCAAATAATAGCAGATCTTTGTTGATTCAAATTTGAAACAAAAAACAAGTCAATATAGGTGCATATTTCCATAAGATGCTACTGTTTTCTTAAGTGCAGTTCCTCCTCATGTATTCATGCACATGAACTAACTTCTCTGTCTTATCTGTTTTCCTCAGTTCAAGAGGATGCTGAATCGAGAGTTAAGCCACTTGTCTGAGATGAGCCGATCTGGCAACCAAGTGTCAGAGTATATCTCCAACACCTTCCTTGGTAAGTACAAAAACTAAGAGCAAATGTGCGCCAGACTTGGTTGCACATACTGTGTACAGCTGAGGTTATTGAGGTTATCTATCCATGTGAGAAGAAGCCATGGGAGTTTGCAGCAATGCTCTTAAACCAGTCTAATCTGGTCTCTGACGGAGATGGAGAGTCCCCCTGTGTTGACTGCAGAAGCGTGAGGAGGGAGGGGGCCAGGGGAAGTCTTTTCTCCAAAAGGATTAGAGCCAGTGTAGTTTCCAGAGAGAATGCAGTGAGGTTAACGTAGAAACTGTATTATTTAGGCAGAACAAATCTTTGAAAATGCTAGCCTCTAAACGACTTAACCCATCTGGTCTGTACCTGAACTCAAATTCTGCTATATTTCTGTTCACTGTGTGGTGCAGAAACCTTGACAAACCCAGTTTTGCACGCGCACGAATGCTCAGTGTTATCTGCACACACAACGTGAGGGAAATTGGAGCCAGCCAGAAACGAGAATCACATGAGCAAAACAAACCCATATCCAAAAGTGCGTGCTCTAAACATTTCTGCAAAACACAAGACAGATTTCCTCTGTTCTGCGCATTGTTGCGGCTCCAGTTCTTAGAAAGCCACACTGGCTGCAACCACACGACCAAATGGCAAACACATCAACAGCATAATATGATCTTTTTTGACAAAGTTGTGTTGTTTGCGTGCTGCAGTGAAAGTAAGCATCTAAGTAATACCATTTTGCTTCTTCCTCCAGACAAAAAGATAGATTTGGAGCTTCCATGTCCGGTCCCCAAGTCGAGGGAAAGGAAAAGACGCCAGGGGCACCACCATCACCACCACCAGCAACAACAGCAGCAGCAGCAGAGTGGCATGATGAGTCAAATCAGCGGGGTTCGAAAACTCAGCCATTCTCCTAACATTTCTGGAAACACCGTGCAGCGCTTTGGGGTTAAAACGGACCAGGAAGAGCAGCTGTCAAAGGTATGTTCTCGCCAGCCCCTTAAGCTCTCTAGAGTTGTGCGAGGCGATGCAAATCTTAAAGGGATCTGTTTCTGGCCCGTCTCACAGGATCTGGAAGACATCAATAAATGGGGTTTGAACATCTTCAAGGTGGCGGAGCATTCCCACAACAGACCGCTGACGTGCATCATGTACACCATTTTCCAGGTTTGTTTCATGCTTTTTGCAACAATGAGAGACGAGGCAATGTGTAGCTTGTATTGTATTACATGTATTGGGTTCAGAAAGTTTTGAAACCATGACTTAAAGTTAGAAAGTTTGGGGAAATTGACACCTACTCCTCTGTTTTGTTTTTTTTTTTTTCTCGTTGTACTTGATTATTATTATAATTAACCCAATCTGTGTTGCGTGCAGGAGCGGGACTTGATGCGAACGTTCAAGATTCCAGTGGACACCTTTGTGACGTTCATGCTGACCCTGGAGAGCCACTATCACTCAGACGTGGCCTATCACAACAGCCTGCACGCCGCGGATGTAGCCCAATCTACACACATCCTCCTATCTACCCCGGCTCTCGATGTACGTGCCTATTACGCATTTGCCCTGTTGTGCAGTTTATTTCTTCCATGTGAGGCCCTGCTATTGGAAAAAAAAACAAATTCCTTGAAAAAACAAATAACGTACAATTTTCCACTGTGTTGAAATGGTTTAGTCAAAAAAATTGCATTACGTTCATTTTCACAATATTCAAGACAGTTTGAATTACGACACTCTTTGTTTGGCCTAGTTGGATTGTTACATCGGCAATTGTTACGCTTTTGCATCCGATTACTCAGCATGGGCATTTCAAAGTGGTTCGATGACCACACCTTCAAAATAACCTGCTTTGTTTATGCAAGATAATTGCTGCTGCCGTCATGGGCTGAATTTGAAACCACATGTTAACAAAGGAAAGGGACAGTCCACAAATCCTAGTCTAATACTTTACCTTATATGGTAAGTTCACACATCGAGCCATGACACTGATTTATCTTTCACATCCAGGCGGTGTTCACGGATCTGGAAATCTTGGCGGCCATCTTTGCTGCAGCTATTCATGACGTGGATCATCCCGGTGTGTCCAACCAGTTTCTCATCAATACAAGTAAGTTCTTTTGATGAAGAAAGACCTCGATAATGCAAATACATGTATTTTCTATTGATGACAATATAGACCCAGCAGCTGTATGAGTGGTTACCATGGCGCCTTTACTTTTGATCACAGTGGTCTCTACAACACTCCAGGATCAGTTGTTTTGTAGGTTTTATGGAGAGAGCAGTGAAAACCTTCCAAACAATTGATCCTGGAGAGTCCTAGAGACCACTGTGATGGAAAGTTAAGGTGCCATGGCAACCACTCATACAGGCGCTGGGTCACTACAAGGTCAAATTCACACAAATCTCGACTTTTTTCCCCCCACATAACAGGTTGCATAATGCACCTTACAAATAGCTTGTTTTTTTTAGTTTTAAAGACCCATCTTGCATACATATTAAGCATCAGGTTCGCCCATAATAACATAGGGGAGAAGAGTCGACCTTCAAAACAATAGCAACAACCTAAACAAATCTGGCGTGACTAAAAATGTCATAAATTTCTCTTCCCCTCCCCGACAGATTCGGAGCTGGCTCTGATGTACAACGATGAGTCAGTGTTGGAAAACCACCACCTGGCTGTGGGCTTCAAGCTGCTGCAGGAAGACAACTGCGACATCTTCCAAAACCTCACCAAGAAACAAAGGCAGTCACTAAGGAGGATGGTCATAGACATGGTAAGCTCTATATGCAAATCCTCTTCTTTACCGCTTCACTTTCCTAAACATTTATTGCTCCTTTGGCGTGCGATCTCATGCTGTAATTGTATGTCTTCTAGGTCCTGGCAACTGACATGTCGAAACACATGAGCTTGCTTGCTGATCTGAAAACTATGGTCGAAACCAAGAAGGTAACCAGCTCAGGGGTGTTGATGCTGGATAACTACACAGACAGAATGCAGGTAAATAACAGAATATACTGGATGTATATGAAGTTTATTTGTAAAGACTAATAAATGCCATTCAAAGAAATCAATGCATGCTTGTTTTTCTTTATTTAGATTGAAGTTACTTCTCCTTAATGAAATCCAATCTTTTTTTTTTTTCAGGTTTTGCGTAATATGGTTCACTGTGCAGACCTCAGCAACCCCACCAAACCCCTGGACCTGTACAGACAATGGACAGACAGGATTATGGATGAGTTCTTCCATCAGGGCGACAGAGAGCGGGAGAGGGGAATGGAGATCAGCCCCATGTGTGACAAGCACACTGCCTCTGTGGAGAGAACACAGGTACACAACCGCTCCAGCTTCTTCAGCGAGGCTTTCACATACTGAATAATACATTAAAATGTGAAGAGACGTCTATATTTGTGGTCTAGATCACTAAAAAGAGTCTAAATGGTACCAAATTGTATCTGTACTGGATGTAAACCATGTCTAAACCAGTAAAAGTGAAACTATCTCCAAATAAAGTGATAAATTGAGATGACTCTGAAGCTCCCCAGTGGCATATGTACCACTAAATACTGCTTATTAACTTGCATTGACACCATTATTGTCCCTTCTGCGTTTCCAGGTGGGCTTCATCGATTACATCGTCCACCCACTTTGGGAGACATGGGCCGACCTGGTCCACCCAGACGCCCAGGACATTTTGGACACTTTGGAGGACAACAGAAACTGGTACCAAAGCATGATCCCGCAAAGCCCCTCGCCTCCATTTTACACCAGCGACGGAGAAGGCGGCTCGCAGGGAGAGCTGGAGGAGCATCAAGTGGCCAGTAAATTCAAATTTGACTTGACCGTAATGGACCAGTGCGAACCAGATGGACAGAGAGACAGTGGGACTACAGAGTCAGACGGCCTGCCACATCAACCGTGTGATGAAAGTCGAGATGTGGAGACATAGCTAGACCTTTGGAATTGAAGAAGGTTTTGCTCATTTATTGCAGTGGAGAAATCCTGCGATGTGGCCCTTTGAAGCTGCCTGGTAAAAAGGGGCTAACTGTATGTGGGCGCCCTAGTCAGTGAGGCTGGGAAACCCTTCAGCGGTTTGTTTTGAGCTGCGTAGACGGGCCTTGATGAGTGTGTCCTCTGTTCTTTGGAGAAGGGGCTGCTGTGTGGGTGCAGCAGAAGGGCTGTGTGCCAGTGGCTTCTCACGGTAATGAGGACAATATAAATGTATTACACAAAATGGGACACTTTTGAACTTGCACTTCAGGACATTTTTTTTTTTACATTTGAATCTTGTGTTGGGAATGTATGTTCCTTGAGTGTTCAAACCGAACTACTGGTTGACAAGCTCTTTGTAAACCCAGTAGTTTATGTCTACACATGTGTGTGCCTTTTTTCTATGTGTTTTTATAATTTATTGAACCTGTCATGTAGCTGTAAAATGTACAAGGTTTTCTACAAAGAGGACATTGTCCGCTCGCAGTCTTCCCGATTTTCAGCAATAGAATACTCTCCTTCTCACAAAACAGCTTTGGACATACTTCTTTGTCTTGTAAGAGTTTTGCACTTTTGGATCATACAGAACTTTGCTGCAAGTAGATAGTTTTGGTGATCAGTAACCAAAATAAGACTGTTTTCTTTACAAAAGCAAATAATACAAATATCCACCATCTGAAACATCCAAAGAATTTTTACATGAGGCACTTTGGAGTTCAGTGCTTCCTCAAAAGTGAAACGTTTGAGCCCTTCCTCCAAACTGAGGCCTGAATAATGAGTGCAGGCAAACTATTGACCCTTGTTTAATACTGAGCCTTTCCTATTACTGAAAATGCGTCTCTGCCTTGTAATTTCCCCTTGTTAGCTCTCACACCTGTTGCGGTTATGAGTTTTTAAAGCATTCCTTCTTCATGAATGGCTCATAACGGCGTTAGTCATTCTGAACTCTGAACAACTGTAGACTCCCTGCACATTTTAACGACACCTGTTCGCTTGATACCGTAATAATTGTAGTAATTGTACCTTGTAGTTTTAAATTGCAGCACTTTGAACTTTTATATGTGGACAGTCTTGCAGCCGGTTGCAGATCTGTCTGACACTACCTTAAAGGTACCGTGATGTGAGTGAGGGAGTAGGTTGTCATGTCCAAACCTGACGTCTCTCCCGTGTGCGTGCGTGAATGACAAATGGTAACAATGTTGCACAATCCTGTTGCACCCAGCTATTTGTAAAAGTGTATTTATTACCTTCTATAATATTGATAATAATTATGATATTTACTGTATATTTGCTATTTATATTTGTATGCACTACATGTATCACAGACTGAGCTGGCCTGGACGACTAGTTTTTATGTGTTACGCATTTGCGAGGCCATAATGTCATGTTCCGTGTTCCAATGTGTTCGATCTGGGCCTCCTTTTGTACAGTTAATTTTTCCACCTGATTGTGGCACAGAGTCTACCTTTTTTACTCCTTACATTTGAATGAAGGTGTACGGTGACGGGTCATTGTACGGCCAAAACCCATTGAAAGATTAGCATTGTTTCAAATGTACTTTTATTTCAGTGTTGCCCTTGAAATTTCCAGACAAATATGTGTATGTAGTGTTCAAATGTTTTGTAATCAGTTTATTAAAAATGAGCATGTATTACAGGCTGTTGTTTAATTGTCTCATTTATCCAAGCCACTAAATTGTTTCTATGCAATTATGCTCAATATCTTAGTGCCATCACAGCTCTGTAAAGGATCAGCCAAAAGGTAAAAGAACAAATGTCTTTGTAGCATCTTCACATGTATGTTGCACTATGCAGTTGCTCCTCTTTTTCTAGCTCTTTTTCTTTTAAATTTGGGTCAAGAATGACTCCTAAATATTTATTTTGGTCAACATTTGAAATTTCCTGACCATCAAATACGATTTTGGGTTCAATTTCACATAGTGAGAACTTTCGGCAGTTTGTGAAAAACATAGAAAGACGTTTTGTAAATATTCAAAGTTAAATGAGAGTTTTTCAGCCAAAGGGAAATCTTTTTCATTTCCTCGGTTAACTTTTGGGCAACATCCTCAACAGTTTTACCATGAATATACACCACTGTGTCATCAGCGTACATGATCATTTTAGCATTAATGCACACAGATGGAAAATCATTAATATAAAGAGAAAAAAACAAGAGCCCTAATATAGAGCCCTGCGGCACACCCATAGTGCATGCTTGTAAGGGAGATGATATGTTATTTACCGATACACACTGCTGCCTTGCACTGGGATAAGATTTAATATAGTTAATGGTACCTGTGCTGATAGACAAATGTGTTAAATTATCCATCAGTAGTTCAAGGTTTCCTTCATCAAAGGCCTTACACAAGTCAAGAAAAAACGCACCTACAGTCCTTGAAAATATAACAGAGATTTTAATAAATTGGCAGTTTTCGAAGCAGTAATTGCACTAACATGGAATGACTGAAACTGGCCCTGATAATCAGTGGACTAAAAAGAGGCTGTGTGTAAACAGGAAGGTTAGAGATTGCAGTGCTATGTGCAGGGCCCTCAGGACATTCACTCTCCCATGGCTCTGAGCACCTTGACCCATGATAAGAGCTCAAACAACTCAACACAAACCAATCTGGCTAAAGAATTTTTATCAGATGCTCATTCCGCACACACTCCTCTGTGTGCACTGCTTTTGGATTGTATCATGTTTGTAGAATCAGAAAAAACAAGAATACATTGATGCTTTGTACTGTACACTGGCATCCCAACCCCAGGTGTACACAAAATAAACTTCATCAACATCACTTCAGCTACTAAAGTAATTCAAACAGGAAGCACAGCAATTATGGAGGTATACATTGACTTTGAGAATAACATGTCTTCTTGCTGCATTAGATTCCACTCAGTAAAAGGTGCCAAAAAATAGGTCTTCCTTGACCCATGACCCATGGTTTGGTTACAAGCTTTTTAAAGTCGGTACGTTTTCAATATCAGGAATCTGAGCCTTCTGCCTTGTAAGCGTTTGCCGGTAATGAGACGCTGTGTGGTGTAAACAGGGCCACAAACCGTCAGCAGAGTTTCATGGAGGTGGAATTCTTGTGATGTAGTTAGTGTTTCTAATTTCAATAAAGGTCTTTTGCTCTAAGGTCAACAAAGTAATGGACCTCATCGTTGCAGTTGTGGTTTGGCAAATAGGGGCTTCCAAATAAGATTTTGCGTCGGACCTGCAGAGCGCTAGAAACGGCGCTGATCTTCACTCTCCTGTATTCCAGCTGCAGCACAAGTAGAGAGGGCCCGGGGCGAGGAGCCAAAGCAGACAGGAAGAGAACCACTTCCAGCAAAACAAACCTGCACTTTCCAAATATCCACTTCATAAAAACACTCTCCTCCTGCAGTGTCTGTTTGTTGGTAGTTTGGTTCAGACTAATGTCAGCAAGGGCTGAAGTGACTCATTCAGGTATAATCTAATTGTGTTTTCAACAAGGTCAATTTTGAGAGGCTGAAACACATTACAGAAGTAAATTCAAATATTCTGTTATTATTATTTTTATGATGGGCAGACCCATCATACAAATAATAATAACAGAATAATATTATTATTAATAATAATATCATTAATATATTATTATTATTATTATCATTATTAACAATAATAATATTGATTAAAAAGAATCAGATTCCAGATTTAGTCACCATCCTCCTGAAAATATAGATAAAGTGAATTCATTTCATGAAGGCCAAGCCTTCTTAGAGACTTCTGGTCCACGCCGTGTTCGTTAAACCATTTGTTGGTGTCAGATGAGATTCATCATCAGCATGCGTTTAAGGGCACTGCACCAGCGCTGGCATTTGTGTGGATTCCTTGGGGGTATTTACCCAGCATGCACTGTGCCTGTGAAGTGTGGCAGATAGAGGGGTATATTCCTGTGACAGGACCACAGCACTGACACTGCAGCTTCCCCAAATACCAAAAACAAATATATGGGAATTAATAATTGATAATAAAAAAAAAGTAAGAACATTAGTTTTCTGTGTTCTGTTAATTTTTACAGAATGACACAAATTATTTATTGTATAGCACTGGTGGCACTTTACCATAGCACATAAATGATGATTACATAGAAGCATGACAAACACCTTTCCTGGTGAAATGATTATGCCTAACCCTAATCCTAACAAAACATGGCTAGTATGTTTTGATAATATGGAAACAGGTTTTCAAAATGCATTATCGCTCATTATCTCTCTGTCCCTATACTATTTCTATCCTGTCATCTCGACAGAAGCAGTAGCACAATAGAAGAACATTGGGGATTTATACCTTTTTCTCAAGATAAAAATGCATTCCTTCCACAGCTGCTAAATACAAGAATTATCAAAACTGGGAACAAAAGTATGTGTTGCACAAAGTCTTCTTTCCTGTAAAAGTTAGGCAAATATTGTAGTTGGCCACAGTTTTGCACAGGTGAAATCAGGCTTGCTGCACATGCTCCGGATTGTGATTGAGGCCAGATCAATACTGTCCTCATTGACACTAGATAAGGCTAATGTAGACGGGCTTCTAAAGCTCAGGTCAGCAGTAACTGGATGCATGAGAGGCACAAACGGCCAACATAGAATGAAACGTCATTCTAAAAGAGGCATTCGTTTATCATAACAGTACTTATGCTATAACATGATTTTGTAAAACATTAGGCATCTGCCTAGGCCTTTACGTTGACTCAAGTTCACTAATAAAACTTGGTTGGTTTTGTTCTTTTTCCTTTTATCAGCAGAAATGAGGTCTTACAAAGTCAAATTCCTGTGACCTAGATCCAAAATAACAAAAAATAATTTATTTCTTGGCCCCTCACTGACCTTCCTTGGCACTTTCCATCAAAGTGCAATAGACAAGCAAAAGCAATCTAATCTTTAGACCCCATGTTACAAATTGCTCTCTATTTTAAGGAAATAAACAATGTATTACTGTAAATCTTGACTGTTTAAAATCTTGAAAGTTTCAAAGTAATGTAATGACTTCCTCTGTGCCCACTAATGCTTTTTAAGGGAGTGATAAGATGACAGCAATCAGGACCCTCAGCCTGGTGTTTGCTGTTTGCATGATTCATTTCAAACGTGGGCCTGGCTGCACGTTTCTCTGTGTAGAGCCGATGGAGGATAAAGATTAGAAACCCTGTTTTGAGTTGAATAGTCAGATAGGGAATGTGCTTGTGGTGGGATTTGGCTGAAAGGTCAAACTGTCCCCAAACATGCTTTTGAGTGACCCCAATGCGTTTTGACCTCCGAATAATAGCCTAATTAATGATGTAAGATTATTAAGATCAAAGAAGGTATTGAAGTACTGTTCTTAAAATTTTAACTGCTCACACAAAACATAAAAAGAGTTCAAAGAGAAAATTAACTTTTATCTGCTTTCCAAACTCTCCTCTGAGCTGAGAGAGAAAGAAAACGTGAACATTAGAAGGGCAAATGTGAGAGATGTGTTTACTTTGAAGTCATACTCATTAGCTGGTCCTTTTAGGGCCTTTGGGAAAACACGTGTTCCTGATGCTTTCACCTGCTGTGAGCTGCTCGAGCAGATGGGAGGCAAATTAATGTGAAGGAGAGATTAGGTTTATATTTTAATGGACTCAAAGTGGGCTTTGTTGTTGCACTATAAACATTTCTTCTTTTATTGACAGGTTTATGATAAAACTGCATGGGACCTTAGAAAACATTTATAAAAGCCACACTTAGTGGTACTACTACAGGGTTAGAGCCAACTCATTTATAAATAAGCTATAGGTATGTGTTTGACCTTTTGCAATAGCTCAATCAATCAATCAATCAATCAATCAATCAATCAATCAATCAATCAATCAATCAATCAATCAATCAATCAATCAATCAATCAATTCAAATCTAAATCAGGGTACGTAAGTTTGCTTGTTTTCACAGTATTTTCCCCACATATCGTGAATATTTTATCTCTGATTTGTGTAGTAATATTCATCAATATTCATAGAAGTTCTGTAATGGAGGGCCGGTTTTGGCCCCCGGGCCACCCCATCTGATTGGGTATTTTGGATCCAACAGTGACCCCCTACGGCCAGCAGTGGAATAACCCTGGGCCGTACACACCTGCAGTGCAACATAGCTGCCACTTGGCGCCGCCCTTGAGCTGAACTGCACAGACGGCTGAAGTCAACCAAAGAATTTCTGCTCCAGCTGATTCAGTCGCCATCTTTGTCGCGAACATAAACAACACCAGTGAGTTGCACTGGCCCGTCGATTTGCATTTGCAGAAAGAGGTAACTGTCCCTGCCCTGCGAGGCTCTCGACTCTGACAGAAGAGGAGGTCTAATGTAGACGCTTGAGACGCCGTGTCTTTGAGGTAAAAGCCTGTTTACTGAGGGACGGGGGTCGTCGGCTGATGTTGGTTGCGAATGGGTTGTATGCGTAAAGATGATGCCATGACAACAGTGCGACTGTCATCAGCGCACCATGAAATGTAAATGATATTAAAACGATTTATAAAATATTTTTATCACAACTAGGCTAAACCATATCCGATATATTTGCAGGTCCTGGTCGTATGCATATAGCGCTGAATTGCGCAGACTCCAGACCTTAGACAAATTAGAACAGAACAAGATATTCTGTTAATAAATATTCTATTAATATTGCAAACCACAACCATGAAACGAAGATTCCGGAACTGACAGTTTTTCCTTCTGTTTTTCTCCCTCAGCCATGGGAATCCCGTGCGGGTTTCCTCGCTGGGGGAAGCGGAGGTGTGAGTAGGCGGGGAGGGCAGTGACAGTGGCCGTGGTGCTCACTTGCACTGTGAAGATGGACCAAGAATACGAGAGGCGGCTGCTGAGGCAGATAAACCACCAGAACCTCCCCAAAGAAGCCCGCCTGACCAAGGTGGGATGATGCAGTTCTGAGACATTTGGTTTATTAACGTTTGCATTTTTAATGTGTTCATTAATTCACTTACATTAACTATGTTTAGAACTAGTACCAATATATGCTTGAACACAGCACTGTAACAGAAGCTTATGACAGGCTAAAAAATAGCTAATTCTATTGGATTGGATTTGGCTGCCGTAATTTAAAGTTTAGTTTTAACTCTTTTCCTTTTTGCCCCATAGTCTGTAAGTGCAACCTGCAGTCCTGTCAGTGTTAAGTCGGGGGACCGTTTCATTCCCACAAGAGCTGGAAGCAACTGGAGCATAAACTTTCATTATGCAAATGTAAGAATTTCCACCTTCAAAGAGATGTCATTTCTGTCATTTTTGTTGACTAATAAACTAAAATGCTCTTACATTTTAGGAGAATTGTCGCTCTCCAAATCAGAACCATAAAGCAAAGGATGCAAGTTCAGACTCGAGCAAAGGTGAGTTCTCTCATTGTTAGTCTTGTTTTCTAGGTGTCTGAAATAGTTTGATAAAATCTGTTTGTGCCCCTCTAGATGCAGTGACTTATGCTGCTCTCTTAAGGAATGAGTTACTTGGAGCAGGAAGAGAAACCGCGCTGGACCCTCACACAGACGATCGGCACCACCCTGTGCTTTCTCAAGACACTCATAGCCTTTTTAGGGTAATAATGATCATGTAATTTTGATTTATAGTTCTTTGTGGAGACAGAGGATGTAACTTACTTACTTTACTTATTCACTTTGTTTGTTTTTGCAGTACACTGTTCATAAAAAGAGAGTGCCTTTTAACAGCGATAATGAAATCTCACCATACTCCCTTTCTCCACTTAGTAATAAAAGGTAAGAGTGTTCATTTCAAGAAGAAGTTATATCCTGCAAACCGTGTCTAATTTTTTTTGTCTCTGTCTGAAGTCACAAGCTACTCCGTTCTCCTAGAAAACCAGCTCGTAAGATCTCCAAAATCCCCTTTAAAGTGCTGGACGCTCCTGAGCTGCAGGATGACTTTTACCTCAACTTGGTGGACTGGTCTGCAGGAAACCTGCTCAGTGTAGGGCTGGGGGCCTGTGTCTACCTGTGGAGTGCTTGCACCAGTCAGGTCAGTGGCTTAAATAAGTTTAATAAACCATGGGAGGTTAGTCTTGAATCATGAATCATGAATATTTCCTATTAACACCGACAGGTGACACGATTGTGTGACCTTTCAGTGGATGGTGATTCTGTTACATCAGTGTGCTGGAATGAAAGGGTGAGCTTTTGCCTGTTTATGACACTGTGACAATTAGACTGCAGCATATTGAGTGTGACTGTTTCTCAATCAGGGAAGCCTAGTTGCAGTCGGCACACATAAAGGCTTTGTTCAGATTTGGGATGCTGCAGGAGGCAGAAAGATCACAAGTTTGGAGGGGCATTCAGCTCGTGTCGGTGAGTAAAAGTAACTGTACAATATTTGACTATGTATTTTTTTAAAGGATCTGTAAGTCCTCATTGCGTAATGTGAAACCTCTTAGAATATAGAGCATTGTTTTTTGTGCCTCAAGGTGCCCTGGCGTGGAATGGGGAGCAGCTCTCTTCTGGCAGTCGTGACAGAGTGATTCTGCAGCGGGACATCCGGACAGTGCCCTCAGCCTCCGCAGAGCGAAGGCTTCAGGGACACCGACAAGAGGTGTGCGGTCTCAAATGGTCTCCAGATCATCAGCATCTGGCGTCTGGTGGCAACGACAACAAGGTAAAGCTGCACATTTTGTCTGTACATATACACAGAACTACAGTGGATGCCTCTCACTGATCCCCTCCCCAGCTGCTGGTGTGGAACAGCTCCAGTCTCCTACCTGTGCAGCAGTACAGTGACCACCTAGCTGCAGTGAAGGCCATCGCCTGGTCCCCGCACCAGCACGGGCTGCTAGCCTCTGGGGGCGGAACAGCCGACCGCTGCCTCCGCTTCTGGAACACTCTGACGGGACAGGCCCTTCAAAGCACAGACACAGGCTCACAGGTGTGCAACCTGGCCTGGTCCAAACACGCCAATGAACTGGTACCTATCACAATGGCAGATAAACAGCATCTTACCAAATCTATCGTCTTTATTGTACATCTCTGTTTCTGGCAGGTGAGCACTCATGGATACTCCCAAAACCAGATTTTGGTGTGGAAATATCCCTCACTAACACAAGTAGCTAAGTTAACTGGCCACTCTTACAGAGTGCTTTATTTGGTAAGAGATACTACTTGTGCTTTATTTTTTAAGATGACCTAATAAAGCTTAAGGACTATTTAGTACTCATTTGTTTCTTTACTGCAGGCTGTGTCACCTGATGGTGAGGCCATTGTTACTGGGGCTGGAGATGAAACACTTCGTTTCTGGAATGTTTTTAGTAAAACGCGCTGCACAAAGGTATTGAAATAGAAATATGAGGTAGTGAAGTAATAGTCTTTGTTCATAACTGACAAAACCTACATATATTTACATTTTTTTAGGAGTCGAAATCGGTGTTGAACCTCTTCACAAGGATCCGATAGTGGTCAGTTGCGTCAGTGGGAGGAGCCTAAAGAACTGATGAACACAGACGATCGTACGTCACTGCTGCACTGGCCACTAATGACACTACTTTTTAACTTCACTTTGTTACCAATGACGCAGCCTCAACCATCACCGTCAAATGAATCAGAAGGCAACGAGGACTTCAAGAAAGTTTGTTTTATTTACTTCTCTGTTGTAGAAGTAATATAAATGTTGTATGTCAACAGAAGTATAATGTACCACAGAAGTAAGCTATAAAAATTATGTCACAGTCAAAAACCTTTTCTGCACGATTAAGGGAAAAAGTTCTTCTTGTAATGTATTTCATTAAAAGAAATGGCGTAAATCATTTTCATAACATATAAAACTCATTTTCATAACATATGAAAATGATTTACACGACAATACAACCAGGACAAACAATAAACACCCCAACATGTCCAGTTGCCATGGCAGCTGCAAATGAATTTCCATTTTTTCCTTTTTCAAAGGGCGACTTTAATGAATTATAGTTGGTGTTGGTGTTTTTTGCTGAAGGTGAAGAAAGGGGAGGGACATTCATTGTAAAAGTGTACATGGCAGCAGCCTTAACACTAAACTACCAACTATTTCCAAGTCTAAAAATCGGAGTGTCCAGAGCCCTGCAACCCTCGACAAAGAACAGAGAACTCCTTCACAATTTCTTTAACGCGCCGCTTGTTATTTTGCTCCCTACAAACAAAACAAACACTGACTTTTAGCAATATTGAATAAAGAAATGTTCTTGTCAGCATCAGCAATGCTGTTACCTTAAAAGCTGCTGAGTGAAGGCTTGCTTCTGCTCTGTGGTGACTTGAGTAGAGGGGAACCCCGGGACCTGTAGTGTGTCTTTGAGCCACTGGGACAGCAGAGCAGGGCAGTGTCTGTTCAAACTGAGCAGCACCTCCGCAAAGTGTTCAGTGAGACTGCGAGGGGCTCCTCCACCAACAGCCTGCAGCACCACAAAGAACTACAAATGAGTCACAGCCCGCTAGGAGAGTGAAGTGTGAAGCAGTGAAGATAGTACCTCCAGAACTGTCTCTGTTAGAATTTTTCCATCAACTTCCAGCACCTCATGGAGCTGTGGCATGTCCTTATAGCGGTTTAATAGTTCAGTCTGCCAAAGATAGTAGAGACAATTGGTGTACCTCATGAAAACATGCTTTATATTACAATGTTTAACGCACGTCTCAATCACTTACAAAAAATTGACTGGCAGCTTTAACAGTAGGAGTTTCCGGAAACTTAAGAGACATCATACCTGGAAAAAAGTGACACCTTTTTTCACTTCCTAAGTGTGCACAATAAATTGCAATCAAGTCAAAAGCAACATTTTAATGGTCGCTTTTAACAAATCTTAGCAGTTGCAATAATTCCAAAACAAATATCCTCTTATATTACATTATTATTGAGTAAAATCTGCTCACCCTCCATTCTTTACACTTGCAAAGTAGTTTATGCGCAAATGTTTTGCCACTCACCACAGTAAAATAGAGCTTTTAAATCCAGTTGTTCGGACAGATACAGATCAGGCTTCCTCTTAAGAACCTAGAGGTGATAGACATTAGATCACACACATATTTAAATAAAATGTGAAATAGTTTTGAACTAACTTGTGCGTGTAGATACATGAAAGATTCTGCAATATCCGGGTGATCCCTTGGCCCTGAGAAAATTGAAAATATCTGGTTATAGTTACTTGATAAATGGGAAACATTACTTAAAAAAAAACAATAACACCCACCTTTTTGAAATAATGCAAGTGTAGCAGTGGATAACACTTGAACTAGATATTTTATGTGTGAGATGTAAAGGTCTTCTCCAGCGAATATGTGAACCATCTGAAGAAAACAAACATATTGCTTTCATTTGTAATCAACAAATCTGAGATAGTAATTGATCTTTGGAGGTGTACTTGACGAGCCAGGTCCAGAGCAGAGGCTTGTGGGTAGGCGCTGTAGATCTGCCCGAGCATTTCACTCAGCTGCGACACCATTGGCCCGAAGTCATGCAGGAGGGTCCGCACAGACTTATCGAACAGCCCGCACACTGCCTGTAGAGGAGAACCACACCAGACTCCTTTTATCACTTTTAATTCTTTCTATTTTATTCTGTCGCACCAACAGTTTTATACCGCTCACAGTCTGCTATTATAGGGAAATAATAATATGGCAAAAAGTACACTAAAGTATCCATGGCAACATCCTCACTAAACCAGCCCTACGAAGGAATCCACACATACATACACACACAATCACTCAACTACATGGACATTTCGAAGAAACCACCCACCTCCACAACGTCTGAGTCATCCAGCCACTTGCTCAAGATTGTCTGGATCAATTCTAACACTTGCTGCAGCACAACCACGACCTGCAGAAATCCAGAAATCAAACACTGGACAAGCAATGTGGGAGCAAGTTATTTTTAGATCAGTGAATAAGTGATTGGTCAGCTGAACTCACTGGGTTGTGTGTTTGTGACGGTGACGTTCCTGGACTTACGACTCCTTGTAAAGCGTCGTTCTGTTGGTTAATATCCAGAGTGGTGAAGAGATTGGAGAGCATTCCCAGTATGTGAATGATGGGTTCCTTGCTTTTTGTATTGCGCTGCAAAGATAACAGGATAACAGAATGCTAACTGCACGAGAAGAAAGTGTTCTGTCTATTGAAAAGCAACATGAAGTACAAAGAGTGTACCCCCTGTTGTGCCAGTGAGTCAAGTTGCTGGACGTGTGGAGTAATGAGTGAACTGAGGTGGCCCAAGATCTCCTCGACCGGCAGGCCAGACAGAAGGAATCCCAGAGCCTGCATCAGCCACATGCACTGGCTGCTCTGAACACAAACACAGCAATGTGCAATTAATAAAAGATATTTAAGATATTCAAGTGGGAAACGTCAGTGCTAATGCTGTCAACTCACCTTATGGATGTCCTTTATCAGCACGTCCTAAACCAAAGGGTGCAAAGGTCAAAACATCATTGACTGAACACATATTGGTTCATGTGAGTGTGTCTTACCTGAGACACAGTCAGGACGTCCCGAGCGTAGGGGACAAGGTCTTGTCTGCACTCCCTACAGATCCTCTTCAGAGTGGATACACTGGACACACTGAGCTCAGGCTTCACCAGGCCCTGAAGCACCATGGGTAACACTCCTCCCAACATCACTGGGTGGTCAGCCAGCCACTCAGCCAATGATCCTGAAGAATACAACCTTTTTTTGCATTCCTAATGTCGCGCCCAATATTTAAAAAAAACATAGGGTGTGTCGCTTACCTATTGTGTACATAACAGTGTCGGCCAGCATCACATTGCTAATGTTGATTCTGGGAATTAAACCAATTAGACCAGGAATAACATCAGAATAGTTCACATCTATAGTCTCAGCGATTGACTGGAAGCCAAATAACAATGCCTCTATGTCCTAAAGAGGGCATAAATGATGAAAACACATAACAGTTTATGGCACTGCACATGCCTATATGTAGTTATGACAATGCCATTACCTGCCATTCAGATGATTGCTGTGGATCCACCAGTTGCCTTCCGAGTTGGTCATAGAGGTTACTGAGTAGTTCAGCACCCAGCATTTCATACACATACATCAGGGTGTCAGAGATGTCCACCCTGTGATGTGAACACTGCTGTTTATTACATCGATGCACAGACAAGTAATATTATCCTGTTTATTAGAATGTGATTTCTAACTGACCTGTAAATCCTGAACTGCTCCTTGTCATCAGATGACCAGGAGTCATACTCCTCTTGAGACGGATAGTGAGATTTGTGCAGCAGCACATCCACAAGCTGGAAGTAAACTGGACGATAAACCTGTAGATAGGCTGCCTGCTTACTCTCTTCAAATGACAAGATGTCATCCTAAACACAACAACAATCCATTTAAAAAGAAAAAAAAAAAGTATGAATAATGAATAATACAATGTCATATTTAATCCATAATCCTGACCTGCAGGGTGTACCAGAAGGTGAGAGTGAGGGAGCTAGTGGTCTCACTGACAGGATAGTAACCAGGCATCCCAGTGCAGAAGAGGATCATGTTCACTAAGGACAGGTATTCCTGCCAACGGTCCACTTGGACCAGCAGGACCCTGCCATAAGCACAGTCTATATCAAAGAACCATTGCAGTATATGCAGTATAATGTATTTTTGTGTGTACCTGGAGTGTGTCTCTCCCATGGCCACAGCGATACGGCAGATCCCATGTGAGGTCTCCATGTCTCTGTCCTGAGCGGCCTTCTTCAGTTGCCCATGAAGACCCAGGACGAGGGGCAGCAGGTTCAAAAGAGCATCACTATATCTGCACATAAAAATGACTTTAAAAGGTCATGAGTGAACAACATTCACTTGAAAATTAAGCAAAAGGAGAAAAATAGTATTGAAGTATTGAAAGCCTAATATACATCATGCAGTATCAAGTCAAATACACTGAATTTTGCCACAGCAGTTATTTTCCAAGATCCCAATGTTTAACCAAAATCATACCTTTGGCAGTCTGGCTGTGACATGGCAGTGACAATGGTCTCCACAGCTGTATCAAAAAGCTCTGGGTTGGACAGTGCTCCGAAACAGTCCTGAACCAGTTCATAACTCTCTGTTAGAGGCACGTCCAGGCCCACCCAGCTGGACAGGCAGCGCAGTACCTTCTCCTTCACCTGGGTCGAGGAGTCCTGGCTCTGAAGCAACTGTCTCAGCATGGGGCAAACCCCCGGCCACTCCCCGGTGAGTGCTTCTCTCAGCTGGGTACGGCGGGCTGGAGTCAGCCGGCTGCTCTGGAACTCCTCTGGAAGCACCGTGAAGATCTCCAACAAAGCCAGACAGTGTGCCTGTGGGTCCCTACTGACGTCTGAAGCACTTTTACAGTCTGCTTTTTCAGGTTCAAATGCCCTCACCATGTCCGCCACTGGTTGAGGCCATGATTGAGGGATCAGGTTGAGAGCTAAAGATGCTAAAGCTACACATAGTCTTGTAAGGACCATTCTTGGACCGGAAGAGAAGTGGAGGATGTGGGACATGAGCTGGGTGCGGAGGGTCTCGTGCTGCTCCGAAGGGAGGTCGTCCCAGTGGCGGGAGATCTTAGTGTGCAGTGTGCTGGCGCCAAAGAACTGGACCTCTGGAATCTGCAAAATAAAGCCCAAGAAACTGTAGATCTGCTTTTTTATGCACAGGAGGAACTGATATTGAGCATGCAATATTTTAAGTGATAAAAACAATTTAATATTTAGGATCAATTGAATATACAGTATATTGCACTATTTTAAGGTACATGGTTAGAAGTATTTATCATGGTAATTCAAAACGCAGGACATAATGCAATAATAATGTGTCATTCACGTCTAAAAATCTATTATGTTTTTACATTTAACATACAGGTAAAAAAAAAGAGATATCATTACATGTAGTTGTGCAGTAACAATAGTAACTTGATATCAAATGATACATGGCTATGTTTAGGCTAATGTTAAATGAGACATTAGTACCTTGTTGGGAGTAAGTAGAGCCCAGCAGATGTGCCATGCCTGTGCAGATGCTTGAGCCTGGGTCAGCCACTTTTGGGCCATATTTTTATGCTCCATGTCCGGATCAAAGTAGAGCTGGTAAAGAGCCTAACAATGGAATAAATAAAATTACACTTCTATTCTTCAACAATGCTTGAATAACAATATATATATTATTATAATCTATATTCACTCACATTTATCATCAGTAAAAGAGTAAAGACACTGTTGTCGTAGGATCTAATCCAGAGTGCAGTGTGATGGTTATTATTAGCAAGGCATATGCTTATAGCTGGCATCAGGTTACAAAAGGTCCACAAGAACTTGCCATACTTCCACAAATCTCTGTGCTGCAGGCGTGTGGCCTCTCATCTATAAGCTGTGTGCGACTGTGCGTATAGTGTGTTTAATATATAGCCTACTGATAAATGGCACCTTGGATTTTCAACCAAGCAATTAGGTAACTTTAAACATGTGAGGTACTTTTTCAGACATAATCACAAAATGTGTGCATAGGGTATAGATGCTCACTACCGTACGTCTCCTAGTCCTTGACTTCACAAAATGTGATTAGAAAATTGTGTGCGTTGGACGTGAATTTGAAAAAAAGTAGCCAAAGTGACTCACAGACTCCACATTGTCCACTGTCCAGTCCAGGTTCGCAGGGCTGTCTTGAGGATTCACTGGTGGTTCTTCCATGTGTAAACCTGCAAATCCTGCGTGTCTTCTGTGTGGCTTTTAAATGGGTCAAATAAGAAAAGGAAAGTAAGAGAAACGATCAGACTTGAAAGTCTTGAGGGGGTGTCAGAGAGACAAATGACAAGGACGAAGCAGGTCAGCTGTCCACACAGAGCACATGTGCACTGAGGCGTGCCGACTAACAGACCTAAGAGAACCTCTCAGGTTTCCTGCAGAAACTCACACACATTTCCGCACCAATAATGACTATAAAGAAAACAGCCGATTAAAACTGAAAACAACTTTTCAATGTTAGTCCAATCCTCAACAAGCGCTCTGGACGTGACGAGCTGCGTTTTGACGCATTAGCGTTTGATTGGTCGAAGGTCTTGGCGGGGAGGGAGCAACAGCTTGCACAAATTCAGGCTTTTTTTAACCGAAAATGTCTAAAGACAAAAATGAAAAAGCAGCTTTTTTAAATGTAAAACCAGTCCTCATTCATGACATTCCGAGCAAAAACAGAATGTTGAGCGCCCCTCTTAGCATCCATGCCACACGGCCCCACCCCTGCTTCTCTTCTGCCCGACTCCCTCCGGATATTTTTAGCCGTGATGTGCCCTGTCAAATCACGTAACGGAAACTACCTCAGAGCGAAAAGGGCCAGAGCTTTCACCGCTAGATAGAAGAGGATCTGTTGTTATCTCCTGGAAGAAGGAGGCTGCCAATGAGATGAAAGTGGCGGGATTAGACTGGGTCTGGCTGTACCTGCTGCTGGTGGTCCTCGCCAGTGCGTCGCAGACACGGGGTAAGAGGCTGCATGGATCTTTCCTTTTGTGTGAAAGGACCTGATACTGCGCGTAGTTGACTAGTTTTGACTGAAGTAGCATTCATAATTTTGTACTCGACCAGAAGCTATTTTGAGTTTTCAAAAAAATTAAAGCGCCAAAATAGCCTAAAATTGGGATTTTAAAAAATATTATTATGAAATATTTCAAGACAAATCCTGTTGTCCACAGCACAGACAATCGCACTGCCCCCCATCTCCACTTCAACATCTGTATCTCAGGATTTGACGGAGAAGTTGTGGAGTGATGCTGAACAGATGACTCACAGTGTCACTGATACAAAAACCACTGCAGCTACAGTCACAACACCTGTCTCCACAACCCAGGCAGGTGAAGTGACGACTGTGTTGCCCCCTCGAAATCACCAGGGAGAATCAGTTGGCTTTTCAAAGTTTATTTCGAGCTCAAATAGTACAGAAAAGAAAAGGGTAAACATAGGTCCCCTGTGAACAAAGAATAAAATAGTTTAGCGTACTATGGATTAAGTTAAAATGGATACAGAAAAAAACGACACTTACACGTCCCAGATGTAACAAGGCTTAGGCCACGGCCCGACTACTGCGCCACAGCTTCTGGACTGAGGCTGTGGGCCTAGCTCTTTTAAACTAGCATAAACAGGTCACGTGATGGACGCGCTTCCGGTTTCAATTAATAAAAGACAGTGTGTAATTTAGCGAAAATAATAATAAATACTGTTATTTACAGTGAACCATTTACCAACAATAAGAAAGCGCTTAAATACTTTGTCGAAAATGGGCTGACAACACCCTCCCCCACTAAAAATAATGTTAAACCAACATTCCCTTAATCCTACTGGGGGGTCTTACTTGACTTAAACCATAAATTGTAGCAAATAAACACCTTTAACAACAGCAATACTTCACAAAAGAGTCCAGGCTAAATGAATAGTGTCCGTTATCCAAGAGTCCTTTGGCACAGCGGTACGCGCAGTTTTAAAGGTCCATTTCCGTATTTGGGTAGATAGTCCGTTGAAGCATTGGTGGGCCCCAGAATCTTCAGAAGTGACTCAAGGAAAATACCTTCTACCCAAGATTTTGTAGCAGCATCGCAAATCAACTTAACAAATAGCATGTACTACTTAAACCATAATTAAAGTACATTTACTACTATTGCACATATCTCCATTGCACACAAGCCACATACTTTAAAGTGCAAAGTGCAAAGTGCAACTCAATTAGCAGGTACATAAAGTGCATGTTACTACTGCATTACGACTGGGAATTAAAAAGGATATAGGTTGGCCGAGGTGCTGAAGAAGCCGTCTCGGACCCTCGCTGGTTTGGACACACCGACAGGACAGGTCTGCACTTCCAGGACCGTGGGCTCACCAAGCTGGTCGTAGGTGTACAAGCGCCTGGGCCGTCTGGTTCTGACAGGTCTTGCAGATCCCTCCGAGGAGGATGCCTCTCGCTCAGATGAATCAGCTTCCTGTACTGGCTCTGGCTCCGGCTCAGGGTCAACCTCTGGGATCAGGATCACCACTTCAGCTCTCTCCTCAGCAGGTGCAGCTCCCTGTTCCGGCTGTCTTGGAGTGGGGACTCTCGGTTGGAACTCTCTGGCAGTTGGGTTGAGCGGCTGAAGAGCGGGTTGGGGTGGCAGGACGAGATGGTAGTCTTCCTCACTAGAGCTCTCTGTACCTGCAGGCTGGATGTTGCACTTAACACTTGTCCCTCTTCCTGGCGACGTTCTGGTTCTCCTGCTTCTCCTTTTAGGGTTGGGGACGACAGGCGCTGGTTCAACCAGGTAAGGACAAGGTAAGAGTAAGTTTCTGTGCAGCACACGTCTTCTCCCTACAGCATTCAGAGGCTCAACCACGTAGACAGGGCTTCCAGGGCCTTTGCTCTCCCTCACCACATGGACAGTGTCCTCCCAGTGACTGCGGAGCTTCCCCGGACCACCTCGAGGCGTGAGATTTCTCACCAATACATGGTCACCCGGGTTCAGCGTGGAGCTCCAGGCGCGCTGATTGTAATAATCTTGGCCCTTTTTTGCAGACTTCCTCATGTTCGTCAGGGCAATGGAATAGGCTTCCTGCATTGCCTCTCTCCACTTCTCCGCATAACCAGCAGGGGTCTGTTTCTCTGCGTCACCGAGCTTCTTGGGAAACAAGAGGTCAACTGGGAGGGTTGGTTCACGTCCAAAAAGCAAGAAGAAAGGGGAGTACCCTGTCGCCTCGTGGATGGTGGAGTTGTAGGCATGAACTACTTTGTTGAGGTGCTCCTTCCATCTGGCCTTTTGTGTCTCCTCCAGTGTCCGCAGCATACTCAACAGAGTCCTGTTAAAACGTTCGGCAGGGTTAGCTTGGGGGTGGTAAGGTGTAGTGCGAGAGTGTTGAATACCACCATATTCCTGGAGCTTCCGAAACAGCTGGTTCTCAAACTCTCTCCCTTGGTCGTGGTGGATCCTGGATGGAAACCCAAAGCGTGGGATAAATTCGTCAAACAGCTTTCTGGCAGCAGTTTTCCCGGCCTTGTCTTTGGTTGCGTAGGCCTGAGCGTATTTAGTGAAATGGTCCACTAAAACCAGGATATACTCTTCCCCCCCGTTGCTTTTCTCCAGATGTAAAAAGTCTATTGAGACCATCTCGAATGGTGCAGAAGTTTCAATGCTTTGAAGTGGTGTCCTTGTGACTCTGTTGGGCCTTTTGTTTTTGATGCAGCTGCAGACACGTGTAACGTAGTGCTCCATCTCCTGCCTCATTTTTGGCCAAAAGAAGCGCTCTCGGGCCAGGGCCACCATCCGGTCAGCACCCAAGTGTCCCATCTCCTCATGGAGGTACTTGTACACCAGGGGCTTCAAGGGCTCTGGCACCACCAGTTGCAGCCTGTTGTTGGTCTTCCTCCACAGGAGTCCATCTTCACCCAGCTGCAGCTTTGGCCATTCTCTCAGGAGAACCCGGACTTGCTCACTCTCTGCAGCTTTGTCTCTGTACTTCAGGTAAGTGTTTTCTCTTTTCAGGTTGGAGACCCTCTGGATGGCTGGATCTGCATTCTGCTGGGCCTGGATGTCTTGGATGGAGAAGGGCTGAAGAGGTGGTACAGCACTGCCATCTGGTGGTAGGACATCCACATTACAGGTGACAGCAGAAATCCAGTTGATCTCACCTGTTTGGCTGCTTTTGACTGCTTTACAGATGCTGTCCATGACCTCCGGCTCACACTCTTCCGTGCACTCCTGCATGATGGTTCTGATGGGCTTAGGTCTGCGAGAGAGAAAGTCAGCATCTGTGTTAGCTGTTCCAGGTCTGTACTTGAGTGTGAATCTATAGTCTGCCAGCTCTGCAACCCAGCGGTGACCCGTGGCGTTGAGTTTTGCCGACTTGGTAACGTAAGTGAGTGGGTTATTGTCACTGTAGACTGTGAAGTGTGGCGCGTGGAACAGGTAGTCACGGAAACGCTCTGTGATGGCCCATTTCAGTGCGAGGAATTCCAGTTTTCCTGAGTGCAGCTTGTAGTTCTTCTCTGCAGGCGTCAGGGTTCTGGATCCGTAGCCAATGACTCTCAGTGCGCCATCTTGTCGCTGGTACAGCACAGCACCGAGCCCTTGCTCTGAGGCGTCAACATGAAGAATGAAAGGCTGCTCGAGGTCTGGATATGCCATAACAGGTGGATTTGTAAGTTGGTTCACAAGCTTTTCTAAAACTGCTCTGTGTATTTCTGTCCACTGAACCGGAGAGGAGGGTGGGAGCTGAGCACCTGAATGTTTTGTCCCCTTTTTGTGGCAGTGTTTTGGCTCACCTTTGGGCTTTGCCAGCAGCTCATACAGTGGCTTTGCAGTCCTGGAGAAGTCCTGGATGTAAGCTCTGTAGTAGCTCAAGAATCCCAGGAGCTTCCTCACCTCTCTCACTGTAGCTGGGGTCTGGTACGTGAGCGCCTTTACTGCCTCCACCTCTCTTGGGTTCATCCTGTATCCTTCTGCAGAGATCACACGACCAACATACGTTACTTGTGGCTTAAACAACTCACATTTTTCGGCTCTCAGCTTCATCCCACAGGCTCTCTGTCGCCGCAGGACTTGTCTGACGTTTTCCACATGTTGGTCAAATGTGCGGCTGAAAACAAGGACATCATCCAGATAGGGCACACAGACTTCATCCCTCAGATCTCCCAGGCATCCCTCCATGTGGCGTTGAAAAGCAGCCGGGGCATTTGAGAGGCCAAATGGGATCCTGGTCCACTCATAGAGTCCCCATGGTGTAATAAAGGCTGTGTATGGTCTGCTCTTCTCGCTCATGAAGCCTTGGTGGTATGCTTTGCCCTGGTCCAGGACGGTGAACCAGGAGTTTCCACCCAGGTTTTCCAGGATTTCTTGGATCCTGGGGATGGGATGACGGTCTGGCCAGGTCTTCTCATTCAGCAGCCTGTAATCAATGCATAACCGGAGAGTGCCGTCCTTTTTCCTGACGCAGACTACCGGTGAAGAGTAAGAGGAATAGGACTTTTGAACCCAACCTCTACTCAACAAATCCTGAATGTGAGCCTTGACTTCCTGATACAGGTGTCGGGGTATGGCATTGTATGTTCTCTGGACAGGAACAGAGTCTTTCAAATTAATGTCCATTTGCAAACCAGTGACACAACCAGCATCCCACTCATCTCTGGCAAACACGTCACCCTCCTCCACCAGCATCTGACGAACTCTGTGCTGCTGCTCTGCCGAGAGGTGACTCAGATCTACAGGCGGGACCCAGGGCTCCCTCTGTGGTGCTTGACTGGGCTGCTCCGGTGAGGATGTGGCACTGCCCTCTGGTGACTTGGGCTCTAGTGGATAAACTGCATCAACACTGTGTAACCAGCCAAGCGTTGTGCGGCCACAAAGAGTAATATCACAGTCTGTTGTGTTTTCAACAGTTACCTTAATCCTCGTATTCTCTTGATGTTGAATGAGCTGCTCTCTTACTTTGAGTCCTGTGGGCCACGGTGTCTCCGGGTTAGGCTCCAACACGACGTGAGTTCCACAGAGCAACCCTTGCTGTAGATAGTTGCATTGCACTTGGATGGCGTTCCTCTTTGGGACAGTAACTGGCATTCTTCCCAGACGAGCAATGTGGGGGTTGTTTTCAGGTGACGGCTTCTGTAAAACAGTTAGAACAGCCCTCGCAGTTTCCTGACCCACATCAAGTGCTGAACAAAATCTCCTTACCATGTGACCAGAAGGAAAACAGCTTCCAAGACACTCATTTGCCAAAGCCAGCTCCTCAATTACATTAAATCCAATAATAGGACGTTCCAGATCTGTAGAGGCAACTAAGATGGGAACAACTACTGGTTCATCACTCATCCCAGCAACAGCATCTTGTGACAGTGCAAAGTTCACTTCAATCCAGCCCTGATATGGAATCTTTGTCCCATTTGCTGCGGACAGATCCAGCCCTCCTTCTTCCAGTAACTCTTCCACAGGCCTCACAGTAACATAGGGTAAGTGTCTCTGCTTCCACTCATCTCCAATAATGGACACTTGTGAGCCAGTGTCCCACAGCACTTTGGTGTCGACATTGTTCATTGTGGCTCGAACAAGGCACCTCCTCCCCACCAGCTTAGCAGTTTGATGTTGTTTACCAGTGAGGGGCGCTGTGGTGCAGAATATGTCTGTGTTCTTACCAAGATGTACGCTGGTTTCGATCTTGTTGGTGGAGGCTGTGGTGTTCCTAGGCGCTCTGCGGCAACCAACGGCCCAGTGGTCTATGCTCCCACACTTGTAGCAGTGGTCGCATTTCCCCCCTGGATTGGTCCGCTGGCACTGGTGACACTGCCGGTTGGGGCGTGTCCTTGGTGGTGGTCTGTTGTAGCTGTGGCTGGCTTGTCCCCATGGTGGTGGTTGTCCGGGTGGCTGGTGCAGGCTTGACAGCTGAGTGGTGAGATTCTGAATGGCTTCACAGATTGCTTTGTTCCCCTGGTCTACTTTCTCCATCAATGCGTCACGTTTTTCAAACTTTTGCTTTTTATGACTGGTAGAGTTACTGTCATAACTGCTGCTCTCTGAATCAGTGAAATGTGGATTACTCACCGCTAACACCTTGGCTCTGGATTTGCTTGACAGCTTGCCCTTCCTCTCCATCTCCAGGTTGTAGGCGGCGGTCATTTTCTCCAGCAGAACTTCATCAGTTATTCTTGGATTTTGCAAATATGGCTTTAAGTCAATACGGATGGTGTTATCTTGGAGTCCGGTAAGTATGGTTTGCAAAAACTGATTTTGGATGAGCTCTGGGCTGTACTTCAAGCCAGTGTCTGCTCTCTCTGAAGCAAAGAGTATCTGTTGCCTCAAGTCCATAGCTCGAACTAAAAACTGGACTGGAGTCTCTCCGTGATCTTGTGCAGCACGAGTTAAGGAGTGGTACAGCTCATTAGCATCTTTTTCAACAAAATGAGTCCGCAATATTTGTTTCAGAGCTTTCAATGACAAATCATCTCTACTTTCCAGATAACTTCGCAGTTTTGTTCCTGGAATCATAGCTTGAAGGACTGCATCAATAATTTCGCATTCATCATATCCCTTCTTTAATGCTTTTGTAATTTGTCTTTCTAAACTTGCATATCCCAGCTTATCCGTTTGATTATGTTCACCAATTTGTCCATTAATTTTCAAGTCTTTTCTATACATTGGGTGAACAACAGTTTGAGTTCTTTCAGTCAAATTATTAACGGCAGTAAGCGTGGTGGCAGAGGTGCGTGGTCTTACCACAGGTTCCGTGTTGCTGGGCGCAGTACCGGCTGTGTCCGCCAGAGGGCGGCGTGGCGACGTGGGACCAGACGTAGACAGCGTTTTTCTCAGTTCATCAATTCTGTCATTTATTTTCAATAACAATGACATTCCTCCATCTTCAAGCGACGTGACATCCTCACACTCCAAATGCTGCAGAATTAGCCTTCTCAATTTGCGAGGTGAGTTTTTTTCTTCATCTTCAACATCGATTTCAAGTGTAGTGCATATTTTAAGAAGTTCCGAAGCAGGTAAGGCAATTAGCTTTTCCTCGATTTCTTCCAGCATATTTTCCCATTCAGACACTTGTTCGTTAAAGTCTGGCATGGTTGGAAAGTCTTTTACCTTGGATTTGATCGTGACTTGCGGTGGGTTGTGTCGTCTTCCTTGACCTCGCTTCCGTTAGCATTAGCTCCGTGATAGCTTCGTGTTGGCGTCTCTCGTAGCGTATTCCACTCACGAATATAGTCCACACACGCGCTCCGGTAGCCACAATCCACGGTAGCGATCCAGGTCATCCACAAACTTAATCCAACCGGGCTGAAACACCAAGATTTTGTTGCCCCCTCGAAATCACCAGGGAGAATCAGTTGGCTTTTCAAAGTTTATTTCGAGCTCAAATAGTACAGAAAAGAAAAGGGTAAACATAGGTCCCCTGTGAACAAAGAATAAAATAGTTTAGCGTACTATGGATTAAGTTAAAATGGATACAGAAAAAAACGACACTTACACGTCCCAGATGTAACAAGGCTTAGGCCACGGCCCGACTACTGCGCCACAGCTTCTGGACTGAGGCTGTGGGCCTAGCTCTTTTAAACTAGCATAAACAGGTCACGTGATGGACGCGCTTCCGGTTTCAATTAATAAAAGACAGTGTGTAATTTAGCGAAAATAATAATAAATACTGTTATTTACAGTGAACCATTTACCAACAATAAGAAAGCGCTTAAATACTTTGTCGAAAATGGGCTGACAACACCTGCCTCAGGTAAAAGCAGAGGGAGAAATTATGGTTCAGTTCCAATTTCCACAGTCATTTCCAGATAAACCTACAACATTTTGTGGCAGACACTACTGAAACATAACCATGTTTTTAGAACCAGATCCCCGTGTCTCATGACGGGAGTTTGAGTATGTGTGTCGTAACCTTATTTGAGATATTCCCTAAATATAGAACAGATAAAAATAGGGCTGCATGCTAATTTAAGTGTTAACAACAAATAAAAACTTTGCATTGTGCAATCAAATATTTGCGCCAAAAATTCCAAGTTTGACACAATGTGGATCCACAACCCCCCATTTCTTTCAATTTGAACCAGCGCAATAGAGAGAAGTGTCCATACTTACTACAGTAAATAGTCCCTTTCACGCTGTAAATGTCTAAGTTTAAACACACTGGTCAGGTCAAGTATCCAGCACCTAATTATGACTAATAAATTTACTGCAAAGTCATAGCGGGCAGACTTTTCCCTCAGAAAGCAAGCATTAAAAAAATGACATTAAATGACCTTAATGACAAGTCTCTATAGACCAAACACACACTGCACTCACATGAACATGTGTGAAACAGCACTGCCTTACATACTATGTGCTTTGTTTAGCTTCAGAGAGCCCTTCGGTCACACCCACTCCACTGAGCACACTGACCACTCAAACTTCAGGACACATCTTTTCATCTCAGCCTGCCAGTTCCTCTTCGGAAAGGACCCCCTCTGCCTTGTCCTCTACTGAACCACTGCTGGTGTCGCTGACCTCAGCCTTTGCCACAGCTACTGTTCAGCAAAGATCCCAGGGCATCGCTGGACCAAGTCACCAGGAGACATCCCAGCTGAATGTTGGTGATGAAGGTAAAAAATACATTTATTTATGCGCATACCGGTATTTACAGTGGAGCTAGAAAGATAATTATATATACATATTTTTTATAACTTTATCATAATTTTATTCGTATTGGGAAAAAAAATCTAGGAAATGTACTTATTTGTATAGTGCCTTTCACAAACATGACAACAAAGCGCTATTACAAGAGAGATTGTTTCATTGGCTCCATACATGGTGGTGATGGGCTGCATACTGTATGTAGCCACAGATGGCCGGGGAATCTATGACAGAGGCGCAGCTGCATCTATCTGTGCCAACCTTTAGACCACCACTGACCAAACACTCACATGATGCTCACCCAGGCTACCTGGTCTTCCCTTACGGGTCGCCCATCCCACAATGACCACAATCTACTCTGATGCCTTACAACAAAACAAAAATACAAAAATCTGAAAAATAAAGAATTGACTCAAATAATTAGAATTTTGTTCAAGAAGTTAAATAAGTATTCAGACCCATTCCATTGTTTTCAATTGTTCAGATACTTCTGGTCTAAGGTAAATTCTAAGCTTTCCTCATGATGCAAAACAATAACACAAGTTTTTGCTTATAATAAGATTGTTAACCTAAATAAATGAGCTCATACCAAGCGGATGTAAGATTGTGAATGATTTGTGCAGACTTTAAGGGGAATGGCCACCGCCCGAACTCCCTGGACCCCCTGCTCGCTGGCCTTCTGTCCGTGTTCATCGTCACCACTGCTGTCGTCTTTGTCGTCCTATTCCTCAAGTTTCGACATCAAAACAGCAACCCTGAGTTTCACCGACTGCAGGATCTACCAATGGTGAGGAGAATAAAGCAAGTCTTGTAACAGATATTTTCAAGCTAACGTCTTAATTCTTCACAGGGTTGAGTTTAAAAGCATGTTTCTCTTGAGTTTAAAATGTTATAGGATTCCCTGTTTGGTGATTTATTTCATGCCATTCCCATTGAGTCAAATTGGCATCTGATCACCATCTGAGATTTTGACTCAACTACATGATGTCATTTTTAGAGCTAGAGCTAAATTGTAATTGGTCTGAATGTGTTTGTCCCCAGGATGATCTGATGGAAGACACGCCTCTTTCAAGATACACCTATTGATGCCTCCGGTCATTATTTTTCTAGCTCAACTATTTGGATATGGAAACGCTGCATGAATATCCCTGTGAGACTGAATGTTTGAAACAAGTGGTGATACCTTAAAATTGTTAGTTGTTGCCTTAAGACTCACTGCTAAGTTTGGGTATAACCACCACATTTTTGTTTTTTACATTACACATTCCCTCTTAAACTCAGAGAAGGCCAGTCAGGTATTACATGTAATGCACAGCACTTTTGTGTGACATGAAAGGTCACAGTGCCCTCTAGTGGAATTCATTTGGCTAAACGTAAATACTGTAGTGACAATTTTGGTGTTTAGTATTTTGGTTCTTATTGAAGCAAGATGATTCCCTGCTTCTGTTAATGAATGATCAAGATAAGGGGCACAGAAACATTGCCAAAGAACAAAACAAATATAACACCAGTGAGGAAGAGACGCTGAAAATAGTGAAAATAATAGTTCTAAAAAACTCCAGATGTTTTTGAATACACAGACCTAACCCTTTTGCTAAAGTAGAGCTACCATATTAGATATACACAGGATTGATAGTGTTGCCTTGGAAATATCCATGTGTAACATGAATTTATGTGATCAAGTAATCTACTCAATACAGTATTATGTGGTTAAAGAATAAGGTCTGTCAAAGTATTTTATTTGCCAACTTTGTGAAGAGCTTCTGGCATAAATTTATTGTAAAATGTTAAAGAAATGTTAGGCTATATTGTCTATTGTGAGCTACGCAATTTGTTTTTCAGCTCTTCTAATCAGCAGCTTTCAAGATGATTTTTTTTTGTTTGTTTTTTGCATGTCATAAATGCATATTTCAGTATTGGCCCAGAGAACTAGTTACTAGTGTTGCCTTAATTTAAGTGCCAATGGTAATATAAAAAATGTTTTGTTAATTTAAGTGTTTTTATATTCACAATAAAATATTTACAAGCGTTTTACTGTTTTTGAATCGCATAATAATAATAATAATAATAATAATTATTATTATTATTAACTACTACTTCTCTTTGGCATTTAGCTTTTTTTTTTTACTAAGTGACGAACAGATGGAAACCGACTCACACCCACTCAGCAATTTATAATTTACAATGAAATCTACCTTCTCTATGTGTAACATTGCAAATGACTGCAAAGATATCTGTAATCAAGTTTATTATTAAGGTATAAAACAGAAATCTTATACAAGAATACTAGTACATTTCAAATGGAATACAATGCCATTTTTGGTCCACAAACCACCATATGTAAGTGCTATATCATTCCATCATTGTTTGCAGACTATGATTCACAAACCACCATATGCAAGTGCTATGCAATTCCAGGAGTGTTTGTTTGAAGACTTGGACGGAAACGTCCAAACCTGGGCCCTGTCCAGCCCAACAGGTGACGCCCGAAGCTGAGAGTGGTCAGCATCATTCCCATTAAGGCCAAGTTACCAAAGGCTCCTCTCATTCTTTTGGCAGGATCTAGAAAATAAATTTAAATCTCTCAAAAGCCATCATTGACTTTGAGACAAAAGGTTGACATTATTCTCAACATACCTCCCGTGTAGTAGCCATACGCGTAAACCACTCTCCCAATTATCCACACCACACCAAGTCCACTGGCCAGACGCTGCATCATAGAAATCACAAAATTATACGACTGACACAATGAATAATATTTATATGTACTTGAGATCAATAAGAACCTGACTGTTGAGCTATTAAGACATTTTCAGTTCGAACAAAGTCTTATCTAATAATGTGAAAAGTGAATGACTAATAGCAGAGCACAGAGTGGCTATAAATCATGAGTCAAAAATAATCAGCAAATATTTGAACTTACAGGACAATGTACTCCGCCAATAGTCAGGCAGAAAAGAAAGCTGGGATACATTTCCAGGCTAAAGGTGACATGAGATTTTGTTACACAGTTGAAAATATGAAAGTTTTTATATCTACAAAGGCTATTATACACACGTGTTCTGGTGGGCTCGCTGGATACAGTTGAATTTGTGTCCATTTTCTGGATCGTCACTGTACATTTTGGGGTACTGGAGAGAGAAGGTAATTCATCACTATTGTTGAAATTTTATAACATGAATTTCCATAACTTACCTCCACTTTGTACTTCTTGCGAGCTTTTACCACATTCATAGCCAAGTGTCCAACCATGAACATACTGGCCACTCCAGTCATTACCACCAAGCCATACTCCTTGGACAGAACAACCATCTTGGAGAAGGAAGAGATGTTATCAGATTTATATTTCTCGCCTTAAATCAAAACATTTCTAACAGCATTTTTATTTTTTTCACATTTTACTAGTTGCAAAAAATAGAAATCATAAACAAAGGTGCGATCCAATTCAAAGCCTATATCAAAGGTGCGAATAAGCCCGACAGCTCCAAGATGAACTCCAATAGGAACACCAAAAGGTCACCTAAGGACGTAGCCTCCCTGCGCACTTACACTCTATAATTTAATATAAAATGACTTTTGAAATCAACATATAAAGCATCAGCAGCGCCGCAGAACATCATTTACCTTGGTGTGAGGAAGCTTCCTGGGAGAAAAGTCAGACCAGTCGGACAACTCGCTCTGCAGCGATGGAAGACAGCTGGGCAACTTTGTAACTTCCTGCTTTGCGTAAGGCAGAGAATGTGTGGGCGTGGCCTGTACGTCTGCACGACTTATACATATTTTATTATAGGCATACACGATATATAATTTGGGAATGTCAGTTTTATCTGAATATCTAGCTGCCCCTGTCTGGTGTTGCCGTCTCAAGATCTCCCAGCAGTTTTCAGCTGATAAAAAGAAAAGTGAAAAGGTAAAACTTCCACTAGCTGCTCCTATGACAATGTAAGATCATGAACTGTAATGCAGGCCTGTTACAATGATGCATCTTACATTTCCTTATATTGAAGCAACTGAGTGGTGGTTTTTATTTTGCTTTTCACCAACACTGAGTAACACAGTGATCAACAGTTTGGCTACACATGAAAGCCAAAAGGTAACGCCCTTGGATTGAGACTGATTGTAATGGGGTAAAGGTTAATCTACTTCTTTTTTTTAATTTTTTTATGAACAATAGACCAACCTTTCTTACAGTTTGCAGCAGCTGAAGACACACCCCGATCTGCGGGTCTGGCATGCGTTTGTTTAAATAAGGGACTAACCCACGCGGAATGAACCAATCCCCAACAAACCGACGGCCAGTGCAGAGCCACGACTTTTACATAGAGCTTTCCACAAATGTCCATATTGTTGTATTGAGCGCATTGAGAGTCATTTACCATTTAGGAAAAAATAAATAAGCCAAGACAAAATTGCAAAATTACTAAAATTGTGATTAATGTAGGCTACTGTGATAAAATAGATATAATGCAGCTGATGGCCACTAGATGTCCTCCCAGAGCTGCCAACAGCGCAGTCCACAAGATGACAAGAGAGAAGCTTTGGGCTGACTCCCGAATTATCACCAGAAAACTGGAACACAGTGGCCAAAAGTTTGTAATTGATTGTGATCAGAGAGAAAATTCCCGTAGTGGCAAATGAACTGATTCAGCACTTCAGTCCCCCTCAACCAAGAATAGGCTACACTGACATCTCCAGCTTTATAGGGGGCCACCTTGTGCCATCGCCTCTCATGGTTTCAGCTGGTGAGTATTAGGTGCACATAGTTAGAATGTTTGCTTCCCATATGTGTGGATGACTTGATGCACATTGGATCCTGTGTGTGGAATCCCGTCACTAAACATTCTCAGAGCTCATGTGATGTAATGAGCACATTACATGGGGCAGGGGTATCAGGTGCAGCACCTCTCTACCTCTGTGCACGCAGCTGGGGCTTCTTATATGACAGGGCAGATAAAGAAGAGCCACGGGGCTGCAGCCAGAGTTAAGTCGTTAGAATAACATGGAAAGATACACATTAAAAAACAAAGGCTACTTGAGTTCACTAGGCTACTGTTCCCTCTCTTATCACTAGATGGTACTGATATAAAATGGACACTAAAACATTGATCAACCTGCATGTCATTACACACTTGCAAAAAGTCAGTAAGTGGTTAATGTGTCTACATTCTATAGCTCTGTCAATTGTCCTTTAAATCGATCATATTAATCCAGTTGGTTTTGGAACATACAAAACATACATAAAAGAGTATTATTTCCCCATAGCATATTCAGTGTTGGCCTAAATATCTAGCCTATGTTTTGTTTAGTCAAGACCTTTGCTCACTTGAGTGTCTTGTGCTTACTTCAACATATGATATCACACCCCCACTGTCATCCACCGCGCGGCTCAGTGCGCCCCCTTCGTTTGGATTTAGTTTCAGAGAGCGAGAGGCTTGCATGAAACAACTGAGACGACTCGTGGTGCAAGCAGAAGATAAGAGGTGTATAAATCTCGAATAGAGCGGTGATCAAATAGAGGAAACCCGATAAATCAGTGTCATTCGAAGCAGGGTGAAGACTTGGTGTTGTCAAGTTCAAGACGCGCAAAGGAGCGAGGACAAGAAGCATGGAGTGACATTACGCGCGAGAGGCTGCCACTGACTTCGTATTTGACCTCTGTGAAAATCATTTCTGAAACAAACAAGCCGCGCAGGATGTATCAATGAAGAATGTGAGCGGGCCTGACTCTCTCCAAACGGGGTGGATGAAGCCCTCAGTGGTGTCATGCGTCTTGCCCCGCAGCCAAGCGCGCACCCCTTGCGGCTCATAGTCCTGCTCCTCGTCCTCTCCGCGGGTGTGACCACATCCCCGGTGCTGTCTACGGGCTGCCCGGACCGCTGCGTGTGTGATGACCAACTGGTGGTACAATGCGCGGGACAACACCTGACCACGTTCCCGGTCAATTTGCCCCTGGCCACGCGGCAACTCATCATCTCCAACAACCGGATAGTGGAGCTGCCGCCGCTCGCGCTCAACTACCTCTCGGACCTGGTGTATCTGGACTGTAGCAACAACTCCCTCACGGAGATCTCCGAGTCCACATTTGGGAATTTACGAAAACTTGCCTATCTTGACCTGTCGTTTAACACATTGACTCGTATAGAGGACAGGACGTTTGGACCTCTGGCCAGTTTGGTCATGTTGAGGATGACAGACAACCCGGGACTCTCTCACCTCCACCCGGACGCTTTTGCAGAAAACGCGGCTCTTCAAGTCCTGGATGTGAGTCGAAACAACCTGACAACCCTCAACATCACGTCGTTAATCGCGCTGCAAGCTCTGCGCTCCGTGGGCCTCAGCGGGAATCCCTGGAGTTGCGAGTGCGACAATGAAGACCTGTGTCTGTGGGTTCATCTGGAGGGCTTCAAATTTCAAGGTTCTGTCTCGCTTCACTTTGTGTTTACACAAATAACTTCATACACTTTCAGCATTTCTGTAAGTACATCCAGCATCAAGAGGCATCATTCTGGGTGATACATTATTGAGAAGGAATTAAGGATTTTGGTGTGAACTTTAGGACACGCTCAACGCAAAGTGACATGTTATTGATATATAGGCTGTTATCATTATAACACATCTGGTTTCTAAAAGGTTCAATGAAGTTGGGATTAGCCATCCATATATGACTTAGCCTTTAGTGGAATTATTTGTCAAAGATAAATGTGTTATGTCACTGTGCAATAGTCTAGTAAGCCAATTGGGGAAAAAATAAATAAAAAAAGACCCAACATTTCAATAATGTATGGACTAATGTAACAAGGGGGACACGTCTATTTAAAATGAGATGGCTGCTCTTAAACATGTGCTAATCATTCAATCATCATCATTATTATGGCCACTGATAACTAGGCCTAAGTAGTTGACATTTAGTAGAGTAAACCTTCTGCAGCTGTTAAGCAACTAATAATTTACCACATATTTCTCTTCCATCTGTTAACCATTATTCATGTGCACAACCTTGATTCATTTGTCTTCGACCTCACCAATAACCAGTCAGAGATCTGCCACACTAACTGATCTAATACCTACACTGTAAATGAAAATCTTCTGCATCACACATACAATAAAGCTCACGTGTCCACATCTAAACATAGTTCTAACTACAGTATAGCATGTTTCCAGTCCAGTTAAGCCAGAGTTTACGGCCTCTCTCGGTTTTCACAGGGCAGAGGCGCAGGTGACAGTCGTAACACACACTCAAATAACCCACGCTGTAACGACTGGGAATGCTGAGGTGGAAGGAAGCAAAAGATCAGATCAGATCATACCTTAGAAATGCACAACAAACTAAAAACAATCAGGTCATTGCAAGCTTTATAACATCGAATTATAAGGTAGAACTATATCAGGGCTAAATTTTGGCTCCATCGGACTAAACCAGCACAGCAGAGTACAATATGACAAGAACAAGAAGAACACCCTGCAGATTCTGATGCATAAACCACATCCATTAATCCACGAAAACAGTTCAACAGATCTTAGTTGTATTTTACTTGTGACAAGCAATAATTGGGAAATATCGACTACTTTGTGACAAATGGTCAACACCGCGGCGTCTAGTATCGATTCCTCCGTTGCTTTGATTTGTCAAGTTGATACATGTGTCTGATTTCCCACAATATTTTCCACTTTATAGCACGGCATTGGTCCATAGATGTGTCACTATGCAAAGGCCATGGACTATTTATAGTTTGTCTTAGTGAGCAAGAGGCCAGTTGTAATTCTAACACCATGAAAATAATACATGCGTCCGCTCAGAAGGCATCCTCTGCCCTACACTTGACTGTAAGCCTCAGTGTGAATCCCTCTGCAGCTCCGGCTCAGTCCAAAACGCGTCCGACAAGAGCTGGCCTACTTTTCTGGGGATTGTTCCCTTTGCCTTGCCCGATCTGGAGTAGTGCCTCTTTTGATGACAGGTGTAGGAGAAAGAGAACACAGATAGATATATACTTCATTTGCTTGATTCAAGGATTCAGAACTGTGCAAAAAGATCATCATCATGTGGATAGGGCAGTGCATTGAGGTGCGTAAACATGACATATGATGAAGACTTCTGTCACGGCTCTAGTTCTCTCCTGCAATTGTAAAGGTCTAATTATAGGAAAAAAATGGAAATAAATATATTTTGTGAATGAAGTTGGAATCTTCATTCAAATGTAAACCAGTCAAAAATAGTAGTCTGGCTTTTTTTTGTTTTACAAAAATAAAAATAAAGACTTTCATACAGGCCTGGATCTACGAGAGGGGTGCATTGCAACCTCATTTTAACATGTTTGCTCAGCTTTAGTAGCAAATCACAATATTTTAATGGGGAGAATCTCTGTTTTCAAAATTGTAAAACTGGGATGCCCCCTCAGTCCATTTGCTTTGGAGCTTGCGCTGCTTTCAATATCTGCACAGTGATGTAGCTATTAAGATATTTGAGACATACTGTATCAATGAAATTTTCCTAAAAAATCTTGTGTGCCAAATCTGCACAAAAAACTGCAACAAAGACAACCACAAGCCAAGCCTGGACAAATACAAGGAGCCATAGGGATTGTTTCTAGACCAAAACCTGTGCCAATAAGCACATTATTGCAGAGAATTTGCTCATGAAGTAAAAAAAAAAAAAGTCAACTTTAATGCAACAAATTGACTTTTTTACAATATTTCAGATGTGTGAATGATGCTATGCTACTGCCCAAATGATTAAAATGACCCTTTTGTAAGAATGTGTATGTAAGAATCCAAAAAGCAGCACAGTGCTGTCCATTAGTCAGTGTTTTGGGCATCACTTCTTGTTATTTCTCTTCTTGAGTCTCACCTGGTGCGTGGCTGCCTTGTCTCCTCAGTTTAGGAGACGCATCAATAGTGAGTGAGACAGAGCAGGGGAGCACAGAGAGAGACAGAGCTGCAGGAAAAGGAAAGGAACCAACAGCTTCTCGTCTCGTCCTCCGGTTAGATTAGCACTCCCCCAGCTGTTATATAAGGAGCGAGTCCTGAAATAGAGCAGGGTGGATGGGGAGAGAGGAAAGCCCTCTTCTTTGATGCCAGTCTTTAAGGGGGTGGGGGTGCTTTAAGCCAGAAGGGCTTTCCTCTATAGCTGTCAGAAACGTGCACACGAGCCAAGCCAGAGAAGAAGAGTGGGATGTCTATGACCAACGATGTACCTTTGAAAGGGAAAGACACCTTATGTAACATTCTGGGAAAGGAAAAAGATAATGCCAAGGTATATTGATGTTATTTTTTACCAATGCATCCACAGGTCAAATTGTACTGTGGCGGTCCCAAGCCATGACAAGTAGAAAGAGGCTGACTAAAATTAGCTTTAATGACCTTTTTGGCAATATATTTATTAATATTTTTGATCTGAGTGGGATATTTGTTGTGAGCTGATGTGCAGTGTCTGTGGTGGCGCGGTCTGATTGTGAGTCCTCAGAGGATCAGCCTCTACGGACTGCTGCTCTCTGTTCTCCAGCTGTAACTATTTCAAAACTGAACAAAAACAACAAATATTATGCAACTTGTTTAAAGGTGCATTATGCAACGTTTTATATGAGATAAAAAGGTTTGTGTTTGTGCGTATTTGACCTTGTAGTGGTGACCCAGTGGCTGTATGAGAGGTCAGCATGGCGCCTTTATTTCAATCACAGTGGTCGCTCCAGGATCACTTGTTTTGTAGGTTTTCTGGTGAGAGGATGCGTCAGCGGTGAAAACCTTCCAAACAATTGATCCTGGAGCGTCCTAGAGACCACTGTGAAGGAAAGTAAAGGCGCCATGCTGACCACTCATACAGCCACTGGGCCACAACAAGGTCGAATATGCACACATAGCAACAAAAAAGTTGCATAATGCACCTTTAAATTATCTGATTTTCTTCCTATTAAGACACATTTTTTCATCTCGAGTTTGAACAAGCCATGTTTTTGCACAGACCCTGACCCTCTTGGTAAACTCTGGGGCTTGAGGTCTAAATGCAGAGAGCAGAGTGGTGGATTCAACATTGGCCTTACACATTTTCAGTTCGCAATGTAAATCATACTGTATTTGGTAAAAAATGCAAGAAATTTTACTTTCGATTTAAAATAAATTTCGCCATCTTGCCTGTAAAAAAAACGTAAATCTGGCCTCAACTACACTTTATTGCCTTTTTTTATTCAACAACTTTCTTAATAATTTGTCAGAACAAAGTTATTTTGAGCCTGCTTAGTCTAGTGTGTGTCCCTGCAGGACTCCCCCCGAGCACAAAAATTTGAAACTGAAAATTAGAAGCCAATTAAAGAGTGGCCCGATGGAGATGATACAGCAGTGTCATTCTCTGCTGCTCTCACAAAGAACTGAGGCTCATTTTGTGAAAACTGCTCCTAGTGTCTCGTCAGCAACTGCAGCTCACCATCAGTCATGTTTAATTGTGATTGAGAGACCCTCGACATTTTCATCCTTTTACTGTAGTTTAAAAAAAGACCAAGTTACACTTTGGATCAGGACTGCAGGGTTTTGGTAACATGGTTGTGTGTGAAGTGCCTGTTGTTGGGTGATTCAGGACCGTATAATAACTGGTTTAAAGCTGACACAATGGGCCACATCACTATTTAATCCTGTGGTGAGAAGAAGGAGTGAATAATTTATCCATTGTTAACGCTGCAACTAGGACCTTCGCAGACAGGATATATGGATGTGCGTTATAAGAAGAACTCTATATTCTAATCATTAGAATAGATTCTATAGATTTGGCTTTTAATGTCCTGGATACCTACAGGAGTGTGCACTCATGCATCTTTTATAGCTCTCCACACCGATATGTACGGGATGCATGAATAATTCAGCAGCGTTTTAATGCCATAATATTTTCAGCGCTAAAGGCGCTCTGATATAACATCAAAGGATTTGTTGATACCAGTTTGTGCAGGTTATCAGCAGTTTGTTGCTGAAATTAAATGTTTTCTGCCACAGGAGATATCAGTGTAAACAAGAGACAAGGTCTGAATCACTAACCCTGACATCAACATGTCAGCGTTAGTGACATTAGGAAATGCTAGTGTTCGCCTTGGAGTCAAGCTCCGAGTGTGGACGAGCTGCCTCTGGTTTATGCATGCGTTTAAAGACAAGTCTGTGGATTGTTTTCTGACTGTTTGTCATTGTCACAGATGAGGGTCAGACGGTGTGTGGCTCACCTGTGGATCTGCAGGGCAGCCGACTGGGCGAGGTGGGTGTCCAGTTACGAGCGCTGTGCCACCAGACTCTGGGCTCCTGGGACTACCTCTTCTTCGTCCTCATTGGTTTTGCCATCTTCGCAGCGGGGACGGTGTCGGCCTGGATCATGGGGGTCATCATGGTGCTGTACGAGCGTTACATCAAGAAGAAGGACCAGCAGGTGGACCCTGATGAGGAAGGGGACATACTGGAGACAGGGACCTCTGGGAGCAATGGCAATCTGAACAGCACCCACACAGTGTGACGGGACAGACCTCAGCTCTTCTAAGAATCCACAGTGCCTATGAACTATAAGACAGAACATGTCCTGAGTTTAAGAGATCCTTGTAATGGTGATTCAAGACATAGAGAAACAAAAAGATAAAAACACACACACAATTTGGCAAAGTTAAAATCAAGGTACTTTAGGCCTACTTTGAAAAAAGTTCAAATATTATTCCTTTTCTTACCTTTAGTTGCTGCATCGGAAATAACTTGTCACATACTCTGGTCATTGTAAAGTCAAACACAACTCTGTCCTACAAGAGCGTAACTGTATAATGCTGTGGAGATTAGAATGGAGTTTTTATAATGTGGAACACTTGAGCACTGTTGTCATTTTGTACTGTTAAGTTGAGCTCTGATTTATTGTGAAGTTTTGAGTACATTGAGGAAGATCAAAAGAGGTTGGTAGTGAGTTTAAGCATCAGCGGCTGGTGGCACCTATTGTCTTTGAACCTGAGTCCAGTCTCCTCAGTTTTCTGCATGCACTGTTGATGCACCAAAAGCCTTAATATTTGTGTACAAACCTTGAGGGCTTTATACAAATACAGTATGCAGAGAGAAACATGGTTTTCTTCCAGCCCTAATGCACCACATTGAAATATTCTTTGGTTATTTTTATAGTATGTTAAGCCTCTGATCTAAATTGATTTATTAATATCATTTTCCAATTTGAAAATATAAACTGGACAAGGGTCTGTTGCACAAAATAAAGTACTTTATTATCACATTTATATTTTTGTTCAGACTGAATTGATGTCTGCTTTAAACTACAATGGCAATTATTGAACACTAATGCAGACTGTTGCTGTTAACAGTAAATCTTATGATGTCACACAAGTAATGGAGCAATGTTGCCCAAAGCAGCTCCTCTACTGTAACAGCCTGCAGAATTCCTATGTTCTCTACACCTAACTGAACATGCAACATGACTCATGAGTCATGGCTGCGAACATTTCCTCCTACACATGAGCATACTGCAGTTTTATCTACATTTTTAATCAAAATATGATCTGTAGATTGTGGAAGAGATGCTGCAGTGCAAACAGATAGGCCACGTGATGCCGACGGCAAGGGTGAGACAGCAGCCTGGAAATAGGATCTAGCTGGTTGGCCTCGTTCAAGTCAATAAAATGAATCAATGAACTAGTTAAACATATTGTTGGCCTCTTCTGTATATTACGTTTATAATTTATAATGCAGAATAAAAGATACAATTAAAACATTATAAATGCATGAAGTATCAAAGTCGATCCTTCATACAGGGATTGTGGGGCTTTAAGGCTTTACGAACATACAGATGTCTAATCAGGCTGTGATGGACTTGATGTGGCAGTACTGAGCCCTGGATTGGAGCTGGCACATCTGTGAAGACAACAAAAACACACAGCTTTGTGATGCTGGCAGCCTTGTTTACTGTCTAGGTCTTCTGAGTCATGCTTTTGTAACACTGTGTAGTCTCTCAGACCAGAAGGCAACTCCGCCACTGTAGAAGGTCCACTGACTGGAGAGCAACTCTAACTGAGCGTAATGGCCGTCTGACACATCCACTTATACACAATGAAACGGGGAGAGAGCCCTGGGGCAGAGCATCCTAGAGCTCAAATGAGACTTATCTTTACTGTGTTCATATGTGGCTGTCATTTCTAATAAACATTATCATAAACATCTCTTTTCCATTCAACTGCACTGCCCAATAAACCAATACTATATGCACAAAGACTATTGTTTGTACATATTTTGTTGTTATCCATGAATTTTCTGAGAGTCTCAAGCTAATTCTAGTTCTAGCCCTAGTTCCGGTCAGCTGATTGATCCGATGTCACACACAGGCCAGTAACTGTCATACCTGATGCTGACAGTGTAAGTTCAGCCCTGTGGGAGAGTGGGTATTGATGGATGTGGAGCTGGCAAAGGGAGATGGAGGGCCCACTGCTGCTCTGCGCACAGCTGTGGCTCTGAGGCCTGTGCTGCCTAGTGCTAAAGGTCATCTGAGGAGGGCTGTCCTTTACTGCGTCACAGTCCCGCCCGGAGTACTGTTCGCGCTGCTTTGTCTTGTTGCTGAACCTTTTCCGACTCATTGCATTTACTTCCTCGGCGTTCCCTCCTCAGTGCGAGCGTCAAAGGTTACTATTATAATCCGATTAGCATTCAGGGTTAAACAATGCAGATGCGGACCTTATGTCTGGCCTTGTTAGCAAATGGCACAATACTTCAGCAGCTTTTGGAATAAATAAGGCATGAAGAAGACTTTTACTGAAGCTCATTTGAACATGTTTGTGGAGACTCTCAGTCTTCCAGGAATCATCCCCCGTGGTAGAGATTTTTAAATGTTGTAGTGGTTGAGTTGAGGGCATTTATTGACAACATTTTCTTAATTTATAGGTTGATGTCATTTTCAACACACTAATACAGCTTAGGCAAAATCAGCAGTCAGGTCGCCTAATACAAACAAGGGCTGGCTCTGTACTGGGCCATACAATTATAATATATTCAGCAAATACACTGATACAAAGCTAAGCCTTTCCTGTAAATACTATTATTAAATGAACAACAATTCTCCTCGTTTTAAAATGACTGCACTCAACTCGAGTTCACAGTTTGGACATCTGGTTGTAAGCGCAGCTCCTTTCATGCATGTTATCGTAAAGGCGGAGCTGGAGGTGAGCGGTATATGGCACAGTGGCGTGTTCGGGCTGGCTCGTGGTTGGGTTAAGCCAAAAGGAGCGGGCTGCCCGTGAGAGATAACGCCGTGCTTACTCATGCTAAGCTCCAACTGAAAAGCTCACAATGAAATTTCCAGCAGAGACAGGCGCTCAGCAAATTGGTCTACTGTGTATTTTTGTGCCGCCATAAAGCAAGAAAAGGCTTTATAATGTCTCCTGGCTCCCTCTCCCCCCTGTTATCTTTATTTAGCTTGTTTAATCTTATTTTAGACGGAGGTCCTATTTTTACAATCACTATTGGTTGCCACCCTTTTTGTTACCCTGTGTTTTTTCTTTGTCTGTCTTTCAGTTTGAATCTATCGTTCTGTCCATCAGTAGCTCCTGTGTCACTTCAATATTGATGCGTTCCTCGTGGCAGGGGCAGAAACCAAAGACCTAATTAATGTATCCACACTACTCAATTACCCCTTTGGCTTTGACGCTTAATCTAGCACCTGACATGCAACATTTTCCATGTACACACACAAAGACCCACATGTAATACACCTGCAGTAACAGAACACCAACATTTCACATAAACTTGGAACCTTGAAACGAGTGCCCAGTGAGTTTTACCGTTGTATTAGAGGTTGAAGTAGCTGCTAAATGCCCGGCCACTAGTTTTCAGAGCTGTGAAGGAAATGACTGCTAACCTATGAGGGATTAAAAGGACATTTTACTAAAATGATCACTCTCAGTTGCCGTTAAAAATGCAAATATGAAAAACTTGACACATTGAGTAGAACACAGTCTACACTACTCCCACATCTAATACATTTTTAAAGGGATTTAATAATAAACCAACTCAGACGCCAACAAGCAGCGACAGGCAAATATTTAATTTACGGGACACAAATTACAGAAGAAAGAGGAGAGCAGTTTGCATAGCACCCTTTTAGCCAACTTAATCTACAGCAAATGCTCAACTTAAATTACTTTTGGGGCAAAAAAAAACCTATATTTGGAGCTATAGTGCCCTCTAGTGACCAATGTTTGTATTTCAATAATCACAATGCAATAAAATGATGCACAGAAACTTCACTTTTAGCTTTAGACATTTTTAAATAGAATACAATAAATACGAGTGAAAATAGAGATTTGACACCTGAAAATGCCCCTGGTTACTATTTAAAGCTCAGGTCCAATCCATATTGGAAACAAAACAAATCAATGTCAAATCAAAACAATTACTAAAATACTTTAACATTTTAGAGTTGATATCCAGTGTCTAGATTAGTCCATGACATGTTTCTTACGTTTGTCAGGAGTTCTGAGTCTGATGTCGGTCTACCAAAGACAAAATGCTGTCTAATAGTCCTTTAATGTCGCAGTGTGTGTCTGGATGAGCGGCCAAAGCTTTGAGGAGTTCAGTCACACCTTCCCTCTCCAACATACGGCTGTAATGTGGGGCTGTAAAGAGAGAAAGATAAAGAAAACAAAGCCAAGATATTACAATTTTATTCATTCAGCAAAGAATGTCATGTACATTGTTGTTACAGGTAAATAGCGATGACTTAATATGCTCATTCTTTTGAATAACATGACTATAGCAAAAAAGTCTCACTGGATGGAGACTCCCTCATCTCAGGAGTGTTTTTGCGTCTTACTGTTTTGACTGCAGACCAGATGTATGGCCCAGACTGCCCACAGCTGCACTCCTGGAGGCTGGCCGGTCTGAAGCAGAGGGCAGAAAGGCAGGAATGACCTAAAAACACAGGTCAAGACATACAGTACAGCGCCGGAGAAATATTTCAAGCTTAGTAACCTAAATCATTTTAATTAGTTATTCCCACAAGGGAGTTTAGATGGCTGAGACCTCAGCAAATATGGACAATAACCAGTAAATACATGCAATATGTGCACGCATTTAAGCTGAGTGAAGAACATGCGGATAAATGTATGAACATATCAACCTCTGACCAGGTGCACTGATCTCTGTGAGTGCTTAAAAGTAGTTTGCTATTTCATAAGAAACCATAAACAGATTCCATTTATGGGGAAGTAACAGGTGTGGATTGTTTCATAATTGAAAAGCAATAAAAAACATTCTCTCACCGATAGGAGACCATCTCTCGCTCCAGGTGAGTCCACATCATGATAGATGAATGCTGAAGATGCAAAGATGATTTAAAAAAAAAAAATCTGTCTTAACAACTATCTGTAACACAGCCTTTAGGTTTCAGACGGTCTTAACACGCACTAAATGGGTGAGTACAGTGCTGCGTAGGTCTTCATCCAAAGTCCAGGTGTCAGGTCTGGAGGCAAGATGAGCCAATATCCCACCCGCAAAGTACCGCACTTCAACCTCTAACTGAGTGTCCCGCAAGAGACTGAGGACATGCCCCAGAAGGTCTTCATCCATCAGATCTGACTGCAGCTCTTTCAGCTCCGCCAAGTTATTCTGCACAAAGGCAGACAGGTAATGCTATGCTAGACAGATAACTCATGAAGAAACTAATAATATATGGCACATACCAAAAGACCAAGAACTTTCTGCTGAATAGAGGGTTCAGTGCAATAGGACTAGAGGAGTAGATAAGTAAAGAAACATAATACATATGTCTACATATTGTATTTAGTGATGTTATTTCTTGGGCTGCGCTGTACCTCTAACACCTCCTCATACAGCTCCAGACCCAGACAGTCTATGAAGTTATGGGCCGCTGTGGGCATCTCATCCGTTAGATTCCATAGAGCACTTAAGGCAAACTTCAAGGTGGCGTCCACCACTCCAACCATGGCCTTCTGCTGAACGATAGTCAGTAGCTGCTATAAAAGAAATGAAGCAACAAAGATGGGGGTAAAGTACATACCGTATTTTCTGGACTATTTTTTTCATAGTTTGGCTTGGGGTGCGACTTATACTTAGGTGCGACTTATATATCAAAATATATAATCGCCCAATGTTTGTTATTTTTACACTGACAGCCGCTAGAGGGCGCTCTAGACCAGTACCTGGTACTCCTGTACCACAGAAGATTTAAAAAAAATGGTAATCGAGCAGCAGAAAGAAACTTGTGAGGGACTGGCCAAAAGCGTAAATTACTCTTACTGCAATGAAGAAAACAAAAACAGCTAATCCCGGGCTAAAAGCTAGATGGCCACAGCTAGAGGAACGAGCAAATGGGTGCTTGTCAACGGTGCAGTTACACCTCCAGGCCCCGGTAGTTGCCAAGACTTATGCTCTGGAGCAAATTATATATGTTTTTTCTTCTTCATTTGCATTTTTTGGCTAGTGCGACTTATACTCCGGAGCGATTTAAAGTCCGGAAGATATGGAAGTAATATCTAGCCATAGCAAGTTTTCTTAGTACACTCATGCTCAGAAAAGGCATTTGTACATATCACTTGTATTAGGGCTGAATGATTTAGGGACAAGACATGATTGCGATTCTAATTTGTTTTTGAGAATCAAATATGAATCAAAATTTATTTATACCGATCACTTTATGCAGTTCACAGGTCGAGCCATAACTTTTGAGAGCACTAGGATATGTGAACTGCTAAATGACACAGATATATCAGACTTGGTTGTAGAGATCTAAACATCAGACATAATAGGTTATATACATAATAAGACCCTATGGAGACAAAAGGCAGAAGACATTATATAACTGAAATAAATGCAGTCTGCTATTTGCGCCTCGTGACCTTTTAAATTGCTATTTTGATGAGCTTGTGGTCAATTTTGCAGCCGTTGCTCACTTTTGATGTCTGCTGTACAATTTATTCACAGTAGGAAATGGAACATAGCAGGTTAAAAAGAAGGCATAGTGAGAAAGGCCCAGAAATACACTCACATCAGCTGTTAAGTCCGGGACATTTCAAAGGTCTGAAACCAATCCCCCATCAGTGTAATTGTACCTTCATTATAGAGATGTCCTTGCTGAGCTGGGCAGTCTCTTCTGAAGACAGCTGTGAACAAATCACTTATGTAAAGATTTTTAGGGGGGTCAAATGACGATAAGAGATATTTCTGAACCTAAAAGGACGACTAGACTTCTGAACATACAAAGGCTGCTACTTTCCCATTTTTAGATGTGTCACCATTATGACGACATTATGAACCTCATCAAGTGACAGGAACAGGTGCTACTTTGTTTCACTGCACAAGACTAGTACGCAGAAAGTAGGCAGTGTTATTCTATTAACCTTTGCTATGAGGATGGAGATAACAGCTACAGCCATTCTCTGAAGAGTAGGATCCTCATGACTGCTCAACCAGGTAATCACCAGTGTGGCAGCTAAATACCTAAACCATCAAAGCACACAGGAGTTGAAGATGAAAACCAAACTCATGTTTTTTACACTAGAAAAACAGCAAATGAATACTCAATGTCTAACATCACAATATTACATTGTTGACCAAAAAGTATTAAAACCAAGTAAACTAACTTGTTAAATGGTACGTCCTGAAGGATGTAGTCACTGCAGAGGGCCAAAAGACAGTTCTTCTGCAGCTGGAGAAACACGGTTTATTATAGAGGTGGATGGGTATGTGCATAGTTGGAACATGAAACATGCTACATTAAACAACAGCTTGAACAGCTGCAACACATCAAAAACAGGAATCCTCAATAATCCAGGTAGCTGCTACACATACACATATGCTGTTGCCTGATCAAAGAGAGCTTTAATCTAAAACATTAAAATAAGTACTTGATTTATGAACGATTTTTGGCCCGTAGGCTTTATTGGATAGCACAGTACAGAATGAAAAAAGATGAAAAGTGGGGAGCACTATCCAGCAAATTGTCAGAGTTGGGACTCAAACCCAAGACATTGGGATCGGAACAGTTCTGTGTTGAGGCAGCAGCCCTATCCACTAGAGCAATGGCTCCCAGAGTGGTGTCCGGGGCCCCCTGGGGAGCCTCAGAAGTACTACAGGGGGCACCCAAAGCCTGTACTAAAATCAAGTAATATATATGATAAAATTGGTAAATGGCCTCAACATAAGGAACCACTCACCCATTCACACTCTCATTCATACACCAATGTACACAGACATTGGAGGCAATGTGAGTGAAGTGTCTTGCCTAAGGTCACAACAACAGTGTGCACCTACAGCACAGACTCAGAAAGGAAATGTGCATGCATTTGTTCAAATGTACTGCTTTAAATTGGTATTTAGCCCTCACAGACATTTCCTATCCTAGTTGTTATGTTGTTATGTTATGTTACGTATGTTCTGGACTTTGAGATTGGATGCACTAGAGACTACAGACTGCGCAGTTAAACGATAGTCTTACTTGTGTGTGGCTCGGGAAAGTCTTCATGGCGAGCAGCAGTTGGGCAACAGTGGAGCAGAGCAGGGGAACAGGCATGGCCTCAGCCTGGTCCTGAGTGGTCAGGTTGAACACACACGCTGTGGCCACCAGCTGGACCTGGAGCGACGAGGGGTGGCTCTTCATCGCGCTTAACACCAGCTTTAAGACAATAAAATACTACATTATGGATTTTTTTTGGTCAGTGTAGGATATGTTTTACTAACTGGCTTGGGACTACCACACTGAGATAAGAACAATTATGGCTTGCACTACAGCAACAAGTGCATGTCAGGCCTTTTGTTAATCAATACATAATCGAGCTTTTAGTAATGTATCATGAAACACTGTTATAGCACATTTAATTAATATTTCAGTATGTGCAAAATGTGTATATCCACAATAACACATACAGTATCAGTAAATGCAGATGTATGTGGGAATATTACCTTGAGCATATCGGGACGTGGGTTGTTGACGTCTGTGGTCAGATTGTAAAGATGTACGAGGGCCTCTCGAATGAAACACTCTCTGTCTCTGTACCTCCTCAAAGCTTCACACACCTGGCTCTCATTAGCGTCTCCAGTTACCTAAACGTACGCAGCATAACATTAACATCAGACGGGGAAATGCAAAGCGAATATGGGAACACACAAAAGACCCTCCAGTCAAAGACGAATGAAAAACATGTGCACAAGTCTCATCGGTGACTCAGAAGCAGCTCAAAACTCTGACCTTAAGGTTTCTGCAGGTCTCCAGGGCATCACAGGAACTAACACCAGTTGCCATGAGCCCGAGGAAAACAAGCCCCCTCCTGGCCTCCACGAACGCTCTCAATGCTGTTTCGGTGATTCTCCTCCGTCCCGACACGTCAAGTGAGATCAATGAAGGGAGAACCTGGGGACTACCCTCCAGGAGTTGCCGCACTGTCTCATCAGCATTACTGCCATCGCTGTCCTCACTTAAGTGGTCATCAGAGAAGTCCAAGTGCCTTACATTTTGAAGTTGAGTGAGGACAAAAAGCAGTCTAGATGGCGACATATCAAGCTGCCTGAGCCTGTGTGCTATTACAGATTTGAGTGTGTTTTTGCACTGGAGCAGGGGGGTGAGTGTCGAGATGCCACAACACGAGATATCAAGCATTTCCAGATGAGGTAGCGCGCAGACATCCTCAAGGACGTCATCATCGAGGTCTGTATTGGCAAGGTTCAGCATCCTCAGCCCCTGCAGAGAGCTAAAGCCTACCCCGTCACCCTTACTCCAATCCAAACACAGTCCATTCAGGGACAACCTCTGCAGGCTGGATCTACACTCTGGGTTTGAAGCAAGGCCTGAGATGACACTAGCCCCAGTGAGGCCCGCAGAAACCCAGGAGGCGTCTAGCTCTTGGAGTCTGTGGGGGCAGAGGGCCAGGTGGAAAGCATCTGCCGACACTGTGCAGGAGCGGATGGTGGCTCGGCGCAGGCGGAACTGTTTGCAGTCTCGGAAAATCCCAACTGTTGTGTCATTAAGTACACCTGGTCAAAAGAGGCAAAAAAGTTTGGATAATACGGCATCACTAAAACTATTTATAAACTTTTATATAGGAGACAGTCTAGCATACTTTATATTCACTTTTACTTAAAGGAACAGGCCACCGTTTTTCCATACTGAGATATGTTCTTACCTGAGCTTAGACGAGTTGATGCGTAGCTGTCTGGTCTTTACGCATGCGCTCAGGCACGCAAAAAGACCAAAGATGTTGTTAGCATTTAGCCTCTCCTCCTCTCCTCATGGGGCCAAACGGGGTGAAGTTATGCTCTTCCATGTTTTCCCTATTTAAATACGGTTACGTGAGTAGTTACACGATCCAAGTATAGCTACACAGAATTAAACATGTTGATTTTCTAAGCAGATAAAAAGGGGTACCATATCGTGAGGCGTAATAACACCTTAGGAGCACTTCGATGTCCACGCAGTGATATCTTCACAAATATCTTCAGTAGTATATTCACTTTACTGCACGGATACGTTTAATTTTGTGTAACTATACTTGGATCGTGTAACTAAGAGGCTAAATGCTAACAACATCTTCAGTCTTTTTTGCGTGACTGAGCGCACGCATAAAGTCTAAGCTCGTCTAAGAACATATCTCAGTATGGAAAAACGGTGGCCTGTTCCTTTAAACATCTTTCTAACAAACTGAATCTTGGCATCTCAGATTTAGTCACACCAGGTCACAAGCAAGAGCACTTGATTTACTAGGGTCATGCCAAGATAAATAGAACTGTATCTGAGTCCAGAACAGCATTTTTAATAAAAGACGAAAAAGGACAATTTATGAACACAGTTATTCTTCATTTTGGTATCGACCCTTCTGGTTTTGGCACCAAACTTTGGCACCTCTGTTTTGACTTTAATTCACGTTTTTGTTTTGTTTTGTTGAAGTACCTTTTTTACACATCAAATGCAGGAGCTGGTCAGCCATCTCTTGTGGGAAGACTGAGGCTGAGTGGAGACAGAGGGAGCCATCTGTCCGTCTGCTGCAAAGAGCGTCCAGACTGATGCACACCTGAGTCAGACACAGCTCACACAGAGATTGGGGCCCCTCGCTTTCCTGCAAGTAGATTAGTATAATAATGTATAAACTGAAGTGTAATAGGCATCATTATTAATTTAACATTCATAAGTACATTTAACTATAATATAGCAACAGCAAAACAGGAAATTCAACCAATTTGTCTCTATATATTGGCAAGACTAGTATCAAACATTGCAAAAAGCAACACTTGATCTCATTTGGTGCAAACAAGTGACAAGGGTTTATTTAATACATTACCATAAACCATATAGACACATGGCTGACAGTTTGTCCCTGAGCCAGATCCACACTGACACAAGATCCCTGAAGCTAAAAGTCTAATTTTATCCACAAGAGTTGAGCCAAAGCGCACGGATCAAGCTTGTTTAAACCCCATAATCCCACTGCTCACAGGCCAGAGTAGACAATGGGTATCTTCAGGTGGTTCATTGTCAGCGGCACACACCGTTAATGCAGTTGCTCACTGACACCGGGAGCATTTGTCAAAAGGGCAGCGCGTTCAAACTCACCATGATGAGGTCCGTGCATGAGAGTAAACAACGATCCACTGGAGTAAAGGGGTCCTCAGAGGCAGAGGAGTTCAAGAGTTAAATTGCTGTAGTTTCATCGATTTACTGTATTAAGTCACACATGGTAAAGTCGCAAATAGTTGTTATTTAAGTCGCCTTTGCTGTCCGTGCTCAAGCAGCCTGCAGGCGTACGTCGCTGGTAAAGGCACACTTCCGATTGGTCAAAAAGCGCCGTGACGTAAAATAATAAAAGGTCATTTTTTAAAATTACTGTATAAATGTATTTTTTATTTTCACTGTTTTCACGCAAAATCGGAGAGGGTGTTAAGTAAATAAAAATAAGAAACAAAACACACGCACTCATTTATAGCAAATAAAAATGGCCACCAAAAATATGTAGCTTCTTTAAACCAATAACATGACAGTCAGTAAACAAAGACAAAAAATAATAATATTGTAAAAACAAACACATCTAGGGACAGTTGTCTCTTTTCACCACAAGGAGGCGCTCATGGTTTGAGGAAAATGTGAGACTGGGCTAAAAAAAAAATAAAAAAAATAAAATAAATGTTTACAGTGGCCGTGGAGAAAAGCATCATCGCGACTGTGATGGAAATTTTACTGTATGTAACTATAACCTTTTTATTTAGCCAGAAGAGTATTAACCTATATGGCCTTCATTCTACCTGTCATCTGAATTGCAACATTCTCCTAATAAGATTAATAAAATAATAAATGTTATCAATCTTCACAATATAAAGCGAGTAGCCTTATAGCCTACTAATAATAAATAATAAAGCAAAGAACATGGCGAAAACCCCCACAAAGAAATCACTGTATTCATATTTTGCAACAAATTGACAGGCTTCTGTCCTGGTAGGTCAGGGACTCCAAAATGTGCACCCACATAGTAAGTATGTTTCCTCTTACAGACTCTCCACATGCTTCTGAGCCCCTGCTTCCGCTCCACTCCAAAACATTTAGCTGAGGGCAATCCTTTTTGTCTGTTCAACCGTCTCCACTTTGTCCTCATAACTAAATAAACACAGCTGCTATCGGCTCTGAGATTGCCATGACATACTTTTGCAGTAACTTTTAAGGTGTAAACTTACAATAGGCTATTTCCATTACTTGCTCTATGGGGGATTAGTATATACTCATTCTGAATAGCTTTTCAGATACATTTGAAGTCTGTTTCTATTGCCCTATGTAAGACATTTTGAGCAAACAATATTCTGTCTGTTATTTGTGATGCTGTCTCTTCTCTAAACTCTAGATGACACAGGGGGGGAAAAAGGGCAGTACCAACTCCCTCTCCTCAAATACACGGCTGCTCGTACCACCAGTCCCTCTCTCCTGAACCAGCCTCCACTGCTCTCTCAGAGGACAGTATTTGCTGGTAACACAACTGTACGCAGGGCAGGCCTTCACTTCCACTGAGACTGAGGCGTGAGAGTGGAGTGAGGAGAATGGAGAGCTTTCACAGAAGGGACCATTAAGCCATCCAGCCGGCCACTGTTGGACTATAGGAAGGGACTGCTCGCCAAATCAGGTTTGAAAAGTGGCAATTTGTTTTATTTTCATAAGGACTTCTGCTATGAGTATTTCAGAATCTAATGAATATGTGTGTATTGTTACAAAGGGATGAATAAGGCCAGTTTTCAAATGTGCTCCGAATTATAGTCTGAAAACCTCCTCAGTGGATGCAATGAAAGTTCATCTGAATCAGCATATGACTAATATCTTGTGAATCTTGTGTGTTGTAAAAAAAAAAATGGGATCAATTACAACAAAAAAAAGTGATGTGTCTGAAACCAATGAATAACAAAAAACAAGAGTGTGGTACTTGTCTGGCTCCGAGCAAGTCTGGAACCAAATCTCTTAATAGGTCAACAAAAATCGGTCGCTGTTGCTCGAGTTGATGAAGACCAGCAGGGCTTCAATGACAGACAGAGAGCTGGTTGTAATAACTGGGATAAATGGGATTCACAGGCCGGACTGGGACAAGCAGTCAGCCGCTGTGTAAACACTGTCAGGAGATTCATACTGTACGCCTGGAGACATGAAGACGAGCCAATTGCTGAGTCCGAGCTATTAACCGGGGTAGCCCTAGGATTAACAAAAGGTTTGGAAAACTGCTTCTTGGCTAATAACATCTCGCGGACAGTGCCAAGGTGCGTCTGATGCTTTTTCTGTTAATGTAAATGTTCTTCCCTCAAAGGCTAAACAAACCCCAGCTTTAGTGTTCTCCAAGATGATGTTCCTTCTTATGAGCAATCTTTGGGGGCAGGTTTAGTGGTGGATTGCAGCTTTTGATTTAAACCAAACAATGTCGTTATTAAAATTGATGTTGGCTGAGTAAGTTAGATGTTTTTTTATACTTAAACTACAATAACAGAGGAAGGGAGCTGAAGTAATCCTTTGGCTCTGCACCATTATTGCAGTGAGTATTCTTCAGTATTATGAGTAAACCACAGACATGATTGAAAAGGCCTGTTGTTTGTTCTTTCAGGATCTATTTAATTCCCTTCTGTTAGAACACTTAAATGTCAAAAGTGTACAGTTATTTCCTATATTCTTGGCTATTTGCACCGTCTTCATGCTTGGATTGAGATTGGCTGCTGAAATGATCCAAAGTTGGTTCCTCATGAACTGCCTGCATTGAAGCTTAGCTGTTGGAAGCACGGATCTTTCACAAGGCATGCATGTTTAAACGTCACCAAACCCAGCTCCACCTCGCTGTCATAACCAATATGATCAAAACACATGCTTTCCTCCCCAAAATAGACTTCAGAAACCATTACTCATAAACTGGGGGCTCCTCCTCCCATTTCTGCCCCAATTGTTACCAGCCATGCAGAAAGGACAAGTCAGAGAGCCGCAACACCCTGACAAGTACTCATTTCCATCTGTCAAGAAAAAGTGTTGCGTCAGATTTAATATTTATATGATATTGCTGTTTGCCACACAGTCTGAATGTAAATACATGCAATTCATGAGGAGCACACCCAGACACCTGATACATAATGAAAGGGAAGGTATTTAAAAATATGAGTTATGATAACAGCTCTGGAGAGGGTGGGTGGCACTGGAGAACCACAGGGGACCAAAAGACACCAGAGACCACTCAGTACTTTGTTCAATCTGTAGTCCCGGTTTCCAAGAGATTGAGCCTATAGATGGGTTTCTGTCACATGTCTTTTTCCTGTTATGTATGCCATTTTGAGAACTTAATACCATAAACCAGGGGTCCCTAACTGATGGACCTGGGCCCAGATCTGGACCTCCAGAGGCTTTAGTCCGGACCCCAAAGCCTTTTCATCCTCTCAATATACTTAATTTCTAAGGCTGAATTAAAAATTATTGTTGTTATTATAAGCTTATTTTTTAATAAGCAATTTGAATAACATTGAAATAAAATAGCTAAATCATTGATTCATTGATCAGATTGCTATGTAAATAGACAATCTGTGTTCATGTTTTAACATTTTCAAGAGCAATGACTGCATATCTCCGGACCCTGGACATATGTCGGAAGATATGAAAGAAAAGTTTGCGGACCTCGAGCTGATTTAGTTGGGGACCCCTGCCATAAACCATGGCATCTATTAAACTCTAGGGTTTAATTTCACTTTTACCTTCTCAAAATGAAGATGTTTTGACCTGGTTTATGGTGATTCATATTTTTGTAAACATTGAGCCTATCCAGATCAAACAAATAAAAAACATAACATTGGCATAATTATTAAAGCCACAAGGTAACCAGACTTGTGCACTAAATGGCACAAACTAAAAAGTTCAAAATATGTGGATATTCCGGTTGGTTATTTCATTCAAAAACATTGCATGGCCCTGAGAAATGCTTATAAAGGCCTCTGCCCTCCATTTGAAACCATGACATCAATCAAATACTGGAACATTGTGACCGCGACATGCAAACTAAGTAAAATAATACATAGCATAGCATGTCAGAGTTATGAACCTTATTTGGCCTCTTCTTCTTACTTTCACACTTTTGCTCATCAGATTCTGAAAGTAGGATTCCAGGAAAGGCATCATATAAACTGTTAGATAACATTTAAACATCTGCTGTGGTGACGGCAAGAAAGGACTTTTGTGCAGTGTGTGTTTGAACAATCATAGTTTATTGTAAGAAAGTTATTAACGTTAATACCAATATTTTCCATGTCATGAAAATATACAGAGCAGTAAAAGATATTCTTTGTTCTATTTCTAGATCTCTTGGTGCTTTGGGGGTAAAGAAGACATCATGGACCCTGGACTGTGGAGTATTTTCTTTTTCTTTGGTTTATCCTTTTCAAGCAGCACAGAAGCTCTAACAAAACATCCCATTTTATCAAGAATACGAAGAGCTCCAGATGCTGAGGCTAAAAAGTGCTCCTACACATTTCTAGTCCCTGAGCAGAAGATCACTGGCCCGATCTGTGCAGCTCGCGGTTATTCAACGGACAAAGACAGAGTAACAAGACTAGATGTGGCTGCGGTGCGTGATCTCCTGTCAAAACAGCGCAGAGAGATGGAGACTTTGAAACTGGTGGTGGACGTCGACGGCAATCTGGTGAACGAGATGAAACTTTTGAGAAAGGAGAGTAGGAACATGAACTCCAGAGTGACCCAGCTCTACATGCAACTCCTGCATGAAATTATCAGAAAGAGGGATAACTCCTTAGAGCTGGCACAGTTGGAAACACGCATCCTAAACGCCACCACAGAATCGCTGCGCTTGTCTTCCCGATACAGGGAACTGGAGACTAAATACGCGGCGCTGTCCGCAATAGTCAACAACCAGTCAGTGATCATTGGAGCGCTAGAAGAGCGCTGTATGCAGGTGTACAGCCGCAAGCAAGAGCCGCCTCTGATGGGACCCCCAATGGTGCAGGTGGTGCCTGAGAACATCCCTGTGAATGTCCCGCGTTTCACCAATGAGATCCAGCGGGACAACACCAGAGGGTTTGCCCGAGAGAGGGGCTCCCGGTCTGGGCCTTCTCCAACCAGCGGCACCCTGGAGGCAAAGGAGCCTCCACACAGAAACTTTAGTGCTGAAGGTGAGTTATAGCGCAACAATTCTGGAAAAACATCTAATAACTCTTGTTTCTGACAAGTATTACATATTAAGACCCCGTGGAGACACAATATTGGGACATATTTCATAGATGACCACAGCCGTTTGATTTTGTAACTGTTACTAGTAGGGATTTTATTCCAATAGCAATTACTCATGCAAACCTAATGAGTAATTAATATGTCAGTCCAGTCATTCATCCTGTTTCATTCACCTTTTGAGAATGTGGAGCTGTCATCACATTTCGGGCCAAAGAAAACTGAAAAATAAAGTCAGATTCAAAAAGCAGGTAGGGCCTTGATTCCAAAGGTTAATGATTGCCAAACTCAATTGGAACTCTGCTTCCCATTCAAGAGAAACACAAACCAGAATGGAAATATAAATGTAGTAACGTCTCAACTGAGGCATGGGACTTAGCGCAGCATTGAGAAAGGCCTTACCAATGCACTTTCGCTCATCAGCTCAAATTCCTGACACATTTAGATTGCCAGTGCCCAAGAATAATAAAGTGTGTGGGATTTGAGTGCAGCTGTGTATAAAAATTATCCTGACAAAACTGTTCCATTGCATGAGAGACTGAGACAGAAGCCAGGCGGCCCTCTAAGCGCCGCGTTCATATACCCTCAGATATTATTCCATTATTAGACAGGTGACGCCCCGTAAAACAACATTCTGTATATTTGCTTGTAATTAAAACTCATGTAATGGGAATTACCTTGACAAAACACAACCACTTTATAGTGTCTTAACAGAAAAACGATTTTGGTTTGTTAGCCTCCAGTGAAACTTCTTAATTAGCCCCTTCTCCAGTTCTGGTGGAAGGGCTGCACGAGATATGCACAGGACCTACATCCTCGACAAATGTGTTTTCTATTAGCATGTCTGCCGTGTCATTTGCTGGTTTCCCTGGCTTCCCTCTTGGCTTTTGCTCTATTCTATTGTGTTTTCCACAGCCTAAAGTCTAAGTAGTAGTAAAATGTAATGGCAGTGGGTAGTTTTATCCCATTAAAAGTGTCTGTCTTCTTGTTTTACCCTTAAACCATATTGTCTCACTTGTTTTTCTCTTAAGGTCCATTCAAAGACTGTCTGCAGGCTCATGAAGCAGGCCACAGCACCAGCGGCATGTACGTGATCAAACCCGATGACGCGGAGAGGCCACTGCAGGTCTGGTGTGAACAGGACATAGACAACGGAGGCTGGACTGTTATACAGAGCCGTAGAGACGGATCGGTCAACTTCTTCAGGAACTGGGATAACTATAAGGTGATGACAGATGTTAGGACACTCCCACGGCCCCGTCTCCACTGTTTGTCTTTCTTGTCTCTCACTCCATCTACTATTATATTTATCCAGACGCAACAGTGGGGCTGCTATATGAGCCCATCACGGGAACCATCTAGAGTCTTCAGGACAATTTCCTCGGCAGGAGTCCTGGTGTTTTTACTTTGTGTTAAATAAAATGCTATGTCAGCAGCTCTATGCATCCGAGGTCTTTCTCATTATGAAACTTTAGATGGACCGGTAGGAAAGAATGTACCACAGCCCAATCTGTGGGGGTTTCGTTCCAAAACCACCACTACTATGCAGCCATCCCAGAAGCTCTCTGGGTGAGTGCTTATAGACCTCATATAGACCCTCTCATCAGGACTCAGAGACATTGAGAATATCTTTGTTGGCAGCCTCAGCGATTCCACTCAGACTTGTAGATGTGTAACTGGAAGCTAAATGCCTCGCTTCAACATTGATTTGCTTCTCTCCTCAGCCGCAAAGTCCCCACATGTACACGCAGACACATAGCAGTAAAACAGGAGGCCCAGGTCTAAACCCCACATCATTCATCATTTTCTGGCTCAAAGCGTTAATCCACAATTGAAAAACCTCAGTGTTTTCTTCCATGTAAAGCGTTGCGACGGCACTAGGCCAGACACACTGTAGAACGCTCGTGGTTGTTCAACTCCGGCACTCAATCCTTTTTCACTGCTTTCTGAAATTCAATCGTTTGCTCGGGTTTATACGCATCAGAATTATGACGACCCATGCTTATTTTCCATCTTAAAGACTACACCATGTTTTTTGTGGATTTCAAAGACGGAGTGGTGTTCTATTTTGGATCCTTTGATCATTTGTGTCTAAATTATAGAATCGCGGATCAAAAACTACTTTATCATCGTTCTGTTATTTCCCACACTCTCTTCCACATTATAACAAACATCTCTCTTGTTTCTAAACTACAGAAACCACACAACAAACATCTAACACTGTTTCTTCAATGTGCCTCTCTGCCTTGTAATCTGTGTGCTTCAGAGTGGCTTTGGTAACATGGACGGGGAGTACTGGCTGGGTCTGGAGGGGATCTTCCTCTTGGGGAAGCAGCTGGACTACAAGCTACTGGTGGAGCTGGAGGACTGGATGGGGAAGAAGGTCTATGCCCAGTATAACAGTTTCCACCTGGAACCGGAGAGCGAAGGATATAGGCTGCGTCTCGGCACCTACCAGGGCAACGCCGGAGACTCACTCGCCAGCCACAACGGCAAACAGTTCACCACCCTGGATCGTGACAAAGATGCTTTTTCAGGTAGAGGCGGTTGCTTAATCTAACCTATTGATTGAGATCAGTATGCATCGTTATCCAGTTTAACTTTTCTTCTTGAAACACAACAAACCAGGACAATCGGTATAGATTAGGTTAGATTAAACTTCTTTGTCCCAAATGGAAATTTGTCTAGGGACTGCCATGCCATGGGTTGCTACACTACAGAGACATACAATTACAAAAACAATGCAATTACATACGTGACAATACAAGAGGACAATAGTCACACATTTTTACCACCAAAATTCTTCACAGGGATAAGAAACAGGAACAGGCCACTGTTTTTCCATACTGAGATATGTTCTTACCTGAGATTAGACGAGTTGATGCGTACCTGTCTGGTCTATACGTGTGCACTCAGTCACGGAAAAAGACCAAAGATAATGTTAGCATTTAGCCTCTCCTTTTCTCCTCTATGGGGCCAAACGGGGGTGAAGTTAGAAGCGACCAAGCTCTTCCACGTTTCCGCTATTTTAATGCGGTTACATCAGTAGTTACACGGTCCAAGTAGAGTCACACAAAATTAAACATGTCGATTTTCTAAGTGGATATAAAGGGGTACTATATCATAAGGCGTAATAACACCTTAGGAGCACTTCGACCTCCGCGCAGTAATATCTTCACTTTACTGCTACTTTATTCTTCCACGTTTTCCTTATTACATACGGTGTGTAATGGGAAAACATGGAAGGGCTTGGTCGCTTCTAACTTCACCCCCGTTTGGCTCCATAGAGGAGGGGAGTAGAGGCTAAATGCTAAAAACATCTTTAGTCTTTTTGTGTGACTGAGCGCATGCACAAAGACCAGACAGGTACGCATCAACTCGCCTAAGGTTAGGTAAGAACATATCCCAGTATGGAAAAACAGTGGCCTTTTCCTTTAAAGGCAAGATTCACTACTTTTAGCGAGTAAAACAGTCAGGTCAACCGCTGTTTGGGCCCAAAGATTGATTCCTCCTTAGCCTCATGCAATATCCACTGTCAATGATGTAATTGTAAAAATGATTTTGAAAGGTTAATGTGAATAAACCTAGTGCTTCTTTTCCAGGTAACTGCGCCCACTTCCACAAAGGAGGCTGGTGGTACAATGCTTGTGGGCAAACAAATCTGAATGGAGTCTGGTACAATGGGGGAGTGTACCGCAGCAAGTTTCAAGATGGCATCTTCTGGGCCGACTATGGAGGAGGTTTCTACTCTATGAAGGGTGTCCGCATGATGATCAGGCCCATTGACTGAGCACAAACTCTGTTTCAAATATTTAAGGCAATGGAGGAAAGCTGTCTTGAAAAGGTGTCACCTTTGTGGACATTACTAACTGCCTGTGTTGTTTCTTTCCAACATTTGCAGTTAATCAAGTCGTCATTCTGAGCTGTGTTTTCCTCATTACAAAGTCGGCCTACTGAGTGAAAGACTTTCATTGATTACTTTCTTAAGCTCAAGCAACATGGAATTCAATCCAGCTCTTCCTGCCATTCAGAGAAATGTCTGGGAACACATAAATGGTGCTTTACTTATAGTACTTACAAGATGGAAAAGACATTTTGCTAATGTTATAAAGATTGTGATGTTTTTCTCTGATCTTGTTAAAGCATATTTTTGTATGTCTAAATGTGAAAAACACACGCACACACACAAGGACACACAATATATTTCCACCCAACACTTAAAATGACCCTTGTACAATTTGTAAAACACCCTTTTTCGTGTTCAAATGACAAGAACCTATAATATATATGTACAATTAACTTATCATAACAAAAAAGGGCCTGGTGTCCTGAAGGAGCAGTAAATTATCCTAGCAGGAATAGAAGTAATTTCCTTGACTGTATAAATGACAATCATTCTTCAAGTGTGCTCAAGTAAAAACTAATGGAAATTGTGGTTATATGCGTTTCTCATTTTCATGTTGACTAATTTTAGGCATGGCCGTTTGTGGGAAGGAACTAGAAGATGAAATTTGTTTTTAGAAAGAAATTGTAGAGATGAGTGGATAAACTGTGCTGGAATTAGTTCAGATTTCCAGGTTACGTTCCCTCTCCCTTTGTATTAGATGGAGAGAAATTTACATTCTTTCCATGCGAGTGTAAAGTAAATGTTTTCTTTCAAATATCTTCCATGGCTTTCTATTGTTACTGACAGATGTTGAAAGGATCCGCAAAGGTCCCAAAGAGCACTTACTCACGGTAGTGGCTGTGGTGCTTTGAAGAACAGACTGCGCATTACAGACAAAGCTTTTGGTTTCTAGCTGAAAATAAATTCTCTTATAATCCCATTTACCCACAGTGGCCACCACACCCACTTATTACGCAGTTTGTTATAAAATTGAAAAAATGCAGCAGTGTCTTAAACACAAAGCCCATTTTGTTGACAATAGCGATAGATGGTCAGACTAATAAAAGTTTAAACACATGAGTCACTGTACTTAACAGAACTGTAAATCATCATGTTTTGTTACGTCTTTATTAAAATGTGAAAACCAAATAGATTTATTTTCAGGCAGAATGTTTTGGCCTTTTAAATTATGACTGTTTATTATATAAAGAAAATAACATGGCCTATGCTTACAAATCACTAAAACATGAGAGAATGGACTGACTGTCAAACATTGTATTCTCTATTCTCTATTACCCTGTTGAACTTTGCCCCGGGATAGCCTTCAAAAACATGTAATTTTGGGCAAGCGTATCTTGCTTTTAATAATAGAAATTCTGTTCATAACCGGCTCTACAGACTGAACCTATTGTTTTGTTGCAGTTTTGTGTGCAGATTCAGAATACAACAATTCTAGGACTTCAACCTAGAATTCGATGACACTATTAGAAAGCAGAATTGAGTGGTGTTTGTGTGTAGATAAGTGAATACTGCCAATGTGCCAGTGTGGAACGCACTTTTCAGTATGTCACACTGCACGCAGAGAACTCTTACATTTTAAGCTTCCTCAGGGACATGTAAATGAAATGTCTATGGTTAAACCTGTACCACAATAACCTCCGTCCTGCACTTGCTTCACTGCAGTTCACTGTAAACTGCACTTAGTGTAGTTAAGCTGGTGACCTCCTTGGGTCGTTTGGAGGGGACCACACTCTGCCCTCTACCACAGCGGTGCCTGGACAACATCGACTGGTCAAAGCTTTCTTTGTCAGTGTACTGTCCTCAAGGTCGGAGGTTCACCACGAAAATGCACTGGGTTTGGAAGATTCATGAACAAATCAGGCCAGACTGCGAGGTTGTGTTTACTAAAAGAGGTCACTGTTAGTGGAAATGTTCGTGTGGCCAACTCATTTATACACAAAAGCTCAGTTACTGTCAGACGCCTAATCAACTGAAGGGAAGTGGAGTTGTTTTCTCTGTAAACAAGCACATAATTTCTGCCTTTACTCTTTCAGTTTCATTAGAAGACATTTGTTGAAGATGAATGCTCCTATGGTAGGCTTAAGTGTAATAGACAGAAATGAAGAGGCCCTTTCCACTGCAGATAGACATGGAGTTTCCATGTCCTTATTAGTAGTGCACACTTGAAGATATTTCTACCCATTTAATGAGTTTTTCTTTTCTTTTTTATGTGCGAGAAGGCCAAAAAGTTTCTAGACACAAATAAAATGCTGCTTATTATTAATACAAAGAAAACCTATGGTCTTAGATCATATTTCTAAGTTTGGCATAACATGTGTTTTTCCTGAGCTCAGAAATAAAACTAAAAAAAAAGACAATGACCTCAGAAAAGTAGTTTATTTTAGTTTATTCGAGCATTAACTATGCGTGCTGTGGACTCTGCTTAAACAATCATGCTTATAGTGATAGATGCCCAAGTCCACACCGGAGGTCTGGTTTAGGCTTTACAATTGCCTGGGGAGAAAGAGCACGAGGGACTATCAGACTGACTGACTGACATCCCCCTTGTTTTTATACCACAGTTAAAACAGTGGCCTCAAAGCACAAACTTGCTCACTAAAGCAAAAGCCACAGAACCACAAGGGGCAAAAGAGAGGAGCAATGAAGCACAAAGAAATACTAGTCTAATACTTCAAAAGCAACACACACACAAACACAAACCCACAGGAAAGCAAGGGGGAAGTGTTCATAAATCACCTCACAGACTTTTCAGAGAAGGAATAAACAGTGATTCCAATTAATGGTGTTGTGCAGTGTTTATTTTTTGGGGAACACTATAGGCATACATTAGGTTAGTTTACCTTATTGCACTTAATAGAATTGATCAAATGTGTATAGGCCTAAGTGCAGGTGTTTAGAAGCTCAAGTCGTAATGCTGTAGTTCAGTGGGTAAATGCAAGCACCAAGAAACATTTAGAAATATATTTGTTGGCACCCATAGATGTTAGGCCTATATATAAAAACATAGTCTGGTTGGCTTGGCGCTTAAATTAAGGTCTGCTGCCATCTAGTGGATATTTACGGGCCACGTTTTTCTCGTTCGTTTTTTCTTTTTTTAACCGGGCATAGACATCGCAATCTTGAAGAACGAGCAAGCTAAATAAAGCACGTTGGGAAATATTTTTTAGAATATAGCAGCATAACGAAGGCCTGACAACTAAATATACTGTCAATGCAACCAACGCATTTACCGGCCTATCTATGTCAGGCTAATAAAAGGAACTGGGTCACTCTGCCATAGACAATCTATTTCCACAATTATACGCCAAATACCATGAATGTATCCAATATAAAATCAACCGAGCCACAAATTTAGTTTGTTGCAGAAGTTGTTGGACAACAAAGCGCACTTCGCAGCAAAAGGACAGTCGCTTGTGAGTGACGTCATTCCAAGCGACGAAAAAACAATGGCCGCTCACGCAAGCGAGCTCGAAATTGCAAAGAAAAATCTTACTGATGCAATTGGAGAGAATGTTAAACAGTAAGTTACTAAATGTTTAATTTTACGACGTATTTTCTGGCATTCAGGTTCTTCCGAAGTGCAAAAGGAAATCACGCTTAAACCACATTACGCTACTAGTCTTGCTTGAGTTGTTCATGGACCTTTATGGGAGGCTGAAAATCATGTGAATACATCTCATATTGTTGATGAGAAGTTTCCCCTCTGTTTGTATAAAAGACGCAGGGGAGTTGCTTTGTATTATCACAATGCAGGTTGCCTTAAAAGGAGTGTAAAACTCACAATTGAAAGGAATACCTTATTTTTGTTGTAATCTTGTCTGTTTGCAGCTACTGGGCCAATCTGAAACTGTGGTTCAAACAGAAGATCAGCAAAGAAGAATTTGACGTTGAGGCACGACGTCTGCTGGCCCAGGAAAATGGTTGACACTTGTATCTGTAAAGATTTCATTGTAATGTCTTTAGATTTCTGATTTGTTTCTGTTTATTTTCAGTACATTTTCACAATGACTTCCTATTGGCTATTCTAACGCGATGTCAGATCATTGTCTCCACACCAGGTACAAGAATATCTATAACTATAATTCTTGGTATCAACCATTAACCTACGGATCCACATTTCTATCTCTGTTCCTCCAGAGGGTGTCCCGTTACAATGGTCTAGTGGCCCTGCGTCAAAGCCAGGAAAACCAAAAGTGAAGAAGAAAAGTTCATCAAGGCAGAAGTTTGATGTAAGTCTTAATTAATTACTTTGAGTACTTTGGTTGGTAACCCAGTGTTAAATACCAAAATATTGTACGGGTTATTTAGCACAGATTTCAGCCTCAGAACCCGCTGAGTGCCGCGCAGCCCTTCAGTCCCCGGGAGGCAGGTGGAGAGGAGGAAGAGCTGCGTCTCAGTGCCCACACATTATTGCTCCCAACACGAGGTCAACTGGAGGCCCGTATGATGGTGACGGCTTTTGAGCTGGGTCTGGATAACATCACAGAGGATGCTGTCAACACGATGGTCTATGCTGTTGAGGTCTGACCTGATATGACAATTCATTCACAAAAGCTTTATTGAAAGATCTCTACAGAAACATACCTTATTAACTTATTTTGGCCATTCTGTCACAAACGTGATCTTTTTCAGCATCATTTAAAAGATGTCTTGACGGCTGTGTTAACCCGAAGGAAAGCTTACCGATTACGGGATGGTCATTTTCCCTATGCATTTGGTAGCGATGTGATGCCTCAACCCTATCTGAAAAATAGTCTAGCTGCTTATCACAGTGTTATGGAATGGTAAGAGCAACATGGTTTTCTATTTCTTACGATGTACAAGATAATAACTATAAATTGTTTGATAAAAACATTTCAGCCCTCCGCCAAGTGCCTCTCTTCCTCCTGGGCCTCCAGTTCAGGTGTCACCAGATGAGGCTGAACAGCAGGCTGTTCATTTATTAGCATGTTCAGCTGATACTCTTCCTGCACCCCTACCTCCAATCAGTATGTTCGATCTGCTAGAAGCATTACGAGTGAGTAATTCATGCTTGGTATCCTAATCAACAATACCATTGTTAAAGGTTGGGCATGTAGGACATTATGTATATATTTCACACATATGAAGTAAACTTGTCAAAATTAACTTAATTGATTAATTGTATTTTACTTGTGATAATTCTATAGTTATAATCTAATCAAAGTTTATTTATATAACACTTTACAAAAACACAAGAAAGACCAAAGTGCTTCACGAAAGATAAAACAACTTAAACACAAAAATCATCATCAGGAGCAAATATATATATATATTTACTTTTTGTTTGTATTTTCAACACTGATTAATTGAATCAGAAAACAGAATGACCCACTAACGCTCACAAGAAAGGGCAATCTCTTTCTAATCCCTGCACATGCCCTCAATCAGTTTCTAACTTGTGCTTGTACAGGCCTCTAATAGTTAAGCGTAGTGACTTATCTTTAAAATGAGCCTGTCCACATGAGAGTAATTTGTTAAAACTGTGTGGGTTCAACTAGTTAAGAATCCTTGCCACAAACCGTCCCTTTAAATGTATTATTCTGAATCTTTGTTGTTTTATTAAAAATTCCACTATTAACCACTTGTAACTGACTTTATTAGGTAAGCCGCAGCGTGATGCCTTCCCATACAATGTATGCTCTCAATATGGAGCGCATTCTGTCGCGGCTCTGGCACCCCAGTCATGAAGAACTTGAGCAGGACCATGTGCACCGGCAGAGAATCTCGTCAAAAGATGGTATACTTATAGGTTGAAAGACCTGCACCAATACTGAAACCTTCAGATGACATTCATCCTAATACTATGGGATCCTCTTGTAGTTTTTGTGCAGAATAAGAATCATTGGACCAACACTTGTTACTTAAGACCATTTTGAGACATTTGGATCAGAGAAGCCATATTGTGTTTTCCTCACTTTTATACACTATTTATAGTCCTGAGTTTTCTCAAACTATTATGGAAATTTGGCCATAATAGTTTGGCTCACAATATGTTATAATGTGATTATTTCAGCTTTTGTTATGTACAGTGTTAATAAAATGTTTTGGACTGATAACATTTGATAAGATGTCAGGACTCAGGAGATATAAGCATTTTAAAGATATTATCCAATACCAGAGGCAAGTAAATGTTCCATATCCATAATGTTCCATATTTTGAAGTAACCATCTTTGAAGAGTAGTTGTACCATACAGTACTTGTTCCACTGTCCATGAAACTTTTGTGGCAAAAACTTCACGATTTATTTTTTAAAAGGTCATTTTCTTAGAATTTGCCACCACTGGAACATCAGGCTTTTACACTCACTCAATACTCAAGTAGCATTTCCCCCACCATTTTTACTCTTCAGTAGCATTTTGGTCATTACTTTTAACATCTACTTGAGTACAATGATTTTAAAGTAACGGTACTCTTTATATTTGGAGTCTTCTTCCCACGTCCTTCTATTATTAAGGTGTGTCGGTGATCCACAGAATAAGCAGGTTACTACTGTTGACAGGACGATGATTCAGAGACGCAGACGCTCGTCCCATGCCGCGTCAGAAAAACTTGCCATATTTGGGCGTAGGGTGCACTTCCGAGGCGCCGCTGCCCAATGAAGGAGCGCGCTGGATCATGTCGTCAGGCGGTGACTCACTGTCCCGTCCGCCCCCCAATCTCCTCAATAACAAATCCTACTTACGGTAACCTGGACTAACAGTAAACAGGGCCTGTTGTGCGTTTTTACGCATTAAAAAAAACAATAAAACTGAAACAGGCATAAACTACATGTTAAAGGCTTTTATTGTATTACAAGTCTCAAGTGCTAAAAATACAATACAACGTAGAAATGTTAAAAAGTGTTATTTTAGGTCTAACGTTAATTACACCCAAAGGACAAAACTGTATGGAAATATTAAGGAAATAAGGCATCCGTCAGTAAACGCAACATCCATTAAAATCCTTGTGTGAAATGTTTCTGTACAATTGCTGGTGGAACACTCAGTGCTTAACAAGTGAAATGCGGTTGATCAGTGAATCATGCAGGGTTAAACTCAGTTAACCTTGTAGTTTTTTCATTAGCAAATAAAACCGGGACAGTCAATGTGGAATAGACGGTCATAAACTGCACCCTTGAGGCAAAGCACCTGCCCTGTGACAGGATGGGCTTCCTTTTCATAGTCTTTAAGCCTCATAGTCTTGGCCTGGGCGAATAGTGAGAAAACAAAAGCACTGATGTCCGTACACAGTCTGTAGGTGACTTGGTCCCAAGTGTCACTTAAATGTTTCTAGTAAGCCTGGAGCTGTTGCGTGAGAATTAGTTGGCAGCCACTGTTTACATGGTCCATAACCTTTTGCTTGAGCAGCGCCAGCTCGTCTCTCAGAATATTGGCAGAGGAAACCAACTCAGTGTTTTGAGTCTTCAGGTTTTTCACCCTGTCCTCGAGCCTGGAGATCCTTTCCAGTTTCCTTTTCCGGCATTTGGACGCGGCGACCCTGTTCCTCATGCGTTTCCTTTCCGCTTTGATGCGCTCTTGGTTTTCCATGTCGATAGGGGAGAGAGGTGGGGTCTCCCCGGACAAATCTGGCACGATTTGAGGCTCCTCTTTGAGCGCATGGAGCCGCTGGTGGTGAGCCGCCGCTAGTGGTTGATCCACGTGATTGTGTGGAGGTGGGATGAGTGGATAGCTTGTAGATGAGAGTTTTTCATGGGAAGTTGCAGAACCCCCATTACGAGCAAATGCGCCCAAATTGGTATACTCCGGTGGCTCTGTGCGCGCTGTACAGCTGAACGGGGCACCTCCGTCTTCGGACCCCGGGCCAGATGTCGCGTTATTATTGCCACTGGGCTGCGTGTCAGAATGGGCTGCTGGTGCGGGCATTTGCTGGTAATGAAGTTCCGCTAGCGCCTTTACGAAGCCGTCGGCAAAGCCCTCCTGCTCGTCCGTGATGTTCTTGGGACACACGAACTGTGTCGGGGTGGGAGTAGTCAAACCGGTACACGACTGAATGATGAGCCTCTCGAGCTCAGGCGAGGCCAGCTTTAGTAAACCCACGTCAGGGGACGTCAAGATGTCCAGAGCCTTGGCGCTCAGCTGCGGCTTGAAGTTTTTTGGGTCATTCAGATTGAGTGTCATTGTCTGCTTGAGAGTCTTGGGGTTAAATGCAAACACCCCTGTCCCGTCGTGCTGCGCGCTAGAGGCGCTCTCTTCGTAGAAGGTTGTTTCCATTTTTCTGGACATACAGTTTCCTACCTCAGGTCGAAAGATGTTTTAAAAGTCCTTTATCATAGCCTACGCACCGTGGCTCAGTTGTTCCTCCCTGAAACTGTTGTTGGTCCGGTTATTGTTGAAGTTCAACTCTCTTGACAACTGTCCCAAGAAAACTTTCCTTCGTCGCGAGTAGCACAATCCCGAACAAAACGCTGTTCTCCCGCCTTCGCATTTGATTCACACACTGACATGTACCAGATATTTGTTTACCTTCTCTAAAAGTATAACAACGTATTCGCCGGGACAATACTTTGTATCCCCTCCAACGTGGAGACGAACTTTATCCAGCTCTGAGCTGCAGCCCCTCTGAAAATAACAATGATGTCATTTGTACGGCCTCTGGTTGGTCAAAGATGATGTGATGGGCGGGGAATATCTAATGACATGCAGGTTGCTGTGACAACAACGCATTGCCACGCCCCCCGCGATGGCCGACGGGATTAGGTAATGCAGACTGGAGCAATGTACTCTGGGATTACGTAGTGTTTTTGAATATTTAGTTACCCGCTCAATTATTCTGCATGTCCCATATCGAGGCCGATAGAGGACCTGGACTTCAAACACAATGTAGCCCATTTTAGAATGTAGGGTTTCCCACCGATTTAATAAGGCTTTTAATGTGTTTTATGTGTTGTTTTTCTTGCCATTTTTGTATTATTGTATTTCTGTGAAGCTTTTTTGTGTGTGTAGAAAAGCCCTATGGCTTCAAATAATATAAAATATATCATTAGCATTATTTCTTTATCTAGGCTATTTACTATTGCCTGAAAATCGTTCCCAAATTGATAAAAGCCACTAAGCATTCTCTAATTCAATCAACAAACTGAAAAAACACAATTGTGTCCTTACTTAAAGTCAGTTAATTTAGCTGAAAAGTACTTTAACTGCTGTCCAGTACGTCTAGCCCATTGTATTATTCAACATGTTCTCCTCAAACCACCTATAAATAAGTTAACAGTCCCAGACAGCCTTAGAGGCCGCTCTCCTATGGTTCATGCACTTCAGATCCCAACAGCTGTGCTCCCATTCAGAAGGATTTGACACTTGTGGGTGCATACAAGTTCATTGATACTTGAGAGCTGTTTTTATATGGATCCAACTGTGCTTCAATGGGACAGGTTCACTCAAGATTTAATAACTACCAAAAGTGTCTTTAACACGGCAGGGTATTGACTCATTAAAATATATAGACTGGGGACCAAATATACCGTTTTCATTGTAGACGTGCTTTTACAGTATTGTGTATTTGCTTTTTCCAATCCACTAATTGTTATTGTGTTGAATATTACAAATTGATTATTACAAATATTTAAGTTAAGGCTCCCTTGCTTATGTCCTTGTCCAGTCTTGTGAAACAGGCCTTAAAAGGCATCAAAGGCTGCCTGGTTTTGTAAAGAAACTGAAAACCTGAAGGCAATTTGTCTGACTAGTGTTGCAATGGCGATGGGATTAGCTATTTATTTTTTAAAGCAGTGCTTTAAGTGGGCCGGCCTTGGCAAAAAATAGAGTACCAGCACTTCTTTTTGTCCACTTAAAGTACTGTTTTAAAGTCAAGCTTCAGTTCAGTGATTTTAAACATATCCTAGTGCACTAACATTTACGAGAAAACTGAAACATGGACTGCTAAACAAATAGGGATATCAGATTTCGGAGAATGTTTGTCCTGGTCCAAAGTTGTTAAACCAAAATGGTTTAACAACTTTCACCATATTGGGACTCCAATCCAGGGAGGTGCAATACAATACAATGCAATTAAAAAACGAAATAAATAAATGTAGGTTGAGGACTACTAAAGTGATAGCCGTGCAAGTATCCCCTGTATACACCTGTATCTGTTGAGAACATGCCCTTCCTGCCTCCCCAGTCAGATTTTCCCAATCAGCTCCATTCAGACAACAGTGCTTCCTCTGCCCTGCTCTGGCTGTTTCCACTGCTCACAGCTTTCCAATCACCCTCCCAGCAGGCCTCCTTCCTATTATTATTGAAACTAAAGCCCTTGGAAGTTCTTTCATGTGAAAAACAAATTGTGCCTATGCTACAGTGAGGTTTGATTACTACTTGAGAAGGGTGGACTATGATGGAGATTTCAAAACACTATCTAGTTTGTTTGCTGAAGGCCATCTGTGTCTTCCTGTCCTGCCGCTAAGTTTCTCTGTACTCCATCTCTGTTGATTATTCTGAGTCCAAACACACGGATCACACCCAGCAATTTCCCACTGACAGCTGTGAGTCCTCTCAAACATGTGACCCAACATCCTAGCCACCCCTTGCCCAGTTGTTTCAACTCAAATAAATCGATTGACCTAAATCATTTAAAGCCACACCGCGTAGAATGTCCAATGAATACAATTCAAATACAAGCATTTATTTTATGACAGATATTTTCATCAATGAAAAATACTTCATATGTACAAACAAACATGTACTTTACCAGCGGAAGTGGGTATGTCCATTTAGATGTCGAAGAAAGTCAGCAGAATGAGAGATTTGAATAGTTTAAGTTCTCATCCAAATCCATTCTTTGATTACCCACTGCAGAAATATAATCTTCTGTGTTGAGCTGATCATTAGGAGCATGTTTTGTAGAGCAACAGTATATATCCAAAAATGTTACGCAGTGTGCCTTTACATTTCCTGAGCCAGTGATTCTCACACCTTTCACACATCGTACCATCTCGTAAAATAGGCCTCAAGCAAGATATAATTAGGACAAAAATACACCTAAATTGGACTATTGTCTAAACTGTGTGTAAATAACATTAAAATGAATAAAGTCTAAATTGCAGATGACCCTCAAGATAGATAATGCAGTACATGCATAGCCATAGTTTTCTTTATTCATGGGAAACAAAATATGGCTCCATACACTGGTAGGGTGAATATGGGTAAAGTTGGAAACTTCTTGAAAATTCAGTTTCCACCTCATTTTTGTTTTGGAATTAAATGCCAAAGTCTTAATGTTGTATATTTTAAAAAAGCTTTAGATGTCTATTTTACACCAGTAGAGGAAAAAAAGTCAAATGTTTAACACAAGTTATAATTTTGCCTCAAACACAGGTTGGTCCAATGATACATTTTTCGAGGTGCTATTGGTAAAGTGGGACACTACTAAAATTATGTTTTGTTTTATTCAAAATCATTAATATTATTGTAGCAACTACCTTTTTTGAATATGTGAAGAGGTTATGAATAATAATAACAAAGAATGGTTGTAATGGTTCTTCTAACTGTTGTGTGAGACATAGGCCCATCATGGACCTGTGTCTGATGTGCAGCCTGTGCTGTCAGACATGTTCCAGTGTGGAATAACTAACCGGGAGCTTTGGTATAAACTGACAACAAGAGTGACAGGACAATGGAAGAATAATACAGTAAAGTGCCTTCATCAGATTTACTTTTGTTTATAAATGAGTCAGGAATAATATGAAGGACATGCCCAAAAAGCTGAGGTGGCTCGGGCATCTGTTTCGGATGCCTCCTGGTCGCCTCCCGCGGGAGGTGTTCCAGGCATGTCCTAGTGGGACAAGGCCTCGTGGAAGGCCCAGGACACGGTGGTGGGACTATGTCTCCGAGCTGGCCTGGTGTCGCCTCGGGGTCCCCCCAGAACAGCTGGAGGAGGTGTGTGTGGATCGGGAAGTTTGGGCATCTCTGCTGAGACTGCTGCCCCCGCGACCCGGCCCCGGATAAAGCGGAAGAAAATGGATGGATGGATGGATGGACATGCCCAAAAAGAGTTCGTAGTGAACAAGAGCTACAGTTAAAACTTCAATCAGAAATGTAATCATCAGAAAACTTGATCAAAACAAGAAATATAGAGTTAAATTTATCTAATTTGAAGATGTATAAATAAAAGAAACACCTAATACCCAGGATTTTCCACAAAAATACACTGTCCCACTTTGCCAATATGAGACTTAGTGATAAAATCGCTTATAAAAATAAAAGTATAAAGAATAAACATGTGATTTTGAGATGTTTTGTTTGCAGATGCATTCTATTATATAATCTATCAACAAAAATCTGCATGTCTGTTAGTTTTAAAAAGTTATAACCTTAAGCTCATAAATCCCCAAATATTGCTATAATAATAATGCTATGTAGGCTACATAACCCCGCTTTTTTATTACTTGGTGGTAGATTATGGTTTGCTACGCCATATGAAGTGAAGTTATATCCACAGAACCATTATTTTCTTAACCTGCACTTTCTAATTAATAGGTGTGTTTATATTTTTAGTAATAAAATATGACACATTAAAAAATAATCATGATTAAAGTTAAGTGTCCCACTTTACCCATTGTCTCACTTTACCCATATTCACCCTATTAATTAGTCTGTAAACAGAATACTATAAAATTGTGCATTTTAATGTTGGATTGTTAATATGTTATGTGGAGAAAACGGTCAAACATGAGACAATAATACAGTAGTAATGCGCAATACAAATTTTACATACATTAAGTACTAACACTGGTGACCTAACAAACAATCCTGCTGTGAGCGTGTGGGGAGGGACCGGAGGGACGGGGGAGAGCATTGAAGCAAATATAAGGAGGGGAGTCATATTTCTATGGGGGAGTCGGGGGCGTCGTTGTGTGTTTTGCAACTTTGTGCTTTTTGGCCTCGCAGGGGATCCGTATATCTGCTTTGTTGCTCGGCTCAAAGTACAGTTTTTTTTTTAATAAACTTAAACCTCCGCTATACCTTTAACATGTTTTTCACCAAGTAGTAAGATCAAACACGGAGGTAAGTGTTAAATAAATAATTACAGATCAATATTTGGTTTGCTGAAAGAAGATGCAGTGAATCTTGCACTCGTGTTTTCGCTTGGTGCTACATCAGTGTTAAATCAAAAGCAGGAGGATGAATACATACGTGTTTGTGTAGGTAGTAGGCCGCCTACAGCTACATCTTTTTGTTGTCTGTTCCTCCGGATAGGATAGTTCCCCCCGGATAGTTCCCCTACCGCTAAAACGTACAATTGGCCAAAATGTGTGTTTGCCTGTGCGAGTTGCCCATGGCGCAGATTGACAGCCTACCTGTGGCTACCGATTATGAATAATGACTGCAGCATGGTTCTTTAAGAAACTGGTAACACAGGCTTGTAAAGCGCAATGCAAATCTAAGCCATCATCATTATTGTTAGTTATTTATGGCTTGAGCATGTGTTTCTGTTGATTATTTTCTAATTGTCCTTTTCTTCATGCAGAGAGTCGTCCACATGGCTGAGATGTTCTACGTGGGAGTGGATGTGGGCACTGCCAGCGTGAGGGCAGCACTAGTGACCAGAGAGGGTTTGCTTAAGAGCTCTGCGGAAGAGCCCATCAATATCTGGGAGCCTCAGTCCGACCACTTTGTCCAGTCTTCCTCTGACATCTGGGCTAAATGCTGTATTGTAGTTAAGGTGAGAATAGATTACTATTGTTATATGAAGTGGGCTTCTCCACCATGCTTTCAAAACTAAAGCAAGTAAAGGTTTGTGTTGAATGTACATGTTACAGAGGGTAGTCAATGGTGTCGAGAGGAGCCAGATACGAGGCATAGGCTTTGACGCTACCTGCTCTCTTGTGGTTCTGGACGAACATTTTCAGCCTGTTTCAGTCTGTCACAGTGGTAAGAATGATGTTCCTAAACTTTATACTTGAACACATAGTATTGTTTTTCTATGTATTTCATTGTTTTTTCTTATTTTAGGAGACTCTAGGAAGAATGTTGTGATGTGGATGGACCACAGAGCGGCAGAGCAGGCTGTACGTATAACAAATTCTGGTCATCAGGTCCTAAGTCGAGTGGGAGGGGTCATGTCTCCGGAGATGCAGCCCCCTAAACTCCTGTGGCTCAAAGAGGTGAGAGGTGAGAGAGGCCACCACAAACAGCATATTGTGTTTCTACAAAGTCTCTATTACTTAGCATTTTGAGGTAATTTAAACACATCAGTTTATTTTTTGGCAAATCAAGCACATAACTGCTTCTTCTGTGTATTGTATGGGAGATTTTCAAATATTGTCGATTAGACTGGGACATGGGATATTTTATCTCGTCTACAATGGAAATTCCTGGAGCCTAGTCATTAACACTCTAGCATAAAGAACACATTTTGCTCTAACTGTGTCTCATTCTTTTCTCTGTTGTAAGAATCTGAAAGAGAGCTGCTGGAATAAGGCGGCGCATTTCTTTGACCTTCCAGACTTCCTGTCCTGGAAAGCAACAGGCTCATTGACAAGGTAACATCGTAAGGTCAAAAGTCAAAGTCAGGTTTATTGCCACAACCCTTACCCTTACATGTAGAGAACATTTTCTGCTAATTGTTCTCAAACTTTCAATGTGAATATTAAGTGAGGACTACTGTAAAGGCATCAGTAATAGACACTTTAAGTCAGGGGTCTGTTTTATGTATATTCAAGTGGATTAGTTTTTATTTTTATTTGACACAAATATAAGAAGGACACAGATAGGCCTGGAGTTCACTGTTGAATTGAGGCTATTTCAAACACACATACAAATACAGACTTCTGTTTGTTGTATTCCGTGGTTGCAACTGGTAAAATTTAACAAAAGGTTAAAACTATTTGGGGGCAAAATAGCTCTTTTGATAATGAAGATTGCAGACCCCTGCCCTAAGTGATAATATGTTACGCTTATTTTATGTGGTACGTATGTATAATTAATGTATCATGTCAAAATTGAGATATTCTTTCTTTCCATAAGATCCTTATGCACATTGGTGTGTAAATGGACGTATTGCCCCCCAGAAGGATGGGATGACAGTTTTTGGACTGTCATTGGACTTGCAGACCTTGTGGAGAACAACTACTCCAAAATTGGTAAAGTTGTTATTATTTCTATTCCAAACAAATCGTTCGACTCTCATAGATTTCTGGCCTATTTTCTCCAGGTAATGTGACCTGTTCCCCTGGCAGTTCTCTGGGGCAGGGTATGACATCAGAGGCTGCTGCAGATTTGGGTTTGGATCCAGGAACAGCAGTCGGTGCTTCTCTTATTGATGCTCACGCTGGAGGATTAGGTAATAAACACATTTTCAAGTGTTTTTTGCTGTGTTTTCAGGCATATACTTTTTGATATTTAAGCGTCAGAATTTATAACGGAAGTGAAGGTACCTACAGGACCACACCTTGGTCCTGTAGGTAACTTGATCCTGGACATCTGGTTTTGTTCTAAGAGTTCGACCACACATGAACCCTACCCTCTGACCTCAGTGGTGGCCCCTGCAGATCATACATTGTTGGTTAAGTCAGAGGTTATAGAACGCTCTGCACTTTTAGCTGTTGTAGATGTCAAAGTGATGTACTCCCCTGACCCCAATATGTAGATGAGGCCTCTACCTCAAAACAAACCCAGCACAATATTCCAGCGATTAGTGTCACTGCTCTGAACCACAAGAAGGTAAATGAAAAACTTCAAAGTATCATTGGCTTTGATCTTCACGTCAGAATAAAAAGCCCAAGGCAAAACTTTTGAGTTCACTTGAATCAAATAGTGAATTATAATTAGGAAAATAATTGGAACTCATATATTTTTCTCATTAGGTGTCATTGGTGTCGACGTAAGAGGCTTCAATTTACCTTGTGAGAACCAACCAATCACTTCACGAATGGCCATGATCTGTGGGACCTCAACCTGTCACATGGCAGTCAGTATTCACACATAGTACTGGCCCTCTATTATATACTGTTAAACCTATTTGAATGTATTTGTTTGTTATTTTAGATTAGCCAGAAGCCTCTGTTTGTGCCAGGAGTGTGGGGACCTTGTCTGTCTGCAATGGTGCCTGACTTCTGGCTGAATGAGGGAGGACAGAGTGCAACAGGAAGACTGGTATGTTTACAAGATCTTTTAGTCATGCTTCACCCTAAGCTGTTTTGTGTAGTTTTATATATAATAATTGAAAGTGTTTCCATGTAAGGTAGTATGAACAGCTCAATTCATATTCTCCACATTTTGAAAAAAATGTTCTGATGTTTTTTTTTGTTTAAATTGAATCATCATAACATTTAATCTGTTTCTCTTCAGATTGACCACGTAATCAAGGGCCATGCTGCCTACACCCAGCTCCAGGAGCAGGCCAAACAAAAGTCAGGCATCTGTTCTGTTGAAACGATAGATGGTTTTAGTTCTTTAATTCATTGTGTTTCCTGGGTTGTAGATGTCCTTATACTGGAGAGAATCTTTACACATACTTGAACCGCCATTTGGACTCTATGGCTGACCTCACCTCTCCAGTTGACCTGCTCACTTCCTCGTTACACGTGTGGCCTGACTTTCATGGAAACAGGTCACCGCTGGCAGATCCGACTTTGAAGGGAATGGTGAGCCCCTGAGAAACACTGGATTGAGTGACTAAACCTGTAAAATGGTTTGAGATGCCATCGGATCATGTGCATGTTGTGTGTTGTAGGTTGTAGGGCTCACATGCTCCCAAACACTTGATGATTTGGCCTTACTCTATCTGGCTACTGTACAAGCCTTGGCTGTAAGTTTACAGTGTATAATATTGCTTGATGTTTGGTGGTTACAATGGTTCTTTCATTCTTCGTCTTTCTTGTTTTAAATTTTCTTTTAATTAGTTTGGTACCTTACATATTCTGAAGGCCTTGGAAGAAGCTGGTCATGACATCAAAACGCTTTTCTTCTGTGGTGGTCTCAGTAAGAATCCACTTTACGTTAAGGTCCATGCTAACGCCACAGGTAGGCTTTAAATCACTGAATAAACAAAAAATGTAGTAGTTTGTGTATGTGTTTCATGTTACTTTATGTCACTACTTACTTTGAAGGACTGCCAGTGGTGTTACCTGACCAGATGGAGGCAGTGTTGGTGGGAGCAGCAGTTTTGGGTGCATGTGCATCTCAGGACTATAGTTCAATACAGGTATTCGATTATATACTCTATATTCTCGTAGTACGGTTTTCAAAAAGAGAGTTCATACAATTATATAAATTATGTTTGATCTCCCCCAATCATCAGAGACAACAAACAAACACACACACACATGCAAATATATATCTGTGTTGTTATTATTATATTTTGTATTAATTTTGTATTAATTTGCTTTATTATTTTCCTTATTGCGAATTCTCTTAACAAAGTATGTCCCTTTGACTCAATACTCCCACCTGCTGGTTGATTCTATTTTTAACCAGGCTACAGTTGACAGGGATTTGCAGTGCATCGTAAATGACAGAATAGAGAGGATTACATTTTTTAGCTGTGTATAAGAGGTTGTTGCTTAAGAGGGGGCACCTCTTTAATCCAGATCTACTAAATATTAGGGATTACATCTGGGACTAAGTTGCACCTGTCGGCCCATTTTTAGCCCTAACTTCTGCAGCCTGTTGTTTTGTTTGATCCTGGAGTTGGACGAGTTGCGTTTTTAAGGTTTAGCTTGTGACAGCAGCGTGGGCTGGCACTGCTCTAGTCTTTCCCTGTTGATCAGCATGCTGCCCCTGCAGTTGTTACTCCCAAAAGTGGGTCACTTGAGGCCCATAACTGACGATGTGGTTTATGATTTATTGATGTATGTTTTAGGAGGCCATGGCGAAAATGGCTAAAGTGGGGAAAGTCGTCCTGCCTGATAATAAAGTCAAATGGTGAGACATATTATTTTCTGGAATAACACAAACATGATTGTAATAAACTGGTTCTGAATAAGGCTGGGACAAAATATTGTGTCTCACTGCAATACCATCAATACCAAGTATTGATGCTTTACCAAGTATCACAATACTTTCAATGCTTGTGTTTGGCGGCATCACTTTGTTTTCCAGTAACAACAAATATCTTGAATAATGTCAAATTGCATTTGGTTTATAAACTTTGGACACGTGACTTTTTACACATTTTAAGGTAAACGTGTTACTTATCATAATTACTTACTGTAACGCAATATGTATCGTATTGGCCTCTGAGTGTCATGATATGTATCTGATCATGTCAAAAGTGGATCGTCCCAGTTATAGGAGGCATCATTTTCTGTATTGTTATTATTATGACCCTTATTTGTAAACAACAAAAACAAAAAGCAAACGTAAACTATGCACTTTTAACCCAAACTTTCTTTTACCGCTGTTGTAGTTTCTACAAAAGGAAGTTCAGTGTGTTTCTGCGCCTTGTTGACCACCAGAGGGAGTACCAGACCCTTATGAGTCAGAATTGACGCTGCCCTTGTGATGTAGACACATAAAGTACTGAAAGGTCATTTCCTTTTCCTTTGAACTAATGTGTGAGGACAAAGTCCTGTTTTTTGGTAATCTGAGACTGTAATCTGAGACTGTTGCTGCAAATATACTGTGCTTGTTCATCTCGTGTGGAAGTGGATAATTGTAACCATAATATGGATGATGTGTATCTTGATTGAATACTTAAAAAGTGTAATGAATAGGATGAAAGAATTAAGAAAACAGCATTTCAAAATAGCAGCAATCCATTTCACGTAAATTTATGCAATATTTGATACAATGTATTAATTTAAAATACTTGAATTTTTCATACATTTAACATAATATTTTGTTTCTAACATTCCTAATAAATGTTATAAAATGACAGTTCGTGTTGGCCTATTTGATGATTTATTGATTTCAATCACATCGTATTGTACATTATTATCCTCTTTTCCTGTTTGTAAGTCATATGATGACCTACGGTGAGCTCACAGGAGCTCTGCTGATCAAAAATGATATCCTTCACTTGAAGAAGGGGACACCAAATCCTTCACAGCTGAGGTAACAGTCAGCTAAAATAGCATCACTCATTATGAAGGGAACAGGGTTAGCACCGCTGGCCAAAGCAAACACACTCTTTGTTCAGTAAAGCACATTTATTGGCCTTTTAAAAGAAGTCTCACCCAGGAAGTTAGTATTGGTGATTGTCAAGCACTTGGTTAGTTAGTAAAGAAACAATACACCGGGCTCTTGCTTCATATAAATCCTTCATTAAGGATAATAACTCTAGTAATCTAAGTGGAAATTAGACTTGTACCATGGACAATCATTTGCCCCTAAGATAATAAAAATGCTTAATAATTGAAGTACTGTAAGTACGCTATATCTTCCTCCACACATCAATAACGCAAGTAAAAGTAAACATGTTTACGTTAGTAAGTAATTACAGGTTAGTTATTTGGGTAAAATAATGACATCTGATGTAATTTCCAAAAGAGAGTCATCATGTTTATTTTATGAGTAACTACTGCCCTAATCTCTATTAATTACTATCTAAATGGAGCTGAATTGGTCTGTGCTCATGATTTGTGTGGTTGTGGCGTGTAGCGCAGGTACTTCCTTCCTGATGGCAGCTCTTTAGTGTAGACCCCAGTAGAAAACATGGAGGCTGCCTCTTGCTCTGATAGAGCTGGAGGCACCATGACACAGTCTCCTGGCTGAAGGGAATAAATGCCATTTAAAATATGTGGATAAGTCCATGAGTGTAATTAGATTGTGATGTTCAGTGTTATTTTTGTAGTTAATCATTAATTGGAAAAAAAACAAACTGTTTTTTAAATATATATATTTACTGTAAAGTATGTTGGTATAAGGGCATTACCTGCCAGTCAGCGGGTGTAGCCACCTGTCTGCCAGCTGTGAGCTGCAGGGAGTCGACCACTCTTAAAATCTCATCAAAGTTGCGTCCAGTTGTAGCAGGGTAGAGAATGGACAGTTTGAGTTTTTTGTCAGGGCTGATGACAAAAACCTATAATATACATATGCACAAAAGCAAATTAATCATAGTTGAGCTCTTCTGTGTTTTGCAGGGCGAGTAAAGGCCCTTACGCAGCGTGCAGTCAGGGGTATGCCATCTTTGTCTTTTTCATCTGGGTCCAGCATGCCTAGAGCCACTGCCAGCTCACGTTTACTGTCCGCGATGATGGGAAAGGGCAATGAGCTGCAAGATGACTCTTCACAATTGTAAGCCAGAATGTCCTGTGCAGTAAAAAGGAGTAAGCATGAAAGAATACAAAGTCAATCCTTTATGTGATTGCATCCAATACATGAAAGGGCTATCACATCTGCAAGAGCCAACCACAAACAGTTTCATTTTCTGTAGCATTGAGCACCTTGGCCCAGCCATGATGATCCTCCACAGTGTCGATTGAGAGGGCAATGATCTTGACATTCCTTTTGGTGAACTCATTGCTCAGTCGAGCCACCCTGCCCAGCTCCGTGGTGCACACTGGAGTGTAGTCTCTGGGATGGGTGAACAGGATGCCCCACCTGTGGAGACATTGGAGCACAAGTGATCAATCAAATTCTTCACTTTGGTCTTGGTCACCACAGTGAATACAAAGTAGGACAGGAAGTGACTTGCAAAGTGGTGTAAAGTGATGAGTTGTCTTTTTCATTATAATGAAAGCTTTGTAAAAGTGCTCAGGTCCAGTCATGCTTTTCAAGGCTAACTAGTTATTCATCTGATATGGTGTTCTCAAATAAATACAATATAGGCCTGTACTTTATATGGCCAGCCGATAACATAAAAGCCAAGGCAGTAAAAATAACTCAAAAAATAAAATAAATAGATAACAATTATGTGGTGTATCACTTACGAATCTCCATAAAATTCGTGCAGTTTGATCCTCCCAACTGTGGTCTCCGCTTCAAAATTAGGAAACACGTCTCCGAGCAGCAGTCCGGGCATGTTCAATGCATGTTCAATAAACACAAGTGTGCTCACCCCCGCTCCGGTAGACACACAGTAGGCGGAAACGACGCTGATGACCTGTACGCAGAGCTGAACTGTGGAGCCAGCACAATGCTGTCCATCTTTGATAGAGGCGCTCGATTTCATTTCTATGGAATTACAGAATAGATTTATATATTCATTCACAGTTTACATGAAATAGATACCGACGTAACGTAGTTTATTTTGGATCAGTGGGATATGCATATAAGTCGTTTATTATTAGCCACGTGACATGAGCAGTCAGTGCTCAACTTTTTGTGTTCAGATTTTGCGTCGCCAGGATTAAAGTGTTATTGTCAGCGGTCAGAGGACTTGCCTTCATAAAATGTCCAGACGGAATAGTTGCCGCGGAGTGTGTGGCGCACGGACACCAGCGGAGAGCCACAGGCGCAGAAGCTCCAGCTGCTTCTCACCTGGAGCTCCGGCTGAGGGCTTCTCTGTCAGTCTTAACCAGCCCATTTTTTCGATCGCTCTGCGCTTCTTGTTGGCCATAGATCTGTGGCTTTCCAAGCGTCTCGGCGTGTGCTCCTGTGAGGATGCAGCGTGGGGGAGCATACGACCCCTGGTGCGGCTCGTGGAGTTCTCGGGTCACGTCGCTCCGTGGCTCTTCGGCGCCGTGTACACGCTGCTCCGTGGGGAGACCGTGGAGGAGCAGGAGATCATGCTTAACCTGACCCTGGGTGCGCTTAGTCACTTTTGCATGATTGCACATACTTGTTTTGCTAAACAATCAGGCACTTTACACAACTTTACATTTAAATTTAAACTATTGAAGAAGACTTTTTTGACAATTTGGTTTTGTTTTGTAAAACATTTATGTAGCCATAAACCATACTACTTTCAACTTTAGAACTTTTATTCAGACTTTACAGAAAATAACAAGTCTTCTTTCCAGCACACATACATCTGAACAGATGCTGGTATGCTTTAAAGAGCATTGATTATGAAGATTGCCCATCACAAACCTTTATCACTGTTGGTGACTTATACTCTGTTTGTATGTCCTCCTGACTGAAAAAGATCAGCCATGGAAAGTTTTCCACTGTCAGGCCACAGCTGAGGGATCTGATAGACATGCACGTGACAACAGTGCTTTTTCTGTACCACAGATTATCAGTGCTGACTGACACTCACCAATCAGGACTAATACGGCTGTAGATGTTCAGTGATAGGCTATGAAGTTATAATAAATAATAAAAATCTGTGATTTATTGCTTTTATTATTACTGTATCAGTGCAATATTATTATGATTTGCCTTGCAGTTGGCTCACTACATTGCTCTCTGTTTGCAGCTTTGCTTCTAGACCTGATGATGGTGGGACTTCTGAAGAAGTTGTTCAGGAGGCGGATGCCTGTCCAAAACAGATCTGATATATTGTCTGCCTTTTTTGTGGAGAAGTATTCATTCCCATCTGGCCATGCCACGCGGGCTGCCCTGTGCGCTCGCTTTCTGATGGCTCAGCTGGTGGACACCGACTCGATGCGGGTGCTAGTCCTGGGATGGGCCTCTTTGGTCAGTCTGTCCCGACTGCTGCTGGCCAGACACTACGTGACAGATGTAGGCTTTGGCCTGGCCATGGGCTACTGCCAGTACGGACTGGTGGAGCGGCTGTGGGTGTCTTGGGACTGCCTGCAAGACCTCCTGCTGCTCAAAGTGAGGGAGAGCGTCTTCAAGGCCTACAGCCAACTGTGGACTGCAGACTGGACCTTGTAGATTTACCAAGTGACTGAAGGAAAACCTTAAAAAGCCCTTTTATTGTCAAGTGGTGTGATGATTCCAAAAGCGCATGAACCATTGAGATAGAAAATCACACAAACAACTCAACTGAACTGTAATCCAGAACTGTTCATGGACGGAGCAGTTATCTATCCAATTTGAACGTTTTTTTGGGGGGGTTTTGGTGTGTGTGCTTGACGGTTTTATTACATAGAACAGTGCAATGTGAAAGAGGTCAAGAAGACACAGTCTGCGCTGAGGCTGGTCCAGTAGGCATATTCAAGCAGCCTTGTCCTCTTGATCATAATGTCGGACAACGAATGTATTCTTAAAAAGACTACTCAGAATAAACCTGGATCCTGAAACTAAAAGCACCGGTCCTTTTGGTTCAGCACAAGTCACATTTGTCATAAACCATATATTCAAATTTTTAAAAGCTGATAATTTTCGATTGATCATTTGAAAACTATAATTCACGAGTTGTGATTGTATAACTGTGACTGAACTCAAATTTCAAAATTGTGGTGAGAATTTTGAAAATATTTTATTTTATTCATACAAAGTTTAAATATTATTAGAACAATGGATGTCTATGTGCAAAGTTCCTGAAACCTCTTGATTGTCCATCTCAGTGCATGGCTACTGGAGACTAAACAGCATGTAAATCAGCATTCAGCGCTGTGTATTTATGTCCACTCACAAGTTTCCATCACCTGTGCCGCTCACTGTCATTAGAAATAATCCCCCTTCATTTTGGCCATATACAATTTCATGCCTGCGACCATATCGTATGAATGTGGCACAGTTTCATGACAGTCATGTTACATTTTTTATATTTAATGTCTGAAATGTGCGATTGTTAGAACAAATTGTTGAAGTGTATATCAGTGCGCCGGTCATGCAACAATATATATTTCATTACAAATATTTACATATTAGAATTTGCAAAAGTATTTTGCATAACAGTGGTGATAAAGAATGAAAAAAAAAAAAAAAATACAGTGAGTTTAGCGAGCACTATGAAAATATATTTAAAATTTTGTCTGAATGTTATTAAAACAATATACCGCTTTGCTTATCCTAATTCTTTTATTTAGAAAATCTATATAGGAAGTGAGGATCATCCATGCAGACCCAATCTACTGAAGTCCAAGTCTTTGCTATTTTTAACACCTATCTGGAGCTCTGGCCTGATCTCCCCAGTGTGAGATCATAGGACACCATGTTGAAGTTGTCCCATGCAAACAGCTTCCCCAAGGCATGGTTATAGTCCACCATACTGTTGTATCTGTATTTGTTCTTGAATGGAACAGCAATAGCCTTCCCTGTGTCGGTGGCTGTGTCAAACATGTAATTAATGGTGGTGTCCGGTGCTGTATAGCTGGCCACAGTGTACAAACGCCCACAGATCATGAATGCGTTGGCTACAGTGTTCTTCCTGATGTTGGTCTCCCAGCTTTGCTTCACCTCCAGACTCTCCGGATCCAGCTTCGAAATCACGATGGCGCCCTTTGCCTTATCTGTGCTGTAGATCGCCCAGAGTCCCTGCTCATCCACTGCCAGGTCTATGTCCGTGTAGCCGCCCCAGGAGTACGGGTACTGACCGTGGAAGCTGGCGTGGGGCAAATCCTGTCGGTTCACCACAGACTCTGATGTCAAATCGTAGCGGATGATTGACCTGCTCTGTCTGCGCTGGTAGTAAAGAGATCCGCGGTACACAGTGGCCCCAGTGCTTTCCACAGGCTCGGGCAGCAGCAGGACCTTCATTGGGAATCCACGTGAGAACTGATTCATGTCTTCGTATGCAAATAACTGACGGACATCTCTGCCCACAGCATCAATGCGCCACACTGTGTTGTTGGTGTACAGAGTTCCCTGGGGGTCAGGGTCTTGGAGCCACACCCCGTACTTCCCGGTGATACTTTCAGCCTTTTTGTGTGACAATGGCTCTCCAACCATGATGAGTTCTCCACAACCTGAACAACACAGAGTCAAAGTTCATACATTAAGTCTGAAATACTAGTATTTAAATTTGGCGCTACATGATATGGAAAGGAAAACATTGCAATACCCAATATAATTGTATATGAATATGATAGTGTGGTAATATACTGAAACATAAACCTGTGATCAAATTTGTTTTCATCAAATTGTGTCAAATGAAGACCTAAAGCAATACTACATCTGGACCTAAATAGTTGCCTTTTTGTTTTGGGATGAGTTAGCAATTATTTTGTGATATAATTTAGATATGGCCTCACCTAATATTGCAAAGACAATAATTTGCCAATATGTTGTGCAGCCCTCATTTTTATTTTACTTAATATTGACCGGACCCTGTAAACCCTAAAATGTTTGTATGTGAAAATTCTGAAGTCTAGGTCCAGTTCAAGGCAAGTCCCTTTTCACAATTCTCTTGCTTAGCTCCAACTTGGACCTCCTGGACTATACACCAACAGTGACCTTGTTGATTGTATGCTTGAATAAAACATGTGCTCGTAGGCTTTTTTAATGTTTACCTTTGGATGTTTGGTTTCTCTCCAGCAGGAGATAAGATGCTGGAACCTCTGTCACCTCTGCCTTCATCTCCTGGTATGCATTGATGCTAAAACTATTTTCAGAGCCTGGAATAGGAAAACAGACCGTGGTCAAGCTCGCACTGGTGTAAACAAGCATGCATATAGGCACATAGCTGCGAAAGTGTTGTAAATTCCTATACTCAACGGGCGGTGAACCTGGAACTTGACACATTACCCCCTGGAGACTTCTCTAACCTACTTAAGTAAGCCTCAAGTTTTTGTATTGCCAAACATTGGACTTCATTTGATTTGAATATGTTGTGTTCATGTCTAAATCATTTACATAAAATCACCTTGTCAGAACGTTGTAAGATTCAGCATCAATAGTAAAGCTTTTATCACGATGTCTTTACTTATAACTGATATGCTATACAGCAGCTCATACCGGTGCGAGGGCTGTGCCTGTTGTCCTGTTGATTCCCACGAGTGTGCTGGCATGGTTTCAGCCTGAGACTCTCCACCTCCAGGCTGGTCTTGGACAGTCTTCTTTGAAGCTCCTGGATCTGCTTGGCCAGCCGGTCCTTGTCCTGTTGAAGCTGGTCCCGCTCCCCTGTTATCTGGGCATAAGCCTCCTGTAGACCCCCCTCTGTGTCACCATCTGTGCCCCCCACAAGTCTGCTCACCAGCGCTTCCAATAGGGTGAGTCGGGACAGGAGCCCATCTCTCTCTGTTGCAGCACCTGTGCAGCTGCTGGACCCATCCAGACTGGACACCGTGAAGATGTACTGGCAATGTCCCATGTGGTCCTGACTTTGAGTGGAAGACGCTGGATTTTCTGCAAGACTCATGCTAAATAAAGTAAAGCCGCACACATAAAACACCTGGGTCCACATTTTGGTGATTTGCATGTTGTTTCCTTCTTAACAGTCTTGGGACTTGGTTATTTATACAGTGAAGTGTCCTGTAGGTGGGAGGGGGGCAGGAGAGAGGTGGGAGTAAATTACCAGGGGTGTGGTGTGGTACAAGCGTCCATGTGTTTGTGTTGTCAGGAGGTTATGTATCAAAACAGTAAAAATCCTCCTGTGAATTCCTATAGACATTTTGTCATTACATCTCAGCAGTCGGTGCATTTTTGTATGTTGTTTTGCATGAAAAGCACCTCCTAATATGTCTGTCAGCTGTGGCGCTGTTTACTTCTCCTTTAACTCTCAGTTACTGTCATGTCATTATCTGTAGACTAAGCTACTTTATGGAATGGCCCCAGGTTGTTGTGGGCCGTTGAGCAACTTATTAGGAGTAATACAGACCTGAGGGCTGCACCTTACCCCCCTCATCACAGGGACAGGGATGTTCTGGGACAGGAATGTCTGGGACGCCACAGGTCGTCAGTCTGGAGAGAAAAGTATCACTGTCATTACTGCCATGCAGATGTTTTACATAAGCTAAAGAAATTTGAAACAAAACAGGACACAACCAAATAAAGGCAGAAGGAACCTGTTACAGGACATTTGAAGAATGGCGTTTGGCCATTAAATGATGAAAGTTTACACTTTCTTTTGAAAACTGGCCTTCATAATGTGGGACACACTTGAGTTGTCATGAGACCTCTGTTGTGACTGAAGGGATACATCACCACGTTCTTTTCTATGCCCACAATGGTATAACCTTGTAACAATGAGCATAAAAATGGCAAATCTTTTTCATATGTTATACAGACCGTTGTTTTACTTGCTTCTACTGAAGTTGAGGGAGTGCTTTCACTGTAGGTGTGTTTTTGCAATATCTCTCCATAAACGTTTCAACTCCTCTGAGCACCTAAACTGTTCTGCAGACCCACACCGTTTACCAAAGTCATCTGCTGAGATTCAGCCCTATTTGAATGCTTAACATATGTTAACGACAATAGAAAAAGTCTGCAACATCACAGCATTTACTTTTCAAACTGGCAGAACAGAGAATTGTTGTACCCACTCAGGCTGCAAGCCGGATGGAGGTCGGGCAGCAGACTGCAAGATATTTTAGATAAGGACTTTTCACAATACTAAGCTGCACATAGTGTTCTCATGAAATATTGTCTCTTGTTAATAATGCCTTGGAGGTAGATAAATAGGTAGGTATATATTGTGATTGTGTCATTTACACACGCACGCGTGCACGCACACACACACACACACACACACACACACGCACGCACGCACGCACGTACGCACGCACACACACACACAATGTTTTGTTTGTAAGACTGCTGCAGTTTATCTAATATTTTGTGACTTGAATGAATGGTTTCTAGAAACTGTGTGATAGATCTCTCCAAGAATGACAAGTTTCTGAAAACACTGTGTTATTGTGTAATATGAGAGCAACAGATCCAATATATATAAGACAACTGTACTAATTGTCTAGGTGTAGAAATTGTTTACATGTTTAAAAATTGTTTACAAAGACAGTATGGGACAGGTTATTTACAGTACTTCCACAGCGAGGGTACATCGCACAAACTCCTGCTAACATTGGGGAATTTTCAGCCAATTTACATTTTTTTTCCTATGACACAAACACATTCCACCTGAGTGCAGTCACAGACTGGTGTCAGTCACATAGAGCCAGTGTATTCATAAAAACAAAGGACTTTCTGGCAATATTTTGCTTTTTATAAATATAGGTGCATGAAATACCTTCAGTCATAATGTATGTGTTCAACTGTTTCAGTAAATTCCTCTTCTTGCTCAAATAATGTTATTCCATGTTGTTTAAAGGTATGAATTTTGAGCTGGGGCCAGGCTCGTCTTTTGACAGTTATATATTGTCTATTGTGACTTTCAGTTGTTTTTTCCCCCCTCACATATTGCATTTCTGTTTACATTTTTAATGTAATTCAATGAAAATGAAAATGTAATTTAATACTAATAATACTAATACTAATAATATTAATATTATTATTAATAATAATAATAATAAAAACACACGCATAAGACATGCATTAGTCCGTTTATTTTGTGCTTGGGCAAGAAGTCAAGGAGAAAAACATCAGGACTTATTGTGACAGAAAAACAATTCCCCCTGCTTTAAAACATGAGGATGATGCCAGGGCTGAGTGACGCGTTTTAGAAACAGAGAGATATGTTGGAGTGATTTACCTGTCACTGTACACCCTTGGTCGCCCGGTCGGAGTCAAAGATCACGGCCCTGCACTTCTGCTCCACCGCAGAGTGAGACGCGCTGCTCTTCAGCAGGTTTCATACTCTCAAACAACCATACTACATCATGTTCATGATGTTTTAAAAGGCCACCAATACAAAGCGCATCCGCCGCAGCTTTTAAAACCTCCTTACATAATCGGCATTTCATTAGTGCATTTATTCTCGTGTTATTATTACGGAGAGAGTCTCCTCGGGCAAACTGTAGTAGCCTACTCGGCCTGCAGCGCCATCTGCCGTCTGTTCAGAGCACTACACCCTGGCCTGCCTGCCAGCTTGGCCATGATAAACAGGTCCAACTCCAAACTTAATCGATTCCATATTACAGTCAGTCAAGCGGGTGGAGGCGCACTAAGCGGATACTGTTATGTCTCTGTCTATCCCATACCTGACGGCTCATCAAAGGCATTGCCTCTACACCAAGAGCATATTTTAAGATGCATAACGCAACCTGTCTTCTGTTACTGGGAAACAAGTGTTGCTCGCCGGTAGACTTATTATTATTATTTGTTTCTTATCATTTATTCATGTTCCTCTTTGTAACATTAATTGCGCCACTAAAATATAGGCTATTTGGTTCAATCCCCTATGCCCATCACTTTAGGCTCTGAAATTGAAAATCCAGGATCATGGTAGGACACACGCGAGCCGAATCCAGCACCAGAAATGTGGATTAATCAGTGCCACGGCACACCACGCACACATTTGGGCGCATTCTTTCTGACTCATGTGACAAAGACGTCCGCTGGTTTCATTGTAAACATATCAAAGGACTGTCAGTGCCCGCGGCGTTGGTGAAATGACGGATTTATGTTTGGTACAGGGCTGCTACTGCGGGGAATATGTCCACGTCTTGTGTTGCAGCGATGCGCAGCCGTGCCGCATGACTCACAAACGGCAGAAATGGTACGGATGTAAACAGGGGCGGGCTCAGCTACACCGAACCTGCGCCTCTCGCCCAATCACCGCGCACGCCTTTCTGACTCCACTTTATCTGTCTCATTGCCATTGGCTCTGCGGGCTGTCTTTACGCAGACGTAGGGGAGGTGCAGCCTCGCAATTACACCGCGGAAAGGAGAGAGGGAGGAAAAAAATGATTAATCTGTCAAACGCAAATTTGTGTCGCGAATAGCCCTGTGACATTCAACCGACTGCGATTTGTTAATTGCATACGCGAGGCTAACTTTGGCATAGGGGAGTTCTAGGCGCTGGTGTCACCCCTGTAGGATCGTCTGTGCCACTAGTCTTTGGTGCTTGACGTCGTTTCAGCACTGGACAGCACCAGGACGAAGGGACATTGCAAACAACGAGGATCTCCTGAGGCGAGGTAACACAATCCAATGAAACATAGCACAGCACAGCCCCGCGACCACCTGCTCTGCCACGGGTGTACAGCGCATTGTTTCCATCGATATGCTACGTGTATGTGCCGTTCTTTCGCATGCATTATCTGCCATTATTATTCACAGTGGCTTCATAGTGAAGCTGTCCACATCAAATGCCCTTGACACTTGCTGTGCATTGGAAGGGTTTGTGTTTGTGTGCGTGAGAGAGAGAGAGGGGGGCCCGGTGCTGGTGTTGGTGGTAGCAACTGCGCAATTGTCTGTCCTGTCCGATCTCATCTCGGCCGCTCTTCACCTCTCGCCTGTCTGCTTTCTTCTGTTCCAACAGTTCGTCCGAGGCTCGCTTTGGCCCGGGGCAGTGCGCGGCTAGATGACTTCACTACATCAACAAGCACCGCGGTATCCTGGACTAATATAGCAGCGCCACATTCCCTGTACCCCCCTCCTCTTCCTCCTCCTCCTCCTCCTCGTCTCTGCTGTGTCTTCATTCGCTGATACCCGGGCCCGGCTACTAAAGGCACCATGGGAAACCGTGGCATGGAGGATCTGATCCCGCTGGTCAACAAACTGCAGGATGCCTTCAGCGCCATCGGACAGGCCTGCAACCTGGACCTGCCGCAGATTGCTGTGGTGGGCGGCCAGAGCGCAGGGAAAAGCTCCGTGCTGGAGAACTTTGTGGGCAGGTAAAATGACCACCAGAAATAGGATAATCCCTTCTCCTTGACGATGACATAAGAGGCCTATGAGGCCAAGCTCTCTGCACAGAGTTCAAAGCATCTTTCACGAGCTTTAGTGTAACCAGCACAATGCACTGTTTACTGCAGGTGTCTGCTGGTTTGTAGGTTGCACCTGCAGTACACACAGAGACCTGCAGCCCAGCACAGTCCGAGAATAACCTCATACACCATCCGGCATCCTGAACATAGCCCAGACTGATTGTTCTGCTCCAGTGTTGGCCTTTGTTTTTAGTTCAGCTGTAGGTTAAGTGTTGGCAATGGTTGGTGTTGGCTGATGTAGAGCTGTTCTGGAATGATTTTCTGGTCCTGATTTTGCTGTGTGAATCTGAAAAATGCAATTATAGAAATCAACTCTGCTATGGGCGGCACGGTAGCACAACGGTTAGCGCTTATGCTTCGCGGCTAGAAGGTCCCAGGTTTGATTCCCACCTGGAGTTCTGAGTAGAGTTTACATGATCTCCTCGTGTCTGTGCAGGTTTCCCCTCCAGATACTCCGGTTTCCCCTACTGCTAAGATGAGAAATACATGATCTTTTTGTGCTTTAAAAATATAGCTTAGAATAAACAGGAAACGATACCATGGCCATACCAGTCTATCATCTTTGTACAGCATTTGGTTGTGCATGTGGATATAGTGGATATAGTTACATTTTTACATCATTTGTTTAATGTGTTATTCTTGTGATTCCATTCTTATCATACGATATTGCATGACGTCAAGCAAAGGGAGCTCTTGTGTCTCAGTACTGTTAGATGGATGACATTGATTGAGTTTTGTTGCGGCTGTCTTTGTGATTGGCCATGCTGACTAATGGTCCTCTGTCCAGGATTGCCTCTGCACATGTGCTGAATGGACAAGTGCAGGTCTATTTCAGACACCCTTCCTCCAGAGTGGGGGTTCTGGAGGCTGATGTCTTGTTAGCTTCAGTAGCTTTCTTGTGATGCGATCCATGGTAGATGAAGACAACCTAAAAACAAAACATAAACTCATCAGAACATAACATGAACAAAGCTTGATCTGATCCAGGACTAACCCAGACCTTAGACAAACCAGGGTTATCTCAGGACTGTGTCTAACAAAACAAAACGAGGGATTAAAGCAATGTCCGCGAGCAATGTACGCCAAGACTCAAGATGATCTTTTTGTCATTGTTTTGCTCCTCAACTTGATTTGTTATGCAGTAAAGGAATGGAAATTCACACTAATGGCACGAGTCTTGAAAACTGCTGTCTGTTCTCACAGATATGAGTCAAATTTGATTTTGTCTTCAGGGACTTCTTGCCCCGTGGATCTGGCATTGTCACCCGCAGGCCCCTGGTGCTGCAGCTTATCAGCTCCACTGCAGGTGGGTGCTGCCAAATTCACACCCACACACACGCATTCAGATTCACATGCAAAAACCAAACCCCCACATTTTAATTATCTTTTGACTGGATTCTTCCTCTCGTAGACAGTCAGAAGCACTGCTAATCTGTGTTCCTTCTAAACTGCTCTTTTCAGAATGGGCCGAGTTTCTACACTGCAAAGGGAAAAAGTTCACAGATTTCGATGAGGTTCGCCAAGAAATCGAGGCCGAAACAGACCGTGTCACAGGAGCCAACAAAGGCATCTCCCCAGTCCCTATCAACCTACGGGTCTACTCTCCTCACGGTACTGCTCTTATTACTAAATTAGGACTTGAGTATGAGAATTTGTATGTATTTATTGACTCAAGTAACCATAGGAACAAAATTTGCTTGAATTATAAATAGAAACTAACATTATGCAATCATTCATTATTTAAAGAATACTACAATGCAGGCCGTGTTACAGTGGAAATAAAAGAATAAAAACCTAAACTTTATTGTTGTTTTTATTCTTTGCATTCATTACAGGTTACTTGTTCCACATGTTGCCAAATATTCACTTTTCCTGAATGAAAATCAAAAAATATCCACATACTGTTTTCCAACTAAACGTAGAAAACAGAAATAGTTTTTTGGATTGTTTTTTGGACAGTACATAGGTCTTCCCTTCTTGTCTCTGCAGTGCTGAACCTGACTCTTATCGATCTGCCGGGGATCACTAAGGTCCCAGTAGGAGACCAGCCAGTCGACATCGAGCAGCAGATCCGGGACATGATCATGCAGTTCATCTCCAGAGAGAGCTGCCTTATTTTAGCCGTGACCCCTGCCAACACTGACCTGGCCAACTCGGATGCCCTCAAACTATCCAAGGAGGTGGATCCACAGGGTAAGAACTGTGCTTTGGTATTACACAGTCATATTCGTTTAGTTTATCTTACAGTATCGTTTATTGGTGGATGGGTTTCAGCCCTTCATATCTTGGCAATGGTGGGGAGCAGTCACTTTGTACTTACAAGAATGTTGCAGACTTCTGGAAAGCTTTTTACATGTTTTAGTCCTTTTTTGAGTCTATTAGATAACTGCTTGACCACTTTGACTTGCAAAAAGAAGCTGCGAAATAATTTGCACACCTGAAAAGGAGCATAGACCTTCTTCGTCACATCTCCTTCTCACAGATGTTCATTACCTAAGGTGCTTCAATCGAGCAGGCTTTCAAATGTCCTCAGTTTGCAGTTGTTAAATGGGAACAAAAATTATAATATGATCACAAATACTCACTTGCCTAAAAATTGTGCTAACTATGCGCTCCTTCAAGCGTTTGTAAGAACCTGTTTCAAAAAAAAATTCAAAGTTTGACATGTATCTACACAAACGTGGTGCACCTAATGACATTTATTATTAGCTCACCACAACAACAAAAACATTTGCATTGGCCTATAATACTTGGATATTGACCTTGTGCTCTGACCTTTTCAAATGTGGAAAAATAATTTCTTACAAAGGTTGATCAAGTGTCAGAGTATTAATAGCAGTAAGGGGGGGGGGGACTAGGAGCAAAGGAGAGTCTAAAAAACACACAAATCAAGCTATAAGTGACTGTAAAGGAAGGAAGCCATGTTGGAATGAATCTTTCAGTGAGTGCTACGTAAAGGTTAAAAAGGACAATTGAATCAGATGGAGTTTTACATCCAGAGACTTTAACCTTCAGACGAGGAAAAGGACGCGGAGGAAGGTGAATTAGCAGAATGAGAGAGAGGAGACAGTGGGTGGGGGTTGGACAAAGTGTCCCGGCTCAGAACTCTTGCATTCGAGGCTACATTCGACAAACATGTTAATCATATATTTATTCATGCCAAGAATCAGAGGAGCCTAATGGCATTGATTTGGAAATGTAAAGTAAATATGTAAAACATGATGGTGAGTGCACTATTGTGCTTAATAGGTCCAAGTTGGACAATCATGAACATTATATCAGAAATCATTTAGTCGAAAACAAATGAATAATAACAGACTTTTGCACTGTATATCATGATTATTGTTATGTCAATATTAAGTCAAGAAGTCCATGCAAAATCAAAATGGAGATGCACACATGTTTTTGCAAAAACAGCGTGAAACAAAATGCATTGTAACACAAAAAAGCATTGTTTTGGTTCTTTTCAAGTATTTGTATATTTTGACGCAATTGCAACTATTTTAGTTTAAATTTAATGGGATAAACCACAATTAAAATGTTCAGCCTTACCAGAAACGATGCGCTACATGGAAGCTTTAGTCAAACCATTTTTTTGTCAAGCTCTGTTCTGTAAATGCCAAATATCTTATGATTTAGAGCAGTGTTTAGGACAAGTGCTCAGCAGGGGGGATTGGAATAATTTGAGATTAAAAAAAAAAAGTGAAACTGAGTAAAATTTCAATATTGATTTCAAGTGAAAGTTAGTTTTAATTATGTTTTTCAGTAAAAGGTTTGATTTTGAACACAACACACTATTAAATACTGGATATTCTTAGTTGAATTGGTTGGATCCTCGAGGTAGGGGGTACACAGAGTATAAATGAACAACTAAAGGGGTTCGCAAGACAAAAAAGGTTGGGAACCAATGATTTACAGCACCAACAATATTTAGGCTACCCATTCATAAGCCCAACTAGACAACTTCTCCTTTGTTCTGTCCAGGTTTGAGAACTATTGGAGTGATCACTAAACTCGATTTGATGGACGAAGGAACAGACGCGCGAGACGTTCTGGAGAACAAGCTGCTGCCACTGCGACGAGGTCTGTCTCCTCCATTTTGCATGACTTTTTTTTTCCCTGTTTGTGGTGCATTTCTTAATGTCTATTGTCACCGTGCTTTTCTGTAGGTTATATTGGTGTAGTGAACCGTAGCCAGAAAGACATAGATGGGAGGAAAGACATCAAGGCTGCTATGGAGGCTGAGAGAAAATTCTTCTTGTCCCACCCGGCTTACAGGCATATGGCGGAGAAAATGGGTACTCCACGGCTGCAAAGAGTTCTCAACGAGGTGATGACAAATTTACAGCGCATGTTTTCGGCCAAGCACTTTGCATAATTGATAAAAAGGTGGCCCAGACTTTTTTTTTTTTTCATTGTACAGTGATAACACACTGCAAAACCAAAAAGTGCAGCCCCAAATAACTTATTATTTTAAATCTATTATAGTTTGTTTTTGCAGCTTATCGTTTTAAGTGTTAAGATTTTCATTTGGGTTTATGTCCGTCTCCATAGCAACTGACCAACCACATCCGGGACACACTGCCGGCGTTCCGCAGTAAACTCCAGTCCCAGCTGTTGGCTCTGGATAAAGAGGCAGAGGAATACCGGGGATACCGACCCGATGACCCATCCCGCAAAACCAAGCAGCTGTTGCAGTCAGTATACCATGGCCACTTTTCCCACGATGCAATTGTCTTCTCTTCAATTGGTTGCGTTCAATGTGACATTCTATGGAGGCTAGTGCTTTATTTTGAAGGTGGAGGGCAGGGCAGAAATGTATGGTAGAATTTGACCCTTTTACTTTCATATTGCTAACGTTCTGGTTATTAGCTTAGTAATTACAGTGCCTGTCGACTTGAAACAAAATCTAACTCTATGTTTCATGTCTTCTCCATCATTGGTGCACAAGAAGAACACTCTTCTAAAGAATCCTACAGTTTTGAAAAGGCCAGGTGACTCTTGTCTATTCTAGGGGAAGTTTATTCATTATAATGCAACACATTGAGGTAGAATTGGTCATTCAAGTCTAGCTATACTTCCACAGGAGTAGGTGTAATTAATCCTAAGAATGGAAAAAGCCAACAAAGCCACTTAAGGCTTGTATGAGACACTGGCTAAAGCATATTGATATGTGAATGACATAATGCCTCGTGTGGCAATGTAATCTATGCCCAGTGCAGTATTTGTGAGGGACAAATACATGTCTAAGGAACACGACCATTAGTTTAAATTGGTAGCCATCATATAATCTCACTGGAGTGTTGTCATAAAGATCTTAGAATAAAAATGATGAGGTTCAACCTGTGTAGATTTTTTTGTTTGTGCTTCTATTTCTTTAAAAAATAATGATAGCACCCATCATATTATAGATCGTGAACCTATTAAAGGATTTTCAAACATGTTCCATTTAGCGTGATAATACATCATTCTTGTGACCGTTAGGATGGTGCAGCAGTTCTCTGTAGACTTTGAGAAGAGGATTGAGGGTTCGGGTGACCAGGTGGATACGGTAGAGCTGTCCGGAGGAGCCAAAATCAACCGCATCTTCCACGAGCGCTTCCCTTTTGAACTGGTCAAGGTGCTCATAATAACTATTAAACTGCATATGCCATTCTCTATGCCATTCAGTTTTTTTTTATGATTATCTTACAATTAATAAGATAACGATCAACCCATTTGGATCTGCTCTTTAGATGGAGTGTGACGAGAAGGAGATGCGTCGTGAAATTAGCTATGCCATAAAGAACATCCACGGTATTAGGTAGGTTAACGTGCAATATATCTTCTGGCACTAAATTTGCTCTATAGAAAACTTTATTGTGCATTGTGTGTTGCCAAAGTATCCAAAGGCTTGAATGTTGCATTGATAACACAGGGTGGGTTTGTAGGAAGAAAACAAATGTGTTAAGTAATGTCACATCCACAAAATATTAAGCAACCCAAAACCAAATTTTTTTTCAACTGATCACAAAATAGACAAGACAAACTGTGTATTGAATGTAATATTATTTTCCTGGCTGTCTTTAGGACCGGCCTGTTTACCCCCGACATGGCTTTTGAGGCCATAGTGAAGAAGCAGGTCATAAAGCTGAAGGAGCCGTGTGTGAAGTGTGTGGACATGGTCATCCAGGAGCTCATCAACACTGTGCGCCAGTGCTCCAATAAGGTCTGTGCCACTTTGGACTGTGATGGGAGTCCTGCCATTTCCTCTTGCTTGCACTGGTCATTTTTAATGTTATATTTGCCAGCCATTTTTTGGTTTAATAGCATCATGTGTGTTGAAAAGTACTGCTAGATTTTAGAAAGCTGTAATGGGTAATTTTGGTTCAAAGTACACTGTTTAAAGCAGTACTAACTAACTTGTTTACCTTAGTAAATCCTTTCCGTAGTCCCTCTGAGGGTAATGCAAATGTTAATGGGATGATTGGCGGGTCTTTCATCTCCCCCTGGTGTCTCTGGCCAGAAAACCACGCTTGCAACTTTGCTGCCTACGGGTCGGAGGTGCAATACACACTAAGAGAATCATGATGAAGAAACTAACAGGCTAACGAGCAAAGCTAACTGCGGGCTAGCGCCACTTAAACAGTATTTACAGCCAAGTTTGAGTAAAAATAATGATCTCCTTTGTGTAATTGGATGTTCAATATCCCCCTCTCCCTTTGTCTTTTCTGTCAGTGTAGTATTTACTCTCACTACAGACCAGCAATTTCCACTGAAAAAAAATGTGATTGATCTATGGGCAAAGTAAAGAACCAGAAGACAGACAGGCATTTTTATTTGTTTGCAGCTGGAATGCTTCCCCATGCTTCGAGAAGAGACAGAGAGAATTGTGACAGCCCATATCAGAGACAGAGAGAGTCGTGCTAAGGACCAGGTACATGTTACGAAGTGTATTCAAATTGGATTTGAACTAATGACTGAAAATGCCGCGTCTTATTTGCTCACAGGTGTTATTGATGATCGACATTCAGCTTTCGTACATCAACACCAACCATGAGGACTTCATTGGATTTGCTAAGTAAAGATTCCTCTCAGTAACCGATCAAGTAATATTGCTCCTCTGTGCTCACGGATTTGTGCGTTTGTGTTGCAGTGCACAGCAGAGAAGCAGTCAGACCAACAAGAGCCAGAGTGCAGCAGGAAATCAGGTGAGCCCTGTCAAATTTTGATGTCGCAAACAAATAGAGACAAAGCAAGAGGTCAAAGAGCCGTTGCATTACCAGCACCAGCATCCCCAGCTCTCCTATTATCGCTGTTCAGTTTGCCCTCTGTTTGTTGTTTTTCTTTATCTGTCATCCATGTTTCTTTTTTTGTCTCTACAGCTCATTTATCAACAACATTATAGCTAAATAATGAGCTGATTACAGTGATTATAAATACAAGTTTAAAACATGACAAACCTGATTGGGCTTATCTTTCACTTTACACATAATTTCTCAAACTGTGAAATACATCGAAAAACACCTGTGTTCAACCCTCTACATGTCTTATTGTTAAGAATATTTTTGCTCATATTTTACTCATTGTTTTATTTTAAGTTTGTGAATATAAATCTTCAGTGCCACCATCATCACTGTTGTTTTGAGACATTTCCCTATGTGTTTGAACCCTCCTGTGTCATTAAGGTGCCACATTTCATCCCCATTCCTTAGTGAGGTTCTCTACTGCCCCCTAATGGTTGTCTGGTGGTGAGTATGGCTCGTTATGGGTTCTGGTTTGCTATTATTAATGGATGCAGTAACATTTTCCATTGTGTGGTGCTCTGTTGCACTACCTACTACTACTACCACTACTTTTTCTTCTTCCTGCATTCTGGTGTGGTATTATCTTGGATTCCCGCTCTTAATATGCTTGTGTATACCAGGCAGTGCTGGACAGGGGCACAGATTGCCTTGTGTCTTTAGCACCACAGGGAGTCTTATGGTTCCTTCCTATTTTCAGGCGTCCTCTCCTCCCGCTTCAGGTCTGATTGTAAGAACTTATTCTCTGGTCCTTTGCTCCTAACTCCCACCCCCACCTTTGACTAAAGGGTAGTCAATAATGTGCTCACAAAAATGTTAAATGCTTTAGGGCCAGACACTAGGCGAGGTTCCCACACTTGATCATATTTGAGACAAGATAATAAAATACTGTTGTGAGATTGATTATTGATAATATGCAAAAAAACATTTATAAATTGGCCTCCAATGATTCAGACACTTAAGTTTTGTACACATGCTGTGCATTCTAGCATTTGTTTTGCATATGCATGTAGTGTCTTGCCCTATTGATTGGGTTTTTTTGTGAGTCCTAGGTGGTGAAAGACTGACAACAATCTAACTCAATAATGATCACTTGGCACTTTGCCCACAGGCTAACACACGCGGTCGCCCTTAACACAACGTTCACTTAACATGTTAACGCCAGCCTGGGACACTGACACTGCACTGATCATCTGAAGACACTTGAACACGTCTAACCTCACACATGTATCATTGAAAAAAAAAAAAAAAAAGTTCTCTTATTTTTGATCATATTTAGGTTTTTAACTTTTGACCTTTGCTCTTAGGTCATCCGCAAAGGCTGGCTGACCATCAACAACATCAGCATCATGAAGGGGGGAGCCAAAGAGTACTGGTTCGTGCTGACCGCTGAGAGCCTGTCCTGGTTCAAAGATGATGAGGTGAGAAAGAAATGTCCAAAACAATTCAGGGTCATACATTCATGATGATCTATTCAATTTAATTTGTACACATCCAATGCAGAAATCAACAGTAGATCTGAGGGCAGTAGCACTTTCTCTGTCTCAGCGGCGCTTGTATTGTCAGACTGATATCTGCCTGTCTGTGCCTGCTGTACAGGCTGGAGGATATTCTGCACAGCAAGTGTAGATAGGCAGACACACTGCAACTTTATGACCAAACATACATGCTAACAAAACAAATAACCATTCATTGACTTAGATAAGGCTAACACTCAAAGGTTCACAATATGGTGCATTTGTGATTAATTACTCAGTCATCCTTTGTCATTCTATGGCCGACAATAACCAATCACATGCTCTCATATTGACTGGTGGTAGTAAGATCAAACCAGCAACCTCAGGGTTAGTGGGTTAATGTTTATAGCAACAGAGCTGTTTGTGTCTGTTAATACTTGCCAGGCCACATGCATTTAGTGATTAATGTATAGGTTTAGAGGTCAAACCAGCGTAGAAATCTGCTTTGCACATTTCTCCTTTTCCCTTTCGTTCCATTCATCTTTACAGTCATATGATTGTTTATTCTGCTCCCTTTTCTTTCAACTGAGACTTTGGGCCTTTGTTTTCTCATTGTGCATTTGGAGCTGTCCCAATCTTAACCAAATGTTCCCCATAGACGCTCAGAGGCACTCAGACAGCACACATGGGCTGCACAGCACTGGGTCCACACGCTGCCATTTGATACGTAAGTGTGGTGATGGAGCAAATTATAGACTGCCGTGGCTTATTATATATTTCAACCGAACTTTCTATAGTCACATGCAAAGTCCACACGCACACACACATACATGTTCCTCCTCTGAGTGGAGCTGGCAGTAAGTTTGGAACTGCTCACATTCTTGGCAGCAAAATCACAAGTTTATAATCCAAACATTGGCGTCCAATATTTTAGTACAAGGGAGCCCACTCTATTAAATATCAAGATCACTGCATTGTTTTTGACAAGAGCCCAAATAGCTGCATATGTTCATTATTAATGACTATTCTGTAAAGTATGTTTTGTTCCATGTGTAAACACGCAAAGCCCAAACTATTTTTTGCCAATTTTAAACTTCCACCACAACACTTCATAAAAATCCCCCAAAGAACAAAGGCTTTTTATTGTCACAGCTGCATTTCTATCCACTGTATACCGTCTCCCGTATGTCAGTGTCCTTTTTATGAAATCCCTTTGGCCACCCACTGACATACTTCTTCGGAGGCGTCTGACTGTATTTTCAAACTCCACTTGATTGATTGGCCCTGCTTCGTTCAGTGTGTGCTTGATGCTTTGCAGCCACTGTGGCTCCTCCCACTGCAGTGGACCACAGCTTCACCAGGGCACCAGGATTACTGCCTGTGTATTTCAATGTTAAATGTTTTCTAAAAATGGAATGTAGCATTCTTTTAATGAAGTGTATTCACAGCCATTTGTCCAGTGCACGGTTAGTGGTGAGAATCAACGCCTATGTTTATTCTAATAATGGGTGAAGAGGAAGTAGTGAAGATTAGACTGCACAATGTACAAATGAGCATCTGCCCTAAGATGTTAAATTAGCAGAGGTGAAGGAGGACAGATTAGATTAGATGTATTAGATACAATGGCAAACACATTTTTGGACATGGAGTGACAAAAGCAACGACGATAGAGACAGGGCACACATAAAGACAGACTGACAGAAGAGGATCCATGCCCAGTCTAACCAATGTGCAGACTACTGTACACCAGTATGATAATGAACAGGTAGTCTGAACACTGGGTGGACGGAGCCGGAGTTTAGAGCCAGGCCTTGTGCTGTCTGCTGCCAATCCAGATGCGCGCGCTCGCCTTGTGCCCGCTCCGCTTCGCCAGGATTCCCTTCATTGCAGCGCCTTTAAAAATACTTTACGCCTTCATTTGCTCTGCAGGACAAGGAGCGAGGACCTCTTGTTTGTTTGTTTTGGTGGAAGTTTGGACAGTGGTGGTCCCCCCGCCGTCCGGTTGATCACGCCGGCCATCAGCAGTATCCAGCCTTGACGTGGCATATTCTCTCATACGACTGACTGGGAGAGACTGGGCTGCACGTTCAGGGAGGGGATATTACAAAAAAACGAGGGAACAGGAGGAAGAGGGAGGGGACCATGCCTGACCATATATGGGATGGAGTGACCCCTTGGGGAAATACAACTCAGACAGATTTGCAGACTTTCCCCTCTTCCTCATGAACCTTAATCTTTACCTTTGTCGATCTTCTACCAAATTCAAACAAACATTTACTCGCTTTCATTTGTAAAGCGTATGGAAATCCGCTTTGGTGTTAGTCTTTTTTCCGCCATCCTTAGGTCTCCCTCCTTTCCTTGGTTCTCTGTGTGCAGCTAAGCACTACCAGATGTTGAGTTTTAACGCCAGGCTGTCATTTAATCTCTCTCTCTCCCGCTCTCTCTCTCCTTCTTCAAAAAATTAGGCAGGAAGTGGGCCCCTCTGGAATGGAAAGAAAAAATATTTTAAAAAAAATATTGAGGGGGAGGGATATAAAAGACAGACGTAGTGATGAAGGTTAGACATAGGACAAAAACGTTAGTCCTGTAGATGCATCTTTGAGCCTTATAGCGTGATTCAATGTCAACTTTTTTTGTCGTGAAGCGTTTGTTCACATCTTCTCTATTTCCATAACATCCGAAGCGTTTCCTCAACCCCGAGCTACCAGCACTCTCCTGCAAAACACACCGTGAAGAAGGACTTGTGTCTTGACCCGCTCTTTAATGACTTCCACATGTGTTCACCCTCTCTGTTTCTCATTCTTCTCCTCCCATTGCCCCCCCCCCCCCCCACACACACACGCTCTTTCTCCCCCATTCCACCTCCCTCCATGTCACCCCTCAGTTCTAACTTTGACTTCACCTTTATCAGTGCCACAAAAATACAAAAATGTGCTTGAGCAGGACAATCCAGTTGTATCCCGCCCTTTGAGTCATTGTGGTCATACATCCTTTGTTTCTGTTTTTCTCAGGAGAAAGAGAAGAAGTACATGCTGCCCCTGGACAACCTCAAGGTCCGAGATGTGGAGAAGAGCTTCATGTCCAGCAAACACATATTCTGCATCTTTAACACTGAGTCAAGGTCAGAGTTTGTTGTCATTTTATATGAATGCATCGTGCATTGGACTTCATCAGTATTCAGGGGAAAGGTATTCTTAATTGGACACATAATGCGATGATGTCTTTTTCTGTGTTTTTAGGAATGTCTACAAAGACAATCGCACTTTGGAGTTGGCCTGTGATTCTCAAGATGATGTTGACAGCTGGAAGTCCTCACTCCTACGTGCTGGCGTCTATCCTGAGAAGACTGTCACTGTTAGTACACTGATTGTTTGTTTCTCTCACCTGCAGTTGGACACATGCGATGTTAAAGTATTGACATTGAAGTCTTCTATGCAAAACCTCTCAAATCGGGCCTTTTCTTCTGTTTTTCCAGGTTGAGAGTGAGAGCTCCACCAGCACCTCAGATAATTTCTCCATGGACCCTCAACTAGAGCGTAAAGTGGAAACCATTCGCAACCTTGTGGACTCCTACATGGCGATTGTAAACAAATGCATCCGTGACCTGATGCCAAAGGCTATCATGCATCTCATGATCAATAATGTAAACTCATTTGATGAAATGTAATGAATATACTGTAATTGATGCATTTGTTTAACTTAAGCTACAAACCGCTGCTGTAACAGGTGAAAGACTTCATAAACGCAGAGCTCTTGGCGCAGCTGTATTCGGCTGGTGACCAGAATACTCTCATGGATGAGTCTCAGGAGCAGGCTCAGAGGAGGGACGAGGTGCTGCGGACCCACCAGGCCCTGAAGGAGGCTCTGGCCATTATTGGCGACATCTCCACCACCACATTCACCACGCCGATGCCACCGCCTGTGGACACCTCATGGATGGGTGGCAATCGCAGGTGCTTTTCTAACTGTTGGCAAGCGGTGTGCGAATAAAACCTTGTGGAAAACCGAGGCTGATTTGTATCTTTTCCCAGGTCTCCTCCTCCCAGTCCTACTGCCCCCCGAAGGATGTCCTCAGGCCAGCGTCCCGCTCCTCGAGGGGCTCCCCCTCCACCAAACCGCCCTGGACCTCTCGGACCATTCAATAATAGTGCTGAAAGTCCTCAAGCACCCAGCCGCCCCAACAGGGCACCCCCTAGCATCCCTAGGTGAGTAGATTTTGTGGTGTAGGAGGGTTTAAATCCAAACATGAAATTTAGTTTTATGATGTATATTTTATCTGTATAGATATCAATATAACCTACCATAATTCTTTTCATCTATAATCTTATATGTAAACAATAATGTGCCTTGTGCTCCAGTTCCCCTAACACTAAAACATGTACATTAGGCACCCCACTGATTCCAGGACTGCCCTGAATGAGAGATTCCGAAAGTAATTTCCTCTTTAAATGAAAAATAAAAAAAAAGACTTCATCAATTTCTTCAATATCTTAATCTTACGCGCAGTACTTTTTTCTTTTTTTTCTTTTTATAAAAACACTACTTCTCTGTTTATATAGTTTTCTTGTCTAATCTTTCTCTTCCCTCTGTGACAATTTTATCTGTATTTATTCTCTTTTCCAGTCGGCGGCCCCCTCCATCTCCGACAAGACAAGTTCCTCCTTCTTAAACTCCTGAAGGGATGGCCTATTCCTTATCTTGTGCTCATCCTATCTGTACCCCTCTATCTTAGCCATGGCTCTGCTGTCCGTGTCTTTCCTTAGTGCAGACACTCAAGTCTTTACCCCACAGACCCTCAGTTTCCTGCCAGGTGACGATGTCCATATATCTATGTACAGTATGGTACTTGTCTTGTGGTGTATATGTTTGTTGCGCTTGTTGCTCACCTGTGGTCCAGGTTTGCTTAGCTGACCCAGTATCAGACCCCGGATCCTCCTCCAGCCCTTGCCCCTTTACCAAGACCGTCACCTCCACTCCACTTGCTGCTCCTCCACAAAAATATGCTCAGCAGTCGCACTGCCCCCCTCATTCCAAATGCAGCATGGCACATACGCTGCTTTTATTGCATGGAAGTGTGTGTATGTAGAGTGTGTATGTGTTTGTGTGTATGTATAAAGGGGAGGGATGCATTTGCCTATATATAAGCTGGAATTGATTTAGTATTGTATTAATTTATTGTATATCACCCATAAGTGTTGATGATCCGTCTAATGTTCTCCTAGGAACACAAGTTGTAACTTAGTATGTGAGTGTATATACAGTATATGTGTATGTGACCACTTCCGTAGATATAAGACAGTCAGATGCTACATTCACTAGTTCAGCTTGATAAGTGTTCAAAGACGTTGCATCCATATTAGGGAGAGTCATTATAAGAAATCATGTAGGAACAGCAGTATTTGGGTAACACACCTTTCTTCCCTCTAGAAGACAAGGTTCTGGACCCACCAACACACAGAGGAGCAGTCCTCCAGTGCATTACCATAGGTTTTTCCCAGCTTCCTCCAAAGACACAAGTGTGTGGATGAATTGATGGCCATAATGAATGGATGTAACAGAGATAGATGTCTGTGAATGTCTGTGTATGCCACCCTTATGTGACAAGCCAGCCAGTTCCAAGTTTTACCTTGTCTTAGGCCCATACTAGTTTACTGAATAAATCCCAGTGACCACTAAGAAGGTGGTTTTACATGGAAAGTCCGCTGAGGTCCAACCCAAATAAACTACTCAATTTGGAATTAATCAGAGCTCATATCTTTTTTCTTTTTATTATGTGGGATGCTGGTTAGAACATTCAACTATGTTCGAATTACTGCTCAATGAATTTTATTAGTCTTGTGCCATAATAATTTTTTTTCCTGAAATAGTATCTTAATTAGCAGTAAAAAAAAAGCAACAAAAAAACAATTCCCCCAGAAACATAGTTGATGTTTTCCTCAATATGGCAGCTGTGTAAATGCAGGTTGTCAGAATGTGGTATCTCCTGTATTATATCTATGCCAACTACAATGTATGAGTGAGTGTGAGTGTGCAAGACCTGGGTGCATGTGCTGTCCGTTTGCACGTTCGTTGCCGTTTCAGTTGTGACTGTTTTCATGGTCGACGCTGTTATCGATAAGACCTTCGAGGTAAAAAAAATATATATATGTTGGACTTTTGTGAGTTGTTCCTGTGTTTTAGTAGCAGCCATACACATAGCAAGGCTGGGGAGCACCTATAGTATTATGTACATGGAAACAGCATCAGTAATAATACATATAACCAAAACTCCGTGTCCACCTGTGCTGTATCTGTGGTCCAAATCTGACCCTTTATAACCTTAAGCTTTGATTCAGATGCTGACTGATATGTAGAGAACAATGTTTTATTAAAATGTCCCATTAAGCCTTCTCTCAGGTTTGCAACTCCATGCACACCATAATCAGTCAATTACTTTATCTTTTTTTTTTTTTTTTATCACAGTGAAAGCAGTCAGTCAGTGTCTGCCTTAAAGCCATAGGCAGCATTGTAAGTTTTCAAGTGCTTCTCTGTCTGTCTGTTATTGTGTATGTGAGCCTAAACTGTGTTCTAATGTATATAGGTAATGATATAAGAGACATGTGGATCATAAAGACCTCATCAAGGACCTTTGCGCTTTAATTGTTCTGTCTCTATTCACTAAATGGTCTCTAATTTAGGCTGCCTTAAATGGCATAAATATAAATTATGTATTGCCAAAGCGTATTGTAGTCAGACTAATTTAAAATAAGTGTTATAAAAGACAGCTGAAGACCAATAGTGAAATGGTTCCAACTGTAGTTAAAAATGGCATTTAGAGCATATAATGTTAAATGGGGGAATTGCATCGGTTGTTATTTTCTGTGTCTCTGTATTGACCATCAATAAAGAAAAAAAAATCCTATTATACCACTGTGTTGTATTCATTGGTCATTAAAGTTGCACTACTTTTGAATTGTATTACATAGTAGTGTCATTTAAATACACACAACTATGGATAGAAACCCAGCAAAACAAAGCAAACTCAAGAAATAACACATTCAGGCTGCAAAACTAAGAAAAGCGCGCCCTCTTCTGGCGAAAACACCAACATGCAAGTTACTGTACGGAACATTCAGTTCAGTTTCACGATCTGCTGTTTTCAATCCATTACACTATTTTCAGCACTAAAACAATAGAAAACAATTTACAAAAACATCAAATCAACGAGAAAAATCACAGGAATTCAAAACAGTACTTATTTTAATTTGATTTAACAGCGCCATAGACGTAGTAACAGCGGTGTGAAAAACAAGCGCTCCCTCTCACTCCGTCCTGCGCAACGGCTCCACTGCGCAGTCTCACTTTCGGCAGGTCCAGTAACCGAGCCGAGCATCTCAAATACAGAGCGAAACGCCAAGTTTTTGGCCAAGTTCTGCCTGTGATCTCGAGTCGTATAACACATGAGGAGAAACTGCACTTTAGGATGTAAGGCTATTTGACCACGGCGAGGATGACTCTACCGGCTGGAGACGGATGAAGATGACATTTCTGTTATGGCGATCCACGTCTGTGTGGCTATGTGTAGCTGTTATTTTTGTGTAAGTGGGGTCACTGTCTTACAATTTAAACGTTGCTGAATTATGTGTACAATACCAGTTAAGTAGTGTTCATTTCAGGGCTTCTGATGGCATTATATCTGGTTTGTTGTTTTCTCACATTAGCATATATAACATTTAGCTAGCTAGCTGTGATGTGGCACCTGGCGCACACTGACCTGTCAACATCACAGGTGCACGACCACACACCGTAGCTTTATGTGCACCAGTTATGGTTGTAATGACCAATAGCTCTGTTTACACCAATAGTCCATATTCTGAATCATTTACTGGCATCTTCCCATGGACGGACGCTGGGAAATACTGCATTGGCTTTGTATGTGGTCAAACCTCAGTGTGGGGAACATCAGGGTCGTGTCATGTGCTGCTGAAGGATCGTCATGACACAGCTTTGTCAGCTCTTGACGGGATTAAGCTGATCTGGGTCGTGAACAGTGGCACGCTCTGCTTGGAGGGATGATCATGATTCTGACTGCACTCGCCTGCCCTTATGTGAAACTAAACTAAGCCTTACTGAAGTATTATATATTTAACATACGGAGTATAATGTGGGTATGTAGCATAGACTGTAAATATAATGTATGTATGTAGCCTATATGTGATATTTAAATAGGAAGACCACTGAATTATGCCCCTTTGGTACTGGTGCTGCTGTCTGCAGGATTAGGCTAAACATTTAGAGTCATCATAAGTATTTACTCATTGTTTTAGCTTGTAGCTCCAGTGATTGTTTCAGTGAGTCCTCTATTTTTACCGTTTGTAAAGAAAGAAGCCTGTTGTGGGTTCAATTCAATTCCCATTGTATTCAATGTTTGATTTGATTTGAATGTACAGTAAATTTGTGATTGGCTCACATCATGGTCTTGGACCCAAAACTCATTTATCCAGTCAAAGGAGCATTGCTTCTTGATCTTTTGGCATTTTTTCACTGGAGACTGGAGATTTATGCTCGTAAGAAAAATAAAATCATCATCTGATTATGTGGAAGAGGTGTGTCCCAGGCAAAGTACAGACATGATAACAGATGTAAGGGTGGGGGTGTAAGGGACTCTTAATATATGTCACCATATTCTACCCAGTATTTCATAAATTTTGCTAAAAAGTGAAGTCTAAACACCAACTTGAACTTGACTTTTTCCTTTTAGATGTCTTAATTCCCATGTTGGTTGTGCAGAGCCTCAGGAAGAGGCCAAGAGGCCTAAAAACCCACAGGACACACGTCCGGAGAAAGAGCATGGCCAAATGACTCACAGTGATCAGGTAGAACCACATGGCACACTCCTATAACACTCTTTAAGTTGACTTATTGAGTCAGAAACGATAGTTGCAACATTCTTAAGCACCAAAGCCTTACTTTCAAAACATTTATCTGACTGAAGGTTTTTCAGCATGATTCGTCACAATCATTTTCTGACAATGAGGGCCTTAAAGATGAAGAGGAGGAGCAGGAAAAAGAAGCACCTGTCATAAAAAGCAAAGATAAAAGACAACCTCATGTACAGGTAAAAATACAGTTGGTACAAAATATATATTCAGATACATTGCAAATGTCTCCCATTTACTGTATATTATGCACCATAAAAAACATATCAGACCAGCACCAAATAGTTGTATTGCTGTATGTTTGGACTGCCTTTCCATAGATCCTGGATTTGGAAGTGCCTGCTGTAGAAAAGTTTGTTGGAGAGGATCCAAAAGTAGACAAACCTGACCAAAACCCTCTAAATGACCTGGGCACTCAATCCACTCCTCTTTCCTCTGAGCAATACTCCAGTTTGCCTGCTGAGTTTCAGGATGGGTCTGTGCTGCACATTCAGGAGGAAATCTCAGATCGGCAAGTTATTTTTATCACCTTCCAATTATCGGCGTCATCCTAAAGTTTGACATTACTGACCTTTTGTTAACAGCGTTTCAGACCGTGACCCTGATGTAGCTGAAGTCGATCATTCTGACCTTGTGGATTGTGAGGTGGATCCCAACCCCTTTGACAGGTCAGTTAAAACATAGCCTTTACCATGTGCCTGCACTCGATGGCGATATTGATGTAATGGTGTCCGACTTGGCAGCAGCCCGCCGGTGGTTCTGGAGAACACCTCTAACGCTCACACCACGGGCACAAAGACCCACACCGACCTTCCTGTGAGTTCTCCAGCTGCTCCCAGCACACCGCACCTGGAGGCCAATGTCTCCCACATGCTCCCAGCACAAGTACAGAGCTATTTCTGCCTGCTCCATCTGCCCGTTATAGGAACTGTTCCAGCTTCATCTTAGCCATTATCTTCACAGGACCAGGACTCCTCTGTCCCCTCAGAGATAGACTCCAGCGTGGGCAGCAAAGACCCAGAGGACATCCCCACGTTTGATGAGTGGAAAAGGAAAGTGATGGAGGTGGAAAAGGAGAAAAGTAGGTCTACAGTTTACTATTTATGACTATGTTATTATGGTGTGTGATGCTGAAAATAGTGACAATGTTGTACGTATTTTTATTCCGTTCAATGGTGCAACATGAAGCATATAACGTATAACTTGGATAAATAATAAACTATAAAAAGAAAAATTTGACACAGAACAACAGTGTATTCACAGATGCGCAGGTGCATTCAGTGATGGCCGCAGATATGAGGGTGGACATACCACATAGTGCAATAGAGCCGTGCAAATGTTTGCAACGGTTACTACGTTCATGAGTCTGATACAGAGTTATTGTGACATATCCCATCCTTTTTACAAACAAATCCATGAATGTCCTCCAGCTGTGACCACTCATACTTCCACCAATGGAGCAGCTCATCCAGTCAAGAAAGCCCAGAAAAACTTCAACAACTACGCGTCTGTGGAGTGTGGAGCCAAAATCTTAGGCGCTAACCCCGAGGCTAAGGTAAGGGCAGTAGAAATGTATATTGCACCCCCAAATGAACAAAAAACTTGTACATTAAGTAATGTAATTGTTTTAAACAGAGCACCTCATCCATATTGAAGGAGAACATGGATTTATACATGTTAAATCCTTGTAGTAACAAAATATGGTAGGTAACACACTGTATGCCCTACTCAACTTCTTTTGATTTGTGCATTATTCTAGCATTGTTCCATTCTGTATCTTCAGGTTTATTATTGAGCTCTGTGAGCCCATCCAGGTGAAGCAACTGGATATTGCAAACTTTGAACTATTTTCCTCCACCCCCAAAGAGTTTCTTGTCTCAATCAGTGACAGGTATGCGCTCATTGCAAAAGTGTGACAGTGCATTTAGAACATTATGGTACATTTGAACGTATGTACCCACGTTTAAACTACAAGGCTCCTGTGTAAATTCTCTTTTCAGATACCCAACAAACAAGTGGTTGAAGCTGGGAACTTTCCATGCCCGCGATGAGCGCAATGTGCAGAGTTTCCCACTGGATGAACATCTTTATGCAAAATATGTCAAGGTGACCCCATAGGAGAGTTTCATGACTTTACCACTCATTTGTAACTCTGTTATAGTGGCTCGTTTTACTACCATTGTCTTTTATTCCCACTTAAGTTTTACAGTTACATTTCTATTTTGTTCTGTAGTGTTTGCTGCCTCTGATATTACGTTTCATGCTGCATATTGAATGTTCGTTGCATGTGGCAGTAGTTAAGTTAAAATAAGTGCACTGCATGTATCTACTGTTGTGCATCCTTCTGTTGCAGGGAAAAGCGTTTTCTTGGGTCTTGTTTAAATGCATGTGTACCTGTCTTTAATTGTTTCTATTTTTTCTCTTTCCCTTACCTCAGATGTTCACCAAGTACATAAAGGTTAGCCTATTTTTGCTCGTTTGCGGGTTCTGTCGTGTGATTTTAAAAATACCTTATATTATAATGTTATCTTACATAAACAATCATCGACACTGTGCATAGTGTTGCCAGTGCTACAACTCATTCATGTAACAAATCACACACATTTAGTGATCTTGATTAACAAATGCAGTACAAATCTGTTTTTACAAATGTATATTAAAAAAAAGTATATAAATTTTTTTTTTCTACTTTTAATTGATGCATAGAAATATACAGAAATGTTTCTGTTTTAGCCAATATTAATATCATCCACATGCACAACCACTACCCCTTGTGATCCTATTTTATGCCTTCTGTCTTGACAAGTTTTGTTTCTTGCAGGTGGAGCTGGTCTCTCACTTTGGGTCGGAACATTTCTGCCCCCTCAGTCTCATACGGTATGTAGTCATAAAAGTCTAACATCATAAGAAGGAGCATTAAGCTTAATCTCTAAGGTCACCCATTAACATTAATTTTGAGGGCTGTTGTACTGTATATCGTTCGACTTCTTCTGAACATTTAAATTTAATCCGTGTCATGGCTAATGATATTTCAGAATATTATGTCATGTTTAAACTTGCATTTCCTCCTGAGCACACAAGCTCTGTGAACCATGTGATGTGAAATGTTAGCAGCTGTGTTGCTCGTGTCTGCAGTATTTATGTGGGTCACAGATGTAGAGCACAGTGGCAGGAATAAAACTAGTACACCCCTGCTAATGTGGATAATGTGCTGAACTAGTGCGTAATAGAAACTCACCGTGATGTCACTTAATAGAAGATGAAACGGTGTTTGTTAGTGCTCTGAAGTACTGGGATTGCAATTCATGTTTTCAAATCAATATTGAGTTCACAGAGGGCATTTTAAACTACAGGCTAAGCAGGTTTTTATACATATTAAATACTTCTGGAGACAGTTTTTTGTTGAGGACATGATACTACATAAATGATTGAGATTTTAGCTATTTTTGATATGCCAGCATTAAAATTGGGATTCGAGTCAGATTGTGATCAGTTGTGCTATGTGTAATATAGCTCCCTGCTTGCCACTGTAACAGGAGTCCAGGAATAGAATGATATCAATGCATTTTTTCTTCCAGGGTCTTTGGCACCAGCATGGTGGAAGAGTACGAGGAGATAGCGGATCCCTCTGAACGATTAGAGGAGCAGGATGATGACATGGGTAAGTTCTTGAGCCTCGCCACAGCTGTGTCGAATAAATCTTTCTCATGAACCAAAAAATAGAATCAATTTAAGCCAGGTAATGCTGTAAATGCTGTTCTCAACAGATTATCCAGCTGGTCATGCCCCCGGTGATGGGGATTCCAAAAACTTGATTGGATCGGCAAAGGGTGAGAATATTTGCTCAAAGGAGGTGGCCAAGTGTCATGTAATCACTGTGAACAGACGGAACATAAAGCCCTTTGACCTAATCATGAAATTGATGCCATGTCTAATTTTGGTGGTCAGAATGTGAGTGCAACAATCCATGTGATCGGCATAAACTGAGTGTGCTGTGCAGTACTGTGTGTGTTCTGATACATTTCAGTGCAAACAATAATATAGCTATATAATTTGCCTACGGTTGACTGTTCCGCCTCTCCATGTTTCAATGTCCGTTTTGTTTGACGATTGCCACTACAGACTGGAAGCGCCTCAGATTGTCTTTTACATTTTGTGTGCCATACGTTACTTGTGAATTTGTCTCTGCAGATGCCATTTTCAACATTGTTAAAGATATCGCTGTTGTCTTGGGAAGAAGCGATGAGATGTCAGGTACTCTATAATCTAATTTATTTATTTAAAGAGGCATTATGCAACTTTTCAATGGGAAAAAAAGTTGGTATTTATGTGTATTTGACCTTATAGTGACTTATAGCGTTGTACTTTTGACCGCAGTGTTCTCTACAACACTCCAGGATAATTTGCTTGGAAGGTTTTCACTGCTGACGAGAAAACTTACTAAACAATTGATCCTGGAGTGTTGCAGAGTCCACCGTGTGGGAAAGTAAGGGCGCCATGCTGACCACTCATACAGCTGCTGGGTCACTACAAGGTCAAATACGCACAAATATTAGCTTTTTTTCCCGCATAAAAGTTGCATAATGCACCTTTAACACAGTTGTTCACTACATATTATTTGATACAGGCAATAAAACATCCCAGGACATCAACATGACTGAGACACCGGAGCAACTTGAAACAACATCTCAGACAACAAAACCAGACATCCAGTCAGAGTATGTAAATGTTTTGAATCATATCCATTGTGTTGTTGTTTTTGGTGATGCACCGCTCACTGTAATACGATCTGCTTTCTCTGTGTCTAGGGTAGAAGAGGAAGATCTACTTGAACCTGCCGCTTCAGGCACCGAGACTCCTACCGCCGACTCCAACATTGACGAACTTGCAGCCACACCAGAACAGATTGTTACTCCTTTAGAAAGTGACGAGGATGAGCCTAGCATTAGCTCCATCATCATCCATCTGGGTGAGGAAGAGGACGTGGATGAAGACCAGGAGCAACAACAACAGAATCACGCTCGCTGTGCGCGGTTTCCTCTCTCCCCTGCCTGCACCTGCGCCGCTTCCCTGCACGACTATTTGCTGCAACGGTGCTTGCTACGCTTGCCTCAAAATTGCACTTTATGCCAAACTGCAGAGAAAATGCGAGAGGATGTGCCGAATTGGGTGATATACCAGCCCCCTTCTCCTCCACAAAAGGAAACCCTTGAAGCTCCTGAAAGAGAAAATCCCGTTTCGGAGCGTGAGAGCAAAGCCAGCTCCACAGAGGAATCACAACTGGCTAATAAGGTGACCCAATCTGAACCACAGCCCATTGAGCCTAGTCAGGCTTCAGACGTCGGCAAAGCCAGTGATTCTGCCGTTGACAAAGAGCCACCTGTTGTAGAGATGCCGCAGTTAGAGACTGAAGTGCCAATCAATACCCCAGATCTTGAAAGTAACCTAGATTCTTCTAAGGAGATAGAAATTGAACCTACAGGGACCCTTAGCAGCGCTCTCGATGCCACACCCGCCATCAGCCCAACAGTGGAGGATTCGCAGCAGAAGACAAACCTAGAACTTTCTCCAGAAGTCAAAAATGAGGATGAGACTGATCCAAACCTAGTCCCCAAACCCCCGCACTCAGAGCCAGAGCCATCACCTGTCCCAGACGAGAATCCGCCCCAAACGGAGCCCATCCCAGACTCTCTGCCCTCTGAAGTTGTCAGCGTCGATTCAAAAATGGAGGACTTGGCAGAGGACATGGCCGCATCAGCTGGCATCTCCCGCCCCTCACTGGCCCCGCCGCCGTCCCTCTCGGATATTTACGCGGATCCCCCTAATGGTACGGAGCAGAACGGCAGCCCGGTGCACAGCTCTAGTCAGAAGGAGTCTGTGTTTATGAGGCTGAACAATCGAATCAAAGCTCTGGAGATGAACATGTCACTGAGCGGGCGCTACCTGGAGCAGCTCAGTCAAAGGTGAAGAAGAAACGCAGAGGAAAGGTCGCTAAAGTTGAAAATATGTGCTAATTTTAAATCCAATTGTAGGTACCGGAAGCAAATGGAGGAGATGCAAAAGGCTTTTAACAAAACTATAATCAAGCTCCAAAATACCTCCAGGGTAGCAGAGGAACAGGTCAGTCAAATTTAGGTGTCTTTCATATTAACAAATGGTTCATACTTAAGGAAACAAAAACATTGCAAACGTTTTTTTGTTTTTTTGTTAAGGACCTGCGTCAGACTGAGTCCATACAGCAGCTGCAGGGCCAGTTGGAAAATGTCACTCAGCTGGTTCTCAATCTGTCTGTCCAAGTCATTCAACTGCAGAGTGAGGTGAGTGGGGAAAAAGTTACATCTTTAAATGAATGGACTCTTTGACGATTAATTTGCATATTCCTTTTCCACGTTGTGCGCCAGGTGTCCGACAGGGAAAGCTACCTGCTCCTCTCCCTGTTTCTGTGTCTCTTTCTGGGCCTGCTGCTCTACATAAAGCGCTGCCGAATGTCCTCCTCTTCCTGTCCAGAGTCTGAACCACCACTCCCTGAGAGCTACACCTTCTGCTGTCCTGAGAGGTAGTCTATATAGAATGAAATGTTATTGATAAACTGGGTCATAACACATACTGGGAAAGGCTTGAATACATTTCCGTGTTGCTTTTACACATAATGGTCATGGTTATGGGAGCATGGATGAATTGTCCTCATCAAAGCAATTTGTAAATGCAATTATTCATCAGGAACAGATGGGATGGGGAGAAATTACTCGGCCGAGGCTTCTGTGTTAATAAGGTGCTTTCTGCAGTATTTTCTTAAAGCCATTACCATTCTCTTAATAGGCAGTTTTCCCGTGATGAGGCGGCACTGAAGAGGAGCGCATCTTATCCACTCATCCATTCAGAGTCATTCCAGTTAGCCTCCACTATGGGTAATGCCCCTTAATATTTTTTTTTCCTTGAGATAATATTACAACACATCTTTGAGGAAATAACAATGGTGCTGTTCTTTTTCGTGTAGGTCCAGAGGTTTTGCAACACGAAGAGACACAGAGTCTTTGTCCAGCCAGTAAAAAGGTGAATAATGACACTTTTCTTCCTCCATTGAGCTGTCAAAATAAATAATAATAATTAAACTGTAGAAATCACCTATTCAAGATGGATAATAATAATAATAATTAATGTGTATTTCTGTTTCAGAGGAGACGCAGAAAGGTGAAATCCTTGGACAAAGTGGAGACTCTAAAGCCGTCTCTTCAGGTTGCTGAGCCGCTGCAGAACAAAGCACCTGTTTTCTGTAACGGCGTGTCTGTCCTGGATGAGCCCACTGCTCTCACACAGCGGTTACTTGAACCCCCTTTTAGAGACTCTCCGTCAGAGGGCAGCTCTGAGGGCTCATCTCATTCAGACGACCCTTCGTTCTGTGGCATTACCGCGGCCTGTAACCGCATCTGTGACGGACTCCCTTCAAAATCCCGCGCAGAGAAGAGGGCCCTGAGGCGCAGGCGTCCAAGGCCCGATGCTGTGGTGGACTACCTTAAAGCCCCCAGCCGACACAAGAGGAACTCGCTGCCTATTTACACCATACATGACATTATGGAGCGGCAGGAGCAGAGCTCATATGGAGTCAATATGCACCTTTCAGGTCCAGTTGGACTTTAAACGTTTCACTTGCAGCTAAACTGTTGATTTTTTGTTGTTGTAGACAGGTAGCCTCAAGCTTTAACTTTGAACAATCCCCTGCTGTTAATGCTTATGATCATTTCATGCCAGACGTCTATATTTGTAACAACAAGTAAAGTCTTCCAAGTCATAGATTTTTCCTATTTTTGAATGTGCTATTAAATGGAAACATCCAAAATGACACACTGTAAAATGGTCTTCCCAACTGCTCTTTATTTTCAGTGGATTTGTGACAAACCCGCGGTCGGATCATTCACGCTCAGATCCTATTAATTATTTGTTTAGCTCTTGTTTCAAGGCCCAGTCAAATTGAATCTATTCATTTCAGAAATAATACAATAGCCAAGGTGACCAGCTACTCATTACAGTTTACACATCCAGCAGAGGGCAGTGCAACCTATGAAGAACTCAGTAGAATATCTGCATTTTGTTCTCCCTCTCCATGCTCTCTGTTGATGAGTCATTGCTCTGGGTTGCAGTAAATAAGCTCAAGGGCACAAAACGTAATTGTCTCTTTTATGTACTGATTACTTTAAAAGGACAAATCTAAGAAAAAATCTGGAACTTACACTTGTGTTCCAGGCAGCACTGACCACAGCCCACTGTCCCCTGTTGTGCCGCCTGGACAAGAATAGCATCATATGGCTGCAGCTGCATTTTTCAAGTTTGAAAAATCTGGATTAATTCTATTACTCTTCCACCGCCTCTTAGTCACCGTGGTCACGCATGGGTCAGAGCAGAGATGTGGCTGAAAAATTAGGTTAAACCTCTTTATTTATGTGGCCTGGCTGCGAGCAGGAGCCACTCTGAGATAAGCGTGATGCCTCATGCCTATCCCCCCCTCTTACTAACATTATTCCTGGGTTTCCCCTTGCTCTTCCCATTTCAAAGATTATCTGTAAATGCAGGGCTACAATCCTCTTTTCCCGGGCACTTTTTTCATCTGTGGCTGTCATGGAGTGAATGGGTGTTTTTTTAGAATTGCCCATAGCAGTGTTCGGGCTTATGTTAGGTCTGCTTTGAAACTCGGGACCATGTAAGATGCAAGGAAACGGTTTATGAAGATATTTATTGGTGATATAAGTAAGTCACAGCTTCCATGTTATAGCTACAGCTGTTCTTTATTTGGAAGTACTATCAAATACAAAATGAGCAACATCTTGATAAGATATTGGGAGTAAGATATTAGTTGGAGATATATCAGTCTGACTGGTTTTAAGTAACTATTGTTGGGACAGGCATATGTAAAACAAACAAACAAACAAACAAACAAACCTGTCCTAAAAATAGTTACTCTTGGTTTAATACAATTTTAACCAACATTGTCATTCCTTTTCATGTGCACATTGAGCACACAAAGCCTTATTTTTCCTCTGTCGGAAATGCTATGTGTTTGAGGTTTACGGCAGTGGAAGGATCCTGCCTGCACACCCAGTATATGATTGGAGGAGAAAAATCCTCAGAGTCCTTTTGCTTTCTCTTGATTTTTTTGCAGTATTATGGAGCGGTGGGCGTTGGGGGCTCTTTGATGTTCTGCGGATACCATTTGAGACCACAGCATTTACCACGGATTTACAATTCCTGTCATAGATTTTCCCCCTTCCCTTCCTTGAGCCGGCGATCCGACTGGTAATTTCCTTCTTCTGAGCCGCTCCATTTAGAAGGTCTAAAACCCCTAATGATTTCTCGCACTGTGCAGCCACTGGTCATCACCACGGAAGATATAGAGGCGGTTAAAGCTGTTCTTCATGGACAGGATACAAAGCCATCTGACAGAGCTGTATACCAGGGTGCTTCGCAGGGGGCCAAGAAATAATGCTGGCAGAAACTCCAAATCAACCCATCCGTGTGCAGGGGTCCAACAGTGAAAAGTCAGGAGTCTGCCAATTTGAAGACTGACTTCTAAAATTCTTCTCCCACCACCACACCACTTTTTTGCTGAAATACAAGAGAAACTTGCCAAGCTTTTTACTCCAAATGCAGCAAAATTAGAAGGAAGACTATTTGCGTAGGAGACAAGGGAAAACCCAGTGTTCATAAAAAGAGTTTCCCACACTCTAGCTTGGGAAAATAATGTGGACATCAAGAGGGTTTTGGTGCTGAGACCTTTATGCACTGCAATGACTGAATGCATTTATCGTTTTTGTGCAAATAGAATTGATTCATTGTTAGACTTCCTGAAAATGCAAAAGAGCGTCGGCCTGATTCCAGCATTTTAAATGAAGCATTTTAAAACCTGTTAGCACACGAGAGTTGTTAATGATGGGACATTTAGCCCAGTGGATCACCCTGCTACTCATTCACAGCAGTTCGTGTGGAAGAATCCGAGCTGTGACTGTCACAGATGAGACGTGACATGTTGTCTAAACACTGAGATGATGCTCATAATCCACCCCCAAAGTACAGAATCACGTGATGCCTTTTTTTTTAGAGTTTGATATTAATATCTTTGGTACAATCTGCGCTCAAACTCCCAAACCGCAGATGTTTTGGCTTGATTCATGGGTGATATTTCTGTAATGAATGGCTCTATTTACATGAAATACAAACTGTCCCAAATTCTCATAAGAAATGGTGGTATTTATTCCCATTTAGGCACAAATTTGCTTTTTGTTGGCAGGGCTTTAAACCATAAGAATATTTGGGCCAATTATAGAATTATAGAAGATCACTCATACTCCCAAATGAATAACACCCATACCTAAAGTATTTAAATAAAGTACCACATGTTTTATGCACGTTCCAGCACGGTCACAGCGAAAGTCTAATCTCACCAATTTCCCTGTTTCCGATTTTGAGGACGTCCTATTCCACAACGGAGCTACTCATTTGCAAATCCTCTTACATAACAGTAATTACTTTGTATGTGTGCTTTAAATATGAACGTTTGAATATGCAAAAATGCAAATAGAAAAGGTTGACATCAACGTTGCGGCAAAAATAACGACTTTGTTGATTGTGTTTGCATTGTTGCAAAGTAAATCCATGCCGCTCCAGTACAGCAAAGCCCCATGTGGTTCTCTAATGAGCTCATTAGTATTTAAATAATATGGCTCTCTGGTGCAACTGCCTTTTTAATTGTGATTCATGTTTTTTTGGGGCTGGCAGAAATGAGGGTTTATTATGTAATCCAGCTTTATAAAACAAAACAAGGAAGCCATCCAGGGTCAATTTTTGCTGAGGTAAGTCATGCCTGTCTGATGTTCGTATCAGACATTTTGTGTTTTAAATAGAAAAAGTGATTAATAAACAACAGAAGTGGCGCCAGTAAAACTTCATGTATAATTGTTGCCTTATCATTATTAATTTGATTAGTTTCAATGCATAATGTTTAAAGGGATATTTCCATTTTTTTTTTTCATAGGGCCTCATTTCCTAGTTATCCAGAGTGTTGGTGATTTCTGGAGTTTAATTTATTTTTAATTCATGCAGTCCTTATATGAAGAGTTTAGTGGTGCCAGGCTAGTGCTAGGCTAGTGCATGTCTATGGTAACTAGTAGCCTGCATTAGAAACAGTCTGACCCAAGCACAGTGCACCTGAGGCAAATCACTTATAACACCAGACTACCGATATAAATGCCTGTGTTGACTGAATATTTTTTTTAATATAACCATTTTGCATTTAAAAGAACTTATATTTGACCAACACCAGCTGGTTGTATAAGCTACGCAGCGGCGGAGTGATCTGCTGGGTTACCTGATCTACAATAGTTTGTTTACCTGCGGCCGGCAATACTACAGGTACACGTGGAATTCACAAAGGAGCTTTCTACAAATCAAATATGGCAACGTTTGGAGGACTACCGACGATTTTGAAAATAGGTTTTTAATACAGGCTACTAGTTACCATAGACATGCACTGGCCTAGCATTAGCCTAGCACCACTAAACCCTTCAAATATAAAGACTGCATGAACTAAAAAACAAACAAAAAATCTCCAGAAATCAACAAAACTCTAGATAACTAGGAAATGAGGCCCTATGTCAAAAATCCTGAAATATCCCTTTTAAATGTGAAGTATACTATACCATTCCTATAGATGAAGAATAAATTGGTATGACAAATCACTGAACTGAGTAGTTCTAAGTATAGAATTGCAGGTTGCAGGTTTTTTAAACTTTTTGACAGCCTTTGCGTGGGGAGATGCATTTACTTTCAATTCTAATAAGAACCCTGAAAGAGTCCTAATAAATTAAGTTTATAACTCAACATTGACATTCTTCTGCTGTGTAGCTAACATTACCTGCAATACCCTCTGTGATGGAGACGTCCCGAGTGCTTACACAAAAGTTAGGTGTGAGTATTGTTCATTTGGAATAGACCTGTCTGTGTGTTATCAAAGTACTTTCATATTTTTTTGCAGCCTTTATTAATTCTGAAACCATTTGAAGGCCAGACAGCTGACCCTGTTCAGCGCCGTAACCTCGGGGCTACTGCAATTGTTGCCATGGTTACGCAGATGAAGATACGAGCAGGACGGTGGCGGTGTGGTTTGTCGCGGTTTGGCCCCCGGGGGCACTGTGTGTGTGTGTTTTTTTTTTCACATCTCCACATCACATGGAGACCTTAGTGCCCTTCCCTGGGGGAGCTCTGTCCAGGTGAGAGTCAAAGCGGCTGAATCAGAGGAGCCACAGCGCCCCAGAGAAAGGAGCGCGGTGCGGGCTGTGCGACTGACCTTTGTGTTCGAAAGCACCACCTCCAGCAACATGAGCTAATGTTCCTTTCATAGAACATAACGGATACCTTTGCAGGAGATTACTCAAAGGTCTAATCAGTTTTGTGTAGGCCTATATTTTTCAGAACTATGGGCCGAGGGCATAGTTCAGGGAACAAAAGCCACCACTTTTTGACACCTTTTTGTATCACATGAAAACCCCTCAACATATGACTCAATAGTTTTGTTGGAGTAAGTGTTCTGGCTTTTTCACTGTTTATTGTAGAAGCCGTGCACCTGGTGATGTGTGAATATTTATACTGCTTGTGTGCAATAATAGAAATGAAAAAAGATATATTTTTAATGGAAAGATTAGCCACTGCAGACCAGATTAGTTGGAGGGTTGAATTTGGTCACCCTGCTTTAAAGAATTGTTAACTCTGATGATACTTTAGTGCATTGTATGTATGTTTGTATTTATAATGTGTTTATTTAAATTTACATTTTGTGACAAAGGCATACAGTAAATAAACATAGGCCTATCTAACAGTAGTGATGTTCGCCGAGTGCAAGGAACAGATTTACAAGGAACAATTCACACCATTTTGGCCCGAATCCATCCTGTAAAAAGACCAGCGCTCTCACGGTGTTTTATTTGCACTTTTAGCAGGGCAGAGCTACAGATCATAGTGTCACTTAGTGATAAACTCAGGCACAAAGTCACCTTGAAACATTAACGCTCCGTCTCTGCGTTGGCAGTCTCCCATCAGCCATCAGTGAGGACTTTTGCCATGGCTCATCACCATTATGGCACCAGGCTGATTTATTCTCAAACTCACCGCAAGTGAACTTTTCCACATAATACATCTTTCCTGAGTGTGTGAGTTAGAAAAAGACGCCAGATTGAAGGTTTAGAGTAAATTTCTTCACTGAATGTCCCTGGCTGCTTACTTTCCGCTGTTGAATGACTCGATCATATAAGCCAGTGCAAATGATCAATGAGCTATGTGTTCAAATTGGTCAAACGAGACTGCAGGTTTTGTATTAAAGATGCGTCCTTCTGTTTTAATGATTTTTTGTTTAGTTTTACTATTGCCTTTAAATTAAGATGACCTGGAAAGCTAAGCAGGGAAGGGCCTGGTCGGTACTTGGATGGGAGACGGTTTGGACCATTTAGAAACACCAGGAAGCCTGGGGTGAATGTAGTGAGTAAGTGAGTGGTTGGTCGGAGGTGCCGATGGCGCAGACTGATTGCCTCGCTTCCGTCAGTCTACCCCAGGGCAGCTGTGGCTACAATAGTAGCTTACCACCACCAAGTATGGATGAATAATGCAATGTAAAGCGTCTTTGAATGTCCAGAAAAGCGCTATAGAAAACTGATGCATAATTTTTCACATTTTTCATTTAATTTTGCTTATTTGAGCTGTTTGTGTAGAAAAAAATAAACAGGCATAATTTGCGTCGTATACAATGAGTAAGCAAGGCACACAAAAGCTCAAAAAGGAGTAAGCTGAAGTATAAAACTTGTTTACGCTTACCCCTACTGGTTAAAGTACAAATTAAATACAGATCTTGACAATGTTAAGTCTGCATACACCGTAGAACATGCCTGTACAAAAGGAAAACAAACAACAGGAAAATTACACAAAAGAGAACGAAGCAAAACATATCTAGCAAAAGACAGAAATAAAATAAAATAAATACAAATGTCTAGCAAAGCAGAAGAACAGATTTTTTTTTTATTAATCTACAGTTCTTAATCTTCTTTAGCCAAGTTTTTAAATACCTTTTCTTTGTAGTTTGTTTCTTAAAGTTCATTTGACCTCGCAGATTATATTTGCCGTCTCTAAACATCTAAACATTTTTTGGATATTGTTTGGAAGCAATCAATACCTTACTTTATACATTATTTGTAAGAATTTAAATTTGACCAAATCATGAATTGTTCTGATTTTTTATTTTAAAAATATTGGGTTAGAATGTTCCTTCTTCCCAGCGCTGCATATTATCCTGACAGCCTTTTTCTGCAGAGCTGGATTTAGATTGGTTTTATAGGTATTACCCCGTATCTTATAGTAATCAGAGTAAGGTAGGATTAATGTGTAGTAAACAGTTTAGTTTGCGGTCAAGGATGACGCCAAGGAAATTACATTCATCATAAATCTATTGTTTAATTGTTAGTGTAATTTTCAGTTCAGTATCATTTCTCTTGTTACCAAAAATATACTTTTTTTTTTTTTCAAATTCAATGACAATTTATTACAGTTAAACCATTTCTTTAATTTAGCCATTTCTGTTGAGATCTCGGAAAGCAATTGTTCCAAGTTCTTTTCAGAAAACAAAATCTGCATACTAACTAACTTAAATTTGTCAGAGACATTGATGTACAGTAAAAAGAGAATTGGGCCCAGCACTGAACCCTGTGGTACCCCACACGAAATGTATTTCATGGTGGATTTGTATTCGTTTATCTGAACAATCTATTGTCTATTGGATAGATAAGATTTCAGCCACTGTAATAGGCAACTGCTGATATCATTATTTTATAACTTTTGAATTAAGATACTATGATTAATCGTCTCAAAAGCTTTTGTCAAGTCAATCAAAATGGCTATAGAATAGTCTTTGTTTTCAATGCAGTTACTTACCTCCTCAACCAAGTCCATCAGTGCCAATGCTGTGGAAGTTTCTCAAGCATTTTGTGGCAACAATGATTGGGGTCAATAATTACAAAGAAATTGTTTATCTCCATTTTATGAATTGGTATTACTTTTTTCATCTTCATAAGAGATGGAAATGTAGCGGTGGAGAAGCACACATTACAAATGTGTTGCTGGTTTTATTATTTCCTTCATAACATTTTTAATCAGGCTCATATCCAAGCCATTGCAGTCGGGTGATTTTTTGTTTTTGAACAGTACAACAACTTGCAAAATCTCCAATTCATCTACTGGGTTATTGTCATTTCCATGTTCCATCTAAGGCAGCGTCTTGTGTTATAAATGTCTTAGCAAGTTCCAGATCAATTTTAACAAAGTATTCATTAAATTCCTTCTTATTATTTTTCTTCTAATGTTATGTTTTCTTCGAGAAAACCGTCTCTTTTAAATAATGACAAATACCAGTGAGACAACAATGATGAGAAACACCATCCACCCTCGTCCTACATCACCATCCTGCTCCTACATAGTACATTACTACAAGCCTTGTTCCTGCCTGTGCTCGCTCTCTGACATTTCCCATAAGCATTTTAATTCCTCCGGAGTTACTCTGTGTTACGGCCCTATCCACATGAGAGCCCTGACATCATTAATCCATTAAACTTTAAATTCCACAAGATTTTTAGCCTCCGTGCTCCCAGATTAGCAGTTCAGTGCACTTCTGTGTCAGCCCACTGGCTTGAAATTAATTGACTAATTCAGTAATTGCTTGCGAACATTATTTGTATTTATATATTTTTTCCGCATCTTTGTTGAAGTGTCAAAACAAAACACTGGTAATGGAGTCAGGTTATGTGTTGGGAAAAGAATAATTACAATGTTTTTTTGCACCTTACAGCCATTTGCAACTCTTCACGCTTGGATGGGTAACAATGTGACCCATTTTAAATTTCCAGAAAAATCACTTTTTTTTTTCCGGAGCAATCAGTTAAATGCAAATCGCTCGCTGCTGCATGCTGGGCCCTGTCGCTGAAGAGAAAGGAACATGATAATTTGCTCAAGCTTTTAAGCACTTTGTGAATGTGTGTGAGTGGTGCTATGGAGGATGGCTGGTCTGGATAAGTGCTTGATGCGGTGCCCATAATGGATAAGCAGCTCTGACTCACTCCTGTAGAAGATACTCTGTTCATGTGCCATAAGGAAACATGTGTCAGTGTGGGCAATGGGGTACGCGAGGATTCTCCACGATAAATGTCGGCCATGTAGCTCCCTTGGAAGAAAGAAGTTGGTTTAATATTGTAACTGATGTAAATAAAACGTAAGTTGCAGACCGTTTATGCCCAAATGTTCATTTTTTAATAATAATAAATAAAAACAGCGGCCAAACTATTCCTTTGGTTTTGCACACCACTTGCATGCACATCTCAAAGTGTTTCCATAACTTATTTTCGATAATAGGATGTCAGTACTCTTCACTTTTAAATCAGAGCAATTTTGGGTAGTCCTCAGGATTTTTATTAAAGCCACACTGCGTAGAATTTTATTATTTTTATTATTTTTGATGGGGATGATGGGGATGATGGTGATGATGAGGATGATGAGGATGATGAGGATGATGATGATGAGGATGAAATGTAACAAGAGACTGAGTGATCAGTTATTGATGTGATGCTGATGAATGACCCCTTACTGCACTGTATATTTATGACACTTTCCCCCAAGGACTACAGATGGAAATTAGCTTGAGAAGCTACAGTCTGGTACGGTCATCTTTGCTCTCGAGCATAATGTAATTGTACACTGTCCTGATAAATAAATAAATAAATAAATAAACAAATAAACAAACAAACAAATAAATAACAAACAAACAAACAAACTCATACAATATACAAACAAACATGTGCCTTTGCTGTGAGTGGCTCAGCTCTTCTAAGACATGACTGTAACTGTACAGGGAGTGGGTACGTCTCCAGCTCCAGTCTCCATGGAGATGTGGACTAAAGTCTGCAGAATTTGAGATTTAAATATGTTAGGTGCTCATCGAAATCCATTCTTTGATTACCCACTAGAGTAATAGTATTTCCAAAATGTTACGCAGTGTGCCTTTAAATAGGCACATTAGCTTCTTGTACTTCTTTTTACTGCAAGTTTCATTATTCTACGCTATTAAAACCTCAAAAACATGCATTTTATTGTGCTAGACTAGCCTTCACTCTGGTTACAAGCCTAAAGGTATGGGGAAACGATTTAAACCTCCCCTAAATGCACCCAGTTCAAAGTGTGACTGCGTCTGTGGCCCTTCACACACTTCAAAAACATGTTTGGACACTCCTGATCGAGCCCTCTGCTAAGGGCTTGTGTGCCCACTTCATATAGGGTCCCTGTAACATAGCACTGTTGGGATGTCATGTTCTTGTCCCAGGCTCCAACTGGTCTATCGATGGCCCTGTGTTATCCAACTGCTTCTCATTTTCGCAAAAAAAATAAAATAATGAACGGATAATTCCACAAGGCTCGAGGTAAATTAGTTTGAGGGTGAATGGTTGCTTGTCTGTCATACCTAATTGCTGAAAGCGTTCTGGGGGCAAAACCCCTGATGTTGTCCCACATGCGAAGATGTAAATGGCACATCAGCACACTCTGTATATTACTGAAAATTGCCGGCAGGATTTTACACTTCTTTAAGACGTCTTAATCCTGTTACGATTCTCTGCGGTAGGGCTCAAAAACGAGCCATCAAAGTCGATGTGATGGTGTCCCTTAAGTGCCCTTGTGTGTATCTGTGTGCAAACATAATCACAGTTTAGTCTAATGAGCGAGAGGAGGATGAGGACTCACGTGATGAAGAGTCCATCCACCCACTGCCCCTCCCCCTGGCGTCTCCCCCATGGCATGACAGTGTGCAAAACCGGCACGGGACGGATGCACCCTGTCCCGCTGATCCCCGCCTCAGTCTGATTTGTGTTTGCTTCTCAGTGTGAGTCTGGCCCACAGGGGATTGGATTGGCGGGGTGGCAGTTATAGACGACTAAGACAGGACCCCCCCTTCCCCCCCTTCCCCTCCCCAAAAACACTCTCCCGAAAAGGATGACAGCTGTAAAAGGCATGTAAGCGCTGTGTTGTTGTGACACTGACTGGAATCACACTAAATTACCAGTTTGTTGTGAGGTGTAATAGCTGTTTTGATGGACACTGTTCCCATGGCGCCGCCGGTAGTCTCTCTCTTGTCAGTTCTGTCCCTCAAACACGCAACAAACCTAGGAAGGAACGTTTTCCCAAGAAAAGGTAGGCTACTTTCTACTTGTGTAAAAACAATGACAGTGGCTCAGATGGTAGAGTGAGTCGCCTCTTAAGCACATTGAGTTTATGTCTTGTATATGTGCTCCTCAAATAAAATCAGCTTTGTTAGCGGAAAGTTGGTGGTTCGAAATCCCACTTGCACAAGCTTGACTGTAGTGCGTCTGCATGTGTGTGTGTGTGTGTGTGTGTGTGTGTGTGTGTGTGTTCGATATATTTTGAGGCAGGAAAGTATCGCGATAAACGATGTTATTGACTCTTACGACACTAGATACTGTCAACTCTCAGGCATAAAAATGACAGTAAATCTTTGTTCTCAAAGTGCATCATCATATCCTAAAACAGTGGTTCCCAAAGTGGTTGCGAGGCCTTGGGTGGGGGTCCCCAGATGATTTCAAGATGAAATAAAAGGAAAAATGCTACTGCTTTTTGAGTGTACAACAGCATATGATTTGTGACATCCATTGAAATTTCAAAAATAAACAGTTTAAATACATATTAACTTGATTTTAAAATGTATTTTTCTGCCCTAAAGTAGCATAAGAACGAATAACTTTACTTAATGGGGCTCCCGAGTTGTTTACATATCAATTTTGGGGTCCCAGCCCAAAAAGTTTGGGAACCCCTGTCCTAAAACACCACACAAGCTGCAATAAACATGAAATATAATGAAACTCAATTTGCTTCAGTTAGAAATCAAAGTTTTACAAAGAAAAAATAGAGGTGAAATGCAAATAAATTTACAGACAATAAATATCGAGCCCTAGTTATGACCTGGGGTTGCTGCAGTTGGTCATTTCTAGGTTCAGCAACACTATGTGCCCAAACAATGAGATCAGCTGAGGACCTGAACATCTTGAATGACCAGATTCCATTCCAATCCATCAATGGATTTCTTCTTGGTGGTTCAGGGAGTATGATAAATCATTTTCACTCGTAGATTGGCCACAACAGAGTCCAGATCTGGATCTTTTGACATTGCAGAAGTTCTTTGAAACATTGCCACAGGGAATGCGCGCTGTAGTCGAAGCTAAAGTCGCTCCAAAGATAGATTTCAGCCTGTGACCTTTGTTTTTGTGGCGATTTGTCGCTGGCGGGCACTGTATGTGAGGAGTGAATGACTAAAACTCCACTACAGTGTTTTGCGAAGCTGGTAAAGCTCAATGCAAATCCAATACATTTTTGATAGCGGTGAAGGTAGCAGTCAAGTCAAGTACACTTTACAGCCTAAATATTTTACTTCAATAATATATTTGCAACCCCCATCAGGGCTTCTGCGTGAATACAGATTTGGACTTGTTCTTCCACCCCTCCCTAAACTCTTTGATCATTACTTGGGCTTGCCTCGCAGTGATGATGGTGTGTGTTGTGAAGCCAGTCATCATGTGTCAGTGTCACAGCAGCTCGTCTGTGTGAGCCACTGCCCCCAGAGAGACATACACCCTGTCACACTGTGAGTAATTACAGACAGAGGGATCATCTCATCTTCTCATGAAAGGCTGTTTCATTCGCACATACAGCACATCCCAAAAGTCAGGAAGCACATAAAGTAAACAATATGACACAACTTTGACATTCGCAGACTTCATTCATCTTTTACACCTATTTTTAAAAAGGTATTGAGAAATAGACTGTTGTTCCCCTGAAAATCTTAAAATAGAGGAGAGTGAGAATGTAGTAAGGTTTTGACATGTTGACCAACATATCATGGATAAACTGATGGAAGTATCACGCAAAAGCTGTTTGGAAGACTCAAACTGAGAAGTACTAAAAAAAATATGTCTGATCGAGTTTGTTTCTTGATACTGAAGTAGTTATTTCAGACAGTACAAACATTTTTCTATTGTAATGTTCAGACGAGTGCAAACCCAGGCATCGTTTGTAGTCAATGCAATCCAACATAAATCATGTCTTTTCTGCAAGAACAAAGCACTTCTACAAGGCAATAAAAGGACGATTCTCTGCCGACAGGGCTTTCCTTTCTTCCTCATTCAAATCTTTGACAAACACCTACTGCACATTTCCATAAGCAACACTAATGTAATCTCCGGTGTTGCTAATTCTCCTGCCAACATCTATAGGTCCTCCTTTCTGAGCCTAACATTTGCAGCAGGTGCACCTGGCATTGTGCTTGTAAATAGTGTTTTCTCTGCCATCATCCCTAGTCCTCCCTAATCCTGTGACTGCAGCTGTACACACAATAGCTAATCCCGTCATAACTCAATTGTGTGAGGAAATAATGGCACATGGTGGATACTAAGAGACCAGCTATTTGTTCAGAAAAAAAAACGGGCAGTGTCTGTTGTTGCCAGTACATTGCGGCATTTCATCTTCTTTGAATATAAAATGTGAGGTATTTTGCCCTTTAAAATTCAATGCACTTTAAAGAATAATAAAGTGTGTAGGCATAATGTGAACAAGAGGCTGCGCATTTACAAACTCTTGCTTTCCTCGGGGCAAAGAAGAGCCTTAATGCAGCTTGTACCTTTTGCAGAATTTATTACTCAAGAGACAAGCGAATTTGAATATTTTTTTGCCAGCAGGTTGTACAGTCAGGAAGAAGGGCAGACACTTACGGTAAAGAATCACTGCACGTCGGTGTTGGTGTCCAGTAAGTGATGAGCGGGTTTGGCCAGAGTTAGCCAAACATAGTAGGTCCTATATTCAAAATGTCCATCACAACATCGACAGTGTCTGGTTAATCGCTAGGAGCGTGTTCTGTCGTGTGGCTTCAATAGGTGTTCAAATGTTTCTGTGATGCTGAGTATCACCAGATGAAGGATAGATGTGGTTCGCTTGTTGTATCCATCCTGTATTAGATTGTATATGTTTGTATATGTCATAATGTAATCTGTCTATACTCCACCAGTTTACAGTTCGTTGGTTCCCATTTGTAATCCACTGACCAGGCTTGTTTATGTCAGTATTGGCCTTCATCTTCTCCGCTGCTCAACTGCCTTGTGCACTGGCTCAGATAATTAAGAGTCCAACCCAAGGGGGACAATTAGCGTCTTATAATCTGTGTGATCTGATAGTGGAGCGAGTGATGCCATGCTAAAGCTAACACTAAAGCTACTGTGACACTCCAAGGATCACACTCTGGCCTATCAGGGTTTTTTTTTTTAACATTGTATCCTCCCAGTAGGTGTTTGTACACGCAGATAGACAAATGTAAATGAGTAAATAGTCAATGTATAGTGTTTCCTGAAATGCTATATCTATTAAACCTTTCATTGAATAATAATTTTCATTTGGCGCAAATAATGAAATGCTCCAAATTTAGTCTTTAGTGAGTAAGCTTTTACATTGATGTCAGAGTCAGTTCTCACAGTGGTTCAATTGAAGTTTTCACAGAAATAACAACAATATTCAGCCATTTCATTTGAATTTGCTGTGTAAAGGTCTATTTGACACTCTTTCCTCCAGATCTCCTCTGTTCTTAACTCTCGCAGCTCTCGTGGCTGTGAAGTAAAACCCACTAATCTCGATCGCTCTTTAAATGGAAGATTCTTGACACACCAATCTCCCTAAGAGCCACGGCACGAGTGAAGAATTCTTATTGACAAGGGTGCATATTCAACCAGAGCCCTTCCCAGGTTATGCAAAAGATATGGCCGTCACATCCACCAAGGCCGAACGATTTTCCTCAGTTAGCAGAAATTGTTCGCTTTTATTTTCTACAGTTCATTTGTTTGTTTATTTATTTATTAATAAGTAATGAAAGTGAGAGAACATGTGCAACACCTGCATCTAAATAAAAGAAAATTCCATTAATTACGGCATCGTATGGCAACAATTTTGCCCAAGGGCTCCAAAGCAAAACAGCCCTGTTTTAAATGACTAATTTACAAAGTTATAGTTATATGAGTTATAAAGCACGACACAGGCAAATCAGGGATTGGCCAGTTCAGGGGTAAAGTCTTCATTCATTGGGTCCTTATCTCGTGCTGGTCCTCTAAACATTTCCCTCACGAGTGCCCTGAATTTGAAATTGCGCATCTTCGACAAAAATGCTGCCCTTTGATATGTAAAGTTGCCACTCCTCCCCTCTCTTACTCCATGAATTACATTACTTTGCCTCCCTGTATAGTGAATTGGCCTGAGGCACTCTGACCCTCATTACATGTGAGGGGAAAATCTCCATGTCGTGGTTATGCCCTTCAATTTTTCTATTTATTTCTGGCTAGTCTTTACAATAACTCCCCCGCCGTAAAGTGACAGCATGCTTTCCAGCACCGACAGCCTGTTAAATAGGCTGTAAGGGGGTCTGAAGGTTGCAGAGATTAACCATTCATTTAGTTAATTACTGTTTACTTCATATACAGCATTCTATGTTGGGCTTCAGGCGCTGCAGGGGACAAGGAGCAGTCATGCTGTTCAAGTCAGGGGACTGGTCAGTTGGCACAGCATGCTCTCATGTACTGTATACATAAATCTTATGAACATTCGAGGAGAAACAGTACTCAACGTGCAGTAGCAATGAACAGCAGGGAGTATTCAACAGAGCAGAGGACTTACAGGTCTTTTATATACAGTACGTTATTCTGGAAGAAACTAAAGTCTATCTCATAATGGTACAATGATTCACAATTCCTTTTAGTGACCCCTGGATGGGAGATTGCATCTTTACTTACAGGAAAAAGAATCCAAATGATCACGTTTAATGTCTTACTGAATCACGTCCCAGCAAACCAACAAACTGGCATTTTTTGCACTAAGCCCCTATTGCCTTGACTACCTTGAATCTCCTTCAAGCTTAAATCTTTCTCTTTCTCTTTTTCTTTCTCTATCCTTTAACTTTCTCTATTCCTTAATTGTAGCTAAAGATAAAAGCTGATCCGCAGTTTTGCTGCTAGGAGCCCTCTGGCTTTAAGACAACAGCATGTTAAAACCGCTCTTTATTCCGGATCCCCATTAGTTATTACCACAGTAAGAAGTATTGTTGTTAAGTTTTTCAGGGGCCCTTCTTTTTTTATCGTCTTACTCAATCCCTGGGCGCTGCTCCATGATCCCCTCTCCCGACAGATTCCCTTGAGACTGTGATCACCAAAACCAGCCCTGAGGAAGCTTCCGGGATGGGGAGTGAAACATGGGCTTTTCGTTTAAACGTACCATCGAATGAAGCACCTGGATGACTGAGCATTTGCGCCACTGTAGACTACTTATGTTTAATTTGTTCAAGTGCTGCTGTGCTTACTTGCGAGGAGACCTGCTCATTTGATTGTCTAGTTACCGAGGACTCGTGTGGCTTCATGATTGTACGTGTGGCGCAGAAGGCGGTGGTGTACTTTAGCTGCGCCCTAACAGCTCCAGTGTGTGATGTGCGGAGGAACTGTCAGTGTGAGCATATGGCCGCCTCTCAGTGGAGTTTTGTGGAGCCTTTAATTAACCCAGCGGTCCAAACGAGGTTATCCCGAAGCTGGAGAGCGGAGACGGTGAGTGTGTGTCGGTGAGAATAAGGGGGTAGCAGCTGTGGGGAACAGGCAACCCCAAGAGCCAAATGTGTTACGTAATTCACAGTATTATTACATAAGGAATCAATAGCAACGCAACCATGGCTTCTACTGCCGACTGATGCAAAACACAAAGTGAGTGATGTATAAATCACAATCATATGTGCCTTTTATTGCCAACTGCGTGCTGAACTCATGTCTAATGCAAAAGGCATATCGCAATCTCAATTCACACTAACTAGATCATCAATGCCTGTGCTTCAAGGTCGCAATCAATATCCCACCAAGGAGAAACATCTCACTGGTAATACTGACTTTAAACCAAAATAAAATGTATCAGCCCTCTTCATCTGTGTTTTGTGACAGCATCCTTATGAACGACTGCACTCAGCAGGATATTTTCAAACTAAGCCTGTGCGATTGTCAAATGATTTCAACTGAAGCCAACTGTCTTGTTTATTTACTGCTGCTTTCACCATTTAAAAGGTGTCCCAGATATGAAAGGAATGATTCTCCATCTCAGTCCCCATTCTGGGAACCTACAGGAGACTGGTGCTTGGCTTGAATGTAACGCCTAACACGAGATATGATAGGAAGAAAAACCGACGCAGGAATAAAGAAGACAATGATGAGTAAGTGATTTGAAAAAAGTGCCTCGTGATGAACTGTGGGCAGTGCAGATGTGTGCCTGTGAATCATTTCACAATAATCTGTGACTGGAGGAAGGTTGTTGCCACAAGTTGTAAAGGACCTTAAAGGATAAACAAGAGTTGATTCTAAAAAAAAGAAGCAAAATCTCGCTTTTAACTTCTTAACTAGACATTTAAAGGGAGTGCAGGTGAGAGAATTCCCATTTTTATTTGCAAATTGTCTGTGGACAAAAAAAACCCTAATCTATGCACCAGTATTTCCAGTCAAAATCCATCCAAGTGCCAATAGTGCCACCCAGACCATGGCCCACCCACTCTCTTTATTTTCTTATTGTTATGGATTCAGTATAACATGAAGCCTAGGCGATTCAATTCAACCTGGTAGACTAATTTCAGCATCACCTACCTCCAGCCAATGATCGCTTCCAAGAGGGCCACATCTCCACCTCAGACCATCAGCACAAGAGCCGCACCTCCGTAGCAGCCAATCATCGCCCTTGGTCCCGCTTTTAAGCCCCAGCCATCATGGTTTGTTCACTTCCCAGCTGCGCTGCGACCCACCTCCACCTCTTCTACCTGCTGCATCTTCACGGGTCTTCCATGCCACCACCAGTGTCCAGGCTCCGGGGAAGACATCCCTAGCTCCAAGCTGTTTATCCATACTGACTTTCATACATATATCGATGTCTACCGCCGGGGTCTGATCGCCAAAACTAATATACATGTCAATAAATCTTCCTAGTCACTGCTTTTGTCTGTTTGAGTCTATCCAGGTTGAAATGCCATTAATAGATCAGACAAAAAATTATGTGTTTAAGTTAAAATTGTAAAAAAGTTTTGCATATTAAACAAATTCACCATGTTTTGTTCTCACGTATGCTTTGTTTATGTCATAGTAATGCTTTACAAAGTCCTTTTTTTTCTGGTAAAGGCCCTGCTTTCTTAAAGAATATCATTCTCTGCCAGCAAATGCCTGGATGACTGACACTGAACATGATGCTAATGCTTGTAAAATGTACAGATTGTCCAGAATGGATCAGAAACAATCTTATCATATCACCTACTGTATGTTAAATGTCTGCAGAACACCTGTATTTTTGAACGCCGACACCTCGCTCTGTCGAACGTTTCACGACACCTGTCAGGACAAGGAAACGCTGTTCTGTCTGCCTTGTTTCCTTTGTGTGCTGGAGATTGACTGAAAAAAGATCACAGGCTTTTTACGCTCTTTAAATATCTATTTCGCTCCTATTTCACCATCTGCGTGCCTCGCCTCTTCACCTCCTTCCTTTCAGCTCGGAGCTCTGGGACGGTCCCTAATCATTGAACATCAAAATATCCTCTCCACTGTGTCGCCCTACGTGCCCCTCTCCTCGACCATGTAATATTTAAGTCAATGGAGACAAGCCCTGCTGTTTTCAACGGCCGCTTGTTCACAGCAGAAGAGAGAGTGCGAGAGGAGAGGGGACAGCCGAGCCAGCCAGATGAATGCACTTTGACTAAATCTCCCCTTCAGCCACTGATTATTATTCACAAAGTCCAAAGCGCGCTCCGACGCCACTCTCAAACTGAATGCGAAATTTGAGGGATGTGGGCTATCAACAAACAAAAGCTGCAGCTCTTAGGTTTGACCTCCGCGGTTGCATAAGCCTTTTCTTTCTCACACTCACAATTATTGCCCCTGGATTTGAATATTTGTATTTAACACATTTTCACTATTTTACCAGAACTAGCTGTCGTGAGTGTACTTCTTTTGTCATGTTGTTGTTTTGTTGCTTTGAATGCCATTTGAACAGCATGATTGTATTGTGGCTCCATATATCTTCCACTTTGGCCAATATGCAAACGAGCAACAGAGTCCTGGATTCGATTCACGGAGGTGGACGTTTCTCTCAATCAACCTACAACATGCACAATAGGCCAACACCTCTTGCTTGATAGCCCTGATCCAACCTACATCAGTTCTAGAAATGGGTCACCAATAGAGCAGGGAGAAAATATCATTTTGGAGGATATCGTATCGGAAACTTTGTATCAAAAATAAACGTAATTTTGTTGATACCAGCCTCTGCCATTTGCACTTTTCAAAATGTTTTAGTCCATGTCCTGATTTATGTTTAAATTATAACTTTTGGGAACTCAAATTCTTATTAGAATAATCCAGGGTAAAGTATTACCTTTGACAAATCATACATTGAATACGTAGGGGGTCATTTATCAAAGCAGGTGCTAAATAGCTGGTGGAAGCCGAAAAATAAAATATGCTATTCTGACGCCATGTTGCACTAAACCAACATTTGATGTTGCCTGTATTACAATTATAGGGCCCCAAATCTGATATGCAAACGAGAGACTGCTATGTGAGTGAAAAAATGCATGAATGACTCTGCTGCTGATCCACTTTTGCATGTGCTACTCTCTTTGCACATGAGCAAACACTTTGTAAATGACCCCCATAGGATACAGTGGGAAGAAAAAGTAAGTACACCGTTTAAAATTTCTCCCATTTCTGCCTAAATTGGTCACTAAATGTGGTCTGATCTTAGTTACGGATTAGATGCTCACAACGATCAGGATGAATCTTGGACCATTCCTCTTTACAAACCTGCTGTAGTTCAGTGAGATTCCGGGGGTGTACTTACTTATTCCACGCTGTCCTGTGAATGTTTGCATGATATGGCCAATAAAAATATGATAAAATGTAAATGTGTGGGTGGTATTAGTTTAAGAAGACACTGTTTATGCATTCTTATGATTTTGATGAAGATCAGACCGCATTTTATGACCAATTTAGGCAGAAATGTAAGAAATTCTACTACTGTGCATACTTTTTCTTCCCACTGTGTATTGTATTGCTATGTGCCGTATCAATATTGTGTTGCGTATCGTCCCAGCCCAATGCACTCCCAACTTCTCCTGACAGGTTGAACCACAGAAACTGAAGGCTTCAATACCACTGCTTCAATGCCCAGTTTGATGCCGGTTTGTGAATAAAACACAAAACACAGCGGGTAGTTTGAGTAAAAAATGTATGATTAAACACAGCGTTCTAAAGCCTGTGCCTCTGTAGCGCAACACACTAACATAGCAGCAGCCCATGTGTAATTAACATGGGACAGATGGCACAGGTTCATGCTAAATCAGTGCCTGGGACGAAAGGATGACGAGGGAAGCCCAGGTTTCCTCTTGGGGCCGAGGCTGTGCTGTCACTGAGGCGTGCTGCCATTTGACATGTGCGATCAGGTGACTGCGTGCCACTGTAAACGCTTTGATATTGAAATGCACACCAGGTACTATTCACCCGAGCCCTCCCTGTTTGGTCACATAGATGGATCCACATTACGAAATCGATCATTTTTATATTGGACTCATGCATTATACATATAGCACACCATCAGTGAGGCAGGTAGGTGTCTCTGTGATATATGTGGGAGGTGACACCGCGTTTGTTCATGAATATTGGTTGGGATTAATGTTGGGTCTTTATGCTTTGCCTGTAGCAGATAATACCATTATAAAGAAGTGGAATATGTAGTGTATGCATTATGTACTTGTTGTGTTATTATATTAGCAAATATTTGCATAATCCTGTTCTGAGCCCAGATCAATGACAAAACAGAAAGTGACATTTTTTAAGATTATGTGCATAATGGTTTGTTTACTCATGTTCTCGCCGGTTCATATGAAATGAACACCCTCAGCTCCAAAATAATAATGAGGAATTATAAAAATGAGCAGGTTGTTCAGTCGTGCACCCACACAAACAGAATTTGCCTTGTAAAAGAATTGGCACCTTTTTCAAAGTGAGTGATTTTTCGGTAACTTGTGAAGAAGGTGCGTTTTGTTGCACTGATCTTGCAACATCTCTCATTCATATGATGTAAACACATTTTTTATATGTAATGCCTTTACCCTCTGGACCCAATTATCCCCTGGATACACACCCATTCACACACATTAGTGTACAAAGACACTGAAGGCAACACATGTTAAGTGTCTTGCCTAGGACACAACAACACTAGCTGGAGCTGGATCGAACTGCTGACCTTTGGCTGAGTGAACGCTCTACTGACTGCGCTAAAGGCAAAGACCTGCATTGTTCACCACAAAAGCGCGAACATGCAGTATATATTTTGAAGGATTTGAGGACGTCTTCTCAATTGATCACGGACACTAATGTGTTCTGTCACATTTTGTCCATCAAAGGTCAAAATTTAATATCCAGCATAATTAGCCTTATCCACATGCTAATAATAGATGCTAATTGCTACATTAGGGAAGAGATTTATTGACCCTTGCTGTCGTCAATGTTCTGTCTATAGCTGATTGGTTATCACTGCGCCCACCAAATCCTTTATGAATTTGTAAATATTGCTCAGATGTTGGTTAATTTGTGACTTAAGTTAACAGTCTACATGCAATTTAGATATATGTATTTAACACCTCAGATAGTGGCATGAGGTCAACTGCAGAGCAAGTGTAATTGCTAATATAAAATAGCATTAGTCATTAAACAAAAAGTTATAGCAATTAGCAGCATAATTAGTGACATTACTCAATAGAGTTACATGTTTAGTATATAGTTGTAATAAGATAACTTGTGTGATCTTAATATAATTAAATTATATCTGGTATGAAAGTAATTTCACATAAGGTCCTAGCTTAGAGAACAATTAATGCAAATTTATTTTACCATGAACTTTTGAACATTGAATATTTCATAACAACTTGCCTCCGTCAGCACACCCTCGATCCATTCAACGTTATTAGGCATAGATTTAAATGTATTTCCTTTCCACCCATCTGCTAAAGATGGTACAAGGGGTCAAAAACGAATAATATTGCCTCAGCTCGAAACAGTTCCCGCCGCATAAATGAGCTTATTTCTCTGCCGGAATCTCTCCTATGATCAGAGCTGGAGGCTGCTGTTGTGACCTTGCCCGAGCACTGGGCTAAATATTAATTGGAGTTTGCGGTGTTTATGACTCAGCTGTGGTCATTATGGTTCCCAGTGGAGCAGCTGCCAACTGCGTGGACGTGTGTGTGTGTGTGTGTGTGTGTGTGTGTGTGTGTGTGTGTGTGTGTGTGTGTGTGTGTGTGTGTGTGTGTGTGTGTGTGTGTGTGCTATTGCTCAGAACGCCATATTTATGAGGCTGCTCCTGTCATAATGTGCCACTGTATTAGAGAGAGGGAGTGGAAAAAGAGTTCATTTAATCACTGCATTGTTAAGTTGTCCTATACATTAACTATGAAGGATCCGTGAACTTAAACTTTACCTCTTTGTCGTGATTCTTAAAGTCATATTAAGCAGGGCTGGAATAATATATCCGGTTTAGTAATTAGAGCATTACACCTTTATTACACCGTTAGTTACCATGCTGTTTCCATCCAGTGACTGCGCTGTATCGTAAAGTGCAACCAAATGAACTATTTACACAGGCCTCACTTTTCACTCTTCATTCACAAATCATAGCCACCTCGTTGTGCCACAGTTATGAGACACATTATAGTTGCAGTTTCTTCCCCAGCTGCCGCAGTCAGCGAGAAGGAAGTTTCCAGTGAAGGGCATGTGTTGTGAAGATAGCATTAAGAGGCTTGGGCTAATTAACTGCTCTTTCTCTCCCTCTCCCTCTCTGTTTCCCTCTCCCCTCTCGTCCTTGTGTGTGCCAGTGTCTCCCGCCCTCTCCCTCCCACACTTGGAGGAGCAGTGCTGTTCTGTATGCAGGTGGGCTCCTCTCCTCTCAGTGTGTGACTGTGCAGAGCAGGTGTCCGGGGCTGCGGCTCACACAATGATAGCCCACTGATAAGCTGCCTGCCTCAGACTGATAGATAGGCACACACCCTCTGTCTTCCTTCCCACAAGAATGACAACGCTCACTGCGTATTATTATTATTTTGGTCATACAGTAGACGCACTCAACTTGCAAATTTCAGTGCTTTGTGTTAAGCATGTTCTGCGCACACATTGGTATTCACAGGCCACGAGCTCTGCAGCAGCGCACAATATCATACATCAATTACATGCAACTAGATCGATGCATGTTTTGCATGGAGCGACAACCAAAGCCCTGATAATTTTCTGATTTCATGAACCATGCGTCGTAATCTTGAAATGGCAAAATTCAATGTCATGTGTATTATTCATGACACAGTAGTAGTGATGATGGAGGCTTCGGTTTTGTTGTCAGCCTAACAATTCCTTCTTCAGTCGGAATAGAGGAACCGCCCCTCAGTGACCCTGCAAGGACATGTTGTGAACAGGGGAGTTGGGGACAATATTTGGTTTATATGCGTTTTATATTAAGGTGTGCTCATTAAGTATTAATAAGGTATTAAAAAAATATTCATAATATGCTTGTAAAGTTTTAACACACTGCTTATTATACTTTTATCTGTTAACATACTAATAGGCCATGAATAATGTATTCATAGCCAACCCTTAACCTAACCTTAACCCTAACCCTAAAATGTTTACTAATGCTTATTAATACTTCATGAGCACACCTTAATCTAAAGCGATACCCAATATTTTTCCACCATAAGTAAATTTCTCCATTGTCAGATCAAAAAAGGCTTATCTTTATCTTATTTTTTTCTCCAGCTTCACTGTGAAGCTGCAGTAACATACATTTTATTTTATAGGAATAAAACATCCAGCCAGCTGTGTGACTATTTCTCCTCAATAATCATATAAAGGAAGATGAAGCAGCGGCAAGTGATACAGAAAGATAGATCCATGGTTGTCCCTTTATTGTGTCAGTCTTCTCAAAATGTTGAGTGTTGTGGCTCCCTTATGGTAAATGTTCAAAATTGATTCAACGTATATAGCACTTTTCTACCTTTTATCAGGCCCAAAGTGCTTTACAGTAAGGAACCAGTCACCCATTCACTCTCTCATTCATACACCAGTGTACGCAGACACTGAGAAGAACATCCAATGGGAATTCACATCACTCTGAAATCAACAATTTGTATTTTGACACCTCAAAATTACACATAACATAGCAGTAACTATAACTAAAATAAAGTCAATGTTAAATACATATAAATATAAACTTCTTTTCAAACGTTTTTGTATTTATGAAAAATATACTTGTTGTGTAGACAAGCTTTAGAGACCCCCTGCCGCTCCCCCCATAACGCCCAAGATCTCTCTAGGATGTCTTAATTTCCCGATGATCAGAGAGAAGACATCAGCTATTTGTAAGAGGAGCCTATTTATCTGACAAACTAAGAATTGGCTCTACTGTGAGAGACACACAGAACCTCATCGTTTGTCATCATTGGCCAAACATGTGGCCCCACCTCTCTCTGGACAGTTCTGATAGTCGTGTCTGCTCTGAGCGGCTGCCTGTCCGATTGTCTGCATGCTGGTGTGTGTGTGTGTGGGGGGTGTGTGTGTGTAGGTGTGTGTGTCTTCCCACTGTGCTCATTGATGAAGATTCATGGTGGCCGGGCGGCTGCGTGTCCGCTCTGAACCTGGGAAGAATATTCATGTTGACAGCTCTCCTTCTCCCTCCAGGCCCGCGAGCCGGATCACACAGAACGTCACTCACGCTGCGGACTCCCCCGACGCAACACTTAAAAGAGAAGCAGAGCTGTGTAACGCATAGAGGATACAGGATGCACAGCGCTCGCAGGGCTACGCACAGATGAGCATGATCTTTTGCCACATCATCTGTCCTCATCTCATGGCATTGACATTTGTACATTCACAAGGCATAGTGGGAGTCGCACCCTCAGCCAGCTTTATTTCACAGAGGATTTGCTCGACTTGACTTTGATGTGTACTGTAGCCTCTTCATGTGAGCATAGGGAAGCCTTCATACATTATACATCAAATAGGAAGAAAATAAAAATATGCATGTTATGACATATACATGGTCGGATACAATTTATATGTAAATGGTATACTGCTCATACTGCAGAGAATAGATTGTGTACAGCCTTTATTCCTAATTGGCATTTTAAACAGAGTTCTTACAGACATTGCCATTTTGTTAGTATTTTGCTTGAGCAATCGAAATGTCAGAATTGTAGGGATTTGTAAAGCACATTTCCTGCACTTTGGCAGATAATATGAACGAAGCATAACATTATGATAAATTGCCTATTATGCACAACTACCTGCCTCATTTGAATCCACAAAGTGAGCCCATGTATTCAAACCTCTCATCAGCTTGTCAGACGGATCAGTGCAATTTCCTACAATAAAACAGTTAGCCACATTAGCTGTCACCGAAGATTCGCTGTTGGAATAGTACCCATGTACAATCACTAAGCTTAAAGTTGCTCTAAGCGATCCCGTTTTGCCGGTCTGGCACTGATGCATTACCAACAAGCTTCTCTAGATGCGCCACCATGTGCGCCACACACACAATCTGGTGCAGCGCTGCACCTCACCCGTTTATTATAATAGATCCATGTCCTCACCTCACAGCACACCCCCTCCACACACCCCTCACTGTGCTGTAAACTAAATTCTAATGTCCAAAACAAATGACAGACTTTTATGAAAGTTGCAGTTTAGCAAATAAATGTAAATCTCAAAATATTTACTTTGAACATATCTTTATGTGGATGAATGTGTGTTTCACACAAGATTAATGAGATTTCTGTAGCTCATTGAATGCAATCAGAGCAGCGTGTAGTCTAAACAGTGTTGAGGGGAGTGAGGGGCTTGGACGAATCCAGGTGAGGGAGGGTGGAGCAGAGCAGCAGAGTAGCAGAGTTCACTACTCCACCTACTGATGAAAACATTTCAAAAAGACATTGCTTAAGTCAGCTTTAAAGATAAAGCATGTAAGATTGTTTGTAAATCTTTCATAGAAATGACTCATTATATTGTACTTGAAGTGATAGTCTGTAAGTTTGCAAAGTGAGGAAAGATAGTGTGAAATTGTTAATTGAACAATCAAATTCCTCCCCTCTTTAACTAAAAGCCCTTCTTATCCAGGCAGCTGCTAACTGGCATCTTTCTTTCCCACTTGAAAAATACGACTTATGACCTCGGAGCGTTCCAGGTGAATACACAAAACCGCTAATGCTACAACAGTTTGTTATTTGAACGTTTCTCCATTATTAAATACATGCAACATAACGTTATGTTTAAAGCAGTGACCAAGTAACGTTCACATCACTGATGCAGTGTTTTTTTTTTTTTTACAGTTTTATCATTAGCTGCTCCTCCAATGGGACCCGACATTACTGTCTTCATCTTGCATTTTAACTAAAGCAGTCTGGATGTCTCTGCGTTTACAAGTTGTTATTACCACTTGGCATGGCGTTCCAAGGCATTTTCCCAAGTGGAAGGTGGGAAATTTACCAGTTGTCTGGAATGCAACATTAGTTTGCAAAAATGAGGAGAGCCCGATTGGATCTGAAAGGCTGATCATTGGTCAATGCGGGAGGAGTTACTACAAGACTCTGATTAGTTGGTTCCGAGATCCGAGAAGGAATAGCTTGACAAAAATAAAACTCAATACTTACTTTACATCAAAATGCAAGACCAGGTGCTTGGTTTTGTTTGTCCATTTTATAAAATGTGTCATGCATTTAGAATTCCAGACTTTAATCCTGTTGCTTGATGACTCCTGTTTTTGATCCAACTAGACTTGGCAGTGATAACTGATTTTAAACATCTGTGCACTGCCTTGTGTCCTGTTTTAGCTGCGCAGTTAGCACTGGCAGTCACCTAGCTCCAGTTTGTATACCTTTGCCATGCTGTGATGTCATTTGCATAACCTCTATCACCTCCTGAATTGATCATAGTGCTTTCTTTTGTGACATGCCCTTAGTGTGCATGCAGGTGCTTCGACATAACGATAGGAGGAAACATAATCTAATTTCAGCTTTCATTTACGGCCGACATTGTCCAAATAGAGTAATAACCATCGGCATTCTCACATTCCGTTACTGCGCCATCCACTGCTTACATATGAACCCATGCAAATGAGAACAAGTGAATAAATAAATGTTTCATGAAGGCTTTTATGATGAGGATATGCAGATGAGGTCGAGTGAATGAATGTTTAATGCCCACTTGTTCAATGAAAAGGACTTATTAACTACATCGCTGACTTAGCACTGCACAGCAACACGCATGAAAGGACCACATTATATTTTGGCAAAGAGGTGAAACAATACATTTAGATCAACAAGGGACTCTAATCAGTTGGATCTGATTGACAGGACAGGCCATATTGAATTAGCATTAGCATTGAATTAGCGATCCCATAGCGTGTCTGCTCTCATTTGTTTTGGATAATGGGAACAAATATGCAATCAGATGGAAATAAAATTGGATGGACTTGCAAAGTGTGAGTTGTATTTTTGGCTTTTGTGACTGCACAGTCTGTGAATAGAAGGTGATATACACAATAGACACTATTAGAAAATTACACTTGCGCTTTGATTGCTTTAATAACCTTTGAGTCCCATGTATCTGCAAGTGCTGATAATTGCTATGCATTGACCCAATGATTAGAATTAAAAGTTATATATATATATATATATATATATATATATATATATACTGTTTGTTTGATCATCAGATACAGTGTGTCATTATTTTTGAAAGATGCCTCATTGAAAGAGTTATCAGTTCAATTTAGGATGTTCAGTTACTTAAAAATCCATTCAAGCTGTTATTTTCTTATCTTCACTGCCTGATCAACAAAACCACAAAATAGATTACAGCACGCATTCGCTATGTCATTGTTTCAAAAAGCTTCTGCAATGTCAAAAGATCTTGTGTTGTGTTCATTTTTCGCCCATATCTTGTATTGATGATGGGAGAGTGTGACCACTGCGCAAAGCCTTCTCCAGCACATCCCAGAGATTCTCAGTGGGGGTTAAGATCTGGTCTCTGTGGCAGCCAATCCATATGTGAAAATGCTCCCTGAACCACTATTTCACAATGTGAGCTTGATGAATCCTGGCATTGTCATCTTGGAATATACCTGTTCTGCTCCATCAGAAGGAAGAAACCCATTAATGGAATAACCTGGTGTAATGACCGAAAGGACAAGATTGCGGATACAAGCAGCCAAAATGAGTTTCTGTGACTCGGTGCACCCTTCGAGATCGACCCGGCCCCGGATAAAGTGGAAGAAAATGGATGGATGGAACAACCTGGTCCTTCATGATGTTCAGGTAGTCCAACTGATCTTTTTCTTTGAGCACATAGTGTTGTTGAACCTAGACCAAACCCACTGCAGCAAACCACGACTCAGTGCCTTCTATTTCCACCAAGTACCTTTCTTACTTGGGTATTGTTTTGTATTGTCTTTTGCTGGCTGAGTAAATGTTGTCTTTACTCCAACTCTGAACATTATGAGTTTGATTTACAAATCCACCTCAAAAAAGATATCATCCATTCTCATAGCAACTTTCCATGAATTTGTTGGCCCTTGTTATAAACCGATATTCCTCCAATATCCATAATCTCTCAGTGAATTAGCTTATCCCAGTGCCAACCCGCCACATGACGAGGACTCTCCTCTCTGACCTTCCACACCAGAACACAAGCTGCACATGCTCCACCCCAGACCTCCCTCCCTCTCTCCCACAGCGCTACAGTTGCGTTTGGGCTAAATGGGGCTTAACAAAAATATTGTCAAACTGCCTGGAAAGCCAAGGGGAGGAAGCCGGGCGAGCGTATCCAAATAGCCCCTATTTGAATTGCTAATTTGAGCAGCGAAATCTGAAAAAAGTGTTGACAGAGCTGAAAGCGGGGCAGAGAAGAACTACTGTAAGGACCTTAATAAAGCAACACTGTTAGCTGTAAGGGCAGCAGAGATCAAAGTGTGAAAAGAAATGCTGTTCTTCCAGAAACCTTTCAAACACTTTCCCACCAGTAACTATTTTGCTTTTATTTACAAATGCACACAGGCCTTTCTCACAAAATATGACTTCTAACAGGAGGAAATAAATACCCATGGAAATACACGACGGCACATAAATATTATTTGGAAATATGATTCTTCTGACAAGTGTTGAGAGTGATAGTTTTCTGTGTATGTTGTAGAACCAAGGTTTGGACATATTATAACCCACATATACCATTTTTCCAGTTTACAGCAATGCACAATGGACACAGGCTTTCTTTGAGATGTCTAGGATGGTATGCAGAACAGGGGAACATGTACATGCTGCTTTAATAAGTCCCTTATGTCTAACGCAAATGCCTTCTCTGTGCATACCCCTGCATGTGTGGAGCTGTCACAGTCATGGTTCCCAGACTAGGCAGACGCACAGTGAACCATGAAGGTAGTATGTGTGTTGAACAAATAACAAAGACTATTCACTGTATACAACATTGTGATCTAGTTGACACGTTTCTCAGTCCAACGCCACAAATAACTACCTTTCATACCTGGGAGGATGTCCTGTTATCTCCTGTTGGCTATAGTCAAAAAATAAAAGTTGCCAAATTTGAATACTGCACTTTGCTTAGAAAGTAAATATGATCTGAACACAATCTATACTACAATCTGCTTTCTTTAATTATGACCCAAGAGGGAAAATGCTCCTTCAGTGATCCAAGAAAAATCTTTGTGACATCTTTGTGATGTCAGTGTTCCTGTGTCAGTGATCCACACATGTCCCTCTGAAGGTGTAGCAGCTGATCCACACAGCGGTATTATGTAGGTCAGGAGAGAGACCGCTCTGACATTGTGTCCACCTCACTTCACCTGCATTCAGCATCACATTAGTCTCTGTGATGGCGTCATTCCACGGCCAGATCAGCCCCGGGAAATATTCAAAAGGAAAACCACAATGGTAACCTTTATATTAGTAGCAAGACATTAGAGCTTTCTGTATTACAACAAATATCTGCATTAACAATAGGATTGTTTTCATGCTTGGATTTGACAGTTATTGGTGAAGTAATTGTGTTGCTTCTTTATTTCGCAAGATGAGTTTTTTTGTTTATGTTGAGTCTGGGAAAGCCTCTGTGGGTGGCACTAATAAGATGGAATTCCCACAATGCATCTCTCAGCACATGTTAATTTGAGAGTTTATCTACACAGCACAGCATTGTTATTTCTACACAAGTGTCAACACATTTCATTTGTTGCACAGCTAAGTATTTCTGTCACTACAGCAATGCAGAAGGCTATTAGTATTTTATAAGCAGAAAGCCCTAATTACCCCAACTTGTCATTGGGTAATACTTTTTTGTCTGATTCTTTGGTTCTTTTAATTTAGTGTAGGAGGGAATCTTTGTGCGGTCGTTTTAGTGCAGTTTTGTTGTTAGGATAAATAACGTTGGGGTTTAAGCAGATTCAAATGACATTTTAATATCTCAATTGTGGCCTTTCCCCCCTTTTTTTACACCATAAATGCACATCCTTCTGCTCATTCTGGTCAGTGGTTGATGGTAGTCACAGTGTAGTTACAGTGTAGTTGCACGGCTGAACATCAATGTGCCCCTATTCCACTGGCATATATTTGTACAATGTAAGGTTCATGAAATGAGAAATACATGAATAAATAAATAAAGAAGAAAGGAAAAAAATAGATGTTGACAATAGGTAGTTGTATTATTTCATCCTTATCTTGAAATTATACAATAGAAAAGCGTTTGAGACATCTGTTTACATGCACTGTCCTTGTAAATAAATAAATAAAATAAATAAAAAATCTCTACCCTGCAGTTAATGTGCAGGACGTTTTGCCTCTCATCCAAGAAGCTTCGTCAGCTTCGTCTGACCAAGGGCAGACTAGATAAAGACCACTGGGAGGGGTTAGCTTGTACTAGTCCAACCCTTCTATGGTTAGAGATCCTCATTGTTGCTGACAAAGGTTCTTGAATGAGAGGCTAAATGTCTTACATTTCAACTCAAGAGTACAGATGATGACTGAAGTGTTGTTAAAGGAACAGGCCATCGTTTTTCCATGCTGAGATATGTTCTTACCTGAGCTTTGACGAGTTGATGGGTACCTGTCTTGTCTTTACGTGTGTGCTCAGTCACGCAAAAACACCAAACATGTTAGCATTTAGCCTCTCCTCCTCTCCTCCTCTCCTCGTGGACCCAAACGGGGGTGAAGTTAGAAGCGACCAAGCTCTACTATATTGTAAGGCGTAATAATACCTTAGTAGCACTTCGACGTCCATACAGTAAAGTCGAAGTGCTCCTAAGGTATTATTATAGTACCCCTTTTTATCCACTGAGAAAATCGACATATTTGATTTTGTGTAACTATAATCGTGTAACTACTCGTGTAACCGTATTTAAAGGGACTGTACGGGGTTTAAAAATGTTCCAGCAATGTCCTAATGTGTAGAATGAGCCCAGACCTATTCACCACAACTGCCTCTAAAATCCTGCACTGTCACTCAAAAAGGTTTTAATTCGGGTTAGAACCTGCAGTTACGCGCAAGACCTGGGGTGGCAGTAGTGAGTATAAAAATGACCAACTTGCATCTATACTCCCTTTAAATAGGGGAAGCGTGGAAGAGCTTGGTCGCTTTTAACTTCAACCCTGTTTGGGTCCATGAGGAGAGGAGGAGAGGCTAAATGCTGACAACATGTCCGGCCTTTTTGACTGAGCACACGCACAAAGACCAGACGGGTACGCATCAACTCCTCTAAGCTCAGGTAAGAACATTTCTCAGAATGGAAAAATGGTGGCCTGTTCCTTTAAGGATTGAATACTCCTGTACGAATGAGAGCTTATACAGATACACAGACTTAATTTCAACTTGAAATTTTGATTGTAGCGAGAGAGAACTTACATTAGTTTTTCTACAAGTTTGTCTCTTTTCCTGAAACAGAAATTACATTCTCAAAACATAGACAAATCTCCAAACCACTTTGGAATTGTTTACAACAGAATTGAATTTCTCATTGATTTCGTCAAATTGCAAATGTCTAAGTCCATGTCTCAATGTCTCAGTGCATCTTTGCAAATGATTAAGTACATGTAGCCGACAATTAGCACAATTTCCAAGTGAATAGATCTTGTTGATCTAAACGGATTGTTGATTCTCAGTCTAATGGTTGTTCACTCCAAAACGTGTCAGCGTCATTTCTTTGTATAAGTCATCACATGCACAATAGTCTGTTCAATTGTCAAAATTAGTCAAGAACACAATACCATGAATACCATATATGAATCCCATGGAACATTTGATAAACTAAGCTAAAACTAAAATAGAACCAGGTGAAAGTAGAACTTGACCAACAAAGGAGGAGTGTCACACATCTCAGGTGACATCAAACACACTGTTTGTGTGAGGATATTACAGGAGATCAGTGTAGGGGATGGTTGCAACATGCACGCCATTTCTTCCCTCGTTGCATTGCAAGGGAGAATATACGCTGTCATGTGGACGAGAATCTTTGGCCAGACAGACAGCAGCGTGTGGATGGCCACGAGGGTGAGGACTTTGGCCAGGAGAGGGAGAGTGAGGACAGCGACCAGTGAAGAATTGTTATGAAACTCCAGCTTTATTTACAGCACTGTAGGCTGCATATCATTTTCATTGTTTTTTTTGTTTGTGTGTTATGTTACAGTATGTTATGCTGAATACATTTTCTTTTTACTCTGATGTTTGGAAATTACTTTATTTGTGTGAATGATAATGGTTACAATTTCCTTGGCAGTATGAGTGCAATGTGTGATGTCAAACCATAGAGGCTACTCTTACCCTCAAATCCTATTTCTTTGTTGTTGTTTTTTTTCAGCTGTATACACAATTGTATTCTGTTAGCTAGACAAAAAAAGCTACAGTGACCATTGTCAATGAAGGCCTGGGCTAAGACTGAAACATGGACAAAACAAGCATGAGTGAACCGTTTTGGGAGAGCTATGATCTTTTACAAGGGAGCTATAGTGTTGTGCTGAACTGTAAAACTGTTTTGTCAAATGATCTTAGAGTTTTAAGAGTTATTTCTGTTTCAAGAAATGAGCCAAACCAATGGAGAATAACTGTAATATGTTGGTGAGAGTGAAAAGTGCTAACGACTCCCCCTCACTTTAAATATTCATTTTAATTACATTATTTATCTCAATGCTTTCTTGGATTTGCTAACCCCATTCAAGTCACAATCATGAAAAAAGCCAGAATTTACTGTCTGTATCTCACTCACGTAAATGTTCATCTTTGTGACTCGTGACGGTCTTTACACACTACCTCACTAACTGCCACTGCTCTTGGAAATATTGAATTACATTACCTTAAGAAGCTTATGTTTACAACCCACCTGTTTTACCTCTGCACCACTTTCTCCCATTGTACACATGTGGAGTGTCACCCTGAGCGCTGCACCTCCTCCTCTTGGCGGTACCTGCCCGGCAGCCGCATCCAACCGCTGCTGCTAGCAACATGTTTGTCGACTTAATGCCAGAGCACCACTCTAATCTTCTATTAAGACAGGGGGGAGAGGCAGGCTTACTGGTGTTTCTGTTACAAATCCACTCGCGCACACCCCCGGCAGAGATGGAGCACTGCATCCCACCGGATTAGTGACGGGGAGACCACCAAATGGAGCTGAGAGATATTAGGAGTGTGTGGTACACCAGAAGGAAGATACACAAACGGGTAAATAAAGAGAAAATTGGTTGATTAAGGGTAAAGCCGTATTGTGGAACATCTCACAGAATGAAATAGAATAAAATACAACCATTCATTTCTGTACCAAAAAGTCTCTAAAAATACTGAAGCTGGACTCTCCTCAGAACTGACTTGCAACTTAAGCAGCATTGCACACTCAGGTATAACCGAAGATATATTTATTAAATCAATAAAGTTTCCGCAGAGCCTTCTTCAGACCTTGCACTGTGTTTTGCAAAAGAAAAAAATGATCTGAAGTGCTTTATTTGTCATTGTATAAGCGCAAAACGGAATAGTGTTGCAACTGAGCCGCGCTGCCACTGTGGGTCAACCTGACCCCCATGTTTTTGGAGGTCGGGGAAACCGTAGCACCCGGAGGAAACCTGGCTGGCTGCCTTCTGTCTCCTCTGATCCTTTGAAACGTTGCAGCGCCTCCTGGGTTTGTCCCTGTTTCAGAGCGTGGTGTCCTGCACTGGTCAGCTCCACCTCCTCCTTCCTCTTCCTCCTGTGCAGCTCCCTCCGCTCCACAACTGTCTTTCACCATCTTCTGGGAAGAATTTAGCAGTTAATGTGTTTTATTCTCCAGTGAACTTCCATTAGCCAGAACAATAGAAGGCATTTGTGGCTTAGCTGTGAGTCTTGGCCAGATACCTCCTCGTTTGTCCCTTCCTTGTTTGCTGTAGCTCCTCTTGTGGCACCTGCACTGTGCTGCAGGTGTATGGGGCTTTTGTGCCTCTTCAGTGTCTCAGAAGAAGACATTTCTAGGTCTCAAATGGGTTTAGCTGATAAACTAACGTCGCCATGACGCCAAGTAAGAAGGCTCTGACGAAATGTTATCGATTTAATAAATATATTTTGGACATTGTACCTGAGTGTGCGATGCTGCTTTTTTTTTTAATTTTCAAGATTTTCATCAACATCTACGCCTCTGATATATTGTATCTTTTAGTGGCCGTTGCTTTCCTTTTCTCACTTGAGTTTTATGTGTGACATACAGTAAGCTTTCACTATTAGGACAAAATAACCTCCTGATCACGCTTCTTCTTTCTGGTTGATCCTAACCACATCCAGTTCACCTCTGACTATTGTCCTAATGCTGGAAAAGGGAAAGTCCCTGTTGTTTGGAAGCAAGAAATCAACAGAATATTATGCGTAAATTATGCTTGCTACGTTTCCACACAAAAGGACCTGATTAGTCCGACGGTGTAGCATTTGTTTGTATTGTGTTGCAGCACAGGAGAAAGTGGTGCAGATGAGAATGACACTGAAGGCAGGGCTGTAAGAGCAGAACAGCAGTGACAAAAGCAGAGAAGAGCTGTGTGGGCGTCGTGTTACAGCGAGGCGTTGTGATGTTTCAAATATCACAGACACATCTCTGCTGCTCTTCTGCCTGCTTTTAACCCTGTCAAAAATAAAAACACACACAGGCTTCCGCGATTTTGAATTAGTGACATCAAACATGTGGTTTGGTTGAACTAAGGTATATGCCCATATCATTTTTATTCTAAAAATCCTCAAAGCTCAAGACGAGTGTCAAAACAAATGATAATAACTCGACATTGACACTCATGTGATGTCTGCTGCCATGTTGTGACATCATCTGCATACCCTTTACACCTTTACTCCAGTTCCTAAGCAGTTTCTTGTTTGTTTTTCGTTAAACAGAAGCAGTACGGGAGAGCATTTTTTGCAGCATACAACTACATTTTGCAATACTTTCCCCACTACAACAATCCCTAATGATAGCAATGTGACTGTAATAGCCAGTGGAGGACAGTAACAAGTAACAAAACAATATGTACAATAGGTTCCATTGGGCCAGGACAACCCAGAAAAAGGGATTCTTAAATCACAGTGGGACTTTTCTGGTTAAATAATACCGTCCAAATTGGTTCAAATATATAAACAATAATAACTTTGCAGCTTCAAAAACATGTAGATTGCATCCACTTGTGAAGCAACACGACGAGAACAAACCATCTTTAAAGAGACTAGATGCAAGTTGGTCATTTTATGCTCACTACTGCCACCTCAGGTCTTAGGCGTAACTGCAACTTCTATATTAAGCTCGTGCATTACAGCATTTCGGACCTGAAGTAACAACTTTTTGAGTGACAGTGCAGGATTTTAGAGGCAGTTGTGGTGAACAGGTCTGGGCTCATTCTACACATTAGGACATGGCTGGAACATCTAGGGGGAGGAAAATACTTAGTTTTAAAATAAAAAAAAAACCCGTATAGTCCCTTTAAGGTAAACAACTGCACACACATACCCCCCCGAACCACGTCCCCGTCATTCTGCGTCTGCCTCAACACGTTTCCTCAGCCCCACACCCTGGTCAATGGCCGGCGCCTACCCTGGTGTACTGCGTATTTCCCATGTATTGATGTTTTTATGTACAGTATGTGCTTTGCCTGAACTTAACTCGATTATAATTTCGCAAATCGAAATGCACGGTATAAATAAACATGCCTTGCCTTTCTTGTCGTAAGCTGATGGCATTGACATCAAATCGACACACTGCCACCTACTGTTCTGGAGTGTGCAACACAAGGCTTTTAAATGGGACAAAAATATATGTATATCCAATTTTATACCTCAGAAATGTGAAATAGTGAAATGGTAGAAAGTAATTTTGTTCAACAAAGAAAATATTACTCATAGTTTAGATCAGATCCTCAAAACCTCTTTACTTTGTTGCGGACGATACCACCAAGATGTTTAGATTTAACAAATGAAAGCCATTTGTTGAGCACTTATAAGTATTAATGTAGAAGACTTTACATCTGCTGTAATATTTTTTGCAAACGTACAAGGCTGCATTAAAGACAGTGGCCAACATGTTACCTGTAATGTTTTGAATGTAGATGAGCATCTTCGGTTTATTTGTCCATCTGTGGAGGGGACAGCGGAGTTGGAGCAGGGTTGACAGGCAGATGGTCTGTTCTCTCCGTGCCAGGACTCCAGTAGCACACATACATTATCCTGCACTGGCCAGTTCATCCCATCTGTGGTCTGGCCTTGAGGGGAACTGTGTGCACCCACCTGGAGCTGACTGGACCTATGGATACACTGTGGAGGGCATATTCAAGATGACACACTGGTGACATTGGATTGTAATTTGGATAGAAGCAAAAACAGTAATCAAAAATCACTGCAATAATTAAGGACTACTATTTGTGTTCTCTTCAGATATAATGATACAGTCGGACAAACGCTTTTTCTGATGTAGACTTTTAGAATAACAATTGTAAGTTCTGCTTTATTGGGATGAGTCATGTCTATCATTAGGGAAACCCGCTGCCCACGCTCATCCAAGGAGCTGCCCGTGTGAAGGTAAGTGCCGATCTTTTTCCCTCTTTTTTTTTCTTTTTTCTGCAAATGCTTCAGCTTTCTGTAAGCGGTTGCCATGGCCACAATAAAGTGAGCGACCACCTGTGGATCTGCTTCTGATGTAAAAGGTGTGTGTGTGTGTGTGGGGGGGGGAGAGAGAACTCACCAGACTGCAAACTGATTGACCAAGAAAGTAGCCTGGACTAAAGCCAGGAAAACGGAGATTCATAAAAAGATCTCAAATCCAAGGCTTGGCCCGTCCCTGGATCACTCAGATAGGGAGGGGATCGCACGGGTCATGGAGGGGCATGGACTAGGCTTTAACCTGGGTCAAAGTTGTATATGGACCAAGAAAGCCACTCCCCCCAGACGCCTCCCCCTCCCGCCGGACATCCATCTTCAGAGCTGCTGTCTAGGCAAAGACCAGATTTGATTTCTCCACTGAACAGTACTCAACCCTTGACCCCGTCTCCCCTTTTTGGAAATCTTTCTGAGCGGTTGCCATGGCTACTGTGTATCAGGGCGGTGGCGGCGCGGTTGTTGCGCTTCTGCTCGCTTTTACAAGAATAGATATAAAAGTGTACCGCCACGAGTAATTGAATGTAGCCCGGAGAGCTGCCCTATAGCTAATAAATTACCCTTTTATTTGCACTCTGCCGCGCTGGACAAGGTGACTGGATGAAATATGTGCCAGCTCAGTCAGAATAGGAGGAGAGTTTTACAATGGGGTTCAGGAAGTATTCATGGACCTCTTTTTATTCCTTTGGCATTATGTTGAAGAATAATGCTGAAAATGTTTGCCGATCATATCAGTGGTATCAGTCCGAATACCAGTGTTGTTTGGTTTCTGCATCAGATAACATAACACAATGATTAAAAGAGGTTTGAAAACTTCCTGAATCCACACTATGGCCAGATCCAGGCATTAGTAGGATTTGTTGACTCTGTACCAGACAGTGTGCACAGTCTGGTCCAGTAGAGCACTTTGCCGACTCCACAGCTGTGCATGGCCACATCCGAGGTTAACAAGCTCAAGAGCACATCTGCACAGAGGTCTGCCATGGATGAGTAAAGCGCTGTGCCCGCAGCTCTGAGCTGTATCACTAAGAGTTTGTTTAATGCCATGAAAGGTGTCATTTTATCGTCGCATGAACATATCAACTTTAATGAAAAATATGTGCCTTCTGTGAATTCTCCAAACTTAAAAAAAAAAAAGAGCAACTGTAGCAACCGCCACTGAGATTTTTCACCTTGAGATCAGTGTTACCTAGGAGACTCACCCACTTCACTTCCTGTTTACATTATCCATTAGTATAAATTATATAGCGTAATGGACGCAACCCTATTTCAGTTCCCCAACATTGATGGAGCAATGACAGCCAGTACCCAAGCCTTGGCCTTTCTCTATCAGTGCATGTGTTTAATAGTGTTTCTCTCTACTGCTGTATGTACCTGGGATAGCAACATGATTGTAGTTTACACTGACTTATATAAAACCTGCAGTAGACTCTCTCTTGCTATGCAGATGAGATGGAGGTTTTACAACAGCTCCTTCTTGTCTTTCACTGCCAGGGAAAGTAAATTAGCCAAACGAATGCAGGCAGGAGGAAATGTTTGCGAGACAGAATTGTTTGATCAGTCATAAATGAATTCCTAAGTCTGTTTGTGTATAATGACTGAAATCACATGCACATGAGACCTGACTGATGCATGCACACTTAATGCTGACACCCCCCACAACAAGTGAAGCGTGTGTGAGAGAGAGACACTGACACACGGGTTATATGAGAGAGAGAGAGAGTGAGCGAGATGGCCAAACATATTCCAGTTTTACCTTGGATTCACCGGCTGAGTCACTGCGGATACAGGGCATATTTCATGCTGCGTTGCTGCTCAGTCCATCTCTTTATTTCTGATGACACTCATCCCCAGAGGTGCTTCAGGTCTAAAGAAAGACTCTGACAAAGAGAGGCAGAAAGATGCAGTTACATATTGACATTTCAGATGTAATGCTATAACCATTGCACTTCTGGTCATCGCATTGGGTCAGAGTATAGTGAAAATGACATCCTGATTTGGATGGTGGTTGGATGGATGGATGGATGGATGGATGGATGGATGGATGGATGGATAGATGGATAGATGGATAGAATGTAAAAGCACAGCTGTTATGTAACTGATGTGCTTTTGTGGCTGTTTGTGTTGGGTAATGAGACATGTTTTTAACATGATGCAGGGTCTGCTGAGCCGGTGCTCCCTGTATCTTTTTCACAGCGGTTCGTCGGTGGATTCATTTCACCTCAAAGTGTGCTGCTATCAAGCTAATGAGCTGTTGTTTTTAGCACCACTCCACCACAGCCTTCTTCTTATATAACTATGATTTTGATCTCACTTTTGCCTTTTTTTTCCATCCATCCATGCTTTGTGAGCATGTACAAAAGTCTTCATTTGCTTTGTCTTATATTCTTAAAGTGTGCAGGAAAAGCAAGTTTAGCAAAAACACACAACATACTGTTTAGAGATAAATTCATCCATCTCCACATCCTCCAATAAAACCTTACACACTAGAATAAACTTTCATGGCCCTGGTACAAGTCCCAAGCCAAATTTCCAGGCACATATGGCTTACTTAAATGAATAATCTGAATTTTGCTTCCTTTGGTTTTTAACATTTGATCAAACAGTGTTCAAATTTAGTGCCAGCTTAAAAATACATCTGTCCTCTTATCTCCTCTGTGTTGTTCCAGTGAGGTAAATGCCTGACATACATCCTTCCATCCAAGTGTGCGCGCTGGCAAGCCTTTTACTTGGAATTGTACAGTGTTTTTGAGTTCTGAAGTGGTACGCCCCCCATGGAACAAATCAAAACTGGGTCAGAGCCTCCCATTATGAGAAGAGGGGCCTCATTATCATGTATGTGTATTGTCAAGCGCTACTACCAGATGAAATTCTCCAAACAACAGCGTGGCATATTTAGCATAAAGCTGAAATATATATGTGAGAAAGGCGGAGATGGGCTGAGCAGACTCCAGATGTCTGTGCTGCAGCCGCCAGCTCTTAAACAAGCCGTATAGTGGGACATGTTGGTGTGCAGCGACTTCAGCGATCAAAAAAAGGCTCCTCCTAATCTGGGTTGTGTATCAGTTAAGACGAAACCCAAATCTCAGGGGGATCCGACGGGGCAACCCCAACGTCAACAGCCTTGCTTGTCGTTTGCATCTGGGGTTGGCATGCACTGTAGCGTGGGTGGTTAAATATATGGTATGTCAGCTGCAGCCTTCAGTGGCAGTAGTCTACTTGTGCACGGGGCTGTAATGATGATGTGCTGATGTGCAGAGAGGTGTATGCGCCAGCGTTTCTGAAGGCATTTGGAAGCTCTTGATGGGAAAATCAAACGCTTGTCGGCTTCACCCCTCCTACAGCGGTGCTCCACTTTTGATGTGCTCCTAAAAGCTCCATCTGGGTGCCGAGTTGTAAAGTACACACATCCTCACCTGCTCACCTGCCTCCCACAGTCAAGAGTCTGCTCCACTGTGGAAGACTACAACAAACTAGTTTGACTGGAAAACATGTTTTGCGAAGACACAGTTAAATATAAATAAATCACACTCAAAATGAAGATGGGACATAGATCCTATACCGAAAGGAGTGAGCCATTTTCTTTTCGACAGCAAATTATCTTAAACTGAATTTGTCTTGGAATCTGAATGCTGCATACTTTTACTAAAGTGACAAATGCACGTTACAATGGTTTACTTGACAGCACAGCAATAGCATGGTAAGAGGATGGAAATGTAATTTGTAGTTATGGTAAATACAAGTCGGGCACTCAAAGAAATAGATCAGGGGTGTCGAAGTCGTTTGGGCCGAGGGCCGTATATATTAAAGGACTGTGGCCTCATAAATAACACTTATTGCTCTTTATCAGCTTGTGTGACTTGTGTGTTTCTCAAAGTGCAACATGAAGTCATTATTCATTCAGTCCACATTCAATGGCAGTAAGTTACTATTGTAGCCACAGCCACCCTGGGGCAGACTGACCATTTACCACGTGGCTATAATATGCTGTTTATATCCTGATCTCTTATTATGTCAGTGCCCTCTGGTGGACACGTGTGGAATTCTTTCAATTTTTTTTTAAGCTGCCCCCTAGTGGTTGGAGTGAGCAAACTTTACTTTTTTTTTTGACATGCTCAGGAATTCATGCTCCTCAAAGGGCCTCATTACGGGCCTTGACTCATGATACTCTTGACACATGTGAAATAGATGAATAAATACAACAGAGAAGTTTCTGACCCAATGTCTGCAACCCACGCCAAACTAGACCAGTCAATGCTTTTGAAACTTAATTTGACTTTTTTAAATAGCTGTGTGCATGTGTCTTTCATTCCCCCTGTGCCTTGACAAAACCTATCTATTTTCCCCATGCAGAGGTATCAGATTTAACACCAGACATGATGATATAGGCTAATGCTTTTCCCTCATAGTATCATCCCTATTTTATGTGTTGGTTTTGCCGTCCACATACGCAGCCATATCTTTTACGAGGTGCAGTAAATACAATGCATTTATTTTGGCACTATTTTCTCCAGGCCGGTGACAAGTCCCTTTTTACTCTCCCATGCTTGAAATAAAATCCAATTATAACAGTAATGGCTGCGCTCCTCATGCTCTGCTTTGAAGGCCTGCCGGTTGAGTCACCGATGTTGGACCTGAATGTGCTCTGTAAATCAGTGATGCACAAACGTAGTACAGACACAGATGGGGGAGGCTCGTACAACTGTCTGCGTCTGTGCTATATCTACACGTGACATTTCCAACCCACTTTACGAACCAGGTTGTGGCTGAGATTGGATTCACTGGAAATGTAGCGATATACTGTATGTGGTAAATGGACTGTCGTATATTCAACTTTACTCGAGTAACATCATTTTGCTTGATCTTCTCTTTTCAAACCTTGTAAAAACGTAAATAATTTTCAAAACAACGCAATGGTTATGACGCTTAAGTTTGTCTTGAAAAATTTGAATTACTATAACATACACGACTTGATGCAGACATGTTTGTAATGTAATGTGCTGCTTCTGGTGCTCAAGGCTCCACTGGTTGCCGTTCTACTCTGTGTGTGTATGTGTTGGCATTTGATGACTTTAAGAGCTACCTGTAAACATGTGGGAGCTGCAACAAGTCCTCCAAATCCATGCAGGTCAAGGGCAGTTTGATTTTAACCTTTAAAGCACTTTGCTATGTTGCATTTTTGTACGAAATGTGCTTTATAGATAAAGATTTTATTTTATTATTATCCTTGGTTGTTTCTTATATAACGGCCTTGCAGACTTTTTCTGGGAGGAAAGCTTGAACTTCGGTGACACTTTGTAACTCCTTCAAGTGTGTAACATCATACAGCAATGTCTTTGTATTTGCATATTTTAATTAAACAGTGAAAATTTAGAATTAATTGCAACCTAAATATATGGGATAATTATACCGTGTTCGTCCTTGAATTGGCAGCGTCAACCACCCGCGAATAAACTCATCATCGTCTGGAGATGAAAGACAAAGTTGTGCCGAGTCCTCGGCAAACTTTATTCTCCAGCACTTACCCCACAATTAGCCATTCTGACACTGTTCTCTGACTGAATGAATCACAGTCTGTCACTTGTCAATAGGAGAGTGCGTGGGTGGAAGTACGCCATACAACATGTGGCAGAAGCTTCTACATGTCCGTGCCGCGGTGTATGAATGTGTGCTCATTTACTTTAAGAAAAGAGCTGCATTCATCAACAATATCAATGCGGTCTGGGTGTTTCCATGACGCCCTCTAAAGCTGTGGTGGGTTTGGAGATGCTGAGTAAGCAACATCCACCGATTCCAGATCTGACTATAAATCTAAAACTAATGTTTAGCTAATTTAAATAATTATGATTAAGGGTATAGGCCCAATATGCTTTGTAGCCCATAAGATATGTGTATTTGGCTGATTTGATGATTTTGATACCTATGAGCTGTCAAACCTTGGCTAAACATTTAATATGAAGACTCAAAATATCACACACATTCATGCAGGCAAGGTCTGGTAAGTGTTTTACGCAAAGCCAGCATCAATCAAGCAAATAATGTATCCCATAAAGGGACCATGGCTGATAATGTAGGTAAACCTGTTGCAATAATTGTAGTGCCCATAAAGATTATCTCTGGAATTCCTATCGGAAATCCCACAGGCACTTAAGGCGAGTTTATTGTAAGAGCAACAAGACGCCCCCTGCAATTATTTCTTTCGTCAGCTTTCAATTCAGCTTGAATTTGAAGTTGGGAACATCAAAATTTTGTTCCTGTTCAAGTTCATTAGCACTTCATTAAAACACCATTACAGCAAGATTACGGTGTTTCTTGCCAAATACAGAGCTTACTCTGTCTGTGAGGATAATCATCTTCTCTGTGACCTTGATAAAAACATCTGGCTAAACAACAAGACATTAATGAGCCGGGGTTGTGCTCCAGATGTAGGTTTTGCCAAAGCAATAGTCGTAACTCACATAATGACAACGCAGCAGTAAATAAAAATGATATACCGATCTGGTGTTAATTATTGGTTTTGTAAAAGCTCCATACATGATAGGCAGTTCCCCAAAGAAACACAGCTGATGGGCCAAAGCAAACCGAGATTAGCCGCAGCACACGGAGGCGAGGCCCGTGGTGAGGCCATGGGTGAGCCGGATAAAAGGAGGGAGTTGTCACCAGCACCAGTGGCCCAGGTCAGAGGTCACATGTCATGTATTGACAACAGGCCGCCACACTCTGCTAAATGCTAATCACCCACATGCTGGCATCAGTAATGTGATTAGACTTGATTTGAACATGTTTGCATGGATTTCAGGGGTCAGTCTTATAAAAGAAGAAGTGCCCATTTGTGAAGTGGAAAAAAAATTCAGATGACTTTCATTGCTGGGGTCACTACATTACAAATAGGCAATAATCAATGTTAGCACCGATGTCCTTTATAGTTTTTCCTGGTTTTTGGTTAATTTAACCCTGGATGCGCATACTGGCTCTGGACCATTGGGGATTTTCAAATACCAGAGTCATCCTTCACCTGAAAGCATTTGGATGTTGTATTTACTAGTAGTGAGTTGTTCAACGGCATTGTCCAGTATTTTAATCTTTTGCTAATGTCAATTTATGAGCAATGTTTGCGAGTCCCCCTTAACACTGTGAATTTCGGTATAACGTCATCGGAAACACTGCACCCTGGCCTGTGACCTCCTTTGGCTTCTTATGATGAGCTCAACAGGCTTAGAACAGTGCTTTTAGTGAGCCATGGCCAAAACAGCTGTCCCTTTACTGTTCACAGAGTATTAAAACCATTCATTTGTCCGTTCGACGCTCAAAGCCGTACTTATCGATCAACATGCACCGGTGGGGGGGGGGGTTGGGTGGACGGGGCACCAGTGAAGCCTGGCTCCTCTGGGAGATGACTAATCATTCATGGAGTATTTAGACCTTGGTAATCCGGGGTCTGAGCAGTGATTACGCTTCATGTGGGGTGGTGATTCCAGCCTTTGTGTGTGTGTTTTTTTTGTTTGGTTCAGGATCTGCCATAGCCTTATCTTTTATCTCTCTGCTTCATGTCTCCGGGGCAGAGCGGCGAAGTTTTCAGCGCGGCTACATCTACATGGAAATCAAGGCTTTTGCGGAATACAATTAAGGGGGGCCCCCTTTAATTTGCTCTAAAAATAACCGTGTGCTCTGGAAGTCAAAAACAGTGCATAGAAGAAAGAAGCAATGTCAACATTTCTTCTTTCCATTTAACCAAGTAAATATAAGAAACACACCATCAAATTAAGCATTAAGTAAAGGTGTGTATGGATGGATGCATCATTATTTCAAGTCTATAGAATCTACTGTACGTTCTTTGTCAAATCTCCAAAGACTGCGAGGCATCTTTTGTCTGCTGCTTTGGAAAAAGAGGGATTAACCGCCGCCTCACACAGCCCAGCTGCCTGCTTTCAGCGCCGACACTGACCTCCTTTGTTTTTTAATGACCAAACAGGAGAAGCTTGTGTGTGTTAAAAAGGCCGGGCGACTGACGGGGGGTTTTACACATAGTGAAGTGTCCTCTCTCACCCCTTTCAAAAAAAAAAAGCTTCATGTATGATACACTGTGTTTTTGAGCATCCACAAACTTGAAGTGAGACGAGACAAAGAGTGGTCCATCTGTGGAAGCTGCGGGATTAAGCCTTGCCTGAACCAAGAACCGCCCGTCAATCAAATGTATAGGAGAGCCAGCTACAGTTACTGACACACAAACAGAGGGCGGGGGGAGGGAGGAGGACCCCACACAACTGTTTTCATTTATAATCTGCTGTGGAGGGTTGGACTGGGACCAGCTTAACATCAGTCATCCCAAACATCAAGCTGGACGCAACTAAACTGAGAGGAAAAGTTTGTTTTTGACCAAAGCTCTTTTCGCTGCAAATTACACTGAAGAAATCTTAGGAGAACTCGTAAGAGTTAAATATGATTTGTGTACATCTAAAATGAGATTCTTCTACTTCTTCATCTTCTTCGTCGTCCACCTCTTCTTCGTCGTCTCCTTTGTCCACTTTTCTTTTTTTTCTTCTTTTTTCTTCTTCTTCTTCTTCTTCTTCTTCTTCTTCTTCTTCTTCTTCTTCTTCTTCTTCTTCTTCTTCTTCTTCTCCTTCTTCTCCTCCTCCTTCTTCTCCTTCCCCTCCTCCTTTTTCTTCTCCTTCCCCTCCTCCTTCTTCTCTTCTCCTCCTTCTAATTCTCCTTCTCCTTCTTCTTCTTCTTCTTCTCCTCCTCCTTTTTCTTCTCCTTCTTCTCCTTTTTCTTCTTCTCCTTCTTCTCTTCTCCTCCTTCTTATTCTCCTCCGTCTTCTTCTTCTCTTCTCCTCCTTCTCCTTCTCCTTCTTCTTCTCCTTCTTCTTCTTCTTCTTCTCTTCTCCTCCTTCTTCTTCTTCTTCTTCTTCTTCTTCTTCTTCTTCTTCTTCTTCTTCTTCTTCTTCTTCTTCTTCTTCTTCTTCTTCTTCTTCTCTCAGATCAAGTAGGCCAGTACATTTTACTCAACATCTGAAACAGAAACATGCATGTTGAACATGAACCAAAAACAGAGCTTGAGGAAAAAGTTACAGACGGGAAAGTTCCAAATCTTGCAAAAATCACGTTTTATGGCAGGTGTCCATTTTTTCCCCAGTCCTTGGGGGGGGGGGGGGGGGGGGGGGGGGACTTATTGTTGGTTTCAATATGTAGACATTAACAAACGGGTCAACAATTGTCATGAGATTAACAGGTGTTGCTTGGAAATATTGGATATAGGCCTACTTTTTACTCCATATCTCTGCAATGTTGCATAGAAGACGTTTGTCGCTACGGCCAATGTCATCTCATAGTGGACACGGCTAATAAAAGCAAAAGGGGCTTGACCTGTGTGTTCCCGCCTCTTCGGGACACTCAGTCGCGTAAAGGTGTGGGCTCATTAAGCCTCCATGTGTCTTGTACCTGCGCGGGCTCTCCTCTCCCCTACAGGCCCGTACCTTTCACCTTGGCTGCAGGGGGAAATTAAAATCAATACAGTCTATGATGAGGCGGAGGGAGCGGGACAGGGTCGTAGCGGGGCGGGCTGAGGGGCTATTTAGTTTGACGGATGGCGGGTTAAAAGGGGGTGATCAATTACGGAGACGGATTGCTTTTGGGGCGAGTTTAGCGATGATCCCTTCTCCTTAGACGTGGAGAGCGTTGGGAGGGGGGTCCACTGCAGTTTGCATAACACACTTAAAATGGAATATTATTCATAGATTGTGAGAAGCGGTCCCTCCTCCTCTTCTTTCTCTTTTTGAAATGTTTAATCCCCCTCCTCCTCCCCTTGCCACATTATTCTCCGTGCATTTTAATTTTTCCCTCTGTCACCGGGGGCCCACTTTCCCCGCCCACTCCCCCTCATTTTAGCCTGAATCTAGAATAGTGTAGCCAAGAAATAGTTAATCTCTCTCGGCTGCCGCTATGATTGGCCGCTGCATGCAGGGCTCCAGCCGCCCTGAATGAGAAGCAGGGGTAACCAGGCAACTTCAGAGCTGGAGGAGGACAGGGGGGAAAAACCCCTTTGCGCAGCTTCACGGGATCTTATGGAAGAATGTTGAACATGTAAAAAAAAAAAAAAAGAAACCGCGGCAATGTCATTTCACCTCGCGCGTCCGGCAAATGGAATTAACAAATGGATTCACCGCCGTCTCCCTCTGACTCAAACGAAAGATGTGGATTAGAGAGAGGGGGGAGAAAAAAAACGCCTAAATGGGACACCAAACGAGAAGCTCCCACTGATTAAAGGTAAGTCATATCAGCCGCGTTTGAGTCCGTGCGTAAAAGTCATTCCTTGGACGTGATGTTGGCTGCATGTAGAAGATGCATTGATAGGATGGAGGAGAACTGGCTGCGGAGATATCTGTCTATGTGTTTGTATTTTGTTTATATTTGGCTGGAACGACACACAGCGAATAGGAACGTATCGATGAGTGTAGTTGCGTGTGACACTTCGGCAATTTTGAACGAGTGCTCCCATAACGCGCAAACGCCGGTTGCCTGTCAAATCTGCTGCTGCCGCCGCTTCTCCTCCTCACACGACTGCGCACGAATTGGCAAAGGACACACAGCGTTTTAAACCCACAAACTCTAACCATGTTCGTGTTTCTTGCTGTCGTTCAATATCGGCTCTTCTCACACAACTCTCCCCGTGCACTTTAATGATACGTCCTGCAGCAACCTGTCATGTTGAAAACGCTGCGCCCCCTTATAATTAGTGGTGGTGGTGGTGGTGGTGGTGGTGGGGGGGCGGCACAGGAATCTTGATTTATCGAGAGTGGCTCTGAAACGTTTGGATATGTGGATATGTGGTGGTCCTGCTGTTAGCTGCTGGGTCCAAGAACCTGTAGATGGAGATTGGGAGCGCACGGAGAGGCGCGCAAGCAGCGACGTGATGCATGGATAGAGCAGTGCGTAAAAGGAAAAAAAAAAAAAAAAAAAAGCTGTAACACGGCCACATATGAAAAGACGCTCCGGTCACGGGTCTTATTTTGGCAGCCACGAAACAACCGATCCTTTTAAGAGCGAAGGGGACAGCGAGGTCACTCTGCGTCACGGTGTGCACTGACAAGATTTGGGTTTCTTACGCAATATGTAGATCAGAGGGGAGCTGTTGGCACATGCACATCTCCAGCCAAACGAGCCTTTGGTTTGAATGGCTTGAAGGGCTATCTTGTTGCCACTTTTAAACATTTTCAAATGAGGGTGCATTCAAGGATTTTATGTATATGCAATCACTCCTAATGTGATCAACGTTGGACACCTTTTAGTGTTGAAATAGCAAAGAAAAGCCATAAGGCAGTCTTCTCCTTGTGCTATACCCAAGCCCTGGAAATAAATGGAAAAGCATCACAAGTTATACGGGCTCCTGCTTCAGGAGACAGATCACTGAAGAAAAAATGTCTGAAATGTCCAATGCACAACTGAGCACTCACCCAGTTGTGTTGATGTTTCGGCTTGGATTAAGTGTCAAAGTGTTAACATTTGGTGAAGTCTGACAGCTCTCCTCTGTTGGCTGTTGTAATCTTCTTATGGAGAATGTATTCTAACACATCCTGAACTTTGGCCGGAGTCAGAGCCAACAGCATGCAGACACACAGGCAGGTCAGTTATAAGATCAACCAAATCAGTTGCATCTTAATGTTGTTTCTTTGTCATGTTAAAGGTAAACACAACATTGTGCTTCAATCTGCCAAAGTCAAAGTGGTCCATTAAAGAAGGGACCACATAAAATCAGACGGTTAAACGTTTGATATTACAAACAATATAGTAAATTAAGGGTGGTTATGTTATGTTGAATATTTTTTGCGTGTGCAGAATATGACACATATCTAATGAAGGCTTCCAAATGCCCTTTTATGATGCTGCTGAGTTTGCACTTTGGATGCAAGCAGTTATTACACAGATATAGCATGAAGTTGTTGACTCCGTGCCCTCTTTTACTGCTGAATTTCACATTTGAGATTCTCATATTGCAGTACTACGTGAAGGTTTTCCCAAGTGCTTTGAGATAATGCATTTAACAGGCGGCAGTAACACTGACATAGATGTAACTGTTCCACATTAAATGCGGCAAATTGGTTGAGTGGCGTGAATCTTTTATGAAAGTGCCTTAATGAGCTTGCGAGATTGTCTGTGAGTTCTCATTTTTGCGGCTCGCCTTATCGAGAGCTGGGATGCGGCGGGCTTGGGCGCCGGCGAGGCAGGTCAGAGGTGATGCCTGTTTCACGGCTGGAACAAAAGCTGAGATTGTTCAGATAGCGGTGCATTGTGGGAGGCAGAATGGGGCACATGCTCCATTGGGGGTGTAATCAACGTGACAGGTGCATCTCAAGTTGAGAGGGCACCAGGAGTCGTGTGGCAGGAAATTGAAAAACCATGAACCGTACATAGATAGATGACCTCACCGAATCAAATGTTTCAATGCAACATTTGTTCGTAGATAATAGATAAATGAAAACAAAGGGCAATATCGAGTATATCAGAGGTAAACTAAGAATAGTGAATATAGTGCTTACTGTGTGTTAAAGTTGCAGTACGTTTGTCGGTTGTTGTATGTTTTGTGATGGAATAACCAATTATAAGGATGGACATTCTGGTGATAAAGTATATGATCAGATTTCTGTGTCAATCTGCCAATGTGGAGACTTCAGTGTTTCTCTTTTTAATGTAACTTAATGCTCAAACACAGACACTTTACCCACTCACTCGCCCTATTGGTCAGCCTCTCCGTCATGCTCTCAGTGAGTAACACACTGATTCAACCAAACATAGTGTGAATCAAGTGTGAATCCTCAGAAGCAGCAAGAGGCTTTAGTTACCGCTTAAGGCAATATAAAGCTCTACGGATATTGTGATATCACCCACTCCTATGAAATCCAATACAACGCATTTGACTAAATTACTCATCACAACTACTGAAATAAAGTAATGTATTGATATAAAGGACTTTGTTATTTGCCAAACATTAAACGGACAATAGTTAATAAACCTCTGAGTGATTTGGTGCACAGCTGAAGCATCTCTGTCAAGCTGTTTTCCTCCACTTATGTTCAGTGGAGCTCTGACCCTGGTGGTCAGATGACAGTGAGGCGACCCCAGCACTGTGTGGTTTACTAGACTCAAATGGGGCAGTGAATTGCCAGTGCATGACACAATTATTTTCATTGCGCAGAGCTGTGAGGTAGTAATCCTTGGCCTGTAACATCTGGTGAGTGGGTGAAGTGCTCGGTGTCAGAGTGGCTCTCGTGTTCGGGCTGACTTCACTTCCACAGCGCTGGTCTTCAATGCATCAATGACACCCGCCATCACCGGGGACGTGTCACACGCCAACACAATGATTCATTAGGACTCAATTAGCTGGAGGCACGGGGCGCCCGGCCATATGCCTGAGGCTCCAGGACAATCTGCAGCACTCCTCACTACTGTAGTTTCTGCTGTCTCCTGCATCACACCGTCTGTACTGTACTGTGCCAGCCGTCTGCCGCTTTTAAGCATCTTTGTAGCTTTAAAACAAGTCTGCTCAGGTCCTCTCTCAGTCGCACACGTTCTGAGCTGGAAATGAGACACAATGACCTTCAGCTCTTCTCTTGTAGCGCCAGTTGGCACCATATGAAATACTCATCTATCTCTCTGCAGAGCTCCACGGTAAATCTTAGAGGTAAGAAAGGCCCGACTCAATATCGACCTTGCTACGCTTGCCAAGAAGCGGCGCACGCTGCCGACAAGATCTATCTGCCCCATGATCTGGTTTTCTTATCTATGCCAAGGGGAGAAAAAAACTCCTTCACTCCATCATCTGAACACTGAACATCAAGGCTTTCTTTAACCATTAAATAAAATTAGATGTGAGACCTGCAAAATTATAGAACAGATCTTGTCCCAGCAATAAACTACATCCGAGAAAACGCAATATAAAGTCTCTACTTAGTGCAAGGGGAATTATTACAGTTATTGATAACTTGCATTATGCAGTTAATAAAATAAAAAGGTTGTTTGAATGCGCTAAAGCCAGTGTTTATGTGTCACATCACGTAAAACACAGGATTAAAGGATTATCTCATTGGTTCCACAAAAGCTGAGGTGGTTGTTAATGCACAATATTACACTCAGAACAAAAGCACAAACAACGGACAAAACATTCACTAACACAGTTCCACAATGTTATCGTTTTAAATGAATACTGTGTTTGAGTGGGATCTCTTTCCAGAAACACCTCTTAAAATCAATGATGGATAAACCTCTCCATTTATCCAAGCATGGGAACTGCACAGAGAGTTGGATTTAAATACAAGGAGCTGAGAATTAAAATGGAGGTAGATGCAGTATATGGAGGTCGGAGGGGTTGATGTTGCAGAGCCTCTCTTTCATCAGCCTACCCTGGACAGCTGTGGCTACATCCTTATGGGTATGGAATGAATGAAGGAGGAAAGCAACTTCCTAAACATTTCCTATCATACCAAACACAAAAAAAACCTCCCGTAAACTTCCATGCACGTGCAGCTACTCACCGCATTACCCACAAACCTCTGCTCCGTGTGACCCATTTACCAGACTCTCCTCCCATTCATCTGCTCACACACAGGCACTCCAGGAGCCTCCATACGCAGAGCAGCATCCATCACCTCACAGCAGCCAGGCCCGGGTCCACTGTCCCGACCTGTTCCCCACGGCGGGACACAAGTCCATATGTGACTCAGGATAAGAATAGCAAGCCGTAACATTAATAGAAGTTCTATTAAATATGCAATTGTACATACAGTAAAGCTCAGGTCGCACAGTGCTCAGTGCTGTGTTTCAGCTCTTAAAGGAGCTGTGATGTCGACTTTAGCCCAGAGGAAGATCCAGAGCTGATTCTCCTGTGATTTTACTCAGCGCTACATGTTTCCTATGCCAAGATCAAACGGCCAATTAAACAACTGGCTTTTTCTCCCGCACACAACTGGAAACTTATACATGGCATGATGAAAATAGGTCATATGCAACAACATGTATTTGCAAAGATAGCAGCATCTTAATTGCACACAGTGCCAACCATCCTGTCAATTTTAGCTCATTTCAAGAATCGTCTGACTGCCGGAGGTTGAGAAATGATTCCCTCTGCCAGTGTTGCGTCACAACAAATGTGAATTCACTCAACAGTGATAAAAAGGCTGTATACTCTGGACAGCCAAAGTCATTTCAGTGCTTAAATTTAATTCTTTGGTGGGAAATACAATGGACTTTTTCCTGCCCCATTAGTTCACATTCATTCAATATGTATAGTGTAGAAGTTTGGGTCTGAGGTTTACTCGCTTTAGCCATTGTGGGTAATTTAAAGTCCATCACCAGCACACCTAACATACTGTACATCTTTGAGGTGAGAGAGAAAGCTGAGCAACACATGGTGGAGACTTTAGACTGTAAGTGTTGACTGGCCCAACCTGCTCTGAAGCCAAGCAGGTTGGGCCTGGTCAGTATCTGCACGTGAGACCAGGTGGGCTTGCCAGGTAGCTTGGTTGACTGCTTAGTTGGTTGGTGGAGGTGGCAAGGTCTGTTGGTGCAGAACTTTGCAGCTACGCCACTGTCATGATGAAGTACGGACTGAGTAAAAAAAATGTCCCTTACAAATCGCTTTGGGTGACATATGTCATGTGAAAAACACATAAGCTTCTCTTCCATTTTGGAACAACCCAGTGTAGATGACCAGTTTTTGAAAACCTTTGTCATAATGGAACACTGGAGGACAAAAGCTGACTCAAACATTCTGCCTACACTCTTTCTATTTAGTGCATATTTGTTTGATAGTCTGTTGTTGTAGCTTATTTGTCACAATGAATATAATGGCAGTTTCAGACAGGCCGACTGCAGATTTGCTAAACAGCATTTTTGCTCTGTCATTAATTAAACAAAGGTCCCTGATGTTTGCAGCCCTGGGGAACAGATTGTATAGTTTGATGTCGGGTTTCGCTGAGCGACAAGCATCTGGCACAGCACCCTCCCATCACCTCATCAGCATGTCACACTGGGACACTGCAGTCATGTTTGCCTCCAATTACAAATATGGTGTCTGTGCAAACAAGAACATATTCTATACATACTGTACAAACCTTTTCATTGTCTCCTTTTTATTATAACAGTCTGATACCATAATATATTTGCTCTCGGAAGCATCAGAATCTGAAAAAGATTTTTAACATTTACTTCCACACACCTGCCTTTAGAGGATTAGAGGAGTATTAGAATATTTCCAGAGCCAAGTGTTCAAAGCACAAAGGTAGAACTGGCAGAGCCTCTGAAATCCTGACCTTGTGTTGTCATTGTAACAAGTGGCAGTGGGATATTTCACTTATCATTATGGGCTTGATTAGCTGCCAATGAGCTGTGCCACATCTCCTGAGTGCGATAACATAGGAGACGGCCACAGTTTCACACCTCCAGTGGCTCCATACGTCTGCGCCGCCTCATCACTCAAGTGAGATTAATGAACAACATCAGGGAGTGCTGCTGGGACACGCACTAATTACACCTCCACTCTGACAAACTGCCGCGGGGAACAAGACACAACAACTGGAACCACATTTTAAAAAGAATAGCAGATAATAATGTGAAGTGCTGTCATTGCCTTTCAGAACTTATGACTATCCATTTTTACCAAGATTTACTTCAAATGTTACCAAGTTTTCTCCGGATTGATTTTTTTTGGAAAGTTTATCATTTCACTCGCTTTCGTGTGATCCTTCAGTTTTTTTTAATTAAAACAAACATATATTCATATTTTTTTCTGCTTCTTTTTACAAAAATATTCAATGGCTTTCGGGTCAAAATGGCCCAAAGACCACACATGGGTTAAGTGTGTTCCAGTTCTTTCCTTGAAATATGAAATATTCCCTCTTCCTATCACTTTATATCAACTTTTATTTTCAACTTTTCTTTATAATATTGACCCTTTATGAAAACAATTAATGCTTACCATTTAAAGTACAGAGTGAAACCATTCTAGGTTAGAATACTGTAACAGCCTGTTCCCTGTGTAAACGAGATGTAAGACAGGTGCAGTACATACAGAACGCTGCTGCTCGAGTCATGACCAGAACCAGGAAATACGACCATATTAGTCCAGTGCTCAGGTCTCTGCACTGGCCTCCTGTCGCTAAGAGAGTAGACGTCTAGCACCAAAGTAAATCTCTGACCTGTTTGAGTCACATATGGGAGTGACATGGGAAGGCTGTGTATTAGTTTTATGCAGCTTGAACATATTTATCTATAGTGATCATTGACATTTTATGGATTCTTCTCGTAATTTTATGTTTTTGATATATGTCTTTTTTAAGCAGTTAGTGTTACTCTGTGCAAGAGTTGTGTGTGTTAATAACAATACATTAAAGCAGAACTAAGTAAGTTGTTTACCTTAATAAATCCTTTTGATAGTCCCTCTGGGGGTAATACAAGTGTTGATGGGACGATTGGGGGGTCTTTCATCTCCCCCTGGTGTCTCTGGCCAGAAAACCATGTTTGCAACTTTCCTGCCTCTGGATCTGAGCCAGCAATACACACTAATGGAGTCAGGAAGAAGAAGCTAACAGGCTAACGGGCAAAGCTAACTGCGGGCTAGCGCCACTTAAACAGTATTTACAGCCAAGTTTGAGTGAAAAAAACTATCCCCATTGTGTAATTGGATGTACAATATCCCTCTCTCCCTTTGTCTTTTCTGTATTTACTCTCACAAAAAATGAATGAGTAAAAAAAACGCAACATTCTACGTACGACACCTGCAGTGCCGCTTATGGCCTCTAAGGGCATGAGTTACTTAGTTCTGCTTTAAGAATTGCAAAACTCATTGGAATTTCATTCTGGGTTAGAGATCTATGGAATGTTTCTTGAAAAGGATGATGAGCAAGCATGTTGGAAGCTGGTCAATTCGCCTGTTATGTGTGTTTGAGGTTGGAGAGCATGGAGAAGCCTGGAAATTGAACTGAGAGACCGACTAACCCTTGTGCCACCGCCTGTGCTGCTCTAAAAGTGATAATGCATTGTTGATAGATAGAAAACTATAGTGACAAACCATAGCCTTACTTGGTCATACAATGAATTGAAATGTCAATTTATTTTCGTAAAAATAAATCGCAGCTTTTATTCTTTATTGTGGGATTTACCGATCATAAGACTTGCTAACCCTGTAGACCAGGCGTCTCAGACATGCGGCCCGCGGGCCAAATGCGGCCCGCGAGGTAATTTTTTGCGGCCCGCGAGATAATTACTTATTTATATTATATGCGGCCCGCCGGTAAATCACATTAAACACATTAGAACTACATTTCCCATGAGGCACCGCGCGGTAGCGCCAACGCTGCTGCGGACGCGAGAATGTAAACATCAGACAGGGGAAGGGAGATGCGCCGCTGTCCCTGAACAACAGCGCGTGGTTCCAGCAGCTACATCATGGATAAGTTAAGGCTTATTTACAACCTTAGACACGTAAAACAAGCGGCGGTGGGCGCGGGGCAGGTGGAGACAGGCCTGTGTTTGTGGATTATAAAGTTTTTCCAACTGGAGCTGAGGACTGACCAGACGAGTGAGAATCATGGATAAAGAGGTTTAAGAGCAGCAAGTTCTACGACTGATCCTCAGAAGATCGAGAGCACAGTGAGTGTAGTGTTTTTATGCTTATTCTGTGGAGTAAAGTCAGCCCTTAATGTGCGGCTGTTGCACTGACTTATCTGACATTCGCGCGTGCGTTTGTTGATGCGTTTGCCCGCGTTACACATTGACAGGAGCGGGGTTGAACTGGTGTGACTGTCCCATAGACTGAAAAACTATTGCTATTCTCCAGTATATTGACAGGCCCAACGCTGATGGTCAATTCACTTTTTGTTTATCCCGATTTGGCGAGAGCCCAACGAGTCAGGGGCGCACGGTGGAGCGAGATCTCTCTGCTCCGCCTCCAACCCTGTGTGGGCGGCAGGCGATCTTGTCCACATTCGCCCAATTCTTGACAGATTTTTTGACAGAACGCGACAATTCCCAATAACCCGCAACAGCACGCAGCAGTGCAGGAGGCATATTCGTGACCGTGCGTAATTATTCGTGCCATTAATCGTAACACGCAGCAACAGTTCGTGGCGCGTGAAACCTCTACCAATTCCACTCACATTCGTGATCCTCGGCCACGAATGTGGATTCGTGGCTTTCGTAACGCATCATGCCCATGTAAACCCAGCCTAGGACATTGCAAAGCGAACACATTGCATTGCATAGTGTTTAAAAGCGTCACAACAGTAAAGTGAGGAGCCTTTTCTCTCCATCTCTCTCTCAGAGCTACATTATCAGGTCAATGAATTTAATCTTTATTAAGGACACATGTGGGAACACATGATCCATAGTTACATTACAAATAGAGAATATGGAAATGTATTAAAATACTGCAAATAATGACAGCAACATTGACAGTAAAAAATATAAGCCCTATCAGTTCTCTAACTGTGGGTCAGAAAAAGGCCTGAGGTCAGAGGTCAGTGACTCCACATTATTTACATGAGGTGAATCTCACTGAGCTGATCTCAGACACACCAGAGTCTGGAAAAGTGTCCAAGTCCACACATTCATCGATGTATTTATTATCTGACAGGGTGAAAATTAACACAAAGCAAAACAAGTTTGAAGCTGATGCTTTTTGCTGGTGCTCATGATCAGCTCCAGTCCCTGGTCGGGCTTTTCTACATTAAATTAAAATGACATTTGTACATTTTGCATTTCTTTAAAAGGCTCACAGAGAAACTGGACCTGACTCCTGAAACATCACTGATGCCCAGAACCAAAATGGGATTAATTACACAAAACTAATTGTCTAAGTCTGTAATTTCAAATTTAGAAGCTCAGCAAATGTTTGGCTGATTGGAAACATCTGGAAGCTTAAAAATGTGCAGATAGGTCATGTATAGTCTATTTTAAGTTATATTATAGCAAACAATAAAAAGTTGCTAAATCATAATTGACTTAATATAAAAGGCTTCGTATGTTGCGGCCCCCGACCAACACTGGGTTCGCATTTTTGGCCCCCAGTCCAAATGAGTTTGAGACCCCTGCTGTAGACTAAACCTTTACAAATTTATTCTGAAATGCATGTGACCCTTGTCTTGAGTTTCAGTTCATATTCCAGTCTTTCCCCAGCTGTTAACACTTGTTAAATAATGTGCTTTGTGTGCTAAGTAAAGTCAATAAGGTAACTGAATCATTTGTTTAAAACAAAATCATGAACTGCATCCGCAACACTTTTCCAATAGCAATTACATTTTTTGTCCCAGCCAAAGGCGTGTGTTTTTTTAGGCTGTGGTGTGTTGTCCTATTATGTTCCACAGATGCTGTCATTTATATTCTGCACAGGTTTAAATTATACAAACGGCCTCTTTTTAAATGTGCTCTGAATGCCTTCAAAGTAATTTAATAATACTTCTCTGACCCATTCGCAATTAGGAAGTACACCTTTTGACTGTTTATTCAGTTCAAAGAAACAGAGACGTTGAAAAAATACTAATTGTCTCATTAATTACTTGCCACATGAAATAGCAGGCAAACGATGTACAACCTTTTGTTTCGAGAGCCCGTGTTAACCTTATTTCTCTTGGGTGCGAGAAAGCAGCAAAACAAATTATAAGCCGCGCAGGGGGGGGCTTGTTGGGAGAGATTAAACGTGATAAGAACGGCAGCAAATCAAAAACAGGGGACATTGGTTGTTGTTTGTCCAGCGTTTCTGGAAATAGCCCAGTTCAGGCTCCCACTCAGCGCTGCAAATGGCCTGTGTTACACTTTGTCTTTGATCGGCAACAACAGATCAAATTGAGAGAGAATTTAGACCACTTTTGGGACGAGCCAGATCAAGCCAAATAGAAGGGGAAGAAACTGTAAGCTGGGAATGTGAAGAATGGCTTGGAATGGCGAAATGTATGAGCAGGGAAGATGCTTGCCTGATTTCATGCTATTGTTTACTGTCACAACGGAAGAGCGAGCGACTGTTTATTAGCCTCAATATGTCTGTTAAAGGGACGCATGCGGAGGGGAAAAATGCTAAATTTCAAAAGCATGTATACATTTGCAGCTTGGGACCATTATATGGTCGTTATTGTCACATTTTCTGACACACAGTCTTCCCAGTTTTTCTCGGAGCGTCTAAATTGGGCCCACTTTTGCTGCAGCTGAGCCGGTAAAAGGATAATATGCGAGTGCTTTGGAGGAGGAGGCTTCTGTCAGGATTAACATTTTTGTGCTGTTCCTCACAAATGTACAGCATAACTCTCTTTCTCTCTGAATAGACAGTTTTCAGGTTTTTATTTTGGTGCTATAATATTTTGTCCTGGCAAAGTAATCGAGGCGAGGCAGTGTACCTTATTTGCTGGTCCCAAGCATTAATAGTGTGGAAGGGCGTCCTGTGTGCAATCATACGTTTGCATTAAGTCAAATGAATGCAAACTGGTCCATGGATCGAAACGTATACGATGAATGAATATAAGAAAAGAAACAAAAAAGGATTCCACTTTCTGTTCGTTGCTCTGCTCATGAGCTGTTAAAACATAAACCTACACAGCCCCTAGAAACCGCGTCCACGCTTATTTAGTTTACCAGCTGGGTCTGTTGAACCTGAAGCGATGGAGCCGCTCTCACACAGAATGAGAATGCTTGAAAGTGATTTTTTCTATCTATATTTTCTCGTCTTTGTGCACACTTGACTGTTCCATTGAGGCGGCCCTCCATCTTGTCACAATGAGGTGGAGTAATGGTCCGTGTCTGAACAGCCTGAGCTCAGAGGCTATATCAGTCCCCTCCTGTGGAAGACCGGTACAGGACAGAGAGCACACAGGACCAAACCCTACAACAGACATTTCCCCAGCCTTGTTTCGTTGCTTTATCTCTGCAGAGGATGATTTCTGCTCAAACAGAATGGTTTATTTTGGTGTGTGCTCGCAGTTGCCCCAGTTTTGCTTGCTTTCATTTTATGTTAATGCCTTGCCCTCATTAAGGCATTCTCTGCAGTCTTGTTTTCAGGCCTGTTACATATTTTAGGTCACCATCTCTGTATGGCATTCCATTCGTCATAATGCGTGGTATGTAAGTGTAGTTGATAATAAGTACAGCCAAACATGAGGTTTATACATTACGATAGGTAACCATACTAAGCCACTGCAGGACTACCTATTGCCCGATGCTTTAAAAAATGTGGCTCAAATGATTCTCGCCCTGCTTTACATTGCATTTCTATCTACATTCTTGCCCACATCATGTCCATATAACATGTACTTTAGATTCATGTCTGCGCACTCACATTAACACAGACTATCCCTCACTAACTGCCTATTTCTAATGAGGCCAGGCTGCATGAGCACAGAGAAGTAAAGTAATATATAAGTTATATGTCAAGCACTTGCTAATCAGCGCTGTAATTAGTCTAACAACGACTAATGGACCTTATCTGAGAGTAAAGGCTTATCAGTCTTTTGTAAGGGCCATGTGAGATTGTTGCTATAGCTGCAGTCGGAGAGGTGAGCAGGGAAAGAGTTCACCTCTATGACGGCGCAGTGGCTGGGCGCTCTTGCCTTGCAGCTAGAAGGTGCCAGGTTCGATGTTGTTTGTTCAATTGTATAATTGTACAATTACAATAAAGTTCTCTTAACAATACAACACATACGGTACAATGGAAGACTGAATGACTTGCACTGTTTTCTTTCTCAAATCAGGGCCGGCCCAAGCTAATTTGGCGCCCTAGGCAAGCTTGAACTTTGCCCCCCTCAAAAAAAAGAGGAAAATTATTTATATTTCTGCATGTTTCTTGACCCAAATAGCATGTTATAGTAGTTGTTGTTTGTTTTTTTCCTCCAATCTTTTTGGACACTTTTTGGATATGGATAAGGCTAGTTTTATTTAATTTGATTATGACTATTATTGTTATATTATGATTATCTTTTCATTAAAACCAAAAAGAGCATGTGCATTATGAAACAGTTCTATTGGAGGAGAAACCTCTACTTCTGAAGTAAACGGATTTTCATTGCGATGTTGCGCAGCCCCCCGGAGGCGACCAGAGAGGCCTCGTTTGAAAGATTGAAGAAGAAGATCTTTGTTTATATAGCGCCTTTCACAGACATAGCCAAAAAAGCGCTTTACATGAGACAATTGCACATTCACTCCATACTCTGTGTCGTGGTAAGCTACGTTGGTACTCTTCAGTTTCCCCTGGGGGAGACTGACAGAAGCGCTGTCGCGATTGCACACATCTGCGCCAACGGTCCCTCTGACCACAACCATACATTCACTCACACACATCATTCATCCTGGCCTATTGTACATGTTTTTAGTGGTAGGGGAAACTGGAGTGCCCAGAGGAAACCTACGCAGACACAGGGAGAACACAGAACGGCCCCGTCCAGGTGGGAATCGAACTCTGGACCTTCTAGCTGTGAAGCGAGAGCGCTAACCGTTGCGCTACCGTGCCGATTGAAGAGAGAGAGGTTTAATTGTCTAATTTTCAACACAAAAGATTGCAAGTCTCTATCACTTTCTGTTCCAAAGTTATGTCTGAAAGTGTCCCTCCAGCAGATGGCCAAAGGAGGTTCCAAGTGCCATCAATACTTTGGTGTACGTCATTGTAATACTTGTGTTCACTATGATTTTTTTTGTTAAACTGGTTAAAGCTAGGTTTAGGATGTGCAAGTTATTACATACATGTGGCTGTCTTTTGGTAATGTTTCAACATGTGATATCGGTTTCAATAAAAAAAATTGATTCAGAAACAAAACTAAGATGTGAACAGAATGAATAGGAACAGGTTTGCTATAGCTTTATGTTATTATATGGTGGCAGTGGTATTACATTGAGTTCTACCCCCGGTGAACTCACCCACACACACACCACATTCACACAAGCAAGGCGGGTGAAGTTTCTTGCTCAAGGACACAACGACAAAGAGCACTGAACCATTGTACTCACTTGCTTCTCCCATTAGTGCACTTTCAATTACTGAAACACAGCATAGCTTCTCTGCAAATTGCAACACAAATAGCTGCATTGATTTGCAACAATGTAGGGTCATTGGAAAGCTCAGAGCTGTCAGAAGAATACTGGAGTGGCCTTCGTTTTCTTTTAAGAGGTAAACATTTGAAACTCGGGCTGTGATGTAAATCCTTTTCAATTCACTGTGCGGAAAGTTGTATTCCTCTCTATTCATGTTTAATGAACGTAAAGCATTGAATTAGTTGTCGTTTATAAGATTAAGGGCACAAATTGTTCTTTTAATTCTTTTCATTGAATTATTACGTTGCAAAAGTAGGATTTGTGGTGACTGATTGAAATAATTGTTGGATACTTAATCTTGTATTATGGTGATAGATGTATTACATGTCATTGTGATTGAATTCGTCACACATTGCACAATTTCCTCTTTAACAATGGCTTGGCAGTAGTGAAGGCGGCTCAACAGGGGTATTCAAAGGACCCATAGTCGCGACAGTCCCACTCCATAAGCCAGGGGCCATTGTGCAACAAAGATGACCAGTGTGAGGTGCCAAGTTTTCTTTCATGAAGCGACAGAGCACCAGACCAACAGCCAATTGGTCGAGAAGACACATGTGCATCTAGGAATCAGCATCCAGGGTTACTCCGCTGGGGATGGTGGCAGTGAAGGCGTGTGTAATTGGGCATATCCAGTGATAGATGGCAGCGGGGTCTCACCAGAGGAGACACACAAAGGCGCTGTCTCAATGTGAGGTTGATTGTGAGGTCTATTACCCGGCAGACCCAGGAGGAAGTATTAGTGACACTAGGAGGAGTATGATCTCAGAATCAGCAGGTCTTTGCATGATTGAAGATGTAAACATGAAACTGTGAAACTTGACCTGAGTACAGAAGACATAAAACATTCAAACTCTGCACTGTAAGCATAATGTCACACTGTTTCTTTTAACACAGAAAAGGCCATTAAATCAACATTCTTTTACATGGTGTGTTCATGTATTAGGATCGAGAAGCATAGAACAAATACAATGCACTCAGCCGGCAGGCGCATTGTCGGGGACAACGAGATACAGTTAAAAAAGCAAACAAAGAGAAGATGCAAAAAAATGCAGACAGACCCAATCTGATCTCCCCGAAGGAAGTTTCCCCTGCACTTGAGAAAGACAGAGACTGAAATGAGCAAATTAATAAATAAAGGTTAGCTTTTGTCAAGAGCTTTTTGACACCCCTGAACCGCTGAGAGAGGAGCCGGAGAAACGCAAGACGCTTGTTAACTCTGACCCAAATCATGAGAGACGGCGCGAGCTGTTAAAACACGGAGCAGATTGGGAGCCGGGGTGACCTAGATAGTTTTGAAAAGCAGCCGTACATCACATGAAATCAGTCTTCTGTCTAATACAATGAGGCATATCTCCCTGGCCGGCGATGAAAATTACATTCAGATAAGGCTCTTTGTGACATGGAAAATATGTCTCCGCTCTGTGCCGCACACGGTTCATGCGGGATGTGCTTTATGTGCTTTGTGAGGGGTGGCACTGGGGACAGCCCAGGACGTCTAAACCACCAGGACCTAATGCTGTAGCTACACTGATTTTAAAGTGCCTCAGAACAACAGGTTAACTTTAAAACCACGGGTGTCACTCAAAATATAGAGAGGCCTTTCGTTTCTGTACAGTACACAGTCGCATAGGAATGTACTGGATGATTCGCTTGTTGTATATACAGAAAGTATTATAAAATATGTCATACTTCAAGAACAAGAGGTCACAAGGTCCCTTGGGGGTTTTGACTTCGCAATGGAGAGCTACTTTTTCAAATCATTCTTATGTGGGAGAGTTGGACCAGTTTGTTGGGTAGACTGTTTAAAGATATGGTTCTGTCACACTGTCATTTATTTGCCAATATAAATAGGTACCAGTTCATAGCAACATTCATTATGATCTAAAGCCTCTGTTCTGAGAGAAACTCAGGAATGCATCATGGGAGTTGTCAGGGGATGTGCCGTCTGCTCATCTTTTTTCCTACTGCGTTGTTTGGCTGTACAGTAGCTGTTGGCATCGACTCTGTGGAGTTGGCCCCTCAGCAAACGTAAAGTTGTATCAAAACAATGTCAGTCATTTGTGCTTTGTTTGTGCGGGTTTGGGCTGGTGTATTTTCAAAGATTTTGCCAGTATACACTCGGGCTGGGACAAAATATCGTTTGCCAAAAGCAATAGGCCTTTGTCGCAAAAAAGTATAAATGCTTTATCAAAGTGTTAGTAATTTCAATTCTTTTTAAAATGTTAAACCTACATTTTTGGCCTGACTAATACACTTTACAGTCTTTACAATAGTTAGCATTTGTTATATAACTTTTGGACACATCACTCTGTTCTTTGTTAAACATTTAACATTACTGTATCTCAATAAGTCTTGTATCGGCCCCTGGGTATCGGGATACGTATAGTATCGCAACTAAAGCGCATCGTCCCAGCCCTAGTGCACACCTTGGTCCTCGGTCCAAGGTGACCCAGGACAGTGTTCCTCTTCCAAAAGCGCACCGTGTCCAGGCCATGCTCCAGGCTTCTCTTTCCGACAACGGCCCTTCAACATGCCAGCAGACACAGCGCCAGCTCGGCTCCAGCCCCGGCACCGGTCAAGGACATTAAAAATACAACGTGGGACTCGCATCTCACCCCAGTTTTGAGGGCTTTTGGGGGCATGTTCTCCTCCCATGCAGTTAGTGGTTTTCAGAGTGGCCTCGTGCAGATGTTGTGTATTGCCCTAGATTTATTTTAGTGCTGGAAAACATTCAAATTACAAAAGTGCTTTCTGTTGTCTCATTAACAATGCATAAAATTGGGAATACAGTTCCATCTTTGTTGATTTGATAAATTGTTTCACTTATAAAAAACAAAAAAAACTAGTGGGATCGTAGTGTAGCCATTCCATAGACTAAAGACTATTTTAATCAACAAGAAGAAGGTGTAGTTTTGGGGTCTTGAACCCTCCTCTCAGGAGTGGCCAGAGAGGAGGCCACTCCTGAGAGTAATGATTAAATTACAGTCAGTAATTTAATCATTACTGACTGTAATGATTAAATAATAATCATTACAGTCAGTAGGAGGAGATCATTTGAGTGCGGAGATGACCCGAACAAGTTAAGACTAGTTTGAAAACACAGAGATGCACCACTTCTTGGCATCAGAGGGTGCAACGTGTTTGGAGAAGGAGACTGACAGAACAAGCGAGAAAATGTAACGCCAGAGCTTCGTTTTTCAGTAGGAAATGATTACACTTCCAAAAGCTCAGTTGATCCAGTTTTTTGGTGCTACATCTCCACTTCCATTTCTTACAATTCCAGTTTTAACATTGTTTGTCCTGTCCTCTTGCCTTGCAGATAACTGAGCCTGAGATGGACTTCTGGACCACAATGCATTGCACTGTGCTACCAAAGAACAATCTCCACCTCTCACCTGCTTGGAAGAACAATATTTGAAGCAATCATTGTCGCAGGGATTACGGCGGACTTTGTGGCCGGGATTCTGAAAAGAGCAAGTGCTGGACCATGTGATAACTTGACCTTCTGCGGTGATACCTCAGGTGCACTTCCGAAGATGACAAGTCCGGTCTGAAGTCTCTCCCTCTCGCATTCATAAATCCTTTCATGTGTTGTTTGGCGATACTACAGCCACCATGGGGGAGCTGTGAAGGAGGGGAGAAAGTCCAGGGCTGGATCTTCATGCATTGAGGAGTACCAGTGCCGCAGAGCCATGGATTTGACAGAGATCCTCTCCAGAGTTGAAGCACTGTGAGAGAGAGAGATTGCAGCGGCGGGATTGGACATTTGAAGAACAGAGTTGGGCTGATAAAGCTGGTGAGCTGACAACCCCATGCTGGATCTGCAGTGAGCACAGCCAGGGACAGAGCGGAGGAGGATGTCAGCTGAGGCCGAGCTACAGCCGGGTGTGAAGACCAGCCAGCGCAAGGAGTCCAGGAGGATCAAGGGTACGTGACATGTTTATAAAGTAACACACAGAAGTGCGGCACTCCCCGGCCACTTTATTAGATACATCAGTGCACCGCTTATGACTGTAATTAACCAAGTGCACAACAGACAATCAGTACCATTAGTCTATGTACAAACAGATATCCAATAGGGCTGTTTACGATGTTATGTTCCAAGAAAATTTAATTATACTCTCTTTTTTTTCTTCGTCAAAACAACTTAAAAAAACAAACCTAAAAAAATTATGAATCAGGGACAAATATAGACTAAGAGGTTTAAAAGCTCAATATTGGTTAGGTTTAGGGTTGTTTGAAAAAAAAAAATAGTTCACAGATGGAAGACCTCAGTAATATTGTGATATATTGTGTCTTAAAGCAGTACTAAGTAACTTCCATCCATCCATCCATCCATCCATCCATCCATCCATCCATCCATCCATCCATCCATCCATCCATTTTCTTCCGCTTTATCCGGGGCCGGGTCGCGGGGGCAGCAGTCTCAGCAGAGATGCCCAAACTTCCCAACCCACACACACCTCCTCCAGCTGTTCTGTTAACCCCCACATTTAAAAAGTGTCAAAATAGCGACAAAAATGTTCTGTAAATGAGGATGACGCATGACAAAAAAAACAACATCTACACGACAAACACGCAGCAACCATGTGACATAAATGTGGCGACAATGCAAGGAAAAATCTTAGATCAGTTCTGTAGGTCTTAGCTTTCAAATGAGGCGTTACTCTGGCCTATAGGCTGTAGAAGAAGCTTTTACATTCTGGTAAAGCTGAACTGGAGAAAATGGGCTTGGTTAAAGTGGGAGTTGAGAGGTTGAACTGAATTTTTCTTGGGGTCCACCGAGAAAGAAACTGAGAAAACATTAAGAAAACATGCATATACTCTCACATTCATTCACTTGCATCGCACAAATTCTCATAATTACTGTAACACATGCACCCGTGAGGAAACACTAAATATTACACCAGTACCCATCTCTCTAGCAGTATAAGCTGCAACAGATGGTAATGTCAGCTTTGCTAAGCGTTGATTGTAACAGGTTTCATTCAGAGCGAAATTCTGCTGAGACACGCAGTGAGGCCCCCCAGCCCAGAGCTCCAGATGTAGTAACAGCCATCCCGTGCAGCTGCGGGGCGTGTGCTGCCATGATTTAGGCGTCATGGATGGAGTAATTTACACCCTGTCGCTTTGATGAACAGCTCCCGTGATGTAATAGGATGAGGCTTATTCCCGACGTCCAGCTCGAGATTGAAATGGATTCGCCTGCGACGGGAGCGACGAGGAAATAGTGGAGGAAATAGGATGATGCTTGTTTCCTTATATGTGCTATCACTCCTGTCTGTGTCTATGAATAAAACCCGCCGCCGTTACTGTCTGGTAAATGTAGTTCCCCCAGGGCCGATGGACCGCTCCTATGTGGCTCTGCGGGCCGGGGTAGATAAATGGCAGCGCTGGAGGAGGGCCCATCGATTTGAGTTAAGTGAAGGGGGCTGTTACACACGTGGTCACGCCGCTCTGAGAGGGCCATCAGCTGCGGCTATCAGTCAGGACTCTACCATGTTAATCACACTCGCTTGGCCCCATTGTCCCAATCAGCAAAGATGCCATTTAGATCTATATAAATGGAAATGGGCCACTTTAATGGAGGCCGACTGTGAAAGCACTGGAGCTGTGAGCAGAGCCCGGGGCAGGTGAAGGACAGAGCAGTCGAGCGGACGTCAAGGAGATTTGGATTTTGCATTCATCAACCACCACTTATTTCGTGACTTGCAGTAAATAGAAAACATTTGACATATTTCTGCAACTCATTTACAACAAACGTTTGGCAAACGTGTGTGTTCTTGTTTTGATCATATAAACATCATCCGTTTAGCGCAGCACATTTGATTGCAATCGGAGTGAAATGCAATTTGAATGGTTGCAATTAGCAAATCACAAAAAAGTAGTATATTGTCTCCAGCTGCGATGTTTAAGACAAGCTCAACCTCTGCAAAATGTTCTGAAATCTATTTCTAGAATTCTTGTATTAGTTTAGCTGTTTAAACATATTACAGTCTTCCCTCGGGTATGTTTAAAATCTGCAGAAATTGCAAATACATTACTTGTTTTTCTCCAAAATTGAGCAGCCCTACTGTCTATAGTGTGCAGTGTTTACAACAGGGACCTGTAAAATGTTGTATCATATACACACAATGGATTCCCTCCCTGATGCAAGTCTCTCTCAGGATGTTATCGACATTCTTTCTTTCTAAGCTAGTAAAGTTGTTAGGAAAAGTGCAGTTTATGGCACATTTCTCGAGGACTATTCCCCCAGCCCGACATCCTCAGTTGTCCAGCCAGGTTTCATAAACAGCGATTAGACAAGACCCATCATCCCATTCCATCCAACGACCATTGAGTAAAAACTTTCTTTCATACATAAAGTGTAGCTGCCACAGTCAATCCAACACTCGCCCATTCCCATTGACAGACATGTGGGCCACTCTCCTCCATCTCCATAGCAACTGTTGCTGTGTAATCTCTGCACAAAAAAATACGAGTATTTTGAAAAGCAAAGACAATCTGCAGGGAGAGACGGGGAGAGAGCAGCCAGTCACCTTGGTGCAAATACAAACCATATGATGATTTTTTTTTTGCGCGGCTCTTATCAAACCATTTCATCGCACAATTTCATCGTAGGTTATAACGACCATGCAGAACCATCTCGCCTATCACCACCTCCAGCAAACATCATCGCCCTTGTGCAGATGTACTGGTTGGTCCTGTACTCGGATTGCACACCATTTCTGATATTTCACCCAGCAAATGGCGTGCATATGAGGCTATGTTTAGAGCTGGGTGCTTTATAATCAATCATCTTCTTCTTATAAAACATCAGAAATGCTGGCAACAGATTGTAGGCTCCATGAGCAGATACTACCTCTCAATTAGGATGGAGAGTGTATATTTCACAGCAAATATAATCAGTTTTATTTGAACACTGATTTTGTATTATTGGTTCAAAGACGATTCTGCTTCCGGTAAAAGGAACATATTGTTCACATTGCGGCAATGGGCCAAGCGCAGTAATGTATGTAACTAGGTTGAAAGACGGAAAACCAGCAGTTTCATATTTCCTTATCACAGCCAAATGAATGGTGAGCGTGTGGCACCGCCGGCACTCACAGACACTGACGGGAGTAGACAGGCCAATACTGATCCGCACACTCCAAAGGTTCAAAGGTTAAGCTGCCCCGATGCCTGGATAGCCAACAAAAAGTTTCTCGTTGCCAAGTCCTCATATCTGGAGGGGTACTTCTGACTCTCCATCTGTTGCCATCTGTGCGAACCCCGTCCCCATTCTTATGTGCCATACAGGGCTGTGATCCGCCTGGTAACAGTGAGGAGCAGGCCTAATAATTGTCCTCTCAGTGGTCCTCGAGGTGGACAGGCAGTGTGTCAGACGCTCATGCAGTGTCTCATACAAAAAGCCCACCTGGACTTTTTGGAACAGCGCTGGCCTTGAACTACATGATGCTTTTTGGGAGGGAAGAATACATTTATACAAAATTCTCTGTGTTGGAGAGTGATGGAGGTATAATCCAAAATGATTGCATCTACACAAGACCTGAGTGTGATTTTAATCAATTACTCCTTAAATACAAACCTGTCTCAAAAACATCATACTATTGTCTTGTCTCTGGACAGCCTTTACTGCGAAAACAGAGCTAAAAGAAGCAATGTTTTGACAGAAAGCAAAGTTCAGTGCTTGTGTTCGTTTACACGTGTAAGTGAGTAGAAGTGAGTATGAATATGTGAAATTAAGAGATGTTAGTGGTTCATAAAAAGACTTAAAGCTTTGTAGCATTAGTTATTCTTCCACCATATATGCCACACCTCATGGCCTTTCATGAACTCTTATGGGGTTTAGAAAGGGGCAGTCTTTTTTATGGATTAGAACAATGATGAGAGCATTACTCATCTGTCTAAAAAGCAATGTGCTGCAAGTGATGGATGTTTTACTGTTCTTTACCTTCAGGGACTACGGATGCAAACTAGCTATTTAGGTATAATCTGGTGCAGTACATTTCTATCTCTATGAGCCTGATGTCTTTGTACATTGTCCCTTAAATAAAGATTAAAGTAAGTACTTTTTACCAAGTAACCAAATGATATGTTTTAAAAACACATTTGTTTCATCAGCGTTTAGAGGGTATACAGTGGTAGGCACTTACAGTGGTTTTTCCCTAAATTTGTCATAAAATGTGGTCTGATCCTTATTAAAATCACAAGAATGAGTACACAGTGGCTTAAAATATACTGTGGACTGATTAACCCAAAGTTGAATAGTTCGAGAGGAACACACAATGTCATGTGTGGAGGACAAATGGAACAGCACACTAACATCAAAACCATATCCTCACTGTGAAGTATGGTGCAGGGAGAATCATGGTGTGGGCTGTTTTGTTGCCTCATGGCCTGGACAATGTGCTATCATCAATGGAAAAATGAATTCACAAGTGAAGTGAACCCCTTTAATAAGTAGCTGGCTGACTCTTCTTTTGCAGCAATAACTGCTTTTCTGTAGTTGAAGATTAGACACTCACAACAATCAGGATGAATCTTGGACCATTCCTCTTTACAAAACTGCTGCAGTTCAGTGAGATTCAGGCGGTGTACTCACTTATGCCTCCCTGTCCTGTGAATGTTTACATGTTACGGCCAATAAAAATATGATAAAATGTAAATGTTTGGGTGGTACAATTTAGGCAGAAATGTGAGAAAAAAGTGTACCCACTTTTTCCTCCCACTGTATATAAGAATATACAAGTGTCCCCAGGGGGAAAGTTTCCCATGCAAAATCATAGCCTATTGGACATCAAATCACATAATGCACCTGAAGAAGCTCATGTCAAAACGCATGCCTCCCTGACCACCAGGAAGCCCCGCTGGCGCACTGTTGTGGCAATACACATGATCGCTTTCGACGCATCCTAATGTAGACACCACTTTAGGCTACTCTCTGTCAGACAAATTATGAGCGTCAGCCTTTTCAGCTCGAAATATTACCAGGAACACGGCTAAACCTTACAAGTAAATCTGTGTCTCACCTTCTCCCTCCCTCGCTCGCTCGTCTTCCTCCTAACCGTGTAACAACATAAAACACTTGCCCCGCAGCACGCTCACTCCATTTGAACTCAGAACACGTAGCCTACAAGATATTCCACAGCGTCGAGCCGTTCATTGGGCAGGGCCCTATTTTTGGAGAGTGTATCAGTGCATAAAGCTCTAAATCTCTCCTGAAGTGTTATTAGGGGGAGGTGGCATGCAGTATGTAAAGAAATAAATGGCACACAGCATCTGGTTAAGGCTCATATCGAAGAGGGCTGCACCCAATGGAACTGGTCATGTTTAAAATGCAACTAGAGCATCGCACATTTTGCATTACATTACAGAGTGTATGAGTCAGTAAAACCAGGGCGCAATGTATCATGGGTAAAATGAAACTACAGTCAGTACAAAGGGGCATTTATATCACATGGGATTTCATAAACGGGGCTGTAGTCAGCAAGGGAATGCGAAATATATTACTTTTACTCTAAGAATGTGTTGAGTATTTCTGTATTTGTGTTTTAACCTTATAACCAGTGCTTATTTGTACCGCAATAGTTCAGAAGTGTTGGCCATATTTCATTAAAGGGGCTAGATGCAAGTTGGCCATTTTATACTCACTACTGCCACCTCAGGTCAAAGGTGTAACTGCACCTTATATATTAAGCTCGTGCATGATGGCACTTGTGACGTGCAGGATTTTAGCGGCAGTTGTGTTGAACATGTCTGGGCTCATTCTACACATTAGGACATTGCTGGAACATGTAAGGGGAGGAAATACATATATATTTTTTTTCATTTTTAGACTCTGTATAGTCCCTTCAATGCTGCTGATGAGGCTTCTTGGTTGAAGGGTGAAACGTCCCAACACTTTGACTAATACAGTACAGATGACGCCCCAAGAGCCTTTATGGATTTGGGGAATGGACCAAAATGGTTTCCAAAACACACTACACAATACAATTCCCATTAACGGCTTAACCCCCACCTGAACCCGAGCACATTTTCTCCAGTTTGGCTTCACCCAAAACCTAAAGGCGAACGCTTGAGAAAAGAGAAGTGAAAAAAAGAAATGAAAAGGCAACAAAAAAATGACACAAAAACGTGATGAAACTATGACAAAAAAGTATTGAAATAAAGCTATAAAAGAAATTACAAAGAAGCCACAAAAAGTCATATAAAAACGTGATGAAAATGAAACAAATATTTCTGGCTCGGCTCCCTAATATCCTGAAATTAGAATTGAAACTTTGGAATACGCAAGGAATGCCCCCTAGTTAGCCTATGATTGCTGCTTCGCTCGGGCGCATTACATACGTCACAAACCAAACGCTAGCGAAAATCAGATCCAATCGTTTCAAAGGAGTTCACCCCTCCCACCTTGTGAAGGTCCAGGGTATGGTAAAACCAGGCTACCTCTTAGCTGAAGCACCTTGAGTTGTGCTTGTGCATGAAGGGTGCTATATAAATAAAGTTTTGAGTAAATACAATTTTCCATCTCCGTTATGAATTATGTAGTCTTTCATCCTTCTGCCCATTCAACATTTTGAAACTGCCCAGCCTTTTACCTCCAGCTCTTACGGCGCACACTTCATCATCACGTTCACGAGCTTGTCGTCGGCGTAGTCAGTGATATTTCTCTCCGCGGCAGCTGCTTCAAGTTTAATGTTCACTTGTACTCCGTCTCTCTATATACGAGCCATTATCCTCTGGCAGCGAAACAAGTCTGAATTAGGCCCAGATTCGACATTGACTTGCTTAGAGACTTTAATGACTTTAGCATCATTGGGGCCCTTCCCCCTTTGGAGAAATGTGCCCTCATGAATTAGTGAGAGCGTGTGTGTGTGTGCGCGCGCACGGTTAGAAGCAGGCACTCGAATCACTGCCGCATTTATTTTTTCATTCTGCACGAGCCATTTAACTTCGCTCCTTTTACTTAATTTGCCATCTTTCTTTTTGATTTCTGTCCCCCACTTTGAGGAAGTTTTATCACCGGGAACGGTTCCAAATGCGGTAAAAAAGAAAAAAGAAAAAAAAAAAGGAATCGATTTATGCTTGGTGTAAAATAACCTCATTTTCAACAGCGTAATAGCTTTTGGTCGCAGCCTTATAAGCTCCGATGTAACACGTGTGCTAAATATACAGCCTTCATGACCTAGAACGGTAGTGAGCGCGGTGCCAGGAAACTGCTAAATCCTCCAAGGTGCTGGTGACCTTGATTTGCTACTATCTTTGCTTGTTGGAAATCCTGTGTTGTGGCTGACAAAGTTACAGACGACATGGATTTAGGTTTGTAGTTTCGGGGCTGTACGAGACAGTGCTTGCGGCTTGAATGCGCATAATCAAAACGCTACAAAAAAAGAGGTGATGCAGGAGTTAGAGGGGTCGACAGACGGGATCATCAGCGGCGGGATAAGGGAGGGGTTGCCGGTGCGAAGCCCAGAGGCTACAGACACAGATACATGTTCGCTGCCTCACCCGACATCCATCACTCCTGGGAGGGCCGAGGGGAGGATTGTGGGCAAGCATTGGAGCGAGATGATTCCCCTCAATAGGCGCCATTCAAGCAGTTTCGCCGCGGATCGGTTGCACCCACGGGAACCGGGGTGTGGGTGGACCCCTGGGCGCAACCTCCCACCTCTGCGTTCTGCCCGAATGCCCTCCAATAGAGCCTATCCGTGTATCATTTGTTTTAATAAATTGCCGGCTTTATCCAACTTCATTTTCAATCTTCAACCTCAATTTGATTCCAGACTTTGCCCACTGCCGCTAATTTACTATTCATTCTTCATTTCCTATTCCATAAATATTTATATCAGACCGGCCAACTCACACCAGCTCTGTCCAGCGATTTGTTGGACTCAGCTCGCACTTTCTACTCACCTCATGCTAAAAATTAGGAAAAGATATGCAAAAATGATAACGCTTTATAATAAGGGTACATGAATTCATGCATGATTTCATCATGACTTTAATAATTAATTCATTATGAATTCATGTGAGGTCATGGTGCTTCATGATGGAATACTCATGAATTAACACAGTTCATTCAGGCACTGAACGGAATGATAATGATTAATTCATCATGATCATGAATTCTTTGTTGTCATGACTTCATGAATGTGCCCCTTAAACTGAAGCGTTGCAGCTTTGAGAACTTAATAGATACAGAACCTGTTTTAGGATGAGCAATTACACACAGAAGCGAGCTTAAATCAACATTCAAGACTTTTTTAATGAATATTTATTTTTAGATACTTTTAAACATGAATATAAGCTTACAGCTGGTGTGCTCAACCAACATAATAACAATAATTATTAATAATAATAATGCATTGGATTTATGTAGAGCTGTTCTGGACACTCAAAGACACTTAACAATATATCATTCATTTACTTCAAACTCAGTGGTAGTAAACTACTGTTGTAGCCACAGCTGCCCTGGGGTAGACTGACAGAAGCGAGGGTCTGCCAAATTGCACCATCGGCCCTTCCGACCACCCCCACATGTTCACACTACATTCTCACAAGCAAGGTGGGTGAAGTGTCTTGCCCACGGACACAATGACTGTGCACATGTGGGAGCCTTGATCTGAACCCCCAACCTATTTGTTTATACAAGTTATCAAAGCTGCCCCTTCAGCCTAAGGGGCACATTCATCAGTCATGATCAACTTATCATCATCAGTTCATTTTTAGTTTATACAAAGTTTGGTCCTTGCCACCGTTTGTTTCTTCTGCACAAGATTTCACCATGATCATGATAAATTAATCATTAATGAGTTCATTGCCTGAATTCATCAATCATCATGAACTCACATGAAGTCATGATGAATTAATGCATGAATTATTATGAAGTAATGCCTGAATTCATGTAACCTTATTATAAATCGTTACTGCAAAGATAAATAAATACATAAATCAGATATAGAACTGGAACATGTTTGGATCGTTCAATTTATTTTGGCTCATTAATTCCTTAAATGGTAATTGGTTTTGTATCTAGTTTTTTACTATAGCATTTACTCTTTATTTGGTAAATCAGTTAAGTTTCAGTGAGACTAAAGTCTATTCCAACAGCTATGGGCCTTAAGTGGGGATCTGCATCTGGTCTAGTTTCCTGAGAACAGAGAACATTGTTTTGCTTATACTCACATTAAACCTTTTTTGGAGTGACAGTGGCTAGTGGTTATCCGGATTCAATATTAGCTGACCACCTCCGACTGGCACATACTATTGTTGTGTCTTTTTGCATGACACTTTGCGTTTTCCCGTATGTCAGTCGACCCCAGGACAACCATAAAAAATAGTCCTTTTCTGAACATATAAAGAAGCACTACTAAAACGTCCTCTTTACGTACATAAACGTCCTCTCGCTTTGTGCAGTTCAGATGTGGGTTTGAATATATTATGTTTATCTATAATTTCCTTTTTTCTCTTTCTCTCTTCCTGCTGCAGGTCAAGATCGGACGGAGACCGGGCTTATTAAGCGTTTCCGTGGAGATGGCGTGCGCTACAAGGCCAAGCTGATAGGGATGGATGAAGTGACGGCGGCGCGAGGAGACAAGCTGTGCCAGGACTCCATGATGAAACTCAAGGTGGGCATTTGAGAGTGTGCCTCTTCACATTCGGCCGGCTGCTTCACATTTGGTGATCAGTGAGTCAGAGTGGCCGTCCTCTGTCTGTGACTCAGCCAGGCCCAGCAAAAAAACTGACCGCTCGGAACAGGCCCAGTCCAGGCACATTACTGTGTATCAGTGGTGACAAAGCACCAGGAAGAGCAATGATGTAACAACAGTCAGTTTAGAAGTCAACAGGAGAAGCACCATCACCCTTTAATCTTATATCAGTATATTTCTATTCCCTTTCCTCTCTCAACTTTCTTTTGGGAGAAATGTCATTACATTTTGGTCTGTTATCAATCCATCGCCTGTCCTGAAGTAGCAGTGCTGCACCAGAATTGAATATAACAAGCCTATATAGCTATTTTGGTCCTGACTGACGTGCCTACATGTGACAACGAAGTCTCCACCAATAAAAACATGTTCTCCACTTGTGAGGAGACACTAGAAGCCATACATTTGTATTTCTATAAATGACCAACTCAAAAGTCAAGAAGCATATGACATTCTTACCCCTTCAGTCCAGTTTTTGTCTTGAATTTATGCGAGCGCTCTATGTGAGGGGTAAACTCAGGGCATTTTGGGAAGTGCCATGAAAAACAAATGGTAAATTACATAGCTGATACGCATCCCTCCAGGGCTGCAGCATAATAGTTGTTCCAAGACTAAATCTCTGGTTGACTTTCTTAAGATTAAATACATGCGGCTCAGTATAGGAAAATCATTTCTTCACTCCTGCTAAATGTCCATTAAAACATATTTTCCAACGTCTCCATGTGACATTTCAGCACTGCCCTCTATATGACTGCAGTCGTGTTCGGCCAGCAGCCAGTTACAGTCAATGGAGCAGTCAATATACAAACCTGCTATCATCTGGTCCGGGGATAGAGAGGGGACGGGATCTCTATTGAGCTGCCTCTTACAGCCTTGAGGACTAATCCCCCAAATGGAGAAGCCGATGCCTGATTGACAGCATCCATCGACTGCCCTCCTCTTTCCCCTCATTTTTATCTCTTCCTCATCTCCAATACTTCATGAGGCCTCTTCACGTCCAGCGTTTTGATAAATGTAATTCTACCTACACATGTGGCAGGGGCTTACAGGGGTTAACACCTTGGGGCCAGCACTGTGACGGTGTGGTTGGCAAACAATGACCCACTGCTGTTACTACAACAGGAAAGAAAAGACAACGTATTTGTGGCGAGTCTGTCCAGTCTGTCAGTGAAACTAACCTTGTTGTGAACATCTGCTGAGACTTACATTCGGCGTACGGGGTTGACACCGTGAGATGATTGATCACTTGTCAACAAACGCTGCGCTGCAATTTCATCAGGAACGTTCAGCACGCCAAGCATCTTCCTCCCATCTCAGTTGGCTCCTCTCGCGCGGGGGCTTTGTTCCCTGAAAGACATGTCAAGTGCACAGGTACCCCTCAGTTAAAGCGCCTTTTAAAATGTTAATTATCTAAGAGCGTCAAAGACAGAAAGCTGCTGACAATCCTGGGAAAAAACGGACTTCAAAAGCCAGGGTGGGTTGTTCAGTCAGCACTACGTGGAGTTGTCAGAGTGGCGTCTTGGTCGGTCAGCAAATATCACCTTTTACTTGTTAACTCAGGAGATGCAACAAGAGCAAAATGGAGCAGGAATAAAGTGATTCTGGTGGCAGTGAGGCTTCACAAAGCCCATTTAAAAGTACACTTTGTCCTATCGCAGCTTATGTAACAGCTGTCACACTCACCTGAACAGGGGGGAAGCTATGTTTGATGTTAAGCGCGCGTCCTTTCATCTCACGTGGGTTCTCTTATCTCTTCACAGGGAATGGCATCCTCGGCACGTTCCAAAGGGGAGCACAAGCAGAGAGTCTTCTTGACGATCTCCTTTGGGGGAATCAAGATATACTGTGAAAGATCGGGGGTGAGTTGGAACCTGTCTGGAGATAGTGGCTTTCCAGTTGCTGCTCTGTGCACTGCGGGACATTCAGAGGGCGGACACGTGCAAGGCTCAGTTCTCCGGAGCCATCTTATAAGATCAATTGATATATAACGCGGTTAATATATTACAAGAACTGATGAAGCAGAATTGGAACGAATTTGCACTAACGTAAACATAATTTCTGCATACTATTTCTCGCTTCAAGTTTGCCAATTTAATTTAAAACATTACAAAACAAAGCTGAATGTGTCCCGCGATAGCAGAAGCAGAACTAATTGATTTAATCTCCTCTGAGAAGTCTGCATTTTACAATTAATTTATCATTACTTTTTCATTGTTGTGTAAATATATAAATATATATGCCACACAACAGCACTCACTGAAGCGTGACAGATATGATCCCTGAAATGAACACGAGCTGAACCTAAAACCAGTCCCCTGTTTGCAATGAAATTAGATTTTTAAAAAAGGTTTAAAAACTGTGTAAGCCGCTGTACTCTGCTCCATCTTGATGCACATTGTCATAACTTTGTATAACATAACTATCTTGGAAAATACATTACAAATCAATACCCCGTTCCCGCACAAGGCTTTTGGGGAATAAATTCAGATTAGCAGCAGTTTTATTTCTTTCAGTATTTGCCAAAAGACATCCCAAACCTCAAATAACATAGCTAGGCTGACATGCTCTCGAGAGAACGTTTGCCCTTTAGCTCATAGAAATCGAAGTTGACAGCATTAAATTGTGAGTCTTAAATGTTTGACCCAGAGTAGAAACTACAGTAGACCAGGCTATGCTGCAGGACCTATACTTATGTGATGTTATGAGCCTGTCTATTTCCTCTTGTATCTGGGCCTCCTTCTCTCCCCCTGGCTGAATCAAAGCCTCCCTGCCCCATTACAACATGATAGAGAGGATCCGTCTTCCCCGTCCCGCGGCGGAGAGTTGGCAGAGTACCGGCCGCGCTGCTCATCAGCTATAGCACGTAATTAGCAGTCAGTTCCACCCCTTAATGATCATTTGTGCTAATGATAATCATGCACTGGCTGCTCCTCGGCCGCCCTCAGTGCAGCAGTCATCCTTATGCCGTAACATTTGTCCCATTGGCTCCTTCAAATTTTCAAATGAATGTTGAAAATATCATTCGCACAACCACATGACTGGACCAACATGCCACTCTCATATTGTATTGATTATCTAAAACTGATGCACTGAAATGAGCTTCAAACATCTGCCTTATTGAACATCACCAGCGACTTTAGCGGTAACGTTCGTGCTTCACAGCTGGAACATCTGCGTAGGTTTCCTCTGGGCACTCCGGTTTCCCCTACCACTAAAAACATGTACAATAGGTGAATCCTCCAGCCAGCTGATTCTGACCACCAGCCTGGCTCCACATCAGGAGATGAGTCCCTGCCGCTTCTTATGGGCCGTCCCAGCAGTGACCATTTCTTTTTTAGTTACTTTATCTGTTCTCTATGAAATCCATGATTTCACTGTGGAGCACGTCGGTGTGACGGTGTAAAATTTGTAAAAATTAGTAAAATTAGTAAAAATGTGGTTTATAATGCTGGTTTGGTGTATGCAGGGATGTGTCTGGGGGTGGCCAGGGCACATAGGCCACCCCAGAATCTGCTCGGCCTGTGCCACCCCACTGGAAGGGGCTAAAGCAGGGAGTACATTTGACAGAAAAGTTATTACCAATGGGGAAATGGTCATAAATGAGCACATTGTACATGTATTCATACAATCCCGAAATTCGCAGATAGAATTTGGATTAAACCTTTTACGATTTGCACTTGTTGTAAAAGCCACCGGGACCACCTCAGTGAACACATTTAGATACCCCTGAGTGTATAAAGACAACCTCAAAATTTAAAATCTCTTTCTACCTCCCATTTGATAGCCAAATGTGTCACCCACTGGTGATACTGCTTTATTGACTGATGATGCTACACTAAATTGCCTGTTGTGCCTTATACCCCGGTGACTTGGTTAGATCGCTTCAGCAGAGCAGTGTCAGTGTGAGCTGCAAAGAGAATGTTTCATGTAGAACAGATATGAAATAACTGCACCGGCCACTTGTCAATAATCTGAGGTCTTGCTAATATCTCTACTCACAATTTAAGGATTGTATCAGATGAAATACAAGTTAAAGCTCCTCCCCAGTGCTTCAGCTTTATCTGTGCTCGTAGCTGAGCAGCAGGAGAATGACAGCAAAATTAGTTTCTCTGTGTAGATGGGTTTAAGATGTTCCCCTTTGTTCCCTGCAGTGCCACATGTGTCAATCAAGCAGTCGGAGGGTAAATTCATCATGCAAAGTTGGCAGAATATTAATTGGTGCATAATAAGCATTAGCGTTTTCTACTGTAACCAGATTTTGAAGCTACATTTCAGCTAACCTCTCAAACTAAATGATCAGAAATGTTTTTATACAACCCACTCATCAGCCAGATTCATATCTTTCTAACAGAGAAGCAAATGATGCTTTGACTTTTCAAAGTCAAAGCATCATTTGTGTATTTAAGGCCCCTGAGATTCTTTTACATGTATATGCAAACACCACATGTATCTACCATACTTAGTAATAAATCTGACCAGTCTCCACACAAGGACTTTTACAGTATCAGTGGCTTGAAAACTAATTGCCTATAGTCAAACACAAAAATATTCCTTGAATCATTAGTTTACAGCCACAATACATTTCTATTAGAGCTCATGCTGACAAAACACATTATTTGAGAAAGACTCCTTATTGTTAGTGTTTTATAAAAAATGATTCTGAAAAAGGAATAAAAAGAAGCCCTTCATAATCCGTTCCAAATAATCCATCCCTGCACTGTATTCCCTGTTTCAGGTTTAATAATTGAGCTTATATCTGTGGTTTTAGGTTCTTTTGCATCACCATTCAGTCCACGAGATCAGCTACATTGCCAAGGACACAAGGGACCACCGTGCCTTTGGTTACGTGTGTGGGAAAGAGGGCCACCATCGGTTTGTTGCCATCAAGACCGCACAATCTGTGAGTTCCCATCTCAGACTAACCTATACGGCACTTTGTATGATGTCACTTGTGTGCAACACGCATGTCCATCATTCTCTTCTTCATGATTTCCTCCATATGCTTTTCCTTCTTCCCTTTAGGCCGAGCCTCTCATCATTGACCTGCGTGACCTCTTTACCCTGATATATGACATTAAACAGCGCGAGGAGCTGGAGAAGAAGGCACAGAAGGACAAGCAATGTGAGCAGGCTGTGTATCAGGTAAGCTTTATGGTACTGTATTTAATAAAAGCTTTCAAATTAGCTTTCAAATGATCTCTAAGGAGTGATACATATTTACAACAAGTGTAAAGCAATATCATGAATAAAAGAATAACTTGATTATCAAAGAGGTTTTGCCTGACAAAGAAAACTTGTGTCGTTGAACTGTGCAGACCATCCTGGAGGATGAAGTGGACGACCCTGTTTACCAGGTAGGCCATGGACGCACTGACTACATTATGCCTAATACAATGCCTTCTGTTGATATCACTCATGTATTAGGCTGTTTTGCCGCTAAAGATGCTATGTGGAACATTTAGAGCTTAAGTACATTAATGTCATATTCTGTAGCTCACAATACTCAACTCTCTACAACTAATGTCTTATGTAAAGAATAGTGACACATTGTTCCAAATAGGATCTTTAAAAACAATGTCAGGTCATGTGACTTGCTTAAATTAATGAATCATGATGTTTCTCCATGTCAGTAATATTCTATACCATCTTAGTGGACCGTTTTGTTCAACCATCCAACCACCATTTGCCAGTGCAGTGTTGTAAAACCATATTTTTGAGTTGATCTGTGTCTATGTTCCCTCCAGTGATTTATCCCTGACTGGTTGTACCCTGCCTTTCCTGATGAACTTGTGTTTTGTTCCTATGTGTTTGCTCTCACTGAATACAGACAACACTAACTCTTACTCCGAATGCTTTGTTCAGTGGTTATGACCACTTTGTAACTCTATTTGCATTAAGTCATTCATCTGCAGTTTTCAGTTCTTTTAATGTTGGTTGACAAAACTCTAAACTGTGACCAGGATATTTATTTTAGATCCAGATCGGAAACTGTTTCACACAGTGGATCTCAAATAAATATTCTGATCTTCGGGTTTACTTTTTATTTTGTATTTTTTTTTCAAAGAGGTGGAGCATCACATCGCTGATGTTTAAGGTAGACCTCAAGCTTGAATCTCATTGCCTTGAACTACTGCCTGACCTATTATACTTGTGCTCTTTCCTCTCTCCCACCTCAACCCCGCCCCGACTACATTTCCCATGATCCATCTTGTTTGTGCTTTTGTTTCTTCCCGTTACATTGTTTTATTTTAATAACATGGTTTCTACCCCCTCTGCCCCTCTTCATTATTGCCATCACTTGTGTTTTGTAGTACATAGTGTTTGAGGCTGGACATGAGCCGCTGCGTGGCCCTCAGTCAGAGGAGAGCGTTTATCAGGTACAAGACAAGACTTAAACCTCCCCTTCACTCTTCCTGTCTCTCTTTTACAAGGTGTGGCTTAAAAAGAAATAGGTTTTCTCTATGACAAAATCTTTGAAGTTCAGGACAGAAATACTGAGAAATATAAAATAAAATAATATAAATATACACAAAAGAAATCAAATCAAATATTATTCCTAAAATCAGAACTACGGCATGTTTGTAATTGCAGATTGCATTAATCTCAATGAGTGGTAAAATAGAGCCAACTGATCCTATAGTGTGTGTGACATCTTGCCTATGTGTAGCAGTAGCTGTGGTGGAAGTAGCACAAGAGTATAGTGCTTGCACAGTAGTTGTAGTGATGCTGGAAACACTACCAGCAATACGAACAGTAATAGAAATTCTCATAGGGTGTTATAGCGGTGGTAGTGGACATTTTTGGCATGCTCACATTGATAATAGCATTGATTATATAATTACAGGAGTTGAAGTATGAGTAGCAATAGGTAGTAGTGGTTTCTATGAAATGGGTGGAAAAATGTCCTAGATACTGTCTTTAAAGTGAAAGCAGCAAAACTCCTCTGACAACGTCAAGGTCAGTTGTACAGACGGTAGACTGGGCTCTTCTCTGATATAGTCCCCTTTGACCTTTTACTTTTGGATGTCGAAGGAGCCGTTGAAGGACACGAGGGACCTGTCGTTCGTTTTAATCCCCCCTTTGCTCTCCCCTCCTCCTCTCTCCTCTGCCTTTTCGTATGTGCCTTCCTCTGAAGATGAAAGATGCAGAGAGGCAGAGAGATTAATCACTCACCATGCCATTTGATCTTAGGTCCAAACCAGATCAATAGACTTGGGGAAAGTTAACCAGATGAGAGCGCCACAGCGTGTTGAAATGAATGAAATAAGCATGGGAAGAGGTGTTTTTCTTATAGTCAGATAGTTGAGTCATACCGTTGCAGCATAACAATTGCTCCTCTTAATACTGTTGTTTGAAATCAATATTGATTTAAGTAGAATTGATTCTGTAGCACAACTGTGGGATCTGCATAGTCCCACGGCTCCAAAAGATAACATTACATCTCTAAAATGAGGCTAAATTGAGTAGAACAGAGTGAGGTTTTTCTACTTAGAGTTGTTTTCAGTCCTTTAGGCTTAAAGTTGAAAAAGATGTTGCTTTTGTTTCCTAATCTTTCTTTGACCTGACCTCCAACCCAACGCAGGTCCCAACCAGTCAGCAGAAGGAAGGGATCTATGATGTCCCAAAGCGGCATTTCTTCACTGTAGGTGTTTGATTTCATTATTTGTTTGGTTAACTCTTCCACATGCAAACCTCTGCTAACATCAGATTGAAGGAAGCAACTTGAATCTTCCGTGCAACGCTTTTTAGCGAATGGGCATGAAACTTCCAATGATCCACACATTGGCCACGCATCGCCTGCTTCAACAGATACGACAAATTGATTAGGCAACCAAAGTCAGACACGTTAGCAATTTCACACAACATTAGAGAGGCAGGCTCCGGATCCCGAATCCCTAATTTGATCCATGTTCTACAGCTGGTACAGACATGTCTAAAAAAAAAAAAAAAAAAAAAAAGGCAGTTTCCTTCAGAGGATGAAGAGGTTTGTAGGTGGGTGCATGAAGTGTAGTCACCAACATCTAGATCAATCATAAGACAACATTTATTCATTTAGATTATATTCCACCTGAGTAGAATACTACCTTTCCCAATTTTGACTTAACAATGATTTCAGTGCAACTTCTGGGAATAGCCCTTTTTCAGTCTTGCTGTTGTGTGCTTGTTGCTTGGCATATCAGCACAGATAAACTGTCCCAGCCTCTCGCTATCTCAGCCGAACAGCCCATGCCCATATACGCGGCAGTGCTTCCATATCTTAAGTGTTACTGCTTGTCTGTTCATTCAGTTGGAGCTTTATTTAAGGACCTTGGAGAGCTCCCCTGATGTGTGCCTGCAGGGAGACACCTTCTGTGTACAAACCTTTTCTTTTTTTTTTACTTTCACAATTCTGCGTATTTCCTTCAATTGTTGCAAAAAACCCTATAATCTGTTATGGCCTCTGCTTTAGAAAGGACATAACACCCTGTTCTGAATCACTAATGTTGGTGATTCTTGTTGTCTTTTTGTCCGTGTCTGTCGGTGTGTGTGTCTGTGTGTGTGCGTGTGGTTTTTTTTATTGCATGTGAATCATTGTCTGCTTTGCATGGCCCCAACGACATTTCATGCGCCTTAGCCATCTCATGGTGCCTTTCAGAGCCGTGACCCCACTCCTTTTAAAGTGGAGGACGGGGGCGTAGAGGGAGAGGTGGCGTCTTTGTTTTGGTTGGGTGGTTTCACGGAGCAAGTACTTTATGAAATGAATACCCTTCTTTGTGTGTCTATCTTGATGCAGGCTGGAGGCAGCATAATGAAGTGGACCCTCTCTCACGGGGCTCTCTGATTGGCAGAAACAAGAATATCTAATCAAAGCTAGTTTTATAAGTGAATAGCCTTTTACACACTCAATAATGGAGGGCCTTGAAAGTCTAATTTTAGATCCATTTTCTGATAATGAAATGAGAAGACAGTTGTTTCTCGCTACACTCAGCCCCTCTGCCAATGTGAATAGATTTCACACCCCACCTGGCTGCCCAACCATGCCAGCACCATAGGATCTGGCTCATTGTTCTGATGCATCACCACTCTCTTGTCTCTTCTTCAAATTCACAGAATATCAACCACTTTGACCTGTTCGGAGATATGTCTACTCCTCCCTCGGTAAGTATCTCTGAGTTGCTGCTTCACTGCTTGTACATTGTGCAACAGCAATATCAACAGCTGTAACTCTGTAGTGTTAGTTAATGAAATTAGCACAATACTGTTAGTATTTCTGAAACGTTTATTCACTTGTATTGCAGTCCTGACGATAGATGAGCTGTGCCTTTGGCAAGGTGATACTGATAGCCTGACATCTGTGTTTGTATGTGCTCTCCAGATGCCCCCGTCTCCAGCCAACACTCTGGACCCGAGCCGCAGCAGTCGCCATCAACAACACGCTGCTGCCGCAGAGTTGTACGCTCCATTCAGCCCCACATCTGTGCCATCAGGTAACCATACACATGACTCTCCTCAGTCATAATGCCATTATAGATAGTTAGTTAAAAAAAATACCACATACAAATGTCATAGTAAACTTACCCATTTGATTCTACTTCAGGCTACATGACTATGGGCCCAGTGCAGGCAGCACAGTGGGCGCAGCAGGGCTTTGCAGGACAGGCCCAGACTCTTGCCTTTCCTGTACAGGGGCCTCTGCAGGTAGCACAGGTCCTGCCCAGTGGTCAGCCGCTCATCTGGAGCCAGGCCAACATTTTCCCTGCCACACAGCAGCAGTGGGCTGCAATGGCAGCGTACATGCCCGCTCAGACTGTGGGGGTAGGGGGCCATGCCATCCCAGCCGCTATGCTGCAGGGGTTGGTGCCCATCACAGCCGTGTGTCCTCAGGCCTGTGAGCTGTCTGCCCCCTCCTCTGCCATTACCAGCCCCCAGCACAGCGCCGACCCCGCACTCCTACAGCGACACATGAGTCTGAGGGAGGACCTGGATGCCGGAGAAGGGCCCTCGTCCTTAGTGGTGACCAGCGTGGGCGTTACCTCAGCGACAGTGAGCAGGTGTGGGACCCCAGGCCCCATGAGCGCCCCGGACACTCTGGTGTGCACTCAGCTGCTCTCACCGTCCTCCCAACTGCTCAGCTCTGCGCAGGAGGAGGAGGGCAGCTGCAGCGACCTCGACCTGTCACGCATGACTTTGAGTCCAGGAACATCCACGTCACCATCCACCGAATCACGTACGTCCATGCTTTGTTATGATAATATTTTTAATGTATATTAGACAAGAAAACATTCTGTGCTTTTGGGTAAGACTTTCCTTGGTATAAATTCTCTGTAGTAATCGTAGATGGCATCCACAAAAGGTCACTCGGCTGTGGTTATGATTTAATACTGATCTAATACTGTGTGCCCTGTCTGCAGCCTCAACTCCAGCCCCCCATCAGAACACATCCACAGACTGCCCCCCGCCCTTGGCCGACCATCAGGACCACTCTCCTGTGGACCCTGAGAGCAGCAAAGAGGAGCACTCGGTACGCACTCCCCTGGTTAATTTCAGTCTATAGGATTCATAGACTGAATTGACTGGCACAATGCTGTCATCTATTAGTGTCTTAGGCCTCATCACTTCTCAGCTGGAGTTTACATCATGCGCCCAGCAGAATGTCATGTGGATTGATTTCAGCCCAGAAAAAATGTCAAGTCAATTATGAGTTAAAGGTCAAAGATAATTTATGAGTTTTGATTAGATCATATGTAATTATGCTTAGCTAAACTGCAGCTCTTATCCGTCTGTTAAATTGTCAGCCGCTGCATTCAATTTGCAATATTTGGTTCTGACCCCATTTATTTTTTGGAACAATTGCTTGTATTGTTAAATACGCTATAGGGAAAATTGCACTGTGATTAATTAAAAGCATGTAGAAAAATAACCCAGTGAGGATTAGCACATGAAAATCAAGGTCTTATATTTCATAAAAACTGTATAGAGTCACCAGTGCTAACGTGTATTTCTCCCCCTCACAGGGCTCCACTGATCTGAGGTCAGTGTCTCCTGAGCTTTGTGCAGATATAACAAAGGATCAGGGCTGTCCAGACGAAGACAGCTAGAGTACAGCACAGTCAGGTAAATTAACTTGATTTTACAAGATTAATGTGTGCGTTACCTCAGTCATTCGGTTTACTGCAAATTGGAACAGAGTTATAACTCACTGTATTCAATGAAATGCAATGAGGCTTAATGTTGCCCCCTGGTGGTGTGGTGTGAGGCTGCACCATTCAGCTCAGGATTCTGTCTCTTTCTCATGTTTCAGATGAAGGACACTGAAAAGGCCATTTTACAAATGAGAGAAAAGGAGATAGATGAATGACTGTGAACTGCTGCACCTGGAGCAGCCATCTTTACAGACTTGTGTTCTGTTTATCAACCTTTAAAAGGACTTTTTGCATCAGCTTTCCGCAAGAGGCCACATACTGTATTCCTCCGCAATTCACCAGTCTATCAGGAAGTGCCCTTTGAACTATGGCTGGTGCTCCTGGCTCAGTACAAGGCTGGTCCTGTGGAGGATTAGTGAGGAAACCATATCTTTACAGTTGACCCTCACATTGTTGGCTGTGCCTGCTGTCCCAGTGAAGAATGGACCATGGATCTGCCAAATGCTCTCATCACATGGCTCCTGATTCATCCATTTGCATGAATGGACTCTACTGTGAACGTCTCCTCTAAGGATTTGAACAAATCAAAATGAGCTTGTCCTCAATATTTTCTAAGCTGTGAATTATTATTGATGGCACAAAGTCAGTCACGTTATCAGATGACTTTGAGACATCAACCTTTAATCAGATTTGCCAAACATTTATTTTGTAAATAAGAATCGTCCCAGTGCCCCATCCCTGAGCCTCTGTGCCATATGCTCTCTGCCTCTTCCATCTACTGTGTGTCCCACCAGCACCTCCATAGACGTCTGGATGTCCTTTAGCATCGCTGCCATTTCCAAGTTTTCTTCTGTTTGTGAATCTGTGTTACATGGCCATTTGAAATAAAACATGTCTCATTTGTTGTAATAAATATTTTATAATAAATAGCAGGGGTTTCCTGCATATTATTGTTTATACCACTGTAATGTTTACATTCGACTTCTGAGTTGTGTTTGAGTCCTATCTGAAGATATGGAGGTCAGAGAAAGAGTGTCATTGCCTTATCATGTTTATTTTTGTGTTCACTATTTGACCGCTGCAATATAAAGTAAACAGCTCTTTGTAATTAGCAGAAAATGACTTCATATCAACCAGGACTAGAGAGAAAACAAATGAAAGACTTGCAACTTTAGCTCTGTCTGTGTAAGAAAATGAGTCCAAATGTTTTTGTACACTTTATTTATGAAACAAGAGCTGACATGAAAAGATGAAGGAGACTTTTGTACGTCTTTGACCTCCCCATTCACTGTACCCATGCTAATGTTCATCACAATAAAATAACACGTGATTCCCATCTGCACCAGTTTCATTTACATATTGAATGATAACGCCTTCATAACAGAGTATTTAAACTAAACTGAGGTAACCTAACTAAAGATAAAGCTTACTGTAGCTTTAACAAATACTGTGTAAGTTATACTTATCTGAAAACTAGTTTTTGTTCTTTGGAAAGGCATGGTGCTGCATTCTGTCTTTTACAACATCCATTGCACACAGTTAATGGAAAATTAATATATGAATGTTACAAATATTTATTTTTGATGATTTGTAACATCAAACCACTGGAAATTCTGTATCTCTTTTGACCAAATTGTTCCACTGTCAGTGTATAATTTGCTTAAAGTAAATGTTTGCAGGTCAATAGGTCACGGTACCGTAACGGGAATGTGTTTCATCATAGCTCTGAGCGATTGATTTTTCTGTTATATTTTCTCCCCCGTTTGACCGACCATTCACTATATCTAACAATATCTAACAATAGAACACATTTTAGCAAAGATGTCATCTTTTGTCAATAAATCACAACCCATCGACTAAAGGTGCAACCTCACCACTTGCAAGTGTTTGAACTCCTCTTCTAATCCCGGCACGGAGTTCATATCTGGGCCATTATCGATTGTTTTTTGTTGACACAGACAGCAGTCCAGTGTCGCCCCTCTGTCAGGTTTAATACACAACCATGCTTTCCCAAGGGTTACACTGGGCCTGCAGTGTGCATTTCTGCTTACTGGGCTTCAGCATCCTGAGGTAAGAAGGACACATATATAAAACTAATTTTGATTTGGCATGTTATGGGTCTGGTTTCCTTTTCCGAGTAAATCTAGTGAGCACTTGGCTCTGTATAAGATCTCAAAATGATGTATTTCCAGTGCTGCATCAGCCACAAAAACAGGACATGTGTCTGTTCGCCAAGCTCCCTCCAGTAATGTAGTTCATCCAGTGGACTGTGCTGTGTCCGAGTGGAGCCAGTGGTCGAGATGTGACGTCTGTCAGAAAAAAAGGGTAAGTATAATAACAACAAATATGTAGTTATTGTTCTTGTTTTATCATTTTAAATAAAACTATAATAAATTAAGATTTCCTCATCCACAAATAAAAAGTAACCTGTAGAGGCTTCACATTATAGTTTTATTGAAAAAGACCTTTACCAACAGTCTGGGTGGAAAAAGTATAAAGTAGTATCAATCTCTGGGATCTAATTCTGTATACAGTATTAGAGTACAGTATATAGTAGTACAGTATTTTCCTTTTTCCACAAGTACTTGTGAGTCTTTGCATTGAGTTCCTTAATGTTGACTAGTGCCAAATGTAAGTTTTCCTGTACGCTCATGAATTACACTCTTACACTCTTTATTACACTCTTAAATAGTGCAGACTTGACCATTAAGGGCCGCTCTGTTGGTGCTGTTTTATTTGTGTACTCCCTCCTGTGTCTCCTCTGCTGTTTCCCTGCACTCCATCTCATCCACTTTACTCTGGGCCGGATTAATAACCTTGACATGACGAAGTGCGAACAGGAGGCTAATCTGATTGTAGCTGTTATAGTCCCCCAGAGCAGCCTCGCAGCTCCTCAGCCTCCCTTATTGGCCACAGCAGCTGTATATTGTTACTGTTTATGTTTGTCTGCGTCTCCAGTATCGCTTCACTAAGCTCACACAGCCCTCTCAGTTTGGCGGAGAGCCATGTCATTTTCATGACAAGGAGGAGGAGGCTTGCACTGTCCCAGCACGCTACACCTGCAACAACATCCCGGTGTGTGAGGGCTTCCTCTGCCCCCAGACAGGTTTGTGTTTGGTTTATTGTTATCTTCCTCTGTCTGAATATATAGAATCAAGTCACGTAATAGGGATGACATTCCGATAGACAAGATCAAAGTCAAAAGTGTTATGTGGTGATGTACCATGGTATGCGTTTTTGACATGTGCTCTAGTTGGATTTCAAATAGCTGTACCATCAGCGGCACCAGTGCTGAAACCACAGAAAACCCTATGTTTCAAATCTCTATTGTAGCCATACCTTAAATGCTGTATTGTCTGCATATGTTCTCATTCAGGTCGATGCATCCCCCGAACCTTACAGTGCAATGGGGAGGACGACTGCGGGGATAACTCAGATGAAACGGGCTGCCGGCGGGACATCCATCCCTGCAGGGAGTATGCTGAGGAGTACTGGGGCATTGAAAACCTGGCCAAGGGGTTGGTCCATTAGATCAGAAAGCACACAGGTCCTCCTCTACAAACCACTTCTGCCCACTGTTTGGTTGTGTTTGTTTGCAGGATCAACATCTTGAACAGCAAGCTGGAAGGGGTGGTGCTAGATAACAGATACTATGCTGGCAGCTGCCTTCCCCATTACATCCAAAATGACCGTTTCAGGAAGCCCTACAACTTGCAACAGTACACTCTACAGGTAACACCCACTGTAAACTGAGCGTAAAAGAAAACACAATTCCAGTCAATGACTTCTTTTAACTGCATTTAGCAGGTCAGGAGTGACTTAGTTTGTTTATGGTACTTTATTGGTCAGATACAGAGATTTATTTTGTGCCGTCCAGCTGCCACAACAACATACTGTATAACGCAAGACAGCTAGGTGTCAGGTTTATTAAGCATTCTTATTGCCTGAGGATAGAAGCTCCCTGATGGGAGCTGGGACAACAGGTGGTTATGGCTGGTGTCCCTCACGATCCTCTCGGCTCTGCATCGCAATCTCTGGATGTAAATGTTCTTCATTTGAGGTGGACTGATCTTCAGGATCCTTTTTGCCAAGCAGACCACTCTCCTGAGAGCCAGGCCATCCTGCTGAGTGCCAGGACACCGCCTTGTGAATCAATGACTCACCGCAGTACCATTGATGAAACAACAAAGGCCCACATATGGATCCTTGTGGGACACCTTAAGTTAAATCAATTAAGTAGTTTATGGATACAACCAGTTGAATTGTTTTTATCACAAGTGTTATTTGGCTTTCACGCTGTGTTGCATTTGTATACTTATGTTTTTCTGTAGACTGGTGGTTCTTACGACTTCACCTTCGAGCATTTTGACACATACGCCATGTTTATGGAGCACACCATCAAAGAGCACTCTTCAAAAACATCCATCTCCATCGGCTTTGCTGTCCCTGGTGTGGCTGAGTTTGGTTTTAACTACGCTCAATCTAAATACTCAAAGTCGGAAAGGAAATTTCGCCGGGCAAGTGCTAAAGTAAGTCCCTACATTAATGGATAATTGTCCTGTTGGCATTTCCTTAAAAGAACTTTAATTTTGTCATTTCTACATTCAGACCAACAGCTTTATCAAGGCAAAAGCAGAGTTAGAGCTGGCCCAGTACATCCTTAAGGCCGAAGGGCTGATGCTACACTCTGAGTTTCTGCACAGACTTCGGTCTTTGCCACAGGCTTATGTGTATGGAGAGTACAGGCAGATTTACAGGGACTACGGCACTCACTACATCACTGAGGCAGCACTCGGAGGAAGCTACGAACACACCATCATCATAGACAAAGAGAAGCTGGAGAAAACAGGTGACTGTCACCACATGATGAAGTTGGTATAGTTCAACAATTGCTTTCCCAACAGGCATTAGTTATGTTTTCTGTTTTGATAGATTACAGCTTGGATGACTACAAGACATGCGTGCAGGTTGGCATCAGAGTAGGTGCGAACATAAATGGCATCTATGTCACAGGAGGTGTGGAAGCAGGAGGCTGCGATGGACTCTTGAATGAGATGGGAGGTGCGTAACTGGTCTACTCGTTTTTATGGTGTAAAGCAATGAGTCCATTTATATTTTACTTAATAAGTCAACCAATTTGTCTCTATGTTTAGAGGACACCGTGAATGGACGTATGGTGGAAGATTTTGTTGCTGTGGTAAAAGGTGGAAGCAGTGAATCCATAACAGGACTTGTGTCTAAGAAATTGCCCGATCCAAACCTGATGAGGCTTTGGGGTCAAGGAGTGCGGTTTAACCCTGACTTTATCCGAAGAACAGTGAGTGCTTCTCTAGTCACCAATTTATCCCACTCAACAAACAAACTCAAGTTTAACAAAATGCACATTCTGAGAGATCAATATTTTTGCCCCAGACGATAAAGTTATTGATTGATGGCTTACAGCAAATGAATGTGGCTTCATGATCTGTCCTTGCAAACAGACCAAACCACTGTATGAGCTTGTGACGGCCCGAGACTTCACCCAGAGTGATGTTTTGAAGAGAAACCTGAGGAGGGCGCTGTACGAGTACCTCGCTGAGGCCAGTCCATGTCGATGTGCCCCTTGTCGCAACAATGGAGTAGCTGTTCTCAAAGGTATAACAGATGAGAATTTGTAGTATATAGTAAGTGTTAAACGCTCCAATCCAAGAGATCTCAGCAAGCCTGAACCTCCTACAACATACAATTCTTCATCCCTAAAACCAAAATGTCCAATCAAACTCCTTTGTGACTAGGGACGAGATGTGACTGTATTTGCCCAATTGGATACAGTGGAAGAGGCTGTGAGATCACCCAGCGACCGACAGGTTTGCATTAAAAAACAAAATCCATTTGGACTTTTATGTCTCTAAGTTTTATCTCTCGGTTAGTTTTAGGTATAGATGGAAGCTGGAGCTGCTGGGGCTCGTGGTCGTCCTGTAGTGGAGCCAGGATGACCAGGAGTCGACAGTGTAACAATCCAGCGCCCGGTAATGGGGGAATGGCCTGCAGGGGACTCCCACAAGAATCTACTCAGTGCTTTTAATGTACCTTTCTATAATAAAGCTAAACTAAAAACACTACAACTGGCTGGAGTGCTTATTCGCATCACTTATACTCAGTTATTGAGGTGCACCGATCCAATACTGGTATCGGATGTCGGGTATCGGCAACAAATATCTGATAGCACCAAAATCTAAGTGAATATGGGCATGCTGTATAACATTTTGAAGCTCAGAACCTGGAGTGTTGAGTCGCTGAATTAGCGGGAGCATGCTAATGCTAATGGAAACTAATCAAGGCAGGGTAAGAAACTGTGAAAGAAATACGCAAAGTAGCCTAATAAAATACAATTGGCCATTGCTGAAGCCAAGTGTTATTTTAAGAAATAACTGAACATACTTGCAATGATCAGATCACTTCATGTGAGTTGCTTATATTAATGTAAACTAAAGCCTGTCATATTCCCACATATTCCACACTAATTATCGTGTAGAAAAGTCCAGTGATCCTGGTATTGGTAAATATCGGATATCGGCAGATACTCATACCCCAGTATCGGTATTGGTAGCAAAAAAGCTGGATCGGTGCATCTCTAGTTATTACTTCTATATGGCCAGGCGTTTCTCATTTAAGCTGCTATAGGAATGAGTCAACAATTATTTTGCACACTGCCTTTATTCAAACTGATTATACACTGTAACATGTGTGGGACTGACGCAGCGGCTTCCAATTTCTTTGTCAAATCTTGAAGAGGTTCAGTGGCGTAAAGTCACTGACCATTTATTAAAATGAGCAACTCACTTTAACATGGTCGACTTTGAGAGGAGGAGCCCAGACAGGTGACTCCGCCCTCACTTGGAGGCGGGTTGTTGCAAGATCTTGAGCGGGTTTTCCGGCCCGATGCACAAGTAGACCATGAACCCCAGCACGACCAGGCCCCATCGGTTCTCCTGTCTGTACACATAAAACAACTGTTACTGAACTACAGTAACACAATATCTGAAAATGATTGACCTTCCAATCATAATTTTATAGAGCCAATCCAGTGTTAGAAGTAGAAAGGAAGTTTAAATTCCTGAATAAAGTACAATATATGACCTTTAATTATTTAAAGTCACACCAACCTGGTCGTAGAGTCCGTTCGCAGGCGTCTCCTTCGTACCCTAACCTGCATTGACATGTGCAGGACATTTCGGACAGGATGGGGAACCCTTTATGGAGGCAAGGAGAGCAGCGACAGGGGTCAAACTCCTGCAGGTACTCGTCAAAGCCCCTCTGAAGGTTGGCTATCCTCGGACCCACGTGCTCAGCCGAGGTACTTCGACGCACCAGCTCAAAAATGGGCAAGACCTGAGCCAAAAGGAAAGTGAAAGTGTAACTCTGTTCATAGTATGTACATATAGCATTTTCTAAGAGGAGACAGTGCTTTGTGCAGAGGAGAAGGTAAGGCTAACAGATGACACATTTTGGATGGGCGTAGCATAGGGCTTGGGGGGAGTTCTGAATTTGGAGGAATAAAGGGAGCCCTAGCATAGCAGGACATACAAGAATTGAATTGGACTACCTCATAGTCGATAAGCACCGGATGGTATTTGAGGGATGCTCCCCATTTTCTGTAAGTCTCTGGATCCTTGATGACCATAACGCCGCTAGCAGTCACCGTGACGCCACCCTTCACCAGAGAAATGATGTCCTTAATGTCCACTTTAGCTCTATGGATTCCTAAAAACAACACTTTTTCAACACAGTTCTTCGAGATGTTCCGGCAAGATGAACTTCAAATCTTTCACCTCGGGAACCTGATCCTGGTTTATGACACTTTTGGCCTTTCACTTTTAGGCCGAGCGTTCCTGCTCCTTTTAAGGGAGCCGCGATGCCAATGGAGGCTCCCAAGCAACCTCCAATCAGTTCACTTTCTAGGACTGTTGACACATAAGAGAATAAACACCCAAACAACGAAAATGAACCAAATAAATGTCAGGAAGTTGTTCCCCTTTTACTATAGTCATATCCATTCTCGAAGCTGAACCCAAGCAGTCTGCCTTACTTGATTTTTCGGTATTGGTTTTGTTGATCACCACGACGTACTCCAGTGTTCCTCCCATCGTTCCCTCTGTGACGAAGTGGGTGCCGTAATTGTTAAAGAAGCGTGAGTACATCCCGTACTCATACACCTCAGGCAGAGCCATCAGGTCCAGTAACATGTCCTCGTGAAGCATCAAGTCACTGCTCCTCATCTTAAACAGAGCAGTTTGGATTTTGGAGAAAAGACGAACAAATCCAAGTTCCTGAAACAAAACAAAATGAATATAAAGTAAATATGCATCATTGGCTGCAATTTCGTCACCATAGCTTTACAAAATGTTCACAATTTGTAAATGTTCATCCATAAAAATACAGAATGTGTTAGCAGTAGTTAGATAGTAGTTAGATTAGTATATTTGCAATTTTGCACTTTACCTGACTCTTAAACTGTGAGACGTTTTTGACAAACTGAGTCTCCACACTTGCAGACACACCCACTTCCACATACGCAATTCCCACTGAAACCCCAGCGTTTCTAGACATCTCTGTTTTTCTTGCACTCAGTAAAGATGCCACGTCCTCGTAGTACTCATGAGTTCCTTCAGACGCCGCTTCCGCCTGGCACAAGTTGATACAATATGTGAACTTGTGTGCACACACAGATACAAACATTAGGTTGTAAATCCTAATAGAAAAAAAAAACAATACCGCAAACTGATAGGTATGGTAGTTGTACGGTTTCCGAAAGTTCTTCTCTGCTGCATTGTAGGTCAGTTTCTCACAGAAGGCATCATATGTAAATTTGTTCCATTCGCCATTGTAAACATATTCACACGGTTCCCCGTAATACGTTGGGTCAAGTATGGGGTCCACAAATTCTCCTGTCAACATGTTGTAGCTAACAAAATATGATAAAGTTTTTAAAAAGTTTTCTCTTAGTAAAGAAGGCATTTGTACTTTCTTCCCACAGCATTGATTTACCCTTGAATGCCATCCTTTGCTCCAGGGATAGACAGTAAGGAAGAACAATAGTCTTCTCTTGGATGAATTTCTACACAGCCATCTTCATCGGAATAGTCATCACAGTCTCTCACGTCATTACAGCGAAGAGACTGGCTGATACAACGCCCTGCAAGATGATAAACAGTATAAGGGTAAACAATCACGGGTTAGGGCTTACTCTTATTATATTTCTAGCATACCTGTGCTGTTGCATGTAAATTTGTCTCCACAGTAATCTATCACCATACATGGCTCATCTCTGTCAGGGCACCTTTGTTTTTCCCACAATGTCTCAATGCACTGGCTGCCCCCAAACTGTGAGGGCTTCTCCAGGCGCCTTGCACGAAACTAACACCAGGATGAGTAAATAACAAAATAACTAGCCTCACACACACGCTCTGTTAGGCATATCAAGTCTAGGTCTAGATCACACAAGGCTGTGATGCCATTGCTGATGCCATATGATTATAAAACTTACACTTTTTTCTGTGCAGGAGGTACATGGGCTCCAAGACGACCATCTGCCCAGCTTGCAGTTTATGGACGTAGGTCTGGGTGCATCTCTAGCTCGCCTCGTTGAAACGCTGTTGATCAAAAACAGTTTTACAATTTCACTTAAATCATAAAGATTGCAAAAACTTATTCCATTGGCCAAATCTCAAGCACATCATAGAGCTTGTGTCTGAACATAAAGCATCACCTGGGGTCATCGACAGGCCACTGGCAGTTGAAAACATTAAAAAACATAAACAGAACGCAAAGGCTCGAGAGGAACCGAATAAACAATCTCATCGTAAAAATAACTTGTGACAGACCATTTGAAAAGTCCCATCGCTCAGAAAAGTGTCTGTGTGTGCAGCGTACTAATGCAATCCAATCAATAAAGTGAATGATTGATGAAGAGTAAACATGCGCTTACAGAAAACCAGCCGTATGAGCCAATTCATTTCCAAACACAGTTGGTAAATAAGGTTTGCCCAACATTACCCCCTATGAGCGCACAGACACTGGCCGCCAGAGAGGGGCGCTCCAGATACGCTGATCACGCTCCCCATCCGCTCACGCGTGCGCGCTCTCGAGGCTGATGGCGGTGGATTTAAAGCGTTTGTTTTTTGTCTAGGTCCAGCTTCTGTAAACGCGCATCAGACGAATGTAGCTCTCTGAGTTGAAGAATGTTTCTTCTCTGTTTGGTTATAAACGCTCAGTTTATGTCGTCAGTAGGCTACGTTTCTGACTTTTAAACAGGTAGACCACGAACAGTGATGAATGAGTTACAATGGAGGAGGTAAATGTCGTTTCTTGTTGCAATAATCCTTACCTAGGAAAATCAAGGCATTGTTCACTGTGCTTGCTAAGTCTGAGTTAAATGTAAGTGCTGACTCACGTGCATTGGTGGGAAGCACAAAACACACTTCGAGGCTACTTTACTGTTGGATTGGCCTATCTGTCTCTCCAAACCTGCACTATTCTTTTATCAGCCCTATATGTTGTTCGCTCACTTGTTATTCTTTGCAGGAGACATCAATCAATTTCAAAGCTTTGAGAGCCAGGTTTCAGGAGGAGGCTCTGATGGCCGAGTCCAGAGCCAGCCGGCCAACTGTAGCTGGAAAACCCAAGCACCTTCCTCCACCAGGAGGCCACTGCAGCACTGTGCTCAGCAGCATTCACATGGCTGTAGAGCACAAGACTCCAGTGGTCCCCAGGGTCTTCTTTAGAGACGGACTAAGAACCTCAGGAGGGAAGAGGCCAATATCCTTCCCCCCTAATCCTCAGACGGCTGATGCTGATGCCCCATCATGGCACTGTTTCAAAGACAGACACATGCCACTAGTACTTCCAGTTTTACCTAAAGAGTATAAAGCTGTCCACGGTTTAAGCAGAGATCAAAAACTGGAGAGGGAAAATTTGCTACAAACTATAACCAAGAAAAAAAATATGCTTCTGCCCTTCAAGTCTACTAGATCTGCAAAAAGTAGCACAGAACATGGAGAGGAGCCTACATATGCTGATTTAACCTACAGGCCAGCTAGTGCACCAGGAGAGCTGCATTCTGTGGAGAGAATCAACACGGACGACAGGGCCTCGCTCCAGGACAGTGAGAGCGTGAGTGAGTGCACCCTCTCAAGCCTGGATGTCACCATCAGCCCTCCCTCTGCAGAGACCCACGCTGACTCAGAGAGCAGAGTCTTCAGCACTCTGGAGAAAGCCAAAAAAAAGTTCTCCCGTCGACACGGCATGTCCACTAAACCTAAGTGTAGTTCACCAGAGAAAGGCTCTAAAGGCAAAGCTCAGGATTCACCCACAAAGAGCACTCAGAGCGCCGACAGCACTGATTTACCAGTGCCCCCACCCATACCACCAGCACTGAACCTCCCCAACTTCATTTACATCTCAGCCAGGCCATTCTGTAAAGGCGCCACCACATTCAGTATGTTTCATATACGTCTTTATCTGTTTCATCTTATGTTTTACAATTTAATTATATGTGGAGTGATTACTGTACTGTGTTTTTTTTGTGTGTGTTTTTTTTTTTTTATGTCCAGAGTCTCCATTAGAGAAACACTTCAGTAAGGACAAAGCTAATCGTCCATTTGCCAGAATTGGAGAACCCCTTCCTCCATCTCCCCAAAAGAAGGCACTACCAGAACTTTGGGCTCTGAGACCAAAACCCCAAAAGCCCCCCAGACCTCCTGCAGTAGACCTTAGCAGTCACATGCTACAGATGAATCCAGGTGAGTCATTCATTTGCAGAATTTGGGAGGCTAACATGCTTGTAGCTAAATACAGCAGTTGCATATATTAAGCTTGCAGAAATTCAAGGCCAAAATGACTTCGAACTTGTATTTATACTGAGGTGGACATGTTTGTATGAATGTAGAAAAAGTATTACAGCAAATATAAGTAATTTATATAGATTTCTGGACATGTATTAGTCCCAAGATTTTCATCATCATTTACACCTGTATTTCTACATCCACAGTAATAATATGATCTGACCTCAGTGCATCCATTTTGCTCGGTGTGTTTTTGCTTGCATTTGCAGTGGACCATGTGGCGCCACAGGAACACTCTCCCTCAGCTACAGTCATAGACGCTCCTAAATTCCCAGACTTTGAAACCTCTGAGATTGAAACAGTGGAGAGTGAAGCTGCGGACATCGTCGCGTTAGACCTGGAGCCTCTAGATCTACCTGCTCCGGATGACACTGGCCCTTCAGACTTTGTTGAACCGCTCCCGGATTGGTCCGTTCACTCCCTAAAATCTGTACAGAAGGAAGTAAATCTTGGTAATCCAAACGTAATGCCCCCCAATCCCCCCAGCTTTCCAGAACCAATAAACTTGAGTGAGTTCCCAGGGTCATTAGAACAATGGAGTCGGAGCGAGGAGCCCACCGCAGACCCCTCCTCCTGCACTGAAGAACCTGCAGACTGTTACTCCTTGGCAGAGGACACCGGCCAGGGAGACCCCGCTAATAACTTTGATATTGGGTGAGTTTTATTCTGGAATTTTTTTTTAGAAAATGCTTTTTTCAAAATGATGTAAACATTTTCAGATTTGTTTTATCTAGCATCTATCAACAAGAAATTGATCCAATGCCATGTGATAATGTGTATGAAGATGTTGAAAACATCAGCAAAATCACATTCACTCAAAACTCTCGTAAATGGAAAGGACTCAAGAGTAAGTTTTTATCCCTTTTGTGAAGAAATCAAAGCCGTCATCATCCTCTGAGGCATATTTCCTTTTTTTCCCCTGCAGATCCATATGCAGATAACAATCTAGTGGTAATTTAAATGAATATATTAATAGAGACATATTTTGCTCTTCAAAATCTGATTAAATCTGTTATATTTTGTTTTAAGAAGGAGGAGTCCGCTCATAACGTGTGGCACAAGAGTTCATGGTAAGTTCTTTTAAGATGCTCTTTAGAACATTCCCGCACATCCCGTTTGCTAAATGAATATAAAAATGTTAGTGTTTTGTTGTAGGAGCGCAGGAGATCCTGGTTATTTGTCCCACAGTCAAATCAACAGGTACAACAAACTGTCATTTAGAAGTCACAATATAACAGTTTGTTTTAAAGTCGAATCATTCTTGTAGTAAGGAATGCCAAAGCCCAAACACCTATGCCTTCAAAGAACAGAAGAAAAGGGAGAAGCAGAGACTCGAGAGAGAGAAAAAAGAACTAAAGGAACGAGAGAAGAAGGAAAATGAAATGAAAAAGAAATTTAAGGTGAGTTTAGATGTTGAAATGTGGATACACCCACAGTTTGAAAAACATATTTCACTTCTTCCTTTGTTAACTGCTGAGATCTGCTTTTAGGTGACTGGTGGGGAGGAGCCCCTGTACCATGCCAAAGTAACAGTGGCAAGTAAAGTCCGCAAAAATGATCTTCCTGTAACAAGTGGGGACACGGTCAGCATTATCCGCACCACCAGCTGCCCCAAAGGGAAGTGGCTAGCCCGAGACGCAAACCATAAGTGTGAGTAAAACTGAAAATGTAACGTCAAAATATTGTTTTTGTAACAGCTCTTTTCTTATTAGATGGCTATGTTTCGGTCATGAACGTTGAGTTGAACATCAAAGAGATGCTGGAGCTTGGGAAGAAGGCACAGGCAGCAGGAAAAGGAGGCAACATTGAGGCGGATACCATCAGTATGGAGTTAGTGTTGCAAGCATATATGATGTGTATTAGATGCATATACTTTGATACTATCTGGATGTATATTATGCTTTTAAATGTGCTCACAATGTTGCTTTGTTTACAGATCCTCAAGTCACCATGTGCTGACAAGCAGCTGTGAGTGCAAGATAAGAAAACGCTATTTTATTTATTTTATTATAGCCAAATTGGGGAAATGGTCCACTGATCTAATATTTACAGTAGGGCTGTGCAATTAAACGAAATTTGATTATGATTTCGATTATTACAGTAAATTATTACAAAATTAGCATAATATTTTTTGCACAGCAGACTCATGCCGCTGGGATTATTTTCCCTTCGCAGTTCATGTGCCATGGCTCATGCTTTTGCCAGACATAAAAACAAACAGCACTGTGTGATGATGTCATCAGGCTGTGCTGCACAGTTTAAATGTGCAGGTTTGAGGGCTGGCCAGCAGGGGGCAGGTGTGAAACAGAGACCTCTCCTCAATTAAGGCAAACTTGAAATCATTTGTACTTTTATGACTGTTCAGAAAACAGAAAATATTCAGCATAGTTTGACTAACAAATAAATAAAATAAAGATAGACTTTTTTTAAAGGCAACAAATAATCGTGATTTCAATTATGACTAAAATAATCGTGATTATTATTTTTTTTCAATGATCGAGCAGCCCTACAGTGGAATACAAAGGACAAGACACGTTTTGTTACAAACTAATAATCTACTTGTTCTTGATCCGTTGTGACTCAAATTATACCTGTACTTGCTTTAAGTAAGTAACTAAAGTAAATGGGAAAATTCCTTTCAAGTTTCTAATGGTATAGCGTACTTTTCCATCTTTGGACAAATTACTACCCGTTTTAAATTCCCATTATTTTTGTAAGATTCTGAGTAAATGGAGAATGTTGGCCTGCCTCATATCTCTCAACACTGCTCTGGGATTAGTCAAACTAATGTGCCTCTGCTCAGTTACAGACGATAGTGAGGAGTGGGCCTGTGAAGATGAAACCCTTTCTCCCTCCGAGAGCCTGTGAGTCTGACTGCGATGCACTGCTCCAAGTGGTTAAGCAGCTCTTAGATCAATAACCCCAACCCTTTTTACAATGTTTCCCACTGTTCATCAGATCTCCCACATGAAAGGTCAATTGAATGTACATGTCTGTTTACATTCTGTTTCTGTTTATTCATCGCAGAAGTTTTCCACAGCAGCCCGCCCGCCCGCCCGAGATGTGTAAGTCATTTCTACATCCGCTCCTTTTTGAAGTGAGCAGCCTTCTGGGTTTCTGCCTCTGGTTGTTGTATATTCTGGGCAACATGACAGACTAACAAGCCTTTGATCCTTACTTTTACAGAGGGGTTTTTACTTCCTCCCTCCCTCCTCTGTCTTTTGGACTTTGCATAACTTGCCTCAGTCTGCATCTTGCCCTCCTGTACCTCTACATGTGTTGTTTTTGTTGACAGCAGGTGGTCATGTCGGCGCCCAGCACACTCTGAGCGATGCCAGCCTGGAGGACCTGCACACTCAGTGAGTTACACACAGGTGTCAAAGCACATGCCTGGCTTTATGGCGTTTTACCAAGTGTTAAGGGAAGACTGTACAGATGACGGTACACAGCTGAGAGAGGGATACCATGACAGGCGTTTTAACCTTTTAAACCTCATGTCTTTAATAAAGGTTTGATTGTTTAGATAATACAGTATGTGCACAGGGAGGTCTTCCACATTGACGTGCGCTTTTATTTATTTGTTTTGTAGGACAAGACACGAGGCATTGCAGAAATTGGCTGTTTTCTTTCAGCGAAACAAGGAGGTCAATGACGACAGTGTTGAAACTGTTACAAGGTACATTTCACACAATGGAAAGACAGCAGGTACTATTGAATAAAAGCCCTGAACAAACTCTACTAATGCTTTTCTCATGTCTTCCCCTTTTCTTAAGCTTGGAGACGCCTAGTAAGTTCCCCTCATTCTCTATCTCTCTGTCACTCATTCACTGATAGGGGTTGCAGTGAGATGAAAGCACCCCACTTTAAGGCCCCCAGAGTTCATTCCTGGTTTAGTCTTTGTTTGTGATGGAAAATCACTTGTTCAGGACAGCTGATGACATGTCGGCAGACACACAACTGAAGGATAAAAGATATTTATCGACTTTATCTCCTTTTCTTGCAGACTTGTGTGATGTCGAGGAGCCACCGTTACCGTAAGTGTTCCTTATCATATCAGAAAGGAAAACTTCAGACTTTGATGTCAAGCGGGATATTAATGGCTATGAACCTGTGTATTAGTATTCAAGAATATCCTAAATCAAATGAAAAAAGGATATTTACACTGAATTAAGAAGTATCTCATAAAGATTAAAGCACTTATTGAGATCATTTTCAAACCTTACTCTAACATTCGCACAATAACATTGGTGGCATGTTTTTGCAGTGAGCAGGAGATCGACTTCACAGAAATGGAGTTTCTCCCTCCTCCGCCGTTATACGCAGACATCTTCTGATCCATCGACAAAGACATTTTGACAACTAGGGACTTGTTAAAATATGTTTTGTGCATTGGGATATTGCTTTTGTTTTGTTGGGGCATTTTTCTCCACCATCACTGATTGAGACTTAGTTTGGGCACGTCTGTCTTTTAATTATGCGTTATGTACAAAGGGCATTGACATAAGGCTTATCACATGCTAAGTTTGATATCCTTAAAATATTGTTACATATGGGTTATATTTAGTGAAAATGTTGCAAATAAATACAATGAATTATGACGTTTTAATGTTATTTTGTATTCTTTACACTGGGGTCCTTACATTCAGTCTGGGTGTATTCTTTTTGTACCTCTTTGCTCCATGGCCTTTGTGGCTTTAAACTTGAATGAAACATGAACGCAGCATCCCCAAAAGCACTAACAAACATCATTAGCTATGTTTACTTGTTATACTCTTCTCGTTTCCATATACAATATATTTTATGCAATCTGGTCCTCTGCTCATCTTGCCATAATTTTAAGTTTAATAAAATTACATTTTCAATACCAATTTTAGTATTGTTTATGTCCATATTATACTCAGTAGTTGTATTTTAATTTATTTTTTTGCATTGAATGATATTGGTGGTGGAAAGTGTGTGTGTGTGTGTGTGTGTGTGTGTGTGTGTGAGAGAGAGAGAGTGAACTGAATATCCGCCTGGAGCCAGTGCCAAAATGATGGTGGTGAGCGAAGTAATAGGTTAGGCAAGTTCCCAAACCTTTCAGGCTGGGACTGCAAACATAACCATCTAAGCAATCCTTGACCCCTCATAGCAAAACATTGTAATCTTTGGTTATTCTTTAATAATTGAATCTTGTTTTGTAATATGAAGTTACATGGTTTACTCTGTTATTTAATGTCAATTCACTCAATTATATTACACTATCAATATTTTTATGTATCTTAAAATCATCTTGGGACCCCCCAGCTTAGTGCCCGCAACCCGCTGGGGGGCCTATCATACACTTTGAGAAGCACTGGCCACATTATACATTGCCTAAATACAGCTCATAGTGGAAATAATTTGTTTGCATTGAGTGACTTTTAGAATGATGAATGACAAGATAATGTATCAGACTCCAGTGTTATTTATGTATCTTAAAGCTCATAGAAATCACGAAAGTTGCCCATGAGGTTTTGATGGAGGCGGAGCTCGGGGCGTGGCCTAAGGGCTCTCACTTGCAGGAGCGCGGCTGCAGGATGGTCAGAGGTCCTGAGAAAGTGAGCTGGAGTAGGTTAGTCTGTAGAAGTGGAAGAGTCCGGCGTTTAAATATAAAAACAAAACCGTGACTGCTCCTTATCTGGAGTTGTAATGAACGCGTAGCTGTAGAAAACGAAGTCACTCGTAGTTTAGCCTTTAGTGATCCAGTATTTTGTTCTGCTTGTGAACCAGACAAGACAACAGGCTTTAAATGCAACGCTGCCTGATCTATGAGAAGACGATGGCCGAGACGAGGAACGGCGGGAGTTCCCTCAACAATAACAATGGCAAAGACCATAGTCGGAGAAAGCTGCTGATCGGTGTGGACCTCTTCTGCCTGTTTTTAGGTAAGATCAGACTTGCAGCATGGCGAGCGCGCACTATATGCAAATGAGCCTGCGAACTAATGCAACAGTTTCCCATCTTTGCTGGTTACATTCGCCTGTTGGACATACGGATTATTGTGGTTTGAAATGTGCTTATTGCATTTCTGATGAGTGTGCAGACTATTTGAAGATTTGACACTCATAAAGTTGTTGCATTCCCCTTTTTTTTCTGTGTAAAGAAGATGCAACTGTTATTTTGGGAATGTGTGAGAATAGCAGTACAAGTGGTGAAATCCTTGTCTTGAAAGTGTTCACCACGTGCCTGCGTAAATAAGCTGTTATCCCAGAAAAATGTGCTTACAAAGAGGAAAATGGTTGATCGATGGCCCCCGATGTGTGTGTAATTCTTTGCTGTCCAGCCACACCTGTCCTGCTCTACCTCTTATTTCAGCTCATTATATTTTCCAGAAAGTCGTCCATTCCTCGGCAGCAGGAATGCTCTTGATGTCCACATCTGGCTGGATGAATTTGTGGTGTGGTGTTGTAATTAAGAGCAGTGGTGGAAAGGTCAGACTTGTGTTTGGATGTTCAGCGTCACATTCAACAGCTGCGGACTAGAGGTTAAGGTTAATTTCAGTAAGCACGAGTGTTACATTGTGGGCAAATATTGTTTATCCGGACTAGTTGCTTAACCCTTATTGTACTACTCCATCAAAAAAAACTCTCAATCTGTTTTGATGGACAATCCGAAGTAAAAACACTGCAAAATGAAGTGGAAAAAGCAGAACTTACAGGCAGATCACTTTAGATATTAGGCAAAATGAAGACATATAAGCCTTTGACACATCACGATTATGTGTCTTTCAGCAATAAAACATAAGTGGAGTTGCGTTTTGTCTCATTTGTCTTCAGAATTCAAATGCCCATCAACACCTGTCTGACTGGCACATTGGCACATAGAAAAACCATGTGCTGATGTGCTTTGTCCGACTCATTCTAATCATCTCAGTGCTCAAATTACCTCCACTGTTTTTTTTAAGTTTGACTGTATCGACTATTGTTTTTAGTTTCATGCAAACTGCTTCTCTCTTCACTAGCAAATGTTGGCTTTCTGTCCTTCACTGCCAGTGGTATTTGCATACATTTCATAGCGTAGACTCGAGTTAGTTACACCAGCTATGGCACCAGTTAGGCCACTTTCTTTGTAACTTGTGTTCTTGCTCCTGCTACAACGATGTGTAAACAGTTAATTGATATAAGTATTTATTCTTCTAAAAAAACACAACGTTTTTACTTTTATTTTTACATCTCATTTGAGTTTAGAAATATCCTTGACAAAAATCCCTTGAGGTAAAGGTAGGTTTACTCTTATTCTGCTTAGATCTCTCATATCAGTGTGGGAAAAACCGTTCATCGGCTCTTACCATGTCTGATCTGGCAATTTGTGGTCAGCTTTCCTTTTTCTTCCAGTAGCTAATGGGTGCTACCAGGGAATTGCTCCATATGGACAGTCTTTCCTTGGAGATGCTTGTCAACAAACCCACAGTGTTCTCAGGCCGTGTGGTTTACTGCACTGACCACAGGAGGAAATGGGGCCGAGTTCGAGTAATCGGCACCCCTCACTTCCCACACTCTGATCGCCCTCTCCAGGGAATCCACACATCCCGCCTACTCACAAATCCCTCTAGAACATTATGGTCAATCCTACTAGAAACACAATAAACAAATGACCAATGAAGTCAATTTTGTAATTTGTTTCAAACTACATATCAGGGTAAATAGTACATACTTTATCCACTTGGCTGAAACAAATTTCTTAATGGTATTACTTAATAAACTTACTAGTACTACCATAACCAGACATGACATTTCTTGCAAATTTAACTTTGAACCTGAAAGCAGATCACATCTATCAGGTTACTATAAATAATTTGTTTTAATTGGAGTTTGGATGAATGAAATGCCCCACAGTTTATCATGTGATTATAGGCAAACCCAAACCTCACTATTGGCTCTTCTTCACCTCACTCTTCTTTACATTCTAAATGTGAAAAGTTTTATTGATGGAATATACAAAAAGATGTGTGTGATCAGAGAAGCAGAGAGATCCTCGAGCCTGCGTCACCTCTGCAGGAGCTGCTGCTACTTTCGCGTACAGAATTTTGCGTTTCTTTCCTGCGCACTTTCAAAGTCAGAGTCTCACACACAGTTTTTTAAACTAGACAGGGGAGTCTAACACCAGCGGCTCTTGGGGGTCCACTGCTTCTAGTAAAAACATTGGCGTCTGTGTATGGACTAATCCAGTGTGGACTGCACTGCCAGACAGATCCTTACAAGTGGAAAACGTGCCTCTGTTTATTTTAGCTGCAGTCACACTTTTGGCTGTTTAGGCTGATGATGCCCTCCCAAATACGGTGGATTTAATACAGCGTGAATGTTTTACGTTGAGTTTCCATAAACAGCAGAGTAATGGCACTGACATTACACAGAAAGCTTAGAAAACTCTTCCTAGATACATTAGTCCAATATCCATACAACAGCTCTTCAAACTAGAGCTGCACGATTTTGAATATTTATTTATCTGAATTGAACAGTTCTATTTCACATCTGAAATGTGGGCACCATGTCTCCTACTGCTTCTATACACACATAGTAGATGTTTATGTGTTTCTCTGTGGTCCTGGAGATCGTGTTGAGGTAATGCAAAACACAGCCCCACGCCTGCTGACTGGTGTTGTCATTGGCCGACCAGATGCCCCCTCCCCGTTGCTTCACCGTCGCTTTACTGGCGGGAAGAAAGCCGGAGGTGGAGGGAAAAACCCCCAGAGTCAGACAGTTATTCCCCATGCTGATGCTGCACAGTTCAGATGGATGGGGTCGAGCGGGGAATGATTTGACAGATCTTTGGGAAAACAGGAGCTCACAGCGTCCTGTTATGTCCTGTCTACATTTGAATCTTAAACCTGTAAGAAAAATACATTTGATTGGGTGAAGCTGTGTTGGTAAGGTTTGGCAGTACAGTTGATCTACCATCCAGTTCTCAAATCTGTCCTACTCGAACCTTGGTTTTGTAGTCAATACATCCTGGCTCAATCCTGTGATCATGTTTTCATATTGGCTGCTGGGCCAGTCTAAGCAAATGCATCAACGTGGCTTTAGGGTTCCTCAAGGTTCAGTATATTTTCATTGTCAGGGAGCTCAGATCACTACATTGCTGTGCTCACTCCCACCAGCGGACAGCGAGCCAGACAGGTATTTGTTTGAACAGAAAGAACGAAAATGTTAATGTGCTGAATTGAGGGAAAGGCCAAGGTTCCCATCAGGCTGCGGGGATTTAGATTCAGATCACAACCCGATCTCAACCCCAGCTGGACATTCAAAGCCAAGTCAGCTGCGCGTGTTGTGCAAGCGCTTAATACTAACTGTGTTGACATTTCGGCCCCGCCATCATCCCACCTCCAGCCTTTCCCACCATCCTGCCTCGACACCCGGTACTTTTTAGATTTCACATGTTGTTTTTCTTTTCATCTGTAGATCTCAAAATCATTCAAAGGGAAACTTGAAAGACTCTAAATGCTGCTTTTGAAGTGAGGCTCCCGGTGTGTTTTGCAAATTCTGCCAGTGATTTGAAGTCTCTCCTGGGAATACTGCGATCAAGTTTCAAAGTCCCCTATTGAGGCTTTGGTTAATAAGAGGAAGTAACGCTGTGTCCATTTTGGCTGAGGTTTCGGTGTACACCCATCCATGTTTGTTGTCAAGAGACGAATGAGATCGGTGCTCCACTTTTAAGTGCTGAAAGACAGTAAGTTGATCAGACGGATCCCTCGGGCATCACAAGGAGTCTGTCTGAAGTGTGCTTAAAGCTAAATGGGAAGGTCAAAATGATTGTGAACGCGTTTCTCATCTGTACACACTTTAAATACTGCCATGGGCTTAGATTCAAAAGATCACTGTAGGTTTTTGTTATGTTTGCATGATTTCATATTTATATCGGGTGAGTTTGGTTTATTTGTGTGTGTGTCACAGTGCTGCTTGTCGCTGCGTTTTTGCACAAATGCCCCTTCCCGCCCTACCAACGTGGATTCTTCTGCGGTGACAGCGGCATCAGCCTTCCCTATAAGAACAGCACTGTGTCCACCAAAGTGCTGGCGGCCGTGGGCGTCTCTGTGCCTGTGGTCTCAGTAAGTTCTGCCAGGGACAGCAGCAGAAGGACCAGGGAACCAGCCCGCACCACCCAATACATCACACGGGCGACTAGTGGCACTTCAAAAAGACCTGAGGGGGTTGTACAGCCCCTCTCTCTCTCTCTCTCACACACACATGCCGAGCCTCATTGACTGTAAATCATGACCTCTCTACTCTGCTGCCAGAGCAATGGCCAAAACCAAAATGTGGTCAGCTTTCCACAAAGTCCCCCAATTATTTCCATTAAAGCAGCTTATCAATTTAATCTTGAATATTGTAGACTCAAGTGTACACAGTTTGAAAATATTGAATGGCCATTTAAAGCAGTACAAGTAAGTCCTTTTCGTAGTCCCTCTCGGGGTAATACAGGTGTTAATGGGACAATTGGGGTGTCTTTCATCTCCCTCTGGTGTCTCTGGCCAGAAAACCACAATTTGCTTGACTCCGGGTCGGAGCCACAAATACACACTAATGGAATCACAAAGAAGAAGCTAGCAGGCTAATGGGCAAAGCTAACTGCAGGCTAGCGCCACTTAAACAGTATTAACAGCCAGGTTTGAGTGAAAATAATGATCTCCATTGTGTAATTGGATGTACAATATCCCTCTCTCCCTTTGTTTTTTCTGTCAGCGTAGTATAGTACAAAAACGCAACATGCTACAACACCTGCAGTGGCACTTATGGCCTCTAGGGGCAAGAGTTGCTTAGTTCTGCTTTAAATGTATGTGAATATTTATACTTACCATCTGTTTAGCATAGTCTTAGGATTTGGCATTAACTCTAACTTAAAGGGAAAAAAAATCTACACGTATACTGTACATTACAATAAATAATTCTTGTCAATGTCAAAGCTTATGTTCTCTCTGATTGCGTTGGCATTTCTCTCTTCAAAAAGGTCATGATCTGTGGTTAACAAGCTGGAATGGCGTCCACATTAACAGATAGCCAGAACAGCGCTGGCCCCAGATAACAGCCATAAAATGTATTGAGCGGTTCCCAGATGTTCCCTGGTCGTCCTGCGTGTCCCTGTGACCTCAGTAAATTGTGTGTCATTAACCCAGCACCTCCATCTCTCTCTCTCTCCCCATCACCGCCCCACTCCTGTCCCCCCTCCTCTCTCTCTCTCATCCCCTCACGCTTTCATCACCCTGCAGCCGGCCTGCCTTTCCTGGTCATTGAAACCAGCGCTGTGCAGCCTTACCGCAGAGGGTTTTACTGCGATGACGAGTCCATCAAGTACCCGGCCAAACGCGGAGACACCATTAGTGACGGTGTGCTCAGCGCGGCCGGGATTCTTATCACCATCCTGTCTGTAAGTCGCCACCTCACCCACTAATGCCATCGTCACAGCCTTTCAATGCCGCCTTCACCCCTCGCACCGACTCTAGTCTAGATGGTCACCTGTCTCTTTTCATCGCACTAACATGATCGCCTCCACAACACATTATTAATTGTCTGTATTCAAAGTGTGTTTCTTAATGATGCATTTCTTTGTAATGACAGGTATAGGCAAACGGAATATCAATGGGTTTCCAAGTGGTAGAAATTAGGACCAATGATCTTTTGATTGGCCAAAATAACACCCATAACTGGAAAAGGTCATATGACTGAAACCCCTGGATAAATAAACAAAAACATTAGCATTCCCTTTAAAATCCCTAAAATGCAAGGCAGCTATCAAACACAACAAAAAGCTAAACTAATATGATGTGTAACATTGATCTCGAGCACAGAAGTCAAACATGGCTTTATCATCTTCCAGCAGACCAGAGCCAGCTGATTTCAAGGGCCTTTGGAGCTTTTACGAAATGAAAAAGTCAGCTAGACAAATACTTTGGATCTTAGAGACTTATGGACAATTATTCGTTGAGGGAGTGGAAGCAAACAAGTGACTGATATCCCTCCCTCCTCCTTCCTCACAAGACCAGCAGCCACACATTGAAAATACACAGTAGCAAATACCCTCTATGTGTCCAGCATCTCCAGAGAGGCTGCTACATTCGATTTGCACTTTTCACCAATACATGCAGCCTCCATGTACTGTATGGTCACATTGGCCGTCATAGTGAGAGGGCTTCCTGTCCCTGCGTGTAATTATGGTTGACGCAATGGCTCTTTGGTCAAATAAGAGCGGAGTTGTGGTAAAAGCCCAAAACAAGAGGACTTTGCCACACATTGCACTTACCCTGTCAAAATCTTAGACTTAACAGCTGTGTAATCCTGGCTGAACCTGATGTTCTGTCAACCAGAAAACACTAACAGTAAATTTGCTCCTAGTGAGAAAAAGTGGTCAGCGCTGGGCCATGTTTCCATAATTTATAGTTTGGTTGTTCAGGAAAAGTATGGAGAAAGGACATCCATTAACCCAAGCTGTAAAAAAACAATAAAGGCACTAATAAATAAGTTTCTTTCTTGTTGTATTCTTCTAAACAAATACTAGTAATGCAATACTGTTTAAAAAGGGACTGTTTAAAAATTAGTTGGCATCAATTGTCACCATTTTATATCATTGTCAGATTCCTGTTTATTGCATGTCCGTTGCTACTCCGAGCAGCACTAAATGTGAGAAGTTGAAATGTTTGACTCAAGGAGAACCAGATGTGTCTCGTTCGCCCATAAATTCCACCGGGCCGAACGGAGCCGGCTCTAAAGGCCTGGATGGTGGAAACCTATCGGCGCGTTAAACCTCCTTTGGGGTTATCCCTCTCTCTGCAAAGTGTTTCCGAGAATCAGGCTCATTTCTGCGCCCCTCGCAAGAATGTCCGATGAAACCGAGATAGAGTTGAAAACAGCCAGACGTCCCTTGTGAAATCCGAGCAGTTAAAGAGACACGAAAAACACAGCGGTGCCCCTGACGTGCGCCTGCTGCAGTCTGGCCCCAAGAATGAGACCAGCTCAGCGTTTTTCCTGATTGAAAACAGAAATCCAGCCTCCCTTAAGTTCATCCACACTCCATCTCTACGTCTCTTGTTTTAAAGCCACAGTCTTCTTTATATTTTACCAATAGTCTTTTTTTTTGTCGTTTGACAGAGGAAAAGACAATATAACATGCATTGCTTTACTCATTTCTTAATGGATCCCCTAGAAAATCAGATGCTTCATCTCAAGAGGCATTCCAAGTAGGGCTGGGTATTGTTGAAATAAATTCCGATACCGGTACTTTAACGATACTTGCTTTCCAATACCGATACCTGAGCACCTACATAAAACATAAACGTGTTTTTTCTTATTTTTTCCCCTAATTTTCCCCCTAATTTTTCCACTTTTTTTCCCCAAATTTTCCCGAAATGTACTTATTTTTGTGTACAAATTTTCTCAGTTTTCCCCCCACATTTTTCACAAATAAAAAAAAATATATATATATATATTTAAAAAATTCACTTGTTTTTTCCCCTTTTTTCAATTTTTTTTCAACTTATGTTTCAGTTTTAGTTTCTTTAAAAGTTTGACAAACAGCATCAAAATTTGAACAAAGATTTTATATTTCTTTTCAGTACCTGCTTTTGATGCTTTTATTTTTTGGATACCAGTAGTACCTAAACCTTTTTTTCCAGTACCATACTGGCATTGTTTAACAGCACCCAGCCCTAATTCCAAGAAAGATTGAAGAATCTCAATCTGGCATAAAAGTCTTATGCGGTTTTGGATCAAGAAAAGCACTGGGTGCAGCACCTGCATGTGTTATTGATTGATTGATTTAAAAGTTGTTGTTTTTTTACTTGGTGTTTGGAAGTTAACACAAACAAAGTTGGGACAGGGACAATTTAGAGGATTAATGTTCAAATTATTTCAGAAAAGGAAGTGCTTACTCTCAATCTTAACTCTCCTGTGAATCTCACCTAGGGACACTTCTAGAAATCTTTCTAATCATTAGTTTGGGCAAAACCTTCGTGTCAAACACAAAGAAATATAGTATTTATAATCCCAGTACATTTAGAGCCACTGCTTACAGACATAAACAACTTCTAAAGAATTGTGCTGTGCATTCCTCCAGTGCTTTGTTCACACTTTTCTCTATTTTGACTGCTACCATTTGTGAGCGTGTGGACAATACGAGGACGGGGGTTGGGGCGTTTTGCCTGAACAGCTGTTATGAGTTATGGCCGGACACCTCCCCCTCCCAAGTGCACAGGCCGTGTCAATCGTTGGGTTTAGTCTGTGGTTTATTTACACACTCGCGCAAAACTATACAGACTGGACAGTTTGGGTTCCCTCCCACGTCGCTTCACTGTTTTCCTTCATTCAGAGACATGGAAAGTACAGACATCAAGGAGCCCACTTCACATGAGACGGCTACGTTTATTCCAGAATTGTGATTTTTATGCTTAAATGTTTAGAAGATTTTTTTTCGGTTCACGTTGTAGATAAACAAATCCACTGAAACAGAGATGCAAGATTCAACAAAGTAGATGCTGCTCTGCAAAAAATCAAACCATGCAGCGCTAAAACACTGCAAATTGAAGCAGTATGCAAGTTGTTGTCGTCAAACAATAGTACAAAACAGCAGTGCATTAAACATAAGAAAAAAGGTTCCTATGAAGACTCTTATGCTCAACAATTTATTTATAATCACAGTCCCTTGTTTAAACTTGTTGCCGTCAATTTTAAAATTAGTGATTATTTGCATAGCTGCTATGCTGTGTGAACAGTTTAAACAATGACACATGTTAAACAATAAAATTAAAAGCTTAGACAAAGTATAGTCAACAAAAATACATTTTAACCTTTTGTCAACCAATGCTCATAAGTGTTTCCCTGCCCAAATGGTTTCACTGACATGTCTATTATGTAAAACAGATCATCATTGGTGAGAGCTACAGGATCTACTTCCTGCACGAAGGCTCCAAGTCTTTCGTGGGGAACCCATACATCTCCGCGCTCTACAAGCAGGTGGGCGTGTTCATCTTCGGCTGTGCCATCAGCCAGTCCTTCACCGACATCGCCAAAGTGTCCGTGGGACGCATGAGGCCGCACTTCCTGGACGTGTGCAAACCTGACTTCAGCATCATCAACTGCTCTCTGGGATATATCACAGATTACCAGTGTCAGGGGCCGGCGAGTAAAGTACAAGAGGCCAGGTACAGCAGCAAAACGGCTTGATCGCTAATATCGCTTACATGAACTGTTATAGAAGCGGTTAGTAATGTTTGTTTTCTCTCTTTAGGAAGTCTTTCTTCTCTGGACATGCGTCATTCTCCATGTACACCATGCTTTACCTGGTGGTAAGTTGTTGCTTTAATCTAATCAAAATCATTAATTATTAAAGGGGGGTATTATGCAAAATGGACTTTTTCAAGCTTTACATCATGTTATTATGTCATTCCCTCATTAAAAACATGCCTGAAGTGTCGCCTTGGCACATTCACGTATTTTTGAGTAATCTGTAAAAACTCTGATGGCAGCCATTTTAGGGATAGGTTTGCCTGAATCCTCCTAGGAACGCCTCCACTTCCTGGAGACGCCTCTGAGCTTTCGTCACCAGCCAAGTAACCAACCACTGCTCCTCAGCAGAACCCCCTCCCCACTGATGCCACAGACAGCGTGTGGAGGGGGCGTGTCGGAAAGGGTCAGAGGTTCTTAAAGAGACAGAGGCCTATTTCAAGGCATTTGCTACAGCCATTTTGAGAGAGCAATTTTATACAAGGCAGTTATTCTAATTTAGTGCATTTACAGACCAACAGAAGGTTTGGTCATCATTGTAGTGTGATATTGACTGGTGCTATGTGATTGAAAAAAGCATAATACCCCCTCTTTAAGAATGTTCTCACTTCTGTTTCTTGTCTCCATTAGGTTTTATGTATGTCTGCAATGCACTTTTGTACCAGTTAAATGTTAAGGCTCTTGGATGTGCTGAAAATGTCAATTCTAATACTTGTCAGTTTCCAAAATTATGCAGCTGTAACGCACACTTTTAGTGATATTTTAAACTGGTAAACTATGTCAACTAATAACTAGATTAACGCTTGACTTAAGAGGCCCTCTGCTTTAGGGGTAACACTTTCAATCCGCTTAAACATATTTGTTTCTTTTCCTTGGCACGAGTAGGTAGACCTATATTTGACCTGATCTCTCAGTTCAACCTTTTGTATTGTTTACAGTTTTACCTGCAGTCTCGCTTCACTTGGCACGGGGCCCGCCTGCTGCGCCCGCTGACCCAGTTCACCCTCATCATGATGTCCTTCTACACGGGCCTGTCCCGAGTGTCCGACCACAAGCACCACCCCACAGACGTCCTGGCCGGGTTTTTCCAAGGGGCGCTGGTGGCGTACTGCGTTGTAAGTGTTGCCAATAATAGTCGGCGATAATGGATCTTTTAGAAATGTGTTTGTAATATTGTTTCTTTCTTGCAGGTGTTTTACGTTTCAGATCTGTTTAAACCAAAAGGCAGACGATCTACAGTAGCTCCTTTGCCAGTGAAGAAAGATATAGTTCCTCCTCCCGACATTAGAGAAAGAAGTAACCCTCTAATAATGGCATGAAGTGACTGTTGGCAACTCGACGTGTGCCATTTCCAAACACTGCTAAACCACGTGGATAAAAAGCTCCCACTTGTGAACTTTAAGACATTTCAGAGACATTTTAAAACACACTTTTTATATATATATTTACTCCACACCGAAGTTTCTGTTTTGGAGGATCTCTGTTGAGGTCACTTTATGGAAAAAATAACAGCTGTGAACACAACCATGCGTGTTTTCGTACACGCGTGAGATTTTCTGCCACTTTTTGTTTTTACTGCTATGTGACAAGAATCACAGACAACAAATTCCTTTATTTCAGGAAGGATTTTAAACTGTAACAAATGTATTTTCGCTAACCTCAGTGCTGTGTCACCACTTGAATGACCTGAAGTGAAGCTTTTGATAAGCTTTATATTAGTTTGTCCTTTTATTTGTTGTCTTTTGTATATGTTTCAATGCACATTGGTTACAGTATAGGCCTTACTGTGGGTTCAGAAAGTTTTCTCCCTTGATATAGAAAGTTGCAGCTATGTCCCTTTTTTTTAAAGAACAATTTTCTTTGCAGACATCAACATCGCAGTGTCCATAGAGCGAAGGCTTCCTGAACTCACCGTATGTATGTTTTAGTGCATATTACAGAATCGGTGACGGTTACAATGTATGTATGTGCTGAAGTGTATTTAAGGTGGGTCTCCTTCTGCTGGTTAGAACGAGGCCCCGCTGAGCCACTTAATGAAATGTCTGTCTGTTTAAAGTATAGCAGGCTGCGCTCCCAGTGTTAGACCACAATGACCCTTCAGGGTTGTGCGTACTTGTGTGAGTCCATTACGTCAATGCGTTCAGTTTTAATGTCATGTCTCTGTATGTCAATGTTTATGGTCTGTGACCTTCTTCAGCCTGACAACAGGTGCAGGTTCAAATCCAGACACTGATTCAATAGTCCATGCCTCCAATGCGCAGTTGTAGATGACATCTTTTTCCTGCATCATTAGATTTTGATCATGTTCATTTTAAATTGGTCTATCAACAACATTTTATTTTGATGTCTAGGTAAGAAGAAAGTGACATTTTTGTTTTTACCACAAATGGTCCCTGACATTGTAAACAATATAAACTCCCTCTTTTGTACACGTTTTATTAACTAGTTCCTAATGCCCATGCCACACTAGACATCCAAACATGCTAGGCAAATTTTCTGTGTCATTCATGTTAAAATGTCAGAATAGTGGGATGCCTACAGGAAAAAAAAGGCGTGTGGATTTTGTGATAAGAAATATGAAAAGTCCAGCCAAATGAGAACCACTGATCAAATGAAGGCACCATCATACCTCAATTTATAGGTTTCTCCATCCAAGCAGGATCTGTACTCATTCTGATGAGCCTTGCGCTTTATATTTGTGTAAATATGTGTTTATTCGACCTGTGTATATGTCATTGTGCTGCTTTGCTCCACAGGCTTCATCCTTTCAAAATAAAGCGCCATACAGTTTTGGTACATTAAAAGTTGTATTTTTATAAGACCGTGTCAAATTTTGTACAAAGAACATGTATGGTGTTTGAAAAGTTTAATAAATAAACGAGTAAAAGAAAAAAGAATGCTGTGAGGAGAAAGTCTGTTTTTTGTCAATGATTTAGTGGCAGCGATGGAGAGATTTGGGTGTGGAGCGGTGGGCACTTCCATGCGTGGCTTCCTGGGGGGAAATGGTGAACATTCCTGGCTTCAACCCTGCTCCCCTACGGCCCTCTGAAATAATACAGGCTACGGCAAACTGGTGGAGCCCATTCACATATGAGAATACTTAAGGTATATGTGGTGTTTTTCGACCTTAACATTTCTCTGCATCATTAGATCACAGACATTTAAAATAGTCTGTACCGGATACTTTTAATATGGAGACCAGGCTGGGCTAAAACAACAGTAGTATTTTTACATGAATGAACGCACGTGACAGAGTGAGGTGCTCATTTTCTGACCTCCAAGAGAGAAGATCAAGTTCAGTTTAGATTCACATCAAAAGGGTATCACCGACATCTAGTTCTATGAAAAAAAAAAAAAAACAGGGAAGCACCGACATCTAGTTCTATAAAAAATGATTGTCTTCAAAAATGTTTTCGTCCAGTGTTAAAATGTAAGTTCAAATGAAATGAAAGGCGTGTTCAATTTGAAGTCACCAAAATGAATCCTTACGAAGGTGCAACATAGGCTTGAGTATGGGTTGTTGGTTTAGTACACACCTATTTCCTATGACACAACTTTAAACTATGTTTTTTCTCCTAAAAATAGTACAACCCTCCTTTGCCCTTGCTCAAAAAGTGCAAGGAGAAACTACATGTCTGAGTAGAATTTCTTATACAGCACATCTTTCACCATGCTTTGAACCCTAACCCTGAGGTGGGTTCATTATTTAGCAACTGGGGTGGGGGTCACAAACCCAACAAGTGCAAGACTAGGTTCTCAGCTCTTGAGGTTGTCGTTGGGCAAGACACTTCAAGTTCCCTATGGTGTGTGTGGGGACAGGGTGGGGGGCAGTGAGATGATAATCCGGGATGTAGATCGTCTTTATCGATCTCACAATGGAGAAATGTACTTGTTACCAACTATGAAAGTAAGCTATACCTGGTCAGACCGGTTTGACCCAGGTCTCTGCTATGAAAATGCTCGCCAAACTGGGTTGACCAGGCATTGGGCTGATACGCGCCTCTCTGTGGAATAAGGCCTATAGAGGAGAGGAGGAGACGCTTGGTCTATTTTGCGTGACTGAGCGCACGCGTAAAGACCAGACATGTACGCATCAACTCGTCTAAGCTAAGGTAAGAACATATCTCAGGATGGAAAAATGGTGGCCTGTTCCTTTAACAGATTTATTTCTATCCAGTGTTTCACTTAAATTTTGTACTGATGATGGGCGAGTGTGGCTACCACTGCTCAAAGCCTTCTCCATCACATCCCAGAGGTTCTGTCTCAGTGGTGGCCGATCCATGTGTGAAAATGATGTCTCATGCTCCCTGAACCACTCAGTCACAATGCGGGGGACAGAGTCACACTTTGAATACAGAGAAATGACATAAGCAAAGATAGAAAAGACAAAAAGTGTATCCATTAAAACTGTCTGTATTTGGTGCGAGGCTTGCAGAACACTTACACACATATCTTCTATATCTTACACTGCAATTGAAAATGATTTTGTTGTGATGCTGTGAATACTTTTGGCTTTCATGTCAGAAATTGCTGTCAGCAGTTGCATGTTCACGTTTCGAGCTGGACCCATTTTCCAAAGAGGCTTTCTTGATCAGCGAGGCTTAACGTTCTAATAAAGGAATCCGTTTCATGTGGTTTGGACACACAGAAAACTGTTGTGTTTCCCACCACATTTCAGAAGTAATTAGCCCCAGTGCGGGTTCAAATATCCCCCCCCCCCCCCCCCCTCCGTTTACAAATCTGTTGCGTCTACACAAAAAATGTAAATCAGTTTCTCGACTCATCGTATCAAAATCCTACATATAATCACGTAGAAATAGCTAAGAGTAGGACCTATTGTAGTAATATCGACAGCGGCTCAGGTGGTAGAGCAATCGTCTTACATTTATTGGTACAAACCTGGCCCCGAACAGAGCAGTTGTAACACTTTTTCCTCCTCTTTAGCCATGTGACAGTTGTACCATGATGTATACATCAAAGATTAAAGGCCCTATATATGTTGTTGTTGCTTTTTAATGACAAACAATGAAAGAGGTTTGTGGTCCAACCTCAACATATTTGTGGCATCCCAACTCTTCACAGGGAAGACTTTATAGGCACGTTCAAAACTTATCCACAAAAGTCTACAATAGGTACAGTACACTAATAACTGTGTCAGGATCCCCCGCGCAGGTGCTGCTTTGTATATAACAACTGTACATATTGATATTGATGATATAATGTCGTCTGTTCGTACTGTGACCTGCCCTTGCACCACAATCTTTATTGTGCACGTCACAGGATGGACACTCAGATGTTACCAATGTATGAATTGTATATGAACAGATGCTATGTTATGTAAGTATGTAGCCTCAACTTTTAAAATGTTTTATAATTGTTGTTGGCATTAAACACCTTGCCCTTTGACAACAGTTGAAAACTCTGCAGCTAATACCGTTTAGTGACATACTTCATTCAGCATCAGCCACAACAACAAGACTTTAAACTGAGTCTGGCTGAATTTGTTTTGTCCACATGATGAAGTCTGGCTCCACATCACTGGCACTGTTTTGGCTGAGGTCATTTGTGTGCAGGCTGCTGACAGATAGATGGAGCCGAGGGGAAGTGAAACTCTAACCTCCCGATGTTGATAAGTGTGACCTCATTACGCTGTGTTTGTCTAATGTTCCACCATCATCATGGCTGCCCTCTCTGGAGACTAACGTGATGCCAAGCGCTTGCCGACTATTTGGACTGTGCTGGAATTTGCTCATGGCACGCAACAAGCTTCTGCAACATTTTTTTTTTTTACTTTAACTGAAGACAGGTACAAGAATAAAGTTAGAATACTAAAAAAGAAAAGAAATAAAAACGTGGAAAAGCACGCCTTACTCCAATCACTCTGCTGATGTGACAATATTATGTGGTATGTGGTAGTTTAGACTTTTTATTTTGCATTTTGACTCAGAAACTCCACCTTCCACCTGTTACTCTCTATATTCCACAGCTTCCTCATGAAGCTCATCACCCCAAGTCACAAACTGCATCTCAAACCGATGCCAGCCCTCAATTCCCAAATCCCCAGACTCTCCTACCCCTCTCTCCACAGATTTCCTACAAATGAATTCCATGTGTGAGTGAGGAGCCCCCTGGGATCACGGCCAAGAGGAATATACTGCTGACAGATCCCGAGGCTGACTTCATCAAACACAGACTTTGAAGTGGGCTGTATGCTTAGTGGGCAGCCGGCGCGCACTGTATTTGATTATTTGCCAGGTATAGGAGAGGATTTAAGTCTCTTTACAAAGTGTAATGATGCTCACACTTAAATGGGCCAATTACACAGGATTACACAGAGGCAATGGTTGTCCAGTTTTAGTCCACTGCCACATATATACGATCATACCATGGCCATTTTAGCAGGGTGCAGGATTTATCAGTCCACATTGCATTTTGTCACACTGACAAAGCTAGATACATAAAGACAAACATTATGCCAAATCCAATCTACGGTCACTTAACTCAAAATGTCCGTCAAGCACGTTCATAATCCAAGTTGCTGAACATGATACGGGACTGGCTACAGTTTACAGATGGGATCAAATATCAGCTCCAACCAACCTACAGCTCTTGACCTTTCCTTTGTCCCTTCAGTCTCTGGGCACTGGCTCGTGACATTTATACCAGTGAAAGCACGTCTCAGGAGAACGCTCACTTACGGCAAAGCATCATGGGAGCTCTGAGCGGAATAATGAGCCGATTGCATCCAGTCATTCCTCTCACTCCTTCATCGGTGTCTGACCTCTAGCAGCAGGAATGTGGGGGAGCCGAGACCAGCTCCAGACAGATCAGTGGAATGGGTCAGTCCGATCTCCCTCCTCCCAAAGTGCTTAAACTGCAGAAATGGAGCCACAATAGTGAAACAGCAGGGGGTTGTTGTGGAGAATTCCTTAAGAGCTGGTGACCAGGCACATATCTGACTCATTGATAAAGAGAGGCTACAATAAGAGACATTCCTTCATGTTGTTTGCCTGATAAAGGCCCAATACCTGAAACAGGGAGCACATACAGTACATATATTTTGAATTGTTATGCTCCAAACTCATTCCTTCCATCCTTTCTCTTCGCATTTCTGACGTCCCATTTCTTCACAGAGATTTGTTTTTTAAGCAGTACAGGGCATAACATTTTGCGCTTAGTCGGAGCGCACTTTGAGATCTTGCCACTCCAGACTTAGCGCATTTAAGTGGAAAGTGCGTGGGGTGGAGAAAAACCCATGGCCAGTGGCGATGTTATATACAACAGCCTTTTTCCTCGAACCAGACTAGTGGCAAGGGGCGAGGGGGAGGGAGAGGGGTTGTGGAGGGCCTGTGAGAGCCTATAATGCACAGTCAACCTCTTCTCTTTTTATAAGCGACTCTCTTGCAAGTGGCGCCGGCTCATAGCGCAACAGCTGCGCACATGGAAGATAACCATTGCGCTTGGAGCTTAAGCTGTCCTTGCGCCAGGCACAAGATCTGGTCCACAGTCTGCTAGTTCACCATCATTAAAAATACTTAGTTGATTGACTGCGGAATTCTTCCGCAGTCAATTATTGGTTTTCATGTTCTTTATTGATTGACTGCGGAATTCTTCCGCAGTCAATTATTGGTTTTCATGTTCTTTATTATTATTCCTCTTCCATCTTTTTCCCGATTTTCTAGAGCTTTCAGCACCTTCATGCTTTGTGCAATTTATTCAAGTTATGCATCAAAATGTTCCGCATGTTGAGGAGAAGGGTGCTATTACTTTTGGGACTTCTGCAACTTACGTTTTTTCCGCAATCGGCCAAAATGTCGGAGATTTTTCCCATTGACTTATAATGGGGCTGCCGCAAATCCATGCTTTTCTGCACTTTTTTCTGCATTTTATGCAATTTATGCACTTTGTGCATGTTCAGCTTATGCAACTTGTGGGTTTTGAGAAAAAATTGGCCTTCTGCAGTTTTCCAGTTTTTTTATACGAGAGTTTGACATTTTTGCATTGGTGTGTATGGGGGGAATCCAGCCAATGGGGAGACTCCAGGCCTTTCAGCCATTTGTGCAGCTTCTGCCAATCAAGCACTGAGGCCATTTCAACAGTTTGACCAGTTTATGGAATTTAAAAAGTTTATGCAACATTAATAATTTATGCAAATGAACCACTTTATGGAATTTAACCAGTTTATGCATTTTAAAGTGTTTATGCAACTTAAGAGTTTATGCCATTTAGGATTCATGAATTTTAAAGAGTTTATGCAATTTACACAATTTATGCAAATTAACCCATTCATGCATTTTACCAGTTTACGCAGTTTATACAGTTTATGCAACGTGACATTTTATGCATTTTACCAGTTTATGCAAATATGATTATGCAAATTAAGCATTTTATGCAATTTAAACAGTTTATGCAATTTCTGCATTCGCTTCCCGCAATTCCGCAGTCAATCGCAATGGCGCAGCCATTGCATTTCTAGTTATTATTCCTCTTCCATCTTTTTCCTGATTTTCTAGAGCTTTCAGCACCTTCATGCTTTGTGCAATTTATGCAAGTTATGCATCAAAATGTTCCGCATGTTGAGGAGAAGGGTGCTATTACTTTTGGGACTTCTGCAACTTACGTTTTTTCCGCAATCGGCCAAAATGTCGGAGATTTTTCCCATTGACTTATAATGGGGCTGCTGCAAATCCATGCTTTTCTGCACTTTTTTCTGCATTTTATGCAATTTCTGCACTTTGTGCATGTTCAGCTTCTGCAACTTGTGGGTTTTGAGAAAAAATTGGCCTTCTGCAGTTTTCCAGTTTTTTATACGGGAGTTTGAAATTTTTGCATTGGTGTGTATGTGGACCTGTCGCATTAGTGTGTATGGGGGGAATCCAGCCAATCGGGAGACTCCAGGACTTTCAGCCATTTGTGCAGCTTCTGCCAATCAAGCACTGAGGCCATTTCAACAGTTTGACCAGTTTGAAAAGTTTATGCAATATTAACAATTTATGCAAAGTAACCACTTTATGGGATTTAACCAGTTAATTCATTTTAAAGCGTTTATGCAACTTAAGAGTTTATGACATTTAGGATTTATGAATTTTAAAGACTTTATGCAATTTACATAATTTATGCAAATTAACCCATTCATGCATTTTACCACTTTATGCAGTTTATACAGTTTATGCAACATGACATTTTATGCATTTTACCAGTTTATGCAAATTTGATTATGCAATTTGAAGAGTTTATGCAATTTCTGCATTCGCTTCCCGCATTTCCGCAGTCAATCGCAATGGCGCAGCCATTGCATTTCTAGTTACACAATGTTACCTTCTGTGGAGCCACCACCTGCAGGAGGAGCCATAAGGGGGCTGGTGCAATACGATTTGGGCAGCTCCAACTGCTGCCCCACGACCCGGCAACGGATAAGTGGAAGAAAATCGATGGATGGATTGATACACAGCACACTTTTGCGATATAGGCTACTTAAATTGATTGTTTGGGCTCAATTTTAAGGAGAGAACGAGAGTGAAATTTGAAGGTCCCTCCCCTCCTGAATGGACCAAAAAGCCTGACATTTTTCTGGTGTCAAACACAGAAAGCAGTAAACTGTGTGGCAGAAGACTTACAGAAGTCCTTGGATATACTTAACCTTACTGTCCACTGTGGACTCATTTCCCAGGGCTTAAACTTAGAAACAGCTTGGTTTTACTTGAACAAATGGAGACACTAGAACTAAGCCCAGTCGCTCCCCACAACAACAGTCCCTGGAGATGTTTCACAGGAATGTTACAAGGCTCATGTGACCCCTCCTATCAAACTTCCAATCAAGGTCTCAGTGCTGCTCATCTGATAGCACCAATACGTCTCTACTTTTTGGATACGATATCTCTCTCTTGAAGTTTCCATCATCTAATAGGCTTCCCCAGTATCAAACAAAGATAAGAGCAGTGGTTGCATATCACAAAGAAAACGTGAAGAGCATTTACAGTAAATATTCTCTTAAACTAAAGGCGTCAAGCATTAATACATACATTTTAGTCTATTTCGTCTTAGGACTGGCGTTTGAATTGGGAAACGGTGTATTAAAATCATTGCGGTTGTGTCATGATACATTCGTGGACTTTTTCAAATGCTTCTCACGCTCTGTGCTTCAGACTGTGTTCTCCGTCATGCTCTGAATAAACACGGCACAATTACAGGATGTAAATGGGCCTCTGCATACATACCAGATCTTTTTACAGTCGCTTCATTTCGCTGTAGGTCCATAACTGGAAACAGATGGGGGTGGTAGTAATATAGCCACCAATCAAATGACAACCATAAAACATAAACTAGAAGCTTTTACAACTATCCAAGTATATTTCAATCAGCCATTAAAAAACATGGAGCTTGAAATGTAAGTAAGGCTGATTTTGCGTATATAATGTTGTCTTAAAAGAAACATATTACCATTACTTTCATGGAACAAACTTACCTGAAATACCATGTTTATTTTAGCAGGTTCTTATTATTGCAGTGACTTCAGAGTCTTGTACCAGCTGCAAGGGATCTAGAGTATCGAGTAAAACTACTAGCATTCCCAGGGCTAAAAATGCTTTGGCAACATCCACTTTCACATGTCATTTGTGATTCAGCCACAGCACATTTGGCCACAACTGTAACACAAAGGTTAAAGCTTTTCTGACCTTAATGACAAAAGGAGCAAAGACGTCAACATCAATCTTCTGGGACTTTTTAGACCTATTAAAGCACAAAAGGTGGAAAAACGTCACCAGTGACCTTTGAAAAATTCACTCGGCTTCTCAAGCCAGAAGCGATAACCTACACATTAAAAAAAAAAGCTCCAAACAGCCACACACACGTTCTGACCTCAACATGCAAAGTAAGTTCTCCTGAGCTTTGTGCACGTGAGAAGAGGCTGTACGCTCACATGCACTCATGAACCTGAAGGATTTCCTGACCTACTGGCCTCATTTACGATGCTGTTTTTCTGACCCTTGACTTTAAACACAGCGAAATGTTAACTAAAATTGTATTCAGTGAAATTATACTTCAAGAATAAAAGTATAGTCCAATAATTGGTTTGGTTCAATAGCAGCATGTGTAAATCTACTGCGTCTGTATATCGCTTATAACAAATCAAATGACTTTGCCCAGTATTCTCCACCCAAAGTCTATAGATGCTGGGACAAGCTCTAGTCAGAGAAGTAGCACCTGAATCCTGAACTCAGATGTGTGACTCATTTTCCAAGTCATTTCTGGGACTAGTTATTTTCTGAGTAGCAATGACTCGTGACTCAAGTGACTCAACTTGAGACTCAGGCTCAGGCTAGAAGACATGGACCTGGACTGTGCAATTAATCAAAATTCGATTACAATTTCGATTATTACACCAAGCGATTATTAAAATAACATAATCTGATTTTTTGTATGTTTTTTTAAACAACAAAAGAATCAATTTTATTTTCATTATTTTCCCTTCGCATTTCATGTGCCATGGCTCAAAAACAAACTGCGCTGTGTGATGATGTCATCAGGCCGCACTGCTCAGTTTACTTGCGCAGGTGTGAGGGCTGGCCAGCACGGGGCAGGTGTGAAACAGAGACCTCTCCTTAATCGAGGCATTCTTGAAATCATTTGTACTTTTATGACTGTTCAAAAAACATAAAATATTCGGCATAGTTTTTTGATTAATAAATAAAATAAAGATATACTTTTTTTTTTTTTTAAAGGCAACAAATAATTGTTTTAATAATCGGGATTTCAATTATGACCAAAATAATCGTGATTATTATTTTTTCAATAGCAGCTCCACTTGTGGACAAAGGACTCAGGACTTAGACTGATTTAACTCTGAAGTCTTTGACACTAAACAAGCTTTTGGATTGTGGTTTAAACTATCAAGCTCCTCCCCCTCCCTCCTGATTGGACCTGACAGGATGGATCACAGGGAAAGCTCATCTCATTGGTCAACACAGGAGGATACTAAACTCTGATTAGGGGCTGAGATCTGGGAAGGAGGGACTTTACAAAATAATGGACATATATTATTGCTTTACATCAAAATGTAAGACCAGGTGGTTGATTTGGCACATTTTATAAAATTTGTCAAACATTTACACTTCCAGACTATTACTTTAACTTGGACAAAAACGCTTTGTGCTGCTCTCTGAAAGTCATGAAAAAAGTTTATGAACGCATCCCTGTGAACAGTTGGGATGTTAGGAAGGCGTTCGCAATGAGTTTGGATCAAATCTGAAACTTTATTTTATGTGCTCCTTTTGTTTGAACAACAAAACAAACAAAAAAGAAACAAAGTTATTAATGTTTTGAAAAAGTGTCATTTGGACATTTTGGTTTCAAGAATAGTCCTCGCCTGTAATTCATCCCACATTAAGCACCAATTCCCAGTGTATCATATTTAATTGCGTGTCCAGATGCAGTTGTATTATCTGCTCATAATGGCTACCCTTGACTTCCACATTTTTACTTTTTTATGTTGGGTTAATTTTATGATTTCCTCAAAACTGGAAGAAGGAGGCCCTGATGCATGAAAACATAAATCTCTCAGCGAGCACTCACTCCTTTATGATTAGCTTGCCTTCGCCCCTCATACACCAGAACCTCCCCACAGTTAGGGTCACCTCAAACTGCTCCTAATGCACTACTGCCCACACATGGGTTTCATTTTACTGCCCCATGTTGAGTAACTCTAGCAAATTTCTGCATTACTCATTTCTTGAAGTTGGTAATTCATGCCTACTTGGGTAATGTCTTGCTGATGTAATTGTTTATATGCTCCCAGCCCTCCAGGTAATTTGGGCACAATAAATGGTTGTGGGTCCCCAATAAATTTACAAAAAACATGTATATTTTACAACACTAGGGGGTAGATGAGATGACCTCAGAGTGTTGACTTAAGTTCGACTTTCATGGCAAGTGTAAGTGAGACAGTCACAGTTGGGTAAAAATTATCTGTACATTTAGGAAACACATGTAACGACTGGAATCCCAAAGGAAAATCTGGAAGAAAAATAAAGAATAGACTGCATGTAATTGCAGCATCTACTGGACATCTGGTAAAAGAAATTCTACAGCAAATAGCATTTGAGTAAGAACTAGTGTGGATTTACTTTTACTCTTCATATTTTGTTTTAGACATGAGTGAATTATAGCTTTTATAAACACCAACAAGCTTAAAATGACTGCGGGTTATTGTAGTGTTTCATGTTAATGAGTCCGTGTTGTGCCAAATAATTTGGCAAAAACGATGCAACTTTTACTTTCAATTATTTTCTTTGAACTGTACAGCACTGACCAGGGTCTTGAGTGACATGTTGCTCAAAAAAAAAAAAAAAATGTATGAAAAGAAAATATAACATTTCCATTGCCCCATAGTCTCGTCCACCATCTAGGTTCAAAATGATCGGCGCGCGTATTGACCGTAAATTAGCATTTGTCTCCATCTAGTGTTAGCACCGAAAAAATAACATTGCAAGCACTTTATTTTTATTTTATTTTTTTAAATGTACAATGCTTCTGTAAACGCTGAAAACTCATAAAAATGGTTGGGCTTCACTGAAAAGATGAACAAAAATTGTCTTTGGCTTATAGCCCAATTGGCAAAGTTACTGGCTTAAGACAAGCACAATGGTAGGCCTAATTGTTGATTGAGTCAGGGACAGACTATTTTGAGATACAGAATAAAGTTATTTAAAAGACTATTGTGATTATGGAAAGAGCAGTTACCTTATCTTGTCAAGTTTAAGTGCCGGATCAATGCAGTACGACCATTACGGGGTACATGATGGGGGTAATTTAAAGGGGCTAGATGCAAGTTGGCCATTTTGTGCTCACTACTGCCACCTCAGGTCATACGTGTAACTGCACCTTCTATATTAAGCTCGTGCATGACGTCACTTCGGACCCGACGTAACACCTTTTTGAGTGACAGCGCAGGATTTTAGAGGCAGTTGTGGTGGTGAATATGTCTGGGCTCATTCTACACCTTAGGACATTGTTGGGACATGTAGGGGGAGGAAAATACAAAAGTTTAACATTTTTAATCCCTTTAATGTTTCAGAACACGTATTAAGATAAGCTCAGATCATCTTTATTAAGGCAGAAATCCATCTTTAAGGCTTAAAACGTATGTAGCTATATATATATTTTTTTTAAAGCAAACAAACAGACCAATTTTCACACAATGCAAATACATGGCAATACTTGACTTTGGACAACACAAACACTACAGGTGCCTCGCTCTTCACCGCAATGTGAAAGTCGACACAAAGAGCGCGCCTCTGTTCCTGCATTACGATGACATACCGGTCATACCTCACCTGTGTGAATGAAACCAGCGGGCCACATGCTTGTTCGCAGTTCGAGCGTTTTCACGACGCGCGTCATTGCTTCGTGACCGTCCCGTCCAGCTGCTGTGGTTTGAGGGCTACGGTGCTTCAACAAAGGACTGACCCACGAGCTCGCCCCATGAGCAAAAGTCAATGATGGATTGATCGTTTGGGCACATTTTTAAACGGGACTCGGGAAGGTAACACACTTGTTTAGACTTTGCAGATAAATGGCAGAGGAATTTCTAAACGATTCCCTGCCAGACCTGAAGGAGCTGGAGAATAAAGTTGGGAGGAAAACCCCAGAGAGTCTTCTGAACTGGATGAAGGATGCAGCTGCGGATACTGAAGAAACGCTGCGTGGTGACGTCGATAACAGCAACATCAATGACGACATATCAGCGAAAATCACCAATTTAAAACAAGAAATGGTAATCCATTAAGAATATTTTTTAACTTGATTGAAAACCTATACACTATAGCTAATTCTGTTCTGCTCAGCCTGTTGTTCAGTGTAACCTGTACAACTTGTTTCTGGTAATCACCTTATTATTCAATGGAAAACACCAGATCCTCTCTGGCCTCATGAGCAGGTATCCATGATTATTGTTTGTAATGACAGACTGTCACATCTATACAGACACTCCTCTCCTCTGCCTTTTAATTTGCATACTATGGATCACAGTACGCCAATTTGTTCTAGCTCTCATAACCTGTTTGACAACCGTATGATTTATGCAGCTGACAGAAAAAGTGACAAAACAATACAACAATTCACCCATTGGTTTGCCATTTAAAAAGTACTCGAACGTTCTCAGATGCTGAAAATGCTATGACAATCTGCCAATACAATTAGTGTATTATTGTAACACTTATGGCCTCCGGCCTCTTCAGCTTCCAAATATTGTCAGTAAAAGCTCTCATTCCTTGTCTGTCCTCGTCACTCTCAACATGATCCTATAAGTCAACAAATCTGAGCATGGCTGATGCCAATGTAAACAAGTTGCGATTTGAATTTCCCCTAACATTGTGTTGATGACAGAGATGGCTGAGGTCCACTGATGTGCGCATCCTGCGTCAGCTCATAGCGGTGCATGAGGGCATAGAGGCCATGCGATGGCTGGCGGAGGAGCGTGGGGCGTCTGGGAGCCAGAGCAGCAGCCTCACAGGGAGTCTGAGCAGCCTCATCCCTGTTGACGAGCCTGGACTCTCTGTCTCTAGATACAGGTATTACCACGTGTAATAGAATCAATAACAATAATTGGGTTTTCTATACTGGTATAGAGGGGATGAATTCAGAATCGGCAGGGGTAGGCAACATCTGGCCCTCCAGCATGTATCCCCCAGATTGTTTTGAGAACTATAACCCTGTTGAAATACATATATAAAAAAGAAGCATAAAATATTATGAAGTCCTACGGGAGGACTCTCTGTCCCCCTTGTTTACAAAATACAGTCAAACAAAAAATTCCTTTTGTACAAAGCAATGATTGAGTTTTGGTCAATGGGGACAGCGTTTCCCCTAGGTTTACTTATATTTATTTATTTGTCCTTTATTTATCCAGGATGTAACTCATTGAGATTAAAAATCTCTTTTTCAAGAGTATCCTGCCCAAGATGTTACTGGTTTGACTGTAGGGGTTGGCCACATGTGCGCGCACTCTGCAAGGCAAAATATAGTGTTTTTAGAAATGTTAATATTTGCAACAATTGATTGTTTACATTTCTTATGATACATATAAGCCCGGCCCCACTTCTTGTGACTAGAAAGAACATCTTGCCTGCCTCTGGTAATACATGGAATACTTTTTATTGTTAGAATTGGCTTTGGTGCTCATTGTTACAATTCAATAGTCCAGGTATCAGTGAGCTTACAGAGAGATATAAAGGAGACCTTGAGAAGTTCAAAGTTGCAGCAAAGTTTTATTGCTTAGATGTATAAGAGTATACAGAGTTGTATTGAACAGGGAGTTTTCTGTGGAGTATGAGGATCCAGATGGTTGTGCAGTGCAGCACCTATTTCCAGATCTTGAGTTAGGCTTATGGTCTTGACCAGTACAAAGCATTAACCTTTGGTGCATGTTTTGGAATAATGGGGGAAACTAGTGCACCCGGAGGAAATACCCAGACATGATGGGGAGGAGCATGCAAACCCCACACATAAAAGCTGCTAGCCACTCAATCAAATTAATTGTTTGATTAAAGTCCATCTCATGTCAAAACTGTCAAGCTACAGCTATTTAGATAAAACAAAAATACAAAATGTAAAATCACTACTGTATGATTCAATAGGTATCACTGAACCAATAGCCTGTGTATTGTATTGAAATTTGCCTTGATCAACATGACATGGGATGAATAATAAATGATGTGCTTATCTTTCGATATAGGGACAGCCTGAGCAGCCCACATGATTTGACAGAAGACTCCGAAGAGCATTTGGATCTGCAGCTACACCCCACAGAAGTATCAAAGAACTATCTGAGCCCAGATTATTCCTCAGAAAGACGTTCTTCTGTTTCCTCTGCTCACAAGTTGGAAGTCAGTCCCTATCTTAGACGTAGACTAGAGTCTCAACCCAAGCACTTAGATAGAGGTGATCCTAATCCTATTAGAAGTGCTCTTCTCAGATCCAGCAGGGTTTTAAGACGAGAAGACAAACTCAGAATGAATTCATCCAAAGAAGATGATCTCGAGGAATCAAAAACTGAAAAGGAGCTTCCAAACGTTGAGGATCAAAGAACAAATAGAGACAAAATTGAAAATAGTGAGGACACAATGCTGCTGGTCTACGACACTCAGTGGTGCTGGGTAGACTCACAAGATGATGTGACTTTCTTATAGATCTATGCACATAAAGACATAATGGTTCAATTAATAAAGTAAATCAGTAATAAAGAAGAATGCGCTTCATTTGTCATTTTCCCTCCGCATAAGATATTGTATTGTTTTTATTAAGCCTTGTCTTTATCACTTGACTCTTATCAGAGTTGGGTAGTACTCAGGCACATTTACTCAAGTACATGTATTTAAGTAACCTTTTGGAGTAAATGTACTTTTGCGAGTAGTTATTAAAAAAAAAAAATGTTACACTGTGAGTAAATCTGAATTTTTATGCATAAAATAGATGTATTTTGTATACCTTATTCTTCATAATGATTTTTTTTATGCTTTATGGTATTTTCATTGAAAATATAACAATTTTCACATGATATCTTGTGTTGTTTCACATAAATTATGTCACAACTAAAACATGAATCAAACTTTTACCCACAGTTACTCAGTACTTACAGTACTCAAGTGCATTTTCTCCAAGTACTTTTTAAGTTATTTGGGCCACTACTTTTCGCTTCTACTAGAGAACAAATATTTCAAAGTGACGTTAATTTTACTTGAGTAAATATTTTTAGCTACTCTACCCATCTCTGAATATTATTTGAGGTTGTTTTTTTTTAACTAGTAATAGCCCCAATGTCTTTGAAAGCACCATTCGATTTTTTTCGTGACGTCATGATTCTGCACTGAAACCCGGAAGTTTCTCGCACCTGCTGTTGTTTCCCTTCGATTTTTGTTGCACTTGAGGCACAAAAAGACGATGTGATGAATCAGATATTCCACAAGAAAACATGGAACAATTTATTCTACGCGACCTCCTTTTGTTTTTCTTGGCAGCCGCAATATTAGCGGACGGTAAGCGACGAGCTAAAGTCAAAGGGATAAATCGGCTACACGTTGTTGTTGTCAAGATACATCTTGCAATGAGATAGCTTTAACAAGAAATTCTTGTGCTATTTATATGTACATTTAAGCTACATGCTCTACTTTTGGCGTGTAATTACAATTGTATGATGGAACTAAACGTTATGCTATACCGATGTTGTCTAATCGTCTCCCGCTGAGGGTTTGGTTAGCAAAACATAATATGTCATAACTCACTCGTAAAGGTTTATTGATCCGTGTTTGCATTTGTAGATGGGCTGGTGACGTTTGTGTCCGAGCTTGCGTCCAAACCTGCCCAAAAGTTGTCCAAGTACGGTTGGTATGGAAACGTGAGGCTGCAGAGGTTCCACATACCGGAGGAGACCGCAGTGGCCCGCTGGGTGTTCACAGTGACAAAACACAACAACTTCAACTGTGGCGAATATAATGTCTCAATGTAAGCCATTTGTTGCATACTAGTCTGTGGCATGAACCACGTGATCCCCAAAGAGACAGGCAGTTTTTTAATTGACAAATATATTTCCCCCCTAGATATCTACGATGGGGTGCACCTCCAGTAATAAATCCTGTTGGGACAGTGTTTCCCAAAGCCACTCTGTGGAGTCCCCCTTATTCCCTGAGTGTACCTGTGACTTCGCAAAGCTCCACTACCTTCAACCTGTCCACCCCAGCGCCTGGGGACTGGTTCATTGCAGCTCACTTGCCAGAAGATGATGGCCGCATACAGCAAAAGGTCTGTATTTTGTGGTCTTTTGAACTGTGTGTGTGTTCAAGCATTTAGAATATATTCACAAAAAGTAAAACCGGTTTTACTGGAGCCAGGAGCACATACCACTGTGAAGACGTTTTACCACATTCCTTTAGACAGTCTTGTTCAACTTTATCAGCCTTATTTTTATCTGTTGCTTATATCCAGATCTTGTCATGCTTCTTTGCTCTAACTAGTTTGTTCATCGATAACAAAGCATATTACACACAAGTTATTTTAATCCTATTTTTTGTTGTTGCTGTTTTCCCTCTCAGGGGTTTCCGTCCTGTTCCTTCTTCTTCCAGCCTCAGCTGTCCATCAGGAAAGCAGTGGATACTCCAGTTTTAGAGCAGGACACCACCCTCCAGCAGACCACTGGTCCAAACCAAGCGGCACGCTTTAAGTAAGACATTTTTTTACTCATTAAGTTTTGTCACATACATCTGCGTCAGCTAAATTGGCCTTTTTGTCTGCTCAGATTGTATGTGCCCGAGTTCACCTCCTCTGTCTCCGTGCGGCTGACCAACTGTTCATCAGTGGAGCAGAGTGACAGCTGTTCAGTGGTTCTCAGACTTGGATCCCGGGCTCTGCAGGAAGAGCCTCTCTTGGTCAATTGTTCTGGGACTCAGTGCTCCGCAACTCTCCCAAACCCTCCATGGGATACGTGGCTACAGGTTGTCGTGGAGACTAACCACAGCAACCGCACCGTGACATTTAGTATTGTGTCACACTACACAGGTTTGTTAAGCCCTTTGTTTATTACCACTAACTTTAAACCATATATCAACATCAACATTCTTTTGTTTGTTGGACATAGTGGGATGTAAGCCTAAAAGTGTAGGCCTTGCAATAGATGATGACATTCGGAAACTTCGAGGCGACAAAAGCTCTTCAAATTCAACCTCAGCTAAAAACAGCACTGAGCCTGTGAGCAATGCCACCTCCTCACTGACCCCTGTGTCAGCGTCAGCGTGTGTGTGGAACCTCGCTGTACTCAGTGAGGAGCTGGACGTCCTCTCTGTGCGATACACTCCTACCACTGGAGCCAACATCAGTGTCTCAGATAAACGGCCCACTCTGCTTAGCTACCCCCTGCACACAGCCACCACCGGGGGCACTCTCAACCTGCTGCTCAGCCTCAACACTGTGAGTACCTGCACAGCTCTACGTGAAAATCAGAACTGTTTAATTTGTTTCGAGCTGCACAAAATCTCCACAATTATTATTATTACAATATCAATAATGAGGTCTTGTCTGACAGAGGTGTATACGTCTCATTGCTGCTGACACGTCTCCAGACTACTACTATTTGCAATCCCCTCACACTTTCCATTAAGACTACATTTGCTTAGTTAAATAAAGGTGGAGACATTTTTTTTGTCCGGAGGTGATAGTGTACACACTTGAGTTTCTCTTCGCGCTGTTGTGTGCAGACTAATGGAACTCTGGGTAACGACAGCAGTGTGGTGGCCTGTCTGACTCCATGGGCTCCAGTCCTGGAACTAAACCACTCGGTGTCGTGCCAGACAGGTAACACACAGGGACAGCATCTCTAAGTTACTAAACATTGTAACATTAAAGTCCTACACTATGCTCTATTGCTGGGTTGCAGGTGACATAGGTAGGTAAAACTGGCTCCCGCCCCCCGCTGGGTCCAGTGACATCATCATATTCTAGAACCTGCAACCCAGCAATATGGGGTTTTACAACTTCATGTACTTTAGTCCCCTTTGGCTTGGTATCTTTGTAATACAAATAATGTATGTGTGTAGAGAGAAAGCCACTCCTTATACAAACTAAATAATGGACTACACTTGCCTTGCACTTTCCAAGCCTTTGTTAAGAAGTTTTTCAAAGCGCTACACTGTATTTATTAATAATTACTTTCATACTATGTGGTGATAATCTACTACTGGAGCCACAGTTGCCCTCGGGTAGATTGAAGCCAAACTGTCTGTGTCACCGGCCTCTTCAACCATCACCAACAACCACTCACTCTCTACATTCACCCAGGCGGTGGGTGAAGAGTCTCAGTCTAGTCTCTAGGCACTTGGTGAAAGAAAACTTAACTCGGAGGATTATCGTTTATCTGTGTGACATGTGGAAGAGGGAGAAAGACGTGCAAATGAAACAAAATGCCACTCCAGATTATTGATGAGGACTTAACATTTGAACATGGTTATAACCAGAAAAAAAGACATACTCATCATATTGGCTCATTAATGCCACACTGTGTAGCATTTCACACAATAAATAGAACTAGAAATGCAATGGCTGCGCCATTGCGATTGACTGCGGAATTGCGGGTAGCGAATGCAGAAATTGCATAAACTGTTCAAATTGCATAAATTGCTTAATTTGCATAATATAATTTGCATAAACTGGTAAAATGCATACAATGTTCAAATTGCATGAATTGGTTATATGCGAAAATCCCTATTAAATTGCATTATAGTGCTTTAAAATGCATAAACTGTTTAAATTCCATAAAGTGGTTAATTTGCATAATCTATTTTGCATAAACTGGTAAAATGCATAAAATGTCATGTTGCATAAACTGTATAAACTGCATAAAGTGGTAAAATGCATGAATGGGTTAATTTGCATAAATTATGTAAATTGAATAAACTCTTTAAATTCATAAATCCTAAATGGCATAAACTCTTAAGTTGCATAAACGGTTTAAAATGTATAAAGTGGTTAATTTGCATAAATTGTTAATATTGCATAAACCTTTATATTCCATAAACTGGTCAAACTGTTGAAATGGCCTCAGTGCTTGATTGGCAGAAGCTGCACAAATGGCTGGAAAGCCTGGAGTCTCCCCATTGGCTGGATTCCCCCATACACACCAATGCAAAAATGTCAAACTCTCATATAAAAAAACTGGAAAACTGCAGAAGGCCAATTTTTTCTCAAAACCCACAAGTTGCATAAGCTGAACATGCACAAAGTGCAGAAATTGCAGAAAATGCAGAAAAAAGTGCAGAAAAGCACGGATTTGCGGCAGCCCCATTATAAGTCAATGGGAAAAATCTCCGACATTTTGGCCGATTGCGGAAAAACCGTAAGTTGCAGAAGTCCCAAAAGTAATAGCACCCTTCTCCTCAACATGCGGAACATTTTGATGCATAACTTGCATAAATTGCACAAAGCATGAAGGTGCTGAAAGCTCTAGAAAATCGGGAAAAAGATGGAAGAGGAATAATAATAAAGAACATGAAAACCAATAATTGACTGCGGAAGAATTCCGCAGTCAATCAATAAAATGCAACCATTTATTTTATTACAGATATTTCTATTGCTGAAAATACCTAAAAAAAAAATTTAATGAATCCAAAATGTAACGCAGTGTGTCTTTAATGGACCTGTTCCAACTGGAGAAAATGTTAAACCCTCATGCCCTTGTTTTTATTCCAGCGTTGTTCAAAGGATACAGTGTCAGTGTGAATACAAGTGCGCCCAAAGCTGTGCTCCGACTGCCTTATCCTCAACCAGCAACATGGTACCTCACTTTGCAGCTCACTTGCAATGGGTAACTCATATATTTTATTAAATGAAGCGTTTAAGCACACGCATTTGAATGTTTATGTAATTGTTTAATAACATGTTTATTGTTTTCTTATCAGCACTAATTGTGGTAATGCATCAGTGGTTTCGGTTGTGCCAGAGGTGTTTGTGAGTGCCTGCGTTGAAGACTGCGGCACATATGGAGAATGTCGACTGATCAGATCCTTTACCTACCTCTACGCTGCCTGTAGCTGCAAGGCCGGTATGGACCACACTACATTTAGCAACTAATTCTTCGCTTTGCTCTTGACTTACTTGTTTAATATGCGTTGTTATGACCCATATAATATGCGTTGTTCTGATTGATTTGGTGTGTGTTTTTGTGTGGGCAGGCTGGAGCGGCTGGGGCTGCACTGACGGCTCCAAAGCTCTGTCCTACAGTCGGCAGCTGCTTGCTGCTCTAATGCTCACAATCAGCAACCTCTTCTTCATACCTGCCATCGTGGTGGCCGTGAGGCGCTGGTACATCACTGAGGCCTCTGTCTACCTCTTCACTATGTTCTTCTCCACGGTAGCACAAGCACAGTTTACTCGTCTTTCAATACGTTTTCTTCCTCCTTCACGACATACATTTTTCTATTGTTGTCTTTGCAGTTCTACCATGCTTGTGACCAGCCGGGTGTTACAGTGATGTGTATCATGGACTATGACGCGCTGCAGTACTGTGACTTCTTGGGCTCCGTCTGTTCCATCTGGGTCACTATTCTGTGCATGGCTCGGATAAAAGACACCTTTAAATACGTACGATACTGCACACACTATGCTTTCTTCCAGGATTGGACACTGTACCAATGATCTTCTTATCCTGTCTGTATTTAGGCTCTGTTTTTGCTTGGAGCGTTGCTGTGTGCCTTATCGATGCAGTTGGACCGCAAAGGCCTTTGGAACATGCTCGGTCCTGTTCTCTGCGCCCTGTTGATCCTTGTGGCTGCTTGGGTAAGACCAGTGGAGGAGATACTTTAATAATATACTAGTTTTGTTAATTTTGGTATTACATTGCCATAAATGAATAAAATGTTTGCTGTGAACACCATCGCTTTTTACATAGTCTCCATGTTCTTGTATATTTCTTTCAGGTTTATCGAGGAGTGAAGCGCCACCACTGCTACCCTCCTTCTTGGCGCCGCTGGGTGTTTTTCTTGCTCCCTGGTGCCCTATGCGCCCTCATTGCGGTCAGTGTTTTTGTCTTTGCACAGACGGAGGACAACTACTACTACACACATTCGATGTGGCACATCCTGGTAGCAGGCTGCGTGGTCTTTTTGCTGCCCCCTAAAGAGCAACAGCGAGAGCAAACGGGCTGGACCCAGGGCTTCAGCTGGACTTGGAGCTGGAGACCCCGGGTTTGTGGATACACGCTCTGCGAGAGTGGCAAAGATGAACTTTACGCCGTTACATAGGCAGAACACATCTGCTTGTGTTTTATTTTTTAGGATTTTTATTCTGAAATGTACTCTGATTAGGCATGACATGAATTCGGAATGTAATTGGGTCTTGTTTTCCACACTTTAGTACAGATGGTTGGCTGCAGAACAGACAAGAAGTCACGACATTAATGGCATTATGGGTTTCCTGATCGGTACCAATGTTGTCTTTTTGTCTGCTAAATTAGTCTGGCATTTTGCTGTTCACATTCTCATACTAAACCTGCTGAAACCTCTAAGGTGATTTTGCAACAGATCACCCGACTGACACTTGACCTCATGATGTGACGAGGCCTGTGCGCATATTGTACATATTTTAACTCGAGATGAAAGAGGAATGTAGTATTTATTCTAAAAGGAGGGGGGGAAGCACTTTACTATAAATCCTTTGCTTGGGGCTCATATTGGTAAAACATGTGTCGTCAGTCTCATATTAGTCTCTTTGAGTCTATAATGTTCTGCCATGTTTCTTGATCCTGCTCATGTTTTGCCCAATCCTTTGCACCAAATCTATGTACATATTATTTTTTTTTTGCTTGTCTTGTAATTGTCACGTTTTCGTTAATCCTTTCTGATGCACTTTGATTCAACACACAGGGCCCACTTCTTAAATATGCAGTACACTCCCATGAACACTATTTGATTGTACTCACACAGGGTTTTTTTTGTGCCTCTTTTTCATGTACGTGCTTTTACCCCTTTACCCTGTATGTAACCTTGACCAAATACTGTCTTTTGTAATGGATTTGTTCTAATCTGGACTGTACCTAAATGTATTACTGATCTAATTTGCACTGTCAGTACAATCACCCTTTTGCCTTTTTAAGTCCCTGATCCATGTGTGGATGTTTGTGAATCCGACTACTGTACTGTATGTCCACTGTGTCCAATATGATTAAAATTGGTCTGTGAAATTTATACCAATATTTATGAATGCATTTAAGCTATGAAAAATAAATGTGCTGTATGGAATTGCACTGAGTGAGCTCCTACAGTTGCTCGGGTTGTTTTGTTCTTTCATCGAGCACTAAGTGGATGGGAAACGGAGGGAAGCGGATTAGGATAATCCCCAGAAATATGAAAGTGCTGTTTTGAGGAGATGAAATGCATGTTCACCGTGTGTAATGTGTGTAAGGACTGGCTTCTTTTATGTTGCCTCTATTTGCAAATTTCATCAGGGCCAACAGCACAAACCGAATGACACATTATCAGTTTTACATAATTTAATATAAGAGAAAATAAGTTATTTTTTAGTAATTGTGTTAATTTTCAAAATATTGGAAATTCTCTCATTTCTGAAGCTAATTTTTGTGGAATTAGTTTTCAAATTGTGTATAGCAGCATTACTGTAGTGTGTTTGCATATCGCAGTGTCTTTGAAGCAAAAGGCTGCTGTTACTACTTGTTTCCAGTAGAGGGTAGCAAAGTAATGAAGTGAACTCGATTCTGATTTAGTCATTTTTATTATCTAAATTCACACTAAGTACCAGTTTTGAAAACCACTACTCTTTGTAAAACTGATAACAGCAAAAGTAATGCATGCATTTGGGTTTTTATTGAATTTAAAAGAGGAAATGCCTTGAAACAAACAGAAAACATGACTGTAAGTGAGCTTCATAGTCTGAAATGCAGATGCAGTTTGTTTGAATACATTGTGAGCTGTGGTGTGCCTTAAATTAAACTGTGCATTCTGTCTGATGATATTTGTCGAAACAGAAAAGCCTTGTTGCTCTGATGAACACCAGGTTTTCTGTCCAGGCCTCGTCAGCTCAGTCACTCCCTGCCTGTGGGCCTTTGGAGCGGCTGTCCTCGGCAGAATGAGACGCAGCCTGAGCCGGGGAGGGGCTCGAGTGTCGCTGACGCCTCACAAACGGAAACACACTGGAATAAAGACCAGAGTAAGGGATCAAACCAGGTCAGAGAGGGAATACTGCCGGTGTGGCTTAGTACATCTAAAAGTTCACCTTTTCTTTGTCTCCTGAGGCAATATTGCCTTGGACAGCATGCTTTTGTAAAGGTCAGACTTAAGATATCTCGGATATGAATCCTAAATAAATGCATCACATTAGCAAGGTCATCTGATAAAGCAAAACAAAAAAAAACATTATTTGTCCCAAACTCAGACCTTCTTCATCAGGAAGTAGATGTGCATCTGTGCATCGTCCATGACGAAACGATGTGGGTGTTTGATGCCTTCTAAAGTTTTGTCCATTGTTTTACTGTCGATGTTGACCCAGCGAGCGGCTCCAGGGGCCAGAAAATTTCTACACCAAGAAACAAAATTAAAATGAACAATGTTCCTACAGGGACCTTTTTCATGCAGTTGAAACAAATTGTGTAAACTTACTTATAAATCTCTTCCACTTTCTCGACTATCTTTGAACTTTCCCCATGTCTAATTGCCTCGCAGGCCAGCCAGAAGCACAGGTTCTCAGCTAGAAAGAGCACAGAGTAACGAATGATAAAAATAGTACACTAACTTTTATAACTTCTTCAATTACTTTCGCCCCCTTCATCAATTCGGGAGTTACACTGGCTTACTCTCACTGTTGACAACAAGTCTTTTTTCCACTACCCTGTTTCTTCCATTGATCACCGCTGGGTTTTACGTTCATCACAATAACAAGATGTTTATCTCCTGAACTCCCAATAGATTGAAAATGTCATTATCACAATTACAAATACTGCAGCCACATGGGGTCACGGGCAGGACAATGGAGAAGGCAACAGACCAGCACTTTGTTAGGTAAAAGGTTTTGCTAAATTCACATTGTTTGTATATTTGCTATCATACTTTAGATGAAAAACACTCAGAACCCTCATAGAGAGCAGGTCTAAGAAAAGGGATGCCTTCTGTTTGGTTGAGACATTGCCAATGATACCTAAAGATTTATTTATTTATGGTTTATTTGGTAGGGACAGTGCAAGTTAATGAACAAGCCACACCGGATTGTAGCCATAGGCTAATTTTCATCTGTCGTCCCCCATGCGCACTCTCAAACACACTCTCATACATCCTGGCCTATTGTACATGTTTTTAGTGGTAGGGGAAACCGGAGTACCCGGAGGAAACCTACACAGACACGGGGAGAACATGCAAACTCCACACAGAAAGGCCCCGTCCTTGGTGGGAATCAAACCCAGACCTTCTAGCTATGAAGCACAAGCACAAACCGCTGTGCTACCGTGCCCATGATGCAGCAGCGTTTGGTTAGAAACACAATATCAGTTTGGCTCAAATAAAATATTAAGTTATGTGGCTTACAATATCTCTGTTATTACAGTTAGAAGTGGATGATTACGTTTCTAAATCTGTCTACATTGTACTCTCAAAATCTGAAAACAACATCAGATATAAGTGAAACTTTCTAAACATCTCTTTCTCATACCACTGAACTCTTTCTCCAGATACGTCATGAACTCTTGTCGTCCCATAGTGTCGCTGAGCAGCTCCATAAAGCTGAAGCTCCAACGCTCCACTCTTAGGCGTGTCGGGATCGGGACCCTACACACACCCAAAAACTTAGTTTAGAACTTTTCTTATTCTTAAATGATTAAAAGGTACTTAGATATGGTGTAGACATTTCATCAACTACTATATGAAAAAAAAGTAAAAGTAAAATTACAATTTGACTAAATATTGACAAAACTAATAGTATTCTTTGTCAAAATGCGATCTCTAAAACTAAATATAATAATTTTTATTTGTTGTCAGAATGAACTCTTTTGATAAACGTGTGCTTTGAGTTGTTTTTTTCTCTCTTACGATTCTGCGTTCATGGTCCAGTGAGCGGTGTCGTCGGATATCCAGGGGTTACTGGGCAGACAGCCTTGCATAATGGGGTCGTGGTTTTGGTACTGCTCACTGTACTTCACAAACCTACACATCGACACATACGCACGCACAGAAAGTGTTATTGTATTACTGCAGCAGATCATAGTATTTAATGGCCACTAATTCCAACTTGCCTCAGGAAGCATCCATTAGTGGCTTTTATAGTAGAAGCACTAAGCCTTTGCCTTTGAGTGTGAGTTACAGACCGTTGGGCTCTCTGTACATTAGTGATAGTAAAGTGTGTGTGTGTGCGTGTGTGCGTGTGTGCGTGTGTGCGTGTGCGTGTGCGTGTGCGTGTGCGTGTGCGTGTGCGTGTGCGTGTGCGTGTGCGTGTGCATGTGCGTGTGCGTGTGTGTGTGTGTGTGTGTGTGCCTGTGTAGTGGACAGACACATCAGACTGACCCTTCTAGACAGATGGATGACTTGACACGGTTGCGGCCTAAGGCTCTTCTGCAGGTTTCTATCTGTAAACAGCACAAATGTGTATAAGTACAGTGTGTAATATGTAGGTTATATTCACAATGTTCTGCAATTTCACGTCATAATTACAGTAAGTAAATCAGTGCATGATATCCAAGTCAGTCAACCCCAGAGGAAACTATGGCTAGATACGTAGCTTACTACTACTGTGTGTGGAATGAATGAAGGACAAATCCCCTACACTCTGTGAAGCGCGATGGGTGACTTGTGTCATGTGAAAAGCGCTATACATAATAAACTTCTATTCCATTAGCAAGCAAAGGGCCTTACCTCTCTTTTGTAGTAGTCACTGTTCTAGTTCTGTAAGAAAAATACACAAGTAAAATATTGCATGTTGCATTAAATTCATTTTGTTGCAGTCACATTGATGTGATGCAGATGCTCTTTACAACAGTAATACCTATGAACTCAAAAAGTGTCTGACGGTAAGGTTAAAAACAATGTAATCCTTTTTTTTCAAAGTATTACCATATCCTAATGTTTTAATCCTACAGACAACTCTATGGATGTTAGAAAACATTGGATGTATAAAAAGGTGTATAAAAGGTGGATGTATAAAAGGTGTTGCTCTGCTTGCTGTGCAAATAAAAGTTCTAAAAAGTTGACAATACTGTATGCAATCCCTGGAAGATTGAAAAATATGATTCTATTTTGCAATACAAAACATATTAAACACTTACTTGTGAATGATTGCAGCAGCAAAAAGAAAAAAATAGGAACATTTAGTTCAGGATGTTTCAAACTCAAGAAAGCCACAAAAAAACAACATGACTGACCAGTGTCATGCGAGTGCTGCAGCTGCTTGGTCTCTCCAGGCCCATGTCCAGAGCATTAGGAGCCCCGGGCTGAAAATTACATGTAATACAAAGTTACTATACATTTTATACAATATACTATGCTGTTGGCATATTGTTTATGTGCGTGTGCCTTTGGAGCACAGCACTTAACCAACTCAGGCTTTTCCACTCCACTGCCTCTGACTTTTATTCCCAAGTTTCTCTTTCTTTTTATCCATGGCCTCGTCCCTAATTCATAGAAGCACAGCGACCTGTCCTCAGATCACCCTGTTTTCTATTTTATAACACCTATTCAACACCATATTTGACCTGTGCATATCATAGTGAACACAGAAATGTATTAAATAGGATTAGTTCTATGGGGGGCAGGAATTTATTTGTAAAGCGCCTTTCAGACATGATCATAATGCACTTCAAAAGGGGCAATTTTTCCTTCACTCCATGCACAGAGGTAAGCTATGTATGTCACCACAAAGAGGTATCTTTGGGTTGGACAGAAGCAGGGCTGCACATCTGCACCAACCATTCACTCAATCACACGCCACTCGCTCAGGCCATGGTCTTCTCTCACAGTCTCTCACCACTGTTTAGCTTCCAAGATCCTATGGAATCAAGTATTCTCAAGGTGGTATGGCCACAATTTAATTTCAATGTCATTTAGTTCCTTTGCCTCTTGTCTGCCCTCTCCTCTCCTGCAGGCGTTTCACAGGATGAATTGAATATTTTATGGTGGATGTGGAGAGAGCTGCGGCTAAGCATTGGTGGGATAGCTGCTGTTTCAGTGCCAGCATTACCACAATTATGTCTCACAAACGGTGACAGTGGACATACCGGTGGTCTGTTGATCAGCCAGTAAGCCTGCTCTTGGCATTCAGTAACAATTCGATCGGCCTTTCTGCGCTGTTTGGAAGCTCTGAAACAAAATGACATTGTTGGTTGCCCAGGTATTCATTTTTGTACAAAAGATTGAACAGAAAACTATATAATACCTGAGTTGTTCTCTTGCTTGCATCACAACAAAATCCCAAGTATGATTGATGCGTTTGTGCAATACGCTGTATCGCTCCTAAAATGTAAAAAATTCCAGCACAGATAAACACTAAGGCAATAATATAGCCCTTTGTGTTATGATGTTGGCAAGTATAAACTTAAAAGGACTGCAGAACATGCCCCAGTGTGCCTCTCAGTATAACAGTTGAGTTGAGTAAAGCGTCTTGTCGCAAAAATAAAAGGACATTTATAGATTTGTAATAATTATATGATGATTCCAGTTGTTACTTAAATGAAATACAATTTCATCAGTAAAAAACTAAAGAAAAACAAGAACGCACCTTTTCGTACTCCATAAGTTCACCTTGCTTTCGTATGTTCTTTTTGGCTAAAAATATTGCTGGTAAAGAAAAAAAAAAGAAAGAAAAAAAATGTAAATATATGTGAATGCATTCAATGTGTGACATGATTTAATGCATGCTTAAGCCCTGCAATGTGTCCCAGGAAGTCCTCAACATGTTATGCAATGAAAATAAGTAGGACATTATTTTTCTCTCTATATGAATCATTTCCGCGCCGAGTCCTACCATAGTCCAGTTCTGAGGCAGGCCACCGGGTACTTGTCCAGAAATAGGGTGTCTGAAAAGAAGTGATACTTTTTCTTAACCAGTGAGGAGACTAATCTCAATTTAAGTCACTTAAAAGTGGTGACATATGGTTTCGGAATAAGAATAGTGAGTTTTCTAAAAATGATGGCAGATGGGACAAGAGTTTAAGTGTCTACTGCATAACCATACCTGGAAGCGGTAAGGTGATTCATCGGGCCTCAACACGAGACATCTGGGCTCCTTGAGTGGATAAATATACCCGTATTGGACAAGAAAGCCACCGAGATGTAAAGATTCTGTTAAACAATAATTCTCGCATTACTGCTGAATTTGATTACCAACACAGCACTGAACACATTTAACACCTTTTGCTTCTGTCTAATACACTGCAAATGAGCAGTTTACTGTGAGTTCTTTTCAGCGTTTACAACTTGTACTTTTTTGCTACTTACACTAAATGTATTCAATATTTTTCAACATGACAGTTAACATATGAGATACTAAAAACTCTGGACAAATATAAAAGCTAGTCACACCTTAGTTTGTATCTCTTTTAAATGCTGGGTTGCCTTTTGAACATCTCTAATTTATTTTAGGAAACCCTGTGTCTCCTGAGGTAGACTCCCAAAGGAGATAGTAATCAAAGGCAGACCAGGTGACTTAATCAAACCTCAAATCCTCAGGGAATAATCTTATTCCTGTTTACTGGAAACAGCCAGCACATGAGAGCATCGCAACCATGTCAGCAATACTATATCCAAGCAACACGCAAGCTACTCCACATACAATACAAATGTTCTTGTACAAAAAGCTGCACAAACATGCATATGAAAAGTTGTAGATACCTTCTTCATTGATGTTGTACTTCTGTATCAACCAGTCAATGATATCTCTGCCTATAGAAATAACCAGAAAACATCGGGTCTTAAACTTAGACCACTCTGTGCACTTTAGACAGAATTCTGTTATTGCATTATTCATAGCCACTGGGACGACGCTGCAGAAAGCAGGACTGCACTTTTGTACACAGTCAAAAATGTAGTAACACACGCACCTGTCATGGCGTGGGGTATAACAGTGATTAGAAGCCTTTGGTTTCTCATCTTCATGCCCATGTCTGGATCCTGCATGGCTACTATCACTCTCTCCATCTAGAGGTGGGAATATACCAGGTGAGACATTAATAACAGGCATAATAAAATTGAGGCTGTATAGTTCTTTGAATTATGGTGGGCTTTTCAAAATTATTTTGAGCATTATTTCCATGTCAATATGCCAATATGAAAAGAATAATATTTAAAAGTACCTTTTGAAAGCATGCCATTTGTTCACGGTGCCACCCTCCTTTAGCCAGAGTGTTTATCGTCATCTTTCTTTCAGGATGCTCGGGATGTTTCCACGGGATGGCAAAGTGCAAGAGTGAACTGTCCCACGGCTGCGCGGTCACGAGAAGGCGCACTAAACGTGCGCGTCCCCGTGTAGATTAACACGGATTATTCCTACAGTACAATGCATTTTCTGTGTTATGTAGGGATATTACAATTGAAAGCATTAGTTTACTTCATAAAAGCATATCGTCTCTTATATGTTTCCATTTGCATTGTGTTCATTCCTAAAAAGAAAACAAAAGGATTTGTAAATTTGTAAAGGATTCGTAAAATAATATTGCAACTTTATATTGTCCAATGTTTCCGTTGCTAGTCTTCTTGAAAACAATTTACATATAAAATAATATTCTGGCTATTCTGTCCCTCACGGGTACTCGTACAAGCAGGAAGTGGCTCCGCAGTGAACTGAGAGCATCCTCATTGTTTGGGCAGGGATTTAGTCATCACAGAAATACATTCTCTTTATAAAACATCTGTATGTGAAGGTAAGAGCTTCTTTATCATCTCTTTCGATGCACAGGAACATAGTTATAGCTCTTTAAACCAGTTAGCAAGTAAAAGCCGCTTTTTAGCTAGGAAACTTCGCTAGCTCAGGTCGATGATGAAAGTCCAGTACACACCACAGACTGCTGTTAACGGAGCTCTTTCTAATCTTGGTCGAATCTGACGGCTTGTCAACAAGTCTACCGCAGCCTCTCTGTCCTACAAACTACAGAGAAATACTTTTGAAATAATTAGTTTTCATATTGACTTGCTCTTTTGAATAATGTCACTCATGTGGTAGCCCTCACTACTATGTTAACGGCGAACTAATGTTTGAAGTTGTTTTTAGTTTCAGTGGCGATGGGGGATATTCGACAGTCGTTGCTTCCCCGGGATGTTCTGAGTGCAGCCAAAGAGTTGCTGTATCACCTGGACATCTATATCTGTAACATGGTGCAGTCAGGACGACAGCCCCCTCAGGTGGACGCCAAAACTGTGGACTTGGTGGAAGAGTTTATTTTACATGTACCCAAAGACAGGAGCACTCCAGTCAGGGTATGGGAAGCTGCCATGAAAACCTTATGTTTAATCATGTCTTGGTTGTAAATGTTGCTGTTCATTTTAGAGAATGAGTGCTCTTCAGGAGCTCCACCTGCTGGAGATCATGTGCAGCTGTTTCCAGGAGCAGAGCCGGGACACAGTCCGACAACTTGTTTTCTCAGCCCTCTTCAGTCTCCAGGGCAACCAGGCAGATGAGAGCCGTATGGCCCTGTTGGGGAAGCTGGTGTCTATGTCAGTGGCAGTGGGAAGGATTCCTATTTTAGAGTGTGCTGCGACATGGTTGCAGGTATATTACAACAGGATATAGGTCCATTAATCTCAACACTCGCACTGTTCTGCAGAGTTTGACTGCATCTCATTTACAGAGAACCCACAGAGTGTACTGTGTACGCTTGGCTCAGGTGTTGGTAGATGACTACTGTAGCCTTGTGCCAGGTTCAGTCCCTACCCTTCAAAACATTCATAGTGCCAGTCCACGCTTCTGCTGCCAGTTCATCACTGCTGTGACCACTTTGTATGACCTCTCCACAGGTTTGTTCGGCTGTTCACTTTTTAAAATCATCTTCTGCTCTTTCATTAAACTATTATCTTTTCAGATGAATTAACACCTCCTTTAGAACTCCTTAAGATGATTGTGTCTTGGATCCAAGAGGACCCTCGTCTTGTCCTGATCACGTTTCTAAACACGCCCCTCTCCAACAGCCCACCCGCTAGTTCTCTTGATGTCACTCCGTTGGGAGGATTGGTTCGTTGGTGTGTCAAAGCTCCTCTTGTGTATAAAAAAGACAAGAAACCAGTGATTGTCAATGGGAGCAGTGAAAATGAGCAAGAGGCAGGATCGCTTTTTTCTGCACTGCACTTAAGTGTGCTACAGGTATGTGCCCTTTTTTCTATCTAACAGTCAAGCTTAACAACTGTACTAATGTGTCTTCTTTATGTGATTAAGGTCCTTATGCTCTTGCCAAACATCTTAAACGAAAAAGGACTATTTGGTCGCCTGGCATTGCTACAAATTGAGTCTGTGGCTGCATTGACATCTGACCTCTCGAGACTATTGGATCAAGCAGATAAACACACACATGTGACTTCTGATGAAACACATGCTGCATCTCAACTAGCCCTGGACCGTCTGGCACAGTCTCTGCAGGTGGCTATGGCCAACCGAGCCCTTCTCTGCTCCAGAGGTAGGAGACAGTTTGATCGGATGAATTAAAATATATTTGTTTATTGGTTTGAGTTTCAGTCTGGTAGTTGTCAAAGAGAATGATACAGTATAGATTGAGCAGTGACCAGTTACCAAACCTCTATCTTTGATTCAGACTAAATCTCATATCATTTTGTTTCTTTACAGAAGACCTGCGCGCAATTTGTTCACGCCTTCCTCACAACAAGTAAGCATCGCCGCGTGTTGCTTCTAATGCTGCTCAATTAGCAATTCCACCTGCTACAATTTCTCACATTTTATTACCTTCCACAGCTTGCTGCAGCTCGTCTTGTCGGGCCCAGTGATGTATTACAACAACATCCACACTCCCCCCTTAGCCTTCAGCCCACACGCGCCTCTCTCTCCCATTGCCTCACTCCCGACACTCCCAGGACATGCTCCGCACACACCTCTTGCCCCCCACCCCTCTGCCCATCCGCAATACCCAACACAGCCTTTCATGACCGGACTGCCATTCCCTTACAGACCGGGCCACTAAGGACTTTACAAATGTGTTTTATACGATATGTAGATAGAAATGTGTTTGTGAAACTGAGAGCCAGTTGACTGTGTGGTTTGCCTTCTGAGCTAGTTTAAATGATGTGAGTCTGAGATGTTTGCTGATTAAATATTTTTTACCTCACTGTTGTTTTTCTTGAAACAGCCACATGTTGTCACTTATGCATTTTATCAAGCCTAAAAACTGGTTCATTGAGAAGTGGAAAATACTGTGTTGCCTTTTTTGGATATTTATATGCTATATATATATATATATATATATATATATATATATATATATATATATATATATATATATATTGTATATATATATATATATATATATATTGTATTGTGTATATTCCTGATGCAATGTTGTTACACACAATTGTGATCACTGTCTCTGAATAACACCAGTGATTTACAAGGGAGTATGCAGTGGTTCAAAGGGCCGCTTAGAATGAACAATGGTGTAAGTAGTCAAGTACTCAAATTGTTCATTTATAGTAAAAGATACAGATATAAAAAGTATGAGATGAAAATTATACTTAAGTAAAAGTATCATACACAAAGTCTAGTTTTAAAAGCCTCCATATCTGACTTGATATTGTTTGCAAAACTGTTCTTCAGTTTGATTAAATAACCAATATTTATACAGCCCTGTGAGGCAAGAGCAGTTGTGATATCGGGAAGAATATTGCATTGAAGGAGGCGGTCCTTTGATTTCATTCTGATTTTGCCCCTGGTGCAAATACAGTGCAGTGTGGTGTACTATAGAGGTTTGGAAAAGATGGCAACATGCTTTTAATAACCATATCAAAAGCAGCTGTATCTGCACAGCTACAGAAACCTGAAATACAGTGTTTATAGTATACACACTGTATTTCCACTGTTGTGCTCCTAAATTTGCTTTGTCCTCTCAAAAAGTCAAATTGGGCTCAAAAGCAATTTGCATTTAATTCAAATTGTATGGCATTTCATTGAATAATAGAAAATACAATGAGGCCATGCTTGTCTCATGTATTCTTATGCTCACACAATGGCAGACATTTGTCTTTAGCATTCTCATAGCAAGCCCTGGGTTGTGGTGACCACGTCACACCCAAATGTACTTGAAGCAAAAATAAATAAAGTATTAGACACAGATTTGGAAAAACTATTGAAAGAGTTAAATGTGAAATAATTGATCTTTAGATTGTTATTTTCATGTTTCTAAACCACAATTCAAAATACTTTTAATCCAGTTAATAAATGTAATGTAGAGTGGAAAGTAAGATACCCACTCTCAAATATATTATAGTAAAAGTAAATAACTATTCGTCATTAAAGTAGTTAGGTGTTACTTTCCACCATTGAGGATGAATGCATATAGAATACTGAATATAGTGGCAGTGCACGCTAAGATTGAGGCCAGTGACCAAAAGGAATACTGTGAATGTTAGGAACATTCACTCTGGGTAATTGTAATGATTTTGTGGAATTAATGTCAAACTTGATTTGCTACCTGTCAGCATCTCAGCAGCCCATCCAATGACAAATTATTTGTCAATGTTGAGATAGTTCCAATCAGCGTCAACTGGACTGGGTTGTTTGAGTTGAGGACATTTTGCTTCAATCAGAAGCTTTGTCTCATGATTGTCTCATGGTTGTCGCTGGTGGATTTAAACTCTGACCACTCATGGCTGAGTGCAACTGCACAAGAAGTGCAATAGATGTGTTAGGTATCTGACCTCAGGAGTGGCCAGAGTTTTAATGGACCTCTTGCTTGTGTGTTCAACCAGTCTGTAAAAGTAATTGTTGCTGGTGAATGTTGTGAAAACCATGAAATGAATAAAGGACAGTCGTCTGAAGATCAGTGTTTAGAGGTTTATTTTACACCATTTTCTTGCTTTCTTTTTGTTTAAATACATAGACAATTGATTGTAGGTCATATCAAAACATTGACATTCTGGCATGACATAACAGACTAGCTGAAGTGACTTACAGGACACATGCAGAGTTTATATGCTCTGGCTAGGGAAAAGGCAGAACAATAGTGTGAGGGGCTTAAACAGTGTGTGTGAGTTGTGAAAGGAGTGCTGCTTCAGGGACAGCTCAAGAGTGGGAATTTGTGACGCTCACATTTAGAGTACAAGAATATGTTTCTGAAAATAGAGGCAAAGCATCCTATACGCAATCAAACTAATCCAGTTGACAATATTTGGATACATTGCTGCTATGTTGAAGGGCTGGTTAAAGTTACTGATGTGTTTCTGGTTCATAAATGTGGTCACAAGAAGGACAAAGGAAATGTCAATCCACAGTACATTCAATTGTTGAGGATGGTAGTGCTTCTTCTGAATGTAATACAATGGGTATTGTACAGCTGCAGGCAGTTTTTTTCTGCATTATTTTGCAGTTTCGAGTTCTTGCTTGACCCTTGTCCTATAAACCCATGACTGCTTGTGTAGCTAATGTTCTCCATCTCTCAGTGCTCTGTCTCAAGCCAACTTAAGTGAATACGTAATCAAAGATGTCAGAGCACACTGGAGCCAAGCCCAATGCTCTGTTTGCAGGCAGATATCATATCATATGTGTGCAGGAGGCTCATGTAAAGATGCTTCACGAAGCCTTGTCTGACTTCATGGCGACTGAGAATTGCATCATCTGTTACACATTTAGTTGCTTACTTACACCTGTCCCATACTATTGATTAAGTGATAGAGTACAGTGAAGTAGTAATAGTAATTTATTCAATGACAAGTACTTTAATAACTCACAAAGCAATAGTTGCTATAGCAACAAGGGATGAAAAGTAGATATGGTACCAACGGTGCTAATTTGAACAACTTTTTGTCAATTTTGTTTGCCTATTTTATCAGTATTATTGAAGAATATTTAAAAAATCATTGGTAACTAGACTTGCTGTAACTCGTTCTGTACAGTTGTAAGCTGTGGAGGCTTAACAAAGCTATGGGTGGGACACAGATAAGAATATCTTTTCTGCGAAACTTACTGTTGCTGCTGGGTGGTGATTCTTTAGAAATGGCGGCATAAGGTCAAAGACTGTAAAAGATGCATCAAGTGTGGAAATGAGTGACTGATGCATCAAAGCTAGTCAAAAGAAATACCTGAATCAATTGACCTTTATTCTGATAACAATGTTAAATAGAAATAAATACATATATAAATGCACTAGATTCCATTGTAAAGTCAATTGCATAAGAGATTCATGTATCGTAGCGTCATAATATTTCATTATACCACAATGTAAATGGCCCATGTCATCCTTTTCAATAACAGTCTGTGCAGTAGCAGCTGTGTTGTGAAAGGATGAAAACCAAATCTCACTCAGGGGAACAGAGGAAGTTCAACAATACACACACATCTTATTCCCATATTACCCATCACTGAGTCTGATTATGGTGCGGCTTTACTAAGTTTGTTTCCTGACAATGTTAAACTTTATTTACGTCGGATTAGAACAATTCACTGATTACAGAGAGACCCTGACGTTGATCATAAACCAAGCTCACATCCTGCAAAGTTTAATCTCATAATGGACTTTCCCCCACAAAATAAACAGACCAGACAGAGCAGTTACACTGAGACTGGGAAACACTGGGAAACTTCACCTAATTTTGACCCTTTCACACATAGCACATACTTAACTAAACTAAAACTAAAGATTTCAGGTCAGAGGCTAAAACTATGGTGGTTTTGCAAAGTTCTTTTGTCCACCCATCTTTAGCAGCTGCAAATGTTACTCACTCCTGACCCTGATTCAAACACAGGTTAGTTTCTGTTGGCCCATATTAGTCTTGAAACATGGTTCTAGGAAATGGAAAGTTAAATATTTTCTGTGCCTGGTGGTTGAGACAAATGTGAGAGGCAAATTTTCTTAAATGGTTTAGTCGTCTCCAACTGTAGAATGCAAACCTAAGCATTTCAGAGTCCAAATAAGACGGGTGAGCGGTTACACACCTGTCTCTCTCTCTCTGCAATAGACGCACACTGTGGAAGGTGTTTTAAACAAAGCAGTTTCATCGCAAACATACAGTTAACAGACCAGTGTATACAAGACAATATTTAAGACATGAATTAGATTAAGGTGTGAGAAAGGGAAAATACTGCGCTCATTTAGTCTCCTCTGGGGGATCTTGCATTTTTATCCCAACTTCACTTGAAACTAGGACAACGGCTCGCAATAAAAAAGACAGCTGAACTTTAAAGTCACTGAATTGCTTAAGGCCTTTATTTAAATGAAGATACTGTATCAGTCTACTCTGTTTGATATCCACTAAGCAAAGAAATATAAAAATATATAGTATATATCTTTTTCCTCCATGCTCATGTCCTCTACCACGGAGTCTGTGCAGTATATTTGCTGTTCTGAAAACTACACTTTTTCTGGACTGAAATGCCGATGTCTTTCTGGGATCCTGCTGTAGCCACTTTTCCAGTTTGGGGGTTACTGCCTGAATGTCCCAATGACCACAATGCCTTATATTGAGACCACCCACTAAATAGCCAACATGTCAAGAGGTCAGGAATACACAAACGTATAATCAACTGTAGGCCCAACAGTGCAATTATGACGACAACCTAATGTTTGGCTGCTTCAAAATCAGTAATTAACCGAATAAACTGCAGAAGTGTTTGTGTGTTTACAGAGATTTATGGAACAAGCTGATAATTTACCACTACCATCGCACAATCATTATCTCACTCCTAAACTTAACATGTCACCAATTTGTATTGGGAACACGCAGTCTGTTTCATGGTGTTCACCACAGTCATCTTAGAGTAAAAGAAATGTGGAAAAATGGGGTTCTATGTTTTGTCGTTCTTGTTGAAATAAAACATGAATCATACTTTTACACTCTATAAGCAACTTTTTTTAATGAACTTCAATAATTATTGGTTCACTATACGTCTACTTGAATAAAATGATTGCTACGTTAGAGCTACTTTTGAGTAAATATTTATTATATCAATATTTTTGCTATATCCGCCTCTAAATATTGTATGTAGCCTAAGTATAACATATCATATGTAAACTTGTGTATGTGTCTGATGTTTGGTGAGCCCAGGAGACAGCTAAGAGGTGACTTATTAAGCAGTTATAGCAAATACAAGACAACATATGTCTTACAGATGATAGACTGACAGACTTACTGAAAAGATCTTCATGGATGTATAATAGTGTATAATCCTATCATCCTATCTCGCGAGTCCGCGCGGGAACAAGGAAATGACGTCAGGAGTCGCTCATGATTTTCATTGGCTGTGAAGTTTATGGACCAAGTGAGAAAGAAGCGTGCTCCAGTCCTGCCATACACTCAAGGTCGCTTTCTCCGGGAGGAAGAGAGATATCTGCCGGTCGGACAGAGGTAGCCTCGTGTGCCACGGTGTCTTTGCCTTTGGGATTAAGGTGCGTATCTGAAAAGTGAAATTCTCTGAGGAGATTTGGCTGTTCTCGTGGTCTCTAAATCCCATCATTTTCCGAGTGCTCTATATGAAATAGCCACATGTGCTTAACTATGCCACAAATAATGTATTTAAAGTTGTAGTAATGACAATGATTGATGCAGGGTTATGTCATGTGTTTGTTATGAATGTGTACATCTCTATAATAGCCGCACTGTAACGCGGTATTCACGCATATGTCACAGGTTGTGACAGCACTACTGTCATGCAGCTCGTTTCCCCTGGTCACATATCACTTCAGTGTGGATAGTTGAAGGTAATAGTTTGCAGGGCGCCATGAGCGTTTACTCTCGTGGTCACGTTTCATCAACTGCGTGTGACATATGTTGTTCTGCGGTGACTGGATGACCCTGGGCTCTGGGTCACGGTGTCAGTAGGTAGACATTACATTGCTCCTGTTCTCTGACCTTGACTGAAGATATCCGCATTGATAAGATATCTTTACTGTTGTTGTGACCGCTCTCTCAATTCTACTATAAACATGTGAAAATCTTGTGCACAATTTTGGTCAAAGAAAAGTTGATGTTCAAGCTTCTTGAACTGTCGTTTTGCAGCAGGTGAACTTGTCAAGTCTTTCACTTTTTAGTTGGTTGCTTCTAAGTTATCACACATAGCTTGCATTTATGAAACAACTCATTGCAAAGCAGTTTGAAAATGTTGATTGAGGTTTTGTTTTTAATCTAAAATGTCAACCTACTGCATTTCACTATGCCTCATCCACTTTCACCTGGCAGTGCCATCTAGTGTCAAGCATACTCCTCTTTACCTCTAGTTCAGACTGGCTGATCTTGCACAACTGTAGTAATAAGGATTTGTCTGCAGCTCCGTTCATTTTTCCCATGAGCCACTTGAAGCTTTACTCCAGTGTGACTCTCACATGATTCTGCCTGTACACAATGACTCCTCCGCACCCTGACCCTTCTCACCCCGCTGCACTGCTCCCTCACTATTCCTCCATTTTCTCTCTAACTCTGATTTTGTTCAGTAGAAGTGCTTTACTATGTAGGCTAATGAGGCCACTGTGTTAAGTAGAGCTGTAACAGTATGTTGACAGCCAGCCTAGGAATGGCTCATTGGCTATTGTAGTCAATAAGAACTTAAAACATCGAAGTTTGTACATCAACTCCACTACAGGCCTTTTGAGACTATTGATATAGTTGTTTTTTTTATAGTTTTATCTCTTAACTGCTGTGCCTGTGTTTAAGGGATAACTATGTACATTTTACGACTAGCATAGAATTGGATTTGGGATGTAGAAAGTCATTAGGCCTGTTTTGCAGTAGCTCAGTCACTGATTGTAGTACATTTGATGCTGCATTTTGGCGGTTAAACCCTCATAAGGGCGTCCTCCAGAGATAGCCAGGTAATATGTTGGCAATTGCCTTTTATTCATTTTGTTCATTTTTGTTATAATCCATATACCCAGTGAAATTATACTGTATGTTCTCCACCTGTGATTACCATGTTGTAGAAATGGACATATTCTAGTACGTGTCAGAACCTCCAGGGTGTGGCCCAAGTTTAGCCTATCTCTACGAACCACACCATAACGCTCCAAATTGAACAGCCGGCATCAGCATTTCTTCCTCATGTTCTTAACCATCTGCTGAAATATGTTCTCAAATTGATTATTGTCTTGAAATAGCTGATGGGTGAAATAAACCTCTCCTCTAATAGACGGTAATCTGTTTAAAGTATTAGGTTTATATGGGTGGTTTGACTGGCATGGCAGATTAAAAAACAGGTATGGCCATTTTGGAGACCTATTAGTTCAACAAAAATCATTATGACACCATTTTGAGATGATTTTGTGGTGGTTAAACTTTATCTACAGCACCTCTTTTCCTTGCTGTAGCCAATAATGGTCAAGGGTGTCAGGCTAACCAAGGCCAAGCTAAACTCTAAAGTTAGCTGTGCTTTATAAAGCCTGAGCAGCATCCACTGACTGACTGGCATTGTAGCATGACTGAGCTCTGCCTGCTCTCGCCACATTTATTCCATTCAAAGACACTGGCACATAATTTGGCTTTGATTTTGGGTTGAATTTGAGGTATTTTGTGAGAGCTAAGCAATGCCAGACTTTGAGCTACAAATTAGGGCTTGCCTCCCTGTGGTTTTCTGGCCCTTTGGCATTTGCCCATTCTGGCTCTCCACACGCAATGTCCTGCCTGGCATCATTATTATTATGTCCTGGGTTCTGGACTTTGCAGTTTGTTTTTCATGCTAGCAAGGACAAAAACAATGTTGAAATGGTGGAATTCTTCTCTCAGTTCGATAAGTGTCAGACAGTTAGTCTGAAGTGGCAAATTGTTTGTCCAACCCTAGTCTCTGTAGTATTGTCTTGCTGTGATCGTTAAAAGCCTATTTTTAAAAGTGAAACTCTAAACTCAGACCACCATGCATAGGATATTGCTAGGTTCATGCTTTTGTTGTGTTAAATATGCTATACTGGGATATTTTTTTCAATTAAAATGCGGTGTATTTTAGATGGTATTTTTTTTTCGAGATTTGTATTGTATACTTGTAAGCTCATCTGTGGATCTCTACAATAGTAATGAAATACAGTAGTTTCCTCAACAATAGATCCTAGTTGTGATGTTATGCTTGGCCGCAAATTCATTTTTATTACAAATTGCCGGGTAACAACTACGATGAACTTACCCCTAACCCTTAACCCTATCCCTTGTCCTAACCTTAATCTGAGTATCAGCTGCAAACTCTTTTTCTGACATCTTTTAGGAAGACACTTCGCTGTCTGGACTCTCTCTCCCGCAGATTTTGACCTTCTCGGCTGATCTTGCCCTGGTTGCGGATTACCTTATAAAAATATATACATGAAGCTTGTATTTCTTTCCCATATCTCTGTGTAGCTGAAACCATGCTTTGTTTGGCTTGATTAAACCCAAAGTGAGTGGGAATTCTTTTTCCACTGTGTTTCTACAGCCTTGACTTCACTGGACACCTGTCTGTAGCCACAGTAAAGTAAACCCATTTGTTTGGATTAGAGGTGGGATGTGTTCTCGAAACAACCCATTCCCAGAAGTCGAACTGCATGAGCAAAGGGGAAAAAAAGAGGGAAAAAGTTACCTTTCTTAAAGGAAAAATTATCGTCTCAAAATCTGCTTCTGCTTCTTTTGCAGGTTACATGAAAATGGACCAGGCAAGGTCAACAATCTCTAAAATTGTAAGTACACCTCAGAAAATGGATAGAGACAAATTGAGATGAGTGTTTTATTTATATGCATTGTTCCTAATCAAAACCAATACACAGAATTTACTAGGCATGCACCGATCCGAAACTGGATATCTGAGCTGATACTAAAAAAAAATATGATATCGGGTATCGGCTACAAATATCTGATACTGAACCGATACCAGTTTTGCTCTCACCGCCTTAAAAACACAACTTTTACCACCTAAATCTAAGTGCATATGGGCATGCTGTATGTCATTGCAAAGCTAAGAACCTGGGGAATCCAGTTGCTGAGTTTCAACCTCCATAAATGTATTTTTGATTGCCGCGCAAAATGCTATACTATACTATATAGCAATAGCATGCTAAAGCTAGCGGGAACATGCTAATGCTAACGAAAACTAATCAAGGATGGGTCAGAAACTATGACAGAAATACCTTAAGTAGCCTGATAAATAAATTGGCCACTGAAGCCAAGTGTTTGCATCTTAGTTAAAAGGGACAATACAAAGTTTAAAAATGTTAAAGTATTTCCATCCCCCTACATGTTCCAGCCATGTCCTAATGTGTAGAATGAGCCCAGACCTGTTCACCACAACTTCCTCGGAAATCCTGCACTGTCACTCAAAAAGTTGTTAGAGACTGCAGTTACGCGTAAGACCTGACGTGGCAGTAGTGAGCATAAAATGACCAACTTGCATCTAGTCTCTTATAACTGATGTAACATATTTGTAATGATTACATCACTTCATTGTTGAAGTGATGTAATGATTACATCACTTCATTGTTGAAGTGATGTTTATATTAATGTAACCTAAAGCCTGTCATATACCCGATATTTCGTGTAGAGGAGACCAGTGATCCTTGTTAAATGTTTATCAACTCTCAAGAGTTATTAAGAGTTTATCAATTGATATAATTGATAATTGATCTGTAACATCATGACAATAAAATATGACTTTATTCATATTACAATGGAGAAGAGTCAATTAATTTTTTCACGCAGAGAAAGCCACTTTTAAGAAAGTATCTTGGTATTGGTAAATATCGGATACTCAAACCATATCTGTACATAAAAGCTGGATCGTGCATCTCTAGAATTTACCACAAGCAAACTTTTAGGAAGGTTCAAGAACCTCTCAGCTACAGTATGTGGGAAAGCAATAGAATAGGTGAGCACTGCAGTAATATACTATAAAATAAAGTGTTTTTTATTTTTATAAGGATACATCTCCCTTTTCCTTTGTACTAAAATAAATTAACAACAGTGCTTCTGATTCCTAAATGTCTGCTTGCAACAGTTCAATGGAGAGCCTCATTCCTACACACGCTTCAACCTGACCCAGAACATGGAGGGCGACAACAGTCAGGTAGAGATGAAGCTCTCCTCGGACATGGACGAGGAGGTGGGCGGCAATGGCACGGCAGAGCACCTCAACCACAATTCCAGAAGCAAACCCTACGCAGCCCCGAGGAACGGCCGCACGCCTCGAAACCTGTGCTTCATGGCTGTGGCTACGCTCCTCATCTTTATCATTGGTAAGAGCGGTGTTTTCTTTTTGTCAACTAGCTTTCTCATTATTGTTGACGTTTTTGTGCTCTTGGTTTTTGATGCAGGTTATCTGATTGGTTATTTGGTTCATCGAAAGAAAGACTTGACTCCTATCTGCACCGACTCGTTTATCCCACTAGCAGACACTGTTGTTCAGGAAAGAGGCGATGCTCCTGTCATGAATTGGGATAGTGTCAAAAAGCTTTATGCTGAAAAGCTCAAGACGGCAAATTTTGATGCTTCTTTCAGGCAAGTTGTGTCATTTTATTAAACACACAAAACTAAAACCACATTACTTATCTTTCTGATTTTATTAACAGTAATTTTGCAAGTGCCAGCCATCGAGCAGGTTCTCCTGGTGATGACAATCTTGGCAACAAAGTGCTAAAGAAATTCAAAGAGTACGGCCTGAGCACATGGACCGATGAACATTTTGTCAAAGTCCAGGACCTTTCTGGAACCAACAAAGTGACTTTTAATGGTGAAAAGGTGAATTTGAGTGGATTCCTGTCCTACAGCGGCACTGGGACTGTAACGGTAAGCTCTAACCAAACTAGAAAATGAGATTAGAAGTGTTGTATACGTCATCTTTTGTGGTATGGTGCACTAACAAACTGATATCTTTTGATTAGGGTGCTGTCTTATATGCTAATTATGGGCGAGAAAGTGACTTTAACGCCCTTCGTGACAAAAGCATTCCCATGAGTGGCCGGGTCATGCTGGTCCGAGCTGGCTTGATTAGTTTTGCTGAAAAGGTTTGTGTTTTTTGACATTTAAATGGATTGTTTTTTGTTTTTGCTTAACTCTCATATTTTCTATTGTACATTTTATGCCCGCAGGTCGCAAATGCCGCCAAAGTGAATGCATCTGCAGTGTTGATTTATGCTGACCCAACTGATTTTCCTCTGGGTTCCTCCACAGAGCTGTTCGGCCATGTCAGTATAATGTAAGTGTATTACATCTTTGAATCAGTGAGATGCTAATGTTATCCTCTTTCAGGTCCATCTGGGCTCTGGTGATCCATACACCCCAGGCTTCCCCTCCTTCAATCACACGCAGTTTCCACCCATTGAATCTTCTGGACTGCCCAAAATACTGGCACAGACGATTACTTCTGAACTAGCTACAAAAATCTTAAGGTATTATCAGTCTTACAAACAGTCCTATTTAGACATATTTTCTGTAACCATTCATAAAAATGTTTTGATTTATCTGCCATCAAAGGCAACTAGGAGGTCAGGAAATGCCAAGGGTGTGGGAAGGCATGAATAAGCTGGGAGGAGAAACTGATCTCGTCACAGTGGAAGTCTACAATGTTTTAACCGAGAGAAAAATCACCAATGTATTTGGAGTAATCAAAGGCTTTGTGGATGCTGGTAAAATTTGTTAACAATTATTTTGCCATGTTTATTTCAAAATGTTTTTTAAATGTTTTTCTTTTTCCAATGACTTAACTGTTATTTTTCAGATCGATATGTAGTAATTGGTGCTCAAAGAGATGCCTGGGGTCCAGGTTTTGCCACATCAACAGTTGGCACCAGCATTCTTCTCGAGATGGCTCGATCTATCTCTGAGATGAAAAATAGTAAGTGTCCAGTCACCAGCATGAGCTAAGATGAACTTTTTTTTTTGCAGTGCGCCATGTTGATGAACATTGTATTAACATAATTTCAATGGTTAATGGTTGTTTCATCCCTAGATGAATTTAAGCCTAGAAGAAGTATTGTGTTTGCCAGCTGGAGTGGCGGAGAATACGGGAGCGTTGGTGCTACAGAGTGGCTGGAGGTCTTAACATTCGTCTATAATATTAGGATAAGTGGTTTCTGATTTTTGTACTCAGTAAAAGTTCTATCTTGTACTCTAGGGTTACATGTCCTCTCTCAACATGAAAGCCTTCTCGTATGTGGACCTCAGTGGAGTTGTTACTGGTATTTATAACATTTTTCTTTTATCACTGAATGTAAATGTCATACCTATTGTGAATTCAAACTCATTTGCTTTCAGGTCAAAGTGGATTCAAAGTTTCTGCCAGTCCTTTGATGCACACCTTAATCCAGAGTGTTGTGAAAGAGGTACTTTTGCTGCTTTATCCCTTTTAATACCGTGTGTGTTATAACTCTGTAACCTAATGCAAACTAATATTACAGGTGAATGCACCAGTGAGAGGGGAGACATCCCTTCTCGATGAGTATGCAAGAAACGGCTTTGAAACTTTGTAAGTGTGACTGATGACCTTCCCTTAGTATCTTCTCTTAGTATCAGCAGTTTTGAAGAAATGTATTGTTTTATTTTCAGGTTGGAACCCATGAAGATGGATAGTGCTGCATATCCCTTTATTGCCTTCTCAGGGATTCCATCAGTATCATTTAGATTCACCAGCGAACATGTGGTTAGTGCAGTCCACATATTAGTATATAGGTTTTTAATACATACAGTATGTTATAAATGGATAGCAATGATTGTAATCCTCCCTTGCATTTCTCCTTTAGAGCTATCCATATTTCGGAACTAAGTTAGACACACAGGAAAAACTCAAATCTACAACTGCTAACCAGATTGCTCAGTTTGCCAAAGTGGCCGCTCGTTTTGCGGGTCACATCACACTGAGGCTGGTTCACGATCACCTCCTTCAGCTTGACCTTCAGAAATACACAAAGATTATCCGCTCTAATGTGTTCAAAATCAACAGCAAAGTGGCTGAGGTGCAAAGGGTAAGAATTTAGATATGCTCCCACAAGAATGAACTTTAAAACACTAATTGTGTCGTGGTTTGGCAGATGCGGCCCCAGGTTTTGCCCAAGGCGCTCACGATGCAGTGGCTAATGTCTGCGTCAGGTTCTTACAGTCGAGCCTCAGCCAACCTGGCGACGGACATCCAGAACAGTGACCTCGGGGATGTGGAAATGTGCCGCATGATCAATGACCGCATCATGGCCGTAAGCTATTCTGTTATTGATTGACTTACAAAAGCGTACAAATCAATACCACATAATGCTGGCAAATGATTTCATGAATGTTGTTTATGGACACGCTGCTGTAACTTCTTATTGTGTGACGTCCTTTTGCGTGTTTAGGTGGAGAGAAACCTGCTGTCCCCCTACGTGTCTCCCAGAGAAAATCCTTTCCGTCACATTCTCATGGGCTCGGGTCCTCAGACACTTCGTGCGCTCACAGACCATCTCGAGGCCATTAAGAGCGACAGCCCAGAGGCGGACGCTGAACTGTTTCGCAATCAGTTTGCCCTGGCCACTTGGACCATTCAGGGCTGTTCTAACTCAATCACAGGAGACATTTGGGCTTTGGATAATGAAGTCTAACTGCCTATGAATGTCCTCACTCTGTATTTTCATTACAGATGGCAATTTGAAAATAAACCTAAAATGGCATTACTGCAGGCACTAAACACCACAAATTCACTACAAAACACATGAAAGAGAACCAGTATATTCCTTTTTACACAGATCCAAGCAAGATACAAAAGGCTCTATTTACTCTAAAGACATTTTTAACACATTCAAAATTTGACATGTTGAATAAGATCCTCAGCCATTGCCAAGACAGTGTGAAGTCAAAGTGCGTGCCAGCTCAGATCACTAACTTGAAGTTATTTAGTAAATTAATTTACTTTACTTTATTAATTTACAACTGAGATAAATAAGAACAAACTCCTTTGCTGCTGTAGCCTTATGTTGAACCCTGAGCTGGTTGGCAACAACTTTTACTTTATACTGTGCTACAAGTTACTCATCTTCTGTTACCTTAATATGTGTATTACTAGACAATATATATATATATATATATAACTCTTCCTCACCCTATATATATATATATATATATATATATAATCCAAACTGGCACTGAAAGTAATTATATGTCTATTTATTTATTTATCAGTGGCAGGGTTCACTATAAATATTTGTATTGCCTTTTATTAAAAAAAAGTAAATATATATAATTATCGGGAGCAGTGCCTTCCATAATTATGACAGTTATACTGTCGAAACAACTAAAGCAGCATCTGCTAAAAGGAGTGTACATGCTGACCATTGACAGGCCGTGTGAGAACTTGTGTAATGTTATCTGTGGTCTGTCTGTGTTTCACCTGGCTCATGTGCACTTCACTGACCGCATTATCAGGGGCAGTGTCTCCCATAATGATCAAAGAAGGTAGTTTTTGCCTACCAGTGTGTTTTTATATCGGAGGCAGTGCCCTCCATATTTCACTGTAGGAGTGGATTATTTTTTATTATCGGGAACAGTGTTTCCCATAATGTGTATATAATGATTGTACTTGATGCTTGTCTACTGTAGAGACCATAGGCTGAGGTAGTTCTTAACAGCTTTTATACAAAAATCAGCATATTGTTCAGTTGTAGGTTTCTATGGTTGTCACTCATATATTGTATTTCTTTTGCTTTCGAAGATTAACTTTTTCTGTTACCAGTGTTGGATGCTGGGGTCACAGCGATGTGGTACTCTGTTATTTGAAAAAAATCAGCAGTTTATCATTAATTTGAAGTGCCAGTTCTTTTTACCTTATGTTGAATCCTTAATATTGACTTTATCTTTTCCCTGTTTTGCTTATTTCCTAGCATGTCATTGGCTTTAACTTGAATACATGGAACCAGAAAGATCAAATTGAACTTAAATAATAAATTGTCTTGTAAAGTTACAAGGTTCAAACTCCCAAAGCTCTAACGAAATGGTCAATTGTGGTTATTGCACTGCCGTATGGAAAGTTCATTGTTTTATATTGTCATTTACCTCCCATTGAATAAACCACTTTACAGCTTTTACAGATTGCTCTAGGTATTATTGGGCCAATGGTCTTACTTCTTGTGTGCATAGTGTATGACATCAAAATTTCGCCAGATGGCGGCAGTGTAAAGTCCATGTTTCTATTAATCCGAACACCAGTTCACTTGGGGACGCGGAATCTAACTAATAATGTTACTCACAACTGCTACATTACTTAATGTCAATTAAATGAGCTCTTTAGACAGAGTTAATTCTATGTCCTGTCATACCATAGACCGTAAACACCACAACTACTGCTTATGTTTATATGACTGTGTCTTTAATGGTTGAACAGGCGCATGAGATGGACAGAGTGCTCACTTCTTTGGCCAAATCTCACCAAAAACATAACATAGCACACTGCTTTTTTTTTTTTTTTTTTTCCAATGAATGAGTTGTTGCTTTATGTAGATTATTATATATAATGTGTTTTCTATAAATTGTCACTGTACTGTCCGTAACATCCGTAAAAGAGAAGAATCCCTCTGCTTTCCTTACACGATCTTTGCTCGTAAAGACTGGCCGCCAGCGGCAGCAGCAGCGACAGGCTACGGACCTACGGACACTGCGCTGTCGCTGAAGCACGATCCGCGGACTTTAAATCCTGCAAATCCCACCAGATTTTTTTTTTTTTAGCTCTGCGTCTTGCGTACACTTATTAAAAATGGCAAACCTTTAAAACGTATAGAGAATTTGTCGGAGAGGTGCACACCGGAAGAGGAGGAGGTGACAGCAGCGCCTGACAGGAGATTGACAGGTACAGGACACATGTTTCAAAAGTTGTGTGTTAGAGCTTTTAGATGGAGCATTCAGAGGTTGCATTAAAAAAGTTTGTGTTGAAAGTAAACATCGCGGGGTAATTAGTTGTTCAACTCACATTGTGCAAAGTTAACAGGTATATGCGGGCTCTACATGGCGGGAAAAGGCTGCGACTGCCTAGATCAATACTTACTTACACTAAGCCATGTCACTGAATGCAGCTCTGTCATCTTCTACTGACAATATTCAGTGGCTGAAAGTTGATTTCAATTAGAAGGTGCTGAAGAACTGATAAGGCAAATCATGATAATGCTTTCACAAGATAAGATAAGACAAGCCTTTATTGATCTCACAATGGAGAAATTCACTTGTTACATTCAGCTCTTAGAAACACTCAGGGTTTGCAATCAATGAAATAGTAAATAGAGATATGTAATATACAAAGACTACCAAAAAGTATAAACAATAAAAAATAAACCTACTATTATAAAAATATATATATATTAGTATTAGCAGTGCAGGCTAACAGTCATAGTGCAAGTTGTTGATAAAGTGACATAAGATATTCAAATGAATTAAGACCGATTTAGAAACACTGATTAACACTGAGTACTGTCGGTCCTTTATGTCCATGACAGTGTAGTATTTTACTTTTTCCATCATAAAAGAAGTAGCTTATAGCAAAGCCATTGAATTCCTTAGTTTAATGTAAACAGCACATGACTCTTTCAGATAAGATGGGGAAAGGATGAAGACTGGGAAAGGATGTAAGTGTAAAATGATTAGCCTGCTGTAGTTTGGCATTACCTCTTTTGTAAGGATCCTATATCACAGTCCCAAACATTCTCAACTTATGACATACTGTACGTGGTTTCAGATATGTGGCCTGAGGGTACCTGAACTACTGCTTCATTAGTGTATACTGGCTTTGGTTGTGAGATAGTCACATGCAAGATAACTTTGTCCCGGAAAACATTTCGATCTTCTTTTTTATCTATGCTTAATTATTGGATAGAAAAGGCGAATGCGTGTTGATTTCACTCAGAAATGATCAAACCATGTTTTCCAAATTGGGGATATCCTCAATTGTTTTCTTTGTCTTTGGATGCACAGGCTGATGCAGTATATGCCCCATGAATATGCCCCTTTCCAGTTGCACAAATTATGCTTTTCTGAATAGCATTATAGCAGATGGATCTGCGTGGTTTCTGATATTTTCTCTCAGGTCATGTATGATGTCAGCACTGACATGGAGTTAAAGTTTCTGAAGTATCACTGTAAAAGTAATTCTGTGAGGAAGGAAACATGATCAGTGTGTCTTTCTTTATTCCCAAACAACATGTCCATGTGCATTGAACTTGGGCAACCTAGTCATTGTCTTCTTTCGTTTCAGCTCCTCCCTCTTGTCTGTGGGCAGAACATAAGAATTCACTGCATTGTTTCCCAAACTAAGATGGAGCAAAGGCATCTCACTCCGGCCGCAGCTTAAGATGCAATAAATCAATGCTTTGCTTAGAGTGTAATTGCTGTATTATTCCAAACATTACAATACAAGTGCCAGATAGTGGACAACATGCTGGTAATGTTGCATCTGTATTCTGAAACCAACCAAAGTATGTTTCTGTTCTTGCTTTGAGCAGAGCTGTTCTTCATGTCAACAGAGGTTACTGAGATGGCTGTCCACTACTGCTCGCTGATAAATTTACAAAATGTTTACACATCAATTGGCAAATGATGAGTGTGTGTTTGTTTACAGTGAGCTAACTGTGCAATGCTGGATGTGTGAGTGTGTGACAGACAAAGCAGTGGGTTGTTTGGGAGAATAGCCTGTGTTTGTGCTTGCTTCAGACTGGGCTCCTGTTTGCTGTTGAACACTGTGGGCGGACTGTGTCCTCGTGTATCCATGTGAATCACATTTATTCATTCATACGGTCTGAGTGAGCCTACACTGGGCCCCTCAGGCATTCCTCCGGCCCCCAGACCTTGCCTGGACCAATCCAGTCCGCTCATGTCCACTTTTGGACACACTTCCGGTGCTGTGCACAAGTGGATTAAACCTTACATTGTAGAGAGCAGACTGATTTACAGAGGGCAGGTGTTTCCAGTTTGGAATTTTACTCTTTTACTTTACCTTAAAATAGACATAACAAAAGTTACTGGACTGAATGTTCCCTGAAACACACTGGCACCAGTCTATTTATTTCATTTTTGTGTGTAATTTCTGTGCATATGACTGTTGGCATTTCTCTGTCAATCCCTGCAGATGAAACCATGTGAGTGTGTGAGCCCTCAGCCTCTTGGACTGGTCATCGACACATATCTCACCTCAATGGACTGGGGGCCCTGTTTGCTTCAGGCTGACATTCTGTCATCCACCTGAGGTGTCCCACGCTCATCTGGGGCACTCCATGGAGCACATCCTGCAGGTATAGTGACAGAGAACACCTGGTGAGAGTGCTGTGAGACTGCATTGGTACATAGATGCTTTAGTTGATGCATGTGTTTGCATTAGTCAGTGGTGCAGACATGAGCTCACGCTGAAGAGCTACTGTTTCTTCAGGGGCCGGATTATCCACCTCAGTGTATGTGTGAACCCTGTTTAACCTCTCGATGTAAAGTCAACACATGACGTCATGAAGGAGTCTGGCTGTTTGTGACTCTCTGTGTTGGGCCAGTGTAGTTTGTGAGCATAGCTGTAGCACAAGGTGCAGTATTTACAGTGGGAAACCGTCTCAGCAGTAGCTTCTATAGAAGAATCTTTTCATGAAACAGGATGCTGTCCCGCCGCACTGTAGATGGCCGTTTTGTCTAAATACTGCTGTCAGTGCTGCACTAGAGACCATCAGCATCTGAGTGGAATGGCTTTATAATGGAAGCAGATTTGTTTGAAGATGCTTATGTCTTAGTCTTACTGGAGTTCATTCATCTCGGACACAAGTCTTTCAATTGGCTTTTTGATATTGGTTGACTGAAGTGGAAAGAGGAAGTGGGGTGGCCTGTTGAACAGGATGAGTTTGGAGAGAAGACGCTCCCAGAATAGCAGCCGCCGTGGTGAGTGTGCTTTTTGCGGAGAGTGTCTCTGAATGCTTGGAGGGCCTCAGGGGCCCAGACTGACAGAAGAGACCCCGGAGGAGGTTGGGGAGTGTGTGAGAGAGATACTCAAGTGTGTTATTTTAACCCTGAACTTCCTGTACAGTCCTGTTGCAGCAGAGCTTATTCAGAGGTGTACATCTGTCATCTGCATTAGTTACAAATGCTTCTGTCTCGTTCACTGTGCGCAGTGCAGAAGACAGCAGTGTGCACTCTCCATGGGCTGCATGGGGGGACACAGGTATTGCATTACCCCCGCCCCTGCCCCCAAGGATTGCCACACTGTCAGTGGCTTCCGGCACTAGTCTATGTTGGCCATGTTGTTAATGCATCAGGTTTCCTGATTAAGTGACCCTGTAATAGATCACCTTGTGACACTGGCAGCTCATAGCCACACACAAGCATGCAGACCTACAGCCTATTACTGCAATGTATCTACTGTAGTACTGTCTTACACTAAAGTAAACATTAAAAATCAAATAATCATAACAGTCTGTTTGGTGCTGTTTATCTCTCTGTTACACAGAAAATGTAATTCATACCCAGTGTTAAGTAATATCCAGGGGTTAAAAAAAAGGCCGGAAGAGTAGCTTACTTATTGACCGACCAGACTGCACCATTGTGACGCAACACTGCACACAACACACACATAGTTTTCATTACTTCAACAGTACAACTATTTTTTACTTTTATATTTTACTGCACTCTGAAAGGAAAAAGACTAGAGAGGATGATTCATTCAGGTAAAAAAACCCGAATTGAGCTCGTAAAGAGTGATCTCATCTCTAGATCCGGCCTGTCACCTGTGACCTTGGCTGCTCAGTAGGTCAGTGCTTCAGCAGATTGGGCAGAGAGTGGTGCTGCAGAGGGCTTTAGTTGTGGCCCTCTAAAATCCCACCTGTTAAGCCTGGAGCGACAGGGGAAAGCTAATAGCTCACACATTCACGTGTCCCTTCATCACTTCCTAGAAAGCCACACAAAGCAGGTTTACGTAAATGAGTGCACCTCTGTCTCTCTGTGTCCTCCTCTGTGGATTTGGTCAGTGCCCATTCACCTCAGGTCCAGCTCCCAGGTGATGTGGGTGGATTTTCTCTGAATACTGAGGAAATACAAATTTGAGTTCAGTTTAACAAATTACTATAATATTATATGAACATTTCAGAGCAGATGTGATGTTATGATGGCTGTGTGATTGGCTATTTACCTGAGGTATTACTCCACTCGCCCTCTTTGCTCTTTGTTGATGATAACGCAGCTTTTATCATAAAGCTGAAGCACATCTTGATGTCAGTTGAGTCACTGACCACAGCCTGGGGGTGTTTCAGATGACTAAGTAACACTGTCTGTTTAGTTAGTAGGGCAGGGACGATCCACTTTCGTCACGATACGATATGTATCACGAAACTCAGAGGCCGATCCGATACATTATGCGATACAGTAAGCAATTATGTTAACCTTAAAATGTGTAAAAAGTCACGTGTCCAAAGTTTATAAACCAAGTGCCATCTGTCATATATGGGAGTGTTAAGATTGAAAAGTGCATTAACACAAGATATAACAAACTGCTGTGTTACTGTTAGTGGAAAACAAAGGAGGGATGATGAAAGATGCCTCCAAACATGTATTGAAAGTATTGCGATACTTGATAAAGTATCGATACTTGGTATTGCGATCTCATCCGATATTTTTACCCAGTCCTAGTAGTCAGTCATTGTGGTTAGAACCACTACTATACAATTTTTCTGAACTCTAGTGGAGTTATTTTTTGGGGGGGTCTTGTAATAAGGTGGAAACAACTAATTGATTAATTCTCAACTAAGGCTGAACAATATATCGCGAAAAATACATTGCAATATTAGGCGATGCAATATCCGTTTCGCAAGAAGCCACAATGTATCGCAACATCACTAAAGCGTTCATCTAACTGAGACGGTCACATTCTTTGCAAACTCAACCAAACACAAACAATGCATTATAGCCAAACATTTAGTTAAAGTTTCTTGTTTTGGTCCTGTAGTCTTTTTTAAAAGGATCTCTATCATGCCATTTTAACCATTCCGAAGTAAAGTATAGGCATTTATATGATATATATTGTACCACTACCACTATGGAGCACTAATTTTTGTGATAAATAAGTATTTTCTGGAGGTATTCTTCCACCCCGGAAGACAAAACGCTTGGATTCAGTTAACTCCGCCCCCTCTCTCCGCTCATGCAACTTTACCGTAGTAGAAATATAAACATCACAACAAAAAGTTAAGCTATTTCACGATGCAGTTATAAGGAGTTGACATCAGCAACACAGCTTCGTCAATGGCTAACACGCGTTTTGATTGACTCACCGCTCTGCTCTGGCCGCTCCATCATCAGGTGTTTACAATATGGGACTCGCGTTGGTTATAAAAGATAATCCACTTTGATTCCTGCGAAGGTTCACCAAACATACATCAAGAGACAGTCACAGAAAAACACTATTTTGACTGCAGATGATGATGAAGATGATGAAGAGGATGAAGATGATGAAGAGGATGAAGATGATGATGACGAAGATGATGACGAAGATGATGACGAAGATGATAATGAAGATGATGATGATGATGATGATGATGAAGATGATGAAGATGAAGATGGAAAGAGCTCCTTCACTGCTTCCAGAGCAAACATGACATCTGTTCAGACACTCAGGGGACGAGTCAGGCACTTCTTTTTTTTTTTTTTTGCATTGAATGAAGACATTACATTACAAACGACGAGCACGTCCGTTCCGCTCTGACGACAGAACTGAGCGAGTCAGTCGTTTTCCAGGAGAGGGCGGAGCAGCTGCTCAGAGAGCAGGATTCAGGAGGCTTGACAGCATGATTGTTTTGACACAATTTGCTGAACAACTAGTATTTACTTAAATATTGCAATAAAATAGTTTTTGTGATATTGCACAGCCGTATTGCATATCAGCATCACAAGTTACTTCAATGTCGTTCAGCCCTAATTTTCATACACCTTTTAATAGCCATGCGATTCATCGATTGTAGTTAATGGTTTGGATGAGGGAAATGCAGTGTAAAATATGACTTTATTTATTTGTTTATTGTCTGAAATTTGTTTTTTCCATGGACAGAACTGCCCATTGAGATATAGTGGTGTAGCTCATGCACACTGCGTGTCGTCAGCGCCCAGGAGGTGGTGCCACACTCTGGACCTGTTTTTTATCTTCTTCCCTCCATCCAGCCCATTCAGGTTTCCAGATGGCCTTTAATACACTCACAAAATGACATGGCTGTGTTTTTTGGCCTCTCGGAGGAAGATTAACCCTGCTGATTAGGCCCCCCTCTCTCTCTGTCTCTCTGTGTCTCTCTCATCATCCTGCACCTTGTTCTCTCTCCTCCCCCTCCCTCCTCCACTCACACACGGCGCTGTGATTGGCTGCTTCTAACAGGACCACCGCTCACTGGATTGTTGCGACCACAGGACAGGAGGGGACGGGGAGGCGGAGGGATGGGGTGGATGTTGCCACGGTAATAGAAGAGGCGGAGAGGGCTGAATTGTGGGGGCAAAAAAAATAAATAAATCAAGTGTAGGGGAGAGCAAAGCGGGTTAGAGGCTGAATGGGAGAAAAGCAATAATAACCGCGAGGGATTAATGAACCGGCCGCGCAATCAGGAGCAACATTCGAGCCGGTGGTGAGAGCAGCCGCCCGTCACTGAAGCTGACCTGCCATTATGGACACTACAGCCTGCTGCCCGTGTTGAGGAAACTCATTCAAAAACAAAACTGAATGTGAATGTACATTAGCTAAATGACTACGAGCTGAGGCAAGGTAAGTGCCTGGACGTGCACTTGAGCGAATGAAGATTGTTGGAGGATATCATTTCCTTTCTGCAGAGTCAAGTTTGCAATTTTACTCCTTCACTGAACTAAAGTCATACAAGAACTAGAGGTCAGCAGTTCAAGGAAGATAGACTTTTTTTTTGCCTTTGCCACAACTTTCCTCCAGACAGCATTGGTCCCTGCTGGAGGTCACCATGTGCACTTTATATGACAATGTACAGGGTTCTTTATTCTTTAAACATTACGATTTGCCCTGAACGATATTGACCCGAATGACCCAAGATGCAGTGACACGCAGAAGACGGGATCTATGGTATCGTTGACCAGAAATTGAGAACTGTAAGGATTTGCTGATCACAATGGGAGAGACTGCAGAGTACCAGAGACTCCAGGAAACATCAGAGACGGAGCTTGAGCATTCACCCAGCGATGATGAGGAGGTACAAAATGAGAGTTATTTTTGATCAACAATCTCAATGGAATTTCATGTGATACGATATTGTTTTCAGTGACTATTCTCTTGTACATTTTATCAAGTCAATGATATATTGCAAATGAAAACATAACAGTAGTATTTTGTGAGGCCAAAAGTTTTCACTAAATGTATAATTTGTCAGCTAATTCAAACTGAATGAAAATAAACACGGGAGGGAATAGGGTCCAGATCCAAGCTTATAATAGATTTTTTTGTTTGTTTAAGACTAGCACAATCTGTTTACTAAAGTAACACCCATTCGATAGTATAGATTTTTGTTAAGGAAGAGCATGAAATTGTCATCTGTTACAGCCCACTCAATGACAGCACTTTCCGCCCACACTGAGGCAAAGTATTGAGCCCTGCGTCATGCGCTCACACTGATGAAGTACTGCTGACTGAGCCTGCTGACAAGCTCAGCTTCACACTCCATTCACATTTTACTACCTGCTTTACTCATTCCCCATGAAGTATAGTTTACATTGAGAACATTTTTCTCTGTCCCAGCTCTATCAAGTCTGCACTTGTTCTTAATGCTGTACTGTGCATTAGGCCAGTTTCTCCTTGACTCAAGTTAAGCCGCTAAACAGCACAGCTGCCCCAGTTTCACAGCTGCAGCTCAGTGCCAGAGACTGTGGTTTTCAGATGCATCCCATGCAGTAAAGACTTTCATGCTCATCCAAAACACAATAACCATCTGGATCGTCTCAGACTGCTGGACAAAGAAAACCTTCTATATCCACTACACAATGATAACTGTTTTCTTTGGGGCACGGGGACATTAATAAAAGCCGGTGGGGGTGATGTTTTGGTTCTGACGCATTATGTCAGTTAAGCCAAACAGTCAAAACAATATGGACACACATTTATCTGGGTCACATTGGTCCCATTAACCTCCACACAGCACATCACCAAACACTCTCCATCAACACGTCATCCCAGACAGATGAAGTGAGCCAGATAAAGGGAAATGAGAAAAAAAAGGAGCATCCAGACTCTGAGATCAGCGGATGATACACATCCACATAAACACACACAATACGCATCATAAAATAATACGAGATAGTGCTAATGTTTTTATTATCTTGCTTATTGCACTTGAAAGCGTGATAACAAAGATATTCCAAACTAGGATCATAATCTGTTTGTAATAAACAGTCGTGCCAGTATCTCACATATGCTCCTCACGTGCTACAGGGTTCTTTATTCTGAAAACATTTGTGCCTCAGTTGTCAGGTGTTTATCATCCTATGCAAAGACATTAGCAGTATTAGCAGTCCACAGTTTTTCATACCTCTGCTTCTATGTGTCATTTTGCAGTACTGTTATTTGTTCACCTTAAATCATTTGTAATAATCCAATCTGAATGCAATATATTTTGGCACCATCTAGTGGTAGTGTAGCGGATCTGTCGGCTGACCATTACTCACCTCTGACTAAAGTCCTCAGTCACTGCAGCAGCTGATAGTGGATACACATTCCTCTCATTCCCTTCATGGCTCACACAGAATCATATGTAACTTAGACCTGCCACCCCTCACATGGAGAATATGCCAAGGTAACATAACTTCAAACATATTTTTATGTAAACCTTTTCCATCTTCCTCTCCACCTGTTAATCACTGCGTTTCTGCCACTGATTAGCTAATGTCTGTTGAATCCAAAAGAAAGTGTTAAAGGTTACAACTGGCAAAGAAAGGTTCCAGTTATTAAGGTAGAACTTTTGTTTTATTGTAAATAGAGTCTTGCTAAAACATCTTCTGAAATGTAATACTTCAGAAACATTCCAACAATTTTCCTCCACCCAAAATCGTGCAGCACTATACTCTGCAGTAGTCGCCTGCTAAATGTTGTATTTTTTTAAAATTGTGTGCACTTCCTGTATATTTTATTTTCCTGTTCACTCCAGTATGATGTGTTTTTCTTAGTTTGCAGTCAGTTTGTCCCTTTGATTGTAAATGATACTATTTGAATGGTATACACTGATTGTCCTCCAAACACAAAAATCTGGCTCTGGTTTACCGGACATGTTCTCATTAGATAAATATACTGCTTCTGAAATAGGAGTGAAGTGAGCAGAGTCTGTTTTCTGATGCTGTGAGAGTCAGTGGAACAGTGTTTGTTTAAAGTCTGCTGTGGGGAGAGAGAGAGGGAGAGATGGCATTTTTGGTGGATTAGTGGCAGGAAATAAAGGCAACACCAAATAAAGAAGAAAATGCATCACTTTGGGTTCTGGGGCCGGGACTTTGAGCACAAGGAGAGGAAGGAAGGAATCAGCCTTTGATTCTGGGCTCTGGCAAAGAGGCCTCGCAGTAAAAGCTTTTTAAAGTTTGTTGTGTTGACTACACATCCATTGATCCTAAATGTTGAAGCCTCATACTGAAAACGTACGATGTTTGCATTCATCAAAAACTCATCAAAAATCTCAGGGGCTGTATTTTGTTGTGAATGAATGGTGCTATATTTACCACAGAACTCGACTCTCATGAACGTTCAGTTTTACCATTCAAAAACAAATGGGTAACACTTTAGATTACAGCTCACAAGTTCCATGTGCAGGTACAGGTACAGGTAACAAGAACGTAATTACCAATTTAAGTACAGGTCATTACACATTAAAGTGCAAGGTTTAATAAAGGTGTACAAAGTGTAAAAAAAAGGTGTACAACATGTAAGTGTACACGTAACAAAGGCGTACTTAGCGTCTCACTTAAATTACAGCCCACACTGACGTGTAGTTACACATTAGGCACATCTATATGACGGCCAAAACTACATGTTGTACACTGTTGTTACACTTTGCACCCCTGTAGTAACACTATACTAAACCTTGTGCTTTAATTTGTAATTACCTGTACTTACATGTGTAATAACTAAATCTTGTTCCCTGTACCCCACAGGGAATCCGCGGGCTGTAATTAAAGTGTTACCAATAAATGCATATATTTTAGTGTCAGAAGGCTGCATACAAAAATCATTAAAAAATATTAACAAAGTCTGAAAACCTCCTGAACACGCAGTTCCAGTTTTGGTACCAGTAATTTTTACGAAACAGTCAAGGTAAGTAAGTGGCTACATGTTAAGGGAATGGGAAATGAATGTAATGTGCCTGTGAGAGGGTGAGTTGAAGGGGGTTGCATCACAGGAAACGGCTCTCTTTCCTACAGCTGAATGTGACCCCTTGGCCCTTGATCAAATGCTCCTCTGGGCCGAATACCATGCAGCCTCTGTCCTCTGCACCACGCACTGCTCTGCCCTGCGCCAAGAGGGAGAGAGAGAGAGGGCGAAGAGAGAGTCCACAGAACACAAGCTTAGGATCCCAGCAGAGCAGACGGCTAAATGGAAGCCAGCGGGAGGCAGCAGCCAGCAGGTGACCCAGCAGTATATAAGACCTTGTGCTGAGCACATGCATCAGCTGACTGTGCAAGCGTGCATAATTGTTCTCAGAAGGCAGCCAGACACTCGCTCCGTCGTGGCATAAAATGTGAAACTAGAGACACTCCGAATCACTTGCCCAATTGGAGAGTCATTGAATCAGTGAGAGATTTTAGTTATTTTTAGCCCCACGCTTGATGGAAGGATGGAAAGCTAAACAGACAGTAGCTATATGTGTGAAACTGAGAGCGAGCCGGAGGGAGGCGGTGAAAGGAGAGAGGAAAGAGGAGTGACTTATTGGTGAAGCTTTGCAAGTTTGTGTCATAGTTGTGTGAGGACGACACATGGCTGGCCTGGACATCTATTCTTTGTGTTTCGGTTTTAAACACCACTGCGCTTCAGTGCTGGCTTAATGTCCCCTGTTTTTTGGAGGAAGATACAGTTCATGTTGGAGCTTTCCCAAAGGTTGCCCCGCCATGGAATGTAGTGGATTTGTGCCGACTGGAGGAAGTTTGTCTTCCCTCTTCAGGTCTGGATGTGGGACACAAGTGTGCCTCTGGAAACAGAATAGGTGCACATTGTGGGAGAAGTGAGACCAGACTAGCGGCCTCTTCTTGCCTTGTAAACGCCCAGATCCTGACTGAGGAATCAAGCATGAGGCGTATTGACAAGCTGAAGAAGACATTCCCCTTTCTAGCTCATTTTCATGTTTATCGGGTATGTTTATTGTTGTTTTTGTTGTTATTGTCGACTAACTAATTCTCGCATGGTAAAGCCTGCGGTTGACTCAGTTACAACGTTGTCTGATAAAAGTGCACTTTGTGGGAGTCTGACCGCAGCAGTCCTCAGGGAGCTTGTTGTTATTGCTGCAGGATGTGGAGATAGAGGACATGGCTGCGCTCTGGGATCTGTGTGCATTTCACAGCAGCATGAGGAATGAGTTCAGGCCAGAGGCATTACACACCAGGGGCTTAAAGTTGTTTCATTGCATCCCTATTACTTAAACTCTTGTCTTACATGTTTCTTGCTTTTCTTTCCTGCTTTTAGCCCATTTCTGATAACTTAAAGTTGTCTGTAAAGTGTACAAAAATGGGCACAAGTAACCCTCACCCCTCAAATATTACTCACATGGAAAGAGGCCCCGGAATGTTTTGTTTTTTGACACCATCCTGAGAAAAAAAACACTTTGATGCGAAGGAAAACATGTTGTGAATGTATAACCTGCACTAACATTTTGTTTTGTTTTTTGTACTTTCCTGTGCAATGGCCTTCACTGCAGTAGTAGTTGTGGTTAGCATCTTTTGTATTGATGGATTGAAAAAAAAAATCTAACGTTTGTCCCTGAGCTTAATAACATTGCGAGGGCCAACCTCTGGCTTCTCAAATGATTCAGAGCAGTTTGTTGTGTAGGTTCTCAGTTGTCCAGGAATTTTCCAGCATGTCGAAGTTTAAGCACAGTACAGTCAACGGTATTTAAATCTCTACTGCGATTTGGGTTTCAGGGCACACCAAACACCACCACAACCACAAATAATTTTATAGTTTCATCCTGTTGTAGTAGACAAATGTTTTTGTTTCATTGATTAGCCTTGACCACTGATTTAGAATAAAAATGTAGTGACATTTGATTAGATATTATCATCATGATTATCTCCATACAGCAATGAATGAGTTCAACAGTGCACATGGACACACTAGTTGGCAGGGCAAGACTTAGCAAGTAATTGGAAGTAACCTTTGCCCTGCCCATTTAAGAGGTCGAAATAAACGCCAGATTACTGCAGCCTGTGACATTTTCTCTGGACCTTGTAACCTTGTTGGAGCTGCACAGGAAGTAGTCCATTCAGGCTGCCTTTAATTACTGCTCAGTGACGTGACCTCTGCTCCCTGAGCCTCCACCCTTAAGGTTCGCCTGTCACTCTTCAGCGATGAGGCAACAGGCTGATTTAGTGTAATGTGCAGCAAGGGAGAAAACTGGCTGACCATTGTTGCATCCCAAAAAAAGGAGGTACATTTTGAAGGCTTAAGTGTTTGCAGATGATGTTTTGTGCATCTCTACAATGCATGAACATGCATGTATACGTCTGTGCTGGTTTACATTTTGGGGCTCACTGTCCCGCACTGGTGGTGGTGTTGACACCAGCTTAATCACTTCCGCATCCTGTCTAGTTCCTGTCTAAACTAACATTAGAGCTCTGAAGTTGATACTATGTGCATCATAAAGGTTTGTGTAAAACCTGACTGTTGTGTAATCTCTTGTAGAAGCTGGGCAGTGGCATGCAGTGTGAGGAGGGCACAGAATGGCTGGTGGAGCTGTTGATGGAGGTGCAGCTACAGCAGTACTTTCTGCGCATTCGAGACGAACTCAACGTCACACGGCTCTCACACTTTGATTATGTCAAGAACGAAGATCTGGAGAAGATTGGCATGGGCCGTCCTGGTAAGAGCTCATGCCCTGTGCCTATCTCTGTTTTTTCTACTTATTATTTGTTGGAAACCTTTTTTCCTTTGGGTATTTTTATTGTAATTAAAGATGCATTTTCAGTTAGCCCCTTTATCTAATAGTTTTCTTTCCTACAAATGGAAAAGGTTTGTTAAGGCATAAATCTATTACTGACTATTATGGCTTGGTCGTGGCTCAGTGTAGGCTCTTCCACTACTCCAAAAGTTGTTTGGACCCCGCTACGACCAGTGCAAATTTCAGTTTTGTCCTTGGCCACCTCAGTGTCTCGTCTGTACGCACTGCTCAAAGAGGGTGGAAACACTCCAGCCTGTTTCCAGGCTTGTATCTTATCATGTCTATTTCATTGCTTCAAGATCAATTTCAAAATCACAAAAATGCAAATAATCACAGTAAACCTACATTTGAAACAATTAAAGCCTTTTAAGTTTGATCCAGAGAGTGAGGGAACATTTCCAGCTGCCGCTTTGCTGTGAACTGCTACCTTTTTGTTCCCCTGTCTCTACTGTTCTCTGCGATAACATTGATGAGACTTTATTTTTAATCTGGTACTTTGTTTGTTTTCCTTTTTAAAGGGCAAAGGCGACTGTGGGAAGCTGTAAAAAGAAGGAAAACATTGTGCAAGCGCAAGTCCTGGATGAGCAAGGTACAGACTGACAACAGTAATACTAAAGATCAGTGTGTTTACCACATCGTTACTCCAGTCCTGTCAGGAAAAGATCAAGCAAAAACAAAGACTTCATGGAATTCTACTAGTAACCAATAATACAAACAAATACGCTTTTTCTAAGCACTTTACAACCAAACAAATGTATCCTTTCAATTTGTTTTTGTACTAAGTGTGTGGAGGTCTGTAATTACACCTGTCTGCTTCCGCCTCGGGCATGTCCCCCTTCAGTAATCTGCCTCTTCAGCCAAGCACTGGAGGCTGCACTGTCATCAGAAATACTTGAGGCAGAGACACCTATTTGAGGCCCACTTACCTCTGGGACAGACCACAGGGACCGGCTCTCACTCTCGCACAGACTGACTGACCACAGGGCTGCAGTGTTTTAAAAGGCTTATGTCATGTCTGGGTCAGTGTAAATGTGAAACCACACACGTCTCGCCACTGTTCATACCCAGTTAAATATGTTTGGCACAGGACGCTCTTTGCCTGATTGTATAAGCCGTTAAATGTGCTGTAAATTTACGGATATTAAAATGTTTGATGAAGGAAGACAAAAGCAACCACAACTTAAACATTGTCTTTTTGTAATTGCACTTTATTGTTGCCTAGGTGTTCAGTGGTAAGCGTCCTGAAGGAGATTTCCCGCAGCAGGGCCAGCCGGCGTCCTCCTTCCGAAAGCTCTCTCCGACTCCCCCCTTGGGCCTGGCCGAGGGCGTCCTGGCAGCTCAGACCGGAGCTGCTCTGGAGGGACAGCAGGCTCTCACGTGTCTCATCCCAGAGAAAGACCTTACTCTTTTGGAGAAACTCGGGGATGGCTCCTTTGGGGTCGTCAAAAGAGGGGAGTGGCTGACACCGGCGGGGAAGGTGGTAAGGATTCAGTCGTATTTATAAAAATGTTGTATACAGCATGACAATCTTTTTTAACAATTCTCCTGTGAGGTTTTTTTTTTTTATCACAACCTTTCCCTTTTTGTCCAGCTCAACGTTGCTGTGAAGTGTCTAAAAACGGATGTGCTGAGCCAGCCTGAAGCTTTGGAGGATTTCATCTGTGAAGTCAACGCTATGCACTCTCTGGACCACCAAAACCTCATTCGCCTCTATGGTGTTGTGCTTACACACCCAATGAAGATGGTGAGAAGTACATGATGCCTTTATGGAAATGCCTGACATAATACTGAAGTGTTATCGATGTTAGACAGAAATCTAGAGTCATGGATTTTGGCCAAGTTGACAAAAGCCACTGCTTAGGATGAACAGTCAATAACAAATGCTTTTGGGTGGGGCCAGAGAGCAAGGCTTGGCCCTATGAGGTCAGTAGTTGCGAATGAGATGAAAGTCAGGGAGGGCACAGGTGAGGCAGGTGGCCAAAGCCAGCATTACAACCACCAGTAATGGGTAGTTATACAGAAATGGCAGACTGGTATAACTCTTGCTTAATGTTAACTCTCTTTCCAGCTGTTTTCCAAATAAAAGAATAGCTGGGTGGATGCAGGAAGGAAGGGTGGATGTGGAAGCTGAATAAAAGTATGACCTTTTAGTGCTTAATGTGTTTTTCTCTCCCTCTCTGTGCCTATGTGTGTGTGAAGGTGACGGAGCTGGCTCCTCTAGGCTCTCTTCTGGAGCGGCTGAGGTGTGTGCGTCCCCAGGGGCCCGTGCTCATCCACACTTTGTGTCAGTACGCTGTGCAGGTGGCCTGTGGGATGGCTTACCTGGAGCAGAGGAGGTTCATTCACAGAGACCTGGCAGCCAGGTGCGTGCCATGCAGAGTGATGTCTTTTACACATCTTTTTAAATAGTCTTGTTGACGTGTTGAATGTTTTATGAGCATGGTTTTATAAGCAAGGGTTTGCTCATAAAAAATTAGTCACTATTTGGCTGGCTTTATCGGGTGGCGACATTTTATGTGTGTGTATATGTGACTCCTAAAACGCCCAAAAGCTTCACTTTATTACTAATCGTGTAAATTACTTTGACAACTTATTGAATAAGACGTTTGCCCTTTATGGGTTTTCAGTTCAGAATTTGTATTAAAAATGATTTGCTTTTAAGTATATACCTTTACTTTACAATTCATGTTTATATTATGTACGTATAATAATAATGACATTTCTTTTTAGGAACATCCTTTTGGCTTCAGCTCACAGAGTGAAGATTGGTGACTTTGGCCTCATGAGGGCGCTACCCAACAACCATGAGCACTATGTCATGCAGGAGCACCGCAAAGTTCCTTTTGCATGGTAGGTGAAAAAGGACAGGATAAGATCATATCATATCAAGGCTTTGTTTACGTGTTGTAGATGTAATGGACCCTGTTTACTGCAGGTGTGCTCCAGAGAGCCTGAAGACCAGAACCTTCTCTCACGCCACAGACACCTGGATGTTTGGAGTTACTCTGTGGGAGATGTTCACTCATGGCCAGGAGCCATGGCTTGGACTCAATGGAAGTCAGGTACACACAAGAAAACATGTTTTGCATTAAGATCTTTAAAAGATTTTTTTTTATTTTGTTTCATCTTATCTTTTGTAAAATTTAGATTCTTCATAAAATTGACAAAGAAGGAGATCGCCTTCCAAAGCCAGAGGACTGTCCACAAGATATTTATAATGTGATGCTGCAATGTTGGGCTCAGAAACCAGATGACAGACCGACTTTTGTTGCCCTCAGAGAGTTTCTTCTTGAGGTATGTTCAGAACAGTATTGGTTTACTCATTAGATTGTTTGGAGTATTGGAAATTAGGCTCCATCTAGTGGACACAGTATAGAGTATTTTTTTACTATGTGGTTTATATTGTGACATAATATTTTTCTGCTAGATACAGCCTTGGCCATAGTATTGTAGAAGCTCAATAAAGACACAGTTTTTTCTTTCAGACCATGCCCACAGACATGTGCGCTCTACAGGACTTTGATGAGCCTGATAAACTCCTAATCCAGATCAATGATGTCATCACAATCATTGAGGGAAGGTGGGAACAATGTTTGACAGAAAGAACTGCTGTTCATGAGCCTGTGTATATCCCGCCTCACCATCTCTGTGTTTTAGGGCTGAGAACTACTGGTGGCGTGGACAAAACAAACGCACGTTAAAAGTTGGCCAGTTCCCAAGAAACGTTGTGACATCTGTAGCAGGTTTATCGGCTCACGACATCAGCAGACCTCTGAAAAACAGCTTCATCCACACAGGCCACGGGGACAGCAACCCTCACCGCTGCTGGGGCCACCCCGACAGGATAGACGAGTAAGATCTTTGAATATGTGCTCAGCAATATGATGTTCAGAAGTGACCATCTTAGTGGGGAACAGTATTGACACCTCAAGTTGATGCAAGTGCACTTTTTTTCCTTGAAAGGCAAAGTAAATTCATAATTCTTTCTAAATATATTTTAGTGAGAGTAAAATTCGGCAGCAAAATCTACTGAAGTAACAGAATGTCTGGTTATTGTAGCATTCATAGTGATGAAGCCATAGCGCCAGTAGATGGCAGTACCACACCAGTAGAGACATTCATACTTTTAGACATAAGTTCCTTACAACCACTCTAACCTGTACTTGCTCTGTGTTCTCAGCTTGTACCTGGGTAACCCCATGGACCCTCCCGACGTCCTGACTTCAGATCTAAGCACTCGGCCCACACAGCTTCCTGGACGATCCAAAAGTGAGTGTGACCCAACAGCCCAAGTGTTTATAACGTAACATAAATAATACAGAAAGAGCAGAAAATACCCATAACATCATGAGCCGCAGGAAGAATAATTTCTGAACAAACTTTGTTTTCGCTTCTCTTAAAAGTTTCCGCCTGACATTTTTCTTTGTGCTTTTATCTCCTAATCTTCAATGCTGCTTTCTTCTTTGTTTCTTCTTCTCTGTGCGGCACTGGTATTATTTTTATTTTCTCCAGAAGAGCCCCCTCCCCGCCCGCCACAACCAGCAGTCTTGATCAAGAGTAAGTCTGGTCTCTCTCAGCAGCTGCTCACCCATTGCTCCTGCCCTCTCTGTTCCCTCTTAGCTCCACTCCTCAAAGGTATATCTCCTGTCTGTGAGTGTGCTACCGATTGCAGTGTAGTGCCAAGCTCCCCTCTTCTTATCTCTCTCATCTATCGCTCTCTGTATGTCACTCTTAACGGTTTGCAGTGTTGTTGCGGTGAGGCTTCACACTCAACCTGTGGCGTTTCAAATGGCATGTGGCACATTAAAGCTGGGGTTCCTGATTTTTCACGACACTTACAACTTTGAGATGTCTGAGCAAAGTTGGAAAACTTCCATAGACAGACACTGCACTGATTTACTCTTTGTTCTCTGTTAGGGATTGACAAATATGCACCGTATTTTCCGGACTATAAGTCGCTCTGGAGTATAAGTCGCACCAGCTATCACATGCAAAATAAAGAAGAAAAACACATATATAAATCGCACCAGCCTTGGCAATTACCTGGGCATGGAGACGTAACTGCACCGTTTACAAGCCTCTCCTGGCAGCACGTTGTTCAAGCACCTATTTGCAAACTCGTTCCTCTCGCTGTGGCCATCGAGCTTTTAGCCCGCAAATATCTTTTTTTGTTTTCTTCATTGCAGTAAGGTTAACCTACGGTTTTTGCCAGTACCTCACAAGTTTCTCGGACACTCCACACTTTTTTTTCTGCCGCTTGTTTAAATCTTCAGTGGTAAAGGAGTCGCAGATACTGGTACACAAGCCTAGAGTGCCCTCTAGCGGCTGTCTGTGTGAAAATAACAAATATGTGAAATTATATATTTTGATATATAAATCGCATCTGAGTATAAGTTGCACCCCCAGCCACACTATGAAAAAAGTGTGACTTATAGTTCGGAAAAGTATGGTACTAGATTATGATGCAGGTGAACATGTGCTGTGACTTATTTTTCTCCCGTTAAGTTACTGCCTTTACAATCTAGTCCTTGGTGGCTAAAGAAATGTATAATAATCAGGTACCTCATCTCTAAAGGTCCTTGACGTTTTCAAATACTTAGGGACACCTATGTATTGGTTTTATATAAAAATAAATAAAAGAAAGTGTATGTATTGTGTATATATATTGTTTGTCTTGGTTCCCTCAGAGCCCTGTTATGATCCAGTAAATGAGGAGGAAGATGTGTCTTCAACAGGACTCAAGAGACTGTCCCTCCATAAGACTGCTTCCGTCAAAGGGTTGAAACTCAAACCTGCAGCCTGGGTGTCAGCTTCCAAACAGGGAAGTCGCCTTTCGAGCCAGAACCTCTCTGAAGTGTCCCTCATTGACTTTGGAGAGGAGTATATCCCCACAGCACCCTCGCCCTCTCCTGTGGTAGAGCTGCAGATCCCCACTTTAGCTAAGCTGGCTTTGGAAGCAGACAATATCCTGGACCGTACCCCTCCACAGAGCCCCTCCAGAACATTGCCTCGCCCCCTGCACCCAACACCTGTGGTGGACTGGGATGCCCGGCCACTGCCTCCTCCCCCTACTTATGATGATGTTGCCCAGGACGAAGACGATATGGAAGTAAGTATGGCTCTTATATTAGAGATCATTCAAAATTAGTAGTTGTAATATTGCAATGTTTTTTAAGGTGAGCTCCATCAACAGCACTGAGCAGCCCAGAGAGGAGCACAGCGACGAACCTTTGACCTCTGGAGAACCCATGGAGGAGTCTAGCACTCCACAAAGTTCAAACAAAGCAGGCCTACAGGACAATCTGTTTCTTCCCACTAAGCAGAGCCAGAGTTGCTCCAGTGCGTTCTCCCAGTCCGCAGAGATCTTCCAGGAGCTACAGCAGGAGTGCATGAGGAGGCTACATGTGCCTGTAGCCACTGCAGTTAACTCTACTTCTCCTTCACTCAGCTCTGGTCTTCAAACCCCTCTGACCCTTGCCTCCACTGAGGACAAGCCTCTCATTCCTCCACGTGTGCCTATACCACCCCGGCCCATAAAAAAAGGCGACTACTCTTCCCCTCGCTGGTCTCAGGACCTGTCTCTGTCACCCTCTCCTGCTGACCCCTTGGAGGAGCTGTTAGACCCAGACCACAATCAACCTCCACAGATTCCCCCCAGGGACCCCCTCTCTGAATCCCGTACCCCCAGCCCTCTGAGCCTGGTAGTGGGCTCTCCTCAGCCTCGTGTGTACTCCATTAGTCCAACACAGTCCCACAGCGTCTATCTCTCCTCTCACACCTACGGGACCTACCTCTCAACATCTCCAGTGAAGGCCATGCCCACCACACACAGCTTTGCCTCTGATCCCAAATACGCTGCAGCCAAAGTTATCCAGGCCCCGGGAAAGGAGCCTGCCAGTAAAGGCCCCTGTATTTTGCCCATTGTCCGGGATGGGCGCAAAGTCAGTAACACTCATTATTACCTTCTGCCAGAGAGACCACCTTACTTAGACCGCTATGACCGCTTCTTCCGGGAGGCTGAGAGCTTTCCTTCCACTCCTGTGGAGGAGCGTCTAGGGCGGCAAACTATCATGGCTACAGTCAAACCCATGGTGATCAACAGCCAGACCCTCCCAGGACATTCCCTGGGACAGACGGCTGTGCAGACCAGAGACCTGAAAGCTAATTTCTCCACCAACAACAACAGTGGTCTGGGCGGCCCACGCGTTGGCATGAAGACTTCAGTGAGTCTGCCCCGGGTCTGCACAGATGGGCTCGCAGCACCTCTTTCCTGCCCTGAGACAGATGGAGGGCCCTCAGCAGACCTCATCAGAATGGTAAAATCACAGATTTTTACTTTTGTAAAATGATATAGTTTATTCATTATATATGTACCATAATTATCCATCCATCCATCCATTTTCTTCCGCTTTATCCGGGGCCGGGTCGCGGGGGCAGCAGTCTCAGCAGAGATGCCCAAACTTCCCGATCCACACACACCTCCTCCAGCTGTTCTGGGGGGACCCCGAGGCGACACCAGGCCAGCTCGGAGACATAGTCCCACCACCGTGTCCTGGGCCTTCCACGAGGCCTTGTCCCACTAGGACATGCCTGGAACACCTCCCGCGGGAGGCGACCAGGAGGCATCCGAAACAGATGCCCGAGCCACCTCAGCTGGCTCCTTTCGACGTGAAGGAGCAGCGACTCTACTCCGAGTTCCTCCCGGGTAACTGAGCTCCTCACCCGATCTCGGAGGGTGCGCCCAGCCACCCTGCGAAGGAAACTCATTTCGGCCGCTTGTATTCGCGATCTTGTCCTTTCGGTCATGACCCAAATCTCATGACCATAGGTGAGGGTGGGAACGTAGATCGATCGGTAAATCGAGAGCTTTGCCCTCCGACTCAGCTCCCTCTTCACCACGACAGACCGATACAGCGACCGCATCACTGCTGACGCCGCACCGATCCGTCTATCGATCTCACGCTCCATCCGTCCCCCACTCGTGAACAAGACCCCGAGATACTTGAACTCCTCCACTTGAGGCAAGGACTCCCCACCGACCTGAAGAGGGGAAGCCACCTTTTTCCGGTGGAGAACCATGGCCTCGGATTTGGAGGTGCTGATCCTCATCCCGGCCGCTACACACTCGGCTGCAAACCGCCCCAGTGCGTGCCGAAGGTCCTGGTTCGTTGAAGCCATCAGAACAACATCGTCCGCAAACAGCAGAGATGAGACTCTGAGGCTCCCAAACCGGACACCCTCCGGCCCCTGGCTGCGCCTAGAAATTCTGTCCATAAAAGTAATGAACAGAACCGGTGACAAAGGGCAGCCCTGGCGGAGACCAACACGCACCGGGAACAGGTCTGACTTACTGCCGGCAATGCGAACCAAGCTCCTGCTGCGGTCATACAGGGAACGGACAGCCCTTAGCAGAGGGCCCCGGACCCCATACTCCCGGAGCACCCCCCACAGGGCACCACGAGGGACGCGGTCGAACGCTTTCTCCAGATCCACAAAACACATGTGGACTGGTTGGGCGAACTCCCACGAACCCTCGAGTACCCGATGAAGGGTATAGAGTTGGTCCAGTGTGCCACGACCAGGACGAAAACCGCATTGTTCCTCCTGGATCCGAGGTTCAACTATCGGCCGGATCCTCCTCTCCAGCACCCCGGAGTAGACCTTACCGGGGAGGCTAAGGAGGGTGATTCCTCTGTAATTGGAACACACCCTCCGATCCCCCTTCTTAAAGAGAGGGACCACCACCCCGGTCTGCCAATCCAGGGGCACTGTCCCCGACCGCCACGCGATGTTGCAGAGACGTGTCAGCCAAGACAGTCCTACAACATCCAGAGACTTAAGGTACTCAGGGCGAATCTCATCCACCCCCGGAGCCTTGCCACCAAGGAGCTTTCTCACCACCTTGGTGACTTCAGCCCCGGTGATGGGCGAGCCCACCTCCGAGTCCTCAGCCTCTGCTTCCTCATTGGAAGACGTGACGACGGGATTGAGGAGGTCCTCGAAGTACTCCTTCCACCGCCCGACGACATCCCCAGTCGAGGTCAGCAGCCCCCCACCCGCACTGTAAACAGTGCTGGTGAAGCACTGCTTCCCCCTCCTGAGGCGCCGGATGGTTTGCCAGAATCTCTTCGAGGCCGACCGATAGTCTTCCTCCATGGCCTCCCCGAACTCCTCCCAGACCCGAGTTTTAGCCTCCGCGACCGCCCGAGCCGCAGCACGCTTGGCCTGCCGGTACCTCTCAGCTGCCCCAGGAGTCCCACAAGCCAATAAGGCCAGGTAGGACTCCTTCTTCAGCTTGACGGCATCCCTTACTTCCGGGCGCCACCACCGGGTTCGGGGATTGCCGCCGCGACAGGCACCAGAGACCTTACGGCCACAACTACGAGCAGCCGCATCGACAATGGAGGAGGAGAACAGAGTCCACTCTGACTCCATGTCCCCCGCCTCCCCCGGAATACCATAATTACATTATTGTAAAAAATAATAATAAAAGAAAAGAAATCATCTTCATTTCCATAAAATAATGCAAATGCAGCTTTTGCATTGTGTGATTCAATTGTCATTCTTCTGAGAAAGTGAATATTATGCCATATGGCAGTTCCACCCAGATTTCTATTTATTTGAAAAGGCAAGTTAATGGTGTGTTTCTGCTCCTCTCAAGAATTCTAGACAACATTTCTAAAAGCCTGAAAATATTCCATTAAAATATTATCTAGCGACAAAGGATCAGCTGAGAGGTGAAAAATAACAGCCTATTGTACTGTTTAGGCAGTTGGCAGTTCATTTCCCTCTTTGACCCATATTGAACTTGAGTTCAAAATCACTACAAGCCTGTGTATTGATGGGGTCTGTGGCCTTTGCAGTGGATATGATCAACTGATGGACCAATTGGGAGTGGTATTGATAACATTCACTTTGAAAACGTACTAGCTGAAGGCGTCTAACTACTGATAGAAACCAAATGATTGATTGTTTTAAATAATTCAGCTTTACTCATGATTTATGTCTATAGGAATGTCAGTGGTTCAAAATTATCTTGTGCCTCCACCTTAATTAGGTGCAGGAGGCAGTACATGGAGTGACCATAGAGGAGTGCCAGGCGGCGCTGCAGCACCACAGCTGGAACGTCCAGAAGGCTGTGCATTACCTGAAGGTGAGACAGTTAACTGATGGTGAAAGCTTTGTTGTGATGGTAAAGACGTGAAAGTCTCATGTGGACCATTGTGTAGTAAAACTGAACAATGTAACTGAGCCGAAATGAGCTGCTGTGTCCTTGGAGATCCCTTTAGACCACGGCTTTAACAAATAGATATCTGTAATATCTATTTGAAACAATAAAACTCAACAGGCAGATGGTGTTTGTTACTGTTGTTGTCAACCTAATGCTGATCTTGAACAGAAATGAGGCCATTGCAGCAGCAATGACCATTAACTAGTGAATCCCATAGACTTGGAGTTTCTTGTGCCCTCATCATGCTGTGCTTAAAAGGGGCAATATATGTTTGGATAATACTCTGCCTGAGACAGCTTCACGGTGTATATTAAAACTGGCAACACTTTGATCAGTTTTCCATAACCAATCTGTGCCCAACTTCCTTTATTTATTATCTGGTGCTTTTTCATTGTTGCAGGTGGAGCAGTTGTTCTGCCTGGGCCTCAGGAGCAGGACAGAGTGTCTGAAGTTCTTGGAGATGTGTGACTGGAATTTGGAAGTGGCCAGTACCCAGATGTTGGATAACTATGGATCAGCAGCAAGACATAGGTATTAGAGGACCATGGAGTTTAACTCTTAGAATCACATAATGTCTATACAATATCATATATACAATATGCAATATCAAATGACAAAGTTAGTAATATATATGTTTAATATACAGAGATTACAATACTGAAATCTGCTGCACAATTAAAAGAGAAGAAGCTTAAAAAAGGACTAAAATCAATGGTATCTACAGTCAAATATGCTAAACTGCAGGAAGACGATTTTCTAACTCCTGATTTATATTGGAGTGATGTGGAAAAGCAGTGTTTTCTCTAGACTTATTTATTTGATGGGGGAGGATACATCATACTTTGATTGTCATTGGGTAATCAGTGAAACAGTGTTAATAATAGCCTAGGCTGAAGTGCAACATCTGTCCCTCAAACAGCGACATGGTTTTTAAACAGATATTATAAGGTTGATAATGAGCTGTAAATGCACCATAAATGATGCTACAATGAAGCAACAATAACCAACTTGTTCTCATTTGCAGGCGGTGACAGGAGCTTGTGTGGCCTGCTTGAATAGACTTTGATATAAACTTCATCAAAAGACGGCCCTGTCTTTTATGGAAGGATGAGCGGATTTCTATTTGCACAGAATTACAAACATGTTTTTATATGGAGTGAAATGTCAGCGACCTGATGCTTTGGGGGTTGAATAATATTTTTGCACTTGGACACAATGCTTGTCTGTATATACTGAGTACATCCTTGACACACAGTCTAGGTGGTCTTGGTGATATCGAAAGAGTAATGGGTACTAATACTTCTTACTTTCAGTAAGAAGTCGTCACAGAGTGGGGCATTTTACTGCCACCATATTACTCAATTACTTTAGTAAGCACTTAGCACCGCAACTTTACATGCCTCAGCTTCATTGCTTGCCATCTTTATGTTTTCTGCATGTGTCTGCAGTTCACATCAGCAACGCAGTGCGCTTTGGCCCATGCCTCACATCGCTTATCATCCATTAAAGCGGTAAAATGGCAATACTGTATATGAGCAGCAGTTGTAGAAATGGCAAGAAGGCAGGTTTGATTATGTCGGACAAAACTTCACAGACCAAAACACAGAACAGTCTTGGCTAATGCTACTTTTAAATTGGCAAAGTCTGAGTTTAACACCACAAATGCAGTATTATGTTGAAATCCAATTAAATAACAAACTACTTCATTCTTCCCACTTTTTCCCCTGGCATTAGGTCGGTGTCAGCCTGGAACTAAAACTTTTCTTCTCTGCCAAGAACTTTGAAAACACTGCCTTGACTTAAGAGGCGTAAAACTGTGTTGGGTTATACTGTAGATGTATGCGAGGATACGAGGATGTACAATGTTTTGTTTTATAATGACAACCTTCTGTAAAAGCTTGTCCCATGTGCAATAACGACACTGTACCCTTCTCCGTATGACTTTTGTGTTTTAGTGACAGAAACGGTCTCCATGATCATTAAAGTGGGGCTCTACTACATCTACTGTACGTGTTTGTCTGTCTGATACCATGCTGCTGTAGGACCCATAAAGGAACTGAACTGAACCCAAGAGTCAATCCTCATTTTTGTATTGAAAGGTTCCTGTTTTGTATATGTTCTTGTTCAACAAATGTGTTTTCATGTAATTTTCTTTCTCTATTTCTGTGTTGGTTCATATGTGTTTTGTCTACTGAGCAGTTTCTGTTTCTAGTGTTGATAGAATTGTGAAAAAAAAGAAGAAAAAAAGACCATGCTGCCGAATACAAATGTATTTTTTATTAAAATATTTTATTATTTTCTACCTCCATTTTGTTTTTGCATCATTTACAAACATATTGTATAATTCATTTAATAGATTAGGCTACGATTGAACTGTCCCTGACACCTCTACACCTTTCACTGTAGTGAAAGGTAAGTGTCAACATACTGACCTGTTTGAATTAACATGTTCACTTTGGTATTAATATTTGACTTTGTTAATGTGGGCAATGCACATTAATGAATACAAACATGTACATGTATTATTACACCTTGTAGTGCATTTCAAGATGATCAAATTGCTTTACAAGCATTTTCACTCTGCTCTCTTGTTGCAATAGTAATTAAATTACAACACTTGGTGGTGAACTTCTGTGGCCACACCTGCCCTGAGTAAAGCAAAGGAAATGAGGCTGCTACCAGAGTCATTTGAACCTTTGATCACCACACCACGTTCATACCAAGACACAACGAGTTAAGTGTCTTCCCCAAAGACCGTGGGAGTGTGCGGTGGTCGCGTTCACATCCCCAATCTTTACTTATTAGGCAAGGCAAGTTTATTTGTTGTGCACAAATCATACACAAGGCAATTCAAAGGGCATCCACAGTTGCATAAAATAGATGGATCAAATCAATAAAACATCAGCATAAAAATTAATCAATTAATTAATTAATTGATTAATGTCAGGACACGAGCAGCAGCATTCTGGATGTTCTGCAGCTGTCTGACAGCTCGTTTAGAGAGGCCAGTGAGCAGCCACCTAACCTGCTGGAGACAAATGCATGGATAAGTCTCTCTAAGTCTCGTTTTGACACTATTCCTCTGAATGCCTGAGTTTAGTTGAAGAAAGTTGTTTTACATCCACAAACTGCTCTGTTCGATGCAGTGACAAAGTGTATTTACAGGCTCATGTACACCTGCCGTCAGTGACACATAGATCTGAGTGTCATCTGCGTAGTTGTGGTAAGACACATTGTTGCTGTTTATTAGCTGACCCAATAGAAGCATGTATAAGTTGCATAAGAGGGGTCCCAAGATTGACCCCTGGGGGACTCCACAGGTCATAGCAATTTTGACAAATGACGTCCTGTCCTCGAGATAGGACCAGTTTAAAGAAGTACCAGAGAGTCTCACCCAGTTTTCTAACCTGTGAAGTAAGATCCCGTGGTCCACTGTGTCAAAGGCAGCGCTCAGGTCCAGCAGAACTAGGACTGAGACTTTGCCTGCGTTGGTGTTCATGCGGATATCCATTGTCACCTGATATCCTGCAACGAGGGATAGGCAATAAGGAAAAAAGACAAACATTCCTCAATATGATCAGTTTCCATTTGTGGTTCAGTCCCATCCCTAAAGATAGTCACACTATTGCCTCAGCTACAGTGGCCATTAAGAGCTTACTGCTCCTCTACTTCTCACCAAAAGACCACCTTGTGAGTGTGACATCATATGACACTGAACCCATGAGCCAAGATTAAGGTTAGGTTCAAGATTAGTGTTTAAGCATAAATTAGCAGTAAGTTTACAGTTATTTTTGTTTGAGCTGTTGTTGTACTTTGAAGAATGAATGTATGAACATGGGACTAGCAGCTGCTGCAATTTCAGTGTCACAGTCCAGACCAACATCATGGGTTGGTAGCAGGTGCACCAAAGTTTTTGTTTTGTTTTTTAGAAATGCACTGGGACATTATTTAGGTGTACCTTTTTCAGAAATATTTTACATTCATCCTTTTCCTACATTTGAATTAATGCCTGACAAGAAACATTTAATTGATTGACATTTCATTAAAAAAATAATAAGTATGTAGGTCTCCTCAAGTCACGTGTCATGTGAAAAGCACTTTATACAAACAAGCTTATAACTACACTAAAGCCCTACAATATCTGACCAATGAAGAGTGACAGGTACTCTTTGAGAAGGGTTAAGGGTTGTTTTAGCTGTTAAGTGATGCTGTTATATGCACATAGCTATGAGCATGAAGCCAGTCGATGAGAATAATTTAGTGTGCGATCATTGATGTTGTGTGGTGCAGTCCCTCAGAGAGCCGACCTGGGACCTTGTGCCGACTGCATCGATCCTCACACAAACATATCAATTGACCTTCATATTGGGAACACTTTCTCAGTATTTTATGGTCTATAATTTGTAAATGAGAACAGAGGAACTCATTTGCTTACCAATGGCGCAGATGGCGGTCTAATGATTTAAAGGCCTCTAGGTCAGAAAACTGTAAAACTTTGTAACACCATAAAAAAGCATCTGGAAAAGTGAAATATTTTGAAGATTATTTATGTATCTAAATCATTTGAAACTCATTTTAACTTACCAAATCAACTTTACTTAGTCAACTTGCTTACTTTCTATCTTTATTATCATCCGGTTTTCCACATTGAAAATTGTTTGGATGAGCCTAACCCTGTTTCTACATTGCATTTCGAAGTGTTTAACCCCGAAATGTCAGAGTAAAGAAGCTGCAAATGATCTTGAGTGTTCAGTGACACCACATCGTTGGTTTTTAGCGACTATTTGGAGTTGCTTCTTACTAATGAGCATCATCGTCTCTCCATTTATCTTGGGGGCCGGCAGTCCCTGACTGTGTACAGTGTCATTACTCAGTCCCTGGGCAAATTATTAATGTCTGTTGTTGCGGTGTTGGGGAGCGACCTCACAAACCTCCCCCGAGAAATTACTGCGCTGCCTCTTCACAAAATACACAAATAGAGAAAAGAGAGCACTGCCAAGGAAGGAGTACTACTGTATAGTCAAAGTGAATAGATGTGCCTTTTGCTTGAAGAATCTAAATTTAATATTGCACCATTTGCATTTTGCTCGGTATGGTGTATATCCTTTATATCTATTTTCTCACATATTTTTGCATTGCATGGTATTTCTTCCATGGCAGTGGCTTTTCACACTGAAGAAAAATGTCTTTTCAGGGTGCCATCCAAGGTACAGGTATAAAAAAAAGAACTAAAAAGGTCTCAACGGGGCTAAACCTTGTCCAAAAATAAGACCTTGTACCACACCAGCTTGACAAAAGGTGCAAGGTTTGCTTAAGTTACTTTTACAGCAGTAAAAAAATGTGTGAAGTGTTCATAGCTCATGATAATAATAATGCAAGTGTTGACACAGAGACAGTGGAAAATGGAATCAATGCAGTGCATATTGCTGTCCCATTGTTTTATAAACAAACAAAAAAATCTTAGATAGAACATAGCTTACTGACTTTAATTTCACCACAGTTTTAGACTTTCTAGACAAATAAACTACCCATCTAATAATGAACAAATAATTGTCTGTAATTTCAAGCTTTTTCTTGTACCTTACTGAATTGATTCACTATATTTTCATGCAAATGTATATTGCCATCTCTATCACTAAGTTGAGACTGCCATTACTTCAATTTGGCTGTTTTGTCTCTCAATCTAAAAGTGTGAGGGTTATATCTAGAATGAAAATGGTTCAAGTGCACACCCTTTATTTTTGGAGTTGTGTTTTGTGCTGAAGTCATAAGGTGAAGCCTTTCTTCTCTAGGAAGTGAACCAGTTAAAGCCATACCGCCTTTGCTCTGACTGATCCCGTCAGATCTCGGAAGCTATGCAAGGTAGGACCTGGTTGGTACTTGGATGAGAGCACATTTGGCAACGCCAGGAAGCCTGGGGCGAATGTAGTGAGTAAGTGACTGGTTGGTGATGGTCGGAGGGGCCGATAGCCTCAATTCCGTCAGTCTACCCCAGGGCAGCTGTCGTTACAATAGTAGCCACCGGGTATGGTGTGAATGAATAACGCACGAAATTGAGCATCTGGAAAAGTGCTAGATAAGACTAATACATTATTATTATTATTATTATTATTATTATTATTATTATCATTATTATTATTATTATTATTATTATTATTATTATTATTATTATTATTATTATTATTATTATTATTATTATTATTATTAGGCCCGAGCAACGGACACGCAGTGTCCCGCGAGGGACTAATTAAAATCGATAACGGGGGACGAAAACGCAAGAATTCACGTAGCAAACGTGAACCGATTCGCAAGTAACAGGGGTCAAAACGTAGTGCTCCGCAAGCTCTAATTTTGGGTGGGGTTTGCGAGAGAAAATAATAAAAGTTGACTCTGTGGCGCCCCCTCAAACAGGCGGTTTACATTGACCCAATGGAGGAGCGGTCGCAAAAAAAATCATCGTACAAACGTGACATTGGCCAGGGACATAGACCACGTCAGGACATGTCAAAAATGATATTATGACCCCGCCCTAAATGCTACAGGAAGTCGGCCATCTTGGCCCGAACCTCAAACCTTCAAAATCGTACCTCTTGAACTTCTGGCCCCTGATCCCCGAGTTTTCAATGCAAAGCCTCCAATTTTGGCCAACATGTCCCAAACCCATGTGGCTTTCTAAATCATCATTTCAATTTTTTTTAAATTATTGGGCGTGGTCATGACAAGGCCGCAACTGAGAGGCCATTTTTAGCAAATTTCAAAGCCTCATATCTTTCACAGACTTGGCCGGATTGGAACGGACCCAATCCGGCGCGCGTGCACATTCCACACCTGGACCTAATGCTGTGCACACGCAGCCGCTATCGCCAAAAATGACTCACTGGCGCCCCCTCAAAGGTTTTGTCTTTAAAAATTCGTAAAAAAAAAACGGGATGGTATGGAGGTGTGGAAAAAATCATACAGACCTTGTCTGTGATGGGGAACAACATATCAAAGCCACGTCACTCTGAGTAATGTCTTTGTGGGAGAAAAATAATGGCCGAAAAATCGTTTCCATTATTATTATTATTATTATTATTATTATTACGTCTTTGATCTCAATTTTGACCCCTTGAACATTAACGAAAAGTCAATTTTATTTGACCAACGGTTCAAGGTTGGTGTAAAATTAACTATTTTGATATTCGCAAGACAACACTTTGAACAATGCCTCAGTGGCGCCCCCACATGCATGCCCCCCATTCATTTGGAAGCATGCATTTTTTGGCCTAAACATTTGTCTTTGAGTACAGTGATAGAGCACATCAAGACAAACTTAAAACATCATTATAACTCCGCCCTCTGACAAACAGGAAGTCGGCCATATTGGATTGAAAATTGTAACCTGAATTTCTTCACCTGATATTTTGTCAAGTCACTCGAAGGGTTTTGAACCAAATGACATCCAACTTGGTGAGTGTAATCTAGAGGCGTAGAGCTACAATAATCGAGCTCTTTTGTTCGGATATCTGTTACGGTTTGTCTCTACCGCTCTGCTAAAAAACATGCTTTTTCCCCGCCTCTTTGGTGACAACTCACAGGGGCACGCAAATTCAGATCACACTCATATTTGGATCACATAAGCCCCTCTATGGATCGTACTGATTACCCTTGATAATTGTACAATTTTCCCCAAAATAGCGCCCCCTACCTATACCTTCAAAATTACACTTGCACGAAAGTGAAAACAAAGGTGATATCCTGATTCGGCACGTCGCACTGATCAAAAAAGTCTATTACAACATGCCTCTATCTCGCTTAATTTTCTGTATAATTAGGCCCGAGCAACGGACACGCAGTGTCCCGCGAGGGACTAATTAAAATCGATAACGGGGGACGAAAACGCAAGAATTCACGTAGCAAACGTGAACCGATTCGCAAGTAACAGGGGTCAAAACGTAGTGCTCCGCAAGCTCTAATTTTGGGTGGGGTTTGCGAGAGAAAATAATAAAAGTTGACTCTGTGGCGCCCCCTCAAACAGGCGGTTTACATTGACCCAATGGAGGAGCGGTCGCAAAAAAAATCATCGTACAAACGTGACATTGGCCAGGGACATAGACCACGTCAGGACATGTCAAAAATGATATTATGACCCCGCCCTAAATGCTACAGGAAGTCGGCCATCTTGGCCCGAACCTCAAACCTTCAAAATCGTACCTCTTGAACTTCTGGCCCCTGATCCCCGAGTTTTCAATGCAAAGCCTCCAATTTTGGCCAACATGTCCCAAACCCATGTGGCTTTCTAAATCATCATTTCAATTTTTTTTAAATTATTGGGCGTGGTCATGACAAGGCCGCAACTGAGAGGCCATTTTTAGCAAATTTCAAAGCCTCATATCTTTCACAGACTTGGCCGGATTGGAACGGACCCAATCCGGCGCGCGTGCACATTCCACACCTGGACCTAATGCTGTGCACACGCAGCCGCTATCGCCAAAAATGACTCACTGGCGCCCCCTCAAAGGTTTTGTCTTTAAAAATTCGTAAAAAAAAAACGGGATGGTATGGAGGTGTGGAAAAAATCATACAGACCTTGTCTGTGATGGGGAACAACATATCAAAGCCACGTCACTCTGAGTAATGTCTTTGTGGGAGAAAAATAATGGCCGAAAAATCGTTTCCATTATTATTAGGCCCGAGCAACGGACACGCAGTGTCCCGCGAGGGACTAATTAAAACCGTTAACGGGGGACGAAAACGCAAGAATTCACGTAGCAAACGTGAACCGATTCGCAAGTAACAGGGGTTAAAACGTAGTGCTCCGCAAGCTCTAATTTTGGGTGGGGTTCGCGAGAGAAAATAATAAAATATGGCTCAGTGGCGCCCCCTCAAGCACGCAGTTTACATTGAGTCAATGAGAGCCCGGTGGCAAAAAAAATCATCGTACAAAAGTGACATTGGCCAGGGACATAGACCACGTCAAGACATGTCAAAAATGATATTATGACCCCGCCCTAAATGCTACAGGAAGTCGGCCATCTTGGCCCGAACCTCAAACCTTCAAAATCGTACCTCTTGAACTTCTGGTCCCTGATCCTCGAGTTTTCTATGGAAAGCCTCCAATTTTGGCCAACATGTCCCCAACCCATGTGGCTTTCAAAATCATCAATTCAAATTTTGTTCCATTATTGGGCGTGGTCATGACAAGGCCGCAACTGAGAGGCCATTTTCAGCAAATTTCAAAGCCTCATATCTTTCACAGACTCGGCCGGATTGGAAAAGACCCAATCCGGCGCGCGTGCACATTCCCCACCTGGACCTAATGGTGTGCACACGCAGCCGCTATCGCCAAAAATGACCCACTGGCGCCCCCTCAAAGTTTTGACTTTAAAAATTCGTATAAAAAAAACGGGATGGCATGGAGGTGTGGAAAAAATCATACAGACCTTGTCAGTGATGGGGAACAACATATCAAAACCACGGCTCTCTGAGTAATGTCTTTGTGGGAGAGAAATAATAGCCGAAAAATCATTTCCATTATTATTATTATTATTATTATTATTATTATTTTGGTGCGCCTTTGACCCCAATTTTGACCCCCTGAATATTAACGAAAACTCAATTTTATTTGACTAAATGATCAAAGTTGGTGAAAAATTCAATATTTTGAAGTCTGCAAAATCACACTGTGCATAATAACTCAGTGGCGCCCCCTCAAGTCTGACCCCTATTCAAATGGAGGCATGAGTTTTTGGCCTAAACCTATGTTATTCGGTACAGTGATAGAGCACATCAAGACAAACGTAAAACGTCATTATAGCTACTTCCTCTGACAAACCGGAAGTCGGCCATATTGGATTGAAAATTTTACCCAGCATTTCTTCGCCTGACATTTTTTCAAGTCACTCCCAGGATTTTGGACCAAATGACATTGAACTTGGTGAGTGCAATCTAGAGGCGTAGAGCTACAATAATCAAGCTCTTTTGTTCAGATATCTGTTACGGTGTGTCTCTACCGCTCTGCTAAAAAACATGCTTTTTCCGCGCCTCTTTGACGACAACTCACAAGGGCATGCAAATTCAGATCACACTCATCTTTGGATCACATAAGCCCCTCTGTGGATCGTACTGATTACCCTTGATAATTGTACAATTTTCACAAAAATAGCGCCCCCTACCTATACCTTCAAAATTACACTTGCACGAAAGTGAAAACAAAGGTGATATCCTGATTCGGCACGTCGCACTGATCAAAAAAGTCTATTACAACATGCTTCTATCTCGCTTAATTTTCTGTATAATTAGGCCCGAGCAACGGACACGCAGTGTCCCGCGAGGGACTAATTAAAACCGTTAACGGGGGACGAAAACGCAAGAATTCACGTAGCAAACGTGAACCGATTCGCAAGTAACAGGGGTTAAAACGTAGTGCTCCGCAAGCTCTAATTTTGGGTGGGGTTCGCGAGAGAAAATAATAAAATATGGCTCAGTGGCGCCCCCTCAAGCACGCAGTTTACATTGAGTCAATGAGAGCCCGGTGGCAAAAAAAATCATCGTACAAAAGTGACATTGGCCAGGGACATAGACCACGTCAAGACATGTCAAAAATGATATTATGACCCCGCCCTAAATGCTACAGGAAGTCGGCCATCTTGGCCCGAACCTCAAACCTTCAAAATCGTACCTCTTGAACTTCTGGTCCCTGATCCTCGAGTTTTCTATGGAAAGCCTCCAATTTTGGCCAACATGTCCCCAACCCATGTGGCTTTCAAAATCATCAATTCAAATTTTGTTCCATTATTGGGCGTGGTCATGACAAGGCCGCAACTGAGAGGCCATTTTCAGCAAATTTCAAAGCCTCATATCTTTCACAGACTCGGCCGGATTGGAAAAGACCCAATCCGGCGCGCGTGCACATTCCACACCTGGACCTAATGGTGTGCACACGCAGCCGCTATCGCCAAAAATGACCCACTGGCGCCCCCTCAAAGTTTTGACTTTAAAAATTCGTATAAAAAAAACGGGATGGCATGGAGGTGTGGAAAAAATCATACAGACCTTGTCAGTGATGGGGAACAACATATCAAAACCACGGCTCTCTGAGTAATGTCTTTGTGGGAGAGAAATAATAGCCGAAAAATCATTTCCATTATTATTATTATTATTATTATTATTATTATTTTGGTGCGCCTTTGACCCCAATTTTGACCCCCTGAATATTAACGAAAACTCAATTTTATTTGACTAAATGATCAAAGTTGGTGAAAAATTCAATATTTTGAAGTCTGCAAAATCACACTGTGCATAATAACTCAGTGGCGCCCCCTCAAGTCTGACCCCTATTCAAATGGAGGCATGAGTTTTTGGCCTAAACCTATGTTATTCGGTACAGTGATAGAGCACATCAAGACAAACGTAAAACGTCATTATAGCTACTTCCTCTGACAAACCGGAAGTCGGCCATATTGGATTGAAAATTTTACCCAGCATTTCTTCGCCTGACATTTTTTCAAGTCACTCCCAGGATTTTGGACCAAATGACATTGAACTTGGTGAGTGCAATCTAGAGGCGTAGAGCTACAATAATCAAGCTCTTTTGTTCAGATATCTGTTACGGTGTGTCTCTACCGCTCTGCTAAAAAACATGCTTTTTCCGCGCCTCTTTGACGACAACTCACAAGGGCATGCAAATTCAGATCACACTCATCTTTGGATCACATAAGCCCCTCTGTGGATCGTACTGATTACCCTTGATAATTGTACAATTTTCACAAAAATAGCGCCCCCTACCTATACCTTCAAAATTACACTTGCACGAAAGTGAAAACAAAGGTGATATCCTGATTCGGCACGTCGCACTGATCAAAAAAGTCTATTACAACATGCTTCTATCTCGCTTAATTTTCTGTATAATTAGGCCCGAGCAACGGACACGCAGTGTCCCGCGAGGGACTAATTAAAACCGTTAACGGGGGACGAAAACGCAAGAATTCACGTAGCAAACGTGAACCGATTCGCAAGTAACAGGGGTTAAAACGTAGTGCTCCGCAAGCTCTAATTTTGGGTGGGGTTCGCGAGAGAAAATAATAAAATATGGCTCAGTGGCGCCCCCTCAAGCACGCAGTTTACATTGAGTCAATGAGAGCCCGGTGGCAAAAAAAATCATCGTACAAAAGTGACATTGGCCAGGGACATAGACCACGTCAAGACATGTCAAAAATGATATTATGACCCCGCCCTAAATGCTACAGGAAGTCGGCCATCTTGGCCCGAACCTCAAACCTTCAAAATCGTACCTCTTGAACTTCTGGTCCCTGATCCTCGAGTTTTCTATGGAAAGCCTCCAATTTTGGCCAACATGTCCCCAACCCATGTGGCTTTCAAAATCATCAATTCAAATTTTGTTCCATTATTGGGCGTGGTCATGACAAGGCCGCAACTGAGAGGCCATTTTCAGCAAATTTCAAAGCCTCATATCTTTCACAGACTCGGCCGGATTGGAAAAGACCCAATCCGGCGCGCGTGCACATTCCACACCTGGACCTAATGGTGTGCACACGCAGCCGCTATCGCCAAAAATGACCCACTGGCGCCCCCTCAAAGTTTTGACTTTAAAAATTCGTATAAAAAAAACGGGATGGCATGGAGGTGTGGAAAAAATCATACAGACCTTGTCAGTGATGGGGAACAACATATCAAAACCACGGCTCTCTGAGTAATGTCTTTGTGGGAGAGAAATAATAGCCGAAAAATCATTTCCATTATTAGGCCCGAGCGGCCTGCAGGGCTCGGGCCTATTGTAATTGTACGGCAGTGCGCGGAGCGCACTGATGAAAGACGTGCGCGTAGCGCACGTCCCGAAAAGAGCGCGCAGCGCTCAAGAAACAGAGCGCGGAGCGCTCCCCATGCATTAGACAGTAATGGGGGGACTCCCGGCACCACGCCCTGTCCGGTGAAATAGGCGTGTGCCGCGAAAGCGGCACATTTGTAACTGCTCGTGTGAAAAAAGGTGAAAAATCCAGTGAAGGCGCAACATTGACAAGAAAGTAGTCGATGACGAGCGCAACGCGCTCGTCATCGACCATGGCCACTTCCCAATGCCCAAAACACTACTAGAGTGACTCAGGGCATCGAGGCCTATCCAATGATATAGGTGTTTGCCGCGAAAGCGGCATATTTGTTGTTGCTCGCAAAAAAATCTGGAAAAAAAACGCATTAAGAAATATTGACAAAGAAGTAGTAAAATACGAGCGCAACGCGCTCGTATTTGACAATGAACCTCACGGGTGGGTTACTGGACGTGAGACCTTTCCGACGATATAAATATGGGCCGCCGGAGGCGGCGCTATATTGTTATTGTAAGGGTTTTTCTTATTCTTATTATTAGGCCCGAGCGGCCTGCCGTCGCAAGGGCCTATTGTAATCGCAATCACAGCGCAGTGCGCGCAGCGCACTGAACCTAAGTGCGCGGAGCGCACAAAAACAGCGCGAAGCGCTGTCCCCATGTCAACCTGTAAACTCACCATGTAAAACAGTGACAGCCCACACCAAAGGTGTGGGCCCTTTATACTTATTATTGCATTAAAATGAATGGGGGTATATAGTGTAAATGGGGGTATATAGTGGATGACGAGCGCGAAGCGCTCGTCATCCACCCAGGAACCCCACGGGTGCGTGCGGATCGTTGAAAGCTTTCCAAAAATGTATAATATGACATCGTCGCGAAAGCGACGATATTGTTTTTCTCGGAAATATTATTATTCTTTCTTCTTTCTTCTTCTTCTTCTTCTGCTCTTTGAGCAGGAATTTGACCCCCTGAACATAGTCGAAAACTCACCAAACTTTGCCCAAAATTCAGGTTCGGTGAAAAATTAATTAAAATGTGTGTTTCATATTGGGGAAAAAAAAAATGGCGCGACAGCGCCACCTACAAAAGTGAAAATACATTACGCCAATGGGGGAGGGGCCGAAGTAAACTTTGTCGTAGAGCGACGAGATTTGGTACAGACATTCGTCATGTGATGCCCAAAAAAAAATATTATTGTGGCCACGCCCCCTGACAAACCGGAAATCCGCCATTTTGAAAGGAAGACCGGAGAATGCTGAGTCAGCGTTTTCGCTGACATTGCATTTTAACGAACTCCTCCTAGGGCGTTTCACCAAATGAGCTCAAAATCGCTCCAGCTCATCTCGAGATGTGGGGCATCAAAAGTTATCCAAATTTTTTGGCTAAGTTTTACGGTTTGTGTGCGGCGAAGCCGCAATCTTTCCGAAGTATTTTACGATTCAACAAAAACTAAAAATCGCTCCCATTCGCACAAACAAACTCCGATTAAAAATCGGAAATATACATTTTATTGACCTTTCACCCCTGGACACAGCAAATGTGAAAAAGTGACATTGGGCGCGATAGCGCCCCCTTCAGGTGCAGAAGAAAAAATGCATTATGGGAAAAAAATTAGTTTGTCGGAAATGGATTAAATTCGGTACAAAAATAGTTGACGGCATCCCGATCCAAAAAGCCAATGAGACCCATATCGTATTTTGTACGGTGTTGCCATGGTGAATCAAAATACATTGCGTCTCTGGAGGCGGGGCCAACGTCAACTTTGTCGCAGAGTGACGAGATTCGGTACAGATATTCGTCATGTGACGACAAACAAAAAATATTATTGTGGCCACGCCCCCTGACAAACCGGAAGTCCGCCATTTTGACTGGAAGCCTGGAGAATGCTGAGTCATGGTTTTCGCTGACGTCGCATTTTAACGAACTCCTCCTAGGGCGTTTCACCAAATGAGCTCAGAATCGCTCCAGCTCATCTCGAGATGTGGGGCATCAAAAATTATCAAAATTTTTTTGCTATGTTTTATGGTTTGTTTGCGGCGAAGCCGCAATCTTTCCGAAGTATTTTGCGATTCATCAAAAACTAAAAATCGCTCCCATTCGCACAAACAAACTCCGATTTTAAATCGGAAATACACATTTTGTTGACCTGTCACCCCTGGACGCAACAAATGTGACAAAGTGACATTGGGTGCAATAGCGCCCCCTCCAGGTCCAGAAGAAAAAATGCATTATGGGAAAAAAAATAGTTTGTCGGAAATGGCTGAAATTCGGTACAAACATAGATGATGGCATCCCGATCCAAAAAGCCAATGGGACCCATACTGTATTTTTTATAGTGTTGCCATGGTGACGCCCAGGGGCCCCCATGTTATTGTAATGGGGCTGACACATAAATTTTACATTATACAACATTACAGCGCGTTAGCGCCCTCTGTCAGGAGCTTGTGGACAGTGGTCATGGAAGTACGGCCCGTTAGGGCCGTCTGACGCTAATTGTGAAATTAAAAAGATTACGGGCGTGCTAGCGCCCTCTGCAGGCTGGAGCCATTATTCACATGGAGAGGCTAAAAATGTTGTTTTGAGGTTTACTGACAAAGATTAATGGCACATCAGGGCAATAAAATGCAGTGTGGCAACGCTGGCGCCCTTGGTAGGGTTGTGGCACGGATAGATAGAGGCGCTAAAGGAGGCACGGCCCGCGAGGGCCGTTCGATGCCGCTTGCGGCTTTAATTATTATTATTATTATTATTTTTCCTCTCCCCGAGGAAATCCACTTTCCCACCGACGAAAAGTCCTGAATTTTTGCCCAAAATTCAATTTGGTGAAAACAAAAAACTTCACATCTCCAAAATTCAAAAATTCAAAAAAATGGCGCGTCAGCGCCCCCTGGAAAAACCACGTTAACATTGCGGCCTATGGCCAGACCCCCCAAAATCCCGAAAACCCCGAAAATTTTAGTTTGTCATAGACGAAAGAAATTCGGCACAGTGATTGGTCACATGAAGCCGAGAAAAAAAAGATATTACGCGGTTGCTAGGCAACCATCTGTATGGCGGCCATCTTGGCCAGAAGAGCGACCTGGCGCCGAAGGCGCCTTTTCGTGCCCTCGCATTTGAACGAACTCGTCCTAGGGCGTTGAACGCAGCGACTCCCCGGTCGCTCCAGATCATCTACACATGTGGGGCATTAAAAGTTATTGAAAACTTTCTAATAGGATTTCCGGTTTTGTCATGGCAACGCCATGAATTTGGCGTTCGTTTTTGGCGTTCGCCGTCGCCTTCGAAGAGTCATAACTCGCACAAACTGTGGCCGATTTTACCGTAACTTGAATCGTTGGTCGAGTCGTCGGCCCCGGATGTTTTGATATGGGAATTTTGAAAATGGGCGCAATAGCGCCCCCTGCAGAGCACCGAATAAAAATGAATGGGGAAAAAAAGTAAACTTTGTCGTAGACAAATAAAATTTGGCAAAAACATCCGTCACGTGACCCCGATCAAAAAGTAAATTATGGCCACGCCCATTTTCCCACCGTGTTGCCATGGCAACGACCCGAAATAAAGTTTGGCGTAGCCAAACCAAAATTGGTACACACCTTCGTCATGACTGTCCGAACAAAAAAGTACATTACGTGGTTGCTAGGCAACCCACACAAAGTCGGCCATTTTGGGAAACTTTGCGTGATCTGGCGCCGAAGGCGCCGTTTCTTGCCTTTGCTCTTTTATAAACTCAACCGAGGGTGGCAGCGTCATTTTAACCACGTACGGCGCGTTAGCGCCCCCCGGTTATTGCGGTGGCGTGCGACGGCGTGCGCCAACCGGCCAACGCTGCTCGCGAGGGCCTCTAAATGCCGCTTGCGGCTTTAATTATTATTATTATTATTATTATTATTATTTTGGTGCGCCTTTGACCCCAATTTTGACCCCCTGAATATTAACGAAAACTCAATTTTATTTGACTAAATGATCAAAGTTGGTGAAAAATTCAATATTTTGAAGTCTGCAAAATCACACTGTGCATAATAACTCAGTGGCGCCCCCTCAAGTCTGACCCCTATTCAAATGGAGGCATGAGTTTTTGGCCTAAACCTATGTTATTCGGTACAGTGATAGAGCACATCAAGACAAACGTAAAACGTCATTATAGCTACTTCCTCTGACAAACCGGAAGTCGGCCATATTGGATTGAAAATTTTACCCAGCATTTCTTCGCCTGACATTTTTTCAAGTCACTCCCAGGATTTTGGACCAAATGACATTGAACTTGGTGAGTGCAATCTAGAGGCGTAGAGCTACAATAATCAAGCTCTTTTGTTCAGATATCTGTTACGGTGTGTCTCTACCGCTCTGCTAAAAAACATGCTTTTTCCGCGCCTCTTTGACGACAACTCACAAGGGCATGCAAATTCAGATCACACTCATCTTTGGATCACATAAGCCCCTCTGTGGATCGTACTGATTACCCTTGATAATTGTACAATTTTCACAAAAATAGCGCCCCCTACCTATACCTTCAAAATTACACTTGCACGAAAGTGAAAACAAAGGTGATATCCTGATTCGGCACGTCGCACTGATCAAAAAAGTCTATTACAACATGCTTCTATCTCGCTTAATTTTCTGTATAATTAGGCCCGAGCAACGGACACGCAGTGTCCCGCGAGGGACTAATTAAAACCGTTAACGGGGGACGAAAACGCAAGAATTCACGTAGCAAACGTGAACCGATTCGCAAGTAACAGGGGTTAAAACGTAGTGCTCCGCAAGCTCTAATTTTGGGTGGGGTTCGCGAGAGAAAATAATAAAATATGGCTCAGTGGCGCCCCCTCAAGCACGCAGTTTACATTGAGTCAATGAGAGCCCGGTGGCAAAAAAAATCATCGTACAAAAGTGACATTGGCCAGGGACATAGACCACGTCAAGACATGTCAAAAATGATATTATGACCCCGCCCTAAATGCTACAGGAAGTCGGCCATCTTGGCCCGAACCTCAAACCTTCAAAATCGTACCTCTTGAACTTCTGGTCCCTGATCCTCGAGTTTTCTATGGAAAGCCTCCAATTTTGGCCAACATGTCCCCAACCCATGTGGCTTTCAAAATCATCAATTCAAATTTTGTTCCATTATTGGGCGTGGTCATGACAAGGCCGCAACTGAGAGGCCATTTTCAGCAAATTTCAAAGCCTCATATCTTTCACAGACTCGGCCGGATTGGAAAAGACCCAATCCGGCGCGCGTGCACATTCCACACCTGGACCTAATGGTGTGCACACGCAGCCGCTATCGCCAAAAATGACCCACTGGCGCCCCCTCAAAGTTTTGACTTTAAAAATTCGTATAAAAAAAACGGGATGGCATGGAGGTGTGGAAAAAATCATACAGACCTTGTCAGTGATGGGGAACAACATATCAAAACCACGGCTCTCTGAGTAATGTCTTTGTGGGAGAGAAATAATAGCCGAAAAATCATTTCCATTATTATTATTATTATTATTATTATTATTATTTTGGTGCGCCTTTGACCCCAATTTTGACCCCCTGAATATTAACGAAAACTCAATTTTATTTGACTAAATGATCAAAGTTGGTGAAAAATTCAATATTTTGAAGTCTGCAAAATCACACTGTGCATAATAACTCAGTGGCGCCCCCTCAAGTCTGACCCCTATTCAAATGGAGGCATGAGTTTTTGGCCTAAACCTATGTTATTCGGTACAGTGATAGAGCACATCAAGACAAACGTAAAACGTCATTATAGCTACTTCCTCTGACAAACCGGAAGTCGGCCATATTGGATTGAAAATTTTACCCAGCATTTCTTCGCCTGACATTTTTTCAAGTCACTCCCAGGATTTTGGACCAAATGACATTGAACTTGGTGAGTGCAATCTAGAGGCGTAGAGCTACAATAATCAAGCTCTTTTGTTCAGATATCTGTTACGGTGTGTCTCTACCGCTCTGCTAAAAAACATGCTTTTTCCGCGCCTCTTTGACGACAACTCACAAGGGCATGCAAATTCAGATCACACTCATCTTTGGATCACATAAGCCCCTCTGTGGATCGTACTGATTACCCTTGATAATTGTACAATTTTCACAAAAATAGCGCCCCCTACCTATACCTTCAAAATTACACTTGCACGAAAGTGAAAACAAAGGTGATATCCTGATTCGGCACGTCGCACTGATCAAAAAAGTCTATTACAACATGCTTCTATCTCGCTTAATTTTCTGTATAATTAGGCCCGAGCAACGGACACGCAGTGTCCCGCGAGGGACTAATTAAAACCGTTAACGGGGGACGAAAACGCAAGAATTCACGTAGCAAACGTGAACCGATTCGCAAGTAACAGGGGTTAAAACGTAGTGCTCCGCAAGCTCTAATTTTGGGTGGGGTTCGCGAGAGAAAATAATAAAATATGGCTCAGTGGCGCCCCCTCAAGCACGCAGTTTACATTGAGTCAATGAGAGCCCGGTGGCAAAAAAAATCATCGTACAAAAGTGACATTGGCCAGGGACATAGACCACGTCAAGACATGTCAAAAATGATATTATGACCCCGCCCTAAATGCTACAGGAAGTCGGCCATCTTGGCCCGAACCTCAAACCTTCAAAATCGTACCTCTTGAACTTCTGGTCCCTGATCCTCGAGTTTTCTATGGAAAGCCTCCAATTTTGGCCAACATGTCCCCAACCCATGTGGCTTTCAAAATCATCAATTCAAATTTTGTTCCATTATTGGGCGTGGTCATGACAAGGCCGCAACTGAGAGGCCATTTTCAGCAAATTTCAAAGCCTCATATCTTTCACAGACTCGGCCGGATTGGAAAAGACCCAATCCGGCGCGCGTGCACATTCCACACCTGGACCTAATGGTGTGCACACGCAGCCGCTATCGCCAAAAATGACCCACTGGCGCCCCCTCAAAGTTTTGACTTTAAAAATTCGTATAAAAAAAACGGGATGGCATGGAGGTGTGGAAAAAATCATACAGACCTTGTCAGTGATGGGGAACAACATATCAAAACCACGGCTCTCTGAGTAATGTCTTTGTGGGAGAGAAATAATAGCCGAAAAATCATTTCCATTATTATTATTATTAGGCCCGAGCAACGGACACGCAGTGTCCCGCGAGGGACTAATTAAAACCGTTAACGGGGGACGAAAACGCAAGAATTCACGTAGCAAACGTGAACCGATTCGCAAGTAACAGGGGTCAAAACGTAGTGCTCCGCAAGCTCTAATTTTGGGTGGGGTTCGCGAGAGAAAATAATAAAATATGGCTCAGTGGCGCCCCCTCAAGCACGCAGTTTACATTGAGTCAATGAGAGCCCGGTGGCAAAAAAAATCATCGTACAAAAGTGACATTGGCCAGGGACATAGACCACGTCAAGACATGTCAAAAATGATATTACGACCCCGCCCTAAATGCTACAGGAAGTCGGCCATCTTGGCCCGAACCTCAAACCTTCAAAATCGTACCTCTTGAACTTCTGGTCCCTGATCCTCGAGTTTTCTATGGAAAGCCTCCAATTTTGGCCAACATGTCCCCAACCCATGTGGCTTTCAAAATCATCAACTACATTTTTTTTAAACTATTGGGCGTGGTCATGACGAGGCCGCAACTGAGAGGCCATTTTCAGCAAATTTCACAGCCTCATATCTTTCACAGACTCGGCCGGATTGGAAAGGACCCAATCCGGCGCGCGTGCACATTCCCCACCTGGACCTAATGGTGTGCACACGCAGCCGCTATCGCCAAAAATGACCCACTGGCGCCCCCTCAAAGTTTTGACTTTAAAAATTTGTATAAAAAAAACGGGATAGCATGGAGGTGTGGAAAAAATCATACAGACCTTGTCAGTGATGGGGAACAACATATCAAAGCCACGGCTCTCTGAGTAATGTCTTTGTGGGAGAGAAATAATAGCCGAAAAATCATTTCCATTATTATTATTATTATTATTATTATTTTGGTGCGCCTTTGACCCCAATTTTGACCCCCTGAATATTAACGAAAACTCAATTTTATTTGACTAAATGATCAAAGTTGGTGAAAAATTCAATATTTTGAAGTCTGCAAAATCACACTGTGCATAATGCCTCAGTGGCGCCCCCTCAAGTCTGACCCCTATTCAAATGGAGGCATGAGTTTTTGGCCTAAACCTATGTTTTTCGGTACAGTGATAGAGCACATCAAGACAAACGTAAAACGTCATTATAGCTACTTCCTCTGACAAACCGGAAGTCGGCCATATTGGATTGAAAATTTTACCCAGCATTTCTTCGCCTGACATTTTTTCAAGTCACTCCCAGGATTTTGGACCAAATGACATTTAACTTGGTGAGTGCAATCTAGAGGCGTAGAGCTACAATAATCAAGCTCTTTTGTTCAGATATCTGTTACGGTGTGTCTCTACCGCTCTGCTAAAAAACATGCTTTTTCCACGCCTCTTTGACGACAACTCACAAGGGCATGCAAATTCAGATCACACTCATCTTTGGATCACATAAGCCCCTCTGTGGATCGTACTGATTACCCTTGATAATTGTACAATTTTCACAAAAATAGCGCCCCCTACCTATACCTTCAAAATTACACTTGCATGAAAGTGAAAACAAAGGTGATATCCTGATTCGGCACGTCGCACTGATCAAAAAAGTCTATTACAACATGCCTCTATCTCGCTTAATTTTCTGTATAATTAGGCCCGAGCAACGGACACGCAGTGTCCCGCGAGGGACTAATTAAAACCGTTAACGGGGGACGAAAACGCAAGAATTCACGTAGCAAACGTGAACCGATTCGCAAGTAACAGGGGTCAAAACGTAGTGCTCCGCAAGCTCTAATTTTGGGTGGGGTTCGCGAGAGAAAATAATAAAATATGGCTCAGTGGCGCCCCCTCAAGCACGCAGTTTACATTGAGTCAATGAGAGCCCGGTGGCAAAAAAAATCATCGTACAAAAGTGACATTGGCCAGGGACATAGACCACGTCAAGACATGTCAAAAATGATATTACGACCCCGCCCTAAATGCTACAGGAAGTCGGCCATCTTGGCCCGAACCTCAAACCTTCAAAATCGTACCTCTTGAACTTCTGGTCCCTGATCCTCGAGTTTTCTATGGAAAGCCTCCAATTTTGGCCAACATGTCCCCAACCCATGTGGCTTTCAAAATCATCAACTACATTTTTTTTAAACTATTGGGCGTGGTCATGACGAGGCCGCAACTGAGAGGCCATTTTCAGCAAATTTCACAGCCTCATATCTTTCACAGACTCGGCCGGATTGGAAAGGACCCAATCCGGCGCGCGTGCACATTCCCCACCTGGACCTAATGGTGTGCACACGCAGCCGCCATCGCCAAAAATGCCTTTAATTGGCTTTTAAGTGGCTTGTAAGTGGCCCGCCCATCCTCCGTGAAAATCGCCAGAGGTCTTAGCTTGGCAGTATGCTGGCTTCTGTCAGAGGTTTCTCCTGAAATTCGCCAGTTTTCCAAAATTTCCCCCTTTCTTCACAAAAACTACACTTTTGGACTCGTATATACTTATAATACCCCTCTGTCACAGACATCAGCTTTAATTTGGACATTTTTGCCTCCAAATTCACGTTTCTCTCAACTGTACAATCACAGGAAGTTCAATTCGACTGTTTCCTGTCCGTCTCTCTGTGTGTTCCTCATACTATATGGGTCTTACCAAATAATTGCTTCAATATCGAGGGTGCTGCAGGGCTGAAACCCCCTCTCAACGATTCTTTGGGCAGCCAGGAATGTACCCCAATTACAAAATGATACAATATATTATTTTCTAAACTGTTAATCCATTTCCTGCAAACACACAAGTGCGGAGTCTCTCATGACATTTATTTCACATCCGCTGTTTTTTTGTTCAGCCGAAGTAGCTCCGTTGGTAGAGAGCTGGGTTAGTGTACAGGAGGTTGCTGGATCAAATCCTGACTTTGACTCTTTTTCATTTTTTTTTTCTTTTGGACTCAGCACTTTCTGGTTAGAACATGCATCGTCGCCGATGGTTCCACACTCATTAAAAACAGGGAAATGACCCCTCCAGTGTGTTGCTGGGATCAAATTTCAGCCTGTGAATTTAGAAAACCCAAGCAGTCATCAGGCCCATGTTTGCATGGAATTACAGCTCAGTGATAGCATGGTTGTCTCAAGTGAAGGAGGTAACTAGTCCAAACACAACCTTGACACTTTAATATTGTCTTCACCTTTTCCATTGCCCGCAGCACACATTGTCACAGTTTAAAACACATGATTGCGGGACGTTTCCCAGAAGTTCCTGTGCCTGTGTGGCATTGTAGCTTTAGTGTTGGATTCCCAACCATTAGGTTGCTGGATCAAATCTGACTTAACTGTTTTTTTTTTTTTTTTACCGCGCTTATGGTCCCACCCTCATGAAGAACGCTGTCAAAATATGCGTCACTAAAGAGAAAGAAATGTGGGGATAGTAGGGAGACAATTTAGGCAACACTGGGGCAAATGTCCAAAACAATTGGGGAAGTGTCGGGGGGTGTGAGGTGGGGGGTTGGCGGTGGGGGGGGGGGACATGACCTGAAGAATTCTAAACTGTAAATCCGTTTCTTGCAAGCACTCAAGTACGGGATCTCTCATGACATTAATTTTACATCTGCTGATTTATTCACTCAACCTGAGTAGCTTCATTGGTAGAGTGCTGAGCTAGTGTGCAGGAGGATGCTGGATCAATTCCCAACCTAAACTGTTTTTTATTTCCTTTTTCTTTTGGACTCAACACCTTCCGGTAAGAACATGAATCATTGCCTATGGTCCCACACTCATTAAAAACGGAAAAAAACCTCTCCTCCAGTGTGTTGCTGGTACAAAATTGCATTCTGGGAATTTAAATAAGCCAAGCTGTCATCAGGCCCATGTTTCAAGTGAAGGAGGTTGCTAGTCCAAACACAGCCTTGACACTTTTCTATTGCTTTCACCTTTTACATGGGCCACTGCACACATTGTCACATGAGTACAGCACGTTTCATAAGATTTGCTGTGCCTGTGTAGCGTTATTGCTTGTGCATTGGGTTTCCAACCATGAGATTGCTGGGTCAATTTTGACCTTTGCTCTTTTTTTTTTTTTTTTTAACCGCACCTACGGTCCCATTCTCATGAAAAACGCTTTCATATGCGTCACTAAAGAGCTAGAAATGGGGGGATCGTAGGAAAACAATTGAGGCAACACTAGGGAAAATGTCGAAAACAATCGAGGAAATGTATGGGGGGGGGGCATGACTTGAAGCTACCTCTCTCCTCCAGTGGGATGCTGGGAACTAACTTCTGCTCGATAACTTAGACAAAAGTAGCCCACATCACAGTCCAAGTACCATGGAGCTGCAGCTCAGTGATAGTGTGCTTGTCTCTGGTGTAGGAGGTTGCTGGTTCAAATATGGCTGTGACACTTTTCTAATGCTTTCTCTTTTCTTGCCGGCATTTTAATAGGATTATGATACAGTGAAGTCTGTCTGTGATTTTAGCAGTTTATACAGTGTTAAGAGTTTCTGCAATTTCAACAGTTCTTACAGTTTCTGCAACAAAATAGGGATTTTTGCAATTACAACACAATTATGCCACTACATAGGGATTTTCACAATAGCACTATAACGCAATTAAAGGGACTTTCGCATATAATGCACTGTAATGCAACTTAAAGGGACTTTCGCATATAATGCACTGTAATGCAACTTAAAGGGACTTTCGCATATAATGCACTGTAATGCAACTTAAAGGCACTTTCGCATATAATGTACTGTAATGCAACTGAAAGGGACTTTCGCATATAATGCACTGTAATGCAACTTAGAGGGACTTTCGCATATAATGCACTGTAATGAAACTTAAAGGGACTTTCGCATATAATGCACTGTAATGCAACTTAAAGGCACTTTCGCATATAATGTACTGTAATGAAACTTAAAGGGACTTTCGCATATAATGCACTGTAATGAAACTTAAAGGGACTTTCGCATATAATAAACTGTAATGAAACTTAAAGGGACTTTCGCATATAATGCACTGTAATGCAACTTAAAGGGACTTTCGCATATAATAAACTGTAATGCAACTTAAAGGCACTTTCGCATATAATGCACTGTAATGCAACTTAAAGGGACTTTTGCATATAATGCACTGTAATGCAACTTAAAGGGACTTTCGCATATAATGCACTGTAATGCAACTTAAAGGGACTTTCGCATATAATGCACTGTAATGAAACTTAATAGGGATTTTCGCGTCAAAATGAGCGAGTTCAATCATGGAGCTCGCAAGGACCTAGTGTGATGAAGAGTGGTCGCAAGGGACGAGAGCGAACGGGGAGTGCGCCAGGGGCGAGGGCCTTTATCGCCGCGCGCGGCTTTAATTATTATTATTATTATTATTATTACGTCTTTGATCTCAATTTTGACCCCTTGAACATTAACGAAAAGTCAATTTTATTTGACCAACGGTTCAAGGTTGGTGTAAAATTAACTATTTTGATATTCGCAAGACAACACTTTGAACAATGCCTCAGTGGCGCCCCCACATGCATGCCCCCCATTCATTTGGAAGCATGCATTTTTTGGCCTAAACATTTGTCTTTGAGTACAGTGATAGAGCACATCAAGACAAACTTAAAACATCATTATAACTCCGCCCTCTGACAAACAGGAAGTCGGCCATATTGGATTGAAAATTGTAACCTGAATTTCTTCACCTGATATTTTGTCAAGTCACTCGAAGGGTTTTGAACCAAATGACATCCAACTTGGTGAGTGTAATCTAGAGGCGTAGAGCTACAATAATCGAGCTCTTTTGTTCGGATATCTGTTACGGTTTGTCTCTACCGCTCTGCTAAAAAACATGCTTTTTCCCCGCCTCTTTGGTGACAACTCACAGGGGCACGCAAATTCAGATCACACTCATATTTGGATCACATAAGCCCCTCTATGGATCGTACTGATTACCCTTGATAATTGTACAATTTTCCCCAAAATAGCGCCCCCTACCTATACCTTCAAAATTACACTTGCACGAAAGTGAAAACAAAGGTGATATCCTGATTCGGCACGTCGCACTGATCAAAAAAGTCTATTACAACATGCCTCTATCTCGCTTAATTTTCTGTATAATTAGGCCCGAGCAACGGACACGCAGTGTCCCGCGAGGGACTAATTAAAATCGATAACGGGGGACGAAAACGCAAGAATTCACGTAGCAAACGTGAACCGATTCGCAAGTAACAGGGGTCAAAACGTAGTGCTCCGCAAGCTCTAATTTTGGGTGGGGTTTGCGAGAGAAAATAATAAAAGTTGACTCTGTGGCGCCCCCTCAAACAGGCGGTTTACATTGACCCAATGGAGGAGCGGTCGCAAAAAAAATCATCGTACAAACGTGACATTGGCCAGGGACATAGACCACGTCAGGACATGTCAAAAATGATATTATGACCCCGCCCTAAATGCTACAGGAAGTCGGCCATCTTGGCCCGAACCTCAAACCTTCAAAATCGTACCTCTTGAACTTCTGGCCCCTGATCCCCGAGTTTTCAATGCAAAGCCTCCAATTTTGGCCAACATGTCCCAAACCCATGTGGCTTTCTAAATCATCATTTCAATTTTTTTTAAATTATTGGGCGTGGTCATGACAAGGCCGCAACTGAGAGGCCATTTTTAGCAAATTTCAAAGCCTCATATCTTTCACAGACTTGGCCGGATTGGAACGGACCCAATCCGGCGCGCGTGCACATTCCACACCTGGACCTAATGCTGTGCACACGCAGCCGCTATCGCCAAAAATGACTCACTGGCGCCCCCTCAAAGGTTTTGTCTTTAAAAATTCGTAAAAAAAAAACGGGATGGTATGGAGGTGTGGAAAAAATCATACAGACCTTGTCTGTGATGGGGAACAACATATCAAAGCCACGTCACTCTGAGTAATGTCTTTGTGGGAGAAAAATAATGGCCGAAAAATCGTTTCCATTATTATTATTATTATTATTATTATTATTACGTCTTTGATCTCAATTTTGACCCCTTGAACATTAACGAAAAGTCAATTTTATTTGACCAACGGTTCAAGGTTGGTGTAAAATTAACTATTTTGATATTCGCAAGACAACACTTTGAACAATGCCTCAGTGGCGCCCCCACATGCATGCCCCCCATTCATTTGGAAGCATGCATTTTTTGGCCTAAACATTTGTCTTTGAGTACAGTGATAGAGCACATCAAGACAAACTTAAAACATCATTATAACTCCGCCCTCTGACAAACAGGAAGTCGGCCATATTGGATTGAAAATTGTAACCTGAATTTCTTCACCTGATATTTTGTCAAGTCACTCGAAGGGTTTTGAACCAAATGACATCCAACTTGGTGAGTGTAATCTAGAGGCGTAGAGCTACAATAATCGAGCTCTTTTGTTCGGATATCTGTTACGGTTTGTCTCTACCGCTCTGCTAAAAAACATGCTTTTTCCCCGCCTCTTTGGTGACAACTCACAGGGGCACGCAAATTCAGATCACACTCATATTTGGATCACATAAGCCCCTCTATGGATCGTACTGATTACCCTTGATAATTGTACAATTTTCCCCAAAATAGCGCCCCCTACCTATACCTTCAAAATTACACTTGCACGAAAGTGAAAACAAAGGTGATATCCTGATTCGGCACGTCGCACTGATCAAAAAAGTCTATTACAACATGCCTCTATCTCGCTTAATTTTCTGTATAATTAGGCCCGAGCAACGGACACGCAGTGTCCCGCGAGGGACTAATTAAAATCGATAACGGGGGACGAAAACGCAAGAATTCACGTAGCAAACGTGAACCGATTCGCAAGTAACAGGGGTCAAAACGTAGTGCTCCGCAAGCTCTAATTTTGGGTGGGGTTTGCGAGAGAAAATAATAAAAGTTGACTCTGTGGCGCCCCCTCAAACAGGCGGTTTACATTGACCCAATGGAGGAGCGGTCGCAAAAAAAATCATCGTACAAACGTGACATTGGCCAGGGACATAGACCACGTCAGGACATGTCAAAAATGATATTATGACCCCGCCCTAAATGCTACAGGAAGTCGGCCATCTTGGCCCGAACCTCAAACCTTCAAAATCGTACCTCTTGAACTTCTGGCCCCTGATCCCCGAGTTTTCAATGCAAAGCCTCCAATTTTGGCCAACATGTCCCAAACCCATGTGGCTTTCTAAATCATCATTTCAATTTTTTTTAAATTATTGGGCGTGGTCATGACAAGGCCGCAACTGAGAGGCCATTTTTAGCAAATTTCAAAGCCTCATATCTTTCACAGACTTGGCCGGATTGGAACGGACCCAATCCGGCGCGCGTGCACATTCCACACCTGGACCTAATGCTGTGCACACGCAGCCGCTATCGCCAAAAATGACTCACTGGCGCCCCCTCAAAGGTTTTGTCTTTAAAAATTCGTAAAAAAAAAACGGGATGGTATGGAGGTGTGGAAAAAATCATACAGACCTTGTCTGTGATGGGGAACAACATATCAAAGCCACGTCACTCTGAGTAATGTCTTTGTGGGAGAAAAATAATGGCCGAAAAATCGTTTCCATTATTATTATTATTATTATTATTATTATTACGTCTTTGATCTCAATTTTGACCCCTTGAACATTAACGAAAAGTCAATTTTATTTGACCAACGGTTCAAGGTTGGTGTAAAATTAACTATTTTGATATTCGCAAGACAACACTTTGAACAATGCCTCAGTGGCGCCCCCACATGCATGCCCCCCATTCATTTGGAAGCATGCATTTTTTGGCCTAAACATTTGTCTTTGAGTACAGTGATAGAGCACATCAAGACAAACTTAAAACATCATTATAACTCCGCCCTCTGACAAACAGGAAGTCGGCCATATTGGATTGAAAATTGTAACCTGAATTTCTTCACCTGATATTTTGTCAAGTCACTCGAAGGGTTTTGAACCAAATGACATCCAACTTGGTGAGTGTAATCTAGAGGCGTAGAGCTACAATAATCGAGCTCTTTTGTTCGGATATCTGTTACGGTTTGTCTCTACCGCTCTGCTAAAAAACATGCTTTTTCCCCGCCTCTTTGGTGACAACTCACAGGGGCACGCAAATTCAGATCACACTCATATTTGGATCACATAAGCCCCTCTATGGATCGTACTGATTACCCTTGATAATTGTACAATTTTCCCCAAAATAGCGCCCCCTACCTATACCTTCAAAATTACACTTGCACGAAAGTGAAAACAAAGGTGATATCCTGATTCGGCACGTCGCACTGATCAAAAAAGTCTATTACAACATGCCTCTATCTCGCTTAATTTTCTGTATAATTAGGCCCGAGCAACGGACACGCAGTGTCCCGCGAGGGACTAATTAAAATCGATAACGGGGGACGAAAACGCAAGAATTCACGTAGCAAACGTGAACCGATTCGCAAGTAACAGGGGTCAAAACGTAGTGCTCCGCAAGCTCTAATTTTGGGTGGGGTTTGCGAGAGAAAATAATAAAAGTTGACTCTGTGGCGCCCCCTCAAACAGGCGGTTTACATTGACCCAATGGAGGAGCGGTCGCAAAAAAAATCATCGTACAAACGTGACATTGGCCAGGGACATAGACCACGTCAGGACATGTCAAAAATGATATTATGACCCCGCCCTAAATGCTACAGGAAGTCGGCCATCTTGGCCCGAACCTCAAACCTTCAAAATCGTACCTCTTGAACTTCTGGCCCCTGATCCCCGAGTTTTCAATGCAAAGCCTCCAATTTTGGCCAACATGTCCCAAACCCATGTGGCTTTCTAAATCATCATTTCAATTTTTTTTAAATTATTGGGCGTGGTCATGACAAGGCCGCAACTGAGAGGCCATTTTTAGCAAATTTCAAAGCCTCATATCTTTCACAGACTTGGCCGGATTGGAACGGACCCAATCCGGCGCGCGTGCACATTCCACACCTGGACCTAATGCTGTGCACACGCAGCCGCTATCGCCAAAAATGACTCACTGGCGCCCCCTCAAAGGTTTTGTCTTTAAAAATTCGTTAAAAAAAAACGGGATGGTATGGAGGTGTGGAAAAAATCATACAGACCTTGTCTGTGATGGGGAACAACATATCAAAGCCACGTCACTCTGAGTAATGTCTTTGTGGGAGAAAAATAATGGCCGAAAAATCGTTTCCATTATTATTATTATTATTATTATTATTATTACGTCTTTGATCTCAATTTTGACCCCTTGAACATTAACGAAAAGTCAATTTTATTTGACCAACGGTTCAAGGTTGGTGTAAAATTAACTATTTTGATATTCGCAAGACAACACTTTGAACAATGCCTCAGTGGCGCCCCCACATGCATGCCCCCCATTCATTTGGAAGCATGCATTTTTTGGCCTAAACATTTGTCTTTGAGTACAGTGATAGAGCACATCAAGACAAACTTAAAACATCATTATAACTCCGCCCTCTGACAAACAGGAAGTCGGCCATATTGGATTGAAAATTGTAACCTGAATTTCTTCACCTGATATTTTGTCAAGTCACTCGAAGGGTTTTGAACCAAATGACATCCAACTTGGTGAGTGTAATCTAGAGGCGTAGAGCTACAATAATCGAGCTCTTTTGTTCGGATATCTGTTACGGTTTGTCTCTACCGCTCTGCTAAAAAACATGCTTTTTCCCCGCCTCTTTGGTGACAACTCACAGGGGCACGCAAATTCAGATCACACTCATATTTGGATCACATAAGCCCCTCTATGGATCGTACTGATTACCCTTGATAATTGTACAATTTTCCCCAAAATAGCGCCCCCTACCTATACCTTCAAAATTACACTTGCACGAAAGTGAAAACAAAGGTGATATCCTGATTCGGCACGTCGCACTGATCAAAAAAGTCTATTACAACATGCCTCTATCTCGCTTAATTTTCTGTATAATTAGGCCCGAGCAACGGACACGCAGTGTCCCGCGAGGGACTAATTAAAATCGATAACGGGGGACGAAAACGCAAGAATTCACGTAGCAAACGTGAACCGATTCGCAAGTAACAGGGGTCAAAACGTAGTGCTCCGCAAGCTCTAATTTTGGGTGGGGTTTGCGAGAGAAAATAATAAAAGTTGACTCTGTGGCGCCCCCTCAAACAGGCGGTTTACATTGACCCAATGGAGGAGCGGTCGCAAAAAAAATCATCGTACAAACGTGACATTGGCCAGGGACATAGACCACGTCAGGACATGTCAAAAATGATATTATGACCCCGCCCTAAATGCTACAGGAAGTCGGCCATCTTGGCCCGAACCTCAAACCTTCAAAATCGTACCTCTTGAACTTCTGGCCCCTGATCCCCGAGTTTTCAATGCAAAGCCTCCAATTTTGGCCAACATGTCCCAAACCCATGTGGCTTTCTAAATCATCATTTCAATTTTTTTTAAATTATTGGGCGTGGTCATGACAAGGCCGCAACTGAGAGGCCATTTTTAGCAAATTTCAAAGCCTCATATCTTTCACAGACTTGGCCGGATTGGAACGGACCCAATCCGGCGCGCGTGCACATTCCACACCTGGACCTAATGCTGTGCACACGCAGCCGCTATCGCCAAAAATGACTCACTGGCGCCCCCTCAAAGGTTTTGTCTTTAAAAATTCGTAAAAAAAAAACGGGATGGTATGGAGGTGTGGAAAAAATCATACAGACCTTGTCTGTGATGGGGAACAACATATCAAAGCCACGTCACTCTGAGTAATGTCTTTGTGGGAGAAAAATAATGGCCGAAAAATCGTTTCCATTATTATTATTATTATTATTATTATTATTACGTCTTTGATCTCAATTTTGACCCCTTGAACATTAACGAAAAGTCAATTTTATTTGACCAACGGTTCAAGGTTGGTGTAAAATTAACTATTTTGATATTCGCAAGACAACACTTTGAACAATGCCTCAGTGGCGCCCCCACATGCATGCCCCCCATTCATTTGGAAGCATGCATTTTTTGGCCTAAACATTTGTCTTTGAGTACAGTGATAGAGCACATCAAGACAAACTTAAAACATCATTATAACTCCGCCCTCTGACAAACAGGAAGTCGGCCATATTGGATTGAAAATTGTAACCTGAATTTCTTCACCTGATATTTTGTCAAGTCACTCGAAGGGTTTTGAACCAAATGACATCCAACTTGGTGAGTGTAATCTAGAGGCGTAGAGCTACAATAATCGAGCTCTTTTGTTCGGATATCTGTTACGGTTTGTCTCTACCGCTCTGCTAAAAAACATGCTTTTTCCCCGCCTCTTTGGTGACAACTCACAGGGGCACGCAAATTCAGATCACACTCATATTTGGATCACATAAGCCCCTCTATGGATCGTACTGATTACCCTTGATAATTGTACAATTTTCCCCAAAATAGCGCCCCCTACCTATACCTTCAAAATTACACTTGCACGAAAGTGAAAACAAAGGTGATATCCTGATTCGGCACGTCGCACTGATCAAAAAAGTCTATTACAACATGCCTCTATCTCGCTTAATTTTCTGTATAATTAGGCCCGAGCAACGGACACGCAGTGTCCCGCGAGGGACTAATTAAAATCGATAACGGGGGACGAAAACGCAAGAATTCACGTAGCAAACGTGAACCGATTCGCAAGTAACAGGGGTCAAAACGTAGTGCTCCGCAAGCTCTAATTTTGGGTGGGGTTTGCGAGAGAAAATAATAAAAGTTGACTCTGTGGCGCCCCCTCAAACAGGCGGTTTACATTGACCCAATGGAGGAGCGGTCGCAAAAAAAATCATCGTACAAACGTGACATTGGCCAGGGACATAGACCACGTCAGGACATGTCAAAAATGATATTATGACCCCGCCCTAAATGCTACAGGAAGTCGGCCATCTTGGCCCGAACCTCAAACCTTCAAAATCGTACCTCTTGAACTTCTGGCCCCTGATCCCCGAGTTTTCAATGCAAAGCCTCCAATTTTGGCCAACATGTCCCAAACCCATGTGGCTTTCTAAATCATCATTTCAATTTTTTTTAAATTATTGGGCGTGGTCATGACAAGGCCGCAACTGAGAGGCCATTTTTAGCAAATTTCAAAGCCTCATATCTTTCACAGACTTGGCCGGATTGGAACGGACCCAATCCGGCGCGCGTGCACATTCCACACCTGGACCTAATGCTGTGCACACGCAGCCGCTATCGCCAAAAATGACTCACTGGCGCCCCCTCAAAGGTTTTGTCTTTAAAAATTCGTTAAAAAAAAACGGGATGGTATGGAGGTGTGGAAAAAATCATACAGACCTTGTCTGTGATGGGGAACAACATATCAAAGCCACGTCACTCTGAGTAATGTCTTTGTGGGAGAAAAATAATGGCCGAAAAATCGTTTCCATTATTATTATTATTATTATTATTATTATTACGTCTTTGATCTCAATTTTGACCCCTTGAACATTAACGAAAAGTCAATTTTATTTGACCAACGGTTCAAGGTTGGTGTAAAATTAACTATTTTGATATTCGCAAGACAACACTTTGAACAATGCCTCAGTGGCGCCCCCACATGCATGCCCCCCATTCATTTGGAAGCATGCATTTTTTGGCCTAAACATTTGTCTTTGAGTACAGTGATAGAGCACATCAAGACAAACTTAAAACATCATTATAACTCCGCCCTCTGACAAACAGGAAGTCGGCCATATTGGATTGAAAATTGTAACCTGAATTTCTTCACCTGATATTTTGTCAAGTCACTCGAAGGGTTTTGAACCAAATGACATCCAACTTGGTGAGTGTAATCTAGAGGCGTAGAGCTACAATAATCGAGCTCTTTTGTTCGGATATCTGTTACGGTTTGTCTCTACCGCTCTGCTAAAAAACATGCTTTTTCCCCGCCTCTTTGGTGACAACTCACAGGGGCACGCAAATTCAGATCACACTCATATTTGGATCACATAAGCCCCTCTATGGATCGTACTGATTACCCTTGATAATTGTACAATTTTCCCCAAAATAGCGCCCCCTACCTATACCTTCAAAATTACACTTGCACGAAAGTGAAAACAAAGGTGATATCCTGATTCGGCACGTCGCACTGATCAAAAAAGTCTATTACAACATGCCTCTATCTCGCTTAATTTTCTGTATAATTAGGCCCGAGCAACGGACACGCAGTGTCCCGCGAGGGACTAATTAAAATCGATAACGGGGGACGAAAACGCAAGAATTCACGTAGCAAACGTGAACCGATTCGCAAGTAACAGGGGTCAAAACGTAGTGCTCCGCAAGCTCTAATTTTGGGTGGGGTTTGCGAGAGAAAATAATAAAAGTTGACTCTGTGGCGCCCCCTCAAACAGGCGGTTTACATTGACCCAATGGAGGAGCGGTCGCAAAAAAAATCATCGTACAAACGTGACATTGGCCAGGGACATAGACCACGTCAGGACATGTCAAAAATGATATTATGACCCCGCCCTAAATGCTACAGGAAGTCGGCCATCTTGGCCCGAACCTCAAACCTTCAAAATCGTACCTCTTGAACTTCTGGCCCCTGATCCCCGAGTTTTCAATGCAAAGCCTCCAATTTTGGCCAACATGTCCCAAACCCATGTGGCTTTCTAAATCATCATTTCAATTTTTTTTAAATTATTGGGCGTGGTCATGACAAGGCCGCAACTGAGAGGCCATTTTTAGCAAATTTCAAAGCCTCATATCTTTCACAGACTTGGCCGGATTGGAACGGACCCAATCCGGCGCGCGTGCACATTCCACACCTGGACCTAATGCTGTGCACACGCAGCCGCTATCGCCAAAAATGACTCACTGGCGCCCCCTCAAAGGTTTTGTCTTTAAAAATTCGTTAAAAAAAAACGGGATGGTATGGAGGTGTGGAAAAAATCATACAGACCTTGTCTGTGATGGGGAACAACATATCAAAGCCACGTCACTCTGAGTAATGTCTTTGTGGGAGAAAAATAATGGCCGAAAAATCGTTTCCATTATTATTATTATTATTATTATTATTATTACGTCTTTGATCTCAATTTTGACCCCTTGAACATTAACGAAAAGTCAATTTTATTTGACCAACGGTTCAAGGTTGGTGTAAAATTAACTATTTTGATATTCGCAAGACAACACTTTGAACAATGCCTCAGTGGCGCCCCCACATGCATGCCCCCCATTCATTTGGAAGCATGCATTTTTTGGCCTAAACATTTGTCTTTGAGTACAGTGATAGAGCACATCAAGACAAACTTAAAACATCATTATAACTCCGCCCTCTGACAAACAGGAAGTCGGCCATATTGGATTGAAAATTGTAACCTGAATTTCTTCACCTGATATTTTGTCAAGTCACTCGAAGGGTTTTGAACCAAATGACATCCAACTTGGTGAGTGTAATCTAGAGGCGTAGAGCTACAATAATCGAGCTCTTTTGTTCGGATATCTGTTACGGTTTGTCTCTACCGCTCTGCTAAAAAACATGCTTTTTCCCCGCCTCTTTGGTGACAACTCACAGGGGCACGCAAATTCAGATCACACTCATATTTGGATCACATAAGCCCCTCTATGGATCGTACTGATTACCCTTGATAATTGTACAATTTTCCCCAAAATAGCGCCCCCTACCTATACCTTCAAAATTACACTTGCACGAAAGTGAAAACAAAGGTGATATCCTGATTCGGCACGTCGCACTGATCAAAAAAGTCTATTACAACATGCCTCTATCTCGCTTAATTTTCTGTATAATTAGGCCCGAGCAACGGACACGCAGTGTCCCGCGAGGGACTAATTAAAATCGATAACGGGGGACGAAAACGCAAGAATTCACGTAGCAAACGTGAACCGATTCGCAAGTAACAGGGGTCAAAACGTAGTGCTCCGCAAGCTCTAATTTTGGGTGGGGTTTGCGAGAGAAAATAATAAAAGTTGACTCTGTGGCGCCCCCTCAAACAGGCGGTTTACATTGACCCAATGGAGGAGCGGTCGCAAAAAAAATCATCGTACAAACGTGACATTGGCCAGGGACATAGACCACGTCAGGACATGTCAAAAATGATATTATGACCCCGCCCTAAATGCTACAGGAAGTCGGCCATCTTGGCCCGAACCTCAAACCTTCAAAATCGTACCTCTTGAACTTCTGGCCCCTGATCCCCGAGTTTTCAATGCAAAGCCTCCAATTTTGGCCAACATGTCCCAAACCCATGTGGCTTTCTAAATCATCATTTCAATTTTTTTTAAATTATTGGGCGTGGTCATGACAAGGCCGCAACTGAGAGGCCATTTTTAGCAAATTTCAAAGCCTCATATCTTTCACAGACTTGGCCGGATTGGAACGGACCCAATCCGGCGCGCGTGCACATTCCACACCTGGACCTAATGCTGTGCACACGCAGCCGCTATCGCCAAAAATGACTCACTGGCGCCCCCTCAAAGGTTTTGTCTTTAAAAATTCGTTAAAAAAAAACGGGATGGTATGGAGGTGTGGAAAAAATCATACAGACCTTGTCTGTGATGGGGAACAACATATCAAAGCCACGTCACTCTGAGTAATGTCTTTGTGGGAGAAAAATAATGGCCGAAAAATCGTTTCCATTATTATTATTATTATTATTATTATTATTACGTCTTTGATCTCAATTTTGACCCCTTGAACATTAACGAAAAGTCAATTTTATTTGACCAACGGTTCAAGGTTGGTGTAAAATTAACTATTTTGATATTCGCAAGACAACACTTTGAACAATGCCTCAGTGGCGCCCCCACATGCATGCCCCCCATTCATTTGGAAGCATGCATTTTTTGGCCTAAACATTTGTCTTTGAGTACAGTGATAGAGCACATCAAGACAAACTTAAAACATCATTATAACTCCGCCCTCTGACAAACAGGAAGTCGGCCATATTGGATTGAAAATTGTAACCTGAATTTCTTCACCTGATATTTTGTCAAGTCACTCGAAGGGTTTTGAACCAAATGACATCCAACTTGGTGAGTGTAATCTAGAGGCGTAGAGCTACAATAATCGAGCTCTTTTGTTCGGATATCTGTTACGGTTTGTCTCTACCGCTCTGCTAAAAAACATGCTTTTTCCCCGCCTCTTTGGTGACAACTCACAGGGGCACGCAAATTCAGATCACACTCATATTTGGATCACATAAGCCCCTCTATGGATCGTACTGATTACCCTTGATAATTGTACAATTTTCCCCAAAATAGCGCCCCCTACCTATACCTTCAAAATTACACTTGCACGAAAGTGAAAACAAAGGTGATATCCTGATTCGGCACGTCGCACTGATCAAAAAAGTCTATTACAACATGCCTCTATCTCGCTTAATTTTCTGTATAATTAGGCCCGAGCAACGGACACGCAGTGTCCCGCGAGGGACTAATTAAAATCGATAACGGGGGACGAAAACGCAAGAATTCACGTAGCAAACGTGAACCGATTCGCAAGTAACAGGGGTCAAAACGTAGTGCTCCGCAAGCTCTAATTTTGGGTGGGGTTTGCGAGAGAAAATAATAAAAGTTGACTCTGTGGCGCCCCCTCAAACAGGCGGTTTACATTGACCCAATGGAGGAGCGGTCGCAAAAAAAATCATCGTACAAACGTGACATTGGCCAGGGACATAGACCACGTCAGGACATGTCAAAAATGATATTATGACCCCGCCCTAAATGCTACAGGAAGTCGGCCATCTTGGCCCGAACCTCAAACCTTCAAAATCGTACCTCTTGAACTTCTGGCCCCTGATCCCCGAGTTTTCAATGCAAAGCCTCCAATTTTGGCCAACATGTCCCAAACCCATGTGGCTTTCTAAATCATCATTTCAATTTTTTTTAAATTATTGGGCGTGGTCATGACAAGGCCGCAACTGAGAGGCCATTTTTAGCAAATTTCAAAGCCTCATATCTTTCACAGACTTGGCCGGATTGGAACGGACCCAATCCGGCGCGCGTGCACATTCCACACCTGGACCTAATGCTGTGCACACGCAGCCGCTATCGCCAAAAATGACTCACTGGCGCCCCCTCAAAGGTTTTGTCTTTAAAAATTCGTTAAAAAAAAACGGGATGGTATGGAGGTGTGGAAAAAATCATACAGACCTTGTCTGTGATGGGGAACAACATATCAAAGCCACGTCACTCTGAGTAATGTCTTTGTGGGAGAAAAATAATGGCCGAAAAATCGTTTCCATTATTATTATTATTATTATTATTATTATTACGTCTTTGATCTCAATTTTGACCCCTTGAACATTAACGAAAAGTCAATTTTATTTGACCAACGGTTCAAGGTTGGTGTAAAATTAACTATTTTGATATTCGCAAGACAACACTTTGAACAATGCCTCAGTGGCGCCCCCACATGCATGCCCCCCATTCATTTGGAAGCATGCATTTTTTGGCCTAAACATTTGTCTTTGAGTACAGTGATAGAGCACATCAAGACAAACTTAAAACATCATTATAACTCCGCCCTCTGACAAACAGGAAGTCGGCCATATTGGATTGAAAATTGTAACCTGAATTTCTTCACCTGATATTTTGTCAAGTCACTCGAAGGGTTTTGAACCAAATGACATCCAACTTGGTGAGTGTAATCTAGAGGCGTAGAGCTACAATAATCGAGCTCTTTTGTTCGGATATCTGTTACGGTTTGTCTCTACCGCTCTGCTAAAAAACATGCTTTTTCCCCGCCTCTTTGGTGACAACTCACAGGGGCACGCAAATTCAGATCACACTCATATTTGGATCACATAAGCCCCTCTATGGATCGTACTGATTACCCTTGATAATTGTACAATTTTCCCCAAAATAGCGCCCCCTACCTATACCTTCAAAATTACACTTGCACGAAAGTGAAAACAAAGGTGATATCCTGATTCGGCACGTCGCACTGATCAAAAAAGTCTATTACAACATGCCTCTATCTCGCTTAATTTTCTGTATAATTAGGCCCGAGCAACGGACACGCAGTGTCCCGCGAGGGACTAATTAAAATCGATAACGGGGGACGAAAACGCAAGAATTCACGTAGCAAACGTGAACCGATTCGCAAGTAACAGGGGTCAAAACGTAGTGCTCCGCAAGCTCTAATTTTGGGTGGGGTTTGCGAGAGAAAATAATAAAAGTTGACTCTGTGGCGCCCCCTCAAACAGGCGGTTTACATTGACCCAATGGAGGAGCGGTCGCAAAAAAAATCATCGTACAAACGTGACATTGGCCAGGGACATAGACCACGTCAGGACATGTCAAAAATGATATTATGACCCCGCCCTAAATGCTACAGGAAGTCGGCCATCTTGGCCCGAACCTCAAACCTTCAAAATCGTACCTCTTGAACTTCTGGCCCCTGATCCCCGAGTTTTCAATGCAAAGCCTCCAATTTTGGCCAACATGTCCCAAACCCATGTGGCTTTCTAAATCATCATTTCAATTTTTTTTAAATTATTGGGCGTGGTCATGACAAGGCCGCAACTGAGAGGCCATTTTTAGCAAATTTCAAAGCCTCATATCTTTCACAGACTTGGCCGGATTGGAACGGACCCAATCCGGCGCGCGTGCACATTCCACACCTGGACCTAATGCTGTGCACACGCAGCCGCTATCGCCAAAAATGACTCACTGGCGCCCCCTCAAAGGTTTTGTCTTTAAAAATTCGTTAAAAAAAAACGGGATGGTATGGAGGTGTGGAAAAAATCATACAGACCTTGTCTGTGATGGGGAACAACATATCAAAGCCACGTCACTCTGAGTAATGTCTTTGTGGGAGAAAAATAATGGCCGAAAAATCGTTTCCATTATTATTATTATTATTATTATTATTATTACGTCTTTGATCTCAATTTTGACCCCTTGAACATTAACGAAAAGTCAATTTTATTTGACCAACGGTTCAAGGTTGGTGTAAAATTAACTATTTTGATATTCGCAAGACAACACTTTGAACAATGCCTCAGTGGCGCCCCCACATGCATGCCCCCCATTCATTTGGAAGCATGCATTTTTTGGCCTAAACATTTGTCTTTGAGTACAGTGATAGAGCACATCAAGACAAACTTAAAACATCATTATAACTCCGCCCTCTGACAAACAGGAAGTCGGCCATATTGGATTGAAAATTGTAACCTGAATTTCTTCACCTGATATTTTGTCAAGTCACTCGAAGGGTTTTGAACCAAATGACATCCAACTTGGTGAGTGTAATCTAGAGGCGTAGAGCTACAATAATCGAGCTCTTTTGTTCGGATATCTGTTACGGTTTGTCTCTACCGCTCTGCTAAAAAACATGCTTTTTCCCCGCCTCTTTGGTGACAACTCACAGGGGCACGCAAATTCAGATCACACTCATATTTGGATCACATAAGCCCCTCTATGGATCGTACTGATTACCCTTGATAATTGTACAATTTTCCCCAAAATAGCGCCCCCTACCTATACCTTCAAAATTACACTTGCACGAAAGTGAAAACAAAGGTGATATCCTGATTCGGCACGTCGCACTGATCAAAAAAGTCTATTACAACATGCCTCTATCTCGCTTAATTTTCTGTATAATTAGGCCCGAGCAACGGACACGCAGTGTCCCGCGAGGGACTAATTAAAATCGATAACGGGGGACGAAAACGCAAGAATTCACGTAGCAAACGTGAACCGATTCGCAAGTAACAGGGGTCAAAACGTAGTGCTCCGCAAGCTCTAATTTTGGGTGGGGTTTGCGAGAGAAAATAATAAAAGTTGACTCTGTGGCGCCCCCTCAAACAGGCGGTTTACATTGACCCAATGGAGGAGCGGTCGCAAAAAAAATCATCGTACAAACGTGACATTGGCCAGGGACATAGACCACGTCAGGACATGTCAAAAATGATATTATGACCCCGCCCTAAATGCTACAGGAAGTCGGCCATCTTGGCCCGAACCTCAAACCTTCAAAATCGTACCTCTTGAACTTCTGGCCCCTGATCCCCGAGTTTTCAATGCAAAGCCTCCAATTTTGGCCAACATGTCCCAAACCCATGTGGCTTTCTAAATCATCATTTCAATTTTTTTTAAATTATTGGGCGTGGTCATGACAAGGCCGCAACTGAGAGGCCATTTTTAGCAAATTTCAAAGCCTCATATCTTTCACAGACTTGGCCGGATTGGAACGGACCCAATCCGGCGCGCGTGCACATTCCACACCTGGACCTAATGCTGTGCACACGCAGCCGCTATCGCCAAAAAGTCCTTTAAATGTCCTTTAAATGTCTTTTAAGTGGCTTGTAAGTGGCCCGCCCATCCTCCGTGAAAATCGCCAGAGGTCTTAACCTAGCAGCGTGCTGGCCTCTGTCAGAGTTTCTCCTGAAATTCGCCAGTATTCCACATTTCCCCCTTTCTTCACAAAAACTACACTTTTGGACTTGTATATACTTATAATACCCCTCTCTAACAGACATCAGCTTTAATTTGGACGTTTTTGCCTCCAAAGTCACGTTTTTCTCAACTGTACAATCACAGGAAGTTCAATTCGACTGTTTCCTGTCCGTCTCTCTGTGTGTTCCTCATACTATATGGGTCTTACCAAATAATAGCTTCAATATCGAGGGTGCTGCAGGGCTGAAACCCCCTCTCAACGATTCTTTGGGCAGCCAGGAATTTACCCCAATTACAAAATGATACAATATATTATTTTCTAAGCTGTTAATCCGTTTCCTGCAAACACACAAGTGCGGAGTCTCTCATGACATTTATTTCACCTCCGCTATATTTTTCTCAGCCTAAGTAGCTCCATTGGTAGAGAGCTGGGTTAGTGTACAGGAGGTTGCTGGATCAAATTCTGACCTTGACTCTTTTTCATTTTTTTTTTCTTTGGACTCAGCACTTTCTGTTTAGAACATGCATCGTCGCCGATGGTTCCACACTCATTAAAAACAGGGAAATGACCCCTCCAGTGTGTTGCTGGGATCAAATTTCAGCCTGTGAATTTAGAAAACCCAAGCAGTCATCAGGCCCATGTTTGCTTGGAATTACAGCTCAGTGATAGCATGTTCGTCTCAAGTGAAGGAGGTAACTAGTCCAAACACAACCTTGACACTTTCATATTGCCTTCACCTTTTCCATTGCCCGCTGCACACATTGTCACAGCCTAAAACACATGATTGCGGGACGTTTCGTAGCAGTTCACTCAACCTGAGTAGCTCCATTGGTAGAGTGCTGAGCTAGTGTGCAGGAGGTTGCAGGATCAAATCCCAACCTAAACTTTTTTTTATTTCCTTTTTCTTTTGGACTCAACACCTTCCGGTAAGAACATGCATCATTGCCTATGGTCCCACACTCATTAAAAACGGGGAAAAAACCTCTCCTCCAGTGTGTTGCTGGTACAAAATTGCAGCCTGGGAATTTAAATAAGCCAAGCAGTCATCAGGCCCATGTTTCAAGTGAAGGAGGTTGCTAGTCCAAACACAGCCTTGACACTTTTCTATTGCTTTCACCTTTTACATGGGCCACTGCACACATTGTCACATGAGTACAGCACGTTTCATAAGATTTGCTGTGCCCGTGTAGCGTTATTGCTTGTGCATTGGGTTTCCAACCATGAGATTGCAGGGTCAATTTTGACCTTTGCTCTTTTTTTTTTTTTTTAACCGCACCTACGGTCCCATTCTCATGAAAAACGCTTTCATATGCGTCACTAAAGAGCTAGAAATGGGGGGATCGTAGGAAAACAATTGAGGCAACACAAGGGAAAATGTCGAAAACAATCGAGGAAATGTATGGGGGGGGGCATGACTTGAAGCTACCTCTCTCCTCCAGTGGGATGCTGGGAACTAACTTCTGCTCGATAACTTAGACAAAATTAGCGCACATCACAGTCCAAGTACCATGGAGCTACAGCTCAGTGATAGTGTACTTGTCTCTGGTGTAGGAGGTTGCTAGTTCAAATATGGCTGTGACACTTTTCTAATGCTTTCTCTTTTCTTGCCGGCATTTTAATAGGATTATGATACAGTGAAGTCTGGCAGTGATTTTAACAGTTTATACAGTGTTAAGAGTTTCTGCAATTTCAACAGTTCTTACAGTTTCTGCAACAAAATAGGGATTTTTGCAATTACAACACAATTATGCCACTACATAGGGATTTTCACAATAGCACTATAATGCAATTAAAGGGACTTTCGCATATAATGTACTGTAATGCAACTTAAAGGGACATTCGCATATAATGCACTGTAATGCAACTTAAAGGGACTTTCGCATATAATAAACTGTGATGCAACTTAAAGGGACTTTCGCATATAATAAACTGTGATGCAACTTAAAGGGACTTTCGCATATAATAAACTGTAATGCAAGTTAAAGGGACTTTCGCATAAAATGCACTGTAATGCAACTTAAAGGGACTTTCGCATATAATGCACTGTAATGCAACTTAAAGGGACTTTCGCATATAATGTTCTGTAATGCAACTTAAAGGGACTTTCACATAAAATGCACTTTAATGCAACTTAAAGGGACTTTCACATAAAATGCACTTTAATGCAACTTAATAGGGATTTTCGCATATAAAGCAGAATAATGCAACTTAATAGGGATTTTCACGTCAAAATGAGCAAGTTCAATCATGGGGCTCGCAAGGACCTAGTGTGATGACGAGTGGTCGCAAGGGACGAGAGCGAGCGGGGAGTGCGCCAGGGGCGAGGGCCTTTATCGCCGCGCGCGGCTTTAATTATTATTATTATTATATCAACCCCCATGAGCTGCCACCTTAACGTGGTGGGGTTGTTTGAGTACCCGAATGATCCGAGGAGCTATGTTGTCCGGGGCTTTATGCCCCTTGGTAGGGTCTCCCATGGCAAACAGGTCCGAGGTGACGGGTCAGACGAAGAGCAGCTCAGAAGACTCTTATGGACGTACACTACACAAGGACCGTGACGTCGCCCGGCATGGCGCAGCCGGGGCCCCATCCTGGAGCCAGACCTGGGGTTGGGGCCCGAACGCGAGCGTCTGGTGGCCGGGCCTCTGCCCACGGGGCCCGGCCGGGCACAGCCTGAAGGGACGACGTGGGCCCGCCCTCCTGTGGACTCACCACCCACAGAGGGATCCATAGGGGTCGGGTGCGGAGAGGACTGGGTGGCAGTCGAGGCCGGGTGCCTCGGCGACCTGATCCGCATGCGCAGCTTCTGGCGTTCGGGACATGGAACGTCACCTCGCTGGGGGGGAAGGAGCCTGAGCTTGTGCGGGAGGTTGAGAGATACCGGCTAGATATAGTCGGGCTCACCTCCACGCACAGCTTGGGTTCCGGATCCCAACTCCTGGAGAGAGGCTGGACTCTCTCATTTTTCTGGAGTTGCCCGCGGGGAGAGGCGGCGGGCTGGGGTGGGTTTGCTCATATCCTCCCAGCTCAGCCGTCACGTGTTGGAGTTCACCCCGGTGGACGAGAGGGTCGCCTCCGGGTCGGGGACAGGTCTCTCACCGTTGTCTCGGCCTACGGGCCCAACATCGGTGCAGAGTACCAGGCCTTCTTGGAGTCCCTGGGAGGGGTACTTGATGGTGCTCCGACTGGGGACTCCATTGTTCTGCTGGGGGACTTCAACGCCCACGTGGGTAACGACAGTGAGACCTGGGAGGGAGTGATTGGGAGGAACGGCCTCCCTGATCTGAACCCGAGTGGTGTTCTGTTATTTGACTTCTGTGCTAGCCACGGTTTGTCCATAACGAACACCATGTTCGAGCACAAGGGTGTCCATAAGTGCACGTGGCACCAGGACACCCTAGGCAGGAGGTCGATGATCGACTTTGTAGTTGTGTCGTCTGATCTCTGGCCGCGTGTCTCGGACACTCGGGTGAAGAGAGGGGCTGAGCTGTCAACTGATCACCACCTGGTGGTGAGCTGGATCCGCTGGCAGGGGAGGAAGCCGGTCAGACCTGGCAGACCCAAGTGTGTTGTGAGGGTTTGCTGGGAACGTCTGGCGTATCCCTCTGTCAGTGGGGTCTTCAACTCCCACCTCTGGAAGAGCTTCACCCAGATTCCGGGGGAGGCGGGGGACATGGAGTCCGAGTGGACTCTGTTCTCCTCCTCCATTGTCGATGCGGCTGCTCGTAGTTGTGGCCGTAAGGTCTCTGGTGCCTGTCACGGCGGCAATCCCCGAACCCGGTGGTGGCGCCCGGAAGTAAGGGATGCCGTCAAGCTGAAGAAGGAGTCCTACCTGGCCTTGTTGGCTTGTGGGACTCCGGAGGCAGCTGAGAGGTACCGGCAGGCTAAGCGTGCTGCAGCTCGTGCGGTCACAGAGGCAAAAACTCGTGTCTGGGAGGAGTTCGGAGAAGCCATGGAGGAGGACTATCGGTCCTCCTCCAGAATCTCCTCAGTCGAGGAGATTCTGGCAAACCATCCGGCGCCTCAGGAGGGGGAAGCAGTGCTTCACCAACACTATTTACAGTGCGGGTCGGGGGCTGCTGACCTCGACTGGGGATGTCGTCGGACGGTGGAAGGAGTACTTCGAGGACCTCCTCAATCCCGTCGTCACGTCTTCCAATGAGGAAGCAGTGGCTGGGGACTCAGATGTGGGCTCGCCCATCACCGGGGCTGAAGTCACCGAGGTGGTGAGAAAGCAACATCGCGTGGTGGTCGGGGACAGTGCCCCTGGATTGGCAGACCGGGGTGGTGGTCCCTCTCTTTAAGAAGGGGGATCGGAGGGTGTGTTCCAATTACAGAGGGATCACCCTCCTTAGCCTCCCCGGTAAGGTCTACTCCGGGGTGCTGGAGAGGAGGATCCGGCGGATAGTCGAACCTTGGATCCAGGAGGAACAATGCGGTTTTCGTCCTGGTCGTGGCACACTGGACCAGCTCTATACCCTCCGTCGGGTGCTTGAGGGTTCGTGGGAGTTCGCCCAACCAGTCCACATGTGTTTTGTGGACTTGGAGAAAGCGTTCGACCGCGTCCCTCGTGGTGCCCTGTGGGGGGTGCTCCGGGAGTATGGGGTCCGGGGCCCTCTGCTAAGGGCTGTCCGTTCCCTGTATGACCGCAGCAGGAGCTTGGTTCGCATTGCCGGCAGTAAGTCAGACCTGTTCCCGGTGCGTGTTGGTCTCCGCCAGGGCTGCCCTTTGTCACCGGTTCTGTTCATTACCTTTATGGACAGAATTTCTAGGCGCTGCCAGGGGCCGGAGGGCGTCCGGTTTGGGAGCCTCAGGATCTCATCTCTGCTGTTTGCAGATGATGTTGTTCTGTTGGCTTCAACAAACCAGGACCTTTAGCTGCTCTGGGGCGGTTTGCAGCCGAGTGTGTAGCGGCCGGGATGAGAATCAGCACCTCCAAATCTGAGGCCATGGTTCTCCACCGGAAAAAGGTGGTTTCCCCTCTACAGGTCGGTGGGGAGTCTTTACCTCAAGTGGAGGAGTTCAAGTATCTCGGGGTCTTGTTCACGAGTGAGGGACGGATGGAGCGTGAGATCGACAGACGGATCGGTGCGGCGTCAGCAGTGATGCGGTCGCTGTATCGGTCTGTCGTGGTGAAGAGGGAGCTGAGTCGGGAGGCAAAGCTCTCGATTTACCGATCGATCTACGTTCCCACTCTCACCTATGGTCATGAGATTTGGGTAATGACAGAAAGGACAAGATCGCGAATACAAGCGGCCGAAATTAGTTTCCTTCACAGGGTGGCTGGGCGCACCCTTCGAGATCGGGTGAGGAGCTCAGTTACCCGAGAGGAGCTCGGAGTAGAGTCGCTGCTCCTTCACGTCGAAAGGAGCCAGATGAGGTGGCTAGGGCATCTGTTCCGGATGCCTCCTGGTCGCCTCCCGCGGGAGGTGTTCCAGGCATGTCCCAGTGGGACAAGACCTCGTGGAAGACCCAGGACACGGTGGTGGGACTATGTCTCCGAGCTGGCCTGGTGTCGCCTCGGGTTCCCCCCAGAACAGCTGGAGGAGGTGTGTGTGGACCGGGAAGTTTGGGCATCTCTGCTGAGACTGCTGCCCCCGCGACCCGGCCCCGGATAAAGCGGAAGAAAATGGATGGATGGATGGATTATTATTATTATTATTATTACTATTATTATCATTATTAGTTCATACACGTTCACCAAATGAAAATGTGCTTTATTGCATAAATAAACAATTGGCAGCAACTCTTTAGTTTTTTGTTTAGCATAATGAAATGGCTTCACTTTAGCTCATGCGCCCTCTGTTGGTAACAGCACTGTGACTGAATTATCTTTCATGCTGAGGTGTCCAATAGCATAAACACCATATAAATAAAATAAATAAATACTTGATGAGGTAGCTTGGTAAGGAACTCTGAGGCAAACCTCAGCAGCACAGTAATCATGTTCTAATGGATCTGACTTAAGTGTGTACAACCCAGAGTCGTTTGTCCTTTTTAATTCTAAAGCGTGTTTGGGAGCCCCGTGTAGCTCAGGCAGTGAGAGATCAGGACGCTGTAGTGCTGAGTACCATGAAAGCCAAGCAGAACCTTAAAAAAAAACACAGTCACATGGTGAAACAATAATTGCTTTGACAAATAAAAGGCACACACTCCCATATGTCAAGAGTCCAGATCACACCGGGTGAGTGAAATGTAAACATTATTGTGCAGTGCAGAGGCAGCAGAGAGCTTTTGTGTGGAATGTACAGTCCCCTGTCCCGTTTCTCTTTGGTTTGTTTCTCTGTTAAAACAAATGTCCTGCCACCTCTGCTCCTAACAGCCCTGTAGACCTCAACCCTGCTTCACTCCTCCCTTTGCTGAAGAAGATGAGGAGGATAATCTGGAAGCTAAACATAGAATTACTTAATCATAATCCCCACTTCATGTAATTAAGTAATGCCCAGAGAAATCAATTACTACTGATACCTAGTAATCCCAGGAGTATTTATTAATGATCTATTACAAAAGTAACTGGAATATAATCCCCACATCTATAGAGTATTTTAAAATTACTTGTTGATGATCAACAATTATTTAACTCACTGAACTCTGCTTGTATCCATAATAAAGGTAATAAGTACTGATAAGATTGAATAAATACTTTTTTTTACATTAAAGCTGAAATAAAGCATGCTTATAATATTTAGTCAATACAAAAGTCTTATATTATACTGTATAAAGTATAGTTTATAATAATATAGTTTTAGCCACACACACTTTTGCCAATGAAGCATTTGTCGTCGTTTCTGGTTTCAGTGATCTGACTAGTAGCCTGATTATTTTCGCAAATGTGATTAGTTTCATCTCCAAATGTAAAGCAACCACAGCAATCAACTAATGCTATGCTACGCCAGCAAATACAGCACTAAGCTAGGAGCTAAAACCTTGCTTCTATGTCTGTGCTCCACCACCAGTAAGATATTACATTTTATTTCAGTTCAGAGAGTAAACATAGAGCCGATATGATTCATATTGCAATTACAAAATATTGAGACACTACTGATTCAACATTATTAAATATTTCAGTACTTTACCCCAAATGAACTGAAAAAATAAAGTTTGGTTTACAAAAGCTATAAGCGAAATGTTTATAAAAAATATTTGACTTAGGTGTGCGAGTGCCCTGGCAGAATTGTTGAACACTTTAGACCCTCTGTTGATTGTTACAATAGTGGAGGCCTGCAATATCTTCAAATTAATCCCAAAATCTAACAAAAAATATATATAACATCCCATTGTAAACTACAGTGTCATAATAAACGAGTGCCTTTAATGCATTTCTTTTTTTTTGATAAAGTGACAGCCTCAGCTAAGGGTGTCAAAAGCGCCAGTTTGTTGTGTGCATTGTACTTTTCCACGTTTCCACATCAGGTTGGATTTAATTGAAATTCTGATGGCACAGACTGAATAACTGCCGGGTCAGAAGTGCTCGAGGCGAGTTGTACCCTTAACAATACAAAAGTGGAGATTGGATGTGTCGTCCCGGTGGCTGGAGAAAGCGGCACAAGCCGGTCAGAGAATGAAGATTGCAGAGTTTGGCAATGTCTGCTGTCCACTAGTGCCGTGTCCCTGTGATAAGCATCCTATTTCATCACTCCTCGCCCTGGGGCTGAATCGTAGATGTCAGAAAATAACCAGGCAGAGCACGTATAACGCCCAATTGACATAAGCATTCACTGCCGGAGAAGTAGTAGATCACTCCGAACACTAGACCATGTTTTAACAGCTAATCAGTGCTTAGTTTGCAAATCAGTAGTTACAGGAGCACTTTTGGACCAAATCTTTCCAGGAGTTCCAGGGACCTTGACCCCAAAGAGAGAGAGAGTGTGTGTGTGAGAGAGAGAGAGAGAGAGAGAGAGAGAGAGAGAGAGAGAGAGAGAGAGAGAGAGAAGAGAGAGTGTGTGAGAGAGAGAGAGAGAGAGAGAGAGAGAGAGAAAGAAAGAAAGTGAGAAAGAGAGAGAGAGAGAGAGAAAGAAAGAAAGTGAGAGAGACAGGGAGACACAAGGAGAGAGAGGGAGAGAGAGAGAGAGAAAGAAAGTGAGAGAGACAGGGAGACACAAGGAGAGAGATAGAGGGGGAGGGAGGGAGGGAGAGAGAGACAGGGAGAGAGAAGGGGAGAGACAGGGATTGAGAGAGAGAGAGAGAGAAAGAGAGAGGGAGACAGAGAGATAGAGAGAGAGACATGTAGCGAGCGAGATTGAGGGAGAGAGACATGGAGGAAGAGAAAGGAGGGGGGAGAGAGAGAGAGAGAGAGAGAGAGAGAGAGAGAGAGAGAGAGAGAGAGAGAAATGGGGGAATGTGGACCCCCTAACTGGACATAGAATGTGAGGAAGGTATGGTGTGTGAAAGGTGAAGCACAGTGACGAAATTATATTGAAATCACAATTTCAACTTTGGTCAATTGCTGTCAGATAACTTGTTCATCAGAGTAAGTGGAATATTGTGTGTGTTAAATGTTATTATGTTCTGGCATGTTCATGAGTATAAAAAATCTCAACTTTTTTCAATGATCAGCGCTTCAAATTAAAAGTGCCAATACATATCCGCACAAGATTTTGTCTTCTTGCATTCTTTAAATACATGCTTAGTCTACCGTGTCACTGTCAGTCCAGTCCACTCCCATGACATTGGTGCTAAGTCCTGTGGGAGAAGTGGAAATTCTTGTCTGGTACAAGCACAAATCATGCCAAACAAGCAGGTTTCGGGAAATATGCTGTTTTGGAGTGCAGCTTGTTTACAAGGAACTGCACAACTGCAAGTTGAATTGGATGAAGGTAAGTTACAGTACAGTCCAGTACAGTATGTAATTATACAAATGGTACTTGGGGTGCTCAAACTGTTCAGTCAGCAACCCCTATTAGAACCATGCAATATCAAGCAGAAAAATATGAAACATAGATACTCTACACTACACTACCAACCCACCAGGCCCAGGGTTAACATGGCTCCCTTTAAGAACTATGCTGCCTCTTGGACCTCAGTAAACTCATTTGTGTTTCCAGGCTGTCAACCATTGGATAAAGGGTTGTTTGAGTCAAGACCTACTCGGTGTGGAACTCACTCCTCTACACTCACACACATGCAGCTGAAAGTGTATTGCCTTCATCTCTGCCCTCTTTCCGCTCCGTTCTCCTGTTTGTTTAGATATTTAGCCTGTCAACTGTTGGACATTTGGACATCTGCTTATCTGTTTCATTATCTGTCTTATCTGTCTCAAACAGTTCTTTCATTTGATCAAATCAGAAAAGATTATTGTATTATAAGGCTGTACAAAAACAAATTGATTGATTGATGAGCCTTTTGTTCCTCTGTAAATGGCACGCTGACACAACACAAGTGGCTTTTTCACTCAATGCTACCGGCAGTAAAGCTTTGTGGGTTTTTGCTGAAGGTTGATCTTTCTAAAACAGATGTTTTTTTGTAAATTGTTCAAAACTGTGGATGGCAGAGAATGCACTTCTGCATTCTGTCTAAGGTCTTTATCAGCAACAGTCAATAAAACTTTGTCAAACCATTATCTTCTCATAAGAACCACGATGTACAGCGCGGGGAAAAAGAAGCTCATTTGACACGTTCCTCACTGCTCAAAGGTCGGCATTTCGATTCCAGCTCCCTCAAGTGCCTTAGTGTCAGCGCCCATACCCTATACTGTAGCGACTGCTTATTCGGAAAATACTATGAATGTGTGCGTGAACAGAGTGATTCCTCCATTTCAAAGTGCCTTGAGTGCTCAGTGAAGGTAGAAAGTACAATATAAATGTGACCGCTTAATATCTTTCAAAAGCTCTGGCCATGCAGTGAGGTATATCCCCGATGCTCATATAAACTGATGTTTGATGTCTGTTTTGCCCCTATCAAGGTTTTTATCACACTGTACCATGCGCTTTTTACGCTGCCTAGAGCATCACATTCCAAACACAACAACTAAATCCTTTTCACCCCGGGTTTTTTTTATTTACACAGAAGATTACATTCCAGCCTGAACATAAAATGTGCAGGTGTGACATGAGCACTGATTGTTTTTGTATTTATGGCGATATCTCTTACGAATGTGCTCAACACGCACAGAAAGAACATGGTATGCTCATATCATGAATCGGTCACAGTCCTAAGCGCAAGAATTGGATGATGTATGGATACAATTAAAAAGTGGCATAAAGGTAATGGAGAAGGTGTAGGCGGATGTTGTCATCTCAAAAATAGAATGATGTTAAAGCAGAAAATGAACACTGGCACTTTCTGGTAAGTGACTACAGTTTAAACCTGGTTTGGGCTGATTTGTCATGGGGACAAACTACCCAAAAGCACTAATTTGCTCCCTGTACATTGAATGCATTGTCATAGCCTCATTCCTGCACTGATAGCAAAGGTCTTTTCTAGGAACCGATGGAACAGGACCAAATGTCATTACCCTCGGGATGCAGCGTGATGTGAAGTGCTCTACTGAACAGCAGCATAGCCATCGGCACCACACTCTCTCCCCTGTGCACCTCAATCACTGCTTGTGTTTCTCTTCACCCCCCAGTCCTCCTCCAGCCCTGTTCTCTGCCCCATTAGTGCAGTGAGCAGCCATCGGGAGCACTCCAAGCAAGGCCAGGTGAGATGTAGAACTGCAGAAGTGGACACAATACACTATATAGAGTGAACCACAATGGATCTACAGGCGCTTCACAGATCCTCTGGAGAGTGCGAGCGTGTGCCTTCTGGCAACATTTTTACTTTGTATCAAAATATGTTCTTGTGTGCAGGTTTGCATTCTTGTATATTCTTTTTCAATCTCTTTGTGTGATACGTTAATATGAATTCATATTAAATGCAGTACAAACAGCCATTTTTCCTGTTACGAATGGCATTTGTATGACTTTTGGACATTCAAAAGACTGTTTTGTGTAAAACTTTTAAATGCTATGGCAACGGTCCATTTTTGTTAGTCATTTGAGACCCATGATCAATTTAGCCTCAAAAGAAGAAGCACACTAAGTGCTGCCCTTACATAGCCAGGCACTTGACAACAGCCTTCAGCAACAATAGCCACATTTAACACAAAGGTTATATAAAGAAAAAAAGCTTTAAAAAGCTAACAAAAAAAGCTGCAGTCATCACAACTTTCTGAATGTTGTGGGTGAACGGTCTTGTCCCTCATTTATAATGTCGGAATGACCTTCAGTGAGGCCTGAAAGCAACCGGCTCCACGGGGTGATGACACAGGCAAAACCAAGGAGCAGTGAACAGCTAAATCAACTAAATCATTCTGTTCCCTTTGAAGCCTTTGTTAACAATTGTGCATAAAGCTTAGGCCATTCTCAACTTAAAAATGTTTGAACTTTATTGTATCTGACCTCTATTTAACGTGGGAAGTCCCACGTTAGTCCCAGGGGAGTCCTAGCTTCAGAGAAGGCCCGGTGGTTCAGTGGTTAGCGCTTGTGCTTCACAGCTAGAAGGTCCCGGTTTTGATTCCCACCTGGACGGGGCCTTTGTGTGTGGAGCTTGCATGCTCTCCCCGTGTCTGCGTAGGTTTCCCCTACCATTAAAAACATGTACAATAGGCCAGGATGAATGAGAGTGTGTTTGAGAGTGCACATGGGGGACGACGGATGGAAATGACAATCCGATGTAGCGTGTCCTGACAAAATAAACCAATAAAATGGAAAAAAAGAGGGACCCTGCTCTAGTAGTTTTAGTGGAAACACTAACATTAGAGGTCAGATATTGTTTGGTGGAATACAAGCATGTTTGCGAACTAATTTATTCATACCAAGAAAAAAATTATTAATTTCATTACTCGTGTCTAATTTTCCTCCTGGAAGTCCAAATGCCAAACTACAAAATACATGTTCTCCTTTTATCCGGAATTAAGAGTGAAACAACCTTCACAAGTTTGAGATTCTGAGGCTGGACTTCACATAAAACAACCAAAACGTATCCTGTCTGTGGTCACATTAGCAGTGCAAGTTATTGTGCCCATGACATATGTATTTGCAGCGATCACTGCTCAAAGACACGTGACCAACTCGGTTAATCTTTTGCAGCTGATAGGGCTTGAACTCAAATGTCACTTTTGCAGCTCACTGACTTTCAAGTTTTGCAGAACGGATAAGGCAAATGAAAATAATTTAATAAGCCCAGTGTGTTTTTGTCGGCGCGTTCTTTGGCCTTTTGCATTCCCTCGAACATGAAAGAATTCCATTTCACCCATCAAAGATCAACAGTTTGAACGCGATAGCTCACTCGTTTGACACAACGCGGTTCATCATTCAGTGCAAATAGTTCACCTTTACCATCAAAGCTGAGGCAGAGAGGTCAGAGCGAGCGCTAACCTTTGACAAAAATCTGCCCAGTAATGAGTTCCCCAACAGACAGACAGAGAGAAAAAAGACGGGGCAGGTGATCAGAAGTCTGAGTCCTCAGTGGGCTTGGGCTCTGCAACAAGCGACGACTCCAATAAGGTGGATGATTGATGCAATGCTATAAAAAGCTGTTTTAGTTTAGCCATTTGAATCATGCGTTTGTTTTTCATTTGCACAATAAAACATTCATACATCGACAACAAATAAGTGTTGCATCACATCTCAAATTTAGTAACATCAAGAGTAAATAACAGGAAAATATGTCAGTTTTGGAGATAATTGCATTCATAGATTTCCCTCTGTGGCCTAATACGGCTTGGTTGGTATTAAAAATATGTCGTTTGAATATGCATTTAGATAACATGGCTGAATGACTCCTGTGGATTTTGGTCTTCAATGATTAATTGGCTTCACGTGTGGAGTGGAAATGACATTAATTTTTGCCCCGAACCAAAAAGCAGCCTCCCCCTGAGGCCCACTGCAGCTTCTGAAATGGTTAAACAGCGGGCTCACTCACCGGGCTTCAGTAAAGCTTCATTTTGTGCAAATGCAAAAGTACATTACACACTGTTATCAAACAAAGCATTCAGCAATCATTATAATTTTCTGTTGCTGCGCAGAACATTAGCACCACAAAGGTTTTATAAAAGGGTAAAGACGGATTTGGTGTATGGGACATGGGGTACGCCTTGGACAGTTATTGGACAGTCCAGACACACAAGGCCAAAAATGATTGGATTTCCTTTTAATACTTGAGAAACGCAGTGCAACTTTTAATAGATAAATGGTTAAATGGTTATTGTTCAGCTAATGTTAATAATGTATTGTATTTGTTAGTGTAGTGAACTAAACTTAACAATAAATCTGAGGCATGTGCAGACGATCTCGGTAAATGGATATTAGACTTCCCTGCGCCGGTATAAGCCCACAGTTCCAACTCGGACATTTGTGGCTGCCAGCCTGGTGCATCGTTTAATGTTATAGATAATAAAATATATGCATTTATATATACATTATGTGCAGTGTTCGCCCGGCAAAATAAATGGTGGACAGCGTTTTACTTCCTTCTACAGCGCAGATCTGACTAGACTGTTAGGCCTTCGCTGCTTTAAGAAGGGAGTGCAGCAATAAAGAGCTGCAATGTTATCAAGCAGCTGTCACCTCACTGATGAATAAGCAATGTCCTTCCCACTTCACTGTTGCATTCGAGTTTAATGCTGTTTCTTTGATTTGCTTCATGGGCACTTTGTTCTGTAGTGAGTTTGTGGGAGCGAATATTGCCTTAGAAATGGGAAAGCCAAAAGTCACACCCACAGTTGCTTATGGAGGCAGGAGGCTCAGTCAGTTGGTATTAAAGCAGCAGAATGCAGATCAAGCTCGTTATGGCTGATCCCCATTGTGGAAAAGGATCCAAAAACAGTTCAGGCCCTATGTCAAAATCTGTTTTGGGCAAAAAGTTAACTCTAACATAACATTTCAACACATTATATTTGTTTAAAAAGGGGCTTTTTGCAGGTATTTGGTAATAGGCCCAGACCTATTCACCACAACTGCCGCTAAAGTCCTTCACTGTCACTCAAAAAAGGTGTTCATTCGGGTCCGAAGTACCGTCATGCACAAGATTAAAGAAACTGCTGTTTAGCGCAAGACCAGAGGTGGCAGTAGCGAGTATTAAAATGTCGACTTTCATCTAGTCCCTTTAAGTAAACATTTCTCTGAGCAACTTTTAGTTTTTGGAGTAATATTTGACCAGTAGTATCTGTTCTCAGGTAGCAAAGTCATGTACTCCGACCACCACTGCTCAAAACAACAACTCTAGATATGTTTTTGATGAGGGACATCTTGTAACCATAGACAGTTAAATAGTGATGGACAGAGGGTGCCCCATAGCATTCATTGCGGGCTTACGAAGCTCAGCCGTGTTAGCAATTTGAAGGGTTTTTTGGAGCCACTATAAAGAATAGGGCGGGGGGAAAATATAACAAAAGAAAAAATATAGGATGCTGTGGCGCATGTTTAGACAAACACATGGAGGTCAGAATAACTAGCCTGTGTTTAATAATGACTTTAAGAAAGGCCAAAACGTTTCAATGTAGTCTATAGGAGCCAGGAACGTCCCGAGCCAGCCACCATTTCCTTCTGGTTACAGGAAGAAGTCGGCCACAATAAGTCCATTCTTAATTTTACAGTCTATGGTTGTAACATGATAAAGAGTTTGAAAGAGTTGATCTTGCATAATTGCAAACAAACAGGGCAAACATTCTTCCTTGTGGTGAACCATAGTTATTGACACCTATTGCTCTTTTGAGGTAAACAAAATCAATTCTCAACAAAAATACAACTCTAGTATAGTACAGTCATCAAAAGCTGAAGTTTACTGTATAGTGAAAATAGAAGAGGGCGAGTGCATCGATGGTCTGGGAAAAAGTGAGAAGGTAGACCGGTGCTCTTCAAAGACTGGGCTGAACTTACATAAGAGTAAATTAGCTGAGACTGGCTTGTAGAACAGCTTGTGCTAAGTAGCGAAAGTAGTCAAAAAAGCAAAATAAAGTCCGAGGCACTAGAGTCATATAGCAATGATGATCTATATCTAACTGCATATTTGCTTAACACAAATATGCATTTAGAACTCAAAATATGTACTACCCCATCGCAAAGCATTTCAAAGACTCTGGCCATTCAAGCTTAAACAACCTGATAGTGATGGTCATCGAAACTGTTGAAATGGACCTCTGTGGTGGCAATAAACTAAAAAAAACGTTTACAACGTGAAACTTACTGGATTGACACTCTGGGAGCCACTCGTTTACCTGGGTCGAGTGAAGAAATTGATTTCTCCTCTTTCTTATGAAAGGGGAGAAACATAACATTTACTACAATGTTCGAGGTTGGCTTATTCTGTTCTATTCTGTCTCATGTTGGTCATGACTAAGGCGTGTTTTTATGATGATACGTGTACTTTACTTACCCTTGCTCACTGAGTTATTTTGCCTCCAGTGTCAATTTGTGGGTGTATTCTGTCTTCATGTTATGCTTCATGTTTCTTGTCTGGGTCTTTCGTGTTAGTCTTGGCCAGGACACTTTATTCATCTTATTGTATTGTTGTTTATTTGTCTGCCCCTGATCATCAGGCTTTTGATCACGTGACATGATTGGTCACATGGTCTCTCTCTCTTTTTTCTTTTTTTAATCTCCAAACCTGTGATCAATTTGACATGCCCTGACGAAGACCTGTGCGGTCGAAACGCATAGGCTGGTCCATAACTAACAAAGGACTTTTATTTTTGCTATATGACTCTAGTGCCTCGGACTTTATTTTGCTTTTTTGACTAGTTTCGCTACTTAGCACAAGCTGTTCTACAAGCCAGTCTCAGCTAATTTACTCTTATACTGTATAGTGCTTCAATAATTTCAGTTTTTCTCTTGTACATATTAACACTGTGCATGGTCATGTTCAACACTAACCTATTAATGACGTTCAAGATGTGTGGGCTTGAGGTATGAAGTTCATACCTCAGTTTTGCTTTTACTGTACAGAACGTATCACTGTTGACTTACCATTACCATTGTGCTTTTTTTCTTTTGAAACAGACGTGGCAGAAACCTCTAACCAGGCACAATTAAGGCTCACAGTACACACACCTCTGACGTCCCTCACAGACCCCCAGTGAAGAGGGACCATCGTAAACATGTACAAAATGGAATTCTAATTTGAGCCCTTTGCCCAAGAGTGGCTCCGCAGCCGCGCTCCCACATGACACCATGATGAATGAGCGCGCTTGTGCTCGTCTGTGTGTGCGTTTCTGCATGTGTAGAAAGCTTCAAGGCTCCCAGGTTGTCTCCCTGAAGGAAAAAAAAACCTGCCCCCTCCCCATTTAAAATGGGCTCAGATAATTAATCCTTGTTCTGAAGAGCACCGTAGCTCTCCTGTTATTTAAAAAAATTTTTTTTTTACACATTTGTCTCAAGTGATAAGATTAGGAAAAGCAAGGCCTGAGGTACATTTTTTGCCACTGTTTATTGAATGGAATAGTACTGGAATAAGCAGAGATGCCATGGCCGCACGTATTCAGTGAAAAAGAGCGCTGATTAACTGCTGCCCGTGAACCACAAAGTCCCGTTCTGGTGATAACATTGGCCTCTGCTTCGGTGTGAATAACAAAGGATCTGCCCAGCGGGAGGGAACACAGCTCAGAGAGCACTGTTGTTGTGGTAAAAGATCTTGAACGATATTGACAGTGATAAAAATGCTCTCAGCAACTATAAAACATTTTATGACACATTTTTGGAACCCTAAATATGGTGTTAAACAGGTTTATTGGCAAGTTCTTTTGTTGAAATGCTAGAGATATGGCTGAAGCTTCAATAACAGCAGCGCAGCAAATAGCATAACATAATGCAAAAATTGTCGTCTTTTAGTGTGTGTGAATCAAGTGCTTTTATTTAATGTGCAGAAAAGCTCTTCTTCGTCAATCCTCCCGGGGAACTGGAAAAGGGAGTTTTGTTACGTGACACAGATGATTTTAAGTGGATTGTGGTGTTATATGCGGCACATGAACCAGAAACCTTGACCTTGATTCTACGTTTTAGATCCACATCCGTATCAACACTATTGAAGTCTGTCTGTGTAAATTGCATTTTATTTATTCATAATGTTATTCTCTGACTCTATTATCCTCTGTTTTTCGAAGAGGTCAGTCAAATTAACAACTTTTTGGGCCAGAGCTTGGCAGAATGGCTCAAAGCTCTGCTGTATGTGTACCTTAACTAATAGAGCACTCAATTTTCTGCATGACTGGTTGAACACCTATAGGATATTTGATTCATTCCATTGCCTACAAGAGCTGCACCACCAACCAAAGGTCACCAAGCCAGCAAAGACATTCCTCTGACTGTTATCGACTGGGCCCATAGCATTGACTCAAATCCACAATAGTAACAAGTATGGCTAATTATCAAACTTGTTGGAATTTTTTTTCTCTTGGGCTCCACACTGGATTGCTTCATCGATTTCCTCGTGCTCGGTATTCCTCTGAGCGTCTCTTAGACAAAAAGGTGGGCGATTATGAAAACAATATGATTGCCGCCGGTGTACATCGGGGAGTTTGGCGCGTCGTTCTCAAATCGCTCTCAAATCTATTTATTATGCAGGTCCCTCGGCAAACCATTATTGTCCGCTGTTCGACATGACTGCCACCCTGGGGAACACGTGACCAATTAAACAAACCTCTGATGTGAAGCGAGGGAAGAGAAAGTGCCTGACAGGTATAGGCAAGGCGGACGTGTCAGAAAAAAAAAGAAAAAAAACATCATGGAGAAATAGGTTATTATGTGGCAGTGTTTGCAGAAGAGATTGGGATAGGTTCTAAATCAGATGTTTAGCATAAAAGGAAAAAGAATAAAAGAAAGGTGATCAAGATGTGTGAGGATGTCGTTTATGAATAACTTTGTGTGTGGTGTTTGAGCCCGATGTCGCTGTCACTTGCACCATGACGATGAGTAATGAGCTGCTCTATAGGCTCTGCGTATTGATGACTAGGCATACCCAAGACAGGAGACTCTGGCCATTGTGTTCAGGGTCTTTCGAATGTAACAGTGTGGGCCAAAATATCACATTATGGCCACTGAGGGGCTAAAGGTACCTAATGCAGATCACACGGCAGATGCAGTTGATTCCTGTGCATTGTAAATGTAAATGCACATTTATTCGTCACGCATATACATGCAGAGCTGTTGCTGAAGTATAAAAGCGGCGTAAATGTGCGTGTAAACACACGCTCAGGAATAATTTATTGATCATCTGAATTTGGAGCAACATAACCACCTCTTCACTTGTGTCCTAAAGACACCGTCTGAAAAGAGGACATATTCATGACGATCAGCAGTGGTTTGAAATGCCTTTCCCGAGTCCAGGCATTCGGACCAAAGGAATCATACGCTTCAATAAACATATGAAAGCACGGGCGCGGGCATATTAAACAAGGTGCTGGATTACATGTTACATGTTAAAAGGATTTTATCATGACTTGAGGCTGGACAGACAGGTACTACACACTCAAGCCCACACATCTTGAAATAATATCTGGGAGAGGGAGAGAGGAAAGTGGCGAGATTTGCCTCATAGCCTGATAAACCACACCGCCTCCGTGTTCTCCATGTGAGTTTATATTCAGTTCATATTTTGTGAATTGGACTACAGCTAATTGCTAATTGGTTTATTTCGCTGACAATCTGTGCGCGTTGGGCCCGTCCGTTCAAACGGCTCCAATTGCTCCGTGACCAGACTACCGTTTTCATTCATGTCTTAATGCTTAGCAGCAACTGCACAGAGTTTTTTTTTTTCTACAGAATCGCGCTGCAGTGGCACCGCCTGAGGTGAACACATACGAGTGTCTGGTTGCAAGCCTTTCATGCGTCCAAATAGAAGCAACAGTGCGGTCCATGCGGTTCGGTGTGTAGGCAGCTTTAGACTCTCCAACTACCGGACCAGGTCGGGCATCTGTGTGTGGAGTTCGAATAGACTTTTTTCTCCAGCTCGATGCTCCAGATGCAACATACAGTATAGCTTGAGACGTGGCAAAAAGGTCCCCTGTCTGTAGGTTTCAGTACTGCACTAACTACATTTTTGGTGATGTTTTCCAGCAGATGAGTGTTTCATTGTATCAAAAACAAAGAATAAACAAAGACTAACAGAGAAACGTAATATATCAAAGAGGACTTTGGTTTGAAGAAAGCTGTACGCATTAAAAAACTCTAACAACGGCGCTTTTAAAATAGAAACATTTTGCCTATTGTATGAAAAGGGTCCTGTCATCAATCACTGGTTTTGACAGACGTACTTGAAACAGGCCTTTTTTTAACCAAAGTGAAATTTCACTCTCATTTATCATCTTAAAAACCTCAGAAATCGCATCACATTTTTCACCCATTGCTTTTCTGAAATGCAATAAGACGTTGAACAATGGGTCAGACTTCTAGGTGTCTAACTCTGATGTGGCAATCAATTATTTGTTTGACACGCCATGGCTGATTAAAAATATTTGCGTATGACTAGAAAGGTCATGTTGAGCTGAGAGTTTTGCTCATGTTAACATTTTAGCTTTTGCAACAGCTTCAACCACTGACAATGAATGTTCCCCTCTTGAACAGGAACACTGATTCATGAAGGTTAGCAAAATAAGGTCCAGTCAAGGCTAGCACAATGTGAAGCAATCGTCACTGGGAGGATGGATTTTTCTTCCCTTTATGCCTTAATTAAAAGTAAGATTACTGTCATGTGTAGATACTATTGGATTGGATTGGTTATCTCCCACTCTCTGCTCCCTCCAGAGGCTCCTATCAGCACGTACTATATATATTCACACCACATTATTGGACTTCCTCTTCCTCCAGGAGCAGGTGTGCATCATGTATCAAATCCCCCAAAGCCCCTGGACCTCCTCTTTTAACTCAAACCATTCTTTCCTGCACCTGGCTGTAAGCCTTAACTTGCATGCATCAATTTTAGTGGTTATCAATAGCCTATAGATTGATGTTAAGCCACCAGTGACATATTCCAACACACACAATGACACACACAATTGTTTATGTTGCATTCCGGGATGGTAGCATTGACACTGATGGTGCAGAAGTGATTGTTCAGCCTGGTAATGGCTTACTGTATTTCTAAAGGGAACTCATTGATTCCACAAAAACAGATAAATGTCAATGTAGAACACATTAGTTGTGGAGTGTTGGAGGTGCCTGAGCAGCATCGGAGAGGTTAATGTTGCCAAGTGAAGAACAAATGTGCAAAGCATGTTTTCTGTGAATTGTGGCTCCATATGAACTGCTGTCATAGTCCAATTTGCTTTAAGTACAGAGACAAAGATGTTAAACAAAGAGTCCAGCAGGAATTCATTATCCATTATGGAACTTGGTTGGATAAGACGACACTTTATGGCTTAACTGTCTGGTAGCTAACTAACAGATTATTTTATTGTGACATGAGACAATGACAATGAGACAATCAAACTTTATTTATAAAGTGCTTTTCATACCGAAAGGCATCACAAAGTGCTTTACAGATTACAACATGTAAAACAAAGCAACTAAGGAAGATAGAAATACATATAAAAATATCACTTATAATCACTTATATATTATAAATTATCAAATCATTAAGACATTTTAAAAAAAAAACATTAAAAGAACTTTAAAAATCGATCCTGAAACACAAAGGGAGCCAAACTACATAATTTACTGTAGTTTGGGTAAAAGTTTCTCTCTCTGGGCCTCAGGACCGATGACTAAATCTTTACTGTTGTCCTGGTTAAGATGGAGAAAGTTTTCTGCAATCCAGGATTTGATATCTAAAATGCAGTAGAAAAGTGCATCCATTGGCTTGCTGTCATCAGGAGACATGGAGATGTAAAAGTGTGTATCATCAGCAAACTATGAAAGTTGACTCCATGTCTCCTGATGACACTGCCAAGAGGGAGCAAATACAGGTTAAAAAGCACTGGGCCTAAAATCGAACCCTGGGGCACACCACATGTAGTTTTATGGGCCATAGAGGAGCAGACATCAACATACGTAACATAAAATTGTGCCAGCCCATTGCAGATTCAGATCTTGCGACTACGGTATATTCATGTTGACGGTGGGATACAGTTAAGAGCCATTTTTCCAAGGATACACTTAGAGGCAAACTACTCACTATCACTAAGTGTCCTGAAAGCAATCCGCCACAATGAACACCCTTGAAATGCTACTTAACCTTATTGAAAAAGAAAATTGACTAAACATCTTCAGTGGTGCGTCAGTCGCTCCCCCTCCCAGCTCTGAGCCATGTATTTATAACAATGACGTGACCTTTTCATTTACAAATCAATCAAATCAATTAGCTGATGCGCAGAATCAGACTCAACTCATTTGCCTGTACAGTGTTTAATGCAGTTCGCCGCTGCACTCTCGCCCATACTTTCTGCTCAATTACTATCCGACGTAAGGGCCTCAAGAACGCAATTTACATTATTGCCTGCACCCAATAATGTATGCAGCTTTTAATTTCCATAAAAATGTGGAAAATCGGGGAGCAGAGCCATCCAGCCAGCCAACCTCTCATTCAAAGTGACAGTCCGTGTGCACACCGAGAGTGATTTTCTGCTCTGTGTCATCATCACTGCTGCAGGAGGATGTCACCTGCACATACAATAATGCCACCGAGAATGCGCCGGGAATGTCACATATTAATATTTCAGAAATATATGGGCATTTTTGAAGATATACAGCGCACTCCTCAAACCTTCTGAAGCAGATAGTACAGAATATGGAGTACGAAGGAGGAAGACATTCATCTCGTTTCACTTCAGTCCACTTCCCCGTGTTCGGTCACACAATGGAAACGGGAGGAGTGGGTCTGTCGATAAAGGGTTTTGTCAGGAAGCGTCTGTTATAAAAATGACCCGCCTCCAAGTCTCTAGGATGAGTCTTTTCTGTGTGAAAATGAATAAAAATACTCTTCGTAAGAGCAGTACTGTACATATACACTAAATGAGAAAAACAGACATGACTTTTTTTCAAGTTAATACTCCATACATTTATGTTTGACCAGGATCATCATTGATTCTTTGGTCCTCACAGGTGTAGGTTTGACCGTTTTATTAGTTGGTTTTAAAGCAGTACTAAGTAACTCATGCCCCAGAGGCCATAAGCGCCATTTCAGGTGTCGTGGAATTTGTTTTACTCATTAACTGTCCGTGACAGTAAATACTTTGCTGACAGAAAAGACAAAGGGAGAGAGGGATATTGTCCATCCAATTACAGAATGGTGATACATTTTTTCACTCAACCTTGGCTGTAAATACTGTTTAAGTGGCGCTTGCCCCACTTAGCTTTGCCCGTTAGCCTGTTAGCTTCTTCTTCGTGATTCAATTTGTGTGTGTTGGTGACTCTGACCTGGTGCAGGGAAAGTTGCAAGGGTGGTTTTCTGACCAGAGACATAAGGGGGAGATGAAAGACCCCTCAATCATCCCATTTATTAAGGTAAACAAGTTACTTAGTACTGCTTGAAGTAGCCACACATTTTTATTTTTTTTTGACAGTGGACGTAATGAAACCGAATTTGTATACACTGGAACAAATTTGAAAAACTGCAAAAGTGTTTGCATCATTGGGGGTCCATTTTTCTTCACAATGTCACATAGTCATATGAAATCGACATATATAAAAATCTATTTATACATTTAGTTATTTTGGTGGTTAATAAGGTCAAACTGAACTTTGGCCTGTCCCCAAATGAACTAGAGCACCCTTGTTTTACATGAAGTAGGACATTTCGTCCTCTGGTGGTATCCCAGATTAGAATAAGGCAAACATAGTTAGGGACCAGGGCTTTCTGCTGAAGAGGTCTTAACATTAATTTCCCCAAAGCACCTCTAATGATCTCCTCCTGATCCTCGTACATACAGCAGTACCAAAACCAATATCCCACGCAGCTCTGGTCCACACCAAATTATGATCTTCACAAAGTAAATTAGACTCTGCAGCAGCCGACACTTCCACCTCTAAAAGAGATCAGAGTCAGCATATGCCCTTCACCTTCAAACACTTCAAACACAAAGGAGTTGTGATGAAAATGGTTCTTCAAACTAATACCTCGAAGCAAAGAGGCCAATCCATTACTCAGTTAACTTACATTAAAGTTGCCATTTTTTAATTGGTCTTCTACGAAGCAACACCTTGAAGTAACATGGATCATAGACACATAGGCAAGGTAATTGTGTAGTGTTAAAAGAACTTAATATGCCTTACAGCAACACCGAAACAACATTTAAAAATCAATACAGTAAAATACCAATTAAAGATATAGAACAAAGATTAAAAACAGCAATAAAAATGTACTAATGAGGCTCTAGCATAACCTTTGTGCTAAACAAAGGAGAGAGATGTAAAGTCTATTCTCTGTACTACAGGAAGCCAGTGTAGTGACCTAAGCACTGAACTATTATGTTCATATTTCCTGGTTCTTGTCAGGACTCAAGCTGCATTTGCATTGCAACACTCTGCAGCTGTCTTATACTGCTCAGTTAGAGAGGCCAGGCTGTTACAGTAGTTCAATCTGCTAGAGACAAATACAGTGTACAGTGTAAATACAGAGTGTCTCTAGCAAAATAGGCTTCCACAGAAACAGCAGGGTCAGAGAGATGTTCACTTTTTTTTATTTCTTAAAGGGATATTTCAGGATTTTTGACATATAGGGCATGATTTCCTAGTTATCCAGAGTTTTGTTGATTTCTGGAGATTTTTATTTTTTATTTTTATTCATGCAGTTCTTATTTGAAGAGATTAGTGGTGCTAGGCTAGTGCTAGTGCATGTCTAGGGTAACTAAGCCTGCATTAAAAACGTCTGACCCAAGCAAAGTGCAACTGAGGCAAATCACTTATAACACCAGACTGCCGATATAAATGTCTGTGTTGACTGAATAATTTTTGAAATAAAACCATTTTGCATTTAAAATATCTTATATTTGAGCAGCATCAGCTTCCTGGTTGTAAGTTACGGCAGCAGAGTGATCTGCTTAGCTACCTGATCTACAGTAGTTTACCTGCGGCCGGCATTACTACACGTGGAACTTTCTACAAATCAGATATGGCAACGTTTGGCAGACTACCCCATGATTTTGAAGAGGTTTATAATGCAGGCTACTAGTTACCATATACATGCACTAGCCTAGCACTAGCCTAGCGCCACTAAACTCTTCAAATATAAGGACTTCATGAATGAAAAAACAAACAAAAAATCTCCAGAAATCAACAACACTCTGGATAACGAGGAAATGAGAATCCCTTTTGTGGTAAGACGGGCTTTGGAGGTCTGTGCTGGGTGTGCTCTTACCTGTCGCTCCATCGCGCTGGCTTGGTGGACTATATAAGCGCTCCCATTCTCGTTTGCACCTCTTTGCCCCACACGCTCTTCCGGGTTCTCAGTGTTGGCCGCCTGCGAGTATATTTTTCCTAGGATAATTGGTAGATCAACCAGTCACAACAAGTCATGAGAGTGAAACGTCACACATACATCAACCAATCAGCTTAACCATGACCCTGCCCAAGCCACTAATCTTGAGGATAGTGGGCTGGTTTTTAAAATAAAAACACTTTTTACTTTTAACTTTTAATCACCAGAGCTCCTTTTAAACAAAAGGTATTCTAATAATAAACAATTGTAAAGGAAATCAACGATTGTAAATGCATTGAATACAAATGAAATGAACTGAGAAGACATGTTTTCTACTAATGCAAAATAAAAGTTTGTAAACTAAATGGAACTGGTGCCTTGAACTCTCAATATACTTACTTGTGAGCCTCTAAGCTGTAATACTTTATTTTCCCCAGAAAGTCTGGGGTGGCGTCAGTGCTTAATTTGATCCCCTGTTTGGGGGAACGCATTCCCCCAATTAAATTTTTTTCAGGGTAAAGGATCCGGGAAATATTTAGGAGGATCCGGCAAAAAATGTATCTGATATAATGGTGTCTAATGAGAGTGTTCCAGCAAATGTTTTGGCCTGTTCCCCCATCCTCCATCACATCAGACCAAAAGTGTTCCTGAAAATACTCATTTACAAATTAAGCACTGGGTGGCGTTGTTGGAAAGTCGAGAACTGTTTAAGATTATAATTCGAATTTATAGTTTGTTAACCCCTCAGCTGCCACAGTTTCATATTGTTACAACAAGACTTAGCCATTGGACACATTCATGCATTTAGAGTTTCTGCAGCATGTCCTGATCAATTTGTTCCATTGTGTGTAAGGACCATTATTGTCACCTTGTCAGTCCATGCACCTTCTCCCTATGGTACGTGGGTCAGATAGATGCAGTTCTAACAATCCAAATTGCTTTATTCTCTGCAACTATTTATAGCATTTAATCCAACCAGAACCATCAGCCAATTGAGGCATTCATAGATTATCTCTCGACACAAAACCTATGCCACAATTTCCTCAAAATGACTGCACACAATGGGGGTGGATGATTGTGGTGAAAAGACCGAGGCCAGCTGTTGCTTCACAAACCCCACCCCAAAGCCCTTTTAATGTGGTAACATAAGCGGAAACCAACATGTGCTCCATCTCCCATAATAACCACCGGGCTATTTTCTGCGCCTCGGCTGCGTGTTATGTGTGTGGTAGAGAACGGGAGGATAAGCTGGAGGGCAGGTTATTACCCCAATGAGTCGTATTCTGGGATTTCTATGTGTGTCTGTCACTATGCGTGGGCACCGTGGCTATAGATATACAGTAAGTGGGGGCTAATCCAATATCTCTCTGCAGGGAACACTTCTTTTTTTTTTTCTTAGCCGTGTCACTTTCTTGGGATATTGGTAAAATGGCCTTTGGTAGCAATCACTATCTGGGCGCATGTTATAGCCCGCAGGACCACTGGACCGTACCAGCTGGGAGTACACAGCCACAGCCCTAAATAGTTGGCAATTCTCAACTGTTAAAGCTTCAGCCCGAGATGACACAAAGTCGCTTCGAAAATCACTTTTGATGAATGCCTTCTCTATATAGGCCCCCGAAGAAACCAATTGTCTCCTTTCTCTTTCTAAAGCATGGGGCCGACACATCTGAGAGAGAAATCCTTTTTTTAAATCACAGCATTGGGTTAATTGCGCTATTCAACCTGTCCGCCCCATCTGCACCTTCTTGCAAAGCGCGACTATCGATTTGTTCCGTCCTGCCTGTGTGTGTAACTTTACTTGCCCATTAGTAAACTTAGAAACTCAATTTGTAAAGCTGAGTGATCGACACGAAAAGGCCTCCCGCCCCCCTTTTCACGTCAAATCAATGGCACCAAGCACTAAGAGAAAGCGTTTAATCATCAGCAATCATGCATTGATTTTAAAACAGAAAGAAAAATATAGTGTTTACATTGCAAGAGTTAACAGGGAAAATCTGATCTCTTTGCCCTTTGTCCCATCTGATTTTTTTTTTTTTTCCCCGAGCCAGTCTTTTGCATAAGTCACGGTGATGAATGGTTTTATCCTTGCTCCTTACTGTCACCGTCCAGCCTATACATTATGTGCAAACAGAAGCCCTTTCATTTCCTCACTGCCAGCCCCCTCGATTCAGGTGAATTTTCATGATATGGTAAAATAAATGGGAGGTTGATGAATGGCTCTGTGCAGCTTTGATGACCTTAGGGAGCTGTCCACGCCACCTACACTGTCGCTGCTGTATGTAGAGTGTGGCTCAGATGACACGCCTGGCCTTATCTTCTGTACGGAAACTGAGGGCAAGACAATCTGTTTAGACTTTCCCTGTTTCACATCATTGCTTTTCTGTAGAGTTATTACAGACTGCAGTGTTTGTGACTTAATTCAATGCTGCCTGCAACTCAAAACTAGAGTAGATAGGGCTGTGCAATTAATCGAAATTCAATTACGATTTCGATTATTACACTAAACGATTACAATAATAGCAAAATCGGAAAATAAACTATATATTATTATATATTTTATTATTATTCAAAAAGACAAACAAAGAATACATAACATTTTCAACAGTTACAATACATTTGACAAACTAACACCAAGCCAGGATTACAAAACAGCACAAATACAGTAAACTGTCTTGACTAGACAGACAACACAGCACTTCAGCACAATGCATTCCAAAAGAATATATATATATATAAAAAAAATACTAGTAGCTTTAGTAAATGTTTTGTTGATGATGAGGATGTTCATCCCTTTAACTTATTATAGAACAAAACAGTTATTAAGGATGCCCTCCCGCTTGTCCATCCGAAGCAATCTCACGAAGCAAAGCAAACTTGCATTATTTCATGCCACTGGGATTATTTTCCCCTCGCATTTCACGTGCCATGGCTCATACTATTGCCTGACATGAAAACAAACAGCGCTGTGTGATGATGTCACCAGGCTTCGCTGCTCCGTTTACTTGCGCAGGTGTGAGGGCGGCACGGTAGCACAGCGGTTAGTGCTCGTGCTTCACAGCTAGAAGGGTTCGATTCCCGGGGGTCTTTCTGTGTGGAGTTTGCATGTTCTCCCCGTGTCTGCATAGGCTTCCTCGGGGTACTCGAGTTTTCCCTACCACTAAAAACATGTACAATAGGTTGATAGACTTTTTTTTAAAGGCAACAGTTTCAATAATTGAGCAGCCATACATGTAGATACTCCTGACCAAGCTCCTGGAGATGCACACTTAAAGATGCCCATTGCTAAGGCACTATTCACCTTATTCCACCCCGCCCACTTTTGCCCCTTTTTTGCGTTGTCTCGGCACTTCCGTTGTCCAGACACTTACGGTCGAGCGCGAAGCCCGTTCATTTTAACGGAGAACGAGGGAAAATATTCTCCGCTCAAATCTGATGTTTAGTCGATTGATTTGTGTAAAATGGTCATTGTTCATTTGCACCAACATGTCAACACTGCACCGTTTCTCTGCGCGGCTGAAATACGGCTTTGTTTTCGTGTAGTGACTGATTTTATGTGGACTTCTCCAGTCCCATGTTAACACATAGGAGAAAAGGGGCGGGCACAATTCATGGCGGCGCCCACGCGAACCTCCGTAATAAGGTGAATACTCCAAACAGGTTTCCCACAGGCACTGGTTAGGACGGGTCACATGATCATATCCTACAAGGATAAATATAGGACAAAAGTTATTTGTGGGACAATAATCTCTTTTTTGACTAACCTCTTGGATAAACTTTATATTATTTTTCTAAACATGCGACTATTTTTCTCAATCTCGATGTAAACGTAAAACATTCTTTTTGAATTGAAAAGGTATCTCATTTCACAAAGGTCCGATTGCTAATGTGCAAGATGTCCTCTATGGTGCAGATCCCTAAGGTGACCCAGAGCCATGCATTTAGACATGAGTGTGCGGGGCCAACAGGAAAGGTGAAATTAAAGGTTAAATTCTCCACAGCTTCATGTCCAATGTTCTGTTTCTCTCATTGGCCATGTTTTTCTTTATTCCTATTTGATTTTTCCTGGATGATTTCCCAGAGGATACGGTCACCTATAGCAAAAACAACCTGCCCACAAAAAACGCAGGCCTTTTCCATTTTGATAATTGTGCTTCAGTGTGCAAACTGTGCGCATCTCCTTATAGTACAGTATCAAGCACAGCACCTTTAAATCCCACCATGAAACGTCTGTAGAGGGGAAATAAATGGGCTATCATAAAGAATTTTCTGCCTTAAGGTAATATTGACTTATGGTCCAAGCTCCTATATTTAAATGTGAGTTGGGAAAATATCGTTGCACACTAACAAATAAATGTCTGGGGATATGAGGGGTCACAGTAGGGCTCATTCACACTCTAGAATTGGATAGTGTCGTAATCACTGATGGCGAGCAGGGGCCAGTGTAACTCTATGGGAGAGGCACGAAAATACACGTTTAACCTGATCTTTATTTGGTCGGGATCAGGTTCAAATTCTTTTCATCTGACCAGCTTGACACAACATATGTCTTTGAATATTTTCACCACTTCTGGAGATTACAATAATAATTTAAAAAATAATAATCTAACAGAGACCTTTCTGCCAGTATGTGTTTCATGTGGATGTAACACAACCACAAACCAAGAGGGCAAAAAAGGGAATATTGCCGGTTATCACAGTAACCATCTTAAACCATGCTTGTTGCTTTAGAATGGCGTAATGTGACAGGAATCTATGAGCAAATGATAAAGACTGCAGAGAGGAAATGTAATTTTGGATAAATATCTGACAAAACTATGAAGTCTGTACCTGAACTGAAATGCATTCTAAGTTTAGCAGATCATATTTTGTTCTTTCACATTTTGATTCTCCTTAAAATTAACTGCAGAAATCACAAACACTGTTGCAGAACAGAAAAAGCGTAATCATTACACAACACTACACGACACTTGCAATGATGTGCCCTGATTTTGTCTTTGAAGAAAATAATCTGATATGACCCTTTCTGGCTGTAGTATATACAGGCATCAATGGCTTCAAATTCTTAAGTATTACAACAGTAAACATGAGTTTGGAGCATAAGATTCTTGTTACACCAACATGGATTTTTTATTTTGTATGAATTAAGCTTTGGCAATCATTTTACAAAATGGGGAGGAGTTGGCAGAGCGAAAACTGTAACCGCCGATGTTGTAATGACTTCCTGTCTCACCATGAATTTTGTGATAAATCATTCTTAAGATGCCAATATAGCCTGTGAAGACCATGCTCCTATTGAAAGCTCTTTATTACTTCTTGTGTTCAATGATTCAGCGAGCAAGGTCGGAGGTCATCTTCAGGATGTACCGAGACGTCAGCCGTGCCGACAATGAGCAGTCTTCATGTCTACACAACTCGTCAATAAGCATATTTGTTTCCATGCAACAGTGCTACAATGGATTGCGTTTTAAAATAGAAGAAGAGTTTCAATTATATACTTCCTGAAAATGATTTATCACAGGGGCTGAGTCATGGTTGCAGCCTGTTGCTAAGTTTAATTTGTTATACAATTTTAGGTACTAATTTATTTTCAAACCAATAGTGGCTGAAAAATGCCCCAGAACACTAATGCAGTCTGTTATATTAAAAGAACAAAACAGTATGTCTTTTTTTAATTCCTGTTCTCATCCATTTGTCTTATGCTAACGTGAATTGACAAATCTTTTTGCTATAGACCAAATACGTGTTTTAGTATTGAGATTGAATATCTAGTAATTGTTCAAATTTAGTTTCCAAGTTTTAGTGACTTTTTACTACTGACACATTGTCCAAGCTGAAATGTAAACTGCCACAAGGTTGTTTCGAGCAATGGGCAGACTGAGGACATGCACAGGTCCCACGAGACACGACTGGCCCCACATATAAAAGAGCTGTAGATTTCTTCCACCGTCGCTTTCTCCAGGATCACTTTTACTATTACTATTTGACATTTTGCTTATTAAAACTTCTATCTATCTAAAACTAAGGTATGGCTTGGGTCGTATAGTTCTCATTAATGTTGCCTGGTTTCACAGTCCATCCACCTCCAAATCTAGACAATCAAGATCAAGACCATCAGCAATACAAACAAGCTCTGTCACATAAATATACCGTCTACGCTCATCTCATTCACTCAGGCTCAGGCAACTCCAAATCATAAACAGTCTCCTAATCCCCATGGAAAACGGTCCACCACCGATCCACAATTCTGGGTTTGACACTCATCATTATGACTTTCTGTTGGGCTTCTATTTTCTAAATGGTGGAAAAGGGCCTCCATACTTTGGAGACAATACATCTCCCAAAAAACAACTGTTAAGAACATTATTGTGTCTAAAGATAGTGTTTCCTCCTGTGACAATACTGAGGGAAGTATCATATTTTCCACCACGCTGGTTTTTGTGCTGTATATATATATTGTTAAAGTTAGAGCCTTGGTCTTTGTTTGACAGGTCCTGGAGAACAGTGGAGGCTCTGCCCGCCCCGTGAGGGCACTGCTTCTCGCCTTTTTGCCCTTTGTAACAACATATAGGGGGAAACTGAGCTACCACAATGGATTCTCTCCCAATTGTATTTAATGCCGTGAATGGGGAGGAGTCATCAATAGAGACAGTATTTTATGCTCCAGAGACCTCGAGACCTGGCGAGACAAGGCTTTGTCCATTGCTGCCCCTAAACCTTCAGGAACTGCCTGCCCAAACCCAATCTTTTCAAAACGGCCTGCAAATAACTGCATTCATTGTTTGATTTTACGTTTGCTTTATTTTTTTCACCTTTTTATTCTGCTCTCGACATCCTTCAACAGCATCGTCTCTCAATCTTTTCCATTCCGCTTCTGTTGTGGTGTGGTCCTTGCCAGTGAATTACTATCATTAATAACTCGAAGGTCAGCGATTTGAATCCAGCTCTGACTGTGAGGCATTATTATGATTAGCCCTGTATTGCCTCATGGCCAAAACTTCAACTTATAATGGAAATTGGTTGATAAAATACATGTTGAGGCCAACCAAAAAGTCCTCTTTAAACATTGAGGGGGGTTTACTTAACATAATGCTGTATTTTGTTGCTAATATTATGCAACAGCATGAATAATAGATGATACCTGCTACTGTTCCCCATTTTATAAAATGCACATGGGATAGCAATTCTTCTGTAAAATCTACATGGCACTGGCCAGTAGTTTCTGTGGTAAATTATATGCACCATTTTTGTACTCCACCTTGCATTAATCGGATGTTGTGAGTGGAATAAAATGTACCTAATTTAAATACTTCCATAAGTCTCCACAGTTCATAAAGTTCTCCAAAGTTATGTTTCCACAGCAGAGGGGCCACAGACTGTTTTCAGTTAACACATTTTCTAAAACTTCCTTGATAACGCACTCATAATATCATGTCTGCAGTAATCAGCTCTCAGCAGTTCTGCTCAGAAAGAGAACAAAGCCGTGGCTATGACAACTGCCCTGGCCCGCACAAGCAATTATTCAATCAAGTATTCAGGAAATCTATGAGAAGAGCATCAACTTTGTCCACAATGGGTTTATTAATATGAATATCATATATGGTATGAAAAATAATTGTGTAATACTCAAATGGAATTTAACAAGCAGAAAACTGAAATGCAAAAGACCAAATGTTCCGATGGTGTAAGAGACAGTTTTTCCAGTATTAGACAGAGCACAAAACAAGATAAGCAAGACGTACCAGATGGCAATAAAACATTTGGGCTATAAGATAAAGACAAAGTCAGATATTGTATCATGAGACTAAAGTCGGAGATGCACTAGAGGAGTTTGAGCCTAATTTTGAGTCTGATTTGCCTTTCCCTGAGTTTGGAAAGGCAAAGCCAGAGTAACGCTTCTCCCATGAATGGACATGCAAATAGACACAAGTCAATTATAGCGTCATATGTAAAGTAATTCAAGGCAAAACGTATTACCGCTCTATTCAATGAAGTAATCAAAGTTTATTCACGCAGCATTTTACTGCAAAAACTGCCTAATGACTAAAAGGAGCCTCAAAAGAACAGAAGCATTTTTATTGATCTCTAAAGAAAGTCAGGATTGAAAACCAATGTAGCGCAGGGTGCAAATTGCCCCGCACATAGTTGCAGTGGAAGCTTACGGTCAGCAGTGAAAGACGTGCCCCACAAGGACATCTCCAGCGGGGTAATTAACAGACTTATACCTCTGTGCAGTGGAGCAAAGACAGCACTGAGTCTGCCTATAGGTACTTTATCATGATCAGGACAACTTAAGTCAGCAGCACATACAGCAAAGGACTAGCCCAATGAGACCCTTATGGAGTACACTCAGGATAATGGTATTCTCGAAGTCTTTTTATTGTTATGGGAAGTACAGCGCTTTGTGGAACTTGTGCTCAAAAAGATAAAATGTCATACTTGTCTGGAAAAGCAAGAGGCTCCTTTACAAACTGATTTAACCCAGGAGAGACTTGTTATTGAGCAATGAGCCATCTATTTAATAAGCACTATAACATGCTGATTTTTGGGCACTGTGCCACAATACATTTGTGCTTAAATCGTCTGTGATGCAATGAAGTGAGTAAAAAAAGAGTGGTGGTGTAAAAGCGTAATACCGGTATCCACTGCCTAACCTACAGTGGGAGGAAAATGTATGTGAAAGCTTAGGAATTTCTGCCTAAATTGGTCATAAATGTGGTCTGATCTTCATCAAAATCATAAGAATAAATAAACAGTGTCTGCTTAAACTAATACCACCCAAACAATTACACAATTACATGTGTTATCATACTTTTAATGGCCATAATATACAAAACATTGACAGGACAGGGAGGAAAAATTAAGTGAATCAAGGAATCTCGCTGAACTTATTGCTGCAAAAGAAGGTTCAACCAGCTATTAAATACAAGGGATCACGTACTTATTCCACACTGTTGTGAATGCAAATGTGTTTTCTGCAAAATAACTTGATAAACTTGTGAATTCATTTTTCCATTGATGATAAGTTGTCCAGGCCCTGAGGCAACAAAACAGCCCCACACCATGATTCTCCTGCACCATATGTCACAGTGGGGATGGGGTTTTAAGTTGATGTGCTGTTCCATTTTCCTCCACACATGACACATGTTGTGTGTTCCTCCCAAACTATTCAACTTTGGGTTAATCAGTCCACAGAATATTTTGCCAGTAGTGCAGTGGAGCATCCAAACCAAAGTCCTGTGAATGTTTACATATTATGGCCATTAAGAATATGATAAAATGTAAATGTTTGGGTGGTATTAGTTTAAGCGGACACTGTTTATTCATTCTTATGATTTTGGTGAAGATCAAACCACATTTTATGACCCATTGAGGCAGAAATGTTAGAAATTCCAAAGCGTTCAGACATTCTTCGTCACACTGTTCTTCATTCAGTGTTTAGGCTTTTAAGGTTTTACAGGACACACTTTATTTATCCCACTGTTAGTTAAACACAGACCTTCAGCTCTGGTGCTCGTATTGAAGAGTGTGGGGTGGTGCATGCCACAGAAACATGATCAAAACACAAGCACATGTCGTTGGGCCCCCACCTCGACACCACAAGTATGTGGAAAATAAATATTCAAGTCTGTGCAGTTTAGATTTCATAGAGTGCCCCCATCCGCATCAAAGTCTAGTCTATGCCCTGCGTTTAGAGACACAAGATTGGGCCCAATGTGTTGCTGAACTTAGACCCCTCCATCTGCAGCGACTCCAGATCATAAAAAATGTGTTTGGTCAGGCAGTGTATCTGTGTTTCAACTTTTATTGATCTATCAGTCAAGACTGGAAGTTCAAAAAGCATAGCTGCCGATCAAATATGTCCAAAATCCTTGAAAAACTCTTAGATGAACAAAGCAAACGCTATGATATCATCTATAGGCAGAAAAGGCCCTACGGATATTACCTGCTGGCCTCGTGCTTCTTTGCTGTCCCATCCCATCTCTCAGTGAAGGCATCACTGTCAAAGCCTGCTACATAATGAACGCGGGGGTTCCTGTCTCTCACCCCTCCACCCGTCCCCTTGTCTCCCAAATCTTAATCAGGAAGTAAACCTATGGGGACGCAGTGTTTTTGTGAAAGCGTTATTCGAGCTGACAGGGAAGGTCGTAATCCCTGTCAGTCAAATGTAGATACACGCACTGGCCTCTGCCAAAACTGTACATGAAATCAGGCTTGGACGAAGCACTGTTAAAATAGCTCTTGAGACATACCACCATTTACATGTGAGGTGGTTTAGGGCAGGGTAATATGACGCTAAAAACACTTATAAATCCATCTTCATCATGCTCCCAGTAAGTAACTTTTAAACCAATAATCGCAATATAAAGATATACATTGCACTGGAACAGGTTATTATGTAACAGGTTATTATGTTCATGAGTCTGATACAGAGGTATTTGGGTCTTGTTTTTGTTCATGAGTCTGATAAGAAAAAACTGTTCATGTGGCGGGAGGTATGGGTCTGAGTGGACCGTAGCCTCCTTCCTGAGGGGAGGGGTTAATAGTCCGTGTCCAGGGTGAGAAGGGTCTGCCAATCCTTCTCCTTCTCAGCAGCACAATGCAATGCAGTCAATGCTTGTCCTGGTCTGTTGCGCTGGGGTACCACACGGTGATGGAGGAGGTGAGGATTGACTCAATGATGGCCGTGTAGAACTACACCAGTATCTTGGTCGGCAGCTTAAGTTTCTTCAGCTGAAACTGAAAGAGTCCATGATGGAGATGGGGGTCTACTGTCTACTAGGCGTTTAGCTTCAGGTTGTTATGGCTGCACCAGGACGCCAGCCGGTCCACCTCTTCTTCTTCACCGTCCAAGATGAGCCCAATGTGGGGGGGGTCGTCTGCAAACTTGAGCAGTTTTACAGACTGGTTACTGGAGGTGCAGCCTTTTGTGTACAGGGGGTGAAGAGCAAGGGGGAAAGTACACAGCCCTGAGGAGTTCCAGTGTTTGTGGGCCCGAATGTCCAAGACGATCTTCCCCAGCCACACATTCTGCCTCTGGTTACATCAGGAAGTCAGTGATCCACCTGCAGAGGAAGTCGGGCACGCTGAGCTGGTAGAGCTTGTCTCGTAGCAGTCCAAGGAGGATCACTACACTGACGTCTGTCAGTGTAGTGACCTAATGTAATCTAGGCTCAAATCATGATATGAATTTATTATATATTATATTATATATATATAGGGTAGCAGGAGTTGACAAGCACAATGCAAATAGGAACTGAGGAGATTTATGAATGAATGAAGGAAAACTTGAAGTTGTTCTGGGAAAAGAGCCAGAAAAATTTAGGGTTCGATGGATGGAGACAATCATGAGTGAGAAATTTAGAATATTGTGTATTGCCTTTCTTTTATATACTCAATAAAATGCCTTTTGTTTCTTGGTAAAAACAAAATCACTCTAATGTCTTATTCCACTGCACTCCAAGATGTTCATTCATTGCTCATCGATCCATCCGTCTTCCAAATCCAATTGTTCTCAAAGTGGAATTCGTGAACCCCGCTTGTGTCGGTGAAGTACTGCAGGTTTTTCGTCAATAGCTGTCTCCACATCAAGCTCCTAAAATGAAATTGCCCTTGTTAAAACACACTAAAACATCTTTCTTTTGCCAACTTTCATCGTGATTTGAAAGAGGGCCTCCTTGCAACTCTATTGTCTACACTCTTCACTCACACCTTTGTCCTGCCTTAATCTCTGGACCCCTTGATCCATAGTGGGCGTCTTGGCTCGTCCACTAACCCCTGATCTAGAGACTAATATTTATGTAGAGGTTTGCTCACCTGAGAAAAGTAAATGTTCCTCTCCTGCTGCTCTGTCGTAGCACACATGATTGGGCAAGTTAATTAAAGCCGTTTCAGTCTGTTTCTTTTTATATCTCCATCCGCTGCCCCGAAAGCCATCAGATAGAGAAAGCACTATTCAGAGATCCCTGCAGAGTTACCAAGATGATACCCTCTCTTCTGTATGCAATCGGCGTTGTGCATATGATATTCAATGCTTTGCACAGAAACATATGGGAGACAGACAAACAGTGCCCTACTTTACCCCCCCCCCATTTGTTTAACTGTGTATTGTGTGTGTGGTGCTGCTAAAATTAGAAATGGAAAAATGAACGCTGAAGTTTTAACTTATCAACACGTGACAGGAGTCCGCCCTTTCCTAGAGCTTACTGCCCCAAATTAATTCTAAAGATTTATATATGTGATGCCATAAAGTCTTGTTCCACCACCTGTTTACCTAATGACTGTCTTTTTCTTCAAGCTTTTCTGTCTGTTTTTTCCCCCCCAGTCCAAGACTACCGGGGTTTGTCCCAAAGGAAGTGATTAGACGTGTCTGGAGTCCCGGTGGGAAATCACCAGTGTGGATCTCTTGGTATGTCGGTAGTGACAGATTTGGCCTATAGGACACACTGGCTGCTAAATTACTCTACAGAGATGACCAGGACCAAGGGAGGAGACGGGACGGTGGGAGGAGATGGATGGGAACATGTGGTAAATGCACGGGAGAGGTGAGCAGTAACAGGCTGGGGGTACGGGACAATCGTACAATAGAAGAACAGAGGCATGTTGAATAATGTCCACAGACTGACAGGCACACACTGTTATTACACACATAAGGAAAGTGAGATCTTTTATCACATGTCAGAATAAAGCATGAAAATCCAACCATTATACATTTGATATAGAAATGCATGTGATGCAGACGCAACAAGTCACTTTCTATGTCCAAAGCCTGAAGATAATGTGACTTTTTAATCAAGGAAATAGCGGGAAAACATGTGCGGTCTGAATCTAAAATGAACAAATGTTTGCTTGAAGATGATAATATTGTATGTTGAGCACAATGTGCAGGATCAATGTACCAAACTGTATAAGCGCACATCAAAATATCAGGAAAACTACCACCTTTGATAAATAGTACAATCCCCAGACTCAAAACCAAATTTTCAACAATGCCTAAGTTGAGCTTGAGTTGATTTCACTCATCCGTTCGACGATTACTGTGGCAGAGCTGTAAACCCGGGAAGACTGTGTGTGGAAACCAATTGCTGTACTGTGTGACTGTTGATAAGATGACATTTAGTCAAAACATGTGTAATTATGGCATACAATAACTCCTTGTTCCCAAATGTCTAGTTAAAAATGAATGAAAGAATGGTCTCATCAAGAATGTATATTGCATATTGCATATTTCTCTGTTCTCTACTCGGTAAACCCCATGAATGGAGATGTTTCGGGCATATGGGGAGGACGTTGGTGTGTGGTTAGTCAAGCTCATTGTGTTTGTAGTCAATTTATTAATAGAAATCTCAAGGGTTTTGAGGTTATTTTATCTGTTGGATTTTAAAGTCACACATTTTCTATTGGGTACAGCAATTGTTACCAATGTTTAATGCCTTGTGCATTAGAGGAGACAGTTGGTCCCTTAACACCTGGCTGTTCAGATTCATGTCATGATTCCTGTATGTCTCACACTGTGTGTTTTGTCTCCTGCTGTGCATTGTCTCTGACAGCATTTGGGGTTTGGCTAAATGCCTTTGACACATTTGTTTGTTTGCCTTTAAGTATAAAGTATGTGGCCCTCTGTTCTTTTATCATAAGTCCATTCATCTCGGCAGCCTGTCGTACTGAGACCTCCCCAGACAAATCACTTCATTCATTTGTTTCCACATAACAAAGCCGCGCTGCCTGTTACTCCACACTCTCCAATAAACGCTGTGTGTATTAAACAGCAGACGCACTCCCTCGAGCAACATGATGGGTAATTGCATCACATCACAGATTTGTGCTTCTTCAGCCTGTCACTTTGAAAACTAATGTTGATATCTGATGTTAGGAAGAGCAGACAGGGGAACCTGGCCCTGCCTATTAATGCTTCCTACACTCACAGCTTTTCATCCTGCCAAATAATGGCTCCAAATGAAAAGATCATTCTCAACTCGCGTCGGCCGTCCAGCCTAAAGTATGTATGACAGATTGGACTATGCTATTTAGTTTGAGAATTTCCTTTCTTTGCTTTACACTCTTTGTTTTACAGAATTGCCCAAATGGAAATTTTTGTTTCAGTTTTTTTGTCCAAACACTGCTGCTCTTCAGGTCTTACAATCTGTGTCCTTGGCCAATCAGGAGGTACTATGTTGTAACAACAAAACCTTCTCTATCCCTGTCATCTCTATGAGGATTACCAAATGTTGTTGTTTTTCTATATAAAAGAAACAGCCTTCAAATATGACTCTGACAATTATGCTTGGAGGCTAATGTTGTTTAAATTAATTATTGGAAATGGGCACAGACATAAGTGACATAAGAAGAAAACAAATAATCCATAAATGTCACGATACTGTACATGAGGGGCTTGAGTGAGTCCCTTTTCAATCCCCTGGAAAATGGAAATCTCCCTCTCTCTATGGTCCTTCGAAAAGAAAACTTTCAACTTTTCTTCCTAAATTGCCCATTTATCTGCTGATGATTTAAGTCTAAGTCATAAATGGAAAAATGTGGAGACCTGTTCTATACACTATGCACTCAAAAGAGAAGGCACTCCCACACAAACACACGACATTGATTCCCTGCTTTTAATGATGGTATCATTTCACTCAAGATGGGAAAATATGAGTGTCCTGTGATGTGCGGCAAGCTGAGTGTGCACAAGTAACCGTGGGTTTATTGACAGAGGCCAAAGTCGTCCCGTGATCATGTTACTCCTGATTGAACTTGTGTGTCAGCTGTCTCTACGTTTCAAACTATACAGCAAACCAACCCAGGCACATTTCTGTACACATGTTGTTTTTCACTTTTTCACAGTTCCAGCACTTTGCATTTTCAATGCCACCGCAACAGAAAGAACAGCAACCATATGGCCCATTGGCGCCTGGCTGTAAAAGCACTTCCCACCACGACACGTTAGCTTAAAGTACACAGACAATGAACAACGCGCCACTGAGTTTATTATAGAGCTGATGGACCTGGCAGGGACACACATGGGGGCACAGGGGAAAGGAAAGGTTCTACAACACAGGTGGTGACGGATTGAGTTATACAGCAGCTTCAGAGAGTTCTCAGTCACGTATAATATGATGATATACAGTGCATTTCTTTCCTGTTGCTAAACATCTGACACTTTACAATGATAGCTGCATAGATGTATTCAGTTTGTTGAATGAATACTTAAAAAAGTGAGTTTAGGTCTGAACATAGAAAAATGCATTAAACTCTAGATAGATGGTACATTATTTGGGAATAATTAAAAAACTTAAATACATTATAAAAACATATGAATAAATAGAGACTAAACTCACTGTAAGTTGAGCTGCAGTGGGATGTGGTTTCATAGGTGACGGAAAAATGACTGTGGATTCTGAGCTTGTAATGATGTTGATGAGATGGGTGAGGCTCAACTCAAAGCAACGTGTCTCTCTGTTTGCAGTTTGCATGCCCCACCCCCCAAGACACTGATGCGACGAATAAGATGGAGGCGGCTAATACAGGCGGGCCGGGTCAGAGATGAGGGCAACATGATGGTTTTATTGCAGATTGTAAAACAAACGCTCACATTTATAGAGCGATTTACTACCTCCATGGGGCAGTCAAAGTGCTTCACATCGAGGAACCGCTCATCCATTTACACACACATTCATCAGTGTATGCAGACATTGGAAGGCAAGGTGCAGTTAAGTGTTTTGCCCAAGTACACAACAGCAGCATACAGAGCCTGGGATCGAGTCGCCAACCTTTGGATCATGCTTTATTTTGAGCCGCTGGAGGGGAAGATGCATCAGCCGGGTTGATGATGGGACCGAGGTGAGACGGCTCGACTGCTGAGGTGGTGATGGACTGTATTTTTATAGCCGCAGTGCCAAAGACACATTTCCGTCTCTTGTCAGGGTGGATAATAAAAAATGAGATCTTATTAAATATGGAGGGGCACAATTTTTCTGAGGTTGAAGAATGATTCTGGGTGAACAAATGCACAATTGAGAAGAGCAAGATGAGTGTCGATGAAATAAGGCAGGGTGCTGCTGCGTTGGTGACGGGGCCGAGGATAATGGTGTGGTCATTTCTGGTCTTTGCTGAGCACTGAGCCTTTTTATGGGTCTTTTATGTGCTTTGTCACATATCCATAAACTTAATACAAGCTCAAGACAGACACACTGCTTCGCCAGCACTGTTCTCCTGGCGTAAAACACACAACTGCTCTGGTGGTGTAAAAATTATAACATGAGGAATTTTGCATGACCAATTCCAAACAGCGAGCAATTACATCCTTTCAGCTGAACCTGAAAATGTATTGTAAATTGATTTTAAACTGGCTGCTAACGTCGCGCTGCTACAGTAAAACTCATTGCATTTGCACCATGTTTCAATTTTGTCAGAGGTAACATTGCTGTGCATTTACATACAAAAGTGTGCTATCTTGAAAAACACAGCGCTCCTTGAATCTGAGACCAGACGGAGGGGTGCTTGTAGCTGATGAAAATACGCCGAAACACTGATTAAACTTAAAGCTTAATTATGCAGACTTATTAACATGCCGCCATCGCTGAAGCTGTTTATGTTTCTACATCTGGCTCTTTACAGGAACACAAACAACAGAGGAAGTGTTGTTTTTAACACATCACTGCAGTCACCCATCAAACACTGTGACATTGCTCCTATAAGAAAATAATGCCATGGGGATTGTTTCGGATTTATATCTTGGAGACATATTTAGTCAAATTAGATTTCCACCTCTTTCTATTTTGTCTGTTTAGTGTGACATTTAAATTCTTTGTAGCTTAACATTTGCAAAGTTTTATATGAAAATGGCACTTCTGGAGTCACCGAAAGAGTGAAGCAGATGTAATTCATCAAAATATGATGTGGTCGACAAAATAAGTTGATTTGCAGCACAACTCTGAACCAGTGGAGGTGTCTATGTAGGTTTTCGCATATGCTTTAGTCTTTGTGACTTTGTAACTGAACACACACATGCTTTTATAATTTTGCTCTGCCTTGTGCCTTAAGGTTTTCCTTTTATTTTTACTTTTAAGTGGCTTACTTGACTAAATTGTTAATTGTTTTCTTTCATGATGGGCAGCACTTAGGTCTTTTGTTGATGGAAAACGCTTTATAAATAAACTTTGATGGATTGATATCACTTATATAATAATCTGTTTGAATTAAGTGAAGGAACGTGTCTTCAAACAGCTTTCATCTAACAATATGAAAGGTTCATGCATTTCTATTCTCTACATTTCTATTTACAGCAATACTAAGTAACTTGTTTACCTTTCCGTAGTCCCTCTGGGGGTAATACAAGTGTTAATGGGATGATTAGGGGGTCTTTCATCTCCCCCTGGTGTCTCTGGCCAGAAAACCACAATTGCGACTTGACTGTCACCGGGTTGGAGCCACCAATACACACTAATGGAATCACGAAGAAGAAGCTAACAGGCTAACAGGCAAAGCTAACTGCGGGCTAGCACCACTTAAACAGTATTTACATTTTTTGTGGAAAAAAAAAAAGATCTCCATTGTGTAACTGAATGTACAATATCCCTCTCTCCCTTTATCTTTTCTGTCAGCGTAGCATTTACTCTCACGGACATTAATGAGTAAAAAAACGCAACATGCTACAACATCTGCAGTGGCGCTTATGGCCTCTAGGGGCATTCAATCTGGAAAACATATCTGCAGTGGTGAAGAGGTCTGGGCTAATTCTACACCGTAGGACATTGCTGGAACATGTAGGTGGAGGAAAATACATAATTTTAAACTCCATATAGTCCCTTTAAGCCCCTCTGTTCACTGGCTCGTTCGTTTCCCATCTGTGCTGCGACCCTCCTCCGCCCCTCCTCTGCCTGGCCTCTCCTCTACTCTGTTTATCATCCACTGGCCATGTCCTTTACCACCACCAGTGTCCAGACTCAGGGGGGAAGACTTCTCCTTCCTTCCTTCATTCATCATGCTCATGTATATTATTCAGTTTATCCACAGTCAGTCGGTCTGGCAGTCTTTTCAGGTTGAAATATATTTTTGTGTGAAGAGCGACATGTATTTCAGTGCAGAACTGCTTAAGTCTCACTCACTTTTCTAGGATCTTTAAATGCATCATCAACCAGTTCTCCATTCATGTCAGAGCAACGTAAACAAGAGTTTATTTCTCTTGAGTGGCATCTGAAAGTGTGTTTTTTTTATATTTGGTACAGTATGACGAAGCTTTGAACATTTACCAAGATGGAAGGTTGCTTGCCGTTCTCTCAGTATTTGAGGATGAAGTGACGCTGCCGTCTCTGCGGTTTGTATTCAACACTTCATATGATCTTTGACCATGATTAGTCTACAAAATACTGTTGGAAAATTGTTCAAAAGTTGAATTCTTTGGAAAAACTCATCATAAATTTGAATCCATGCTACAACGTAAAGTTTCCCTGTAATTCAATAGTGGGCTCTCAAAAACTTGTCTGTCAAACCCCTGTGTCAGGTCAGTCATAACTGAAGCCAATTATTTTTTAATACAGACTTAACTGACCGGACGACGAGACCTTATTATATTTAAACAAGAAAATTGGTTTCTGTGTCATGATGAATTGCTTTTAGTGTGACGTGGGATTCAGATGTAAAATGTGCCACTTGAATGGATGGTCTTTGTGTCAGAAGCCGAAAGATGATTTGATGGTATGGTAATTGGTTTGCGGCCTTGTGGAGAGAGACAGGGGGGTCTTTAGTGACAGAAGACACTGTGCCCTAACGCATCCGGGTCACCTCATTCAGACGGCACCTCGATGAGACAGCAATTAGACGCTCTAAAATCACACAAGATTCTTGACAGTGGAGGAAGTCACACTGTTATGTTACAAGAGGCCATAGAACACAGTTTATTTGTGCTGCAGGAAAACTAATAACTCACCGACATGATTTGACCTGTGAACAGCTTTGTCAATCTTTACTCTGTTGCCACTCTCAGAGAAAACACTGCTTCTTACACAGACTCTTTGTTCGCCTTTAAAGCATAGATTTTGAAGGGCAATCTTTTGAGCCCCTGAGAATGCAGGAGGACTGACTTCCAATATTGAGACAGAGGGGTATAATTTCATCCCGGTTAATTGAAAAACCTCAGCTCTGGCACAAATATGTGAGTAGAGCCATGTGAAAATGATTCAAATATAAAGGCTTCCATTCTCATACACATGCATACATATATCACGAGCAGCATAATTGAATTGAATAGATTTTAATGGAAGGAAGCGTTTCTATGCTGCTCATACTCATGAAGAAAGTTTGGAAACTTGGCAGGAGGAAGGAGTAGTTGAGGTACAAACATAAAAAGGCTCTTTTTATCATTGAAAACCGATTTACTCAGCTCTAAGGAAAAACGTGTACTTTTCGTGGGCAAATTCTTCTGCCAAATTTCATTTTTGGGATTAGTGAGTAAAAATAAGCTTAACACGATGTTACCAACATGCATAAAAAGACAACCAGCAGATGATTTTCCCCCAGGTTTGTTTTTTACCACTTGACAGTCTTTTAAAATCATGTTTCTAAGTAAACTTGGTGGTGAAGTCCACTTTTTGCCTGTAGCTGATATGCTGAAGCTAACGGGACATTCAACTTGACGCATGCTGTTAATTTGACACCTATCCATCAGACTCACAGAGCATTTCCCTTCACCCCTCCCGTCCACCGTCCCATATATATTCCACCAGTGCATCACATCTTGACAGGCAATGCGTCAAACATTTAAAACATAGGTTCGGGTGGCACTAGGGAGCTGATAAGTAGTATGCTGCGGTGGTTCCTACTAATGATGCATCAATATGAGCCACTGGTGCTCCCCGTTAAAGCTCTTCTTAAAAGCTCTGGTTGCACTATGTTGCACAGTGATGTGTTAGAAGAGACCGTCTAATGAGGTCAATGTCACATGTGGGTCAGAAGTGGCCTGCTGCAATATTTAGTATGACTGATGAATGCAAATGCCAAGTGTAACCAAGATTAGTTTGTCTATCTTTGTCTTTGTACTGGATGTCATGGATTTTAGTTTGGTCTTGGTTAGAGTTAGTGAGACTATATTACAAACTGCTAAAGACTCAAATAGTTTGAAATATAAAGGATTTCTTCTGTCATCTTCTTAAGAAATTTGCCTCAGACCTCAAAAACGTACCTATTTTTGTTGATATCACTCTCAAATGGGGGGAAAAGTCTCTGTTGCCGTTCTCCTATTGAGCAGCATGTGTGACTTATGGGCAGGGGTGGTCCAAAACAGGAGTGTGATGGGAAAAACAGCAAAACATTTGTTTAGCACAACCAAGCAGCTCATGTCTGTTGACCTTTTGTTGCTGTTTTTGAAGGGGCTCTCTCCGGAGAAGCCGGTGCGCTCCTTCATTCTGGGAGCTGACATTATGTTTCCTGTTGCTGACAATCTGACAACCAGGCCACTACTTGCACACAAAGTTCTGCTGCGTGTGCTCCTCACGGGCTGTCTTTAGATGCAGCGTTGAGCTGACACCTTTCACCTTGAGCTCCACACCTCTCCAAAAGCAGTGTAAAAATACCAATGTGACATGTTCCCATAATTCCTTGCAGGACAGGGGGAAACAATGCACGTAGTTCATTCCAGTCTTGTTGTTTTTCAAGTTAAGATAGTATTTCCCACAATATCCATGAACTAAAATCCTCCTCATGGTTTTGAACATGCAGAAGAGGTATTCTCTTTAAGAGTGATGAATATCAAGTACTTGCATAATCTTGAATATATTAAACCATGCAAAGGCTACATGAGGTGATATTCTATTATAAACCATCTGCATCTCAATGCCATAGGTAACCTACCTGCATGTGAAGAACCTAATTCAAAAGCAGAAAAAGTACTGGATAATGTCCTTGCTTGGGAAAGACTTTTCATCAATAGAAGAGTTTGTTTGGACTCAAGAGTTTGTTTGGACTCAAGACCAAACAGGTGTGAAAATGATCAAAATCAATCAATGTCTGGCCACAGACATTATATTAAAGGAACATGCCACTGTTTTTCCACACTGACGACCTGTATGGTCTTGCGCTCAGTCACGCAAAAAGACATTATAACACCTTAGGCGTCCACACAGGAATATCTTTACTTTACTTCATGAACATCGAAGAGCTCCTAAGATGTTATTACGCCTTAACATATACCCCTTTTTGTGTTACTAGACTTGTAGACTACGTAACCGTATTTAATTAGAGAAAATATGACCAGACACAGAAAGTAAGAACACAAGTCGGTTCTGGAGCATTTTGAGCTATTCACAGATTATGAAAGTGTACTCTCCAAGCTTTCCAAAGATGTGTAACACATGGAAATCTGATCATATTTGGAGAACCTGTGAACATTTGAAGCTAACCTCGCAGGATATTTCTAAGCAGAAAAATCGGCCTCTAAACTTTTGGGCAGTTCTCACCTCTCTCTGCTGTTCAGAGTGACAAAAGGGCTCATTTACATCTCATTTAGCTAAGCCATACCCACTCCCCCCTGTAACAATGTAATGCACAGGGGAGAGAAACAGGTAATATATAAATAAATATCTCTTGCATAAGTTCACTTCCCATAGAGCCAACCTCTACAGCAACTAGCAACACAATGACAATGAGCAACATTATCCCAACACACACATATTTGACCAGAGGGAAAGAAGAACGCACACAGGGTCATGGTGCCACGGACAACGACTACATTATATTATCCGTGACCTGCACACAGCTTACAACCAAAAAACCACAGCTTGCAACCAAAAACAAAACAAAACACATCCAATGAACTGAACACATCACGTTAGCTTACAGCACAACAATGGCCTCATCAAAAAGCAAACAGACACGATGGGACAGCGACCACAAGCGGAAAAAAAGCTTGGTCCCTTAACTTCATCCCCGTTTGGCTAAATGCTAATAGCATCTTTGGTCTTTTTGCGTGACTGAGCACACACACAAAGCCCAGACAGGTACACATCAACTCGTCTAAGCTCAGGTAAGAACATATCTCAGTATGCAGAAACGGTGGCCTGTTCCTTTAAGCCAGGGGTGTCAAACTCAAATACACAGTGGGCCAAAATGTAAAACTTGAACAAAGTCGCGGGCCACCATTGAACAAATGAACCTTTTAATATGGACCCAAACAAGATTTGCTTTAACATTGAATATGGAACAAGCAACACTTATTACTATACAATATATAACTTTATAGTCCAGATATGCAAAATCTGAAAAAAAAATGTATAATACCGGTGGGCCAGCTCGAGTAGTCATTTGGTATAACCTCGCGACCCCAGAGTTTGACACCTATGCTTTAAGCACACAACACTATAGCGATTTTTTACCACTTGATAGTCCTGTGTCTGATTTTTGAAGAATGGCAACATGGTTGTTAATTTACCTGTGTTTTATAATCATTTGCTCTTGTGACAAAGCGACCGCATAACCTTCAATGTTCCCGCCGAGGGGCTTTGAAAGTCGGTGGTGCAGGAGGTCATGAGTTCGGCTTCCACAGCACCTGAACTCCAGTCTCAAAAACATGAAGGGGTATTTATCAGTAACTGCCACAGCGTTGCCCGCAGTGACCCCTGTTAGAAAGGCTGTTTCTGAAAGCGATTTTTGACATTTACTCCCAAGATTAGGCCATTAAGTTTTAAGGGCAAACCGAAAAGCAAACCGGAAAACCCACAATGAGCTGAAGACATGATGAAACTTGAACACTGTTTCCTGTTTCCTGTTCCCGTATTTTGGGTTGTATTAAACTAATATGTTTTACATTCCTCCGGGGAAACGTAAACCACTGTCTGACAAAAGCGAGAGGGTCAAACGCTGATATCCTCAAGAGCCTTAACCTTCAAATCAGATATATCTCTCGCTTTGTCCCTCGCCTTTTTCTCAGTGCCACAGTCTATTTACTTCAGCGGGTCCCCTCAGTGTCTTGTACCCTTTTCCTGACCCGCTCCAAACTTCTTTTTTAGACTCTCACTCATTGTCGCACTCTCGTTCTGACAAAAAGCCTCTTTTTTTTTTTTTTGCTCTCCAAGACCAATTGAGCGTATATCCAACCCTCAGTCTTCTTTCCTTCAGTCCTTAATACATGGCTATAGCAGAGACAGCCATGTACGAGCACCGGAAAACTGTTGAGTGTCTTGCATGCAGCCATCTTAGACGATTATAGACAACAAAAACATCTGCATTACAGGAAAATTACACATATTCTCGAGATGGCTTTTTAGCCCCATTTGCACTTTTTCTTCCCTGATATATTCCCAGTGCAGTCTACAAGTTGACCTGGAAATACCAAGTGACCAGTCCCTCTGAAATCACTTCCAAGGCCAGGTATTCAGATGTCTTAATTCAGCCCAATTAGAAGTCTGTGTTGGGAAGATGCTGTCAGGCTAAATGCCACTGGATACCTTTTTTCACGGGTAATTACCTCGAACCCGTCTGATCAGTTTGGCGGCAGGGAATTCACATTATGTTGTTGAAGGAGTTTCCGTCTCGTGCTCTAACCTTCCATCCGTGCGCAAAGTCAAGTGCATATTGTTGCAGGGGCATGCAGTTCAGATGATTTTGCTTTTTTTGCTTTATTGAGACTGTGGCGTAATTAGTTTTTTGACTGTTGAGGAGCTCGCCCTCTCGAGAGGTCCACATGTGTGTCTAGACTTTTACACCTCATCAGTCTTGACAAGAACAAAACCAATTTCCCGAATATCTACTTTCAAGTGAAGTTTTATGAAACTGAGTTTAAATGTAGTGCCTTAATAGATCACTGGAGATTACGACATCGGGTAGATTTCCAAGATTATTTTCTTTATGCTTTATTCGTGTCATCTAAAAAAGATAAGAAAATGCTGGTCATAGTTATAGTTGGAAAGACTAAAACAAAGTGAACATGAACCTGGTTATAATGTCATGAATGAAACAAACACACAGTTTGATAAACCGAGTAATCAAAGAAATCAGATAATAACCTGTTTTGATACGGAACATTTTGGATTGAATTGTAATATCATTCAGAGTGCATTTTACATTCACATTGCTGCCACCCTCTTTGCTGCAGTGTTGGGCAACTTACTTTGAAATTGTAATATATTCTATATTATTAGTTACAGCGGTTTGTATTACATATTACTGTTTCAAAAATGTAGCTGGGTTGCACTACTTTGAGATACTTTTGAGTTACTGTTGGCAAAATATAATCTGAAAATAGTGATAATGCTACTGGGCAAAAGGGTGTTTTGTTTTGACGACGTTTGCTAAACACAACTGCAGATCTTTTACGCCAATGTGCAACTTGATTTGGTGCTTCATTTTATCTGGGGGGAGTTTGGCAGTCCTCCATTCATACATCAAACTATTTAAATGTACTTTTAACTTAAGTTACTTGAATTGCAATGACATTTATTTCCACATTTTGTTTAACAAATATGTTTCTTAGTTACTGAAAAAAGTAATATATTTTTGTAACTGGTTACTTTTGTAGTAAGTTACCCCCAAACACTGGCAAGCTGCTTATTTAACCATTCCCTTCCCTTAGGTGGACTATTGCACACCAAAACTTTGGCAACAGTCCCTTTTACCTCTAAGCAATCGCACACACGCACAGTCATGGTTTGGCAAACTGGGTGGTCAATAATAACAACATCTACAACTAAGCTACTGCTGCCCCCAAGCAAAAACCTTTACGCAAATACTCAACTAAAATGTAAAGAAGAATGTAAGACTGTGTGCACTTCCAGAAACACCACCAACGCTGTTCTAGGAAAGATAATTTGATCCCCAGGGAAGACAGTTGGGAAGACAGTCAATAACGTGTCAGTTAAAGCATTTACCGTATAGACATCAAGCACGTTCAAGTGGAGGGGCCGACACCGGAGCAAAAAAGGCAGTATGAATGGGAATCAATTTGTAACATATAACAACCATGCACTAATGGGATTCTCTGGACAATAGAAATCTTTTCATTATAAAGGGTTCGCACTTACATCGTTCTCGGTGTCAAAACAAATGATGACACATTTCATAATTAAAAATTGACACTCATTTAGTTTCTGATGCTATGCAGTTGCCATGTTGCGACCTCATTTGCATACCATTTGTAACATTCCAGGCAGAGGGAAGATGTTTAAAAAAATGCTCTAATCCATGCCCTTAACAGACAAAAGTCATGTGACCAAAACTCGCTAATCGACAAATACAGAAGCGACATCCTCCACAGAAAGCCCATATATGTGCCAGTTTACAGTGAACCCAAACGCATACAAAGTAGATAACAGGCTGTTGTGTGATTGGTGGGGTGTCCAGGGTTCACAGTGGCAGCAGCTGAGTGCTCTCCGCAAACAAGGAGGCGCACAGCTCCCCCTCCTGCTGCAGCACAATGTATGGACACGTAACGGTGGATGTGTGACACTTAGCATTTCCCTGTTCCTCATTATTCCAGCCTCCCCAGAGCTCCTGCTTTCAGCGCCGGAGTGCAGACAGGCTGGGAAAATGGTGATTACATTTTGCGAATGGAAAGAAGAAAAAAAAAAAGCAGAGAAAGGGATAAGAAAAACGCAGGAAAATATGCTTGAATTTTGTCTTTGGAGAGGACTGTGCAACCAGACCAATGTGTAAATATTTGCAGGCTCATTGACAACCACAATCGCCTGCTGGGTTTGGTGGTGTCATCACTGGTGCTGCATATTTGTATTCACAAGTCTAGAAATATCTTGGCATGAGTCAGTGCACAATTTCCTTAATTCAATCGCCATAAGAAAGGACACAATATTCTAAAGTGAATAATAAACTTTTAGCAGTTCTCGTTAAACTGGTTTTCAGTACTTAAATATATAAAGAATTAAATAGATCAATAGAAAAGGTCTAATAAATTGAGACATCTTGATTCAATGGACTTTTATTTTATCTGCCTGCATGTGTTTTTTACATCTTTTTATATGGTTTAAACATGAATCATTGCAAATTATACATCCAGGTCTACCTTCTGTTCCAGTGCCTCAAGATATATTTTGAACTTGAAATATTCTTAGACTGAGACATCAAATCTGTGGAAATAATGTGCGATAATCAAGTAGACAAATGAACAGACATTTGAGAATGATCCTGATTCCAGTAAAGTTGGCAAACACACGGTGACCTCTTTGTACACTTTATTCACAGATTTGTGCTCTTTGTCTGAAGTCTGTGTTTATTTAGGCTTTTGCTTCTCTGTTGGGAGGGCGTGACAAGTACAGCACTGCGGGAGATCTTAAAGCTCATGCAGTTTTCCAATGTTTCCAACCATGTTTCCGCATTTCTCATGGAAGGAGCCGCTAGTTCAGTACCACGGACAGCTACTTTCAGCCGCACGCGCTCATTGGATGCGCGTAAAAGCGCACAAAGAAGAGTATCCGAAAGTTCGAGGGAGATTGAAACGAGCAGCGGTTGGCTTTTACGCAGCGCGGGGCTGAGCCACATGATGATGAAGATGATGAGGAGGAGGATAATGCTCGGTGCTTAATATACAAACTGAAGACCATCGCGGAGTGCGTAAGTGATTTAAAGCAGGACTGAGACAGTGGCGGACAAGTCCAAACTCTTGCCTGTATCGTTTAGTTTCCACAACACAACAACTTCACCAGAGTCCGCACGTGGTGACGAGCTTTATGTTTCTACTCACTCACGCGCTAGACACATGGCAGTCACAAATTATTAAGCACCTTTCCGTGCAGCCATTCATCCAGGACTGCTATGATCCTGTCCAACCTGAGCGACTGTGCGCGGCTCAACAGCGCGCTGTGCTCCGGAGTTGGAGCCTGGGACGCGGACGAGTTGGACGCAGTCCCCGGGGAAGAGCAGTCGCAGCGGAGTACCCTCAGTCCCACAGGACACCTGGTGGTGGCCGTGTGCTTGGGTTTCATCGGCACGTTCGGGCTCGTGAACAACGTGCTGGTGCTGCTGCTGTTCTGCCGCTACAAGATGCTGCGCTCGCCCATCAACCTGCTGCTCGTCAACATCTCCGTCAGCGACCTGCTCGTGTGCACACTTGGAACACCGTTCAGCTTCGCCGCCAGCACGCAGGGACGCTGGCTGATTGGGAAAGGAGGATGTATGTGGTACGGGTTCGCCAACTCCCTCTTTGGTAAGTAGTCGATATAGTAACATCATGTGTTTGTTTTTGAGTGATAGCGCTGATGTGATATTGTGCAGGCGTTTGGATTGTAGCAGCTTTAGTGCTGGGTGGACTAAACGCGGGATTTCAAAGCGGTAATTCCGGCGGGCTTGTTCCGTGAGTGTATAGAAAAGGTTTACAATAGCCTGCACGGTGCTGATAGTACAACCAGCGTGCGTGTTCGCCTCGGGTGAGTCTGGTCTCACTATAGGTGCATGGGTATACGCACAGTACTTGTCCTAGTAATGACTTGTTAAAACATCGTGGGGCAGCGCTGGTGCAATAGTGGCTGGTCCGACCAGGCGTGGACCGTGTGGAGGTGAATCGTGCTATGCGAACCTGCTCCAAACAACTCCAAAGTTTATAGCCTGAGAGATCGTGGCTGAAACCCATAACCCCAACGCAATATGGCAAAAGAGGACTTTTTCATTTAGCCAATAATATGCACATACATATTAAAGGGGGGGAAAGAAGGAAAAAACAAGGAATCAAAATTCTTTCTTTACATTTTGTCTTAAGAACACTGCTAATTGATTCAAAAAGTCTTTCTGTGATGGATACCAGCAATGTTTCCACCTATAAAATAACAGGCTATTGGCTACTGTAACCTGCTGATTTTCCTGCTGACATCCCTAACCCAGATAAGTAATCCTGGTGATCATTTATTTGGGGAAATATGAGAAGAATTCAGATTTAAACTACATCCAGGTCTAATTGTAGAACGTCTCTGCTTTTTTTGGCACCCGTCCATTGGGTCTGGCTGCTTGTTAGTGAACACATGAGTGGCCACGCCTGGGGCCAGCACAGCGCCATCTCTGCTCATTTTGGCTCAATGTGGAATCATTGCAACTCATTTGGCGGGACGGTGCACACAGGGGAGACATTCGGTCGCAGTCAGTGAGCATGCACCTGCAGGTACATCCGTGTTAGGAACAGAATAGCAAATCACCCGCGGGATGTGTGTAATGAGAGAGGGCTCCGCAGGGCTGATAAACATGCAAATGGACCAAAATGACGGTCAGGTTTGGGGTGACGTCAAGCTTGAGAGCCAAAAGCATAAGTTCTCGCTGGGAATCGTGTTATCAAGCCTTCATTCTCATGAGCAAAGCATCTCATACCTTCATTCAATATTGTCAGAAGAATCGCCTAATCATTTGTGAATATAAGGCTGTGTGATCGTCTTTGTATGATACAAATCATTCTAGCTTGGAAACTTTCCCCCGTACAAAACTGTCCAAGTCGTTTCAGCTGATGAAAAACAACTACAGCTTGATGAGTATTGAGCGCTTCTCAAACATCTATGATCCACACCAGAGCACACGGCAGGCTGTCAGTCCACAGCCAACAACCTTATCCTCCTCTGATCAACTTTGTTTGATGCAATAATAAATGTTTTACTATGGCCTCCCTCTGTCTCGCTGCGTCCAACGCCTCTCATCTCCTCAAACAACTGCACTCACTCATCCTGAAAAGAGCCTCTGGGTACTTCACACACGCACATACAGGTGAAGGAGAGTCCTGCCACAGATGGAAAGTCTGATATTTGAGAGAAGAATGCCGTGCATACAGTTATTACATCTGAATAACCTATAGGATTAACACTGATAGCAAAGTCTTAAAGGAACAGGCCACCGTTTTTCCAGACTGAGATATGTTCTTACCTGAGCTTAGACGAGTTGATACGTACCTGTCTGGTCTTTGTGCGTGCTCATGGAGGAGTGTGGTAGCTTCCAACGTCACCCCCGTTTGAAGCCATAGGAATACATTGGGAGAGGCCAAATGCTAACAACATCTTTAGTTGTTTTGCGTGACTGAGCGCACGCACAAAGACCAGACAGTTACACATCAACTCGTCTAAGCTCAGGTAGGAACATATCTCAGTATGGGAAAAACGGTGGCCTGTTCCTTTAAATCTATGAAAACACTACTTGGATAATTATGCAAAGAATGTGGAGAAGTTCACTTTGCCATGACCTCGCCCACTCTTTTTGAGCTTGTCTCTCATTATACTGTATATGATAATGCATTTGGAAATTTGTAATTGGAGGTGCAATAATATCATAGCGTACTTTTGAATGACCCTACGGAACTGCAGCACCGGAGTGGGGAAATGTACTGTAAATGCAGTGACATCACACCAGTTTCTCTGTGAATCCATCTCAGCTATTGTTAAACGTTTTGCTGTGTGCCTCCAACTTAATCAAACTGAAATGCCTCTCTCTCTCTCTCTCTCTCTCTCTCTCTCTCTCTTAGAGTCAGTCAAAAGTTTTTCAATACAGAAATACTCCAGAGCCCGCCTTTTTCAAATTACAAAGTGGGATAGGCTTGTAATTTCCAAAACAAAATGACTGTGAATAGAGCAAGCCTGTAATAACTTGTGTATCCGAATGTGGTCTTGCTGTCTCGTTAACTCAAGTGTTATGCTGCGATTAAGCACGATCTGGAGATGTGAAACACTGTTGTCCACAAGGAGCCAATTTATAAAACTCTCTCTGACAGGGCTTGGCTTGTAAGCGCAGAAACCGGCTGCATACGTGTGAGGGATAGAAGCAATAGCTCACGGACATCATTAGAGCGTTCATTGGTTATGGATGAGTAATTCCTGAATGGGATCATAAAGAAACAAGGCGCAGGCAGAGCGAGGGAGGGTCAGGGAACGGGGAAAAGAGAAAGCCATTGTTTGGTGGAATAATGACTGAGATCAGCCTGAGAGGGAACGACACCATCTCTGACATTGCTTTGAAACTTTGCTAACGTGTTTAAGTGCGAGGAAGTCTGGAATTAATGATAAAAGAGTGCGTCGCTGTGGCACGGCGCCGATAATTGCCTCTTTTAGTCAAAACATCCGACGCTTGTCAATGTCAGATGTGGACTTGACATTGACTTTTGTATCAAATCGAAGGTGACTTGTTTCCTTTTCAGATGTTGAATGAGTAACTTGAGAAAGAATCTCTTTAAGGTTGAAACTTAAAGCGAAAAGACGAGTAGATTATGACGCAAAAGATGAAAAAGTATTCAGGGAGGGCACGCTTTTAATATTGCTATTTTCCAAAGGTTATGTGAACTGGTTAGCATTCAACTGATAGAAAGTTTCCCGCTGTAAGACAGAAGAGAGAGAGAAACTGCCAAAAAAGTTCAACGTCTTCTCTTTCAACAAAAGGAGGAAGAGAAATTATCATTTGAGTCATATTTAGGGCTGGGTGCCGTTAAACGATACCAGTCAGGTCGCAAAGAAAAAAGGTTTAGGTACTAACTGGTATCAAAAAGTAAAAGTATTGAAAGCAGGAACTGAAAAGAAATTTAAAATCTTTATTTTCAAGCTTTGATGCTGTTGTTTCATCAAAATTTAAAAGATTTTTTTTTTTTTTGGAATAAATGGATAAAAAAAAAATATGGAGAAAAAATTGGGACAATTTGGGGCAAAAGAAAAAAGAAAAAAAGTTGGAAAAAAATGAAAATGTGAGAACATTTTGGGGGAAACATTTGGAAAAATTAGAGAAAAACAGTTTTTTATTACATTTTTTTGTTTTGAAAAAATATGGAACATTTGGAGGAAAAAAACATGAAAAAAAAAGTTTAAAAGGTGGCAAATATGTGTGTGAAAATGTGTTTTTTTCAAATGATACAAATGCAAAAGAAATTAAATTGAAGGAAAATTAATAAATTAACATTATTCACTTGTTTTATGGTTCTATATGACTAATAATATAGTATAGGTGTCAAAAAAGTATTGTTCAGGTATCGGTGTCGAAAACCAAGTATCGTTAAACTACTGGTATCAAAAAAAAAATTAACGGTTTCCAGCCCTAGCCATAATATTCAAAACTGGGGGAATTATGTATTCACACAGACATGATTGTTGTCATATTAAAGGGATTAAGGGGGCGACATTGGTGCAGATGGTAGAGCGGGTCGTCTCATGATCGGAAAGTCGGGGGTTTGAATCCCACTGAAAGTGCACACTGTCGTTGTGTCCTTGGGCAAGACACTTCACCCACATTGCCCCCAGTGTCTGCGTACATTGGTGTATGAATGAGAGTATGAATGGGTGAGTGGATCCTTGCTGTAAAGCACTTTGAGTGCCTAATGTAGGTGGAAAAGCGCTATATAAGTTGAGACCATTTACCATTATTATTGATCAGTTCAGTTGTCCAGATCCACACCTACAGCATTTTGACTGACACCACTTTCCCCCCTCGAGTGGAACGTCTGCATCACCAGTGGATTAACCTCGCACCCCGCTCAGCCTCTTATTCCTCCCTGAGATCACGCTCCTCGCTATAATTGAGAATATGCTCGTGCGCGGGGGGAAATTGTAGATGGTCTTGGCAACACCTGGCCCGGTTGAAGTTAATTCGTCATGAGCGGTGGAGGCAGTTGGGAGAAAGAATGAGGAACAATAGTTTACTGGCAGAAAGGTCAGTCAGATAATGAGCCTGTCTCATAAATAAGCAAGTGCTACCTGTATGCCAGATGCATGTCTACTTTGATTACTCCTCCATTGCAAAGCAGGGCTTCAATATTCCAAATGTGACGTACGTATAGTCATGTGTCACACAGAGCAATCCTATAGGTGTTGGATTTGAGGATTTTTTATGAATGGTATATTTTATACAGAAAACGGCACTGCCCGAATCCGTGGACTGTTTTTTTCCCCCGCGTAAATCCTGAAAAACCGCCCAAACTGGCAACCTGCCTACAGATAGTGATTAGGAAGATAGTGATGGTGCAGCGGGGAGGATGGATCTACTCCTGAGGTGGGGATTCGGGCGAATATACAGCGAGGTCGTTCTTCTGCTGAGGTGTTACTGCGGTAGTGTATGGGAGTTGTTTCAATACCTGGGATTTATCTATCGAGTTTTGTCAGCTTTGCAATTATGTTTTATAATCAATATTCAGACAGAGTACATGACAGACAAGTCCAGGAGCTTCATCATTTGAGAGGAGACTGAAATACTCTAGGAGCTGATGCACAAGCCTTTCAGAACATGTTTGTAAAGTTCTGACCGACAGGGTTTTATGTGATAATGGTTGAGAATGAGAGCTCCAAATCAAGTCAGTGGCTGAATTGGTGAACGGCTGCTTTTCGTGGCTCGGGCCCTCTTTCAAAGCTCCACGTACATTTGTTGAAGGAAGAAGTGGGATTGAGTGAGACGACTTTGTTTCACCTCATGTTTCATTCACACAGTGTTTTCCTGGATGTACTGTAACAGACAGGGCATAGTCTGTGCCATGGAACCGAACAGCTCTTTCTGATTCCAGACATTATCAGATCAGAAAAGGTTTCTCTTGGGAATATTAAATTCTGTTGCTTCCTTTGATCCTGCTCCAAAACGGCTACACCAGTGCTGGCTTTTCCGCGTGTATGGCTTTGTATCAGTGTTGAATGGTGAATGAGAACACAATCTAAAAGGTTACAGTTGTGGAATATTAAGTTTATTTCCTCATGATGGCTTTGTATAAGAGTCCCTCGAAGAGAGCTGTTAATTAGCTTTGCAATTTCAAGCGACAGTAATTTGATTTGGATCGTCTTTCAGAGGCAGATAATAGGCGCCAGAGACAGCGGGAAAACATCAGCAATCTCAGAGATGCCTATCAATGCTTCACCTGAACCCACTCAGGGGTTTATATAAAAATCCACTGACTGTCACATCCATGCATCTTAATGACTGCCCTGTGGATACTGTAAAATGCTACCTTGCTGTAATGACCACTTTGGTGTGTGTATGGCATTTATTATAAGAGTACTGCAAAGATTTTGGTCAATCACGGGAAGGGAACGTTGACCATGATGGAGAGGCTTTGATAAGCGGCAGGTTCAGATGTCTCAAACTGCAGCGTGTGTGGCGTCTGCAGTGGTCAATATCTATAGAAGAAATGGTGAACCAGGACCAATGATGTGCAATATAACATGAAGCTAAGCCGATGTCATCTAAAAATCCGGTCGTGGAACATCATCACAACATCCTTGCAATAATCACACTGAAAAAGTCAGAAAACATGGCTTTAGTCTGTTAAAAAGGCTGATGGCTTGATCATTATTTCAGCTTTGTAGGATTATATAATGCCTCAATCAACAAGGAAAATACAATATTTTATGTCATGGATAACACGTCCAGTTCCTATTTTGGGTCGCATCTTATCCCATGGTGACGAGGAGACCTGCAAACCATTACTGTTGAGAACCACAGATCTAAAACAGCAGAAATACAAGCTGTATATCTGAATCTTAAAGCTTGACCTTTGTTGAAACTTAAATACTGAACAGTTATATAGATTTTGTTTTTTTAATAACATCATCCAACGCTGACTAAAAATATTGGCAGTCATGAAGTATTTTGAATAAAAGAATGTAAATCTTCTTAGTGCACACCTACAGTTTTGTCAGATTAACTTCTTTCACTTCAGGCATTAAGCACAACTGCTATATCCCAAGCCCCCTCCTCCTTCACCGCGCTTTATTTCACATTATTGCACTACAACAAGCCAAACATGTGGCAGGCCGTGGACCACCTGTTGTGAAGAAACAGCCGTAGGAGAAATCCCTCACACAGAATGACTAAAAGAACATAAAAGGGCCGAACGAGAGCGGGAGCCACTGAGCCGAAATCTCGGCCGTGTTTGTTGTTGGGGATTGGTTGCCAACAGTGATTGTGTCCGGATCAAACACGACCACATGGAGGTGGTCGTAAACGGGTGTTGACATTTTTATATTGCTCAAACCAACTCATAAAAGGCCAAATCTCAGCAGTCTGTCCGCCAGAACATTGCAACGTAAATGCGGTATCTGGAAGCAATTGAAAATATGGCAGTGGGCTGATGAAAAGTGGGAAAATCCTCCCGAGGACACCAACGTGTATTAAGTTGTTGAGCTTACAGCTGTATATACGTAATATGCTTGTTCCTAGAGAGATTTAAACTGGAACTGAAGGGTTATGAAAAACTAGATAACATTTACAAGCAGTATTTACATGGTAAATGGTGGTTGGGCTGAATTTTGTTTTTGTTTTTTTTGCAATATTTTGCAATTGCAATATTTTTAAGGTCGGTCACCAATAGATATTGAAATAGAGAATATACTTCAATCTAATTAGAGAAAATAGAAAATCATGTTTGGCTTTTTGGCTATGGGGTCAATTCAAGCAAGTAATTTGAATCTTCCAGACCAGTGCCTCACTCTCCCTGGAGAACTGCAACCTCTTCAGACAAAGTCAGCCAGTACAGTATTCCAAAATGACCACAGAGCCTCCCTGCTCAGCCCAAACACTAACCGTGTTGTAAAAACTGCGTGAACAGGTGCATTTCACCTCCAGCATGTCCCGTTGAGCTGTTTTACTTTCACACAAAAACTTTGAATACGCCTGGATCAGACTCTGGCAGAACTCCAAGAGCCCAGAGCTCAGAGCAGGAGTCAGCAGCTAATTCAGTGTTTTCAATTTTCTCCTTTCAGTCTCTTTAGGTTAGGGTTTTAGGTTAAAGTTGATTTGATTCAGGCGCTACAAACCCTTGTCAAGAGTCAACTTGCTACCACGGTTCACAGTGAGCACAGTTAAACAAAGGGTGACTCTTCAAAAGCATGAACCAGGCTAAAACACATCAGAACAGCAGCTGTTCTCAGCCAGTGACATAACACAGGCAATAGATTAATAGCTTTATTGGGAAGTAACTGATTTAGTGGAAAAGCAGGACACAATATTTGCAGCCCAAAAACAGTTAACTACTTTATATAAACAGTTTGTTGTGTTGTGATTGTTATAAAAAGTCTGCTTTTACAGTGGGAGGAAAAAGTATGTGAACGGTTTGTAATCTCCCACATTTCTGCCTAAATTGGTCCTAAAATGTGGTCTGATCTTTATTAAAATTATGAGAATGAGTATAGTGTCTGCTTAAACTAATACCACCCAAGCATTCACATTTAATCATAATGGCCATGTAAACATTCACAATGCAGCGTGGAAAAAGTAAGTACACCCCGGAAATCTTGCTGAACTGCAGCAGTTGTGTAAAGAGGAATGGTCCAAGACTTATCCTGATCGTCGTGAACATCTAATCTGCATTTATTTTTCTGGAGGAAAAATGGAACAGCACCTCAACATCCAAACCCTATCCCCACTGTGAAGTATGGTGCAGGGAGAATCATGGCCTGGATAACGTGCTATCGTCAAGAGAAAAAATAATTCACAGGTTTATGAAGATATTTTATAGAAAGACATTCACAACAGCGTGGAATAAGTAAGTGAACCCCTGTATCAAATAGCTGGCCGATCCTTCTTTTGCAGCAATAACTGCTTTACTGTAGTTGCAGATTAGGATGACTCTTAGACCATTCCTTTTTACAAAACTGTTGCAGTTCAGTGCCATTCAGGCGGTGTACTCACTTATGCCTCCCTGTCCTGTGAATGTTTACATGTTATGGCCAATAAAAATATGATCAAATGTAAGTGTTTGGGTGGTATTAGTTTAAACAGACACTGTTTATTCATGCTTATGATTTTGATGAAGATCAGACCACATTTTATGACCAATTTAGGCAGAAATGTGAGATATTACAAGCCGTTCACATAATTCTTCATCCCACTATATATGTTTTGCTTTTTTTCCAGCAGTGACACAACTCAACACAACTCATACTCCTATTGTTAAAGGGGCTAGATGCATGTTAGTAATTTTATACTCACTACTGCCACCTCAGGTCTTATGCGTAACTGCAGCTTCTATATTAAGCTCGTGCATGGCGGCATTTCAGACTCAAATCAACACCCTTTTGAGTGACATTGCAGGATTTTAGAGGCAATTGTGGTGAACAGGTCTGAGCTCATTCTACATGTTAGGACATGGCTGGAACATGTAAGGGGATAAAAATACTTTTTTTTAATTTTTAAACTCTGTGTCGTCCCTTTAAGTTTACTTTCCTTGTTTTTTTTATTTTTAATTGACTTGAGTTCAAAGTAAATCTGGTCGTGAGCGTCACATCACACCCTCTGGTGATTGTAACCCTGCTTCCCGTCTATTCCTCTGCAGGCATCGTGTCCCTCATCTCTTTGGCCGTCCTGTCCTACGAGCGCTATACCACCATGATGACCCCTACGGAGGCCGACGCATCCAACTACAGGAAGATCTCCCTGGGCATCGCGCTGACGTGGCTCTACTCCCTGCTGTGGACCCTGCCCCCGCTCTTCGGCTGGAGCAACTATGGGCCTGAGGGTCCCGGGACAACCTGCTCCGTGGACTGGACAGCCAAGACAGCCAATAGCACCTCGTACATCATCTGCCTCTTCATCTTCTGCCTTATTGTGCCCTTCCTGGTCATTGTGTTCTGCTACGGGAAGCTGCTGTTCGCCATTAGGCAGGTGAGTGCACCCCCCAAAAGCCCAGTTAGTTTGGTAAGAGTGTTTATGGCAAATATGCACAGGGGGCCGACTCAATGATTCAACGCTCAGTGCAGCTGAGAGGACAGAAAAGTGATAGCCATTTTAACACAGTAAGCAGCATCAAACTGGCTCAGCAAACTTTAAAATGCACCCTGGTGTTTCTTTTTTGATGACACCATATTAAGTGGCACTGTTTTTAATAAGAAAGTGATGTATTAGTCTCACAGCAAAGTGTTTACCATCTAGAAATCACGTTAGCAGAAGTTGAGACGTGAAATATTAAATGGTGGTGCTGAACGGAAGCATTCGACTTAAATTTGGCAATATATATCGACTTTTTTTCAGCTTTTTGCTTCTCGTCAAGTTGAAATCCGCTAAACTTTTTAAATAGGATCATTGCTTAAAAAACGCCTGCTCAGCAAATGTTCAGCCTGTCTCTGCGGTGTTACTTTATTAAGTGAAGCGTGGCACATCTACACACACTCTGAGAGAGGAGAGATTCTACAAAAGCCTTGAAATACCACAAGAGATTTCTGTAAATGGGGAAATTGAAACATTTTGGCGGCAAGTCCTTTTAGCCTTAAGACAGGGAACGCCAGCAATTTCCTGAACAAATGTTAGACTTTGCAGGAATATCCCGCTCAATGCGTGAAACAAGTGGGGCTTTTCTCATCCATTCAAAACATGCTCAGTGGACAAACCCACTCTCCGGGTAGGTTCTCCCAAACCTAGAGGCTAAAAATCTGTTGATGGGTCTTCGAAGGCTTCCCTGCAGAATTGGACAAAGGGATGGGTCAAATGCAAACATGGATTAGGAACTTTGCAATAGCTGAAGCCATGGTGAATGCCATTCCCAAAAGCTCTGTGGCTCAGGCACGGATGACGACTAAAGACTGCGCCCGACAATACACTTTCATTTTATAAACCTGACCGGATTGTGGATGTGCTTCTCATTTCTGCTTTGAGCCAAAATAGCGAGTTGACGCATTCACTTTTATGTAATAGCTTCCTTTTGAGCCAAGGCCAAAATTTCCATTGCTTTGTGAAAAGAATAAGTTTGACCTTTGCTTCGCGCCGCACTGTCATAACCGTACCGTGCAATTCCAACCACAAACTAAAGCTGTTCCAACCACAAACTATAGCGATCTCACGCATCGCTGAAGCCAGTGCCACTCCAAGCCCATATAGAGCAAGTCTGTAAAACCTTTCTCGAATGTGTGAATAGCTTTTTATAAAGGTCAGGGCACTGAGATCGTTTGTTTTTTCACTGGTAAAAACTATTAAAAAAAGCCTCTAAAACCTCTAGTCAGCGCATTTTGTTCTCTGACTGACAGCCTAGAAGTTTATGAGTAGAGACAGAGTGGATGGCACCACTCTCTCCAGGGAGGTCACACTAAAATGCACTCTTGCTCGCTTTGCGAATTCAAGTCCCCAAACATTTCCTCCTCCTCACTCGCTCACACACACACACGCACACGCACACGCACACGCACACGCACACGCACACGCACACGCACACACACACACACGCACGCACGCACACACACACACACACACACACACACACACACACACACACACACACACACACACACACACACACACACACATAAACACGAGAACTTCCTGTCCAGACGCTCTGCTCAGCTGCCTAAAATCTTCCTCTCAAACAACTGGGAGTGTTATAGAAGAGATACAACCGACCCTTTGTTCTAATAACAGCCATACGCTCCTGTTTTAGAGACCCATGTGACCCTTTCTTTCATCCTAACAGCTTAAACTAGTTTCCGTACACAAGTCTTTGATTGGCCCTTTCTGGCACCAATGTTTTCCCGTGTCCTTGTTTGCACCTGTGCCTCTCCTGTGCAGGATTACGAGAACAACAGCAGAGAATTTGAGTGACTCTTCAGGCCTTTAATGGAGTCTTGAGTGAGCTAGCAAATGATGTGAAATGCCATTAGCAGGGCAGTCTGGAGTAGAGGGCAAGTAACACGTCCAGACGGTGTCATTTCAATGTGAGGCATAGTGTCATTTTATTTTATTTCATTTGCGACAGATAACGCGCATGGAACAAAAATTAAACAAAAGTAAACTTTGCCATTTTCTTTGATAGATTAAGAGTTGATTTTCGCCAGATTAAAGCTTGAAGAGAAGTATTTAGACAGGATAAGTTCTGACTTTTTGAACTTTTTGTTGTGCCTTTATATTGCCATCTGCTGCTTCTAAGCAAATGTGCGAGTCTCTCAGAGCATGACGGAGTCGCAGACCAACCAATACAAGGAGTGGGCTGGGAAAAGTCTCTGTATTTGAGCTTAGCACTGCAGCAAAGTCACAAAAAGAATGCAGTGATTTTACCAAAATACCACATTGGGGATGCACATTCTGTTCAATATCTTGAACCGATGAATTGGTTGCTGGCTGTGTCTCATTGTACAATACACTGTATATAAAGAAACGCTTTTCTCCAGAAATAATCATGAACCATAATCAAAAAAGCAGAGAGATTAACTGAAGGCAAATAATAGACCTGTGCATTTTAGGGAATAGCTGCATTAATTCTGTTAAATCTCAAATGGTACTTTGTCTTCTTCCTTCTGCACAGACTAACTACTTCCTTTAAATTGAGTAGAAGATCGATTTATAACAAGGGTACATGAATTATGATGAATTCATGCATGAATTGATGTACCCGTAGTATAAATCGTTACTGTAGATCGTCACAAAGATCCGAGGATAATTCAATAATTCGATAATTCAATATATATTGTCACATTGCTCAGCCCTCAGATGAATGATACATCAATGTGTGCAAATAGAGAAAAATGAATTTTAGAAGGTTTCGTAATGTGTGGACGTAATGTAAGTGGACGAGGACAGAAGAACTATAAAACCATATGAAACCAGATATAAAGTTCTGAGGGTCAGTGTGGTCGTGTGCCCTTGTGGCCTCTTCCACTGCGGAAATTGTGGAGAGGAGATTGAGAATCGAGAGAGAGCTGGTGTTTTTATCTGGGTACATCGAAGTGATATGTGCTTCTCTGTACAGGAACTGTCTGGTACAACACTCAAGAAAATGATCATGCCCATAACACATCCCAGTTTAAATAAAATTCAGGCATTGTTTGAATCTGCAATTTTATTCAACTGTGGATGCTGAGAAGACAATTTGCATGTTTCTGTTGTTTATGATCATCATTCAAAATAGTGGCAACATAATTAATGGTGCTCACCAAAGCTCAAAGCAAGGAGGACATTGAACTTCTGAGAGTATGGGGAAAAATGCTACAATGTATTTGGCAAAATGGATATTTTCTATCAAATTATGGAAGAAATTGCAAATTTATTTAAATTTAAACATCCGGAGAGTTTGCTTTGGCTTCACATATTTATTGGTAATGAGGAACAAAAACGATTTCAGCAGAGTTTGTCTCAAAAGGAAAAATTATAATCAATTCAGTATTTTATGGAAAGTTTTGAGCAAAATACACATCATTGGAGTTGGAGAAACAGATTGTTTTTTGCTAAATCCATAAAGTGCTATAACAGTTCGTTCTTTGTGAATGTCTATCGATACATTACAACACATGTATGTGTCATGGACATTTCTTTGACAGTCTTCCCACATGGTGCTGTTATGGAGCCCCACCCTCCTGGCAAGTTTCCAGTTTGATGGAGGCTACTGACCATAACATTTAAGGGTTAAACTGATTCGATAACCGCCAGTTTCCTAGTCTACTTCATAACATCCTCGCCCTTGGACCACATTCATTACGTGACGCATGTGTCTCTGTGGATTCCTCTTGCCGTCCTTTCAAGTGCTACAATTTTTCTCTAACATCCTGAAGGCTGAGTGGCACCGAGGTAGAGACTGCAGGGGGCTTGAAGGACAGGGACCAAGGGAGCAAGGAAGAGGTAGGAGAGATGAAAGTGTGTGAGTGCTGGTCTGCCCCTGTCGGGGTTCCTCGTTTTTGTGTAATGCCCACATCGAATAGAGTGACCTTGTGCTGGTCATAAAGTAATTTCATTGGTCATAAGATGCTTTTTTCTATGTGCCCACGGCCATTTGGCAATTTCAGGCCTGCTATCTTATTATCCAAAAATAGATTGTGAGTGCACTGGGGGGGGGGTAGTTTTTATGCAAATGAGCTAGTGCAGTGTCAATTAAGAACTGACACTCATGCCTCCACCTATATTTGCTGTCATGCCAAGAGGAGCTTTGAAGAAGTTTCTCTACCTCTTTTATGAGAAGCTGTAGATCTGCGAAATGCGCTAATTTGTGAAGATGGAGGAGGCCATGGACTGAAGTCATGCTTTTATTGCTTATGGTCATCATCTGCTTTTTATAGAATACACTTTGCTTGTCAAGTTCTGCTTTGTTGAGAGTCCCTTCGATATATAAAACATACAGGAAAGAATGATAGAAGATTTTCTGAACTGACAAAAAGAATAAAGAAAGTGTTTTTGTCAGTGAGGACCTTAGTACAAGGTTTTTTTAATGATGTGGATATGGTGGAAGACAACAAAAAGTCAAAGTCAGATTTTAATACATTTTGCAGCCAAGACCAGTAAGGGCCAAAGGAATTACATAATACACCAAAATACGACTTATAGTCTGTATTTTCTAGACTATAAATCACTCCGGAGTATAAGTATATATAATACTAGCCAAAAAATGCCTAATGAAGAAAAAAAAAACAGGCTGAATAGGCGTACAGTATGCTAGCGTCACAGATCAGATAGAGCCCAGGTGGTGCTCAAGCACCTGCCCCTTTGCCCTGTGCCCTTTAAGTGCCCTTCTCAAGACCATTTTTTTCCCTATCCAATATTAAGTATTATTTCTTTCATTGTTCTTAGATGTTTGCCCTACTGAGCCAACATGTGCTGAAAATACAGTTTTAATGTTCAACAACAAATCGCGCTTCATTCCTTTTCTGCCTCTGGAGCCACGGCAGCGCTGACGCTCCTGATCAATAAAGGGCAGCTGTGCTGTCCCCGCGTTTCCCCCGTTTGAGAAGATGGTACAGCCCATCTCTGTGAGACGCGGGAGTAAAGTAAACTAAGTAAATTCGATAACTTTATGAACAAGCCAGCGCGACATGGCGGGATTATTAAAGGGAATGGAAACGAAAGGGCCGTCAGTGCGAGGACATCAGCGCAGCTGCGCATGTCGAGATCAGAAGTTTTCTTCTTTGTGGTAAGAGTACTCACTCCAAACTTTCTTTCTGCTGCTCGATTAGCCTGCAGTTCCCTCTAGCGGCATGTGAAATTATATATTTGAATTAAAAAATATTATATCATATTAGTCACTCCCCTGCCAAACTATGAATAAAAAGTGTGATTTATAGTCCGGAAAATACGGTATAGGTTCTAATGTCCACCCACCGCCCCTGGGACTTTTTTCATCCACAAGCCATTCGGGAGAAGTGTCTTACCCAATGACACAGTGACAGTATGCATTCGAGGGAACTAAGATTTATATGACAACCACCCTCGAACTGTTTCTTCCATACCGTGTGCTGCTAAACGTACACAATCACGATGGAACATCTTTTTCAATCTTAATCATTTCTTCCCCCAACTTCCCCGCTGAACTTTCAAGTACAGGGACACCATGTAGACACATAAATTTACAGACGCCGCTGAAGTCTGAACATGGAAGTGGAGGATGAGACGCAGCTGTGGAAACACTTGTGGACCTCTCTTGGACCTGAAATTGCCACACTTGTCCCTGATAAGAGCACGCCTCTGCTGCTTCTGCTGATGCACACACGACCACCACATGCTTCAACCACAAATGAGTTCTCCATCAGAACAGCTCTGAACTACAAGTGTTTTTCTCGCCGTGTTGGCCGCTCCTTGATTTTGTATTTTATTTTCTTCCAGCGTTCTTCCTTATTTCCCTTGTTGGACCTCTTCACGTCAAACTCTAATTGTTTTCCTGGTGGCATACTTACTCGAATCTGTGCCCAATTTGAGTGCAATCTTTCCTTCTGGGCTCCTCCTGTTGTGGTATTCTTTCTCTATGTCTGAAACAGCATGTCCTTTTTGCATCCTGCTCACAGAATGATGCTTTATTATCGTCAATCTCCTTCACCTTGGCTGTCTCATTTGCCATTATCACTTCACCACCCACCGTCAGCTTCCAAAGTATCCAACACACACAAAAAAAACATGGTGCTTTTGCATAACAATGATATGGATGCACTCTGCTGAAAACAAGCAGATTCCTGGGCAAACAAATCAACCTAAGCATGACGACAGGAAAAAAACTAACTGTGATCTATTTTATGAAGAAATGGGAGATATGCTGCATCAATAAAGCTCACTGTGGGGCATAAACAAAGACTGTGGACCGTTCTTTCTGACTGACCAGAGTCACAATATTTGATTTTGCCTTTATAACATTTGAAACATACAATTTTTAACTATGAATTGCTCGTAGGCTGAGCTCATCGTGTGGATTAAATTTGGCTGTATTTTCAGTGATGGAGTAAAGTGTGTTTGGTGGCAAATTGACAGTGAATGCATTTAACTTTGTGCCAGCTTTTGTTTCCTGTAAGTGTTATACAAATCAGGGCAAAACAATTGCAATTTGACAAGCCAAGGCATGATACTGAGCTGCTGTATTCCACAGTGTAAATCCAAAAGAACTTGTGTTTAAAAAGGCTTGTGTTTATGTTCATTGTGAGAGAAATGACTTGGTATTCATAATTCAGCTTGACACAACCCAATAACTGCTTTCACTTTTAGCTCCCAGTGTCGAATCAAGAAAAGAGCAATAATTTCGTGTAGGAAATTTAAATGAAGGTCTGTTAATAATTTGACAAGGCAGTTTCTCTCCAGTTCAGACGACTCAATATTAAAGCGCAACAAACCTCTGTGGTTTAGTGAATGTTGATTGTGCTTGTAATAAAACAAGGTCACATTTGAAGAATATCAAACGTTTGGACGGGGCCATTAAACACTTCAATTTGTGCACAGTCATGTCCCAGCCAAAGTTTGAATAGTTTTTCCATTGATTATTGTTTGTTTGGACAGGAGAGTAGTATGAGAGGGAGAGGGATTCAGTAATCTGCCTGTCAGAGCTGGACGTCAGTCTCACAATCCTAAGGTCGGCACAGAGCACAGCCCATGCGCAGCTAAACTCCAAATCTAACCATTGATTCTGTTTCTTTGATTATATGACATAATGCATTTATTATAATATGATCTGCAGTGGGAAGAAAAAGTATTCTTATATGTTATATGTTATTTTTATTGGCCATAACATGTAAACATTCACAGGAGAGCATTTTTATAAAGAGGAATGGTCCTGTATTAAATAGTGTCTGACTCTTCTTTTGCTTTCCTGTAGTTGCAGATTAGACGTGCACAATAATCAGGATGAATCTTACACCATTCCTTTTTACAAGACTGTTGCAGTTCAGCGAGATTCAGGCAGTGTACTTACTTATTCCACACTCTCCTGTGAATGTTTACATGTTATGGCCAATAAAAATCTGATAAAATGTAAATGTTTGGGTGGTGTTTGTTTAAGCAGACACTGTTTATTCATTCTTATGATTTTGATGAAGATCAAACCACATTTTATGACCAATTTAGGTAGAAACGGTGTACTTACTTTTTCTTCCCACTGTAACATTCATTCAATGAATATGCTGTGGATCTACATGGGGAGAATGTGGTCCTGTAATTGGAATTGCATAGAAAGATGTGATTAGATGAAAATAGATGTGATTATAAATACTGGTGGAAAGAAAATATGGTCAGATTTGCTCTTATCATATAAACCCAAGTAACTTCATTATATAAAGCTAATTAGATTTCCTGTTCTTACAAAAGAAGATAAATATTCAAACCAAAACTCCCTATAGAAAATAATTATGAAAATGTTGCCATTAATCTATGGTTTTCTTGGCGCCCATGGGGAAATGAGGCCTCGTAGTTGTAGTATCGCTGCATCCTTCAATTCCCTGCAAGTAGCATTTGCCTCCAAACCAAAGTGGGACAACAAGACCTAAAAATATCAAGCCCAATTTTCCACTTAATATGGCTTTCATGTTGACACACCAAAGAATAAATTAGACAGGCGTCCTCATCAAAGTTAACACTAAATGGCTTTCCTCACTGCCTCAGCACCTTATTAATCTCTATGGGAAGCGCGTCACACCCTTGAATGTAAACGCTGGTTTGCCATAGAAATGATATCAAAGATTGCAAAATACACATCATTTCAATCATTTTCTCAGACCTATCTAATCAGTGTAGATGTTGATGACACACTTGTTGAGAAAATGAGTGATCTTACTTTTATGGTCCTTATACGCAGTGTGTAATCCTCAATAACACAAGTGAAGTGGGACACCGCCCGGGGCTCTTTATTAGAGGAGTTCCACTTAATATAAGCTGATGTGATCTGCTTTCAACCAGATTTGTCAACCTTATAAGCAGCACTGACACAACCTATTTTTGTTAACTCTTCCCATACTGTTTGCCTAAAGATGGTACTAAAAATAACCTTTTGCAACATAAAAACATAGTCATAAGGTTTATTGGTTCTTTTGTCAAGAAAATACTGTATGAATAATAGGTGCAACAGGGCCTGTCCAAATATGGAAGAAAAAAAAATTAACTTTAGGTATAGGGGATCAAATATGGTGCCTGCCTTTTTCATGCTGTATTTTCACTTATTTCAGTACGTCCTCAAAAACCAACACATTATCATCACTTAGCACAATTATTCACCAATAAAATGTGTGAGTCTCATCAGCTTACCACGGCCTTTAGTTTTGAAGTTATGTAGAGAAATGTACCATGAATTTAGCCTGACTTGGGGTTTTGGGACCGATCTGATTGGTCAAATGCCACAGTAGTGGGATCTGTGATGTCGGGTGATCTCTTCTGATTGGCTGAGTCAGGACGACATGGTTCTTTACCTGATGTGCAGCAGGGAGGCCATATGTAAAGTGTGCAGAAATCACCAAAAATAGTCACTTGCCCTATAAAGGTTTAAGAAGAACATACAAAATGTAAATGAAACCCAGAGCATTGGGGAAAAGGAACATGAGACACTGGAGAAAAACCGGGGTGTGGGGGCTGGGAGGGTTGGTGAAGGGTCCAGAAAAGTGCCGTTAGGAACAGCAAAGATACTGCACAGAACCCTCAAGGTTGCAAGCAAGATGGAGCTAATCTGCTGAAATTATTATTAAAATTAATTCAAGTCATTTTTAATTAGAAAATGCCAATCAGTGTTTAATTAGAAATGTTCTATTGTACGTGATTCATTCGTTGTTTACCTTTTTTAAATTTTTCTCCAAGACTTATTGAGCATTACTCAAACTTTTGCTTTGTGTTATCTAGTTATCTATAACAGCATGTCGTATAAAATATCTATCAATTACAAAAATTGTAAATACATTTTGTAATTGGTAGATATTTTAGATATTTTAGTCAATGCAATTATATCACAGTTCAAGAAACTTTATTTGTTTGACCCCATCCCACAACCTTTGTTGAATGGGTTATATTCCGTCTGTGACCCTGAATGCTGGGCCCTAATTAAATGTTGTCGAACGTCTCTCTGCTCCTGCGTCTGCCGCCTGTCTCTTGATACGTCAGCCTCATTGTTGTCTCTCATTCAGCCTGCCGTGATGAACGCCGATGTGTTCATTCAATGACAGCAGGCTTTGTGCAGTATTTCATAGGCCTCGGGTTTTTTATGAGGCTGTCTGACCAAAAGTGCCGACGTGTCCCATTCAAGCCTGCTGTCTGTCGGCTTCAGAGTTATGAATCTGTGGAAGTTTGACTAGACATGAAGCAAAAAGCAACTGCATAATTATTTATCCAGATTTACAGGGTTTGTGACATGTTGTACCGTGACCTGTTTGTTAGAAGATTGCAAAGGAATAAGTGGGAAAAGTGTCCAGGCTTTAGGATCTGAGTGAGTTTAGCAACATTTTGAATAGTGTCAATAAGTTGGGTGGATTTATTGTGATATTATATTTTCTCTTCCACCCTTCTCTTACAGCTCCTTGGCTAAATCAGTAGTGAAAGGTGATCTGTTAAAGGAATAGGCCACCGTTTTTACATACTGAGATATCGCGGCTGCCAGTCACGTGATGTCAATCTTAGCCAATCACTTTAATACAGCACGGCATGGTTGGGTCAGTTGTGTGACATACACGTCGCCTTGCGAGCAGCCGGAATGCCAGTCTCCTGTCCCTGAATAAGTCAGGGCTCATTATTGGGGAAACAGCTCGGTGGCAGTGTATTTGTGACTTCTTTAGATTGCTCCCATCTATGATTAAAATCTGCCCCCATTGGTCACAAAACAGTACAGGTATTGCACTGGACTTTACAATCTGTATCAGATCAGTGAAAACCCAGTGGTAAACTTCTGCACAACGACATATAGCATCAGTATATTCATATTTAGACAAGAAACTAGACTTTTAAAAAGAAGTAATGCATTCATAATCAAAGCAAAACAAGGTGTACATGACAGGTCTTATAACAGCATCATCCTCTGACCAAAAGACCTGATTGTATATGCAAATGATTCTGGGCCTTTTATTTTTACCACATTAAATATTCATAAAGATAATTAATAACCGGCTGGAATATGTGGTGCATCTGATTTATTAAAGCAGAGCGAGGCAGGGACTAACGCTAACGATCAGTCACACAATGAGATAAAAGTCGCCACAGAGGGAATCCATCTGGAGAGGTGTGCCTGCTGGTTTAGGCAGTTCCAGGACACAGTGAGCGATGAGCTGTTAGCCCCCCACTGCTGCTACTACTGACGCAACACCCAGACAATACAAACACCGAAAACACACGAAGAAAAGGGCATTCGGCCAACAACCCATCTACTGTCTCTGCACTCTGATCTGGGGTCGCTGCTGTTGGTCAGGTCGAGGTTTGGCAACACTATGTGCACAAAGAACGAGATCAGCTGACAGTGGATTCCTTCTTCCCTGATGGTACGAGCATATTCCAACATGACAATTCCAGGATTTATTGGGCTCACATTGTGACATAGTGGGTCAGGGATCAGCACAAGGCTTCATTTTCACATATGGATAGGCCGCCACAGAGTCCAGCTCTTGACCCCGTTGAGGATGTGCTGGAGAGGGCTTTGCACCGTGGTCACACTCTCCCATAATCAATACAAGAACTTGGTCATTTGCAGAAGCTTTTTGAAACAATTCTAAAGCGAATAAGTGCTGTAATCAAAGCTAAAGTCCAACTAAATATTATTAGAGCATGTGGCCTTTTTTGTTGGTCAGGCAGTGTAATTATTATCATAATCAGAGAAACATTATGTAAACTGATAAAATAAGAAATCAGACAAGACTTCTCTCAGGTGATTGTTGGAGAATGAACAAGAGGACTGGGCAGGAGAAGTTTATTTACCATCGGTGCGAGACTTGGAAACATGAACTCGAGACATATTGCGCTCGTCCTACCATTCAAGTCTCCCTATGCCTCCACAGAGAGAGTACGACTGTACAGCTTGACCCAGTATGATAATATAGCAATTTCATTGTATTTTCTAACACTCCTCCCTCGTGGTTTTGACTGAGTGAAAATAATAATAATCAAAGTAAATCTGAATCTACTCTCTAAGCTTCAGTTTACTTACTTACTCGCCTGTTGTTATGCCAACATTAAAACAGGAAGCGACCTCCCTCTCTCCTGGTACAGCTGAATTTTTTTGCCCTTTTCTGCTAACTGCATTTGTGGTTTCTGTGTTCCACATTGTTTTTCTGGATACTGTTGTACGTCTTTGCCATGTTTTTCTGGAGGTTTGGTGGATTTGTTTACTGTGAGAGTCCGAAATGGTCCTGAAGAAAGAAGCTTTTTAAAGGTTTAAAGCTAGCTTATCAGCTAAACCCATTTGAGACCTACACATTCCTTCTCCTGAGACACTGAAGGGGCACAAAGAGCCCCCACACCTGCAGCACAGTGGAGGCGTCACAAGGGGAGCTGCAGGAAACAAAAAGGATTCAGCAAGAGTTGAAAGAGTTCTTGTATGGCAATGTTAATCAACGGTTTAGTTCATTTTCTCAATCCCAGTTTCCCTAAAAATAAAAACAACATTTAAAAAGGTCTCAGGAGAGCCATCTTGCTGGAAGTGAGCAGATGTTTTGTCCTCACTGTCTGAACCCTGAAGACATCGGGAGTGGAATGAGAACATTGGGTTGCTTCACCTCCCCCTCTCGATTTGAACTCACTTTGCGCTGGAGCCAACACGTACAAGTATTAACCCCTAAAGTACTCTAACCCCAGAGGAAAAGTCTTTTCAAAAGCGTACAATCCAATAAGTCAATTGAGCACCTCTTTTGTATGGCTTTGCCTCTGCCAGGAGTTATTATTCTAAATGAAAATGAATGTCCCAATCTTGCCTATTCAATGCAGCATTCCCCGAGCAGCAAAAGAAGCGTGCACTTCATTTGATTCCCAATGGCCTATTTTAGAAAAGGGTCACCAGTGCAAGTGCAGCTGCGGACCAACTTGACTCTGATTTTTTTTTTCAATTCAATAAAAGTCCAAATCAAAGTGTGTGCTCCGCGACAGCTACAGAACACAAGGCTATGAAGAGAGGACTCAGTGGTGTGTGGAGTATTCTGGCTGAGAGAGGTCCTTTGATGGGCCCGACAGGCAGGCAGAGCGGCTGCAAGCACACAGAAGGCGACAGCAATGGATCGAACCAATGCAACACAGGCAAATCCAGCAATCAATCATGTTCTGCAACTACTGCACACGCACAACATCCGCCGGAGTCAGGAGTGTGAATGAGGAGGTACACCAAGGCAGGCAGAAGTGCTGTGCCCAGGGTTTCTATTTATTTAATGTGTGGGAACCTCTGGAAAATCTAAAGGCCAAGTTTTAATATAGCGATGATAAAGAATGTTCATGTTACTATGTTAATATTCTCTATACAAGTCAAAGAAGAGTACCTGAGCGCTGCATTAGAAAATAGATTTCACACAATTATACAAAGAAAAAAAACAGCAACCTTTAAACCATTGGTTTTCCTTCATCCAAACTGTTGCTTCATTAATTTCAGGCAGGTTTGAGTGATCCTGCTTACTTTGTTGTGGACTTCATCATAGAGCTAATAGAGCTAAGAAGTTTTTCCATTCTCAAAGCCCATCAACGGACCTGTTCAGTTCGTTCTGCACTGTATTTTCTATGTAAAGGCATTATTTTAAAAATACCGTGTTTACATGCATAAGAGAAATCTGAAAAGTTGCTCATATCCCACTATAACAATTTACAGTTTAAAATCTTCACATTCTGACTGCAGTGGTTGTCATTTGGATTATATTGCACAATTGCATGATTAAATTTTACTTGTGGTAATAGTTTCTTCTGGCCTAAATCATAACTTTCTTTGCTATTAAAGTAAACATGTTTTTCAGCTAAGTGCAAAAAGTGCATTAGTGTAGAGTGAGTTTTTGAAGCATCTTTTCCAATTCATGCCTGTTTCATGTGACTCGAGCATAAGGCAGATGTCTGTACTCTCTGCCTGCAGCGTCGGAACACATGTATCTGTTTGAGATGGAGATGCTGTAGTGCCAAAGGCTGACACCGCCTTTGATTTTATAAAGCACTTTCTGCTGTCAGTGCTCTGCCAAAGAGCGCAATCACACACGAGAAATATCCAAACTAGCTTGTAGGTTCAGGCCTTTCCAAGCGGCACAGTGTCACTTTGATTCGCTCAACTTCCCACATTCTGGAGGCAGTTTTGCCTTAACAGACTGAGATATTTAAAGAGGCATGATATATTCATATTTAATAAATGAATAGAGGAAGAAGCTACTTCCAGCATGTACGTCAGGATTCAAGGGCGATATTTTCAAAAAGAAGATTGGCATTCAATTTCCCAAGTTCCCCTTCATTAAAAGGAGTTTGGGGGAGTTTTCCCGGCAAGATCGCACCGCTCCCATTCCAGATAACTTTTGACTCGACTCAATTCACAGACGCAGCTGACTTCCAGAAAGGAAGTGAAGGTCTCTGTAAAAGATCGAACAAGACAAAGATCAAGCATTTACAATGAGACACCTTCTTCTTATCAAAGTTCCAAAAGCAGAACTAAGGAATTCTCCAGTGTAAATAATGTGTTCACACTAATATCATGCACTTCGGCAAAATAATCAATGCTAAAAATGTTGACATCTCAGTATGTTGTGCAACTCTCAGTGTGAAAATATGTCAATCAAGTGATACACCAAATCACCTGACTTAAAATTGAACAGTCCTAATAACTTTCAGAAGATCTTTAATGTTACCAATAAGAGCACAGGTAGTGCACAGGTTAAAGCGGCACTATATATTTATGTATTTGTTATTTGACTGGGACAGTTCACGATAATGACCACACATGGGACTCAGCTCATGCATGTAAACATGCCACGGCAGATTGTTGCCATGGGCTGATCTGTTGTATCTGTTGTCCCACAGTCACATTCTTCCTGCCCTAGGTTTTTAGTGGTAAGGGAAACCGTAATAAGAGACAGAATATTCTACACATTTTTTGAATACCTTTTTACAAAACCAAAAGTTTGCATGCATTTAATTAATATTTGGTAGAATTGCCTTTAAACTGTATTTTTTGGGTCAAACTTCTTTCCACAAGCTTCTCACAATAATTGGCAGGAGTTTTGTTCCATTCCTCCAAACACAACTGGTGTAACTGAGCCTAATTTGTCGGCCACCTCATGACCACTTCAAAACATTGTTTTTGTTGTCCTTAAGCCACTTTGTAACCAGTAAAGGCAGTATACTTTGGGAATTGTCCATTTGGAAAACTCATCTGCGCCCACACTCTCCCTGGCTGATGTCTTGAGATGTTGCTCCAATTTTCCACAGTGTGTTCTTTCTTCATGATGTCATCTATTTAGTGAAGTGCACCAGTCCCTCATGCAGCAAAACAACCCCACGGCATTATGCTGCCACCCCCGGCTTGCAGGATTCTCCCTTTTTCCTCCAAACGTGGTGATTATCATTATAGCCAAACTTTGTTTTTGTTCTTGTCAGACCACAGGATATGTCTCCAAAAAAATCGTTATCCTTCTTTTATTTGAAAACTCCAAATTGGCTTTTTTGTGTGTCTTTTGGAGTAAGGGCTTCTTCCTGGCAGAGTACCCTCTCCGGCCATGTCAGTACAGCACTTGTTCCACTCTGGATGATGACAAACTCTTACCAGGTTCAGCATCTTCACCAGGTCTTTTGCATTTGTCCTTGGGTTGACATTCATATTCCAGACCACAACACGTTCATGACTGGTCATTTCCATCATTGTTGTAACCAATGAATGTGGCACCTTTGGTGTCTTGAAATCGCACCAAGGATGAACCAGACTTGTGCTACCAAGGTCATGACATCATCATCTGGGCGTTTCCAAAGTATTTAAAGATATAGTCATCTCACCGCATGAAACTTTGGTTTTGTAAAAAAAAAAAGAATTTAATTCTGGTTTCATGTGAGACAGTGAGACAAAATGCAAATGTGTCTTTTTATGAAGTGTATGTAAACATATGGTTCTCTCTGTACCCCAGCACTCTGGAGTATCATGACCTCAAACAGTCCTCTCTGTAGCTCACGTTGGTTCTTCCTGATGGAAATATTCACCGTCTCTCAGCAGCCTCTTCAACACCCTGCACCCCAGAGCCTCTTCTCACCTCTGAGTCTGGCTCGATGTCTATCAGTGCCATCATCTTACAGAACAGCAATAACAGTCTGCAAAAGTGCATTCTGGGACACAGATGGGGCGCAGCTGGTAACCCTGCACCTCAGCACTGGGCACTGAAATCTATTTGTGTAATCCACTTAACGGCCTGAAAACGTCACGTTAACTGATTATGTTTGGTTAATTAGGAACACTTAGAGGGTGTTTGTGTTGTGTGGGCAGCAGAGAAAATTGGAGGAGTTGACAGCAGGTGGTGTCATGGTGGAGTTACATGAGGTCAGCATGGACTAGAAGAACGGTTAAAAGTTTACAAGGCAGAATAAGAAGATATATTCCCAAGAACAGGATCAGTTGTGTTTGCTCTCCTGAGAAGTTTTTACCCCCATGTAAAAAACACAGAAGTCATAACCTCCTAGATTGTAGAGTTCTGAAACCAAAAGATGGAATAGAGGGAATGAATGTCAACATTAACAGAGCATTGCAGTATAGAAATAGAAAGTAGTACCATCTGTTCTTTCGGTGATATTGCTAAAACCTCTAAGTCAGACCCGACAACACACACAGACACCTTCATTTTGAAAAGTGCAGTGATAAACCGTCATCGCTCCCAAAACCTAAAAGGCAGCGGTGCACTCTATGACCGCGTGGATAATGCCAGTGAGAAAAAAAGGCACAGATCGGCGAGACGGAGCGAGCTGGAGGACAGAGCGAAAGCTATTTATCAAGTGCAGGGATGTGTTTTGGATGATTGTTCTTTTATAGGATGGACAGATCTTTGGGAACATCTCGTCTGTCCTCTCACAGTGTTTGGGGAAGGGGAAGTGGCCCGTCCTTCACCCACTAGATCTCACTTTCACACCGCCGCCTGCTGTCAAAAAAACGTATTCACGCGTCTGAGGTACACTGACAGCCAATTCAAAATGCTAGCTCGAAAAGTTGACAACCCTTGATGTTTCTGCGTCTTACTGTCTGAACAACTACGAGATGGCAGTAATATATTATGACACAAGAGAGGCTAATTCACTTATGAACTCAAACACAAATTAGATCAATGTGTGTAAATATAAATACTGTCATTTCTACAATGCAAAATGCTCATGATTCTCAGATTCCCCCGAAACTGCAGAAATAAACAACCTCTAAATGTGATTGTGGAGTAGGAAGCCTTCTCCTTGAACCGGTCTGAAATATTGATGTGTTGGAGACATGTGCGCTTCTCACTGCTCCAGACCTCTCCATCATGAGTGACAGGCTCCGACACATGCAGAGGTCCAACACTGTCACACTGAGACTTCTCACCACTGTTAGTCTGCCCTACTACAGTGTCCATCAAACCACTGCCAGCCTTTGGACAACTGCTACAGCTGCTTCTCAGTTATTCTACACAATTCACTTCTCTTTGCGCTCCCTTACACCAGCAGAAGAATAAAATGCACATATCAACAAGCAATGAGAATTTCCCATTTACCACTTTATACAAATACTCAAATTAGTTTTGGACTTTGTTATGACCATACACATATGAGTCTCCGTATTTTGTTATTGCTTGAATGCCAAACAAAAGCATGTTTCAAGGCTCCGGATAACAGAAAATAAAATACACCTTTTGCTTCATTGGTAAATCCTTTGCCACATTTAAAATGCCATCTCTGTCCTTGTGCAAAACCCAAAAAAACATGGGCTTTTTGTTTTGTTTTTAAATAACATACAATAATAGTGTTGAAATAATACAATTTTACTTTGTGCTTGAGTTTGCAACTTGCAAGTAAAAAAGTTGTGCAGCTGTGCTAGATGCAGGATATGTGCCAGGTATATTTCTAAACAAGGACTATATAGGATGCCCGCGTGGTTTTATTATATATTCTTTTCTGCCTGTTCAAAACTGAACAGCTCTGGCTGTTACAATAAGTGATGTTTAATAAGCAATGTTAAATAAGCAATGTATAATAAGCACTGTTTAATAAGGGATGTTTAATAAGCAATGTATAATAAGGGATGTTTAATAAGGGTGTTTAATAAGCAATGTTTAATAAGAAATGTATAATAAGGGATGTTTAATAAGCAATGTTTAATAAGGGATGTTTAATAAGGGATGTTTAATAAGGGATGTTTAATAAGCAATGTTCCAACTTCCAACCCAAATTTTCTCATTTTGGTTTGACATACAAAGGGTTTAATAAACTATTTTCCAATCAGGCAACAACAAGTGTCAATTTCAACAAGAACACAAAGTAGAGTCTGCCGTCAAGCCTGCGGTAAATTACATAGATCATTATTCATGACGGATGTTCTTTCTTGGAACCAGCTATTTTGCAATTTGACAAACAAAGCACTCCTGAAAACATAACTTTTTAAGCGTGTCCAATAAACAAAGAGTAAATGTTTTATAAGGAAGTGTATATGCATGCGGCCCACGCAGCACCCGTCCTCTCATGTGATCCAGTGGCACTTCAACACATAGGCACATATGACAGTGACCTGTCTCACACTTGTCAATGTGGCACAAATAAACGTAGGACTCAGTGAGTGTGAGGCCTGGACACAGCTGACATGTCTCTTCATGTCCATGTGTCACATGGGACACAGTCTCTGTCACCCTCTGCCCCCTCACAGACACACTAGATTAATGTAGGCTTTCACCCACAGCTTCATAATGCCCTGATCACTTCAATCCATATTTCCATAGCTGACTATAATCGTATTTGCACCACAAAAATATGATGAATTGGTAAATTGAATGCCAATTTGTCAGGGCTGGCTTTGAGTCAAGGCAGTTAAAATATGCAATGAGTTTACAATGAAAGTAAAGTCTCTGGGTGAAGAAAATGGATGGTGTTTACAATGATGTTATAGCAGTATTTGCTGTTAAAAATATATGGGGTACAGTTTTGCACACATGAAATAATGTATGTGTAGAAGACAAACTAATCTTAGCACAACAGTAAAAACGGTGGCCGGTTCCTTTAAAATGATGAACCAAGTGGTTTACGTTCTTCCATTGATTGGGACTGCATTGGAAAGGAAACGATCCTTTCCCTTTTCCCTTTAGTCGCCTCCCCAGATGTAGTGCTGTAATTGTCAGCTTGCTGAGACTGTGAATGTGACAGTGCTCCGTCTGTTTTAGGATCTTTAACTGAGGGCTTGTTTAATTTATTCGTTGAATCACCATCTCCCTCTGCTCTCTCCATACCCAACACTCTCCAGCTTTATGTCCTTAAACGATGATAAAAATCTTACTATGACATTTATTATTGCACTTAATTTGACATGACGTAAACCTTCCACCACAGGCTTAAATGTGTGTATTTTGCTTCCTGTCATAATTTCCATGAGTGATGCAACGACTAACTCTGATTGCAGAAACTAGGCACGCCGCCTTCATTGCCTCAATTAGTGAATCTGCAGCACTTCATCGATGTAATCCAATCAGCTATCATAAAATAATATGTCAACAACTGTGGGAATGGGGAAGGGGGCTGAAATATAAGTTTTATTGGAATGTTTTTGATTTGTCAGGATTGCTTCAACTTGCTCAGTCCGAATGTCCGAATGAATGAGCGTGCTTTTCCCCTCTCGCTATTTAAGCATGCAGGTGTAGAAATGCTGGTCTAAATAGCTCATTAAGCGTGGCCAAATATGTCAAACTTGCTGTAAATAAAGCACCACTGAACACTTCACTTCACTTGTTTGGTTTTCCTTCTGGGGACCAAGTGGACCCACATAATCCGCCAATCGCCAGTTTGGCCTAATTACAATGTTATTTTCTCATTTGCACAAACACATAGGCAGTGCCGTATGCCACGCTGCCGATAACAGGAGTGGATTCAGCCCAAGCTTGTATGTACTGTGGGTTGAATAATGCAGGAGAAGTACTGTATACACTATAGGGTTTTGACTACTCCACTGAGGAGGGAGAAACAGTGTGAAGCAACATCAATATTGTATCTGGGTAATAAGCCGTCATGAGAACAAAAATCACTCAACTACTAATGTGATGGGCATGTACTGCATTGCCAAGCCGCTCTCTACACAACAATGACAGCTGTGCGTTCATGCAAACTCAAAGTACTGTATGTAATTATGTCATAAACTTTACATACCTGTGTCTCCAGATGAAGTAAACATGTTCAAATCAGCTATTGATTTCACTGATAACAATTACAGTGTTGATTTATTCTCCAGTAGAAACATCTTGCACATCAGTCAGAAAGCCCACGGAGCCCACGCGTCAGGCTGCCAGATCCTGTATGGCAAAAACCAAGCTGGCAATAAAAGAAATATAAGGCTGATTAAGACAAAATGGCTGCTGTTAGATGACTGTGCAGCATTTTCAACTCAAATCCGCGTCATGCATATTCTGTGTCCTGCATTTGCTGTACAAACTATATTTTCATGCTTAGACGTAGAGAGCCTCTGCCTGTGCTATGGTTTTCTCTGGCTCCACAGCTTACTGTGAAAGCCAATAACTGCCAACTTAGGGTTAGGGTTAACAATTATGTATATCCAAATCTCAAAGCATATTGACTTGAGAGTTTACAGCCTATATGCCAGTGTGATACCTAATTTGAAAGCCAAGACCTTCTAGTTTCTAAAAAAATATGTGTGAGATCTGTGTAAGTGAAACACAACTTGCGTTACATTTGCTGTTTTTAACCCTAATTATGTCCTGATTAGGGGTCACTAACCCTAACCCAAAACCTAGCCCCCTGATCAGGGGAGATAGCAGGGCACAGGTTAAGATGTTTATGATTGTATATTTTACTCTACCAGATCCATACTTTTGAGGAGGGGAAACTTTCTTTCTCTGTTTCACAAATATAATCAGGATTGTGAATGTCTGTCATCTCAATATAAAGTAAAACAGATTCCAGAGTGTTGACCTCCACTCAGAAAAGCTCCATTTATCCTCTGTTTAAGTCTCCAAAAGGCCTGAGGCTTGTCTAAATGTTATGTCTAAACTTTTGCATGCCACTGTAGACCTTTTTGACCGGAGTGAGCACAGGTCTGCTTGGAGAAGTAGGGGCAAAGAATGTCATGAGAAGAACATCTGTCCAAATGCTAAACATGGGTAGATCAGCCATTCTTTGGGGTTGCATTGCAGCCAGTGGCATGGGGAACATTTCATGGGCAGAACAAATAATGCATTCAATTCAATTCCAACAAATTCAGGAGAAAAATGTCACACCATTTGTGGAAGAAGCTGAAGTTAAAATCAAATGGCTTGTACAAATAAATAACGACCCTAAACGCACCTCAGAATCCTCTAGTCCAAAACCAGGGAAAGAGGAAATGCTTCTCTATTCACATTTTAAGACATTTTGATTCAGAGTGCCTAATCAAGTAATACCTTAATAATACAAACAAACCTTCACTCCCAGATACTTCCACAGTTATATAATGTGTTTAAAAATCTATGTTTCGTACAGTGAGTTTGCAGTGAGAACTCCAGGAACTGCAGGTCATGGCTTACCAACTTCGCCTCTCTAAAGTTGAGGCAAAGGGGATTATAGTTTCTGCTAACTATGACGCAACAGACCAGTAACAATGCGATATCTGGAGAAAGTCTACAGCGCTCCCGTGGCTGAGAGAAAAAAAACTGAATGAATAATGTATCGCGCAGTTTAACGCTCATTTGACTGAGTGTTTTAATGTCTCCTGGCGGCACCAATTATGAGAGAAATCAGCCACCTTGTATATGCCAGACACTTCATGTTCCTGTCTGTGAGATCCAAACTTCAGGAAATCAAATGGCGCTGATAACAAAGGGCTTAGTGTCTCCGTGCCTGCGTATTTTTCCTCTCCTTTGTCTCTCTCTTCATTGATCAGTCTTTTAATAGGTTTTAAGACAGATTTCTATGAGTGCACTAAGGCTGCAAACCACCTACAACGCAATAACGACATTCAATTTAAAAGAAATGTACATATTTGAATCTTTTTTTCAATATTGCAAGGATATTTTCTGGAGTTTCAAATAGAGTAAAATACATTATGTGCATTTTAAACATTATTATTTACTTCCTTCCGACAAAGACAGCGCCAGGCAGCTGATATTGCTATTTTTGCTCATTTTGAACACAATAAATACTGTACTTGTGTCCCTCGTCTTGCCTCCTTTAGGTGAGTGGCATCAACGCGTCGATGAGCAGGAAGCGAGAGCAGCGTGTCCTGTTCATGGTGGTGGTGATGGTCGTCTGCTACCTCATGTGCTGGCTGCCGTACGGGGTCATGGCACTGTTAGCGACGTTTGGTCCCCCAGGTCTGGTGACTCCTGAGGCCAGCATCATCCCCTCTATCCTGGCCAAGACCAGCACGGTCATCAACCCCATCATCTATGTCTTCATGAACAAACAGGTGATTCAGCACTGGCATCAAACGGCACAAATGATCCATCACAAGGACCGTCTGTGAGCGGTCTCCACTTTTGGGATGTCTCAAATCCGATTTAAAGGAACAGGCCACCGTTTTTCCATGCTGATATGTTCTTACCTGAGCTTAGAGGAGTTGATGCACACCTGTCTGGTCTTCACGCGTGCGCTGAGTCACGCAAAAAGACCAAAGATGTTGTTAGCATTTCACCTCCCGTCCTCTCCTCTATGGGCCAAACGGGGGTGAAGTTACAGTATAAGCGACCAGGCTCTTCCATGTTTTCCCTATTTAAATACAGATACGTGAGTAGTTACACGATCCAAGCATAGTAACACAAAATTAAACATGTCGATTTTCTAAGTGGATAAAAAGGGGAACTATATTGTGAGCCGTAAGGAGCACTTCGACGTCTTTTTGCTTGACTGAGCGCACGCACAAAGACCAGACAGGTGTGCATCAACTCATCTAAGCTCAGGTAGAACATAATCTAAGTATCAAAAAACGGTGGCCTGTTCCTTTAAGCTGTGCAATGTTTAATGACAATGGAAGAGTAAAGACACCATATGGTCTGTGCTATAGCTGCCAACCAACATAAAGTACTTTCACGTAACGCAGCCAAAAACTTAATTTTGTTTAACAAAAAATCAACAAATAGTATTATATGTCTGATTCTTATAAGGCAACAGGTACAGTACCATCCCAAAATAGACAAATAATGATTTAAAATGACTTTAATTAAACGTTTTGGGGCAACCCTGGCATATCACATGGCAGCAAGAGGGCACTTTTTGTCCTCCAAGTGCATGTGTTAAAACAAGCACAGCTCACATGAGAGAGAACCTGTAGTGCTAAAAAACAGACCCTCTCCAGCAACTAGGACAAACTCCACCGCTCCCCCTGAAGGTTCAGGTTTTCTGGGAAGGCTGCTGTATATAATACAAACAGCCAAGGCCTCATTCACCTGCTTCAGCAGCTGCGAAATATACTTCCCCCCGAGGAATTTGATGTCAGCCATTTTTTGTAAAGTCAGTAGTATTTACTTTAAAATGGCAGTAGGACCGTACAGTGTCTGAAGCAGAGTGTTGTCAGCTACCTTATGCTCTCTGACAGACTTTTAACAGTTGGGTAATTACAGTCAGATCCATTGACTGGGTTTAGGAGCTCAGGGAAACAGCTTGCACCATCACAGCAAAGTGCTCCATATCCTTCGGGAGGAAATCAAGATTTTTAACCCCTAAAAAAGTGAAAGATATCATCAGTAGTTGTAGTTTGTTGTATATCAGGAAGATGCATTTGCCTGTATCTGCCCTGAGCAATTTTTAATAACATAAACCTTACAACATTGTCGAGGGTTACACCTTTCCTTCACTGATAAACTGAAGTCCATCTTGTCATAATGATTAGATTTAGCATTATGTTAAGATCGAGAAAAGTTATTTTTTCTTTCTTTCTTCTACTTTGCACTTTTGTACTTATTAAGTTCATTCCTCAAACTAAAACCCCGTGCTGAAAACAGAGCAAGACTTTCTTTGCCTTTTTCTTTCTCTGAATCACACAAGAAATAAACCCTCAGATAACATAGATATTTTGTTTCACTTGGGCAAAGTGATAACACTTTTCTTCAGTGTTATCCGTATCATCTATTAAATAAAACCAAACTGCTGTGTAAGGCTTTAGACAACAGTACAGCTTGTAGATGATGGGATTGTGTGCACACCTCAGTGAATTAAATATCATATAGCAGCGATATAATGAGATTTCAAAACTTTCATTTTGCTGTGAACTTTCTTTACAGCCTGTTTTTCATTTTATATATTTTGTCTAAAGTTATAGTGAGAATCAAGATGACTCAATTCAAGTTGTGAGAACTATCTCTGTCCTAAGAAACATTATTGCCTCAAAAGAATAGAATAAAGTTTGTTTTATGTATCAAGTAGCCTATAAATGACTTTGCCCCACACACAGTGAGACACCTCAGTCTCATTTGTCCCACACAGCTCTGACCTCCCACAGCCACAGAGCGGACACCCAATGTCCTGTATGTCATTTTCAGTCTTCAATTCCTCCCAGCCCGTTACTATGGAAACTGTGAGTTGAGGCGAGTTGAAGACTAAAAATGCTGTACAGATACAAGTAGCAGCAGGTGTCAATTCCTTCCCATTCAGAAGACTGGACCATGTGAGACATCCAGCAGTGTGGGTAAGTTCAAAGGTTTACTTTTATTACTCCTGGGCCAAACCAATATGAAAGAATGTGAATGATGATATGCTGTTGGCAAAAGAGGATCTTGGTAACGAGTTATGAGCACCAAGATCTCCTTATATACCAGTACATGTACAGTATATAAGTTTAAAAGAACCAGTGTGTTAAGACTTAAAACTTGTTAACACTTGTTAAACTGCCTGTGAGTGATGGGGCTCATTTCAATATATAGGATATAATGATACCGATTGTCTACAATCATCTTAGAAGTTAAAAAACGTTTCTAATTTGCAGTATTGAAGAGTTAGTCCCACATGTCTCATGGCCAAATGTTTTGTCAAATCAATCCTGAGAAGGAAGATCCTGCAAACACTCCAAACATATTCTTTATTTACTGCACTGTACTCGTCAGAAAACAACACAGTTTGACAATGAACTGAAAAATAGACTGCTCTTTCAAATCAAAAAGGCAAAAGGACTCAAATGTTTCGAGGTCTTGCAGGATATAGCTTTACAAAACACCACATCTTTTGATAACAGTCTCTTACTGTCTAAGTGCCTCTATTATCACACACTGCAGCAATTCTGAAACATAACAAATCAGACAGTAGTGGCTTAAAGCTGGCAAAGCACTATTACTGTAGACACAAACAATGTGTACTAGCCCCAATCGACCTCATTCTCAGCAATTAAAGGAGACAGCAGCAACAAATATTAGCCCTGGGACTCTCTAATCTACCCACTGAAGAACAAGATAGCCTTTCAACTCACTACACTGTGGATCTAAGACAAAGTTTGAGCAAAGTTGTGATCGGTGGTAACGATGGCACACAAGGCTGACCTTAGTTAAGTGGCTATTAATTTTAATTTGCAATTTGACCAAGGGCAATAAATGGCCAATGACAGTTTGAAACACATTTAATATAGCATGCTGGGGGACCTTACATAATACACCCAGCTGCAGTGTTTTGAACATATCACGCAGACTAAATCGACCTGTGTCTTTCTCAAACTTGCTTAATTTTCTTCCCTTTTTCATCTACTTATGACCCTAGTGTGCCTTCAGCCTCCTCCATTTGTTGCCTCAGCATCGCCTCTGCACTTCCCTTCAGTGGTGTTTGGACAATTGGAGTGTTCGGGAGCAAATAGCATGCAACAGCACCCCAAACAAGCACTGCTTTATTAGGCCCAAGCGCCATCAGGGCTGGCAAAGGGGCTCTTATCATCGCATAGCAGCCCCCAAAGTGAAATAATCGAAGCTATTTTCATTTTTGTCATCACTCTTTGATGACTCAGGTGACAGGCTGTCTAACAAGCAGTATACCGGGGTGACAGTGGCACTGATGGTATAAAGGTAGTAGTTAGTGCACACCTATTACTACTGCCTTTGCTGTTATTGTTTTTTTTATCACGAATATAGTTTTATATTGACCTCTGTCTGTTTAGTGTCTATAACTGGCCTTGAAAAATTCCCCCCAAAAGTATGAGATGATTATCATGAGTCCACCATCAAAAGACATGGGTTCCTCCTCCTGCCCACTCAGCCTGCCTCAGCCTATCATCATTCAGCCAACTTGATTTATACGGGTGGCTCCTGAGCACCAATCTGCAATCAGTTCTCCTTCACTCTAGCCCCGTTCCTTCAGGATTTTCCTCATCTTCTCATCTTCACCATCAGTCTCAAGATTCCACGGGGAGACAATCACAAAGCTCCCTTTAAGCAGCAATGATGTTTCCCAAATTTGTTCTTTGCTTTGTCTCGATCTAAGTCTCTCCAGGTATCTCCTCTCTCTCTCTCTCTCTCTCTCTCTCTCTCGTTCGTTTTAATCAGCACTGAGCCTGGAGATATGCTGTAATTTGCATCTTGTGAGGAAATGTAGTAGACTATAAGTATACATGAACGTGAACGTATACTAAGTATACTACGTTTACTCAAGAGGGGCAGCTTCAGACAGCGGTCCACACTGTGTCTTTGATGTGAAGTGTTGTGATATGGATAGAAATGCCAAGAATGTCAAGTATAGCCAAATGCCCAGAATGCATTGTTATGTTTTCTCCCTGCTGCTGGGGTCCTCTATAATTCATAATGTGCCCATCAGCCAGACATAGATACCGGCCTTTGAGTCGAGGAGCATTGTTGTATTGAGTCAAACAGAAGGATCTGCATGAATGATGACCTCCTGGCCCCCTGATCTGCTCCCTGATTGAAAAATGCATCAAGGATTTCTTTCAGTATTAATAACACCATGACAAAGGCTGTGTACATGTCCATCCCTCTCTGCACCTTCTGACAGCATCTGCAAGCGTACACAAAAGTTTGGAGAAGTCACTGCTTTTTCAACAATTTCAACTTGTCAACATATGAAAGATGTCCTGTATAGGGCTGTGTTTTCTGTGCACTAGGGCCTGATATAGGGTGTGAGATTGCTAAAGTGGTCTCTATAATAAAAGGCTTCAGTGCAGACGAATTTTCACATCAGATTTTTTGACACACAGTTTTTAATGATCAGTCAGCTGCGACATGCTACAAGATGGCGTGTGCTAATTTCACGTAGTACTAAATTTAGTGCCTGGCTTAGTAAATCAGGCCCAAATACTCACATCATTTTGCATGAGTCGACTTAAAACAGGCAAAACAGGCAAATCCTAGTCCTAACCAAACCCCATATCTCTGGCCTATCCCTTGTGTGTACAACCAGTCACACACTACTCTAAGAGGATGTCCCAGTGGCAGTGAAGGGTGGTTCAGATGCAGGGGACAAATTTCACACGGTTAGTTAAAGCAGAACTAAGTAACTCATGCCCCAAGAGGCCACAAGCGCCACAGCAGGTGATGAGAGGGACGACAAAAACGATTGAGTAAGGTAAACAAGTTACTTAGTTCTTCTTTAAAGTCACTCCTGGTTGAAAAGCATTTTGTCAACTCATTTGTAAGTGGTAACGTCTGTGTTTTTGTGTTCAGTTTTACAGGTGTTTCCAGGCGTTCCTAAACTGCGCTGTGCCGAGAAGGGGCTCCAGTGTGAAGAGCTCATCCCGGGTCGTAACAAAGGTGTTAAAAGGTGCGCCAGGCGCCCATCGCCGGCATGACCTCCTCTTCATGGTGGCCTCTCTGGGTCAGCCGCCTGCTACAATGCCCCAGCTGGGACCCTGCTTCGAACCCACCGCCGACATCACGAAGCCACCCTCTTCAGACACCAACATCAACAAACCTGTGGTGGTCTCTCTAGTGGCGCACATCGATGGCTGTTGATTGGTTGAGGGGCCGAGGTCAAATTATTTATTTAGACACGCGCCCGATGGATTTATGTGGAGAGAAAAAGAAATCCAACGTTTACACCGCTACAAATCAAATGAAAAATGTGTACAATCTGGATGTTTCTCTCCAAAAGATGATCAATAGTTCTTAACTCTGGCTTTAACAAAGGGAAAGTCAATATTTTTATGCTGTTGGATATCGAACTTATGCGAAGAGGATCACTTATTTTGTCCATAATGTAAAACTTTGTACAGTTTATTTTAATAAAGCAAAAGAGAACCTATTAGAGATTAAAGAGGAGTTTGTTTTTGAATTTGTACTAATCAGTGCAAGAGACATTTACAGTGCAGGAATGAGCACAAAGGAAAACTTTTTTTAAGCTGTAAAGTTTGTTGTGTTACTGCCATTGCTTGTTTTAGCATTGCAGAACTTTATGTTAACAGACACTAGCAGCATAATCAAGTCACTCGGGCCGAGACTTCCCAAACGGTTAATGCACCTGTGGCCAGAGACATGCTTTGAGACTGTTTATGCACCCAGTTAAAAGACAGCATCTATGAATGTAGAACTGTTAGATTTGGTAAAAGCCAAAACAGATGCTTCTTTGTGTCGGAAAGTTTCTTTCTGCCTTTTATACATTTTATAATAAATGAAGCAGATGTCCTTGTGATACGGTGTTGGGCTTAACACTACTCAATGTTCAGGGTGCCCTTCTGTCAGGTGCCTTGCCCCTGAGCTCCTCATCATGGTGCAACTGTTTACAAGTTTCTATTTCAGAGACAGACCGCTGTTTCAAGGTGCATTATGCAATTTTTATGCAAAAAGTGAATGCGTTGACCTTTCAGTGACCCTGCGGCTGTATGGGTGGTCAGCATGCCGCCTTTGCTTTCCATCCCGGTGGCCTGTAGGACGCTCCAGGATTGGGGTTTTTAGGTTTCTGGTAGGTTTTCAGTGCTGATGGATCTGTCTCCATGGTTACTTATACATTCCATCCAGAAAACCGACCAGAAATCCCATAAACCTGAAATAAAATCAGTCCTGGATCGTCAACGAGGCCGTCGGGATGTAAAACAAAGGCACCGGGCTAAACACATATGCCACTGCGTCACAGAAAGGTCAATGTGCACTAATACAGTATCAACCTTGCATAATGAACCTTTAACAATACATTTGGAAACAATATTATTTGCATCTTTTGGCAGTATTTGATTTATTATTGACTAGATCAACACTGTAGAAACAAACAATTCAAACTTCACCAAAAGTCTGTGTTTATCAGTTTAGAAGTTTACACCTGTACGCTGATGTGGATTGATGTCCCGTAGCAGACTATCTGAACTCAGAAATTCTGTTGTTTGTTATTATTATTGTTCTTATGCCTGTTTTGTCTGTTTTTTTTTCTTTTTAAATACAGTTGGCATTTTGCCTTTGACCAACTCATCTTCTTGTTTTGTGTTGTATTCATGAATGCAAGTGACACCAAAGCTAAAATGAACATTGCAAAGTAGTAGTTTAATAAATGTCTTTTTACAAGGACTCAAATTTTGACTCTTAATTGACTGACTGTGGAATCCTTCCGCAGTCAATAAATGGTTCCCGTTTCTTTATGCTTTTTATTATAGCACATTTTTCCGGATTTTCTGCAGCTTTCAGCACTTGCTTTATGCAATTTCTGCAAGTTATGCATCAAAACGTTCCGCATGTTGAGGAGAATCCTGCTATTACTTTTGGGACTTCTGCAATTTACGTTTTTTCCACAATCTGCCGAAATATCAGCGATTTTTTCCATTGACTTATAATGGGGCTTCTGCAAATTCATGCTTTTCCGCATCTTTCTCTGCATTTTCTGCAATTTCTGCAGTTTGTGCATGTTCAGCTTCCACAACTTGTGGGTTTTGAGAAAAAAATCGGCCTTCTGCAGTTTTCCAGTTTTTTTTATACGGGAATTTGACATTTTTGCATTGGTGTGTATGTGGGATCTGAACCATTAGTGTGTATGGGGGAATCCAGCCAATGCATGTTAATAGGATTTCAGAGACTCCAGGTCTTTCAGCCATTTGTGCAACTTCTGCCATTTAAGCACTTAGGCCATTTCAACAGTTTGACCAGTTTATGAAATTTAAAAGGTTTATGCAATATTAATAATTTATGCAAATTAACCAATTCATGCATTTTACAAGTTTGTGCATTTTATACAGTTTATGCAACCTTAAGTTCATACAACATGGCATTTTATGCATTTTACTTGTTTATGCAAATTAGATTATGCAAATTAACACATTTATGCAATTTCGACAGTTTATGCAATTTCTGCATTCGCTTCCCGCAATTCCGCAGTTTCATTTCCCTTAGAAAAGACTACTCCACTTTAAGTATGTGGACCATGTGGGTACACTCTTGACATTAGCCTGTTTGTCCCAAAGCTGACACATGATGTAAACCTGCTACAGGGCTGCAGCAACAATGGTGTGTATATATTTAAAATGACAATATCAAGACGTGAAACGTCTTAATAAAGCTGTTGTCAAATTGCTTGTAGATATTGCACAGTACAATTTGTTCCCTAAATGTCATCCATCCTGCAGTGTAGCCCTTGGGTCTCATTTCCAGATCTTAAGTTATGTTTGAATGAATGGCGCATTCACAATTTCAAACTTTGGTCTGGACTTTTGGACATTCCATCTGGTTCGGTCAATCTGATCGTTCCAGATGTGAATGTTCCTGCCCAAACATCGCTGACAGTTGGCAACCATGTTGTCAAGCCAACAGTGGAGACGACTCCGGGACAATTTGATAAGGAACAATGTATAATACAGATTAGGATTGTGCATGCTAATCGGGAAAACCTAAGTAACATGAGGTGAACTCACAGTCTCCATGGTCTGGGAACCCTGAACCTTAATACTCTGAGACAATAAAGAGCTCTAACCACAACCATCAGGATATATGCGCTGATAAGATCCCAGAGCTGTTGTATTTGATAACACTCAGACTGTAGTTATGACCGTTTCTGGCAGACTGCCAGTCAGTGCTGTGATCATGAACTCTGGTGTGACTGACACTAAGGTACAAGTATAGATTCTCACATATTATTTTGTAATACTATGATCCTGTGCTTGTATCAGGCTCTGGTCTTCACCTTTGCAGTTCGGCAAACTGCATCGGCCTTGAGAGTAATGAATGATGGAGCAATTTGTGTAAAATTGCTGTTGGGATTTCCACATTTCAAATAAAAATGTGCTGCTTTCTCTTCTTCAATGAAAAGGTCAAGTGCAAACAACTATTCACACTGAGTCAAGAGCACACTGTTCACTTATTCATTTGAATTTCTTTCTTTGTGGAAGTCAGTGCTTTTAGTGTTTGTAACAATTTGAAAGAGAGGGAAACATTGCAGCCACAGACAGCAGTGCATGTGGCACAATGAAGCAATCAACTTCTATTGTCAATAGTTCATTCAGTCTGAAGCTGACAGGTACTGATTATCAGGTCAAGCTGACATTTGAACAATGAAAATTGAACAATTACAATCAACAATAGACATTCAATTTTGAAATCTAATATTCCTTGATTCCTTGAAGTACATTTGAATATCATTTTCCCAGCACTGCATGAGGCACTGCCCTGCAGAAATTGAAGAATAAATGCTGAAAGTAAAAAGTATTTCATACATACAGTATCTCTCAGCTCTAAACTGTGACGATGCAGATTGGGTGGGGAGGTTTAGGTTTAACTGTAAAGCTCTTTCTTAGAATGACATGGTGTGGCTTTATAGAGCTAGGTGGTATGCATGGTGATGCATCTTCTGTTTGAAAAGCCTTTGTCTCATTTCACTTTAAAAGAGCGGGATTCATTTGTGCCACAGCCCACGCCAGGTCACTTCATTCTATTGCACTGCTCCTGGGGGCAGTAATGTCTCTGACATTCTGCTGTTTACTGCTCGCTCTTGTTCTTTATATGACTCAGCAACTAGCGTCTGCAGTTTGACAAAACCCACTATGGATTTAAGACAACAATGTTACAGTCAGTACATAGTCATGTTTTACCTTCATTTTAAAATATTGGTAAATGGTAAATGGTCTCAACTTATATAGCGCTTTTCCACCTACATTAGGCACTCAAAGCGCTTTACAGCAAGGATCCACTCACCCATTCATGCTCCCATTCATACACCAATGTACGCAGACACTGGGGGCAATGTGGGTGAAGTGTCTTGCCCAAGGACACAACGACAGTGTGCACTTCCAGGGGGTGGGATTCGAACCCCCGACCTTCCGATCACGAGACGACCCGCTCTACCATCTGCGTCACTGTCGCCCTTCTGAGATGGTGCAGGAGGCCATACCTTTTGACCCACTATTGTCAGGGTTAATTACAGTCTCTGGCACTAACTCAGGTGACAGTTGGTCTAAATGAGTTCATTAATACCATGAAATATTCACTTTTGGGGAATTCTGCTGCCAGGGCATGTCACTGCTCAGCTCAAAATCATGAGCCACAGTGACATCTTGTCACTGACAAGTATAGTAACTAAGTCACCAAAAACACACATATCATTTGGATTTGATTTGTTTTACGTCATAGCACTGTCCAGATCACTGTCCAGATCATTGTTTCTTTAGTTGTGGGAACAACTGCAACAAATAAATAATGTCCGGTCACTCTTGTAAAAGAGATTATAAATCTCAATAAGTTTTTACCAGGTTAAATGAATAAATAAATAAATACAATGGATATGCAAAATGAACATATCTTTAACATGTGACATTTTGAACTTAATGATGCAGATCCTTTTTGCTTCAGTGAACTGCACAATATCTGTCTCAATTGCTTAAAATCCACCTGTCACTCACTCAGATTGTGACAGAGGCTGACGAACCGGAGGAGGTGGCCATAAGTTATAGATGTGTCTGTGTTTGACCATAGAGTTGCATTAACTGAAGATTACCACCTTTCCAAATTAGAAGACTGCATTTTGATATGACTTGTTTAGATTTGATACTGCGTATCGCCCATCCTGCTGCTCACTGGTCACACACACACACAGTTAAATATTTACAATTAAAGTCTACATCTGAACCCATGAAGAGTTTATCTATGTGAGTTTATCTGTATGTGGTGACAGGCTTATGACACGCTACAGCTTTAATTGGAGCCGAGGGACTGAAGGAAGGAGGCCATGTGGACAGTATCAGGTCATCTATCCTGTGGAGACATCAGCAAATAAAGAACTTCATTTACACTGAGCTCTCGGGTGCTAAATCAATGGTTTGTGAAACTTAAAAACAGCCATCATTAATTGGCCGGGTCTTTTTAAAAGTATAAGAGAATTCACTTTTGCTTGGCTTTTGTCTGGCTGTCTGTGATTTATGAGTAGTTCCTGCAATTCAATTTCTGACGTATGTTCTACATTTTACACACAGCCTGGAGTATTAAGCAAAATAACTGCACAACAAACAAATATGGATCCCATGCTTTTTTATCACGGTCCAAATGACAGGGCATCTGTTCCGGATGCCTCCTGGTCGCCTCCCGTGGGAGGTGTTCCAGGCATGTCCTAGTGGGACAAGGCCTCGTGGAAGGCCCAGGACACGGTGGTGGGACTATGTCTCCGAGCTGGCCTGGTGTCGCCTCGGGGTCCCCCCAGAACAGCTGGAGGAGGTGTGTGTGGACCGGGAAGTTTGGGCATCTCTGCTGAGACTGCTGCCCCCGCGACCCGGCCCCGGATAAAGCGGAAGAAAATGGATGGATGGATGGAAATGACAGGGTGAGGAAGTTCTATACATAATAAAAAATGTAAAGAACATCTTAGTGTAATAGCAGCCTTTGCAGTTTGTGACCATTGAAATTATAATTCAGTGTAGATTGCGTTTAATCATGCAGCTCTGTAAAGAAATGTTATGGACTGGATAGTGATGAAAAATCCACACTTCAACAATTTTCTTTTTAAGAACTTGATGGGCAAATGGTGAGCCCAGTAATCTTTGTAAAGTGTCCTGGTCTGACAGCGCCACCAGAGACAAAAAGCAGCTCCAAACAGCAGATGGTCGTCTGCGCCCTCACTGTCATGCACTGCGCTTATAAACAAACAGGTAAGATGCGACTGTGGGTCACATTGAAGCTAGAGGCAGATTTGAGAGGAAAAAAGCTCAGAGACTTGTTTATGATCAAGAGAAAAGTCTATTGTATCAATAGACATTGATACAATATGTGCTGCATGATATGTTTGGCATGTAGCACCAGAAATCATATTACAGCACCGTATGTGTGCATGAATTAAACAATAATATACACAGAGCTTTCCTTCACGTAGCACTGCATCTGGAGCAAAGTCTACTCGGTGTACCTACAGATTTCATTTTTCTTCAACAAAACATGGTGAGTGTGATATTCTGAGTTCTGATTTTGGTCACTTGGATAATTTCGATGCCATCAACTAATACTACTGCATCCCTTTGATTATACATGCCTTTCAATCATGTGACTTTTGTTATGGTGGCCATTTTGAATACCGAAGTAGAATTATCCAGTACTACAACATGTGACGATATCTCTACTCAGGATGAAAATGAAAGACAACTGATTGACAGTATCTACTTGTAATCATTGCTTAAAAAGATAACAGTTTAAATAGGGCCCCAGAGACGCACGTTTATGTGAAGAATCCAGTGAGTCTGTGTTTAAGCTGCTCAGGATGTTAGCATGTTACCGGTTAACATTTAGCTTCAACAGCTCAGCTCCGACCGCTCCAAGAGAAAGCCCTGGACCATACTCCAAACATCTAGCCTTGGACACAAAATGTGACAGAGGTCAGAGCTGAGCTGTTACTGTAGTATTTCCTCAGTGTTCATAGAAGTGAGCCACACATGTGTTTATCGTGTTGACAGTTGCTAACCGGTAGCATGCTAACATCTTGAACAGCTTAAACACTGATTCAGACTCTGTTGACAAACTGTAAAAATCACAGAGAAAGGTTTTCTGTTTCCTTTTTGATGTGTTAATTTAGTCTGAGGAGTGAAGCAGATCTGTAGTCAATCCTGCTGTGCCACATGTGCTGGTTATATCACATTAACATGTGCCCTCTGGTGCTCTGTTTTTACTCCCATCTTCTTGAGGAATGATTACGAGTAAATAAAAATGCCACTGTCAATCAGTTGTCATTATTTTTTATCCTGAGTAGAGATAGTGTTACATGTAGGAGTAGTTGAATAATTAATCGCAATCTAAATCGCAATCCTAGTGGTCCCAAATAGAAAATCTCAAGGTCTGGATTTATTAATTACATATTATTGTCCCCTGCAAAAAACAAAATAATCTTGATTTTCCAAATTTACTTGCACTTACAGCTCTGTTATTGTCTTCTTCTGAAACAATTTAATACAAAAATGATTTTCTTTATATTTATTGGAATGAACTGTGTGTTAACCAACTTTCTAAAACTGCGCAACCCTGCCACATAGTCCACTGGAATGGGAGACACTGCTACATGCTCAACTAAGCAGGTGAACACAACGGTCTATCCAGTGAGCCAATCGACAAGAACAATCTGTGAGCAGGAGAGGTGAAATTCCCAGGAAAGACAGACAGTATCCCAAGCGTCATTAATCAGCAGCGGGATGACAGCTTGGCTAAATTGGAATGGCGGGATTCCGACCAGGTTTCCATCAGCCTTTCTGGTCTTTTTCATCAGATTTTAACCCATGCTCCATCTTCATCAGCTGCATTTTCCCCACCTGAACCTCATATGTTACCCCCACACCCCACTTTGTCCCAGCTTGGATATTCCATGACCCTCACAGTGTCCCCGACAGTGCTTGTGTTTGCACACAATTGGACTATATGCAATTGCTTTACAAGCCATCAGGGCTGTATGTAGTGGCCAGATTCTGTTTGGAAGCCCTATTTGCATAAATGGGAGATCCCCAACCCATCATTTGTCTTAATATTTTAAGGTACGCACATTATAATAAGTTTGTGAAGGCTCTCATTTATCCAGGGAGTATCCATCATAGAAAAGGTCAAATCATTGACTGGACCCTCTTTTGTTAAGGCTAATGGGTCGTCTACATCCAATCGTCCATTGACTCAGCAGCAGAGCAGAACAAAGAATTGCTAGTTGAGTAATACTGTAAACAACTTGGGTAAGGAACTTGAAGCAAAACGTCCTCAACTTTACCAAAACCCAGTCCAGTTGCTTTAACCTTTTCTACGACAGTTTAAGCGGCAGCCTCAGCCAACACCTTTTCAGTTGGTTCTTGTTTGTACATTCCTAACATTTACGTGACCATATTCATGAGACCAAAACCACAACACATGTAATAACACACATTAACATATCACATCGAGTCAACATCTGGAGTAAGTTGCTGTCAATGGTACATTTATTTACCACGATAAATTCAAAATGACCATTTGAAAATTTAGGAATGAGTTTACAATATAGTACCTTACTGTGTCAAAGCTTGTAGCGGGAAATATCAAGGGCCTTTAAACAAATCATACACTTTCACCATCATTATGTTCACATTGAAACCATTTAAGGATTTTTGTGTTGCTTTGGTCAATTTAGAACCAACTACAAGTCTACTACAACTTGTTTGTCCAAGACATCTTTGCATAACATCACTCCTTTAAGCCATGGAGGCATCATCGCAGCACTTGTGCCCTCTGGTCTCCATCCTCAGCTGCGGTGTCATTGGGAACAGTCTTCAGAGGCACTCATAACCCTGGCCTCTGACAGAGACAGGCCACTCTATGCTGATCTCCACGCACAGCGCTCACAGTGATAGATGAACTGAGGGCTTTAGAGGGAGCCCGGAGCCTGCATGCTACATCATCAAATGATCATTAGTCTTTTACAGACACAAGGGGAAAGACAGAGGTTAGGTGGTAGTGGAACTGATGACAGTGACGGCAAGAAACAGATTCATGTGTATCTGGTATGTTGTTTACTCACAAGACAGAAACAACTCAAAACAGAAACACAAATGCCAGTGATACTGAACATGCCCCATCTCACATAGACACATAACTAGAATTTTGCAGTGAGATAACAAACAAAGTATTTGGAAAAGACCTAATGTAGTTCAACTTTATGTTCGGCTTCTGTAGTTCATAAATTTGCTCTGCCTGTGGGGTTGTCGCAAGATCTCAACTTTCAGTCTCACAAAATACCACCTTGAAAGACTTGAGTTGATATATTAAGGGATAAAATCCAGTCATGGATCAAACCAATCATGGTTAAAAACATTTACCAACAGCAGCAAGCACTTTTTTTGGATAATAATTAACAACATGGTGATGTCAGAAAAAACAAGGTATGCTGTGACTTAAAAACACAAAAAACATTTTTAAAATGTTAAAAATGTTAAAAAGCTAAACAACACAGCACTTAGCTGTGCTTAAGTGCTGTGTTGTTTAGCTTCATTTTGAAACTCAAAGCAACATCCTCTTATCCTGCCCCCAACCATGTTTGTATTTCATTTTATTTATTGAAATAGCGTTCATTGGTCATCTACAAAATGATGACAGACTCTATTGTTGGACATGGCAAAAAAGGCGCTTTTTCCTTAAATTGTTTGATCTCCATTTTCAATTCTTCCTCTCCTTCTCCTTCTTCTCCTTCTCCTTCTTCTCCTTCTTCTTCTCCTTCTTCTTCTCCTTCTTCTCCTCCTTCTTCTCCTTCTTGCATTTTCCCACATCTCAGGGTCCACTGTCTTGCAAGCTGCTCTCCATTTTGGCCGATCCAATTCGACATCTCTGGCGACATTGGTGACTCACATATCTTCCTTGATGGCATCCCTCCAGCGCTTTTCGGGCCGGCCTCTGGGTCGTATTCCAGAGGGGTCTAATCTCATGGCTTCGATGAATCTCTTTTAATATTTACAACAATAAATATAGCTTTACATATTTGGTTTATGCATGCAAAGACAGTTCACTCCAGTACTGTAACACATAATAGACCAAACCTTAACCTGTTAAGGACCACCTATTTTGATGTACTCTCGCCTGGCTAAATTAAACAGTAACCTCTCCATATTAAAATTACTGTTAAAACAACATACTTTGTCCAAATTGCGTATGTGAACCATCATAGGAATCAGGACAAGAAGTAGCTTCTTTGTACATTTAGAAGGACATTGTGACAAAAACATGTAAAAAGGTTCTTTAGTTATAAAATTTATAAAAAATATAGCTTATATAAACTTTTCAATTTTTTGGTGCTTTATCTCATTAGCATTGTGCACAAACCTCTCCAAAGTGCCAAATGTTATAAAAGCAAAAATATTTTCATATATGTGTCAAACAAAGTGCAGCAGTAACAACAAACCTCCCAGAAATTGACTAAATCAAAGCAAAATGAAGTGGGTGATTTCTTTTCCATATTTATCTCAGTGCACAAAGGTGCGTCAGTCACAATGGTCACACCCTTCCCCCGAAACAAAATGGCCGCCTTGTTTACTCAGAAAAGAGCCTTTGCACGTCTTCATTCACTGTTGATATGGACTATGGCATATTGTTGGCCAGAGACAATGGACCTCTACTCAGATGTACCACTGTCCACTGTGAAATCAATGGCCCTGTGGACATTTTAGACAAGTTTGTGCCTAAATGCTAATGTGGCTAACATGTGGCTAACATGTGCTTCTGGCACCCACTGAGCACTGCCAGCACAAATATCAATGGATTTCTTTGGGAAATGGCTCATTTTGAAGAGAATAGTCATAAGGATTAAGGGAACAGAACTGGAATTGCCAAAAAGTTTGTTTACAAGAAGATTTTCTCATTTGTGGAGTATTTCTAGGTAATTTCTGACAGTGAAAATTGAAAATAATGAGCCAAATTTTCCAAAAAGACTATTTTGTTGAAATATTTGTATTAGTATTTTGGACCCAAAAAATCCAGTCAACCTATGATTGGACCACAAATAATTTAATATGGATAAGAAATGCTTAATTTTAATGCTCGATTTTAATGTTTTGATTTAAGTGATGGTGTTCCATGACTGGAATAGATGTTTTGGGGAGAAGTGCCTGTTTAAAAATCTGTGCCACATGTCTATATTGGTCGAAATATAATTTGCCTAAATACTGTATGCAATGGAACTGGAATCAGTCCCTTATCAGGGACGGCGGTCCTGAACAGGTTAAACAACCAGCCCTGACAGCCACAGGACAGGCTGTAGACCTGTCGATTGAAAAGCCCCATGCTGATAGATAATAGATTTCATCATGGTTCGATTGAAACTCAGTTAACTGCACATCCCTATTGCCCGGTTTGTTCATCTGGGATCAGCCCATGTAAAGGCTTGTGGAGGGCCGGCAGCGACTGAGTGGCCACTTCCCGCCCCTCACTGTGACCTTGGTTATATTGTCAATCTCTGCGTGGATGCGACAACACAAATTCCCTCAGTAGTGAAGGCTCTCTCAGCAGAATAGCAAAGTGAGCAGCACCGGGGTTAGTAATGATCCCATAAAGCATCAATTACTGGCTGACATGTCCCCCTCTTTCAGACAACAATCACAGGAGCAAGTTAATTAAGAAAACAAATGGCTAATTATATGCTCGGTTTAGCACTGGGTAACTCGCAGTGGTAAGGGATGTGCAGCCATTCACTCGTATGGCTCCAGTGATTGTACCACGGCACGCCATCAGTGAGCGAGCTCTTTGGGGGTGGAGACTTACACAGCAAACAATTAAGCTTCACTTGTGTGACATGAATAATAATTACAGTATTTCTTGGCAAAAACGTAAATGATTTTGTAATGGATGCCTCCATGTAGATAGCTGCGGCAGCTTTTGAATATGAATGGGATTTCTTTTCCCAATTTGCACACATCAGCTACTAATTATGAACATAATGTACTGGCCTTATAACAAGTGGTGACGCGTATGGATTTGATAGATCTTGATAGATTCCACATGATTTGTTATTCTGCCTGAACTAGTTGATATAATCCCTTTGAAAAGATTAAAAATAAAAAGACAATTCAATAAATAACACACATTTGATGCAATATCACAAAACCAGCATTCAGCTCATTAGAAATCAGTTCAAAAAGCTGAGCAGATTCTTCACTTGAGTATGTGATATTTTTAGCACTCATTTTTCATCTAAATTGGTTCTATGTAAATGTAAAGTTGAATCACATAAATACAGTTTGCCATTTTTTTTTTCTGACATATGAATTGTGCTCATTGGGGTAAAGGCTGTGACAGATTTTCTCCATTTGAGAGACATCTGCTGAGCGTTTAGCGTTGTGATTGCAGACACTCAAGAGCATTTGTGCAAAAGGAAGTGGAATCCCTGAGTAGTGTGCGCAGATGTAATTCGGTCTCGTCTTGTGATAGATTTAGTTGTATTCTGTCATCAGCGCAGAATGACAGATTGTTCGTCGCTGTCAGAGAGAGCTCCTTTCAAAGTGTCATCATTAATAATGCAAAGCTGGTGCCAAGGAGTGAGTGGATGTGGATACAAGGCAATAGGAAATCTCTTTGATAAAAACTTTATTTTGATCAAAATGCAGACCTCTGTATTTACAAGCGATATTAATCTTTCAATGCCTGTACTGCGTTTGAGGTCATTACTGAGTGGTTGTTTCTCATTAAATTTAAGAGATTAACATGGTTTAATTCAGAAACTAAAGCTACAAAATAATATTCTGACTGAAAATCTACTAAGATTGAAAGGGAGGACCAGATTTGGCGAGTATAAAGTATCTCAATTCAATTCAGAACGTTTCCTCTGAAATGGCGAAAGTGTAGCAAAAGATGCAGGACTAATGAAAGGCTAAAGCAAATTTTTCAATGAAATATTTCTCATTTGGTTTCAAGCATTTTGGAAATGGTTTACACAATTTCTAAAGCATTCTTTTTTCCTCTTTGGGACAGATCTTCCGCCTGGCGCACGGACATCATTGCTCCAAATACGACATTGGACACACGTCATCTTGCATGTGGTGCAGTTTTTGCGTTATGTGCGTCGCTTATAATAAAAGGATGGCGTTTGAGGCGTGGTTTATCACAATCAACACTGTGCATTGCTCTCCTATAGAAGCCTCACATTATTTTACATCGCGCTGCCTCTTGTTCTTCCTTTCGCATTACAGGCTTTTATAAGCTCTATCACATCAAATTAAAAACTTTATTTTTCCCAATGTGCTGTTTGTCCGTGTCCCGAGCCGGTTCCGCTGTAGCGCCGTATTGCGTCGGTCTCCTGTGTATTTCCAGTGGCCGCTTTCCGGGTCGCCAGGCAGCATAGGGAATGAATGGAAGCTCGCCACTCTATTGGCTCCCGGCGCTGTTAGTGTGAATGCAATGTAAGGCGCCAGGTCTGGAGAGCAGCGAGATCTCACATTGCGCTCCTCCCATAGTCTGCTTTAGAAACACAAGATCAGGCCTTTTGTCTTAGACTTTAAACGTACCAATGAAGCTGAAGTGTACCCTATGAGCTTTCAATTGTGGTAGTTAAAAAATGTTTTCTGTGTGTGTAAAAGCATCAGTGTTTGCAATATTGTGTCACGTTTATAGCCACAGATCAGTACCGCCTGTGAGAGTCCATGCTAATGAGCTCGCTGTTGGAAGTGACTTGTTTTTCGGGAGCCCTTCCTAAAAATATAATTCACCCCATTGGTCGGAGAGAAAACACCAAGCTGTAGTTGTAGTTTTCCCTGACAATGGACTGAAGTGTTGGTAGAACACATAATACACAGCCCAATGACAAATGGACACAAGTGGCAGCTCCGTTGTCTCCTCCACCGCTCAACCAATTCATTTTCCTGACTCTGCTCCCCGCTGACATGAAAAAAACTCATCCAAAGAAGACATGACCGGAGAGAATTAGACAATAGGGAAATCAATGCGCCGTCTCTCCGGTGCTGAGAAAAAAGGCCTATTACAGCTGGAGCAGGTGGAGAAAGAGTCTTGTCATATTCAGACATTTAATTAATTTCAAGCGTCCCAGCGGCTGAGGAGGGAGGGACAGCGAAAGGACACGAGTCGGGCTGAAGTGGACAGAAAAGGGGGGACAAATCTGAGAGCCAGCTCAGATAGTGTGTTTGACCTATTGTGAAAGCTCCATTGTTTTGGGCAAAAGGCAAAGCAGTTGAATAAAGGTTAAAAAAGATTGAGCTCAATAAGAAGTCGCCCAGACCGACTGTAAAATATTTTTTGTTTGTTTGGGAATTCAGACTCATCCCTCTATGTTTGTGGACACTGCAACTGAAGATAACCATGTAATATTAAGGCTTCTTGACCAAATTGATTTAGGATGCAATTAACTGGACAGAAAGTCGCAACATTAGCTGATATGGGACTGACATCCTGCAGTGCATCCCTCAGTTTATTGAAAACAGAAAGGAAGTACAGGAAAACATTTATCATCTACAATATTTCTGATGTTTTTCTCTACTTCTAAGAATTGTCTCATCTGATGTTCTGTGGAAACGTCAATAGTTTTTGAAGGCTAACATATGCTCTCCGGTGCATTCAGAGTTAGAGTGATTTATCAAGCAACTGAAAGCATCTCATTCACCGTCTAAACATCCAAACACTTTTTTCTTTTGCTTTACAGAGAGCTGCTTACTGTCAAAGCATTTATTCAATAGTGTCTGTCACTCCTAAAAGAACGTCACGTACAGGATGGGGGACAAATCCTTTAACATGTGTCTCTTTTCTGAAGGTTTATTGATCTCAAATCATCTAAAGGATGTCTCAACTTCCAAAAAGCTACCCTCTTCAACCTACCTTTCACTTCAGATTCAAGGGTACTGCTCTCTGCCGTATAGAAGTGATTTGGACAGGAGAGTTAAAAGTAAAATGGGATAGAGAGTGAGAGGAGACATGCAGCAAACTGTCGGAGCCAGGACTCGAACACGATCATTTTGAATTCATTGTGAAGTATGCCAAACATTTCTTCGAACAGATGCTTCAACGTCACAGTGTGTTGTAAAAAAAAATAATAATAATTCTGAGAGGCCTCCAACAGTTTCCCAAATGTTGCTCCTGTTGTTCCTGCTCTATCGTGACAATAAAGCCACCATTAATGTCCAAAAATATTCTGCACTCCCAGTATTAGCTGCTCCCGTGCGGACGACGCTATAGAGTCCCTATTAAAAACAAAAAGAGACACCTAAACTAATTCCTCCCCATTTCGGTGGATCTCCTGAACTCGGGCCAAAGAGCAGCCGTTTGTAATGGATTGAATAAGATAAGATAAGATAAGATGGTACTTTATTGATCTCACAGATGGAGAAATTGCATTCGATGAGAGAGCATCCGGCAGCAGCACCCATTCAGTGCGCACCACTCTTTTTCCACTCTTTTTTTTTCTTTGGTGAAAGATCGTTGTGTCGCGGCCGCCATCTTCACTGTTTTGGTCACAGGAGGAGCACTGGTTGATGGGAAATCTGTAGACGATGACCACGGCGGTGGAGCTCTTGCGCTTGGCCACGATGTTCTTGGCCACACAGGTGTAGTTGGCTGTGTCGGACAGACGCGCCTGCTTGATGATCAGGTTGTGTCCACGGTGATGTAGAAGTTCCTGTCCTCGGCCGGGTCGATGATCTCGTTGTCCTTCAGCCACTCCACCCGCATGACCTTGGAGGATGGAGAAACTGTAGCTGCCCTCTGTCTCCTCTGATCATCTGAAACGGTGCACCGCCTCCTGGGCTTGTCCCCGTCTCAGAGCGTGGTGTCCTGCACTGGTCAGCTCCACCTCGTCCTTCCTCTTCCTCCTGCACAGCTCCCTCCACAGTCTATCACCATCTCCTCGTTGGTCCCTTTTGTTGTTTCCTGTAGCTCCTCTTGTGACGCCTCCTCCGTGCTGCAGGTGTGGGGGCTCTTGGTGCCTCTTCACTGTTCAGTGTCTCAGAAAAAGATGTTTGTAGATCTCAAATGGGTTTAGCTGATAAGCTAGCAGTTTGTTTAACTTCAAAAAGCTGCTTTCTTCAGGACCATTTTGGACTCTCAAAGTAAACAAATCCACCAAACCTCCACAAAAACAGGGTGAAGACGTACAAAAGTATCCAGAAAAACAACGTGGTTCGCTGAAAAGGGCAAACAATTTACTGAAAAAGGCAAACAATTCAGCTGCACCAGGAGAGAGGGAGGTCACTTCCTCTATGAATATGTCCTTGTGGTCATACCGCCTTTGCTATGCCCAATCCCGTCAGACCTTGGAAGCTAAGCAGGGAAGGGCCTGGTCGGTACTTGGATGGGAGACCGTTTGGTAACACCAGGAAGCCTAGCGAATGTAGTGCGTGAGTGAGTGGTTGGTGGTGGTCGGAGGGGCCGATGGCGCAGACTGGTTGCCTCGCTTCCGTCAGTCTACCCCAGGGCAGCTGTGGCTACAATAGTAGCTTACTACCACAGAGTATGGAGTGAATGAATAATGCAATGTAAAGCGTCTTTGAGTGTCCAGAAAAGCGCTATATAAAACCGATGCATTATTATTATTATTATTATTGTCATTATGTCATTGTATTTGTTTTTTATGTTTTTGTCATCCCAAGACTTCACAAAGATGAGTTTCTAAGCACAATTCACAACTTTACAACTCTAAGGGAGTAGTACTTTCACAGTAACAATAAATGTAATAAACACTTTTGTTTTCATACGCTGAACTCAAAGACATGAAATATTGTATATTTACACAATTGACTCATCAAATATTAGAGGAAAAAGCAATATGACTGATTTGCTCTAGGTGAAATGTGTTCCAAAAGTTTGTATTGGTGCTCTTGGGAAAGGAATCCATACTGAAAAAAAACAAATATGAACAGCACGAGGAAGTACGTAAAAGGCTTATATTTAGACGGCCAAGCAATCATCCGGGCTTAAAGCAGTACTAAGTAACTTGTTAACCTTAATAAATCCTTCCATAAATCCGTTCATGTCTTGCATTTATTTTTTTGTTCAGTGTAAAGTTCACGATCAAAAAAAGGCCTTATTGTTATGTACATCTCAAACGTCTGCTTTTAATGTACGTAAGGACAAAACCAATTTAAAGACTCACAGGACCTTTAACAACACACAAATTGTTCAATAATTTCTAAGGATTAAAAATGGTCAGTGTAATCTAATATACATATCCGCTCTGACCCATTCCTTGGCTGACGAAAGTGTCAGAAAACAAGAATGTCAATGACATAAAAATGCTGCCGTACTGCCTTGTAGCTTCCTGAGTGGATCCTGTGGTGAAGAAATATGGAGCTGTCATAGCTGCGCTCATCATCACAGGAGGACGAGCTGACCTCACCCTCTCGGCAAAGACCAACTGCTACTATCACCTTTTAAATTTCAAGTCTTTGATCACAAACTGTGCAGGAGAAGGCATTGTTGTCAAAGTAAAACACTGTACAAAAGCCATTTACCAAAAAGTTACAATGTGCATAAAAACTTAAACTCCCACAAAAGCAAAACAGTTAGAGCGGGTTTGTCATGCAGGCTATGACAGGGCTTTAAAATTCCAAGATTTAACACTGTTGTACAGTGCCGACACATAAAAACCTGCCAAGAAGGTACTGGAACAACAGCTGAGAAATATTTAGTTAAAAAAACTGAAAGTTAAAATAAAGATTAGCAGAAGAATGCCAGGTCGTACAGGAACAGCTCATTTTCTAATCAGATTAATGGCTTTATCAGTGTATTGAATTTGAAAATGCAGGTAAGTGCTCGTACTTCCCAGAGCAGCCGCTGCAGATTCATTCACAGAGAGCAAAAAGTCAGAGCGCAGTGTGTGCATATATCTCTGTGATTTATACAGCAAGAGGGAAGAGTGAATGAATAATTAGTCAAACAAAGTCCTGAATGAGGATGTTTAGAGGCAGGTGGAAGAGGTGGAGTAAAATAAATAAAACATTGGCATCATGCTAGTTTTATTCCCCTTACAAAATTGCAGGAAATGAAAATCCATAAACTTGTCATTTTTGGAACTCAACTGATGTAATTCAATACTGATTTAGTCAAAGTAGATCTGCTTTACATCCTTTTTGTCCGATGAGTGATTCCGTTCAGTATCACAGCAGTTCAGTGCCGTATACAGGCACCAGTTTTATCCAAATTGATCTGGAATAATAGATCAGGGAAGAACAAAACCAAACTACCTACTACACACTTTATTCATTAAGTTATAATTATTGTTACCTATGCCCAAATCATATTTTCAGAAGATCTATCTTTCATGTTATTTGAATGATAGCCTATTTAAATGGTATTTAAATGAAGCATAAATTCAACCTGGGAGACTAATTCTAGCATCACCTACCTCTAGCCAATGACCACGTCACACCTTCACCTCAGCCTATCAGTGCAGAGCCTCACCTTCGTAGCAGCCAATCATCACCCTTGGTTCTGCTTTTAAGCCTCCAGCATTCACGGCTGTGACCCACCTCCACCCCGTCTCCGCTTCTTCCGTCTACATTTCTCGGTGCAAGACATCTCTAACCTGCCCTTCCATGCTAACTTTAATTCATATACTGATGTCTACTGCCGGGTCTGCCAAAATACACATATCAATAAACCTTTCTAATCGCTGCTTTTGTCTGCTGGAGTCTATCCAGATTGAAATGTTTATACTGTACATGTTATGTAATCCCTTAACCCCCGCCTTAACCAGATGCTTTTTCTCCAGTTCAGCCTTACACAGACCTAAAAGGTCACAGCCAATAGGCCAGAGTAACGCCTCATTTTGAAAGCTAACCCTAACTTACAAAACTGATCTAAACAGATCTTTTTCCTCACGCTGTTGTCACTTCTTTTTTTTTCAAATTTTCATCACTTTTTGTCACTTTTCTGTTGCTGTTTGGTGGCTATTTATTTTCGTCACACATTTTTTTTTGCTATGTTGATGCTTTGTTCAAGAGGTTAGGTACCACTCACATTTCAACCAACTGTCCAAACAAAAGCTGCAGTTACATTAGCTTTACTGGACGAAATACCTGTTATTTATGTTGTGATTTATGTTGTGATTTACCGCTAGCATTCATACTCAGTTATTTTCTCGGCGTGAGACCCCGCACAGGATGAGAGTAGTACATGTGTCCAAACAGCAGCAGGTTGAGGAGGTGCATGTGCGGGTTAGTGATAACAGTAATGAATAGCCCCGCTGAGTGTCTAATGAAGCTTTAGTGACAGAGTGCGCCTCGGCTGGGCTTCTGCAACCTTTGCCATTTGTCAGAGCGGTGAGCAGAGCCCTACAGAAGATGAAGAGATTCAAATATACATACAGCGGGCACATCTAGTGTCAGCTCGGCACTAGCATGAAAAACCTGCGTCTCATTTATTATCTCCATTTGGCGCTGAATATGTAAAGCACCCACACGTCTTTGTGCAGTGGAGCTGTTGTTTTTTTCTCTCCATCTCCTTCATGAAGAATGAAGCATTAGAGAGAGGCGAGGGGAAGCAGGTAGAACATTAATAACTGCATACCTGTACAGTCATAGCCACTGCACTGTTGAAAGATGGATGTCTGTGGCCAACAAAGTCAATTCCGCGTTAATCAACTACACTCACTGAGAAAAAGATGAACTTGTGAAATGCATTTCAGTTTTCTCCCCAAACAAAAGACTATTTGTAAAAAACTAAATGTAAATTGACTTGAATGAGCAGCATGCCACACAAAGGTACTAAATCTTTAACCATTAGATCAAGAACATTACTGCTTTGCTTTCACCACTCCTTTACAGAGTGGGATTGCAATCGGCTACAACACAATGAAGAGTTGCCAGTAGCACTAAATAAAAGACATACAAAAATCTCTTTCTTCTCTCTGAAAACAACAGAAACAAGAATGGATTTAATTATATTTTAAAGCATTCCTTTGTGTTTGATCAAAGGAGATTGAGAGAGAGAGAGCAATAAACACCAAACATTCAAACGGTGGACGCTCCCATTATTTATCTTTATGGCAAAGTATTTCTAAACACTGTTGGATTCTATAGTGCTCACGTCAGGTAAGAACACAATGGAGTGCTGGTAAATCCCAGCTGTGGTCACATCTGACCAGAGCAGAGGTGTAAGGAGGTCTCCATACTGTGCAATGGAGCCCCAGGTGCGGTATTATAGTGTGGAGCTTTAATGGCCTGAGGGCAGTAGCATTATTGAATTAACTACTTCATTATCCGCATATTAACAATGAAGTGAGGTCGCCCTACAATTGAAATAACATGTGCATGTTGTGCTGTTACTACCATTACAATAATACAAAGTATATCTATATTCTCTAAGTGTAAAATGACATATTTGATGGAAAGTGTACCAAGAAAAATCAGAACAGTGAGATATACAGGCTGTATATACAGTGTAGCCATGGCGACGTGAAAACAGGAAGTGACCTCCCTCTCTCCTGGTGCAGCTGAATTGTTGGCCTTTTTCAGTGAATTGTTTGCCTTTTTCAGCGAACCACGTTGTTTTTCTGGATACTTTTGTACGTCTTTACCGTGTTTTTGTGGAGGTTTGGTGGATTTGTTTACTTTGAGAGTCCAAAATGGTCCTGAAGAAAGCAGCTTTTTGAAGGTAAACAAACTGCTAGCTTATCAGCTAAACCCATTTGAGATCTACAAACATCTTCTTCTGAGACACTGAACAGTGAAGAGGCACCAAGAGCCCCCACACCTGCAGCACGGAGGAGGCGTCACAAGAGGAGCTACAGGAAACAACAAAAGGGACCAACGAGGAGATGGTGATAGACTGTGGAGGGAGCTGTGCAGGAGGAAGAGGAAGGACGTGGTGGAGCTGACCAGTGCAGGACACCACTCTCTGAGACGGGGACAAGCCCAGGAAGCGGTGCACCGTTTCAGATGATCAGAGGAGACAGAGGGCAGCTACAGTTTCTCCATCCTCCAAGGTCATGCGGGTGGAGTGGCTGAAGGACAACGAGATCATCGACCCGGCCGAGGACAGGAACTTCTACATCACCGTGGACACAACCTGATCATCAAGCAGGCGCGTCTGTCCGACACAGCCAACTACACCTGTGTGGCCAAGAACATCGTGGCCAAGCGCAAGAGCTCCACCGCCGTGGTCATCGTCTCCGGATTTCCCATCAACCAGTGCTCCTCCTGTGACCAAAGCAGTGAAGATGGCGGCCGCAACACAACGATCTTTCACCAAAGAAAAAAAAAAGAGTGGTGCGCACTGAATGGGTGCTGCTGCCGGATGCTCTCTCATCGAATGCAATTTCTCCATCTGTGAGATCAATAAAGTACCATCTTATCTTATCTTAAGCATTCAACCCACTATTTAAAAAAGTCATATTTAAGCACTTGAGGGTATTGGTTATTTCTAATACTATGAAGTTTTAGAAATTGTGTGAGTTGAACTTTCCAAAGAGGTGGACAGGTTTACATGCTCTAAATAGTACTTTGCACAATAACCACTTTTCTTTAGTTTTGACCATTACTTTAAATGAAATGTCAACCAATATTCTAAAATAAGTATCCAAAACACCCACCTGCGAGTGCTACACGTCTAAAAGTTTGATTTTTCCTTAAAATATAATTGAGGTTTAGTTTTCCACTGGGAGATAAGGCAACATGTAGCCTCCGAGCAGCCCTGTGGGTATCCTCACTAGGTCAGCGACTGTCAGTGAGGATGAATCTGGAGACTGGCACCACATGAGAGGATTTCCACTCAGTGAGCTGGGTCATACAAGTACATGATCTCTATCTTTACTCCATTTAAGAAGACCTTTTAAAAGTTCTGCTTCTGTGTCATATTCTTTACAGACACTAAAATGCACGCAATTTAAAAGTAATGACATCATTTTATTATGATGAACTGAAATGCAGAGAGGCTTTGAAAGGTATAGCTAGTAATTGTAAAGATGATCGTAACTAGTAGCCTGCATTAAAAACACCAGACTACCGATATAAATGTCTGTGTTGACTGGATAATTTTTGAAATACAACCATTTTGCATTTAGAAGAACTTATATTTGAGCAGCATCAGCTTCCTGGTTGTAAGCTATGCAGCGGCGGAGTGATCTGCTAGGTTACCGGATCTTCAGTAGTTCGTTTACCTGCGGCCGGCATTTCTACACGTGGAATTCAGAAAGGAGCTTTCTACAAATCAGATGTGGCAACGTTTGAAAGACTATGATTTTGAAGAGGTTTATAATGCAGGCTACTAGTTACCATTGACATGCACTAGCCTAGCACCACTAAACTCTTCAAATATGAGGACTGCATATTAAAAAATAAATATATATCCAGAAATAAAGGAACTATACAGAGTTTAAAAATGTTAAAATTGAGTATTTTCCTCCCCTACATGTTCCAGCAATGCCCTAATGTGTAGAATCGTTTAAAAGCCAGACCTGTTCACCATAACTGCCTCTAAAATCCTGCACTGTCACTCAAAAAGGTGTTAATTCAGGTCCGAAATGCTGTCATGCACAAGCTTAATATAGAAGCTGCAGTTACGCGTAAGACCTGAGGTGGCAGTAGTGAGTATAAAAATGACCAACTTGCATCTAGTCCCTTTTAGATAAAATGCAAATCATATAATAAATTTCTAGGCAAAAATGAATAATAATAACCGCAGACGTCTGAAAGCTAAACCTTAAATTACAACAAAAATAATTTCCTTAATGCTTCTTGAAAATTCCATAAAAAAGTGGCCATTATCCTTGTTTTGTGGACAGACCAAACTATTGTCAGTGGTGCTAATAATAAATGACCTCATTCATGAAATAAGCAGGTGGTGAAAGAGTCAAGTCTGATGCATAAATCATAGTTCCCCGCTGTGACAGTCAAGTGTTAACCTTTGACCTTCAATCAATATTATTCAGGTCATGAACGTGTTGTTTACAGTTCACACATGTTGTCTATCATGTAAACCTGCAGCCACTGGACTTAGACATCAATACTGCATCATGGACTTGACCTGTGCGAGCTCCTCACCGCCTCCTGGAGAAAGCACATCAGTCAAATGAGCAGTGGTTTGGGTTTTTGCACTGAATGAACCTGTCTGGTGCAGCCGGTTGTCTAGTTATGCTAATGCCACAGACACTGAAAACTGTTCCTCTTCCAGCGCTGTGGATTTCAGTCCCGACTCTGACAATTTGCTGGATGACCCTCCTCACTCTTCACCCCATGTCACTCTGTGCTGTTCTATCCAATAAAGCCGACAGGCAAAAATCCTTCAAAAAGAAATTAATAGCATAACCTGCCTGTGCCATTCATCAACAACTGACAGCTCTTCAATCTCTTCTCAACTGGACTTTACAGTATGCACACACCGGCCACTGTTTCAAATTTACCTTGACCTAAATAGGTTGAAAGGACTAAGAAGTACGTATTTCTGTTCTTGTGTAACCAGGAGTCAATAGAAACCAACAGTGCACGGCAAAAGCAGCTTGATGTTCTGTGAATGAAAGCTTTGCCAGTCATCAGCAAACCCACGGATTCACAAGCTTTGCACCAAAACCGTTACAGATTGGCTGCCTCGCCTCCATCAGTCTACGCCAGGGCGGCTGCGGCTTAACACCACCGAGTACGGTGTGAAGGAATAATGCACAGAATTGTAAAGCGATTTTGAGCATCTGGAAAAGTGCTATGTAAGGCTTACTTACATTATTTCAGCTGTTTTCCAAGCTGGTGATTTAATAACATACAGTCTGTTCATGACAACAAAACAACCCAATTACAGTCCACAGACACACCTCAAAATGTTTTGTGCCTTTCACTCCAACAAATGTGGCCAAGCTGCACTTCTTACAGAGGTTTTACTTGTAAAAAAAATAGGTAAGAACATCAAATAGAGTGTGCCATTTGCGGTTTGACTCTTTGAACTTCTAAAATGTGTGACTTTATGAATGTGTTATGAGATCTATGAACTCCTTTCTGGTGGTTGTTTTGTAGTTACTCCTATTTTGTTTTCTTTTGTGTGCTCAGAAAGTCAATTTGTAAAAGAATTTTCTGTATCACTTTTCTATTTTTCTTCCACAAACTAAATGATGATAAAGAATACAACTGTATACAACTTGGCTCGACTTGGACTACATGAGTTTAATAGGATACCTGGCCTGTAATGTGTTCTTCAAGTGAGCAGGTGGAGCAGGAGGGACTCGCTGGGCCCCCTGACCCCTGTGGTTCGTGCTGCTTTATGCATTGTGCATGCACCTGTCACATTTACCAAGTCGACCAATCAGTTCTCACACAGGAGGCCACACGGGGGCTTAATTATACTGTGCCTCTAGGCTGAGAAACTACTGCTATGGTGTTTGGAACGGCCTCATGCCCGAAGGCTTCCTGCGCCTCAAGTTAAAGGCAGTTTGATTAGATTCTCATAATGACACTTAACAATACTCTGAAAGCACAAATTAGGAGAAACAGATATAATAGACCGCCAGTAGCATTCATTACAGCTATTCAGTGAGCAATTGGCTTTTTCCGTGAAATAATCACAAACATTTAACCAAGCTTTCAATCACCATGTAGTGCTGGTGTTGTGTTTCACTCAGGGCAACAGAGAAGACGACTCGCGACAGACTTCAGTGGAAATCCTTATGCAAATGATAATAACGAATCAGATATATCGAGCCTTTTTTTGAAAAGATCAATCAATCAATCAAAACTTTATTTATAAAGCGCTTTTCATACAAAGTTGTAACACAAAGTGCTTTACAGATTAAAAGCAGTTCCCGCCCACCCAACCACCCACTCTTCCAGACAGACAACAACACTGCTCAGCCCACCCCCATCCCCATAGCCACACACACACACACACACACACACACACACACACACATACACACACACACACACACACACACACACACACACACACACACACAGGAAATGCCATCAGAGGAGCCGTCTGCACCGGGAGCGGTACATCACCACACCTCCATCCGGACACCCAGAGGACAGTGCCCACACAGCCACAGCCAACCACCGCTCCCGGGCAGAGGGCTCCCTCAGAGGAAACACTGGAAATTTTAAAAATGCAAAAATGCGATATGCAAATAACAACAGTAGAATAATAAAAAACATATATATAAAACTAAATAAAAACTAGTATAATAAGATCATTATAAACATAAATAATAATAAAAATAACTGAATAGATAAGTAAATCGATATCGGCTAAAAGCTAAACTAAAAAGGTGGGTCTTGAGCCTGCTCTTAAAGACATGAACGTTCTCTGCAGCCCTGAGCTCCTCCGGTAGGTGGTTCCAGAGGCGAGGGCCGTAATGTTGGAAAGACGCCTCACCATGAGTCTTTTTGTTGACTTTAGGAATAACTAGGAGACCCCTGCCGGAGGAGCGAAGGAGCCGTGAAGGTTCATAAGGTAAAAGCAGTTCTGAAAGATAAGAAGGACCAAGACCATTAAGACATTTAAAAAACATTAAAAGAACTTTAAAATCGATCCTGAAACACACGGGGAGCCAATGCAGCGATTCTAAAACCAGTGTAGTGTGATAAATATCTAATTCTTATTCACAAGCAACATATCTTGTGTGGACTTGATATTAGAAGGAAAGCAACTCCAGAAAGGATGCAAACCTCTCTCAACCCTAAAGTGAACTCAAGGTTTAATGGTTTAAAAGTATTATGACGGTAATTTATGCTAATGCCATACATTTGAAAGTGAATTGCTCTGAGTGAGTCATGGTTTGTGTGTTTTCGAAAACGTATGGGAGCTATAAGTGGCTGAAACCGTGGCAAATGAGCAGTATGTGAAAGGAGCAGTGGACGTTCAGGTCTGCGCAAGTAAAGCAGCAGTAACTATGTGTCCTTGGAGACAGGCAGAGAGTGTTATTCATGTAGGCTGCATCTCAAACCCCCCAGTGAGAGCCTGGCACTTCCACGAGAGATTAATGGACTCCTTTACTTTCAACAAAGTCACCGAAGACCACAGTGATTGGCAGAGGGGCGCAAGGTCAAACAGTGCGTTTAAATGGCACAGGTGAAGTCAAGCGGACTGCTACAACTTTGACAGTGATAAAGACGAGTGTAGCTTTGCCTCAGGAATTATATAATTGTCCACTCAGCAGATGTGGCGTCTAGATGTCCCTGCACAAAATGCTGTTTGAGTGGAGCCCCTTTCACCAACATTTTTTCTTAAATTCTCTTGGCTTTGGTTTCAAGAAAAAAAAAATCCGAAGCAATGTAGATAGAAAGTTTGTGGGGGCATGTTTATACCATCTGCTTAAAGAACTGTAAACAAATATGACAAAATTAAGTCAGTGAGTTGTTTTAATATTTTTTGAAATATATGATTAATACTGGAATGAACAGTACTCAACAAACACAGTATGTTAAAGCAGAACTAAGTAACTCATGCTCCTAGAGGCCATACAACACTGCAGGTGTCATAGCATGTTACGTTTATTTACTCATTAATTGTCCGTGAGAGTAAATACTACGCTGACAGAAAAGACAAAGGGAGAGAGGGATATTGTACATCCAATTACACAATGGAGCTCATTTTTTTCTCTCAAACTTGGCTGTAAATACTGTTTAAGTGGTGCTAGCCCGCAGTTAGCTTTGCATGTTAGCCTGTTAGCTTCTTCTTCGTGATTCCATTAGTGTGTATTGCGCCTCTGACCCGGTGCCGTGAAAGCTGCAAGTGTAGTTTTCTGGCCAGAGACACCAGGGGGAGATGAAAAGACCCCCCAATCATCCCATTAACACTTGTATTACCCCCAGCAGGACTACGGAAAGGATTTATTAAGGTAAACAAGTTACTTACTTTAAATATCCGACAACAGGGCAAATCGTTTTTTACTTTAGGTTGAAATAACATTTTTATTTGGGTCGCTGCTTGTCGTGATGCATTGAAGATAAGTCCAGACACCATTTGGTTGGGTCTAGTTAAGTGACCAATCACATGTCTACCTTTGTGAAAAATAGATTACTCCGCGTATACGCCAAGTCACTGTCATCACAGGACATGACAGAAAGCATCAGGGTGAAGCATTGTGCTGGGGAATCATTTGTCAAGTATCGAAAGTTATTATCTTGAGATATGTCGACCTTTACTATTGAACCCGGTGCCCTTGTTTCAGTCTGACAGTGAAAGGGACTCCACACTTGGATATCAGCCCTGAAATGTTGTCATTATGTTGAGTTTGGCTTTATAGCCCAGGTGTGTGCACATATATCTGGGCCATGATGAGGGGAGCCGTGCCAGTGCGAGGCAGTTTACTGGATTTATGCTGCAGCTCAGTGGCAGGTGTGGACCAACAAGGCTGATCAAAGGACAAGCAAGCTGCTGTGGGGTTTAATGTTTGTCGACACTGGGCCAATTCCTCCATGTTCATAGTTTGCGACCCAACCAGAGCAGGGATTAAATGTGAATGTATCCTCACATTTGTATTTCTGACGCTGTGATGAGAAGCTTCAGCCGATCACGAGCTTCCATTTTGGAATTAAAGGGGCAGTATGGCCACTCACAACCATTTCTGCTTATTGACAAAGATGGCGTTTTTGCATTTATGCTCAGTGCAAAATGTTATGTTGCCGTCCTTGTAAACAAAGATAATTGTACTAGATGTTTGAAGACATTACTTTGCCGAAGAGCAGCCTATTTGTACCATTTCAATCTGAAAGTAAGCTAAGTCTAATGTTTTGAGACACAAAGGTGGATGCTTGTTTTTATCTATATCTATTCCCTGTTGATTAAAGCGCACATTACTGAACAATGGCCGTATAATTACAGGGCTATCACTACAAAGTAACACAGCAACTAAAGAACCTTTTTGGGGAAACTTATAGTGACTAACAGAGCACATCTGATGGAGTTGTGTTTTGTTTCAGCAGTGCATAATCCTGTGTATTTTATCAAACTCTTTCTGCAGAGCTCAAGATGGCAGGCTCTATTTTTTACATAACGTGGCAAACCCCCTTCTGTTTTCTACAAGCTATAAACCTGACCAATGCAGAGGAACTGCTTTCGCTATGGTGTATGTCTTGGTAAAAAGCAATTTCACTGTTAGAAAATCTAAGAAGTTCTCCAGGAGTATTTAAAGCTGTATGGTCTCATGTACAGTAGGAGTTGTTTTACAGTGCTGAACTAAACAGAGTGAAACCTGGGTTGCAAGACTATTTTGTCATTTAAAGTTTGATGAACACTCAGTGATGAAAGACAAGCAAGAATCCAGGAGATATTTTAAGTCCAGTTGATGGAAGGCCTTAAAAATCGATGTGAGGGGGTTAAATTTCCCCTGGGTGACTGCCGAGAGGAGGGCTGCTTATCACGTTACTAACCAGCACAAGCACACTGGAGTAGAGCTGAATCACCATGAAAATCTGGGTTCCTCCTGGTCTGAAAAGCGTACTTTATGGGAAGAGTGCATCCGGTTCATTAAAACCTAAAGTCCAAGCAATTTGAGGAGCACAAAAACAGCTGATTCAGTGCAGATAAATTGGCTCGAATGGAAAACTGGATGGCAGAGATAGTGCTCCGGCCCTCGCAGTGAAAAAAAAATTGTTTACACCATGAGCCAGCCAACACGAAATCTTTTTTTTGTCTGTTTGTTTAGCTGTTGTTTATGTGCCCGGCTGCAAGTGATGTCCAAACACTCGAAGACGCACACAGATTTATTCTAAACCTCGCTCTGATCATTTCAGAGCTCAGATTGCATCCACCATAAGTCTTGCGAGTAGCTTAGTTTTGAGTTGCAAAAGCAGATGTTTCCAAAAGTTAGGAAGTTCAAATAAAGCAGGATATCGGGCCTTAATGTTCATTCTAATCAGTGTTCTCCAGAGTTCCTGCTGACCACAGCCTCTGTCCTACCATCGCTCTCTCTTTGTCCGCCTGATTGCCTCCCCGTCTCCCTCTCTAACCCCTATCCCCCCCGTGTCCAGTCTGTACGGGATAAATGAAAGCCCATCAAGAAGTTATCAAGATAAACATAAAAGTAGTCCGAGGCTGACAAGAAAATAAGAGTCATCCATCAAAGGCCTTGGCTACTTACAGCACATGTCAGAGGCACCCCTGGGTGCTCCACACGCCACGTGACGCCCCTTAATTCAGGACGCTCAAGCGCATCATCACATCGGACAGCTGGACAGTGAGCCGCAGAAAAACTGGCCCCGTTTGCTTTGAAGTCCGACATCTTTTGGAGGAAATCTTCATCCCGCCATCAGAATCATTTGTCTTTTTCAAAACACTTAAAAAAAAAAAAAAACAGCATCCTTTAATATCACAGATGTCGAGAAGATGCATATTTTCCCGTGCGCCACTTTGTCACTGATAAGCCGATGTTTATACAGTTTTGTCCTATACAGTAGACTTCTCCCCTGACAAATGTCACACCGGTGATTTTTAGAAGCAGATTTCTTTTTTTCTTTCGCAATAAATCATCTTCTCCACTGCAAATGCCAGCAGCCCCCCCGTCACATGCTTTAAACAACTGCGGAATATAATTATGCAACTTCTGACAAATCAATCGAAAGGCCCAAACACAAATCAATCAGAAAGGTAATGACGCAGGGTGGTGTTTTATCTGGCAACAAGGGAATAAAGTCAAATATAAAGAGGTTATTAGAGGGGGTGACTTTCCCCCCAGCATGTCAAAGACGCACTTATGAATGACTTCCTTGGCGTCAATACTTCATTATGAGGAAGTGATAATGCCGCGACCGGAGACAAGATCAGTGTGTGCTCTACTTAGCCCTGGCAATGAACTCCAGTTGATTAAAAAGCGCCAAAGACTCAAGTGGGAGTAGTAAGCACCCGGGATCTAGTGTTATAGTGATCTTTAAAGATGAAAATAGCTTATCTGAATACAAATTACCTGAGATTTAAGTACTTTGACGATGAGAGCGAGAAGAAGCTTCTGGAGGTAGAAGCGAACCTTAAAATCCTCAACTCAGTCAACCTGGCCAGTTGATGATGTTTGGAAATCTCTACAATGGAGGTGGTGCTTGGTGTGGAAAGCTTCCTTGCATTTTGTAATAACTGTTCAAAACACTATCAAGCAGTTAGTAATGTTAGGGTTGTGTTTGTGTTTCTGTGCACCAGTGCTGGTGGGGGACGGGGGCGTGGCTTGGACCTACAGCAACGAGGCGCACGTGGTCATGATCATGGTGAGCCCGTATACAAAAGCTCGGCTCAGTCCTCTCAACACTACTAGAAAATTCCGTCACGTTTGGGTCATCCTCTGTGCGTGCAAGAGTTTGGAGCTATAGAAATATGCTGGGAGAGGCAAAATGCTAACAACGTCTATTTGCGTGACTGAGCACACGCACAAAGACCAGGCAGGTACGCATCAACTTGTCTATGCTTTCCCTATGGAAAAACGGTGGCCTGTTCCTTTGACTTTAATTTCTAACACATTTATATAGTTTACTAAACAACATGTATAAGTGTGGTGGTGCGCACTTCCGCTGGTTAACCAATCAGATCCGACTCTATACTAGGGGCGCATCTCCTTTTTTTTTTTTTTTAGCCTGTAAATGGTGTAGCAATTACGTAAAAGGCCTTGTTTTTCTTCTCAAGATCACTCCCGAGTTGGATCCAGATACTTCCGCATTGAACAGTCGATTTGTCCCTTTGTCAGAAATTTCTTGCATTTTATTTTATTCATCGTTTCAGTGGATACGGATATGAATGAGTGTGAATGTGGTTGTGTGTGAGTTGAAAATGTTTTAAAAATAGATTTGTATGTTGACCTTGAGCACATTTCCTATAAAACCAAAATAAATTCAACTTTATATAATAACTTTTGCTTTGTCTGTCCACTTTGAAGCTCCTATCGCACCTGTGACCTTTTTAAGGGTGGGAGAAACACATATTTGTGGTTCCTTGGGTCCAGAATCCAAGGTGGCGTTGTTGGAAATTATTAAAGTAAACATTTGTATTACTTTTTTTCTAGGCCAAGACTTTACTTAACAAGCAGATAAAACGGATAAATCAGTTCGCTTCATGGAGCTTTATGTATGTATTTATGCTGACTAATTGCACCAACAGCCAACAATAAATGACTTCAACAAGCCTCCTTAAGACGATAATAAACAGCCGACAGTTTGCCACAATGTTCAGCCGGGCTATTACAAACTTCACCAGACCATGGCAACAACCGCTGCCAGAATAAGAAAAGAAAGTCTAATCTAAACGAAGCAATTTATTCACCATACGGAATATCTAATTAACTTGTCATAATACAGAGATAATGCTTTAAATGTTTGGTCAAAGAAAATGATGAAAAGGAAATCGTCTGATCGAGCTTGGGAATAGTAAGGATTGCAGGACTTGGACTACTGTAAATCATCGGGCCACTCTGTGAGGTTACGTCGGGGACAAGGCTACAGTATAAGGCGAGAATAACAACAGGAACTATACACAGTGTGCCTCCAAAGCAGATAAGTGCAGCTCCTGAGAACAACTGGCTGCAGGAGAAGTGCCCGCAGTGAGAGGAGGGCCGCAACTTTTAAAAGGCATTACAACTTTTAATGAGTAAAAATGTGTCATATTCAACATGGTCCCCAAAGTTTATCCACAGCATAACATTTACTTGTAAATGTTCCGAGTTCCTCCTGACTCCGGAACAAGTGTGAAACGCTACACGAGGGGCAACGCAGTGTTGTTTTTTTTTACAATCAGGATGGTCAAGGTTACAAATTGCAGAAGACAGGTTGGTATAATGAGCCCAAATGAGAGGAAATGGATAAAAAGCAGATTTTGAACATTGTGAATTTCCTGGCAAAGGAATAAAGACGTTTTCATCTCTGGCAACAAAAGCTACTTGGCTGAGACACTGCCTGCTCTTCTTTCTGACCCTTACATCCTCCTTCACGCATAACTGATTATGAGCTACAATATTGACTTGGCAAAGCACTGTTAGACACTACCTGCAGGTAATCCTTAAAAGCACCAAAACTGGATTATGTGCATAGATAAGGTGCATATAGACAAGGTTTTTATGACTTTGTTTTGCTTGTGTCCTTCGTAATATGACTTATTCCCCATCAGATACTTTACTTTGATGCTCACGTCAAATGTTTATCCAATTTATTAAAGGTAAGTGTTTTGTCATGACTGCTTTATTACATTGAGGTAAATGTGTCTGTTTTGCTTTGGATTTTTCAGAGCTGTCTCAATACTGACCATGCACTATCTAATCTAGGTAAATGATGGAAGAAATCTGTTTAAAGTAGTTGTTGCAAGTTGTTGGTCTATACTTGTACTTGTTCACAAATAAAGGTTATCAAGTTCAATCTAATCTGCAAGTCTTTATCTGTAGGTTGTATTTTCTACCTTAAGCAGTCTTTTAATATTCATACATAATGCAGTAAAAGGGTGGTTCATAATGATGAGTCAGTGTCTATGAGACTGAATATGATTAAGTTTATTGATTCACTTTAAGTCTGTGTAAATTATTATTATTTTTTTTCATCTACATAACATAAATGCTTTAGAAAAATGTATTATTTCAACTGGACTGCGAGGTTTGATTCAATGTTGTAGCTATTATGACGTTTCAACGTTCATCCAACTGTCATCAGTTTTCTTTGAGACTGGGCACTCTATTAAGGTGCGTACACACTAAACGCTTTTCGGGCGTCAAAAACGCGGCTAAAACCCGTAGTTAGACGCTTGTGCTTACCTAAAGTCAGAAGCTTGTCACACTCTGGCCGCACGTCAGCGTGTGTTCGTAGCTACAACAGTCACTCATCATTAGCCTCGAGGCCCAAACACATTCCCAGCGCAGATTCAGCCACTGAAATTGTTTTCTTGTCGCCGCCCAGAGCTGCTATAGCTCCGGTTGACAATGAAGGTAAACCTCCGTGACCTGTTTTCATTTTTTTTTTTTTTTTCTCGGCCGGCATATAATCTGCCCCGGTGGCTCAGCTACAACGTACGTCACTGTTAGGGAAAGCTCCTGATTGGTCGACGCTCTCAAATTTCTCCAAAAAGTTCAACATTTCCCAACTCTAGCGTGGGCTGCGCTGGACGCCCTGGAGGCGCGACAAAAGCTTACCACGCGCGGAAAGCTTCAAAACGCGGGATATTTTGACGCTCCCTGAGGCGCGTCCTCCATGTATTTTCAATGTAAACCCGACGCTTTGCCGCGTTTGGTGTGAACGCACCTTTAGGCCACACCTGTGTCAGTCTGTGTTGCCAGATAAGTTAGTAGGCTATTCCTCACTTTGAGGCAATCCCTTTTACTTTAAGGGAGAAAAGTTGCTAGCTCTCAAACTTTGGTATTGTATTTAGCACAGCACTGTAAGTCTATGTCTCAGATGAAACTGTGTCTCGGTCCAGAACTGCCCTGGAAAAACATTCTGACCCAAATTTGGGACCCGAAAGTGGGTTTCCAGCCGGTCTTAAAGGAATAGGCCACCGTTTTTATATACTAAGATATGTTCTTACCTCACTTTAGTCGAGTTAATATATCCCCGTCTGGTCATTGTCCGCGCGCTCTGTCACGCAAACGGAGCACATACGCAGCCTCTCCCATATGTGACATAGCTCCGAAAAAGCTCACGATAGAAGCTACCAAGCTCTTCCACGTGTTCCCTATTTAAATAAAGTTACGTGAAGTGTTTTCATGCGAAGTATATTTACACAGAAATGTAACGTGTCGATTTTATAAGCAAATAAAAAGGGGGACTATATTGTGAGGCGTAATGATACGAGGAGTAAAACGTCCGCGCAGTAACTCCTAAAGGTTATTGACGGAAGTGAGCGGGGGAAGTCTTTAGGAGTTACTACGCGGACGCTGTGCTCCTCGTATCATTACGCCTCACAATATAGTCCCCCTTTTTATTTGCTTATAAAATCGACACGTTACATTTCTGTGTAAATATACTTCGCATGAAAACACTTCACGTAACTTTATTTAAATAGGGAACACGTGGAAGAGCTTGGTAGCTTCTATCGTGAGCTTTTTCGGAGCTATGTCACATATGGGAGAGGCTGCGTATGTGCTCCGTTTGCGTGACAGAGCGCGCGGACAATGACCAGACGGGGATATATTAACTCGACTAAAGTGAGGTAAGAACATATCTTAGTATATAAAAACGGTGGCCTATTCCTTTAAGTCTATAACAAAAATTGTCGATACTTTGTTTTGATGGTTTTATAAAATCTTATTCTCAATGTCTAAATCCGTATTGCATTTATTAAGGTTATGTTTTTCAATTGTCATTGTAATACAACGGAATTTGTCCTGTGCATTTGACTCATCCCTCAACGCCGCTGGGACGACCCGTAAGCAGCAGTGGGCAGCGGCAGTACCGCACCCGGAGACTCATTTCCAGATGTGGAGCCAGGCTGATGGTCAGAATCACCTGGCTGGAGGATTCACCTATTACACATATTTTTAGTGTTTAAAAAGCCAACCTTTAACAATGTCAAATAGTAGAATATAGTATATTTAAATTAATATATATTTCTCCCGGCTTGTCTAAACTCGATCCAAACTCAAGGGCGCTGTACGCTGGTACTGATATATAATATGTGTATATTCCTCTTCTCTCCCAATAATAGTTTTCTCATTTGGACTGAAGACATGAGGACAGGACACATTTGAATTGTTTTTATGCCTTTTCCCAAACTTTAATGTTTGGGTTATTTCTGTAATTAGAGCTTTAGTGCCTTAAAGAAAATACACTGATCTGAAAGACACAGATGTTTGAGCCCTTTTAGAGCTAACATGCTAAAGGTGTTTGTTAGCTAGCTTACATTGTTCGTAAAGTGGACACTCGGGGCTATTTGTCACAAAAACTGAGGGGTTTTTATGATCACTTTAGTTATATTATTGTTTTATATGTTTGGGTAATTCTAGTGAATTTTTATATTTTATACCTCATAGAGCATTTAGCAAAAAAACATTTAACAGTTCAAATGAGTGTCATGAACTCATCTGGCATTGCATTGTGACGGTTTTAAAACATATGTTATACTTTTCACAAAAAGCTAAAAAGTTACAAAGGTTTATCAAATTTCAAGTTAACATAAAAAAATTAAAAAAAATAAAAGTTGATATCTGTGCGTATTTGACCTTGTAGTAACATAACAGCAGTATGAGTGGTTACCATGGCGCCTTTACTTTCCATTGCAGTGTTCTCCAGGAGGCTCCATGATCAATTGTTTGGAAGGTTTTCACTGCTGACGGACCCTCTCACCAGAAAACCTACAACAATTAATCCTGGAGCCTCCTGGAGGCCACCCTGATGGAATGTAAAGTAGCCATGGTAAGCACTCATACAGCCACTGGGTCACTACAAGGTCAAGGTTACCTCTTATTTTTTATCTTATTTATGTATTTTAATATTCTTATGCATGCCCCTAAAGCCTTATAGGTTAAAGTATATAGCTTATTTTTATCTAAAGTCTGTGTTTTATGTTTTTATGTTTAATGTTGCACGTCTCACCAAGAAAAATTCCTAGTTTTTTTTTTCACATAAAAAGTTGCATAATGCACTTGTTTGTTTGTTGTTTGTATACTTTATTGTCCCCGTAGGGAAATTTGTCCTCTGCATTTAACCCATCCTTCGATGCCACTGGGGCAACCCGACGGCCGTGCCGCGCCCGGGGACCCATCTCCATGATGTGGAGCCAGGCTGATGGTCAGAATCACCTGGCTGGAGGATTCACCTATTGCACATGTTTTTAGTGGTAGGGGAAACCGGAGTACCCGGAGGAAACCTACGCAGACACGGGGAGAACATGCAAACTCCACACAGAAAGGCCCCGTCCTGGTGGGAATCGAACCCGGGACCTTCTAGCTGTGAAGCGGAGGCGCTAACCGCTGCGCTACCGTGCCGCCCCTTTTAAATGTTCTAACATTGTTACACTGCTTGCATTAAACTAACTAAGGTTTTTAGAAGTCCTTTTATTCTGCTAGTCTACAAATTGTTATTACAAGCCTTTCAACAAATCAACCCTGAGATCAACTCCCACTGAAACGGGCATCACTTGTTCTGAGTGAGGGGTGCGCCGAGAGCCTCCGCTGTGCATCGCTCAGGCACCAGCTTTATGGGCTGCAGAGAGCAACCCGCCAGCTGAGCACACACCGGGGTATAGCTCAACTCAGTTTAGCCCTCCAATCCCCCAACCACAGCGCTATAATCCTAAAACCACCGGCTGGCCACTCCACTTCATTCATCACTGCCAGGGCACGGGCCTTAAGTCATTAGTTAAGACCCGTTCACACTTCCACCGCGGCCGTGCACTACAGTAGTCAAAGCTGCAGCGCTCCAGGCTACCTGACCTGCAAACAATGGCACAAGGGGACAAAAGGTAGAGTAAGTTTTAAATAAGTCTAGTCCATGAGTCCACAACTCCAAGCTGGAGATAGGAGGCTTATCGAAGACTACTTTTTCTTCTTTGTGACTGCGCATATAATTAAATATCCAACATAATTAGCTAAAAGGCAAAGTGAGAGCAAATCGCAGTCAATTAATCAGCGGCCCTCCCTATTTGTCGTTCTGCCACAAAGAGATTTTGGCTTGTAAGCTGATTCGCAGTACAGCCGCGCAAACAGAATCCCGCTTCCAAGCCGACCTATCTGTTCTGCTGTCGTGTGGAAAACAGCCAGGCATGGCAGAATGAAGATATATGGCTTATATTAGCTTTTGTGATTTGAGGCAATATATCAAATACAAGTGCGGCCATCTGAATAAAGCGGGGTCAGGGGTGGTGGCGTGTAATTACAGCAATCATTAAATTGACCATGTTTTTTTTTTTTTTAGGGGGGGGGGGGGGCACGTACAGTCTTTTCTTACTCACTCTGTTGTGTAGCTATGATTAATTATCTTGAATGGAGCGGTGGGAAGGCGCCTCTGTTCTGTAAAAAGACAGGAGAGGGGTGACCGCTTGGTGCTATGGTGAAATGGTGTCTGTCAGCTACAGCTGCAAACAACCAAAACCAGCCCAGCTGTGATGGGGGGAGAACATAAACAAGACAACAAGATTAGGATTTTGATTTCAAATTATAGATGCAGAACTAGATGGCACTCTCTCTATTTTGTCCGGTCCCCGTTTTTTACATGCGAGATATGTTCTTACCTGAGCTTAGACGAGTTGATGCGTACCTGTCTTGTCTTTGTGTGTGCGCTCAGTCATGCAAAATGTTGTTAGAATTTAGCCTCTCCCAGCGTAATCCTATGGAGCCAAACAAGGGTGAATTTAGAATTCTTTAGTGAAGATATAACTGTGTAGATGTTGAAGTGCTCCTAAAGTGTTATTACACTTTAGCCTGGCTATCGAATATCACAAGTTATATTTCGTCTGGGAAGCACCAATGCATTTTCTCGTAGGACAGGTGTGGTTTACGTTCTGTGATTGGTCCCCAAATCCATTGAAGATTTTGGCCATGGTCCCCAGGCTGCTGTGCAGTTGGAACTGATTCGAGCGCACACTTGCACCTTACAGTATAGTACCACTTTTTATCCACTTCGAAAATCGACATGTTTAATTTTGTGTAACTATACTTGGATCGTGTAACTAATCATGCAACCGTATTTAAATTGGGAAAATGTGGAAGAGCTTGGTCGCTTTTAACTCCACCCCCGTTTGGGGCCATAGGAATATGCTGGGAGAGGCTAAATGCTACCAGACAGGTACGCATCAACTCATCTAAGCTCAGGTAAGAACATATCTCAGTATGGAAAAAACGGTGGCCTGTTCCTTTAATATGTGGACTGATAAAATTGTTTCTGTCAGACTAAAAAATAATTATTGTAAACACAAATCCAGACAAAGTTACAGAACTTGTCTCATTGTTTTCTCGGTGCCTTTGTTGTGTTTGAAAATAGCCAAATATCAAAAAGCATCCTTGACACCCCCAAAGTTGAGTTTTATTATGAGAAGATATTATTTCAGAATAAGCTTATCACCTCGAGGCCTGCATCAGAATTGATTTCCTTCTATTTCCAGTTATTATGTGTTGCTAAAGTGTACATCAAAAAAGCCAAGTTCATTTTGCTGACTACTACCAACAAGAAGGTAAGAGTTGCAAAAATGCCACCAAGAATAAAAAGCAAAAATTTATAGACCACTGTGAATGGAAACGCTGAAAGATTCACAACCTATGGGATTCCACAGTTGATTTTTACAGGGGCTGGTTTTGTTTTCACATTATGCTTTTTACTCTAGTTTAATTTTCTAGTAACATAAAGGCAAAGTTAAGGCCATTATAATATTATTCCTGTCTCATTTGACCAAAGTCTTTTAACAACTATGGAGAACTATAAATTAGTTTATCTCAGATTAACTTGCTAATGATCGTATTGTAAACAACAAAGTAATGCTTTTCCATAACATCAGAGATAAAGCCCCCATGCAATGTAATTAAACAAGGCTTACCCGGGACACGCTTCCCTGGACTGTCTCTGCCCGGGTCTGCTATAGCGGTGGGTAACCTGTGGGGACGCATTAGAGGCAGACAGAGCTACTCCTGCTTCAGAGCGATGACCTTTTTATTTATTCAGCACCATAAAGTTCAGGAGACAAACTATTATTCTCTCCAAGTTTACAAGAGAAGCTGGGACATGTTGGGGAATTAAAATACACTTTTGTTTTTGTTATTACTGTTGTCTACTTGGTAAAAATAAGAACTCAAAATGATCTAGATGGATGTGTTCCAAGCAGCTAAATCACATGTTTAATCATTGGATTTGGCAAAACACCTCTTCAGCACTTACCTTGAGCTGCTGATCTATTCTTGGTAGTGTGGCCATTAGGGATAGATGCAGTCTTAAAGCGGGCTCTCAAACACCGCTGGGGCCATGACCACAATCAACAACATTACTTACAGCACACTCGCTAGTGACACCGGCATTGATGTTTGGTCCCCATCATCCAAATGGATTATGGTGGGATATTACACTGAGCAGGAAATTCCTATTCAGCTGTTTCAGAACAGATGGCCTCTCACCTCGGAGTTGTGTTGCACAATCTGAGGTGATGGAGAAGAACAAGATGAAACAGAGAGACTGCAGGGCTAAGTAGATGGGACAACATGGCATTGTCTTCTGTTTCCCCCTCATCTGTTCAAAGCTGTACGGTGAGACGTCATAGGTGGTATGTTGCTAGACTGAACAAAACAAACATGCACTTCTCAACTACACATGGTTCATTTTGCGATGGATAATGAAAGCCTTCTGCAGCTACCACTCACTTTGACCGTGACAGACACCAACCAATATGGTTGGTGATTAGGTAAAAGTATCCAAATAAGCAGATCACAAATCGATTTTTATCACCATATCATCCATCAAAGCAGAGCAGCTACATCTCCATGGCTTAAACTTGTATTGCTGTTAAAGACACATTTCTACTCAAAAGCTTTTAACACTGTCTAGCGCAGTGTTTTTCAACCTTTTTTGAGCCAAGGCACATTTTTTTCATTGAAAATATCACGAGGCACACCACCAGCAGAAAATGTTAAAAAATGTAACTCTGTAGCCTATAGTCATCAAAGTGTCTTGAATAGGATCACCTAGTAACAATGCCTCAATGCATCACTGATTCTCTTGTCTCAAAGACATTAACTACCTTAAATGGAAGAGTATTATATGGTTACTCTGCCGATCACTAGACAGCACAGACACTCGAAAACGGTAAATTTTTTGTGGATAATAATGCATTTGTTTTCAAAAAAACAACTAGGTGAAATTGGATAATTTCCCAAGGCACACCAGACAATATCTCACGGCACACTAGTGTGCCACGGCACAGTGGTTGAAAAACACTGGTCTAGCGCACATCATGGCCAAAATCTGAGCTGCTAGTGCTTTGCTGCTTGTGCTATATTTGTGCAATTGAGTTGTTTTTAAATGTGCTATATAAATAAATTTGATGTGATTGCGCTTTTCAAAGCACCACACTATAGACATCATTCATTCACACCATATTAAGTGGTGGTAAGCTACTGTTGTAGCCACAGCCGCCCATGGAACAGACGCTGCCAATCTGCGCCATCGACCCTTCCGACCACCACCACACACCCTCATTCATTCTGACCTATTGTACATGGTCTGGTTTCGAATCCCAGCTCCTGATGGTGCACACTGTTGTTGCATTCTTGGGCAAGACGCTTCACCCACCTTGCCTCCAGTGTCTGCGTACATTGGTGAGTGAATAAGAAGGCGAATGGGTGAGTGGTTCCTTGCTGTAAAGCGTTTTGGGCCTAATGAAGGTAGAAAAGAGACCATTTAGTGGTAGGGGAAACCGGCTGGCATGGGGAGAGCATGCAAGCACTAACCACTACACCACCGTGCCGCCCTATTACCGGCCCTTGTGGCAAAAGTTAGTATCTTTAAACTCCAAATAATCCATGCCTTTCATTTCCATTTGCACAGCTTAAAAATACATCAAAAGTCAATGAATGTCACCAATTGTTTCCAGATAGAAGTTTAGTCAAATCAATTAGCAATTCACCATCAAACCATGAAACAGACGATGTGTTGCAGATGGATCACCTTGATTAACAGTCTCACAACACAACTCACTGTAAAGGTCTACAGATTATTGCACTTCAGATATTGATCAAACTTCTGTCATTGCTGCACTGTGCTCTATTGATTACCTTTACTAACTTATTGTTTACACCAAGGATTTGAGAGTGAGACAGTTTCACTTCTCTGTACATGCTCCTCATATAATAGAACTGAACTCATTGACTGTGTTTCAAAACCGTCTCTCCTGATTGCAAGACAGACACTATTGCTGGCTCTGACAATAACAACAAAACATCCAAGGATATTCAAGGGTTTCACAGACAGTAGCTTCCAAACACCCAGCATTGTTTTGGACACTGATCAAAATTCAAAACGACACTAAATGAGAATCTCGAGATAATTATTTGTTTTGTAGCCTTTATCACAGCCAAAATAAATTAGAGGGAACCGTACGCCAGCAGAGCCAATGAATCTAGTCCAGGGCAATGTATCATCAGCACAGCCAACAGTCTCCTGGCTCAGAGAGAGTTCACCAGTGCCAAGATTTTCAGAATACACCCTTGCACTATTAGAAATACAAATATGCGACGTAGAGAAAGAAGAAAGCAGATGAAACGTGACAGTGAAAGGGAAGGAAACAAAAGGTGCGGATTCCTACGTTTGTGTATTCAGGAGGCTAGAAGGTGAAGAAGGTGATGGAACCAATAGGACTGGCACCGAAAAGAAACAGCTCTGTGAATAATTGAGATAGTCTAAATGCCTAAAAAGCAAGAACGAACTATCACAGCACACTCAACAGCATCAAAATATGTGACACTAGATTAATTTGTCTTTTATTTTATTTTTTTGGTGCAGCCTAAAACTTACTATAATAACCGCGTGTGTGAAACCTCAGGTCAACAATGAGTATGTCAAGAATTACACATATTTTGAGCATTTCTTTGTGTCCTTGCATTAGGTTTTTATGCTGAATATAGATAGGGTAGAAACATAGTTTTAAAAGAGAACAGGATGCTAACTCCTCCTTGTAGAGCACAACAACATTTGTGAAGCATGTAGATCTGTGTGTTGGCCTACTGCAGTAGTCGGGGGTTTCGATAACATTTAATTCACATTTTCAGCCGTTCAGTAGCTTCTGTCTCTATTCCTACTTGGTCAGGTAGTTGTAGCCTACTGTAAGCCACAATGCTACTTACACTTTCATTTTAGGCTAACCTTTATTTAACCCGGTAAAAACTTTTTGAGATTTACAACCTCTTTTACAAGAGTGACTTGGCCAAAAAGTTCAAACCAATGAGACAGCATTGACAGTCAAACCCAATCAGAGCTGAGTATGAAGAGTACAAACATAGACTAAGGCTCCATCTTGAGCTCAAACCTGCAGATTATTACAAGACCATGGTCCAATATAAGACATATCTTCCCTAACTTAATCCAAACCAGAGGGACTAAACCTCTGTCAGGTGCTGACCCTGAGACGGTGTCTGCAGAATAACGAACTTGGACCAGATTTAAGAGGGAAACTTCATCATAAGGCCACAGTGGCCTTATAATAAAAGTAAAAATATAGTGCATTCTTTGAATAGTTAGCCAGGGATCCAGGAAAAAAGCAGCATGGAAAAGGGGGGGCTATGCTATTGTTCTCCAAGGAGCAGCGACTGTAAATTGGACTGTTGTGGGATCTGAAACAGCAGTTTAATCTTCTGAGCTTGAATCGTCACTTCTCCAGTCCTATATAGTTAATGCACTTCCTGCAAACATGCTTAAACATCTCTGAGGACATGTTTCAGCAGGTAACACCGTGTTATTCTATTAAAGTATATATATGACTCCTCCTTTCACAGACAAACAAGAAGAAGTGGCTTGTTGGACAATTATTAAAAACAAAATATGTATGGTCTCCCCAAGAATACAGCCCTGAAAGGTTATGGAAATGCCACACGTGTAAGCGCTATAATAAATCACAATATGAAGGCGCAGAGTGGAGTGCACCTTCATTAGAGGGACCGAGGCAGGGGTCCACAGGGAGCAGCCTCTCTCAGTCTTTATAGATGAACTGAGTCCATATTACACAAACTGTCCCAGGTGAGTCTGCATCCTCCAGTGCTACGCCACAGCCTTTCTTCTTTCTTTTTTTTTTACACAATAGACAAATGGAAAGATGGTAACTTGAGTTTGTGACTTCATAACTGGAAATGAGTTGAGTCACCCATGTTTCCATTGCAATCCCTTTTTGAGCTCAAATGTCTCGATAAACTCTGTGACCTGCATCTTAGTTGCTGAGTATAAATCTCCTTAATCGTTTTATTTGGATAATAAAACGATTATTTGGATTTGGTTATGCTCCCACAGTGGACAGGATGGAAACACCTGCTGACCACAAGCTGCTATTATCCCCAAATGACCCATACTCATATTATTTATATCCAATCTCCAAAACTCATATGGTTATGCAACTAATCATTCTGTGAAAACTCCAGCGCAGGCCACAAAAGTCGTCAACTTCTGAAATAATGTATTCTGTTGGTGAAAGCAGAGTATCACAGCGCAGCCAGATGGGCTTTTGAAATCAGCAGGCCAGGCTGGAAGTCACAAATGAGTCTGGGAAACAAATGAGTACAAATAGAAGAGGTATGGAGGAGGTGCAAAAGGCAATTGTTGCAATGAGCACATTTGTCATTGTTTGGAGGTGCTGCTGTCACATCTCTGTGTTTTGAATGGTTGATGAGACGGGTTGGGTTTTCTAACACTTTTACCACATTATGAGATCACAAAGTTTCAATTGTAATGAATATAGTCTGTTCTTCGGTCTTCTAGCATACAATGCCAACACATTAGATTTGTTTTTTGTCATGGAATATTTATCCTTTTTATAACTGGTGTACTATATCCCTGTGAATAGTACCATTATTCATGTTTAATATGTATTTCCTTCGGCATTTGTTCTGAATAACAGATTTATGAAACCAATCCATATTTTATCATGGTCTTGCTCATGTCCACAGCACCGGTGCACCGCTCTGAGGTCACAACTGGACTGCCCTCGACAACAGGACAGACACTTTCTCTACGTACCAAATCTGAATCATTTCAATTGAATGATTTATTTGACTATTTTCCGTTATTATCTTAAATTGTGCATCTTTAGGACTCCATGCTGAAGGAGATGAGCACCCTTAACACCATATGGGTCAGTTTTTCCTATTGACAGTGTACTGTACATGTTTTAGTGAAGCGTAAAAAGTCTATTTAGAATGTAGTGCATGCAATGACCAGTGCCTTGGCAAAGTCAAATGCCTCTGATTGTACTATCTTGTGTCAATCTTCGTACAATGCTTGAACATTCTAGAAATGGCGATTACACCTTTAGTTTTTGCTTTGGATGCCCTCAAAGCTCTGGCCCGGGCCTCCTGCACTTTGGCATCAAACCTGACTACGTAAGTAAGTAAGTAGTGCTTTTTTTATCATTGTACAAGCGTGCAACAAAATAGTGTTCAGGTGTTAGTCCTGAGCTACTGTAACTGAGCCGCGCCGCCACTGTGGTTCAACCTGACCAGCATGTTTTTGGAGGTCGGGGAAACCGTTTCACCTAGAGGAAATCTGGCTGTCTGCCTTCAGTCTCCTCTGATCCTTTGAAACGGTGCAGCGCCTCCTGGGTTTGTCCCTGTTTCAGAGCGTGGTGTCCTGCACTGGTCAGCTCCACCTCCTCCTTCCTCTTCCTCCTGTGCAGCTCCCTCCACTCCACAACAGTCTTTCACCATCTTTAGGGGAGAGCTTAGCAGTTGATCTGTTTTATTTTCCAGTGAACGTCCATTTGCCAAAACAAAGGATGTGAGGCTTAGCTGCGAGTCTCACCCTCGTTTGCCCCTTTTTTGTTAGCTGTAGCTCCTCTTGTGACGCCTCCACTGTGCTGCAGATGTGGGGGCTTCTTCTGTGTTTCAGAAGAACACAGTTGTAGGTCTCAAACGGGTTTAGCTGATAAACTAGCTGTTTATTTTTTAAAAGCTGCTTTCTTTAGGACCATTATAGACTCTTTGCAGTAAAAATATTCCACCAAACCCACAAAAATACAGCAAGACGTACAAAAGTATCCAGTATAACAATGTGGAACACAGAAACCACAAATGCAGTTTGAAGAAAAAGGCAAAACAAATGCAGCTGTACCGAGAGAGAGGGAGGTTGCTGCCTGTTTTCACGTCGCCATGACGATAATGATGATGTCATGTTCACTAGGTCATATGTTAGGCTTGATCTGTGTGTCTTTAAATTGTTTTTGCAGGTTTATTACTGTGGCCTCATTTTTCCTTTTTGTGACATAGAGCACAGATCTCACCTCATCTCTTGGTCTCGTATTCAACAAGGCCATTGATGCGTGGGCGTTAGGCCACCTCCTTAGAATTCCTCTACCTCGTGGACAACCGTAAGCCAAAATCACCCCAAAATGGAATAAATTACAGTTTTATGAGAAAATGTGACATATTGTGTTTAAAAAGATAGCATCTGAATATTGTTCCCATTTATCAAAAGTTGGACAAAGTCAACTGGACAGTGGCCCTTGGCACTGACAAGTATTAAAGGGGAGCCAGTAAAACAGGCAGGACCACAACAGACAGAACAACCGTGAAAAACTGTACATTTGAGGTACAGAGAAACGCCAAAGGGATGTCAACTAAGACAAGAGCGCAGGGGTGAAGTGTCTGGGGAAAGTGGGCTAATTACGGAGAGCCCATGGGCAGATAAGCACATAGAAAACTGGTGGTAATGGCTTGGAACACAGAGGTCTTTCGGTTCAAAGGACAGAGCCATAAATACATGTGTGACAGTGACAACCATAAATATCACATGACAGGTAATCAGCGCGGTTACCCACTCCCCTCCAAGGACAGCAGACATGGGCCTGTACCAGCCTAGCCTGACAGATTAGCCCCCGAGAGAACACAGCCCCAACATGGGAGAGATGGAGATGACCTGTGACCCCTCTCTATGGGCCATGAGAGATCGAAGTCCTCAAATGATAGGTAGTATCAATAAAAAGTGTAGGGATATTGAGTGAAATATAAGGCAGAGCATATGAAGCCTATCAGATGTAGAGGATTGATGGAGAAGACTGAGTATCCCCTGAGCAAAGCCTAAGCTAACATGGTTAACTTCATCGGTGTTAGTGATTGATAAGGCTGCCAAAGACATATTTTGTGGACACTTGAAGCTGACGTGACCTAGAAGGTTTCTATAGGTGAAAATTGTAGGCTATATATTTAAAGGTGCTGTGTGTCTTTTTTAGCTCTGTATAGTCGTGATTTCATTGTAGATTGAAGTTAGGATTCTTTAATCAGGTTTTTGGAAAATCCATTGGACTATAATTTGACCTACAAAGACTCACAGAAACAAAGAGACATTAGAAGAGTTTTATTGGACATGTATCGTTCATGTTCCCCAGCGGAAGACAGTGAATCAACAGTATGAAAAACATGGACGTGATGAATGAATGTAGGAGTCATCCCCCTGGAGTCTGGACATTGTAGAGGATGAGGTCTGAGTCAGCCAGTGGACAACAAGCCTCGGCGAGCGGAGTAGAGGAGAGGCCAGGTGGAGGAGGGGTGGAGGAGGGTCCCAGCACGTTGAAAAACGACCAAGGCAGGGAATGAGGGGACTTAAGAGGGGAATACTGGGCAATGATTGGTTGAAGCAGAATCGTACTGCTGTGGTGATAGACTGGAAGTGCGGCTGGAGATGAATCGATGATTGAATTGTTGAGGTGTAGTCGGAGATGAGGCGATGAATGGAGTGCTGAAGGTCTTGAATTCACGCTTAAAGGCCCTATACTTGATTTATTCATTTTTTTCATTTCAATGGAAACTACTAAATTAAAATGTTGGTTGAGATATGCTTATGGGCACATTTCACTTGCAGGGTCACTTTTCAGGGTCACATAAAAATACTAGAAAACTATCCTGCCTTTAGTGAAATTGATACAAATGCTTTATAATTAGATCTACATTGTTTTCCCCACAAATGTTTGAGTTTACAACATACTAAAGGAAGACAAAACAAATTAGGTATAGCTCCTTTAAGCATAATTTCAGATTTTTTTTTCAGAAAAAAAACAAAACACCAGGACTCCTCTTCTGCATGCACAGAGGGGAGTATCAGTAATGTTTAAAACAATTGCTAGAAATAGGCTTTTTGTCCACAATGAAATGACCAGAACGAGTCCAGTAGAGCCTTCTCACTTTAGAAAGAGGCACGAGGAGATCATTCGGAGCTCTTGATAATGAAGACCGAGTGAAGGATGCAGTTAAGATTTTTATGAGAGTAAAAATGTCAAGAACTGTCACACCAGTCAAGACATCGAAGGCAAGGTGGGAAATGCCTAAAGACACAGGAACAGCACCAACGAAGAAGTCGGGATTCAAACTCCTTTAGATCTGTGGACGAATGCCTTCAAGGCTGTAGTACAGTAGTTCTCAAACTGTGGTACATGTACATGGTTCTCCTGTGTGGAATTTTTCAGTTTCAGACATGGTTTGCACCCAGTTAAGACATCATTTTGTACAATTTAGAAACATTTTTGCTGTGGTTTGATTTTGTTATGGGCCTGATAATACTTGAAGGTCAAATATTTAGCTATGATGTGGAACTTGGTTTGAAAAGAAAGAAAGAAAGAAAGAAAGAAAGAAAGAAAGAAAGAAAGAAAGAAAGAAAGAAAGAAAGAAAGAAAGAAAGAAAGAAAGAAAGAAAGAAAGAAAGAAAGAAAGAAAGAAAGAAAGAAAGAAAGAAAGAAAGAAAGAAAGAAAGAAAGAAAGTTGTGATTCGGATTTCATGCTTGCATAAAAAAGAACCTTAAAAACATCCTAAATGACAAGTTGAGGACAAAACAATAAATATGCAGGAGTAGCAAGGCTTTAATGAGCAATACATTAGATAAATTGCAGTTTAATGATCTGCCGTCAGACCAGTTCTCATGAATGGGATCGCTCAGAGCCATAGATCACATAATTAAAAAAAAGGAGGGAAACCATAATAGCGTCTGTCTGAACAGTGCAGGGGATACACAGGACTAGAGAAGCTTAGATGGCTGAATATTGTGTAGTGTAGTAAAGTTTTAATATAATAGAAGATAAACCAAATTAAAATATAGGCTATAGAAAAAGAAAAGGGAAAAAAAATGTTTCAATTATGCAGCACAGGGTGACTGAGGCCTTTGTATAGTCACTTTGTAGGTGTACTTCATCCTAAATAAAAAACGTTGGCCAGTTACGAAGGTAGTGCTGTTGTTCTCCAAGTGACTCGCCATCACCATCTGGTGGTCAGAAACAAATGTACTTCGACTGCAAAGGACAAGAGATTTTACAAAAGGTTTGACCTCTTAACCCCCACCTGAACCGAGCACATTTTCTCCAGTTTGGCTTTACCCAAATCTAAAAGGTAAAGCCAAACCTGTGACACAGTGACAAAAATGAGACAAAATGAATGATTGAATGAAAACGCAACATAAAAGTGATGAAAATGTGACAAAAAAGTGATAAAAATGTGACGAAAAAGTGACAAAAATATGACAAAAAGTGACAAAGAACAGACGGAAAAGTGACAAAAATGTGACCACAACTTGACAAAAAAATGACAAAAAAGTTACAAAAATTGGAAAAAAGCAACAAAAGAGTCACAGAAAAGTGGCAACCAAGTGACAAAAATGCAATGGAAAGAAATGTCAAAAAAGTGATAACACATCAAAAACGCAAGGAAAAGATCTGTTTAAATGAGTTCTGTAGGTCTTGGCTTTCAAATGAGGCGTTACACTGGCCTATGCTGTAAGCTTTTAGATTTGGGTAGAGCTGAACTGGAGAAAATGCACTTGGTTAAGACGGGAGTTAGGAGGTTAAAGGCCCTTCAACTGATTGTACTTAATCATGCCTTCAAAATTGTGACCGGTGCTAATAAACTTGTCCCTGTGAAGCATTGGGATGTTCTTATAAGAGTACCCACTTTGTTGAAACAATAATTAAAAAAAAAAAAAGTATAGGGGCTTTGAGGCCAGTACATTTCTACTGTACATTCAGCAAGTTACTGACCAGTGCTTTTAGATGTTAGAATTTATTCCTAACTGTTCCACTCAAAGTCACAGCAGGGGCGTTTGAACAGTGAACATGTATTATTTATGTGAATTTCACTTGCACATAATGCAGTCTCCCCAACATCCTTGTGTACATGTCTCAAAGATTAATTCAGCAATAAAAGTAATAAAACACAGAGTGTGGTATAATATTTATTCTCATTTTTTATGGAATACAAAGCCCCCAGTTGTTCCCCCTTCCCTCCCCTAAGTGTGCAGACAGCAAAAAGAAGAGCAGAGACTTAAGTGTACGAGTCAGTAAGATATCAAAAGACCCATCCTCTTCACACAGTTCAATAACTGGGCTTCAGCCAGAAGAGCTGAATTAATTATGTAAATGAAACAATATGTTAATATCTCCTTTTAGCGACAGTCTTTTCATCGATCTCTTGCGTTCTGACCACAAGGACGTAATCAATGTGTGCAACAATAATTTAGCTGACTGCGAACTTGGTCACTTCTCTAAGCATTTCAAAGAATCTCTTCTGAAGCTGCGCATACGGAATGAATAAGATCTCCAATTCTTCATAGAAAGAAAAAAAATAATACATGAACAAAACGTGAATGTCTGGGTGGATTACTTTAAAATTAATACAACCTTATTTGTAGGAGCAGCCAATGTAGGTCCAATGATGCAGAGGGTGTGTAGAGTGGAGTAAATGTACTCAAAACGCACTGTACGATTCGAGCTACAATGCAATGTCTGAATGCTAAACTAAAAGATGCACACGAGTCTAGCCAAACGCCAGCAATAATCGCCTGCGAAACAAACACACCTGTAGAATAACCAATGATAAGTGATGTGAGTAAAAAAAAATTATTAGTAACAATACTAGCATTCAAGCAGTCCATTTCAATGTAAAACTGTAAGGAGTCGAGAACTGTTACAATCCGCTCATGAGATGGTCCAGAAATCTTGTTATGACAACTACACATCAAAACACGCCAGAAAACAAGTAAGCCCAGTACAATACACACGCAATCCACGGTCCAAATGCAGTCTGAAAAAAACCTTCAGGTCCTCTGTATCCACTGGTAAAAATCCTCTCTCAATTCATGGGACAGGCAGTAGAAAAACTAACTTAAAATAAAAAAAATCTACGGGTTTATACGGCTTTGCTGTTCGGCGTTTTGCTGAACAGGCTGTAGTCCGTGCTGTGTGTCCGTTTTGCAGCTCACATCCTCAGACCATGAAGGAGTTCTGGTTCTTAAGCTTCTCTAGCTCCTTGCTCTGCTGCCTCAGAAACAAGACTCTGGAAGAAAAGATCCAATAACTTTAGTATATAGTAAAATCCTATTTTTTACCAAAAGCAATATGGCTGACCTCTGTTCTCTGAGTGTGGCCTGGATCTCACACACACGAACAAGCGAACGCAGGTTTTTCATCTCCGTGCAGAGCTCAGACATGTACAGGCTGCCCATGTTGTAGATGTCCTCTCGCAACCTTGACGCCTGGACAAACAGAACACCAAAATCGCGTTGTAGAAAATGTGTGAAGTTCAGAAACTATGGGAAAATGTCAGAGGTATGGGAAAACCTTTTGATGAAGGAGCTACATTGGGTTTTTGGAGCGCCGTAACAGTGGCAAATAGAACATTTTCAAATAATGAAGTTGTTCTTGACTGTAGGCCTGTCACAATAACAAATTTGAAGTTCCATATATTGAGGAAAGAAATTATCGCGATAAACAATATTATTGACTAACGATACTGGACATAGTCAACTCTTGAGGCATAAAAATAACAGTCAACCTTTGTTCTAAAAGTTCTAATCATATCACAAAAAGTACCACACAAGATGCAACAAGTTTTACAAAGAAAAAATAGGGGGGAAACATATATGCTAATATATGTACAGACGATAAATATTGAGCCCAAACATATATAGCTTGTGGTTTACACCCTTTTAAGCCAGGGCATATCGGGCTTGTTTATGTTTTTGCAGGTCGAATTGAAAGTCTAGGTGGGCCACATTTGGCCTCCGGGCCTTAGTTTGCCCACCTAAAATTAAAGGCCCTAGACCTTTATTTCCTGGTACTTTCATTTAGTTCTTGCACACCCCTTAGGCTGGCTAGTTACTAGTCATTTTATTGATTCTAAACTAGTATCTGTTATCTACATTATCGTGACAATACACTATTCCCTGTACAAAAAATGTAGATGTTAGAAATTATATACATTATACAAAGTAAAGGCAAATCTTTACAAATAAAAATGTGTTTGAGTTGTAAACAAAGGAAGAACACATGAACAAATGCAGATGTCTCAAAGTAAAAAACGCGATAGGCTGTACCTGTTTCTCTGTGTTTTCTGAAGGCCATCCTTGGATGTGTTTGATAAGGCTCTCATCAAAATGAGTTGCCAGTGTTGGGGTGTAGGTGCTGGGGCTGTCGGCCTGAGTTTGACCAGAGGGAATGTGTGACGATGCAGCAGTGGATAAGTTCGAACCTGAGCTCAGAACGTCTTGGCTGGAAGAGGACAAAGCTTTAATAACAGGCATCAAGAATGAAACTAAAGGTACTAAAGAATACGCCACACACTTCCTTTGCTGGAAAGTTCTAGGATCCTCAGGACGTTTGTCCACCAATTGTGACAAACCTGACACTGGTTTACCTGAAGACAAAGTGCTCTGAAAACACACCAGAAAATATTTATTACAACAGTGAAATTCTGAACATGATCAAAAGCCTTCAGTGTGTTCTTACTCTGTTTTGAGAAGATGTGTGGGTGCCAGGGGGTGGGCCCATAGTAGATTTCTGGTTACTCTGTGGAGTGCCATTGCGCGGTGAGACATACGTCTGTGGTGAGGAAGCGTCTGATGTCAAAGAGACTGGAGACTGTCCGGAGTGCTGTGCAGAAACTGGAGCAAAGAAAAGGGCATATTGTGTGTTTATAAGACAAGATAATCCTTTATATTTACATCAACCTATTGTCTTCAGTGCCCTCTGCACTTCCCAGAAGGGTTTATAAAACTTTACAGAAAACACAAAATTGTGTAAACTAAAAAAAAACAACAACACATGACCATCATTAATTATGGTTCATTCATGTGAACCTTTGAGAACAGAGGAACATATTTTTCCCGGTTGAAAAACGCACATGAATGAACAAACAAAAACAAAAGTCCAAACCCAAGTCAAATGCAGCTGCCTGACAGCAAAAATCCAGATTTATTATTTTATTAATCATTTAAGGCAAGCTTTTTGGCTAAACATTGCCACATTCAGGAGTTTACATTGAGCTGCTGTTGCCCTAGAAGTAGCATAATTGAGAGCGAAATTCACATGACAATAGTTACAGATAAATGAACAACAATAGACCAAAATGGACCTACGTTTAGCTTTTCCAGAGGCCACCAAATCTCAAAAAGGTTAGCTCTGGGAAATGCAACATTGTGGGTCCGACTTGGTTTGTGTGCATCTCACTAAGATGAGCACTCGAGTGAACATGAACGCAGTATCAATCTAGCCTTTGTAATGTATGCATATATATTGGATGTATTAAATAAAAAGGTTGGTGGAACTTTTTAAATAGGCTTGATATCCAATCATTATCACAGCACTGGTAGAAAGCAATGTACCCCGTCTGTTAAGAAATAAATAGCCCCATTAGGCTAGAACTATTAGTTCAACAAAGTAACACGAGAGCATTTTCCAGGACTGATGAGCCATTCCCCTCATACATCTTTGTCACTTATCAAAAGCTGTTTTCCCAGGGTTTCTTCACAATTGGCAATGTGAAATGTCAGACTTTTTTAAACCTTTAAAGACCTGGAATTACACAATTTAGCACCTCACGCACAATAAGACGTGTTAAGTGTAAATTTAAGTCAATTTTTATATGTATGTTTGTTTTCTTGCAGTGCTCAGTTTGGAATTAAAACAGCAGAAAGAATCCAGAGCATCAGACAAGTCATCAAGACAATGGTCTTTAACACCAGTTTGACTCACCAGACACTTTGACCATTCTGTCCAGGCCATTCAAGTTAAAGCAGTTATAGTCAGAATGGTACTACTCTCTGGTGCACAAAGAAACTGCAAAACTTGTCTTTAAGTCATTTCCGCTGCAGAACATCACCAAAGACCACAGCACTTCGCTCCTGCGCGGTCATTGTCCTCAGTGATACAGGGGCACATGAATCATGCACCCTTTGATGCATAATAATGACTTTTAGAAGCTGTAAGATGCTAAAGTGTATTATGATGTAGCCACCCACTTGTGACATTGTGCAACGAGCTGTCGTGTCATTCGAATGTGCATTATTCGGATCTTCTGACTGAGTCACACCTGCCTCCGAAAGAACCAAGTATCAAGGATACAATAAAGTTTAAAAAAGTGACAAGGTGGTGCTAACAGTGTTGGCCCCTCTGTAAACATCGGCTGCACTAGACCAGTCTGACCCTGACTCGTTATAAGCCAAACATAAAACTAGCACATTAATTATTTAAATGACTTGTTAGTCTTGTTAGAGCTGGTCTTAAAAGAACATGCTTCAAATTTAAGACTAAATCCTCATTATCAGAAATGTAAGACTTTTAAGGACTTATATTTATATATACACACATTATTTAATAAATCTAAGACTTTTCAAGATAAAATAAGACCCTGCGGGAACTCTGCCAATAACTTTCTAGACAACACAAGCTTGTTGAGATTTTATGCTGAGATTTTTGTAAAAACAACAGTTGAACCAAGTGACCTGATTATTCTTTAAACCTATTTAGGTAACATAAGTAAACTACCTCCTCCAGAATTGAAGGTCATCATCCCCACATGGGCTTTTAGATTATGTGCATTTCCTTTCATATACTGGCAGGGGTTTGTCACAGCAGATGGTAGGAGACAGTGAAGACACCGTACCTTGGTTGGAGTGCTGAGCAGCTGAGAGCAGAGCAGTGATGTTGAAAGCAGGTCCAGCAGCGAGGAGCTTATGAAGCACAGACCGCAAGGAAGCTTGGGTGACGGCAGCGGCCAAGACTGAAGGGAGAGCGAGAGGGGAATGGATACACATACAACATAGATGATCAGGCAAAGGCACACAACAGTGAGTGCATAAGCACATAGACATAAGTCAGAGCAGTGAATGGAAAGACCATCATAGTGGACGTTTCACATGAAAGTCACAAGTGAATTTTCTACAACTTTTTCACTCTAGAGAAACGTTTTATCCAATCCTGGCTACATGGCAAGATAGTAACTTATGTTGCCGATAATAAGTTACCATTGGCAATCTAGTAACTTACTCTCTTTTCAAAAGCAGCAGTGTTTGTGACCCTGAGATGAAATGATCTCTCCAGCAACCACAGCTGTTTCCACAACATTCAGAGTGAGGCTTAGATCACAACTAATCATTGACTGTCAACTAACTAATCAAAAAACATTATCTAGAATATACATCCACTTCAAACATGCCATTTGATGAGAGAATGTGTAAATGTGGTGTTTTTGATGCTCCAGACTATACATGTCCACATATAGAATAAGAAAAGCAGACCAGACTAGAAACATTTTGCCTCTGATCATTATAACAGAATTTGAACAGTTAAGACTGACTATATTCTATTTGCATCTATGCAAAGCATGAAGAATAATGAATGATAAAGGACATTACAGTCTGGATTTATGTAAAAACACACACAAAAAATATTATAGCAAATATTTCATATATTTACCCCTCTTGCCAAGTTATGCCATTACAAGCCAGCAAAATAAAGACTCCCGTTAACTGAAAACCCACCATATTATCAAGAACAACTTGAAATCAGTTTAAATCGACTTACTCTCATTGAGCTTTGCCCTGTCCATGTTCCCATTGTTCATCTGCAGAAGGAGCTGATGGAGGAGCGCAGGATCCTGGAGTATAGCCTGGGACTGAGCCAGCTGCACTGCAGACAGAGACGAGGACGAGGACAAAGCAGCGGCAGGGGCCGCACCGCTCACACTCTGGCCAGAAGTGGGATGTCCAGAGTTGGAAGAAGTGGACTGATCGCCACAAGGCTCTGCAGAACAAATGCCAATGTATTAGATAAAATTACTCAAAAAACGCATCTATAATAATTATTAAACATTCTGTAAAACCCTTTTAAGAAATGGGCATTTAGCGTTAATGAACACAATGGATCAATTCTCTCTTGTGAACAATTGATTCTCTGTAAAACTTGTTGACAAACAAATATAAAAGTTTACGGTTTAGGTATAGAGCAGTTGCACTATACCCTACCTATGATTGGACAAGAAATACCAGTACCAACGGTAAACCAAACTCATCTCAGATTTGCTTGAATTAGCTTTCATAAGTGATGTACAGTAGGTGTTTGGAAATTCTTACTTGATGCACCTTTGTCCTGTAAGGCCTCTTGTCTGTAGTCCATGTCTCTCGGAAAACTGTTTGCCACAGACTTGTCTTTTTGTCGTTGTTCTCTGAATGATATAATAATAGTAATAACAATAATAATCATTACACAGCTGTTAAAAAGTTCAAGAGCAATCTAAGATCTAAAAGCAAGTTTGAAACATCTAGTTATATATATTAGTTAACATATACTATATTCTAAATATCCTTGCCTCTCCAACAGGTCTTTGGGTTTCTCCCACTGTGAAACCTCTGTTCTACAGTTGTAATAGTATTTCTTTCCAGATGAGCTGATGTGTTCTGTCCAATCATCTGCTGGTTCCTGGTAGAGTGCAAGAATTTACAGATGCATTAAAATAAAATACACAATTCAAAACCAAATAATTATAACATGGTCTTACTCTCTCTGTGGGCTTGTTCTGAGTGACATGTGACTCTGAGCTGTGATGGAGACTGTTGTGAGAATTCTCCTGAGGAGAGCCACTGGTCCCTTCAAAATAGATAAGGATGACATAGAGTGACACAGTGTAGTTAAAGTTGTTATGCATCGAGATGCAAAATAAGGAGACAAACAACCAATACTGACAAAGTTGTTTCTGCTTACCATTCTTTCCTCTAACTGCATGAGGAGTTTTGGCCTTGTTATGGGCTGTGTTGTCTCCATGTCTGCTGACAGGGCTGTCGTCTGACCGGCGGAGCACCTTGTACGGAGGCGTGGGGTCTGAGGAGCCATCGCGCCCCTTCTCGTAGCGGTGAAGGCTGCTGGACTGGCTCTTCGGTTGAGATTTATGGGTCTAGAAAGAGTGTCATAAAACTGGTATAAAAGCTATATACAAGACTTTGGAGTTTTAAGGCAATGAAGTTCTGGTAAAAATAAAAACATCAATCTAAGCAACAAGAGATTGTATCTGTAGTTGATTATGATTGTTATTATTGTTTAGACCAAATTATAACTACTTCATAGTACTACTGAATTACAATTTATTGCAGGCTCTTTGCGGCACTTCAGCAGATGTGGGCTCTTACCTGGAAGGACTGCGAATCCCTTCTGTCATTGCTCCTGAAAAGATATGACGACATATTAACTTTGTTAGCTAAACAAATAACACGTATTTTTAGCAACTAGCTTCCGGAAGCTATGTTAGCTTTTCTGTCAACGGGTTGATCGTCTACTTTGCAGGTTATGTTAGATCTAAGGGTTACATTTGGATGCACAGCAAGTCACAGATTTGTTTTGGTTGTGGTTTCAGCTCGAGTCTCTGTTTTTGACTCAGTGATTATGTGTAAAAAACATGATGGATTCTGGGGCTAATCGAAGTCATCTGTTAGCCGCTAGAATGAGAAAGCTAATGGTTAGCATGGCGAGGAACCAAACAGCACACAAAGTCGAAATCTTGCTATATTGCATAGTTTTAGAATTTTAATCTGAGAGAGATTTACCCATCGCCGACTCTTATCGCTTTCCTTGCATACATCACCATGAAGGCCCCGGTGATGTGAGTATGTGCCTGGCCTCCTGTCTGCTCTGCAGTCGTTTGTGGCTTCCTCTTATTTTCACTTCGTCTACCTTGACCAACAGACACCTACAGGTCTAGAATAGTACAGAAGCAACGCATAGCGGGTGGTCTTAACAAAAACCACCCTCAGAGCATCATCTGACATGTAAATATAAGAGTCTTTAGACTTGGCCGATGTAGGTCAAGAAAAAGCAGCAGAAGCGGAAACAGGAGGAAGTGACTGGCTTCTCACGTTCAGCGAGAGGAAACTGCACTTCCGCTGTACGCTTCAAAGTAATATTCGCCTTTTAGATGAATGCATGATTGTAATATGCACAGTAACGACATGTGACTGATGCTATTCTACTTTTATTAAATACGTCTGGAGACCATCCATGTGTGGATGACAGGTGCATTTTGGAAAAATACTTCCGGTTTTCAGTGATGCGCTCGATGCCCACACGTATTTACTTGATTATTTCTGTCTCACTCTCTAGATAAGTAAATGACATTGATCTAAGTAATACAAAATTAATTAAATTAAACTTTTGCAGTAACCATGTACTGTCTGCTTTTCCATTTTGGTTTTCACGCGGTCCAAACCGCACAGCCTACGCGTTTATTATTATCTTTTTTGTTATTAAACGTTTATTGCGATTAACTAAGTAGGATCCTATCGTATATCAGTTTTTGTCCAAGGATTACATGGTCGTGACCAAAATAAAACTAACTAACTAAACGTTCTCAGCTGGGTTTATTTTTATGGTTCAGCCACTGCATGCTCTGAAATTGGCATTGATCACTGGGGCTTGATTTAGGTCAGAGAGCTTTACGTATTGACAAAATCATAGACTGTTTCTATCTCTTTTACAATTGGATCATCAGTAATACACATCCTTTCCACACAAGTGGATGTCTCAGATCTCAGATGGTTAAAAAGCTGCTGCAAGAAATACTACTGGTGAGTACAATCTTTGTTTCTCGTTTTTAAACGATATCTGCACATTATGAAGTAAATAATTCATTAACACATTCCGAGGTAAAGAAAAAGGCAATGCCCTTTATCAGAATGTATAAGTTTGTCTTCTTGAGTTCAGCATTAGGGGGCAGTAATGTCAAGAGTTATTGAAATTGTTGTCTCACTCAAACAGTACATTTACAAAGCTTACAGGCTGTAAGCTTGGCCGGAGTGAGATTCCACCGGCCCACCAATGTAATGATTTCTCTGTATTTTAGCATTATGTTCTTACATGTATATTTTTGACTGTATGGTTTCAAATGTGAATTGTCATTAGCAAATGTCAGGACTGGAGGATTATCCAGATCAAGAGGAGGACTACAAGTTTCTCCACAGCATGTTGAGAGAGAAGAAGATTCACCTGCTCTTCAAGGTTACATTTGCTTTTACATCCTCATCCTCCTCAGCAAGAACTAATTCACAGCTCCTCTGACTCAGGCATCCAAAGGTATATTGGGTCATATTATATGATTTGGTGCCTGGATCTTCATACAGAACATTGGAGGCACATGTGTTAAAGTTAGGTTATACGTAAAAACATTTGGTCAGAAGGATACATTTAGTGGTATCCATCTCTGCTGCTCATGTTTTGCTCCTAATCTACCCAATAGCTGTAAAACAAATAGTAATAATAACAGTAATGGCTTACACTTGTATTTTGCTTTACAAGCCTGTCAGCACAAGTTATGTCGTCATTATTTTCACTGTACTCATTGTACTTCACTGTATTCATTCACTCCATACTTGGTGGTGGTTGGCTATTATTGTATTGGGTAAACTTTAACAGAAGCAAGGCTGCCAATTTGCGCCATCGGCCCCTTCAACCACCATCAGCAAATCACACACACTACATTCACACAGGCGGTGGGTTAATTGTAGGATCCCTGCACCTGTAGGAGCAGGGATTTAAACCACCAACATCTTGGTTATTGGACGACCCGCTCTGCCATTTGAGCCACTAATCCTTCAAGAGTATAGCTGCTTTGTTTTTTGTTGTTTACTCAGTTAGGATGGATTTGTGGATGGAAGTGTGTACTGAATATAACACAAATTAATTCTCTTGATTAATCAGCAGAGCCAATATTTTGACATTTTACTAACCTGACAGATCCATGAGCGACTGAAGTTTTTTGAGAAGAGAAGACCGGTCGCTGTCCAGGACTGTGCAGCGCTCCTGGCTTCTAATGTAAGAGACTCACTCATCTTTCACTGATAGACAGAAATGTTATTATTGAAAGAGCTTTTACAAATGTACAATTAAGTGCTTTAAAGACACTTTAAGGCAGTTAATTGTGAAAATGTACCTGATGATCAGAGAGAACATCCTGCTAAAATCATTTCTGTGTGCTATGCTGTTTCACGATTGAATTTTGAAATGAGAGTGACACAATAGATGACCACTTACCACTTGAAGTCTTATCCATAAATAGTATATCAGAAATTTTACAAAATTAATTGTGTAATTTACTGATGTTATTTGTCAGAGCCAGTGAGAAAACCTCCAAGACAAAAAGCCTAACTTATATTAGTGAACACAGCCATGTAGGTCACAAGCAGAAGATGCTTTGTTTTTTTTCTGATCAGTTTCTATACTGTCCCTATGCGATCCTCGGCGCTCCCTGTTTCACCACCGCTCCTGTAGATTCGGACGGACAGCCACTCTCCGTCTGGCTTAAATCATCAGGACCTACTGCAAGGGCCAAGCCTCGGTCTGCTTCCCCTCAGCCAGGCTTCTGTTTGCTCACAGTGGAAACTAATGACCTTCATGCATTGTGTCTCTGGAGTGTGGCTCGACATCTTGAAGCAGTAGAAGTCATTACAGTAATACGCTTGACAAGACGACAACTGCTGCTCTGTCTGACGCTGGTCAAGGCTGCTCCCATTTAGCTGTCGCCACACTTGTCATATAGTCTTGAACAGTTGGGAGTTTTTATCAACAGTGGCTCAAAGACCTAAATTAAAAACAGCAAAAGAAACACCACAATAATATCCATAAAGTTGGAGAATTATATATGTATTTTTTCTGTTTCAGTTGATGGAGGAACTGATGCATAAAGTCAGCAGAGATGAAGTCACAGAGCTGGTGGCAATTTTGTCCAAGCCGCACTTTAAGGTCTTTGACACTCAGTACTTTTCTATTTTTAAACCTCCATAGATGAGATATTGTTGCTCACAGTTATTTTAATGATCTTGCTGGGCTGGCTATCTCTGAATTATATTCTTGTTTGTTGTGCTACCAGGCAATACCGTAATAGTAGTTGTTTAACAATGTTTTTTAGTAACTGTATGCAACATTGATCATTACCTCAGACCATATCCTCAAGCAAAATCCATAACTTTTATTATTTATTTGAGCAGGGCAACTAAGTGAAGTGACTATCTTTATTGTAGTCATCACTGGACACCTAACTCATCCATCCCTTTATCCTAAGATTTACCGCCCTTTATCTTCCTTGGTATGTGTCCAAACCCTCTCAATCTTGCCTCTCTGATTTTATCTGCTACACATTAACTTAGGAAAATGTACTTATCCTGTTCATCCTTTTTTATTATCAGCAAAAGACATGTTAACATCCTCAAGTCTACCGCATCCAACTCTCCCGGCTGTCTTCTCCCTGTCCCACTGTATCATAGCACCCCATTTTCAAGCTGTGTTCATCTGTTCTCACACACACTCGCACCTGTATATTGCATTTTAAGCTACACATTGTACATACAGTTTGAACCACTGGGTAGGAGTTTTCATAATGAGGAGACAGAGCCAGCAGACTGTAACAGACTTGTTTAAACAGTCTTAATGATCTGTTTGCACTTGGCTCAAAGGCAGCAGCTCACACGTACTTACCAGCGGCGCAGTGTGGAATAGTCTGTGTTTATTTCTGTAAAATTATGTTCCTAAAGTGGCCAGACACTTATTACACTGCAGAGGTTCTGGTGAACACAGGAGTAACAGGCAGATTTCATACAATATTCAATATTTTTTAAATATTCCACTTTTTTTTTTACTGCCTGCGAGTACTCAGTGGATCATAAAGGTGTTCTCTGAGCATCAGTGATGTGTGTCAAATCATACCTGGACAGAGAGGTAGCAAGGGTTTTCAAAAAGGGATCGGCCAGACCAGGGGTGTCCAAACTTTTTTTTACTGAGGACCACATATAGAAAAATATACAAACAACCACACTCAGTAGAGGTCAGATATATAACTTCACCTCTATTGTATTAAAGTCAGCGAATTCAATAAAATGTTAGCTATGCTTTTTAATTGAATATGCTTAAAGTATAAAAAAAATAGCCTTCATCACAGCTTTCCATTAATGGATTTTAATTTATTTTATATATATTCAATTAAAGCCAAAATAAGAAATTAAATTATATTTTTAGAATTTGCAGCGGGCCAATTAAAAGTGGGCCACAGTTGGCCCGCTGGACACCCCTGGGCTAGACGTAGGACAGTTGACTACCTGTGGATTAACTGGATGATTGTGATCTTACTGACGCTGTCCACTGAGATTGTAAAAGTCATTACATTCACCTAAACAAAGTAGTACCTACCTGTATTTGTTTTTGTTCTTTTCTAACACATATATACACTGTTGACTTTAAACCTGATGTAGTTAAGGTTAATGAAGTATTTTAAAGATGCTGTGTGCGTTAAAATATGTACATTTGAAGTCATTCAAGTGTGTGTCCTTTTATTGAACCTAATCTTCCTCTCCAGAGCTTCCTGTGTGTCCATGATGCTGTGGCTCAAAGAGACTATGAGCCCACGCTGCCTCCGATCCCTGACGACTTTATGGCAGATGATGAAGATTCAGTCAAAATTGTCAGCATGGTAAAAACCAAGGAACCCTTAGTGAGTACATGTGTTTTTATAATTCTGTGTTTCACTACCTCCTCACTTGATCTGACCATTCATTTTCTGAGTTCACCTTTGAGCCAGGCACACAGACACGGAGGGACACAGAGTTCATATTCCACACCACCTTCTATATACAGTATTAGACTAATTAGGGTAATTCTGCACTGACTCACGACATCCTTTTACTATTATCATAGGTGTCTAAATTCCGTATTCATTTGAGCTTGAAAAGGCTGGAAATTTCAGTTCTTTGTGCAAATCCACCACATTGCCCCGGTGAGCATCATTTCCTGATACTGTGACAAATCCATGTTTTATTTCAAGCCATCGACAGTTCATCACAGAAATTTCCTGGAGCAACTCTCTTTATAAAGTAATGAAACTACAAATGCATCAGGCCACCGCCAAGGACGCAAAATCCTTTAAAACTGTTGTTTTAAATATTGAAAACATTTTTACATCTGGACATAGTTCTTTCATTAAATACATTTCTTGATAGACAGTAATAGGCTGCCGTGCCAGATCTTTTCCAGTAAGTACGTCCAGTAGTTTTTTTGGACGTGTGCGTAAAAGTCTCACAACATAAAACAAGGCATTTAATACACAATAAATGCAAATGAAAATGCTGTTATTAATTATGAAATGACAAAAATTGCTAAATGCCAGACAGTACCATACATAAATCACACATTGTTGCATGTTTCCATAGTTTACCATTACGGAACGCAGTATGGTTATAATTAGGCTAATGAGGGTCATTGTTATATGTTTTGGTATAACAGTTTCAGTAATGGGGAACACGTTTATTATTGATCTTAACGCTACACTGGGAGTTGAGTGACCTTTTCCTGACACTGTCTCTGTCTTTGATGAAGCCAATAAGCTCCATTTTCCACAGAGCATACAGACTGATTGTAGGCAGCAACAATACACGCTCTTTTCAGTGCAATTTGCTCCTCAGTGACATCTGGTCAAAATAACGCTGATTTGAGTGACCTTTGCTAACGTTACTGTGTGTTAAGAATGCAATGATTATTTGTCCAGACAAAGCCCTTTTCTGTGTCGATATGAATTTTTCATTTATCTAAGGGCGCGACGATCAAAAGGGATGAATCCAGAGGCGCCATAGTAGTCGCGAGGATACTGAAAGGCGGTGCGGCTGATAAAAGTGGTGAGTTTTAGCATTTGACTATTCTCAAAATCATCAATATATATTGATGTTTTAATGGGTAAAATGGTTAAAAGAGAAAACTTATTTTCCTGCTGCTGTTTTTGCTATCATTACTGACAATAATAATACTGGTGCCAGTGATGACACATGTTCTTGTAAAAGATATACTTGCACAAGATACGTGCACAACTCATTTCAGAACTGGCTGGAGTATCATCCCTTAAAAATGTGTCCAGTTCGGCATTATCCAAATCTAAAAAAAAAAATTAGCAACAAAAACGAGGGTGAAAACACAACAAAAAGGTGGGAAAAAAGAGTGACAAAAACATGCCAGAATAGCAATACAATAACACAGTAAACAAGCAACAAAAATGTAACAAAAAAATTATCAAAAACTCTTCAAAAATGTGGTATAAACACGGCGACAACGCAACTAAAAGGTTTTGATCAGTTCAAAATAATAATAATACATTTTATTCAAAAGCGCCTTTCAGAACACCCAAGGACACTGTACAATGGACACATTAAAAAACATTAAAAACAAGAGCAGCAGAATAAAACAGTACAACATTGAGAATGTGAGCGCGTAGCTAGGTGGTGTTGGACTGTCTGAACAGGTGAGTTTTGAGTTTGGATTTGAAAAGTGGCAGTTATATAGGTCTTAGCGTTACACTGGCCTATGGTCTGTAAGAAGCCTGTTAGATTTGGGTAAAGCCGCACTGGAGAAAAAGGCTAAGGGGGTAAGAGAATGTTCACCTTTATATGGAAAACCAATTAAATCCAGTAGCAAATGTATCTTCCTTCTATTTCTGTATAGTGTTGCATTCATAGATTCATTTCCATGTGACCATATTGCACTCAGACTATACTCAGAGTCATGTGTGTGAAATGCGTGTGCACAGGCCTGATCCATGAAGGAGATGAGCTGAAGGAGGTGAACGGAGTTTCAATGGAGCATAGAAAGCCAAAGGAAATCCTCCCTCTCCTGGTGAGCAGAGGCGCCTCCTCATTTGTTGTTACTAAAACCTAATCTTTTGTTCATTATATAACAGGCAGGTTCTAAAGGTGAGGTGACGTTTAAGATCATCCCAGCTTTTTATAAAGAAGAGGTGTTGTCACAAAGAAAGAAAGTATGTCCCCAGGTATGCGATGTTCACATTCAATATTGGTTTTACTTATTACAGTTGGAATGTTGACTTATTCACAACAACAACAACAACAACAGTGAACTAGCAAGAGCAGGATTCAAACCGCCTGCCTTTTGGTTATGAGACTATACCGCTCCATCACCTGAGTCACTGTCACCCCACAAACTTTATTTTGTTAGTTCCAGCACCTGTTTTTAGTCACAAAAGTGAAGTCACTGCTTAGATGTTGTATTTGTGCCACAGTGCTGTCACAAAAGCATTGGCAAAATTTAAAATAACATCAGACAGACAAGGACAAAGCAATCAACAAAATTGATTAGGCATGTTTCATTGAGTTGTCTTATTTATCCTTTCATACAAGTCACTGCGTCTGAGCCACCACTCAGTGGGATGCCATAATGACGTTTAGACGAAGAGGAAAATGTTAGTCTCTGTCTAATATTTTCTTTTAGTGAAGTCGATAAAGATGAAGTCAATGTTGAATCTGGAAACTGTTAGAGACTCGACCATTTGCTAAAGATTAATTCAAATTATTTTCAGAGATATCTCAAGAAATGACAAAGGTTTTAGTGTCACTGCCAGGAAGCAAAACTGAAAGGTGTATTTTTCTATGTCGTGATTTGAAAAAGTCTTAAAGAAATTTCCTCTGCAGCTGTTTGTGCGGGCATTATTCGACTATAGCCCGGATGAAGACCCCTCTGTCCCGTGTAAGGAAGCTGCAGTCCCTTTTCAAAGAGGAGACATTTTACAGATTGTCAGTTTGGAGGATGAGACTTGGTGGCAGGCTTGTCACCATGGAGATGGCCAGTCCCATGCTGGTCTCATCCCATCACAGCAACTGCATGAGAGGTACATTAGTTCAGGTATTGTGGCATCTGTGCGGTCAACCCAACTACAAAAACATGAACTGAAACATAATACTACTTAAACGTTTCATTTACGTGTGATGACCGTAACTGCCCCAAGGAGTTACACAATTTAGCTACAGCATATTTGGCTACATCACGTGGCCAGAAACAAAGAGATCATCAGACTGCGCGAATATACTGTTCATAAAACATTTTCAAGATATCTTAAATAAAGTTGAGTTTTAGATATCACTAAATCATGTCTAATCAAAATCTGCTTGTAGATATCAAGAACTAGATTTATTACTAGTCGCAATGACATCACGGACATACATATTGACATCACCTTTCCCGATGTCATTTGTACCAGTATAAATTATGTCATGAAAAAATTATATTGGGTATAGTAGAAATGGGATTATGGATATCCGAAGTTGAAAAATTAATTAGAGATATCTTTATTACATAGTAGCATGAGCATATTGCAAAATGACAATTCCATCTTAAAGCAGTACTAAATAACTTGTTTACCTTAATAAATCCCTTTCGTAGTCCCTCTGGGGGTAATACAAGTGTTAATGGGATGATTGGTGGGTCTTTCATCTCCCCCTGGTGTCTCTAGCCAGAAAACCACACTTGCAGCTTTCCCTGCTCTGACCCGGAGCCACCAATACACCTAGTGGAACCACGAAGAAGAAGCTAACAGGCTAACGGGCAAAGCTAACTGCGGGCTAGCACCACTTAAACAGTATTCACAGCCAAGTTTGAGTGAAAAAAATTATATCCATTGTGTAATTGGATGTTCAATATCCCTCTCTCTTTTCTGTCAGCGTAGTATTCACTCTCACAGACAATTAATGAGTAAAAAAACGTAACATGCTACGACACCTGCAGTGGCACTTATGGCCTCTAGGGGCATGACTTAGTACTGCTTTGTTCAGAATGTGTTGACTCTGACTGCGTGACCACTATTTCACAGTTTAATTCCTGGCATTTCCACCTTAGAACATTCCCGTTACATCAAGGTAGAAAATGTTGTATAAACTTGTCATTCAGTACACAAGGTAATCCGCTGACCTCACTCTTTGGGCACATAGCATTGCTGAACCTGCAGTACCTGGAGGTTTCAGTCCTAATTATGTGCAGTTAAAAGCAAGGAGGTGTACATGGATAGTGTAAATAGATCAATAAACTAACATCCCCATTGCACTGAAGACTTCTCTAGCATTAGCCTCTTAATAACCTCTGTGATGTTTCCTTCAGGAGAGTGGCCCTGCAGCGACCCAGGGCCCTGTTCAGGCCGCGCAGACCCAAAGCACCAGGTGACCTAAACATGTGTCTATAAAAGCACCCCCACACCCAAAACAGACTTTCCACCATTCATGTTAGAGCTATGGTTAGAGCTGCCAAACTCAAAAACCCAAGGGTGGAAAGGTCATGCAGGAGGTTATGGTCAAGGTCACTGCTGCTGTCTGACTCTACTTCTGTTTTCTCCACATGCTCCACAGATGAGCCTGAGGATACAGCAAGTATATCTGTTTTTATTTTTAAACATTAATATGAATGCCTTACATTTTGTTTTGGTTTGTGGGTTTGTAAAAAGTGATAGACACAGTAATTTTGGTGACATCTTAATAAAAGCGTGTGTGGTTTCCAGGACCACTTTGTTCATTGAGTAGATGGTTATTAACATTACACAGCTGATGGTCATGTCTAAACATAGTAATGGTAGTGTGTCAGAACCAATTGGGGTAATAATTTGATACTCTTATCAAGCATTACAAATACCGTATGTGTCATTTTTCTGTATATTCTAGAACCGCAGCGAAGAGAAAAAGGCTCATCTTCTAGTTTTGGTGAAGAGGTCAAAGTAGTTGTATCACATGTTGCATTTGGGTCTTTTAAATTGCCGGATTGTCATTGTGATTAGACGTTTTATTTTCAATAAACAAAATGCACATGCCCAAAACATCACAGAGCATTAATTTTTGAGAGAAGACCAATTTATTAATGACTACGAATCCCATGCCTTTCAGGACATGTTGAGGTGAGAATCACAAGGTTCCCAGGGGTTATATAATTAGCATTTTGCAGAGCACACTTTATTTGACCTTTATGTAACCAGGACATTCTCTCAAGCCCTGAAATGGGAACCTTTTGTGTTATTTGGCCTACAAATAAAGTTACTGCCATTTACTTATTGTGTTGCTAAATTATAATTATTGCAATATCCATATCAAAAGCTTTCACATAGCTCAAGTATCACAAATGACTGAGGTTTTCCATATGACATAACAGTCCACAAAAAACGAAAAAATAAAGCATAGTAATTTAACGTTCAGTTTCAGTCATAATGACCAAATAAGATTTTTTTGGGGTCCTGATTTGTTTCTGTCTTGTTTTTTTAAAATATTTTTTGGACACACTGCAATGGAACATAACGTGTTGAAATGGTCTTGTATAATATATCAATAATATTATGGAGACAGTTTTCGAATATTACAATTTGTTCCCATGTCGTGCAGCCCAAGTAAAGAGTATTGTCTTTACTAGCGGCTTTAGATTCACTGTTGTACGCTCATTCTTTCCTTCTTTCTTTTCCAGTCTTGGAGGATGTAGACTACCGAGCCATAACAGGCTTCCACATTGGTAAGACCACTGGAAAAATATGATACAATACAACTGTTTCATTTTATCGTGACTGCTCAAATGAACAGGCATCAATTTAGCAGAAGAACAAAGCGAATGGCCTGTGGTGTAATTCAAATCTGTTCTTGAGATGATGTATCTCTGTGGTTTGGAGATTTTAGGCAAAGGACTAAAACAGGGCTATGGCTTTGGGCTTTCAGTTTATCCCATTTGTCTTAATCTGTTGGATTGCGGATGATGTTATCCTACCTCACAGCTAATTGTAAAAAGGCCCTCATGCAAAGCAGTCCAATGATTAGATATGTTGCATTTCGCAGAGTCACGCGTTTAATACACGGAATGTTCATCTTGTCTTTAGCCAGATACCTGAGGACATGTCCGGAGTCTGGGTGTCCTCAAATTCTGGCTTGTAAACTTGTAAAACAGCTTATATAACCCTTCCTGTGGAGCGGAGGTGACCTAATGACCCGGATACTCACTCCAGTTTAGAACAATAGGTTGATTGGAAGGTAGGTAAGTCTTAATTGAAAACTGCAAAGATGTGTGAATTGTTTCTGCCTCTACTTATTTATAGTATTTTGTAGGTCGCACTGTTTTTATAGTTTGGGGGTGCGTCTTATACTCAGGTGCGACTTATATATCAAAATATATAATTTCACGTTTGTTATTTTCTCACTGACAGCCGCTAGAGGGCGCTCCAGGCTTGTGTACCAGTATCTGCTATCCTGTACGGTTGTACAATGACAAATAAAGTGCTGACTTACTTACTAACCGGTAAAGTTTGTGAGCGAGAAACTTGTGAGGGACTGGCGAAAAGCAAGAAGAAAACCAAAAAAAAGCTAATCGCGGGCTAAAAGCTAGATGGCCACAGCTAGAGCAGTGGTTCTCAACCTGGGGGTCGGGACCCCAAAGGGGGTCGCGAGACAAATTTGGGGGGTTGCCCAAGATCAATACTTTTTTATTGTAGTATGGGTTTGCTATTTTACCAGAGTGCCATTATTTGTTCGTAGTTTGATGAATTTTATTTCAGCCGTTTTTTTTCTTTGTTTTTAAAAAAATATGTAGGCTAATGTTCAGTGACATTAGTTAGAGTCATAAGTAGAAAGGTTGCATAGAGTAGGAACAATAGTAGTTCCCCTGCCCTGTATGAAGCATTTTGCGTGACTTGTGTCATTGGAAAAGCGCTATACATTCATTCTTCTCAATTAGAAATAAAATACATTTACTTTTTCCACTTCTGCGTGAAGGTAAAGTTTTTCAGCCGAAGCGCCACAGAAAGTCTTCTCATTTCTCTGTATTATGTCAAGCTTTGGCAGCACTACATTGAGTTCATATCGTCCCACTCATCTTAATAGGGACACCACAGACTGGGCTCACAACATGTGTTCCACTGCATCAGTCCTCTCCATCCCAATCTTATCTCCACTTGAAGACTCTCAGGAAAAGTGGAAAAAAGTTCTGCCAAAAATATTCCTACTTTTACGACTGAGTGCATAGGGCTGACAATTACAGCATGTTTCCCTGAAGGCCTAACCTGATTGTAGCAAATGCGATTTTCTCATCCATTCATGTATGTATTTGTTTTTGCACATGCATAACTCCCTTTTACACATTAGTCCACATTTCTGAGTGAAGTCATCAGTTTTGAACAGAAGCGTGCCATTGCTGCCAGTTTCCTTGTGTCTCGCAAGAGGAAATGGACTGATTTGCTTACATGCCCAAATTACAGCTGACGTCAAAAAGGCCTGGCACCATCACTTAGCAGCAGTTAACATCATGAAAGAGAGAGTTAGCTGCCGACCCAGGCCAAACCACAGACGCATGGCAGACGGTGGCTCTCAGACGGACTGCAAACCATGCGTGACTGCACTATTCTGAGATACTCGTGTCTTTAATGTAACTCACGGCATAAATCTGTTTTGTCAGTCGAGCTGTTGACATCCTGCTGGGTGGTGGCTATGATGACAGCCAGGACTTTTGGGTCAACTTTGTGTAGCTTTAAATCTATTCACCTTTAAGTCATGGAGCTTGGTCTGTATTCAGCAATGACATACCTTCCTTTACCATATTGACAGGTGAAGGGAGTAACAGATTATCTCTTCAACCTATTAGAGAATAGATTATTTAAGGCTGCTTTGGGTTATATGTCATTTTCTCCCTGAACTACAGCTCTTTGGGGCTTTTTTCTGGTTTACAGTAAACACAATGTTTGAAAAGTGGCTCCACGGTGGATAAGTGTGTGTTAAGTTTGCAAGCATAAGCCAATACAACTTCTAAGCTCTTGTCGTTCTTAAAAGCTCATGAAGTTGCTGCTAGAAAGGTGTAAATATTTACAGTACATCATCGTTTGTTGAAAATGTGAGATCTGTTATTGCAATAGTTATAGGCAGGGGTTTATCATGTACCTTTTGGTAATTTCCCACATCTATCTGTTTGTTCTGTCTGTTCTTCAGCTGGCTTGAGACGAAGTTTCCGACTCGGGAGGAAAGACAGCGTTGCCCGAGAAGCAGCCCGGTCTCGAAGGTGGAGCGCCGGCCTTCACAGCTCCATCAGACCCCCCACATACATGGAGGTCATCCCCTACCACAGACGGCCCACAGACAGGCACAGGCTGGTGGTTCTGGTTGGTATGTAACGTTTATGATGCTACCGCTGAAGCAAAATAGGAACATTTCGTAATGATTCGTTTATTCATGAAGTCAATATTGAGATGCACGGAGACTGAGAAGCTAATGGGATAGGTATTTATTGTCATTGCAAAATTAATCACAACGAAATTCCCTTTTAGAGCACACTCTTGCATAACGGATTGAATTACATCATTTGAAAACATCAAATAAAAATCTGGATGAACAGGTGAATAACTATCAGAGATGTAGTACTCAAGTCCCAAGCTCATTTTCCAGGTCATTTGTGGGACGCGTGACACACGTCAAACATCACATTGAGGGACCTTGGGACTTAACATGAACTCGGGAGTTTCTAGGGAGCAGGACTTGTGAGATTTCAGAATTAGGGGGTTTCTTGAGTGGCCATTGCTAGGAATATAATTTTAAAAAAACTCTTCTTAAATGGGCTGGAATTGTGACTTAGACTCAGTCTTGACTAGGTTTTAGGTGATGATGATTTGACTTGGACTCAGGCTTGACTCGAATTATTCCTTAGTGACTCAAATTTTTATTCAGATTTGAACAATAATTACTTGAAGATGACTTGGATAGAACAAATAAACTGATTGCTGTGAATGAGATGAACCTGGTTTGTTCGTAAGAAAATTCAAGGAAGACAAAGTGCTTCCATTAAAGGTACAGAATGTTCATAATATAAGTAGTAATATAACTAAGGCTACATCAACCACTAATTATAATTCAAGCCTGTTTTCTGTCATTCTTATGTCACGGTATTTGAACTGTAATACAGTTTGGACCCTGATTACCTGCAGATTTACCATATCCTTTTTTTACTCTTCAAAAGAAAAGGTAGTGCATTGATGAAAATGTATGCTCATTCAGGTACAATCTTTTCCATCAGACCCATGTAAACAGTGTCAGGAGCCCAGAGTCAGAATAAATGGTCCTCTTCTGAATCACCGCTGAGCACAGATCCAGGCTCTGCCAGCTCCGAGGCCTGCGCTGTGTATTCAGGCCTGTGCCGTACTGTAGGGAATTGTTGTCTGGGCCACGCCAAGAACCTTTTTAAAGTCATCTTACAAAACAAGTGTAGGAATGGTGTGACAACTGAAGCAAATGTCAAAGATAGAAAGTATTTGTGGATCATTTTGAATAAGCTTTACTTTCAAATAAACAACAAAAATATATTATTATACTCAAAATTCATATCTAGGTGCACTTGTCGTATTGTTTGTTTGTTTGGCTCCAACAGTTCGCTGGATGTCGCTCCTGTTCACGCCCATTTCATGCAGCTTTGAGCAGTTTCACACCAGCTTTGACTATAGTTTGTCCTTGAGTGTACATTTTGACTATATATTTTACTTCTGATGAATGCAGAAGTGCAAAACAGACCGACTGATCGAGACTGAGCAGATAACAGTGGACCGAGACAAGTGTTTTGTGAATATGATTTTTCCAAGCGTCTCCCTAGTGCTCCATCACTGTCCTGGAACAGTGACCACAGCTTGGATTTGGATTTAAACTTAAATCGTGCTGGATGGGACTCCACTCTGGGTTCAGTTTTTACTGTCCGCTCTTCTCTGACAAGCGCTCGTCATTAGGAGTAGGGTTTATTGGCATTCGGGCTTGTAGGCAGGAAAACCACAACCTGGATGGCAAAAACAGCAGCGGCAGATCACCATGGTCTCAAGTTAAAAGTTTGTTTTTCTGTGTGTTACATATTCACTAGAGCGATTTGTGAGTTCATACGGTGCACATTTTTTAACTCATCCAAGAGCTGAAACACTAAGACTGAAATATAAACTGCTGTTACAAGCTCATGCATTTCGGTGTGCATGAGTGAAAGTCGATCGAAGAGTTTTAAACTGGGGGGTTAGAAGGATTTGGACAAAACAAGACCCATACAAGATATTATTTATATGCAGTGGACATTATATTGCCTAAATGTGCATATGCCGCAGTCTCACTAACTAGGCTATTGGAGCGCACAGCTTTTGTGAATTTCTGTGCAATCATTCTAGTAGATTGATTCAATAGCTATTAATCTCCCAATATCCAGACTACATTATGTCTTAAGTGGGTGTAAAACAGTACAGGCGGCAACCTCCCTCTCTCTCGGTACAGCAGCATTTTATTGCCTTTTGCTGCGAACTGCATGTGTGGTTTCTGTGCTCCACATTGTTTTACTGGATACTTTTGTACATCTTTTCTGTGTTTTTGTGGGGTTCGTTTTTTTTATTAATGGTCCTGAAGAAAGCAGCTTTATAAAAGTAAACAGCTAGCTTATTAGTAAACCCTTTTGAAACCTACAAATTTCTTCTTCTGAAACCCTGAAGAGGCACCAGGAGCCCCCCATGCCTGCAGCACAATGGAGGCACCAAAAGAGGAGCTACAGGAAACAAAAAAGGGACAAACAAGGAGGTATCTGGGCGAGACTCAAAGCTCAGCCACACATGTCTTCTATTGTTCTGGCTAATAATAATAATAATAATGCATTGGTTTTATATAGCGCTTTTCTGGACACTCAAAGACGCTTTACATTGCACTATTCGTTCACTCCATACTCGGTGGTGGTAAGCTACTTTTGTAGCCACAGCTGCCCTGGGGTAGACTGACGGAAGCGAGGCAACCAGTCTGCGCCATCGGCCCCTCCGACCACCACCAACCACTCACTCACTCACTACATTCGCTAGGCTTCCTGGTGTTACCAAACGGTCTCCCGTACCGACCAGGCCCTTCCCTGCTTAGCTTCCAAGGTCTGACGGGATTGGGCATAGCAAAGGCGGTATGGCCACTGGCTAATGGACATTCACTGGAGAATAAAACAGATTACCTGCTAAGCTCTTCCCAGAAGATGGTGTAAGACTGTTGAGGAGAGGAGGGAGCTGCGCAGGAGGTGGAGCTGACCAGTGCAGGACACCACGCTCTGAAACAGGGACAAACCGTTTCAAAAGGTTCAGAGGAGACTGAAGGCAGCCAGCCAGGTTTCCTCCGGGTGCTACAGTTTCACCTGAACACTATTTGTACAATGACAAATACAGCACACATGCCTACATTTGAAAAATACCTAATTTACATACATTACTAATCCCTCCCAGTCTAGATTTGTATTAATTTTAGGCTGCAGTTTTATCATTCTAAGCAACCAAGCAAGTCTTTTGTACAATACTGTATGTTTTCAGTGAAACAATAGTCAACTCTGCCTCTAGAAATGTATTAGATGTAAGAGAAAGAAACCGCACGCGCATGCTTTTCTTATTTATTCCATCACCGGGGCCTCTGTAAAAAGCATCAGTTGCGCGTCTACAAACTCGATATTTTGTAATGCATCAGTCTCGTGCAACGCTGTGATGGAAATGGCAGCTATGTAAGGAATCCCTCTTTCATTTGCTCCATTTGCGCCTGATGCAATCTGGACGAACCCCGAATAGGAAGCAAAACCCAGATGCGACAGTTTTATGTACGCGCCCTCCATCCTGTGCGTCCTACACTGTAATGATACTGATCCCTCTATGGTTTTTCCAGAGGCACAGGAGCATTAAGTATCTGATACGCAAGCAAAATAATAAGGACTTTTGGAGAATCACTTGTAGATGAAAAAAAAAAAAAGAATGAAATCAGAGCCGTGTCTGTCTGACTCTTTGTAGGTTTTGTAATGATAAAGGCAGATGTGTCACCAGATCACTTCGCTCATTTGATGTTGGATGTTTCCCCCAGGGCCGAGCGGCGTTTGCGTCAGTGAACTGAAGAAGAGGCTGCTGATCTCCGACCCGGACCGCTACGGCGTCACTGTGCCCTGTGAGACAAACTGCACTTCCTGTATCACCCTTTCACCGTGTCGGGACTTAGTATCGATTGTGTGTTTGTTGCAGATACAACACGAGAAAAGAGGCAGCAGGAGAAAGACGGAGTGGACTATTACTTTGTGCCAATTCCCAAGTTTGAGGAGGACATTCTCAATCACAGGTGAAGAAGAATTGAGGCATTGGTTAAACCATTGTCTTCTGCTCATAAACCCCCTCACATCTGTTTTTGTTTTATTTAGGTTTATTGAATATGGACGCTACAAGGGCCATTATTACGGGTCAAGTTTAGACTCAGTCAACAGAGTAATGGCAAACGGCAAAGTGTGTCTTCTGGACATGCATCCGAGTGTGCGTGTTTAAACTTCTTCTTAAATTGACTGTGTTTTATAGCGCTGACTGATGTCTCTGGGAAGCATCACATTTCAAAGTCTTTGCGATCATTTATTTGTGTCATTACAGAACGTAAAGCATGTTTACACAGCGGAATATAGACCGTTTGTGGTGTTTGTGAAGCCCCCGAGGATCGAGGAGCTGCGTCTGACCCGCCACAGAGCCAAGTTCATCTGTGACGAGGAGGACAAGACCCCGGCCCGCACCTTCTCTGTAAGAGGCGCTCACACACACACATACATGCACATACTGGATCTTCACGCTGTAAATCACTGCCAAAGCTTTGTTTGACATAAACACTGTGACGTAGAATCTACCTGGATGACTGAGGCTTCCTGTTTTATCACCTACTGTATGTGCATATTATATGGCGGAGAACACAGGTGTCTGCTCATGTAACACACTGGGAGGGTCAGGTCAAACTGCTCACACCCTGCTCTGCATCCCGGGGTCAGCTTCAGGTTTGAGTTTAAGAGACGTTTAAGAGAAGAGGGGGTCACAACACGCCTGGTGGGTGGCTTTAACGAGATACATAAGGTTAACAATTCAGGTTAAATCATTTTGGAAATGTTTTTTAATTTGCATTTTAATAAAAATAAAAAAAAGTGAATCTAAACTCTAAAATACAATATACTCTGTTGTTCTGTTTTTGAGCCAACACTCCTAATGGGCTGTATGTAGGACACTTTGCCTCCATCTGTGTTCCCTTACACCGAGCTCTGTTGGTATTGCCCTTATAAAACCCCTGGGGTCACACACCTGCACATAGGTCGCCCCTGTCCCAAACACTGCTGCCCCAACATCACTTTATAGGGCTCATGTGAAAAGCCCCCTCTCTCAGCATGTAATGACCAGTTATGCTTTTATGGATTTCACATGTACAGCATGTTGCGCCGCTTTTACAAACGCCACAACAACAATCTCATTTGGGAACAGGAGGAAGACTTTGAGGAGATGATCGACATGTCTGAGTCCATGGAGCGGGAGTACGGGCACCTGTTTGACAAAGTCTTGGTGAACGGGGACATTGCGGTGGCGTTCAGGGCGCTGAAGGCCGAGGTGCACAAGATCTTGGAGGCTGAGGTCCAATGGATACCGACAGAGTGGCTTTGTCCATCTCCAACCATGGCGCGGAGGAGCTGCAGTCACTTAACAGGCTGGATTTGAACTAAAGTATTTAGTTTTTAATTAAACACGTTTTACTTATTCTCTCTGTCCAATCAGGCGACAGGCCCATAACATCTTTCTAATCTTTCTCAAGTCATTTTCTGAGAATCTGACTGATATCCTTGTTACCCTTTATGTTTCTTGGTTTAGACAACTGATCCCCAACTGGTGTAGCTTCAGGACCTTATATTCCTAAACATTGTCCAGTCTAATATTGCTATAGTACGTAATAATAAATAAATAATTTGTCGACAAAAATCTTTAAGTTGTGATTGGTACTTGGTAGTTTAAAGGTGCATTATGCAACTTTTTATGTGAAAATAAAAGTCAATATTTGTGCGTATTTTACCTTTAAGTGACCCAGCGGCTGCATGAGTGGTTACCATGGCGCCTTTACTTTCCATCCCAGTGGCCTCTACAATGCTCCAGGATCAATTTTTCGCAAGGAGCGTTGTCGTGACCCCTGTGATCGAAAGTAAAGGCGCCATGCTGACCACTCATACAGCTGCTGGGTCACTACAAGGTAAAATATGCAGAGACATTAACTTTATTTTCCTCACAAAATGTTGCATAATGCACCTTTAATTGTACTGAAACTACAGTTTAACCTCTTCCCGCCGCCTTATCCGGGCACATTTTCTCCAGTTCAGCTTTACCCAAATATAAAAGCTTCTTGACCAGTGTATCAGCTCATTTGAAAGCTAAGACCAGTAAAACTTTTTTGTTGCGTTGTAGTTTCTTTTTTAGTTGTGTTTTCGTAGTTTTGTGTTTTTATTGTGTTTTTGTTGCTTTTTCATCACTTTTTTCCTTCCTTTTTTGACACGTTTTTGTCTTGTTTTCATCAGTTTTTCATCGCATTTTTGTCACTTTTTTGTCACGTTTTCTGCTGCTGTTTTGTGGCTTTTATGTTTTTCTTCAGTTGTGTTTTTGTCACCACTTTGCAGCTTTTTTGCCACTTTCTTGTTAGCTCTGGGTAATGAACAACAAGAAAATGTGCTCGAGTAAGGCGGGGTTTGTCTACGATGGAATATTCCTGTACGACTAAGAGCGTAATTACACAAACGTGATTTAGGCATGAAAAAAGGTGGAAAAAAAAACAATTATTAAAACAATTTATCAGCAGTCACCTCTGTCACAACAACCTTGTGACCCACCTTTGGGTCTCACCCCGAATAAAGACCATTATAATTTCACTCTGAGCAGCCTTTAAAATGCTCCATTATTTTATGAATGCTCAAAATGTTACAGTTGTGTTGTCGCATACAGGGGAATGACATACAGCCCATGCAGTAACAATTACTAGTACATTCTCTAAGATGTTTTTTGTGTATAAAACAGCAGGCCTAATGTTGCTAATGTTACCTATTAGCCACTGTCCCTTAGTGTTTTACTAATAAGACAAAAACAAACCATCTCTCCCCGTTTCCTGTGTCCAAGTTCCAGTCTTTTTTGTTGGCATTAACCTGCATAATCTACTCACAGACTGAAAGAAAAAGTTAAAAAAAAAAGGGGGAAACTCTCCAGCTCTTGCGGTCAAACATAATCTTCCCTGCCAAGTCACAAACATCGGCATGTAATTATTCTGACAGCTGCTGCACTTCAATTAAGTGTAATGCACACCAGAGCAGTAATATTAGCAGCAGTTGCGAACATGTTGCACAAAATGGGGACACGGGTAAGATAACAGTCTGTTAAAAGGCCTGGAATGAAGCATATTGAAAATGGCAGCGTATTTGGAAAAGTTATTGTAGACCAATACCATTAGAGATCATAAACCAGACTATATATCGCTTATATGTTACTCGGTAGAGTCTGCTGCTACGGCGCAAAAAGAGTCATATATTTTTAGTGGCTATACATTCTTTTACATTCTTGGGGTTTCCTTCCTCTTCAGTTGCCGAGCTCAATTGGGTGTGAAAGGGTGTTAATGTGTCAATCATGTGAAGTTTAGAGGAGGCAGGAGCGGCGCGATGTGCTTGTACAAGGATAATGATGGCTTTCAAGGGACCTGGGTCTTCACAGAGGAACACAGGCGGATTTACGACCGCACATAAAAGCTACTGCAAAAGTTCAGGCACTAAATAGGCCTTGTTTTGTGTGAGTAAGTAACTTGATGTTTTTTGATCTGATAAATTTGTCTTTTTTTTTAAAGCTGTTTCTGTTATTTTGCTTCATTTGCAATGTACATTCCTAATTAGAGTATAGAAGGTGCCACTTTATTTGAACATTTTATAAGAAAATTTACTACAGAAAAAAAGACAAATTGATCAGTGTACTGTATATGGTTGGTATTGCTCGTACGTAGTTTGGGAACAATGGTTTAGTTCCCCATATGCCCATTGAAGAAGGAAAAAACATATAGAAGTCGCTCCAGAGTATTAGTCGCTCCGGCCTTGGCAACTACCTGGGCATGGAGGCGTAACTGCACCGTTGACAAGCCTCTCCCGGCAGCACGTTGTTCAAGCTCTCATTTTCAAACTCTTTCCCTCTAGCTGTGGCCATTTAGCTTTTAGCCTACGATTAGCTTTTTTGTTTTGTTCATTGCAGTTAGAATAACCTCCACTTTTCGCCAGTCCCTCACAAGTTTCTCGCTCACTCCAAACTCGCTTTCTGCTGCTCAATTACCGTTTCTTAAATCTTCAGTGGTGCAGCAGTAGCAGATACTGGTATACAAGCCTAGAGCGCCCTCTAGTGGCTCTCAATGTGAAAATAACAAACATTGTGGGATTATATATTTTGATATATAAGTCGCATCTGAGTATAAGTCGCACCCCAAGCCAAACTATGAAAAAAGTGTGACTTATAGTCCACCGGAAAATATGGTAGTTTATGTTTTAAGGAGCTATCCCCAGGCTCCCCTCTAGCTCCGCCACAGACCCCTGTGAACTTTGCAACTGGGGGATCACTGTCATGTTACCTAATAGTATCGTGAACTAACTACTCTCTTAACAGATGATGAAAACTTCCTATACCTTTTCTCAAAGTAAAGACAGTAAACAAGTTGGAGAAGAACAAGTTGCTGAAAAGTATTTTGTCAGGTGCCAATCCAAAAGCCCCCGTGTTTACTTTGGTGCCAGACCCGGACCTCAGCGCGGTCCAAGCAAGCACTGCAGTATAAGTTCATATTGCCTCTGAGAATCTACAGACTCTCTGAGATCATAACGATGCCTTTAAAGACACCACCGCCATCCAGTAAAAACAAGTACTCCGCTGCTCCCACTTCAAACATTACGCTGAAAAATGACGACTGTTGGTAACGGATAATTTGGCTCAATCATGTACCAGTTTACATAGTGCATTAAAATAAATATGGCAGTCTAACCTGGTCTTGTTTTAGTGACATTAGAATCAGATTGAATGATAGAATGAGATTTGATGTCTGTAAAATATCAGTCATTATGATTACATTTTTGAGCATATTTCTGTTTATACTACAGCAGACGTATGGTGCAAGTATCTTAGTAGTGCAAGTAGTAACTGTTTGAAGTCACTGTAGTGCAAATTATAGTACTCATTTTTAAGTAAGAGTAAAGCAGAAATAGTAGTGCTGGGTGAAATAGTAGTGGTGGTTTGTTTTGTTTTTATTCAACTTTTCAATTGTAATTTAAATGTACTTAACTATTCATTATGTTTTATTACAGCCCGGTGAGAAATGACTTACACAATATATCCCTGAGGCACTTACTCTCTAAGTACTATTTAGTGTCAGAAATACTTCCTTATTTCAATAGGCATTAACAGAAATCAGGAGGAAAGTTTGCTTTGGTTTTGCCCCAACAGTAACATTAGTGGTTCAGGTCCAGAGTGGGGACTTCCAGGTAGTATGTTCCATGCCCAGAAAATACACTTATCCCACTGTGCCTACCATTTCCATTAAAACACTTTAAATAGTGTTTTTATCCAAATATCTTTTTATTGATCTGACATAGTTTAGTGTGTCTACCGCACTCGGGGATTTCCCTCTCTTACCTCGGAAGATCACCTGCCTCCTTGCATATTAAAGAGAGTATGTGGCATGCCAGTCCTGATGCAGTTCTATCTGGGCTTAGGACTGGCACAAAGGGCAATGTGTGATATGATAATGGTAATAGATAGATATGTCAGATATTTACGCAAGTTGGTCATTTTTATACTGCCTGCAGTCTCTATATTAAGCTCATGGATCACAGCCCTTCGGACCTGAAGTAACAACTTTTTGAGCGACAGTGCAGGATTTTAGAGGCAGTTGTGGTGAATAGGTCTGGGCTCATTCTACACATTAGGACATGGCTGGAACATGAAGGGGGAGGAAAATACTTAGTTTTAACATTTTTTAAATCCATATAGTCAAATCTAGAAGCTTCTCGACTGGAGAGTTTATAGCCGACAGTGTAACCTATAAAACTGATCAAAAGTTATCTTTTTTTCTTGTGATGTTGTCACTTTTTTGACGTTCTTTTTCATCGCTTTTTTGTTTCTTTTTCATATCTTTTTATTGCCTTTTTGTCACTTTGCGTGTCACTTTGCGTGTCTTGTGGCTTTATTATTGTATTTCTGCCACTTTTGTTCTCCCTTTTGTCTGTGTTTTGAGGCTTTTTTCAAGAAGCTTTTAGATTTGGGTAATGCCAAACTGGAGAAAATGTGCTCGGGTTAAGGTGGGGGTTAAGAGGTTAAACAACAGGTTGGTCAAATATAGCTTTAGATTGTTTTTCCAGATTATGCACTGGTTCAGAACTGAAACTCAATGGAGAAGGTTCTTTTCACTTCAGATATTTGGACCTTTCTATCAATGGCAGTGAGACCTCAAAAGTAATTCTTTATTCATTTTAGACTGGCGCAACGAGATGGCCGATTTTTATTTGATTTATTTTTATTGGGAGCTGTGTTTTGGAGAAACCACATTTAATCAGATTGACACAATTTCAGTTGGTACAGCCTTGGACAAACACTATTATGATTTACACCCCTTACGATGTGCTGTGTCGTTCATTATAGACAGATGAAGGTTGAAATGCCTGGACACAAACGCCAAACTCTCCAAACAACTCGAAATATATGCATGTGTGTAGTTGCGCGGGTCTCTTGGCTGATGGGATGGGCGTGTCCCCTGGTAAAGTCAACAGAGCAGACGCTGAACACAACGCTCTGGGACAGGGTTAAATGGTGTGTGTTAGCGTGTAGCATTCTCCAGCCTCTGTTCAGGAATGTCCAACAGGAATTTACGGCACCTGAAGGGGGACGCATGTGGTTTTCAACTCCGCACTGATATCTGGGAATTATGCACAGGGGTGGGACTTATGGGGGTTTTAATACTTTTAGCAGTTAAACACGAGCCGCTATCACTGTCGAAATGAGAGCAAGAGGGACACTTTGTCAGATAAAAGAACTGGCTATGGGAAAGACATTGCTGCAACAATGTGTAAAAAAAAAGGGGGACAGACATCTTAATGATCACACTAGTTCAGGGGTAAATGTTTGGCAGGATACGATTTTCTCTTACTGACATGCTGAGAAGGTGGTATTTTAGTGCATTATTCTATTAAACAGTAATAAAATAGTATATATATAGTAACTTTCATCTTAATATCCATCAAACGAATGACAAACATGAATGACAGTCTTGACACTCTTATATGTATCTTCCAATAAATATACAATCTTCCCCTTTACAGTAAGTGTTGTCAAAACAAGGGGGAGACCAAAACACATGTTTAAATGATTACCACCTCACAGTGTATCAGACTGCAGTGTCTCAGTATAAATCACATGGTGAGAAAATGGTGCTGATTTACAAGATACGCCTGTTCTGTCATTCCCAAGGAGGTGTGTGACAAGATAGATTATGTGTAAGGCTCGATTTAAAGCAATGTATCCACTTTGAGGCAATTTCTTGATCAAATTGTAAAACATTAAAACTTATGTACAATGGGAATCAGTACTTTACCACCTATTGCAGATGTGGAAAAACTTTTGTGTTTTTATACACTGCTGATTGCAGTTTTGGGAGTTGCCCACCATTGAGCTACTGCATACACTGCCCCATCTAGTGATTAACCTCTTAACCCCCACCTTAACCAAGTGCATCTTCTCTCCGATCTTCATATCCCCTTTACCCAAATCTATAAAGTTATCTCACCTATATTGGCCAGTGTAACACTTCATTTGAAAGCTGACCTACAAAACTCATCTAACTTGACCTTTTTCCGTGCATTGTAGCCACGTTGTCGTCCATTTTTTTGACATTTTTTTTTCACTTTTTGCCACTTAATTGTTGTATTTTCTTCCCAGATTTTTGTCACTTTTTCAACACTTTTTTCTGCCATTTTCCTGTTACCATTTTTTGTTGCATTTCCGGAACTTTTCTGTTGCTCTTCTATGGCGTTCTCATCCTTGTTTTCGTCTTATTTTTGTTGCTATTTTGACACTTTTTTTTACTGGACGCTTTTAGATTTGGGTAAAGTCGAACTGGAGGGGGTTAAGAGGTTAAATCATTGGCAGCTTTCTCCATCTTCTTGAGTTATTTTTACTCATGTATGTTGCCAACAGCACAATCTGAACATAACTAACAATGATATGGAATCATTTTAGGAAAATCTTAGCGATGACAGTTAACCCTATTATGGTGCCATGTCTGACTTTTCCTCATACTTTTTTGTGTCAGAGTCAAAACAGCATTACTATTTTCCAGATTTAAAACGCATTCAACCATCTGTGATTTTATTCCATCTTCAGTCTGTCTTCTAACAGCCACCAATTTGTTCGGAGATCAGTCCGAGCCCCCGGAGGATTCACTCCCGTCAGGCCTGGGGCATCATCCTGCGGTTTCGCCGGTTATTAGCCTCACTGTAATTACACCATCCATTTCCAAAATCCTCACTAAAACATGCATTATTATTTGCTGACACGATTCTTTCAGTTCAAACCTCAGCATCCACCTCATGTTGAAAGTATGCAAGCTTGTGGGTGAAATTGCTTAGCGCTGGCAGCGTGTCACACCAGGCCAAATGTTACTTGTAAATCCACTGACCGCATTTGCTGATATACATGTGTTCAAGTTTTCATTTTGCGGGGTGCTACTGCTTGCTCCCAAAGCCTGCACGTGATTGGACGGTGGGAGGGCCAATAGACAGCGATGCAGAAGTTTATGTGGGCTCCCTTCACTCTTGACTCCACTACATCTTTGGACTTTTTCAAATACCTCCGAGTGAAGCTGGGAGTATCATCTTTTTCACCAAGGGACCAACTCTTTTTTTTATTTTTTTTATGGAAAGTATGATTTGTCTGATTTGAGGACATTTTTGTGATGCACCTGTTGACTTTGGAAAGAATGGACCAGTTGGACATGAAATCTGACGCCGTGCTGCAATTCGGAGGCAGAAAAGAGGAGGCGAGTCGACTAAACTGTGTGGACATCTCTCCAAGTAGTTTAATAGAGAGATGCCAGGAGACGGCGCAAAACGGATCACCAAAGTACAGGAAATACGGGTATGTGTATCCCTTTGTGCATATTTGAGGGCTGTCTTTGTTGTCTACAGTTGATTTTTGTGATGTCGTCTCCTCCAGGTCTCGTCTGAGTGGGGTTAAAGTTCGGCACAAGAGGCAGGTGTTGCAGGACATGGCGCGGCCACTCAAACACTGGCTCTACAAACACCGGGACAATCCGTATCCCACTAAAACTGAGAAGGTCCTGCTGGCTCTGGGATCACACATGACACTAGTGCAGGTGAGACTGGACAGGCACAATTACACAGATAGGAGGGAATTAAAGCATTTTTATTATGGAGTGAAAGGCATTTATTTTTTGAGCACATTTGTTTTTTTAATATGTTTTTTGTCAATGGTGGATATAGAGACATTGGTTTGGGAACTGTATTATTAGGCTACACAGGACTACACCATAGACATTTAAAATAAAACGTTCACCTCTTAACCCTCACCTGGACTGAGCACATTATCTCCAGTTTGGCATTACCCAAATCTAAAAGCTTTCCTAACAAAGCATTAAAACAGCGACAAAAACGAGGATGAGAATAAAAAAATTAAAATGACCAAAAAAGCAACAAAAGAGTGACAAAAAAAATCAAAACACGAGAAGGCAACTTAAAGTGACGAAAAAGTCACAAAAACACGACGAAAAGCATCAAAGAGCAAGGGGGGAAAAGCGATGAAGAAAGCAACAAATGACAAAAACAGGGCAAAAAAATTGCCTACGATAACCAAACAAAGAAGAGGCAAAAATGTGACAAAAACACGGCGACAATGCAAAAAAAAAAGTTTTAGATTTGGGTAAAACTGAACTGGAGAAAAAGTGCTCAGTTAAGGCGGGGGTTAAGAGGTTGACCATGCAAAATGTACTAAAACTGAGAAAATACTCAGTTTTATCCAGTCCTATTTGAATCCTATTTGAAATGTTAAACAACACCGAAAAAAGTAAAAACGTTCTAATGCATTTGTAAAATGTACAATGTTTTGGGTAATCCACGACCAGAGTTTTGTTCTTCTGTGTGTCTGTGTATTACCTTCTCACGGAGCTGAACTCTTGTTATATGTTTACCGGGCACAGGTTTCAAACTGGTTCGCTAATGCCAGACGGAGGCTGAAGAACACGGTGCGTCAGCCCGATCTGAGCTGGGCCCTGAGGATCAAACTGTATAACCAGTACATCCAGGGCAACGCTGAGCGACTGAGCGTGTGCAGCGACGACTCGGACACAGACACAGGTCAGCGCCGACTGAAAACAACCTGTTTTTATTCTCATACATCCTCCAGCTGACTCTTTCCTCTTTGCACACAGACGAATGCCCACTACAAGCCCAGATCCGGTCTTCAGACTTTGGCAGGATGTCCTCACACCAGAGCGTGTTGCCGCCCCAGGGCAGAGTGCACTCCAGCAGTGAAGGCGTGTCGGCCCCCTCCAAATACAAGAGCGGTTTATTGAACCGGTACCTGAACGACACCCTCAGACACATGATGGAGGCAGAGCGAGTGGTGAGCGCCGGGAGGAAGAGGAGGAGCCACTCCGAATCTTTCAGCTCCAACGACTGCGAGCGGGACGTGGTGTCTCCGGCATCGTCCTACGAAACAGAGGCCAACTTTGTCTACCACATGGGTGAGAGAGCGGCTTGTGAAACGCGATAGTTATGGTGTGGTTTTGCGTGGTGTTGGCTCTCGTCTAAGCCCCTGCTGGTGTAAACACAGGTCACATATTCTAGTGTTCTCAATTGGAATGGTGTCGGCGTCTATTACAACCTAGACTTGTAGCATATTGTCTTTCCCTCAAATATTGTTGTTGAATAAGCATGAGATAAGAAAAAATATGATAAAACCCGGAAACATAATTTTAATAGACTCAAGTAGTGATTCTATACTTTTTTCTGTACATAAATATTAAAAGAAACTCACTGAAATTGGTTCCGCGACCCACTTATGGGCCCTGACCCATCAGTCGAGAACCACTGGTCTGGTATAGAGCAGTGGTTCCCAAAGTGGGAGTTGGGACCTCCCAGGGGGGGTTTAAAGCTACTGTTTTTTGTATATTTTTGTGTAAAACAGCATAGATCATGTGAAATCCATTGAAAAATTCAAAATAAACTGTTTAAATACATATTAACTTGGGATAAAAAATCGGATCGGATTTGGATCGCAATACCAAGCATCGATACTTCATCAAGTATCGCAATACTTTCAATACTTGTGTTTGGAGGCATTTGTATCATAAATACCTTTGTTTTCCAGTAACAGCACTTTGTTACATTTTTCAATATTAACACCTCAATTAATATCAAATGGCATTTGGTTTCTAAACATTGGACACATGACTGATACACATTTTAAGATAAATATATTACCAATCATAATAACTTGAATTGAATCGAGATACGTATCGGATCGTGACAAAAGGGGATCATCCCAGCCCTATTGTTTATGTGTACATTTTGGGGGTCCCAGCCAAAAAAGTTTGGGAACACCTGTATCAGAGTAGAGGACTATTTTTACATTGCTTTTAAAATGTACCTATACCCTTCTGCTTCTTCTGAGAGATGAAACTTTACTGGGTTTTGGAGCTTGACAGGAGGAATGCGTCAGGAAAAGTTGAATGCGTTAGAGCACAGAGCAAACAAATACATTTCTGAATCACAATATGACCATGATTTGATTTTATATTGTCATTAGGCCAACCCATAAAATGACAGATCCGTAATTAGCCTGTCTGCAGTTTATATAGCTGTCAGATGTCATCGATTGAGGCAATGTGTGAATCTTAGCCAGAACTGTTCATTTACTAATGCACTAATTATGGATTTATGCTGAGTGTGTGTTAAGATGACAGTTTAACGACACTCTTTTCCTCACTTCTGCCTTTACTACACCACCGTGTACAGTAAAGCAAGAACAGAGTGAACCAAAACTTCCATGCGAGTCCTTAGGGACCCGAGACGTCAATAAATCCCTGGCATTCCCGTAGATGCAAGCAGCTCAACCAAATTCAATTATAAAGTCGCTGCAACAAAGGTGCTGACATCTGGGTGCCCCCTCAGATCTAAAGAGACCCCTGCGTACATCAACCGGCCCCAAATCCAAGCCGATCCAAGAGCCAGATCTTTTACAAACATCTGTAATAAAGACCCGGGCAGACGGCGAAATCCCAGGGTTTATGAATTGGAAGGCCCTCACGCTGGCGGCTGGTGTTACTGTGCACCACAAATATCATTTCCATATATTTGAATGTGCCGTTTGTTCCGCTGCAGCCGCTTTGCCGTGGAGGTGGAAATGTCCAGTCCAGTCTCGAGGACAATTACAACATGTCTGAGACTTTATACATCCCAGGGTGAGAAGAGAGAACCTGGGCCAAAGCGTAGTTAGGAGAGTGGTCAGTTTAAGAACCACTGCTGTTACTCTCTTGTTTTCATCACTTTAGTCTAAATATCTGTTCAGCCCATGAAAAGTTGTTATGTGATGCTAAATAAGTACTAACACTTTTCACTGTGTGTTATATCATCCATTTTTGCTTAAGTTTCACTCCAAAGATCTGAAGTGCACAATTACACTGCACTTTAACCTCTTAACCCCCACCTGAACCAAGCACATTTTTTTTCCAGTTTGGCATTACCCAAATCTACAAGCTTTTTGAAGAAAGCATCAAAACGAATCCAACAAAAGAACGACAAAAACACAATTAAAAAGGGATTAAAAAAAAGCATAAAAAGAGTGACAAAAGAGTATGGCTGGGACGATCCCCTTTTGTCACGATCCGATACGTATCACGATACTCAGGGGCCGATCCGATACGTAACTCGATCCAATAAGTAATTATGATCAGTAGAATGTTTATCTTAAAATGTGTATAAAGACAACAGTCATGTGTCCAAAGTTTAGAAACCAAATGCCATTTTATTTTAGTTGAAGTGTTTAGATTGAAAAATGCATTAACACAAAATGTATAGTTTATGATGAAAACGCCTCCAAACACAAGTATTGAAAGTATTGCAATACTTGATAAAGTATCGATACTTGGTATTGCAGCACAAAGTATTGCAGTCGAAAACATTACGGCAAAAAAATCTCGTTTTGTAGGTCTTTCAAATGAGACTCTGGCCTATAGGCTTTAAGCTCCAGTCGAGAGGCTTTTCGATTTGGGTAAAGCTGAAAATGCGCTTGGTTAAGGTGGGTCTTAAGAGGTTAACTTACTTCAGAAGTAAAAAATGTATACCTAAAAAATATTGTCTTCAATTTCACTAAAGATCTTAAGCCTAGAGTTTCATTCCTTCTTGGGCTGAACACACATTAAATATTAAATTGCCCTTAGTCTGTGGACATTTGATACTTGTAATTATAGTCTCCTCTTATTCATGCTATGGCAAGAAAGATATCAATATTTTAAAGAACAATATTCTTGTCAAAGCAGCGATTTTTGGAAGACAAATGTTTAAAACACGTTAAAACCATGATATAAATAACATGCCTTGACAGCAACATGACTCCAGAGCTCTTTGTGCCATTTTTCTATCTAGGTACCCCTTACCCAGTACATTTGTGTAGAGATATGAAAAAGTGACATAATAAATGTGCACTATACAGTTTTCCTAATACTTAATGGTATTTTTTTAACAGTGTAGCCTTGTTAAAACACTAAACATGCCTCTCAGGTCATATTTGTGGAGGTAAAGTGGAAAGTCTCAGTGCCAGATCCATGATGTGCACTCAGCCCATTAACACGTCTGTACTCCTCCCCGGAGAGACCTAAAACCAGCCCCGAACCTGCAGTGATGGACTCCCACAATTCACTGTCCCACAGTCACCAATATGTAACTTAATGTCCTAATAAAATGCTGTGTTATTTGCTTGTTTAAATCAGGTGCAGTGTTTCCCTGAGAAAGTTGAGAGAGTCATAAAAGTGGCTCCTCCGTGTTTATATAGTTAAAAACATAACCGCTGAAAACATACCTGGATCAACGTTGCATTTTTGTCCCGTTATGTTACAAATGAAAGGAGGCGTGCTGAGAGGGGACTGTTCACAAACACGCAAAGGGGATATTAAGTGTATTGGCATTTTCTGAGCGCTTAGTTGTTTTCCAGAGCTTTTTACAACGACACACCTGTTTCAACCCGAGGGAAGCATTTTCGGAAAAACATGATGCGGAAGAGCACCAGAGGAGTAAATCCACTCGTAATGCTACGTCTATACGACTTCAGTGACATGGGCCAGAAATGGAAAACTCAGTTCCATAATAAATACATAAAGAGTCCTTTTGCGCTGCTCCAGGCCTTCATATGGGGTCCGGTGCCCTTCTTGAAACAAGCATCTTTCCAGTAATTAGGGTTTGGTAGCTGTAACGGTGGCTGGCCAGCGCATCAGTGTAACTTTGATATAAACATGAAGAATCGTCTTGACCTGTCACTCAACCTGATACTCATCCCGTCTGTAAATGTGAGACTCACCAGAGCTGAAACTTTTTCAGTGGAATAGCTACATGGGAACTGTTTTTGGCAAACAATGTGAAGCTGAAGTGAGAGTGCTCAGGGATACTCAGTAGCACAGAGCATAAAATATGAGTATGATTTATATCAGTGAGTAGTTGCTTTTGGCCGGAGCATGGCTCAGGGAACCAGAGACAGGGATGTTTCGGGCTGTTAGCACCAAAGGACTGTGTTTCACAGAGGGCCTCTAATTTCTCTGTCTATTGCTCTGAGATTTGGCCAGAATCTCTGATATCTCAGAGGCAGCAGTATTTCAAAACTGAAATGGAAACGGATTGTACATATAATACATACTTTAGCAGACCACACTGAGCAGTATGATGTTACTGCCTTATTTTTGGAGTGACTTTGCAGCCTATAAATGATGATTGTTTTACAGAGGATGTGGACTTTAAAACAGGAGTAAAAATGTGTTGTTACATGCACATCAGCTACCAGAAACTGTGTTTTAATGACAAAACAAAAGACTGTAATTCTATTGCGTTAAACATATAAAATAAGACAGACCAAACCCTCGGTCTACTCTACAAAATACAAAAATACACATTTACAATGTTTGGAACACCCTGTAATCCAGATTATTTACACTGTACATACAGTATGTTGCATTCAATCAATTTCTCCTTATTATCTTATTACAGACCCAGTGGACTATACCTCTAAGTCTGGCAGGTCAGTTTGTATTGTAACCACACACGCAAATGAATGCCACACAAAACTCTTTTATATTATAAACAGGGTTGTTTGTTTCTTCTTCAGTGAGGAGCAGCAGCAGCCTGGAGAAGACCCCGGCTGGAGGGAGCTCCATGCGGCAGTGGCCCTGACCAGCCTGGCACAGGGACAGAGCAGTGGGACTGAGTCACTCAAAGCCCCAGACTCCTGCTCCTCCGGTGGGCCTCTCTCTGTCTCCCTTCCTTTGGACCGGACAAATGCCAAACCCTACCCCTCTCTGCCCGCCCTCACCAGCCGCATCATCCAAAAGTCCTCTCACATAGCAGAAGTCCAGACTGTCAAAGTGGCTCTGGCAAACTCTGTGTAGGCATTAGCACACTGTTCCATATGGGGATACCAGATGCTAAAGTAGCCAGTGCCCTGTTATGTCTGTAAAACTCCATGTTATGTTTCATTCATGATTAACTCAGACATCTGAAAAAGCACCAAAACCATTGTATATTGTGTCATCTTGATGTCATTGCCTTCCTATTGCCTTCTGTTCCTCTAAGTTATATTAACTTCATGAGACTGGATTGTCATCCAATGTTCTGAGTTTGACAGCAGCTATTTGAATAAACCCAATGTGAAATCCATTGGCCAGTAACATGTTTTAAATCACTGCTTGGAATGACCTGCGCTATATTTTACTGTAATGTAGTTAGTGGTATATTTCATGTGTAGTTATAAGCCATAAATTATTATCAAATCTCTAAATGTCTTATTTAATAGTTGTAGCCTGGGCATGAGCGTGGCACTAGCAAAGTTATAATTTGTCAGCATGCTAAGAATTAGTCAATAGGCCTTTGAATTCTGAAACTGTCTGCCCCATTTTCAGCCAACCTGTCAAAACTGGGTAAAATTGAGCGCATTATAAGCCTTAAGAGTATGCGGACTGCTGTTCCACTCATTGGAGATTTGTGGGGAGCGTCTTGTTCCATGTGGGGACACGCTGACACCAAACATAAGCTTGTAATCACTGCCTCGCTTCAGGCGCTATTCTGCAAAACATGATTAACTAGATCTTTCCACTCGCCTTTTGGTCAACTTTCTGGCATTTTCTTCAAACTATATTTCAGTTTTGCGTGTGCGGCAAAGACGGCATGAGAAACATTTAATGGAAAGAGCACCTCTCCCTGATTTCCATTGTAAACCTGTTTTTGATTTGGAGGGGGGTGGGGCTTTGTGACAACATGGAAAGTTAATGGCAGGTCTCATATAGCAATTAAACAACAGTTAGTGACAGATTGAGGTTGTCCTTTATTTCCGATTGCAACAAAACACTACACAGGACACAAAGTAATTTTACATTAAGGCAGAGTTCATTTTTAGCTATTGCTTCAAATGACGCAGAGATGCACAGCAAGAAACGCATCAATAAAATGGCCAAGGGCAATGATAAGGGCTTTAAGGAAAAACAAAAAAAGCAACAAATAAAACTATTGCAAAATATGGATTAAGAAATGCTTAGGAATGTCCTCAGACTATAATGTTTGCGAGTTGTCTTCACTGATCCAAACAGCACACAGAACAAAGTAGGAAAAAACGGATCTACTTTAAAACCTATATACTGTAAACGCCTCCACCATTATAACATATGAAGATATGGTCCAACCTGGAAATACTTAACGAAAAAAAAAAAAGTGGGGGTGTTTTCACATTGTGTATCATAATTGTAAGATGAAATAAAATATGTTTGGACTAGTCATCTTCTTTGGGAGTATCCACAGTGATTCAGTCTATTGTACCACCAGCTCTAATACCAGTACTTAATAATTGAACTAAGTGTACGGTTAGACTTAATTACAAGAACAAACCAAAACCAGAACTAAAGCCTGGAAGCACAGGATTTAAGCGACATCTGTTTTGATTATGACTTATCATTGACAATACAATTTGACAAGCTACGTATGTGCTGTAACCAACAAAATGGTTCAAGTTATAGGCACTACTCCATTAACCTGATTCGATCATGTACAGCTGGATCGCTCCGACCAAAAACATTAATTCAATCCAGATGTACACTCGGGGTTCGTTAGGTCAATCACTATATCTCCTTTTAGACAAAGTGAGGCTTAATCTTCATGCTTTCATTCATGTTTTTACTGAAAGTAGTGAACTGATGGTGGTTAAAGAGGCGTGTGCAAACAGCAAAGTCCACTTGGCCAACAGAAGTTTAACCTCTCAACAGTAGTGTCTGGTGTCTGTAGCCGTGGGGTCAAACTGAGGTGTGTCCTGTTCAGGGTATGGAGCAGTAGCCTCCACACGCCCCACCCTGGCTCTGCTCCTGCGCCCCCAGAATCACCTTCTGCCCCTGGTGCTCACTCTCCCACAGGCCGGGAGTTTGCAGGATCTTCTCCACCAGCTCCTCAAAGGCACACTGGACTCCGTCTTTGGTTTTTGCACTGGCCTCTGAACAAAGAGAGGAGGGGCACCAAGATTTATGAGATCAGCAAAAACTGTGGAGTCTTTTCCAAAATGTTGCGAAACAAAACAAAGATGAGGCATGTGCATGGCTACAAATTCAAGACAGCTTCTCTTGATGATTAAAAAAAAAAAAAAAATACATATAGCTTTATATGAACAAAGACATGACCTATAGAATGGATAACAGCCAAATGAAGACATCCTTGTAGCGGATAAACCCTATGACATATTTTGCCCAGCCCTTAAATTAACCATTTAAAATGGAAACTCTATAAAATACTAACCTAATTTTGAAGAGCGGACCAAGAGATGAGAATCGGGAACATGTGCAGCGTAGACTTGATAAACAAAAACCCACTCGATTTTAATCATAATGTACTTTTTGTGGAGACGCTGCATCTGTCAGCACAACGCTGAGGTTGGACATGCCAAAGTGGTAAAGCAAAAACTACAAAGTCCTACTATAAATACGTAGTTTGTGATGCAATGTCTTGACCATCAGCAGCTATGCAATTAGGTTTCTGCCGTTCAAGATACTACATTCAGAGTCATAACGTCCCCCAAACAATTTCACAAGTGATATTTACCAATAAACAGCATGGAGTGTTTTCGTGCAAATTTCAATCCTTCATTTCTGTCAACTTCATGGTCCTCCTACAAAACACAGACATATCACTTTATGAAAATGAAGTTGTTCTGACAAATACCATAATAGGTATTTTAAATAAACAGAGGATCAAAAGGTATAGTATTTCATATTTCATATGGTTAAATCCTTAAATCCTACAAACTTACTCTGTCAATTTTGTTCCCAACAAGCATTTTTACAATGTCATTCCGTGTTGTGTAGGTCTCCAGTTCATTCAGCCAGTTGTCAAGTTTTGTAAAAGTGTCCCGCTTGGTGACATCATACACTAATCAAAAACAGGGTAAAAAACAAACAAACAGATTATTAAATAAAGTTTTTTTTCTTTTCTTTTCCTTATATACAATTGACCTAAATGTATTCACAGGTTATACCTAAAATGACACCTTGAGCACCACGGTAGTAACTGGGCGTCAGAGTTCGAAACCTCTCCTGTCCTGCTGTGTCCTGGTAAAGACAAGAAACCGTTTACTTAGACAAATGTAATCTAATGATTGTATCACTAATATGACAGGGATATGATGACATTGTTGTTTGAGGACAGTGACACTAGTTTCAATGAACGATGTCGCCCCCGTCTGGATGAAACGTGTTCTACATCATATTTTTCAACACAAAAGTACACAAAGGCCTCTCTTCTCACCCATATTGCAAGTTTTGCTCGGTTTCCATCTATGGCAATAGTCTTCACTTTAAAGTCCACACCTGCGAGTGACGAAAGAGTTGGAAAAGTGCTCAAACATATTACTGTGATAGGCAATAATATTGTAAACACAATACAAACCTATTGTGGCAGACTGTTCAGGATCAAAAGTATCATCTGTGAACCTCAGGAGGAGACTGTAAAGAGACAATAAAAACACAGATATGGCATGTTTAGAGAGCAGAGAGGCAATCCTTCAAGCGGTCACCACAATAACAATACAATAATGGCCTTAACATATCAAGTTTTATAAAAGTGAACACTTTGTACTCAGTTGTACACTATTATGTTATATCTAGCTACCCACAATTGCTACCATATGTGCTTGAACAAAAGAACAAAACTGTTCCTTGATACCTCGGTACCTAAGCAGTAATTAACTTACATAACAAAACAGAATGTCAACATCCACAACAGGCTAGCTAAGTAGTGCGCTACAAAGAGTCACAAACCTGGACTTTCCGACCCCGCTCTCGCCGATAATCAATAGTTTCAGGGTCGTTATCACGTCTTCATCCATATCCTTACTATTGAGAGCTTGACTTTTAACTTATGTATGCTGTAGTATATATATTTGACTTGTTTTGGGGACTGTAAGCAGCTAGCGGGCTCGGCTCACAGTTTGCTCGCGCGGCGTAACTTCCGGACTCTGCGTGACGTCACCAGTAAGTCGGGTATGTAGGTTTTGTGTTATATTTTCTTTAATTGTGGTGAAATGGTGAAATGTGTTTCTTTGACCAGTGTTGATTTTTAATAACATATTTTAATTTAGTTTCAGTCTTAGTCTTTTGACGAAAATGTAATTCAATTTTAGTCGAGATTTAGTCCAAAAAGATCTTCAATTTTAGTCTAGTTTTAGTTGACTAAAGTTGCAGGTAGGGAGACAAATTTAGTCGACTTTGCATTTATGATATTAATTATAATCATATTTAATCAAAGTCCTCTGCTTCATGGAGCTGCTCCCACATGAACAAAGCTCAGAGCTGTTCCTTTGGCAGTGAATTTACATCACACGAGGCTCTTTAAGACTGTCATTGGAAGTTTGGATGATTTTAGTCTCTCCTTTTCATTTTTATTTAGTCTTATTTTAGTCGACTATAATATCTGGTCATTTTAGTCATAGTTTTAGTCTCATGAAAAACTTTTAATATAGGATATAGTTTAGTCCAATTTTAGTAAAAATTAAGATTAAATATTTTAGTCGACGAAATTAAGATGTCGACTTAATTTCGGTCTTTGGCACATTTAGACTGTATTTGAAACATAATGAGTGTATAGTGTTTTATCAACAACAACAAAAAAAACATTGGGATGCCTTGAGGCTAAATAGGAGAACACTGTTGGATTCAGGTGAAGTAGTGGCCACCATCTGTTCAGCTAGAGTCTGTAATTATGCAAATGTGAACTCAAGAGAGAATTCCTTATAAAAGGCATTTAACTTATTGTCTGCAGTAGGTCTAGTTCTGTGATCAGCTTCAGTTAAGGCAGAGTCTTTACCCACATCTACAGCGATGGGCCGCTTCCACACAGATTGCATCGAGAGACATTTAAGGACAGCTTTTAAATATGTGGGTTACTTTGTCGGTTCCTATCCCTGGTGGTTCTTTTTCACTCCACTCCTTCTCTCTATTGGATTCAGCAGCGGCTTTTACTTTCTCAAGGCTCGGATGTCCAACAATATTGAAGAGCAGTTTACACCTGTTAATGGACCTGCCAAGATGGAAAGAAAATACATGCAAGAAACATTTCCAAGAAATGACCCATTGTTTACTAGTTTAAGACTGACCACAGATGGGACCTATGCCACTCTTATTGCTGCAAGTCATGGTAATATTTTGTCAGTAGAATCACTGCAGGAAGTTATTGAGTTGGACTTTCAAATTAAAAACATGAAAGTGCATTTGGGCAATACCACTTTTGAATATTCTGATGTTTGTGCTTTTGTGAATGGACGCTGCAGCTCTAATAGTGTCCTAGAGGTCATCAATTACAATGCAAATAATATAGAATCACTTAATCTGACTTTCCCATGGCATTATTCTGAATATGGAGGAATACCATTGTTTACAAATCTTGGAAATGTAAAATTAAAGAACAATAGCTCGGTAGTGGAAGGTGCTGAAGCCATACAACTGTTTTACTACTTAGAAACTAACAAATCAAGAGCTGACATTTGGCTGGAAGGCTTCATATTGTTGCTATCAAATCAGTCTACCTCTCTTCAGGTAAGCTTTTTTTCTTCTTCCATCAACACATATACCACTCATATAACCCATTAAAAGTCCAAACTGTGTTTCAGGTGTCCTACTCCACCTCGATGTCAATGCAGTGGGAGTTCGACAAATCTCCAGATTCAGTGGTCTTTCTGTTCTCCATCACTTACACTATTGCGATCATCTTTTCAATTGCATCATGTTGGAGGTAAGGATTATTATGTTTAGTTTTTGTCCTATATACCAACTTTGTGTCTGATTATTTTTGTGCTGATTACAGGTTGGACAATGTCAGGACGAAGGTGTGGGTGGCCCTCTGTGGGGTGCTCTCCACTGGACTGGCTGTTCTGAGTGGGTTCGGTGCGCTGCTGTTGCTGGGACAACCTTTTGCGATGACGGCTGCATCATGTCCTTTCATGCTGCTAGGTATGGTCAGTGGTGGAAAGTAACAAAGTATAAAGTACAAGTACAAGTAAAAAGTACAAATTGTTGGTACTTTTACTTTACTTCAAGTACATTTTATGATGAATGCTTTTTATTTTTACTTCACTACATTTTAGAGCCCGTATCTGTACTTTCTACTCCACTACATTTTTAAATTGTGTTAAAAGTAAAAGTATTTTATTATCAAAGTGACCTCTCTACGAATAACTGGTTGAGTCCCAATTCAGACTCGGTTTAGTGGTTTATACCTTTAGACCTTGTTTAGATCTGGTTTAGACCTGACCTAGTTTAGTTCGGGTTAAGACCTGGTTTAGTTCCTGTTTTTGACTTAAGTTAGTGGTTTACTCGTTTAGACCTGGTTTGATTCAAATGACTTTAAAAAATCCTGCACATTAAACTCTTAAATACTTTTACTTTTTACTCATAAAGTACATTTTTGGTCATGTATCTGCACTTTTACTCAAGTAAGACTATCGAGTAACTTCTTCCACCACTAGGTATGGTAGGACATTCCCTTTGGCATTGTTTCGTTGTTCTTTTCTTATTATTACAACTGACATTTGCAAAACTTAAGCCGTACTTTAATAGTGTCAATCGTGTCTGTGTGAAGATACTGACTGAAATAAAAACTAAACTAAACTAAATTAATAAGGACAAATCCATATATAACTAGGAGCAGCTTCACAATTGCTTGGTGTCAGGGCCAGGGGTCTCCCAACTTTTATCATTTTCAGAAATAAGTCACACTGGTGCATTAGGTTGTTAGGGTAGGTTTTAAACTTTATCATTCCCATAATTATTTCTGTCATCTTGAAGTGAGGACCGGCTCTGAATGATGCTACTTTTTCCTTCCTCTACCCTCTGCAGGTATTGGCCTTGACGACATGTTCATCCTGATCTCCTGTTGGCAGAGGACCCGCGTCTTGGACAATGTTCCCGAGCGCTTATCCCAAACCTACAGTGAGGCTGCCGTCTCCATCACCATCACCTCCCTCACAGACACACTGGCTCTGTTCCTGGGCTACACCTCCCCATTCGGTTCAGTGCAGTCTTTCTGCCTCTACGCCTGGCTCTCTGTTGTCTTTTGCTACCTCTACAGTATCACGTTTTTAGGGGCTTGTATGGCTTTGAATGGCCACAGAGAAGGAGAGAATAGACACTGGTTTACTTTTATGAAAGTGCCCGAAGATCTGCCTCCAAGTAATTCACAAGTGTTTAGTGTTTGCTGCATTGGTGGTGGTTATAACCGCATGACCGAAAAGGAACAAGGGGAACCAATGAGCATTTTCTTTGAAAGATTTTATGGGCCATTTTTGACCCACAAGTCAATCAAAATACTTATTTTTGTCGTTTATGCTGGCTATTTATCTGTTAGTCTTTATGGCTGCCTTACAATTAAAGAAGGATTAGATTTAAGGAATTTGGCATTAGACAATTCTTACATCACAGATTTCTACCAAAGCCAAAATCAGTATTTTTCTGAATATAGCTGTAACGTCATGGTGGCAGTAAAGCAGCCTTTTCCGTACTGGAATGAAAGTGAATTTGAAAAACTTAACTCTTGCATTGAGACATTTGAAGACCTACAGTATGTCAACAGCACTCAGGCGTGGTTCCTTGCATTTCAACAATACGCAAATGAAACTAGTCTCAATATAAGCACACAAGAGTCTTTTAAAGGCAGCTTAAGTCAATATTTGGAGCTATACCCGATCTTTAGACAAGACGTCAACTTGACAGAAGACAATGAAATTCAAGCATCTCGTTTTTTTCTGCAAACTCGAGACAGAACAGGGGTGAAAGATGCGATGCTTGGGCTAAGGAAAACAGCAAATGAATGTCCACTGGAGCTACTGATCTACCACCCAGCCTTCATCTATTACGACCAGTACACAGTGGTAACAGACAATGCTATACAAACCATAATCATAGCCGTCATAGCGATGCTGGCTGTCTCCCTTATCCTGATCCCTGACCTGCTTTGCTGCATTTGTGTAGCATTTGCCATTGGCTCGGTTGTAGTTGGCGTGGCTGGCTTTATGGCTTTATGGGGTGTTAGTCTAGACTCAATATCTCTAATTAACCTGGTCATGTGCATTGGATTTTCAGTGGACTTTTCTGCACATATCACCCATGCCTTTGTCTCCAGCCCTAACTCGGACGCCAATAAGAAAGCTATTGACTCTTTGGCCAATCTAGGTTATCCAGTATTACAAGGAGCTTTGTCCACCATCTTAGGGGTGGTTGTGCTGTCTGTGTCTGGGAGTTATATTTTCAGGACATTCTTTAAGATGGTGTTTCTAGTGATTTTGTTTGGTCTAATGCATGGTTTAATGTTCATACCGGTGTTCCTTACACTTTGGGGGAAAAAATCCTAGATAGAGGATTGTTACTTTTATATGTGTTTTCAACCAAATAAATGGATCTAGCCAAATCTGTTATTTTTTTTATCTTCTGAAAGGATATGCATTTACTCCTTTATTAACTGATAATCCACTTTTATTTACACTTAACCCGGCTCAAATATGATCATTCAAAATAAACTGGCTGAAGCACAACAGCCACTTCCTGCATCCAAATTAAAAAAAAAACACACACATTTAATATCTTTGTCTGGGATATTTCCTATGATAAAATGGCTTTCAAGTCCCCCCAAAAAAGGCTTTTCGATGTCCCAAACATCAACAGATGAAACCTGGAAGGAGATAAAGCAAAACATCTCTAGTTTTTAAGCTAAATGTACATGAACATCCATTTCTATTCTACAGAACCCAAATTCACATCAGTGAAGTTTTTTAAAACAGCTTTCTCTCATCTTAATTACAAACGTGTTTCGCTCACGCTTTCAGTCTGAGCAGCAATTCCTATTATCTGTACACATATCAATAAAATATACTATTGACATTAAGAGTGCATAAGTGCATTTACACAAACATCCCTTTTATGGAAACTTACAGAACAAAAGCAAAATACAGCAACGTTGTAGGCAAGAATTATAATTGAACATCACAAGGATCTGATAATCCATTTTCCTGACAACTGATAAGAAGGAATCCTGTCAGTCAGCACAGACAGAACAAGTCACAGCTAATTTCACAAACCTCGATATTGAGGCTGCGTTGGGTTTGTGGAGAATATATCATGTACATTCACGGTTTCATAATACTCACTAAGTGACCTGAGGAAGACAAAGAAAAGATTCTCTACAATGAAAGCATTGAAGTGTTCGAGCGTTGATGTGAGCGGTTTTTGCTAATTCTTGTGGTATTGCCATGTCTCATACTGTCCCACCAGGGTGTCTAGTCTTATCTGCTCTCCAGAGTCTTGCCCTCGAGGACCATTTTAATATCTTTGGCGTCCAATGTCTCGTACATGAGCAGCGCATCCGCAAGGCTTTTGTGCTCTTTGCTGCGAGACTTCAGCAGAGCTTTGGCTCGTTCGTAAGACTCCTGACAATGAAAATACATTAGTACAGGATGTTGTCACAGTTCATTAATAGTGTAATTAAATATGTATGTAAAGGCACAAACCTTCAGAAGCAGCCGGATCTCATGCTCCACCGCTGCCTGAGTCTCCGGGCTCTGAGCTGTCATGTCCCCATAGGTCATCACACCCAACTGATAAAGGCAGAAAAAATATATATATATTATTACTGTAGTATATAAATAATAATCCAGATTAATGTACTGTATTTTCCGTACTATAAATCACACTTTTTTTCATAGTTGGGGGTGCGACTCTATACTCAGGTGCAGCTCAACTTAGATCAATTGTGTCCAGAGATGATCTTGAAATGATTATCCACGCCTTTGTGTCTTCCCGTTTAGACTATTGTAACAGTGTATTCTCGTGTCTAAACAAAAAGGCGCTGTCTCGTCTTCAGCAGGTACAAAACTCTGCAGCGAGGTTACTGACTCGCACAAATAGAAGGGCTCATATTACTCCCACTCTGAAAGCCCTTCATTGGCTTCCAGTCAGTTTTCGTTTCCATTTTAAAATCCTGGTGTTGACCTTCAGAGCCTTGCATGGTCAGGCTCCGTCCTACACTAGAGACTTGTTGTGTCCATATTCCCCCTCTCGGAGGCTGAGGTCTCAGGATCATAACCTTCTCATGGTCCCTCGTACTCGTTTCAACACCAGAGGAGATCGCTCCTTCCAGGTGGTCGCGCAGACGCTCTGGAACGATCTTCCGCTTTCCTTGCGCTTACTTGATTGTGTTGATGTTTTTAAGAGCAAACTGAAAACCTACTTGTTTCAGAAAGTGTTTGAAATTCCAGTGGAATAAGGGTTGTTTCATAACCACGTTTTTTGTGACTGTAAATGTAAATGTACTTTTGTCTGTGAAAGGTGCTATATAAATAAACATTACTTACTTACTTACTACTTACTTATATTGAAATATATAATTTCACATGTTCGTTATTTTCAAACCGACAGTCGCTAGAGGGCGCTCTAGGCTTGTGTACCAGTATCGGCTACTCTTGTTCCACTGAAGATTTGAAAAACAATAATTGAGCCGCAGAAAGAAAGTTTGGAGTGAACGAGAAACTTGTGAGAGACTGGCGAAAAGCGGAGGTTACTCTTACTGCAATGAAGAAAACAGAAAAAGCTAATCGCAGGCTAAAAGCTTGAGGCCACAACCAGAGGAACGAGTTTGCAAACGAGAGCTTGACAACGTGATGCCGGGAGAGGCTTGTCAACGGTGAAGTTATGGCTCCGTGCCCAGATAGGAGCCATCTTCCTCATGTATTTTTTGGCTGGTGCGACTTATTCTCCAGAGCGACTTATAGTCCGGAAAATACGGTACTTTTTTTCATTTCTAGCTGCTAACCTTGTCACACATTCCATATCTGGTTACCATCATCTTTGCCAGCTTGGTGGCAGCGTCAAAGTCACTAGATGCTCCTGCAATAAAGCACATGTCCCTTTTTTACTTGATTGATTACGGCAACTTGTAGATTTGACTCTTTAAAGAAGTTTTACCTGTTGTAATGTTTTCTGTTCCAAACTGAATCTCCTCAGCCACCCGGCCGCCCATGCTCACATCCATCTGGGCCAACAGCTGGGAGCGGGTCTCACTCCACCGGTCATTCTCAGGAAGCATGGACACCTAAATTAAACCCCATTAAAAAAAAGCAATAAAGCTTCTATGTAATATAGAGTACAGTGTTGTGGCAGTGGGATTTCTTACATGCCCCAGGCTCGGTCCTCTTGGCATGATGGTAGCTTTATTGATTGGCATTGCATCTTTGGTGTAATACGCTACAATTGCATGACCGGACTCATGATATGCAGTGATTTCCTTATTCCTCTTGTCGATTTCTGCGCTCCTCCTTTCAGGTCCTATATATAACAAACACATCAAAATCGTATTTATGAAACGAAACTTAGCAAAGACATAAGAAGAGCAATGGCTACTTTGAGTGCTCACCCATGAGGATTTTGTCTTTAGCGAACTCCAGCTCTTTCATTGTAACCATGTCCTTCTCATCGACTGCTGCCTTCAGGGCTGCCTGGTTCACCAGATTTTCCAGGTCAGCACCTGAGAAGCCCACTGTGCCTCGGGCAATAATATTGGCTTCAATGGCTGTGAAAACAACACACAATATATCCTCTGTACTGCAAAACTGCTGTAGGCTAAATAATAGAGCAGCTTTGTTCTGTACCTGGGTCCACCTTAATCTTTTTGAGATACCAATTGAGGATCTCTGTGCGACCTTTGACATCTGGTTTGGGGACAGTCACCTGCATATCAAAGCGTCCGGGTCGGACCAAAGCACTAAAATAAAATAAAAAATAGATCATTCTAATAACAAGAAAAAAAAGATGGAACAACCAGATGCTGTAACAGAAGTAAACTCACTTATCCAAAGCCTCTGGAAAGTTTGTAGCTCCAATGATAATCACACCCTCATTTGTTTTGAACCTTTAATAATAACAAATTTAATGTTGCATATGTAACACGTGACAGCATTCTACAGAGAAGTTGTGTAAATTACCCATCCATCTCAGCAAGGAGTTGGTTGATTGTCTGTCTGGAGTATGGGTGCATTGGAGACTCAATCCTTTTTCCTCCAACACTGTCGAGCTCATCAATAAAGATCACACAGGGTGCATTAGCTTTGGCCTCTCCTGCAAATAAATATCACACTACTAGCTTGAGAGGTTTATAAACTTTACTATTCTATAATGTGGAAAGTAAATACACACTGAAAAGATTTCTGATGCGACTGGCTCCAACTCCAACAAACATTTCATCAAATTCAGATCCAGAGGCATAATAGAAAGGTACATCTGCCTCTCCCGCCACTGCTCTGGCCAAGAGAGTTTTTCCTGTCCCCGGGGGTCCCACAAGCAGCACACCTGAAGGCAAACCAGAACAAACAGAGTTAAACACACTTCACACATGTCACTGTTGTGTTTATTGTCAGCCAGTCATACCTTTAGGCAGCTTTCCTCCCAGGACCGTGAACTTCTGTGGATTTTTTAGAAACTCTACCACTTCCTGTAGTTCGTTTTTGGCCTCCTCCACACCTTTGACGTGCTCGAAGGTCACATTTTTCACCTGCACTGGGTCCACAGCAGAGTCTAAGCCTGATGTGGTTCGGAACCGTACTGTGCAGAATGGTTAGATTACAATTCGAAATCACACAGCATACAGTTAAACCTACAAAACAGGTTCAGTTTATTAACTCATAAAAGATATACATTGAAAGGAGCCTTTACCCGATAGAAATGGTGTCTTTGAAATGCCATAGATCCCAATAAGAAGCAGCACCAGCAAAATCAGACGAGTCCTCCTCGAAGTATCTATGCATTTGAATTAAAATAACAAGTCATTGATTGAAAGCACAATGAAGAGTAGCAGCTTTGGTTTATACAGAAGAATAACTACTGCAACCTGCCTTGGGTGCGTTGTGTCAGGGCTTGTGCTTTGAGGAACCCTTCAGCAAACCCCCTTTTGAAAGAGTCGTGCTGCCCATCTGGGATGTTCTTGTTCTTTAACAGAGTGTCCAGACTTTCCATATCTACCCCTTTGTCCCGAGTTAGGAAACCCTGCAGAAACATATAACCTTCATTCTCAGAAGTATTACATTTGCAATTGTTGCTTTAGTTTTCGGGGGGGGTAGGGGAGGACTGACCTTCATGAAGGATGGTGTGAATCCCTCTGGCTCAATGGGTCGGTCCAAACCTGACTGAAGGCGCCTGGTTTTGGTCCTTAAGGTCTTAAAGCCTCTGCTCTGAACCAATACTATAATAAAACAACAACTATTTACGACAGACATTTATCAGAACACACAGGGGGTCATTTATCAAGACAGGCGCTAAACAGCAAGTGCAACCCAGAAAATTGCATATAGCTTTCTGAGGGCTCACCCAATTTACAGTTGGACTTGCCTATATTACAGTATATAATGCTGCATGCGTCAATATTGCGCAAATGACACTGTTGAATCGGATCTACTTTTGCACATGCTATTCATTTTACACAGGCTAACGCTTGGCAAATGACCTCCATAATATTGTCATTAAATATTGTTAGTTTGTTACCTGGCCAGGCCTGAAGCTCTGAACAGACCGAGTGAAAAAGAGAGGAATGCGGCTTTGCAAAAATCGGCATTGATCCAGGAAGATGTTGGAAGCCTGGTAAGATAGGAGTCATCGACAATTGACGCAAAGGTGAATTTGAGACTATAACTGATCTTTCTGATGGAATATTTACCATGCTTATTGTGGTAAAAGGAGTGTGTTGAGAGATGAGAGCTCTTCCATTCACTGTTACTTATATGAGCTGAAGACAGAGACTTTTCTTTTGGAAAGACATTGTTCATCAAGTCATCCAGCTGCTGCTTCCCAAGATCTGACAAGCCCAAGTCACGCAGGCTTGGCTGTTAATTGAAAAATAAATATGTGTCATAGCTAAACAATACATAAATCAAATCAAATATTAGATATAATTTATAACTGAATTATGCAAATACCTCTGCGTGGAGATGTTCAGACTCTGGAACATACTCCTTGTTTTGTGTTGATTTACATGTTGCAGATGTTCGTGAACTCACTGAACCCTTCAGAGACTGGAGAACATTTATCAGGTGGCTGAGGGGCACAGTCACCTGAGGAAATACACATGGATATGAAATGCACTATAGGGGGGAAACATACAGCACTGGATTTTCAGATCTAAAAGAAACTGAAACGAGTCTCGGTGTGTAATGTCACTGACGCAGCAAACACTAGAGGTAACACTATGGGTAACACACAACTGATGGCTTCATAAAATGATTAATAGGAGCGGATCGTGACTTCTATCTGCTGCACTGATACAGGGCAATTCTTGGAGCCTTATTGCCTAACTACTGTAACTACATGAGTTGATAACGAGAACCAAAACAACAACGTTGATCCCACAACAGGGCCTAGGTTAAGATCCCTACCTGCGGTTGAACGGACGTAGACAACGAAAACATAACGACTTGTGGAGATAATATGGTGTTTCTTGTCGTTTAAAGGCGATGCTCTGGTTTATTCCATCTTTATTAAGGTGATATAATAGCTAACGTGAACTTGAAATCACTCCAACAGCTGACACAAACCGGAAATGACACTGACGTCATCACTGGCCTCACAGTGAAATGTTTCCCCCTTTTTTGCAGATGATGCTTCTCGTTCCGCTTTACTGTTATGATCATGTTGAAAAAGAAAGAGTTTTTTATTCATTTGTGTTATAATATTGGTGTGGTGGCTGATTAAATAAAATATTAGATGAATATGGTGTTGGTCTCAAAATGGTTTATTGCAGTCTAATAAATAAATTACAATTAAACCATTGTAGTTTTGAAAATACAGCATTAAATTGACATAGACTACACACATTTTGTACAGTCATAATGATTAAACATAGTTTTAAAAAAGTGTGTCACAGCGGCTACGTCTCATATGCATTCAATAGTTTACTACCCTTTATGTTCTTTTATTTTGTGAACTACCAGAAAGTCCTTAATGGTCTAACAGATTGTATTAATCTATTTTACATTATTTTTCTGCATGCTACACTTTCACAATGTCAAGCCTAGAGTACAAAGGCTCTTATTCTGTTTCATTTCAACCTTCAAAGCTTTTACTGCTTTGCTGATATATCAAAGGATCATTACCCTGTTTATGTTGTTGGTTCAAAAAGGTTTGCACAAGATCACGTAATCCTCCTGTAAAAACAGACAATATACAAGTTATTATTGGTGAGAAATAATCTTGCAACGATTGAGTTGATACGAACCTCACCTCCTTTTACTTCGTAAGTACATCCGGACCAGCCAATGTGCAAACACAGGCCAAAATACAGTGAAAAACACAGCAACTGGAGAGGTCTGTAAAGGCCACCAAGGTCTGATGATCTAAAGATATAAGTAAAAGATATAAGTAAAAGATGTGTGTAAAAGATCGCATTTTCATGATTCATAACCAAAATACTAATCTTAAATATACCTGGAAGGCAGTAGCCAGAGGATATTGATTCGGTGAAGGTGATGGTGGCTTAAATGGGGAAAATATAAAAACAAACATTTTACAGCCATTATGGAAAGATAATAGAAAGTGAACAATCTTGAGTTTTACCTGTGACGCTGTGAGGACCTCTAGAGTCTGAAGTCTGTATAGCACAGTGTCCATGTCATGCTGGAGTCTAAACAGAGCACTAGCAATTTGTTCATTAATGTTTTCCCTAGAACGACAAAGAGACTGTGGCCTCTGTGACCCATTGCAACATGCTGCAAAGATATTAGGACCAAATGGTGAGCTGCATGTTGATCCAGTGCCTGAAACAACAATAGATTTATACAACTTAAGTAGTCACATCACAATAATTAATCACAGCTGAAAAAAATCACCTGTCCCTGTTCTTGACAGAGCGCTTTTGTTTTCAACTGTTCTCATCCCATCCACCAGATGAGATTCAATTGTACTGTTTAGTGCTGAAAAGGTGTCAAACCATGGGTCACTTTGTCTTAAGGCGGTAGATCTTGAGTTCTGTGATTGTCTTTTTGATGCAGGCAGACCCTTTTCAAAATAGATGAATATGTAAATAAATAATTAACAAAATCAATCAATCAATAAACAAGTTAATAAAAACATTATCAATAAAACAACACTTCTACAGTGAAATCCAAATTAATCCTGTACCTCATGCATAGCTAGGTGCTCCATTGAATCACAGAATTCTTCATTATCTGAATCTGGAGAACTAACATTTTTCCCAGCAGCTACACTATGATCTGTATAAAACATGGATTATCAGCCAAAAGCTAAAGTGTATGTATACATAATGCTCATTTATTATTTATAATCGTACCACTCGGATGCCCATTGAAATGCGTATGAGGATTGTGACGAACAATTGGCTCTACTGAACATGCCAGCTCCTCTTCTTCCACTTCACTGTTGAGAGAGCTGTGTGTCCCATTGGTGAAAGAGGACACACTTGGTTCCATGCTGCTGCCGTTTGAGCCCCCAGTGTCCGATCTCCACCTCCTGCGCTCAGCCATCAAACGCATTGGGTCAGGATTCCAGGCTTAAACATACAAATTGTCACTTATAGATTATAAGAATATATTTGAAAAAAGGCACCTGTGTATGCAAGTAGTACACAGGTACTATAAGAAGCCACAGTCTACTTCAGTGTTAATTTCCACAACAGATTTAATTTCAATGTTGGTCATAGTTTAGATTTATTGATTGTTTAATTACAGTCAGCAAGTAATATTTTGGGAAAGAAATGAACACTGATAGTCACTAGCCAATAACCCCAGAAAACATATACTACGTATACCTTGTTCCTCCATTTCCTCTTCCTCCTTGTTTTCATCATAAGAAATATCAGCCTCCCTGTTTATGTATTCCCAACGGTGTCTGTAGCCATTTGACTCCTCACTATCCACGCTTACACCAGCAAAGCTGTCATCTTTTTCTATTTCCGGTAGATTTTGTATATCATCCCAAAGATCTCCATAGCCTGAACAACGAAGTAAATACTTGTGTCAATTATAGTTGATATGTTATTAGCCACAAAGAACAAAATGGAACTGTGAAAACACAGAGCACTGACTTGCCTTCAATGGTTGGTTTCATGACTTGCTCTTTTAGAAACAAAACAAAAATACATTCAATCACTGAGTGTTGGTGATCTTGCTAGTTTCCTATAGCCTACTGTTTGATCTATCTATTGTAATCCTGTTCTATTGTACCTGTGTGATTTGCAAATGGTCTTGTGAAAGGTCTTTTATCCAGCATATTTTCCCCTGCATCTTCATCATTGCTCTCCACCTCTGTGTAGAAGTTACCGAGCTTTTGTACCAAGTCAGTAACTTCGCTGGATATCGGGATGGCCTCCAAGATCTTAAAGTAAACAACATAAAGGCTTGTTAAATAATCTATATCAGAAAAATAATAGTCTTAACATATGAATTGTATCCATGGCAAAAAAGCTAATTAATATTCAATGTGCAAAGAGCTTTCAATTTTGTGAATGGACCAACCAGCTGGATGTCTTCAACATAATTTTTCATCGCTTCTTCCCTTGTCATATTTCCCAGAGCACTCCATGCATCCCTGGAAACACAAGAACTTGGCTCAAACACCTGCAACATGTTATTATTACTGCATAAATCCTTTAACAAATGTTACCATTTAGCTTTGCCCCTTGTGTCCCAGAAGCCTGTTGGCCGAGGCATGTTGCAGGGCCCTAATGTCGCCTGCTTGTAATAACTGTAGAACATTAACATCATGTCGTCTGAGGGTTGGAAAGGGCCTGAAAAAATTGAAATGTGGTAGGTAAAGGTGCAGAATAAAAATGTTCACCACTGTAGAAAATTGTGCTCTATATGAGTGTAATAGATATTGCTTAGGTTACACTTGATCAGGGAGGAGGCTACATTCCTCACTTAAAACCCAATTCACAGACTGTCTAACACAAAGCTTGATGATCCATTATCCTTATAGCAGCTTTATCTTTACAGGGTCAGCCAAGAGCTCTTGAAGAGCTCTTCACAGCTGAATGTAGGTCAATCAGAATCTGTTTACTCACCAACAACGAACAAACCTGACTTACCATCTTCTGGCAAAGTCCGGATCACTTTTACTGCAGCATAAAATTTTTCCTCCAGGCTGTATTCGTCCTCCTCTTCTGGTGTCATGCTCATTTCCAGCAAGGATGTCAAATGGCAAGAATTTAAATTAGGCATAAATACTGCTGATAAGGGATTTCATTCAATAAAGAGCAGTCTTCTTTCATATCACAGGGGTTTGCTGATGAATTCAAGTTGTAGCGTTTCCTTTGGGACAGTCAATGAAAAAGCTCCGTCAAAAATGATACAATCGATATTTGGCATCATCATAAATAGGCCAAGTTCTAGAAGCAATTCTTTCATAAGTTAATTATCTTGCCTCCCTCTGCAATGTACCTGCGAGCCAATCTGGCGGATCTGGCCTCGAATCAAGGAGATGGTGAACGGCGGCGTGTTCTGCGTCGGGAAATGTATTTTTTTCCGGTTCAGTCCGTGGAGCAGATAGAATGCTTTCTACGTGCTTCATGCAGCAATTCTCCTTCAAATCCCACAAGCCCTTGAGAGCGGAGGATTTAAACCGAAGGGGCTTATGGGAAATGTAGTATTGCGTAGGCTTCTGTAGATATATATATTAATCCAAATGAGGGTTTTTTTTTTTCGTGCAAATTGAACACCAATATGAACGAGGGATGAATATAAAACTCTATATAGTTTGACAGTAAATATCTCACTTTACGCACGCCATGACAGACTCCCTTCATATTTCCACTATTATTTACTGTAACGCGCAGAGATCGTGACATGATTGGTTAACTAGTCTTTCGGCCAATCCGTGCCCCGTGTTTTCATGTCGATTTGTCACGGGCTGTTGTGACTCGGAGGCCCTACCGCCCCACAAAGCCGGGCGGGGGAGCCCCTTTCACAGCCACAGCCACAGCAGCATCACCGCCTCGCTCCGCGCAGAAGGACAGAGAGAGAGGAGAGAAATGCAAAGGGATGTAAGATGGCAGAGCTACAAATGCTGTTAGAGGAGGAAATCCCCGCTGGGAAACGGGCGCTTGTGGAGAGCTACCAGAACCTCTCCCGTGTTGCGGAATACTGCGAAAACAATTATGTTCAGGTAAGAGAGAGAGGGGGGCGCGCACGGGGGGGGGCGCTTTGATTCACAGTGTTTGGCCGCGATCTGCCGTCGTGTCTGCGGAACGAAACCACAGGCAGGAAGCGCTTGGTCCGACCGAGACAGATCCAGAAACCGCGATTTCTCCCCCCCGAAAAAAAACACCCCTCCGTCGCTTCGTACGGTGCTTTTTGACCGGGTTGTGCGGAGGTTGCGGTCCGGCCCGGGGATCCAGAGCCGCGGTAGCAGAAATAAGCTACACTCGCCCGGGTTGAATAGCCTTTGGGAGCGTTTAGAGAGGGTGTGTCGTGCTACGGCCAAGTGGTTTGTGAATGATTGAATCCGTTCTGTGAGATGGCTGTGACTGTGCAAAATGCTTCATACTATTCAAACACACTCCCATAGAGGTTGCATTGGATGATACAAAATAAAAAAAACAAATCAGTTGCGAGAGAAGGATCTGCTACTACCTAATCATTGAACTGCAATGTTGCCACACTTTGCTTTTGCCAAGGCTGACAAACCGTCATTAAAATAAGGCTTTTGGCAGCAATGTTATCCTACCATGCAGTACCTGTGATGGATTCCCCCCCCCCACACCCCTTTACAAACGCTTCACATGTGATGAAATATAGATAAACCCTTCAGATGTGCTGCACACGTCCAGCCATGAATGATGCTATGTAGCTGCACATGTTCTTTGACATTATCAGTGTGGTTGACTGACTGGTGTGCAGCATGCAGTGCCTATAACCTTCATATTGCAATGCTAACACAAGTCATTGTATTTTTGTTCATCTAAATATATGTTTTAAATATAGGTTGATCGCAACTTGTGTAATGAATCTTGAATAAGAGGATGCACAGTCTATGGTTATGACTGTTGAAGACCCTTAATTGATCTACAAAGTGCTGAAGTCATCACTTTCTATTGTGCACACTCATCATACATGACTTTCTGGCTTTCCGTTCCTGACAGTGTGAATAAGAGTCAATAGGAGGAAAGCTCATCCATTTTTACCTGGTGAATGGTTAATTTCTCTAGTCCCTGTGCCCGCCCATCCGCAATGAAACAAAAACTTGTATCGTCTTCTCTGTCAGCAGAATTTCACTAAATGAACAAAATAATTGTATGACTTGCTCATCAAAATGTTGCGCCATTATTCACTCAGAGAGGCGTGATTGTTGTCTGTTAAATATTGTATTAAAAAAACGGCACAACCCCGATCTCTATTTGACAAACTCTGTGCTGATTCTGACCTCACCACGTCCCTTTGAGGGTCACATGATATGTTTCTGAATCACAGCTCCTCACATAATGACTCATGGGGTTCAGTCTTTGCCAATATCAGGACTAGTGTTCAAACTGATATCACGTCCAGGGCTCAGGATCTGTTATAGGGTACAAAGGAAATACAATTATTAAGTAAAGGGAGACAGCCGTGAAGGCATTTTCATAAAGGTGTGTGAGCGGAGGGACTTTGAATAAAGTTGTAGGTGACTAGATTTATTTTTATTTGTCGCATCCACATCATTCAAGTCTTTAGGGTGTGTCAGGTCTGTAGTATATTTGTGATGAAGTGGGATTAGACTTTCCATTTTTCCTTTTCTCGATTTAGTCAATTCATTTTTCATTAGAAGTCATATAGGCTCTATAATACTACATTACTTATCTGAAGTGTATGTTCCCGTACCTCTCTACTCTACTAATATGTGCAATAATATCTCACCGTAGTTGTAGACCTGTGCTTCTTATCCCTGTTTTGCTATTAAACTATAAATAAGCATATCCAGCAACTATTTAAAGGTTTCCAGAAACAGATGGTTTGCCAGCCGGTGGAGATTTAGGATCCAACAAAGTGTCTTGGCATTCCTGCTGGCTGGTCTCTACTCCCACACGCACCTGTCCCATCGAGCTATCCATCTGAAGTTATTGTTGTCCTTATCAATCTTTTTAATGTCACATTACACAATAAAGTAGTTCATTTATTTTCCCGTTTATTTGTCTAATAGGCGTGATTAGCAAGATTAGTTGTCATTTAGCAAGTTTTCAGAAGTCGCTGAATTTCAGGAGGAGCTGAAGCAAGGAAGAAAGTGCCCTGCCAGCTCAGGAAACCTCTAGACCAGTGTTTTCCAACACCTGGGGGACCTTAACACTTAGCAGGGGGCACTTGGAAGGAAAGGGAAATGATGCTTTTCAGTAAAAAGGTTGATTTTGATAGTATTGTAGCTTTATTTTAAAGACAACACACTACTAAATACTAATAAATCATTCCCTTGTGGCAGAGTGCACTCTTGGTTTACATGAATGACTCAAGGGGTACGGGAGACAAAAAAGGTTGGGAACCACTGCCCTAAGTTAGGGCGATGTTGTTTCATGTAGTAATTACATCCTGCTGACATTATTTCTTGTAAATGATTAGTGAAAATGCAGCGTTTCCGCTTCTTCTACCTTACTTCCTGTGGCCAACTTCTCCATTTCCTCCTCCACACATCCTGTCTTTAATTGGACTGACCATGTCTCTGCTGTTCTCTCTCAGGCCCAGGATAAGAGAAAGGCCCTGGAGGAGACTAAGGCCTACACCACTCAGTCTCTGGCCAGTGTGGCCTATCAGATCAATGCCTTAGCCAACAATGTGCTGCAACTACTGGACATCCAGGCCTCGCAACTGCGCCGCATGGAGTCCTCCATCAACCACATCTCTCAGGTATGAAGTTAAAATACTGTAGCTAGATATTTCTACTAATTAACCATATTTCGAAATGCATGGATATTCACTGAGGATCTCCACGAATACTCTTGTAGTCAATTGTGCATTGATTAAAAGTCTTGTCCATTTCTATTTTCTAAACAAAGTGTGGCACATGGGTTCCTCTATCAAAGGGTCATTTACTGCTATTAATCAAAAATATCATATTAATATTTTCCAAAATGCTATTATAAAAGTATTTTAGAAATATCTTATGAAATATCTTATGAATACCAGTAACATTACTGTGTGGTAACATTTCTTACAGTATCATCACAGCTCAGCAGTGTTCCCCTTTATATTCAGACAGACATGTGACATTTAGCTCCCTGGACCTGCCAGCCTCCACAGTGTTTCAGTGACAGCCCGTGCTTCATCAGCAGTCCTCTCTGTCGCCTATGTCCCATGTTGTTCTGTTCTCACCCGGGCCACTCTCTGTCAGTCTCTGTATGTCCTGCTCTTCTCCCTCTGCACTTCATCAAACCTGTCAGGGGTGAGCTCTGAGGTCCAAGTTGCACTTTAGAGTTGAGGCCTTGCACCAAAAGACACTCACCTTAAGTTAACATTGGTTAATGAGGATAATGGAGCTTTTTCTTCTGCAACAGGCAGCCAGAGAAGGATGTGAATGGCAAAACACGAATCCAACACTAATAGCCACGCGCTTAAGGACAAACCTAAACCTTTGGGCGACTTTGCTCTCATTACAAAATGTTTAAATAGATATAACCTGTACATCCCTAAGGGTTTTCCTCTTCTCACGGGTCAGTCCGTTAAATAGATGCGATGACTCCACTTGTGTAGCTCAGCAAGTAGAACGTGCGTATTTGTAATCACAAGGTTATGAGATCGAGGCCCACGTTTGTTTTCATCAAATAATTAATGCAGCTCATTTAATGCTATTTGTGAACGGCGGCGACAATGGTACTTTACTTGCCATTAATACAAGTACAAGTGATATAACCAGCTTAATCTGAAAAAAATGTACATGATTTATGGAATGAATTAGGATTTAATATGTACAAATATACTGTATATGACTCAGAATGTTGGGTTCCATCAGAAGCAAGATTGTGAACAGAACTGGAGGTTTTTTTTGTGTGTAAGAGTCCTGTTGAGTGTTCTTAGGATTTGTTCTTACAGAGGTACATTATCAGCAAAGAACAAGTTTTGTGAATGCCAAAATCTTCCTAAGAAGGCGTTAAGAACAAACGTGTCGTGAATGAGGCCCATCGTCCCCAGTCACATGATCATATGAAGTTGCACCGACTATCACTTTTCATGATAGATTTACAAAAAGAAGTTGTGGAGCTATAGTGAGTGAGAGTGGCCAACCAAAGCTGAGATGAATACAAAAGTTTGGCCTAGTTGTTGAATCATCTCATCGTCATCTTATTGTAGTCTAAAATACAAATGCTCTGAGTCACTTAAGCGTCTTACTGTAGTGTTCGACCCTCTATTTCAACAACTTCATCTTAGTAGTGAGATACAATATAGCTGTGAAGACGCAAAATGAGAACAGGAAGTGTATGCCAAAACTAAATTAGTAACACCTAAATGCAATGTATTTATTCAAAGTGCCAAACTCTTTCCGATCTGCATGTTTGTTTGTTTGTTGTTTATAATTACGAGGTCTTAATACAGCAGTCATGATTATAATTCTGTTGTGCTGCAGAAGATTAAGGGCTTTGAAAATATTCAAGCCATTATTTGTTCATGCTTCATGATGATGTATTCACACTAACAATACCATCTAATGCCAGCGCTTTTATTTTCTTTGAGCGTGGATGTTAAATGCAGGTTGTTCTAGGACTTCCTTCTATGAGTTGCTAAGGGGTTGTACTTCTGTGAACCGTCACTGCCATACAGCGATTAGGTGAGCACACATCCCACGGAGAACGCTACAGCTGTGCCATCTGTCTGACAATGGGGCGGCAAGGCTTCACCCAGGCGTGCGGCCAGATGTTTTTATTAAGGATTACACACTAAATTAGATTAGGCGTACGCACAGGAAGGCCACGCCGAGGTCTGCCGTCAGTCATTAGGTAATAACAGGTAATACAGAATGCTTGATAGTTTTACAATTACTTCATATGTGACATCTTCCACAGTCAAACAAATGAATCAATTTGTCGCATGCAGATGGTTCACTCATTTGACTTTAAGAGCATAGATAATCACAATAAACTCCATCGGGTTTTTACAACCACTAACATTCATTCATCTTTTTCTCATTTGAAGAAGGTTATTGCAGCACAAAGGAGGTTTGAACGGAGTAGTCAGATACTCATACTAGTACTTGTAGGATTGCAGTTCAAGGTTTGCTTTATTGCCATTTCTACCACACAAAATTCATACTTACAGGCAATCTGTTCAAACTGTAAACAACACTAGTTTACCATTAGGGCAGCAGTTTAAAGCCACATTGAGGAACATTCCACGTGGACGTGACCTCTCTGCGTGTTCTCCCTGTGTCTGCTTAGATTTCCTCCGGTTTCTCCTATCAGTAGAAACATGTACAATAGGCCAGGATGACGGAGAGTGCGAGTGTGGGACAACAGATGCAAATTAACCCATGGCTGCAATCCGATGTGGTGTTCATAAACGTGCACGGTCCCCAGCAAATAAACCAAACCGAACGAATTCCATTTGTTGTACATATTATATGACTTAATTGGGTGTTTTATTTGGACAGTTTTGTGGTAAATGGACTCAGCTTATATAGCGCTTTTCGGTAACACTTTCTTTTACACAACCCTTGATACATTGTACCTAACTAAATTTAGTACAGTGTAATGTGCTCTGTAACAATGTGTAATAAGTTGTACCTATGGGTTAGATACACAATGGAATAATATGTATTTGTAGTTTGTAGATACATCATGTAAAAAGACATAATTCTAACTCTAACCCTAACCTTAAGCCCTAACCCTCAGGGTCTCGGGTGCATTATGTACTTACAAAGTACGAATACAAGTTATTCCATTATGTAAGTACTACATAGGTACAAGTTATTACAGACACTGGAGGCAAGGAGGGTGAAGTGTCTTGCCCAAGGACAACGACAGTGTGCACCTTCAGGAGGCGGGATTCTAGCTCGACCCGCTCTACCAACTCCGCCACAATTGACAGTATTTGTCACATTTTTAGAGTAGTCAGGGACCCTCTGATTTGTGTAATAGTATTTCTCAAAATCATGTTGAAGGCCAGAGTTTAATCCTGGATTTGGCCCCTGGCCTGAGGTTGCCTGACCCTGAACTAAACTGTCATAAAATACTGAGCCACAAGTTCACTCAGTAAAGACATGTTATTAGTTTAGTTTAGTTTTTTTTAACCAATTTACACAATCATAAGCATATAAATGCTTGTATTGACTCCTGAAATGTTAGGTAGTATGGCTTTAAAATACTATTGTACTCTTGATAGAAAATAAATGCAGTATTTAATGTTGTAAATGTAATACCCACTGTATGACTCATTATTACGGTACTTTTTTCAACTACAGTTTTCTCTACATGCATTTTGGCCCATGTGCTTGTGTAATGTCCTCTCTGCCACTTCTTGCTTTTCAGTAACAGGAAAAGGAGGGTATCATTGCTTACTTCCAGTTGAAACGGGGTGTGACCCATCAGCTTCCTCCTCCAAAAGCAGACACTATATATATCTCACACCATCAGAAATAAACAGTTGAACGTCAGGGAGCGGCCGTTAGCGCCACAAACGCCCATCAAACTTCAGTTTTCTCTGTGTGATTCGTATCTTCAGCCTCGGAGGGAGGTGGGGCTGTCAGTCGGTGCCTGCTCTGAGATGGATGGGTGACCTTGTTATTCTGTGTTTCCTAAATGCGTCAGCGTGTTGTAGATGCAGCTGAATTAAGGCACAACTTCGAAATAATTTGAATTGAAGTATTGTAACGTATTTCCCCAAACCACCTCTTCATTAAGAAATCCCTAACATGTAGTGGCAGCTTACATTTCATCACTCCTTCCTTGTGCAGGCCGGCTGTGAGCGGATGCAGTGAGCCGCTGTGATTTTAATTTTAAATAAGGAAGAGGTCACCATTTCATGAGTTTGACCCTTATTTGGGGTTAAATGAATGTTCATCAAATATGTGTGAGGGCAGCAGCCGGTCGAGCAGAATAATGGGGTACAGGATGGCCACTGCTGGAGTGTGGACACACAGTGGGAGGCTTCAGTGCCTGGTGGGACCTGGGAGCTCAAATATTTTATGAGGTAGTATTTGGTGTGGAAGGTTTGAGAACTCGACACAGAAAGGCCAGGGTGCTACCTACGCCTTTGCCTTAATTTGTCATTCAGTGTTATTCAATGTAGTATCTTCACTATTACAAGAGAAGCCATAGGTGTCGGAAATCAATTAAGCTTAAAGGGATTTACCATACCATAATAAATCCTTTTTGTAGTCCCTCTAGGGGTAATACAAGTGTTAATGGGATGATTGTGGTGTCTCTGGCCAGAAAATCACACTTGCAACCTTTCCTGCGCCAGGTCGGAGGCGCAATACACACTAATGGAATCACGAATAAGCTAACAGGCTAACGGGCAAAGCTAACTGCGGGCTAGTGCCACTTAAACAGTATTTACGACCAAGTTTTAGTGAAAAATATCTCCATTGTGTTATTGGATGTACAATATCCCTCTTTCCCTTTGTCTTTTCTGTCAGCGTAGTATTTATTCTCATGGACAATTAATGAGTAAAAAATAGCACAATATGCTACGACACCTACAGTGGCGCTTATGGCCTCTAGGGGCATGACTTAGTTCTGCTTTAACTTAAAATGTGTTTGGAGTAGATTGGAGTAAAGTTTGTGATATAAAATGGAATGGCACTTTTTTACATCAATTGATTAGTGTGTGGATGAATTATTAAGATATGGGGTAAGCATGTATTCATATATTTACTGGAGGCTGGATTTTGCTGTGAAATGATCATAAATACTCACTCACATTAATTTCTATTGGCCCTGCAGACAGTGGACATTCACAAGGAGAAGGTGGCTCGCCGAGAGATTGGGATCCTGACCACGAACAAGAACACGTCTCGCACCCACAAGATCATCGCCCCGGGCAACATGGAGCGGCCCGTACGCTACATCCGAAAACCCATAGACTACACACTGCTGGACGACGTGGGGCATGGGGTCAAAGTAAGAATTTTTCAATCTCAGTGATACAAGAGCAAAGTCCTTTGGCCATAATGTAAAACCAATCCTAACCTGGCCACAGTCAAACCCCCTGAAGTCATTACTTTGATGTAGTATCCTGATTTGCAGCCTAATCGATTATGGAAGACAGGAAGAGCCATTTTAGTGGAGTTCACACCTAGTCCATGTAACTGTCGGCTCTAATATTTCACAAACGCTGATGCGCACTCACACTTCAGCCATCGATTTGTGGCCGTTAAAGTAATTACAGCTCCCACACACATGCAGGAAATGTTAGTCAGTTGTACAAAGTGGATTCTTCCTTCAAGGCAAAACCTCTCCGTGCAAAACCGTAATGCTTACAGCATTTGATGCAGACACCGTAACTGCAGCGACTGGAATATTCTGCTTTTTTCCGCTTAATTCTTGTGTTTTATCCTCTCTCTGCATGATCCATCCGCTCTCCCACAGCCTCTTATTCACTAAACTACTGTGTTGGGATGTGAGGAAGCATTCATTGTATTTCACTATTATGTATTTCTGCACCAGTCTCCTCTTTCCTCTCTTTTTGTATAGACAGAGGCTGTCTGTCGATATCAGACATGCACTGATTCAAATTCAAAAGCTGGTGTTTCCTCCTCACAGGGATTTGGCACAGCCCTGTATGCTAATACAGCTCCAGCTACAGATGCAGAGATGAATGATGTCTGCTCACAAACACATAATAGATGGACCTTGCACTTGGCAACATGACTAAGGCTGCATTCAGATCAGATCAAATCAGATATTTTACGCACATTTGACCCAAATGTCACTACAATCTATCTGCTTTGGTTGCTTTGAATCTCACAAACAAGATGAAATCAAAAAGCATGTTGTTGTTTTTCTATTTATAATCCAATACAAATTTTAGACAGAACAGAAGTAGTGTTCAAAGTAATGAATAATAAATAGCCCTAAAATGGTTCAGTTTGTGGAGGGGCCGGCCTGATTGCTAGATTTGATTTCACACATTACAGACTTTTGTGAGCTTCCGAGGCGTTCGAAGGCCTGACATTCAGTGTCCGAGTGAACACACTCATAGACAGTAAACTGTTACTCATGGCGTTACTTTGCGACCTGTTTATAAAGCTACGACCCCTCACAGCTCCATCACATTCATTATTCCGGTGTGTCACTGAGTTTAAGTGGACGTGATTGTGAGAGCAGCAGCATCAAACATAAGTGTAGACTCTGATGTAACAGCATAGCCACACACACACACACACACACACACACGCACACACACGCACACACACACACACACACACACACACACAAACACACACACGCACGCACGCACACACACACACACACACACACACAAACAAACACGTGCTGCAGAGGACTCTTTTTCATCCAGTGTTGCTTTAGATGTTGTCTCTGGGAAACAGTATTAATAGCTCCCATTGCCTATATTTAAAATGGCACTTTTGCTGATGCAATCTAAATGTAAAATGTGGTTCACACAAACTACTTTTGCATTTTCAGCGTCGGCTGTGGGGGTTTAATGTTATACAACTTTTCAAAAATGTCACTAACTGTCACCTCATCCGCCATTAACCCGTGTGTGTCTTCTCTGTCTCTGTTTCTGCTGCTTTTTCTCAGTGGCTTAAGGCCAAGGTAAGATGCTGATGTCTTTTTTGTCATGTTTCATGGAAGTTATGCATGTTTTGTAATTGTAACACAAAAATATATTATTTTATGCATCAATACTGTAAAATATAGACTGTTCTTATTAAATATTCGAAAAGTCACTGTGAAATTGAACTGAAACCAATCCAGGCTTTCTTAGTGAGTCCTAAAGTGTGATGTTCTCTGCTTAAAAAAAACACTGTTGTCAGCATTTTAGTGCACACAAAAGCGGTGTTTTAATTTATCTTTGCTTCTCCAGCAACACGGAAACAATGCAGCAGGACGCGGTGGTGGCACGCTGTCCCGGACCAACCCACCAACACAGAAACCTCCCAGCCCCCCCATGGCCGGCCGCGGCACGCTGGGGTACATCTAAATGCATGTTGAAACATACATTGGGTGAAATATGTTCCCCTAATTGAAAGTGCTATTGTGTCATCTTGACAAACACAGACGTAACACTCCGTACAAGACTCTGGAGCCGGTGAAGCCTCCTGTGGTGCCAAACGACTACATGACGAGCCCGGCCCGACTCGGCAACCAGCACAGTCCTGCACGCACCGCGTCCCTCAACCAGAGGCCCCGCACTCACAGGTACCATACAACAACAATCATTTACATATTTGCTCCCTAAAAACTTTCTAACTCATCTGATATTTCATTTAAAAATCACATTATTTTGGCTTGATAAGTGAAAAATCTGGATTCAAAGGACTGTTGAACATGAGGAGACTCTCTTTTTCAAAATGGGTGTAAATGTTGATCCAAACAATCCAAGTCCAGGCACATCCCTTCACTCTTTAATTTATCCAAGCCTTTGAAATGTTTGTGTCACTGTGGCGTTGTCAGTGCAGTGTCGCCCAGTGACTGTCCAACAGCACATTTCCAGGGCTGTGAGTGCGTTGCCGCAGAGACACGGGGAGCGATGACACCACGGATGTAATAAGGGGTTGTCAAACACAGTCGTCTAATTACACCGCGGCTCGTCCCGAGGCTATCACCCTCTACATTCTGTTTCTCTGTATGTCCTCTCCAGTGGCAGCAGCGGGGGAAGCGGGGGCAGAGAGAACAGTGGCGGTAGTGGATCGGGGGTACCTCTGGCAGTTCCCACCCCGTCCCCTCCCAGTATGGGCCAAGGTGAGGAGCTGTACACCACAGTGCTAATTTATAGTTCAAAGATGAAATGGCGATAGTAAATCTTGAGTTTGATTCCTACCTATAGTTGCTGAGATAAGCTGCTGAAATGGAAAAGCCCCTTTCAATTAGTTATTTGTTTTTTGTGTCTACCTGATGTTTCAGTTGCTCCATCTGCCGCCTCAGTGCCACAGGGCCCCGGTTTGGGTCCGATCCCCATGTCCCAGTTTGGCACGATCTCGCGGCAGATCTCGCGCCACAACTCGTCGACCACATCGTCCGCCTCAATGGTTTCTGCCACTGGCACGTACCGCCGCGCGCCCTCTGTGTCCTCCCAGCAGCCGCACCTGAACGGAGGACCGGGCTACCAACAGAACACAGGTATATGCTGCGCTGCGCAAAAAGATTGTACTGTATTTTCCAGACTAGAAGTCGCTCCGGAGTATAAGTCGCACCCGCCTTGGCAACAACCTGGGCATGGATGCGTAACTGCACCGTTTACAAGCCTCTCCCGGCATCATGTTGTTCAAGCACCCATTCGCAAACTCGTTCCTCTAGCTGTGGCCACCTAGCATTTATCCCGTGATCAGCTTTTTTTGTTTTCTTCATTGCAGTAAGAGTAACCTCCACTTTTTGCCAGTCACTCACAAGTTTCTCGCTCACCCCAAACTTTCTGTCTGCTGCTCCATTACGGTTGTTTAAATCTTCAGTGGTAAAGGAGTGGCAGATACTGGTAGACAAGCCTAGAGCACCCTCTAGTGGCTGTCAGTGTGAAAATAACAAACATGTGAAACTATATATTTTGATATATAAGTCGCACCTGAGTATAAGTCACACCTGAGTATAAGTCACCCCCAATCTATGAAAACAGTGCGACTTATAGTCCGGAAATTACAGTAGCTCCATTTTAGTTGCTATATTGAAAAATGCATTTAGATATTACCCTCATACATGGGTCTATCGAATTAAAAAAGGTTTGTTGCCATGACATTGTTGTTGTTTATATGGCTAGTATCATTACGTAACTCGTCTGATAAAGTAAAAAAGGCATTAAAACAAGAGCCATGTAAGGGCAGTATGTGGACAAATATGTATTTGATAAGGAGAAACCTTTTTATAAACCAATATTCTGTTTGAGACTAGAATTTACTTTGGCAAAACAGCTGCGCTCCTCTAATGGCCCCTCTCTCTCAGGACGGCCAGCATCAGACAGAGGAGCTTTATTGTCTGTGAGGGAAAGACAATAAAGCAGCCGCACAACATCAGCATCAGCAGGGGATTTAAACTGGGACATCAGATGAGCTTTATGATGGCGGAGCTATAAAATTAACCGGATTTTCCTTTGCTCCTGGTAGTACTATTTAAGTTACTTGTTTAGAAAAACTTAAGCTTCTTTTCATGGAACGTAGTCACCAAAGTAATGACAAGAATACTCACGAGGTTTAGCCTTAATCAGAACATATTATCACAACATCAAGGGACAGAAATGACCAAATTAGGACTTGGTCAGGATTCATTGTTGCAGGTTTTTTAGGGCTCTACTTGGTGCCGTCTAGTGACTTACAGCCCTGTCTGGGTTGTTTCTGAGGTAATAATAAGACATGAGTTTCCAGGGACGTGTAATTTCTGAGTCATCGTTGGCTTTCATTTGCCGCTGAGGTGGAAGAATTATGTCACACTGGGCGTAGCATGTGTAATACTCAAGAAACAACCAGTAAAATGATATGTGTAAACATAAATGCAAGCAGTTTTATGCTTTACATTTCGCTCTTTTTGCCGACTATAGATTAAAAATGTTACAGTTGTTAAATAATGTCTACAGTTGCACTCTGAAAACAAGTGGACAATGCTTCACATTTATACAGTGGGTTCAGAAAGCTTGTCTATGTTTATTATGGTATTATACAAGGGCAATTGTTTCTATTTTAGTAACAGTAAAAGGGTATATATGATAATGAAATAAAAGGCTTGAAAAATTAAATGAAATAATTCTGAATCCACTGTAAACAGCAAGCTCTTTCACACAGTTGCTTCTTTCTTGTCTCACGCGCTGCATTTCTTCTGCTGCTTTTGCTGCTTCAGTGTCTGTGGCTCCTCCGCCTCCTCCCATGGTGCAGCTGACTCCACAGATCCCTCTTACCGGCTTTGTGGCCAGAATGCAGGAGAGCAGTAAGTGAAATGCACGACCACTATACTGTATCATTGGCAGCTGCAGGCATAATTATGACAGGCTGTGCTCAAACAGACACTCCTAAAGGTCAGTCGCGTCATGCTCTGAGTAAGTGACAGATTGCTTTAGCCAATCACGGTCAAGTGTGAACTTTCTGAAGCAGCAGACACCTTTTTATGCCTCTTCAAGGCAATGTACAGAATTCCAATGCACACTAATCGGGAAAAATCAAATATGTGTGAAGAAAACTGCTATAAATGTTGGTATTGTCTTATATAACACACACTGGTCTGAGCGTTTCTACTGTAAGTCTTATTAAGAGCAGGATTTTAAAAGTCATGCACAGTTAGCCCTGTCTCCTCACTGTACGTCTGCAGCTCTAAAAGGCCACATGATTTGCCCCCTCTGCTCCTCTGTGACTCACTGCACTCAGCACACTTTCTGGCGACGGGCACGCCTTTTCAATGTCTGTCTGTTGCTATGGTGATGGATCACAGAAAGCTCCGGTCGAACTCGCAAAGAAGAAATGTGAACTGATTGTACGTTCGGCCTGTCTAGAGGCTTCAGGTTACGACAAGCAGTGAGTCATTCAGTCAAACACATCATTTTAGGCCTGATCCTAAGTTATCCAATGTTAATCCAGAAGCTTTGATTAAGACATTTAATCTTGAGGTTGAAAAAGCATTACACCAGTCTCGTATCATAATTACCTCAGTATTTTTGACTCATCCTTTAACTATGTTCTTAATCAATTAGAGGATTTGTTCAAGCCAACCCAAAAGACACATCCTTGTCTTCATGAAGATCCAGAAATGTCAGTTCATTGTTCCACTGGGACATAAAATCTTTATAAAAAATGTTGTCTATAGTAAACAATAATTGAATATTTCTTTCTAATTTTTCAATCATAGTGAAACTATTCCCGCAGAAACTTAATGTTGCAGCGCCCTCTAGAGGATCACTGTCAGTGCAATGTGATGCAATGTAAACCATATCAACAAATACCAACATAATAGCAGTCTACAGGGCTGCTCAATTAATAACAATTTAATTCAAATTGAATTGGTGCCAATAAGGCGGTAATTATTGTGGTTGCACAATGGCATCAGCAAACAACAAAATCTCCTAATCTCTAATAATACCTATTTCAGTCTAGTCTTCTCCTGCACTTTATCTTGATTTTAAAACATTATTCACTGATATAATTGCAATACTTGCCAGAAGTAAAACTTACAGATACATTTTGTGGGGTAAAAGGGGTAACATTAATCATACATTACTTTGGAAAGCATACAAATACGCCACCACTGGGCGTATTTGTATTTGTTGGTGTTTCTCATTTGATAAATGTGTGTTTGCAGTCACAGACAGCCCTGCCCCGCCTCCTCCTCCCCCTCCAGAAGATCTGTCAGTGTTTGAGGAGCCCTCTCCCCCTCCTCCCCCTCCCCCAGTGGACTACGAGGAAGAGGACGCCTCCGTGGTTCAATACAGTGACCCATACGCGGACGGAGACCCACAGTGGGCGCCCAAGACCTACCTGGAGAAAGGTCTGGCAAACCCTCCATTCTCTCATAATGAAACCTGGCAGATGCTATTGTGCTTCAGAAATTAGCTTCATCAATGATAGTGTTGCCAACTTATGTGAATGATGCACTGATACTGAAGCTGATAATCGAGGTGCAGCTTGGGTTTGGTCTTGGTATTAGTAAAATGTTTTCTGTTTCCCCGTAGTTGTGGCCATCTACGATTACTCCAAGGACAAAGAGGATGAGCTGTCTTTCATGGAAGGAGCCATCATTTACATCATCAAGAAGAACGACGACGGGTGGTTCGAAGGCGTCTGCAACGGCGTCACTGGACTCTTCCCAGGAAACTATGTTGAGTCCATCATGCACTATGCCGACTAGAACACTCAGCGTTGACCTACTGCCATTTTGAACTCCGATCACGACAATGTACAGAAGTGAATGCAGTGTAGCGATATGTACAGCTCCCGGTCCGAATGAAGTGCCATGGTGAAAACGTTAGGAGTTTACATGTTTATTTTTGAAAGTCGATAAGGGACCAGTCCAAAAACCTAGTCGCACAAGACGGAGGGTGGACAAGCTGTGGATAGTGGCATCTGTTAGTTTACACTGTTGTTGTCAGGCAGAAGAAGTGAATCAAGAACTGACAATGATCAGATGTGTCTGTGAATACTCCGTCGCCCACCGTAACAAACGTTTTTAAAGTAGTCATCAGGACTAGGTTTTTTTTTAGAAGAATGAATCAAATTGACTCGGGGAAAAAAGCAAAACAAAACAACAGGTCATGTCATTCTCCCTCCACAGCCGTGTTCATGAGGGCTGGGTACTGTTACATTATTTTTCTGTTCCCGGAACTTTAACTCAATACCGATACCTGAACGATACTTAATTATTTGTCATATAGAGCCATTAAACAGATTTATAATTTTAACATTTTATCTACTTTGCATTTGTATCATTTGTTTGAGGTGAAAGAACCAAGAAGCTTCTATAACTACTAAAAGGGCAGGAAAAACACTTTCAAAGTTTTATCTTATTTTACCCAAATGTCCCCAATTTTTTTCCAATTTTCCCCCCAATTTTTCTATGTGTTTTACCCCAATGTAACTTTTTTTTTTCTTTCTTTTTAAAAAAAAATATATTTTTTTCCCAGTTAAAAAAAAAAAGTTCCCAATTTGTCCACTTGTTTCCCCCCTAAAAAATTCTAGTTTTTTAACTTTAGTTTCACTTTTTTTGATGAACAGCACCAAAACAAAGATTTTATATTTGTTTTTGGTACCTGCTTTCGATACGGTACCCAGCCCTAGTATTCATTAATTGTCCTAACTAGAAAAATGGTTGAAAACGTTTTCAACTAAACCTGTCCAGATGACCACTTTAAAAGCATTCATTTATTTATTAAAACCTCTGACTGAGTTGATTGTTGTGTTTCCCAACTCCAAATTCAGAAGCTTCCTACCCTTCATTTGCACTGTGAATGATCTATCTAAAGACCTTCCCCTCTATGAAAAAAAACACACAAAATGAAGAGTATTTTTGGACGTGACTTGAATGTTTGCCACTGTTGATGTCCGGATTGCTGAGAAGTGACGGTGAAGTTTGTGTGTAAAGAATGCATTGCAAGCTAAAAAAAAAAAAGAAACATAGTTCTTGTCCCTGGTGACGTCTTTTCTTCTTGTATATACTCTGTACCGTGAGAAGCTGCCAGTGTTTTGTGTGCTTCACCATCAGTGGGAGTGAGGAGGTGCCAGCGTCCGAAGGCCCCTGTTACATTTGATATGTACTTGAAAAATCCATTTCCCCGTCAACACTCGGTGCCATTTTATGTCATGAATGAACAGAAGCGTTATTCTGTCGCCTCCTGAATTCATAATGCTGTCCAGCTACTGTAGCAGAAAGAGGGATTCAGATCAATTTACAATGAAGTCCTGGCAGTGATTTGTTTTATTTCGCACTGATGAGTAAATAACTGTGACTGTTTTTTATTTCAACTTCAAAACTTGTGTTACCAGTATTTGCATATACTTTACATTATTGTTTAGTTTAGACATTTTTTTATTTACCTTTTGCTGGTCCAGTTGATAACAATGATGATCACAAGCTCCTGTTAACAGCAACAACCTCCTCTCAGTGTGTCCTGTTACTTTCAAGCTAAAATTCGCGGATTGTATTATTTTCAACATTGTAGTGAATGTAGGTGTTTGGTCGATGCATATTCATCTGTTTACAATTCAGGAATAACATTACAACCACGCACAGGTGAACTGGCACAATGTCAGCCCACAAACATCCATATCCCAAAGGTTTTCTAAACAAAGACAAACTGTATCCCATACATCCCTATCAACCTCTTACCACCCGCCTTTACCCAGTTTTACCCAAATCTAAAAGCCTCTTGACCTGAGAGCTATAAGCCTATAGGCTAGGATAACACCTAAATTGAAAGCTAAGGCCTACGAAACTCCTCTAAGCTGCTTCCTTGTTTTTGTGGTCAAGTTTTCGTCTGTATTTTGAGTTTTCGTCCAATTTTTGTTTCTTCATTACACTAAAAAACAAAATGTGGACAAAACGCTGCCAAAAAGCAAGGAAAACATTACAGAAACTAAATCTAAACTTGACTAAAAAACAAGGAAGACGCTTAGCTCAATTTTGTAGGTATTAGCTTTCAAATGAGGCTTTGCCCTGGCGTATAAACTTTGAGCTCTCAGGTTGTAAAGCTTTAACATTTGAGTAAGGCCAAACTGGAGGAAATGTGCTCGGTTAAAGGAACAGGCCACGGATTTTCCATACTGAGATATGTTCTTGCCTAAGCTTAGACGAGTTGATGCGTACTTGTCTGGTCTTTGTGCGTGCACTCAGTCACGCAAAAAGACCAAAGATGTGTTTAGCCTCCAATATGGCCTCGCCCAGAATATCAGCACCTCGGGCCTGACTCGTAACTTTACTGGGAGTGCAGCTTTGACAAAAAGAATGTGAGCTTTACGTGTCATATATGTCCCGTCATGCTTTATTTTGAACACACTGGGCATTTGGCTGGCATGTTTATGTATGTTTCGAGAATGTTCCGCAGTGTGGCTTTAATATGCTACAGTGGAACAGTTTGAGATTACGCTGTGCATCTGTTGCTGTCGTCATAATGTTATTCCTGATCAGTGTAAAAGGCCTTGAAATCATCGCGTCTCAAAACAGTGCTGAATCCAAGAAAAATACTACATTGTCGACATGCAGTCATCAGTATTATAGCCTTTGTGCATGGGAGTGTCATCATTTACAGCGAATGGTTTGCCAATACAACCTGTTCTTGATTGTATTTTAACCATCATGTTTATAATGACTTTTTGTACTTAATATATTTCTATCCGTTTTTACATGTTTCTGGGAACTGCCCAAAGGAGCAGTTGTGTCTGTAAAGGATTTATTTATACTTTTTTCATAGTGAAATCATGTGACAACCACTGAACCGTGTAATGTTTACCACTTTCAGGGCATCACAAGTCGAGGCGCCTTCCTACTTTTGTGTGTCGCAGAACAAGGAAAAAAAATAATGTACCTAAATGTGGTCGGGAGCAGAAATCGGTGTCTGTCTCCTCTCCGTTTGTAAATAGGATGTGTTCACTGAAATTTATGTACAGTCCTTTTGTAATAAACAGTGGATCAAACCAAAAAGATGTCTGAAATATTGTTTTTATTTCTCAAATTATTGCCATGTATCCAGGAGGAGGTGGGGGGATGAAGTCAGGTGGGCCCTCGTCTTCTTGTGCTTCTGTACATTGATCCTGGTTAGGAGCGTGGACATTTGCACTACTCGGAGTGCCTGCAAGAACAATTAACTGTTTAATAAGATTGCTATGTTCAGAGGTGAGTAGTAATCAGATGCATTAGCTTTTAGAGGAGTAAAAGCTTTCTCAAGTCAAAGTACTTCGGAGTGTTTGGGTTAAAGCAGTACTAAGTAACTTGTTTACCTTAATAAGTCCTTTCAATCGTCCCTCTGGGGGCAATACACGTATTAATGGGATGATTGGGGGGGTCTTTCATCTCCCCCTGATGTTTCTGGCCGGAAAACCACAATTGCAACTTCCCTGCCTCCGGGTCGGAATCACCAATACACACTAATGGAATAACGAAGAAGAAGCTAACAGGCAAGCGAACAAAGCTAACTGCGGGCTAGCGCCACTTAAACAGTATTTACAGCCAAGTTTGAGTTTAAAAAAAAAGTATCTCGATTGTGTAATTGGATTTACAGTATCCCTCTCTCCCTTTCAGTAGCATTTACTCTCACGGATAATGAATGAGTATAAAAAACGCAACATGCAACGACACCTGCAGTGGCGCTTGTGGCCTCTAGGGACATGAGTTACTTAGTACTGCTTTAATGAAAGCTCTTTGTTGACATACATACATAACATACAACATACATAAGATTTTTTTTTCTTGCACTCTCCCTTGAGAATGATTTACTTTTTTTTACAGTATACTTTGAAAGAAAAAAAAAAGACAGTGTTTACCTGTTAACGTTCTGTTTTGTTGGTCAGATTATATCAATGAGCAAACTATTATTTAAAGTTACATTACTAGTCATCCAGTTAACAATATTGAACCTCTTAACCTCCAGCTGAACCAAGCACATTCTCTCTAGTTTGGCTTTACCCAACTCTAAAAACCTCTTGGAAAAAGTGTCAAAACAAGGATGAAAAGAGCGTCAAAAATGTAACGAAAAAGTGAGGAAAAACCACAAAAGAGCAATAAAAAAGCCATGAAAAAGTGATAAAAATGTGTGATGGAAATACAACAAAAAAGAGCAACAGAAAAGTGACAATACAGTTATGAAATAGTGGCAAAAATGTGACAAAGAAGTGACGAAAAACCCACAAAGGAGCAACAAAAAGTGATGAAAAAGTGACAAAGATATGATGAAAAGCCAACAAAAAAGCGGTGGGAGATAAAAAATTGACGAGAGCGCGAGGAAAAAGATCCATTTTGATGAGTTTTGAAGGTCTTAGCTTTTCAAATGAGGCGTTACACTGGCTGTGACTTGGGTAAAGCTGAAGTTGAGAAAATGCACTAAGGTGGGGGATAAGAGGTTAAAAATCTCTGTGATGACTGAGATTACCCAAACACACTTTCAAATAAATCCTTACTACTCCTACTTCTGATCATGATTTAACACAATACGGTTCAGAAAGTTGTAGTACTTGCACCGCTGCTTGAGAGATCTGGCGGATTCAGAGCCCTTTTTACTGCAGACTTGTAGTTCTCATAGAGGGTTGTCCCATACTAGGCACATACAGATTATACAAGTGAATTTGCATCCACATCATTACTTTAGGATTCATGGCATGTTACTGACCTTGGCTATTCTGATGGAGTTGACCCAAAGCAGAACAGAGTCTCCATCTTCACAGCAAAGGAACTTGACATAGTGGGACTCCTTCTGGAGGCAAGGGTGCTGAAAGGTTACACAGAAAGTCACATTTTAATGCATAGTAGTAACTTTATTTCCTCCTCATGCCACTGCAAAGAAGTTTAACTAGTTAACTATCTCAATATTTGTCAATTACATATTCAAATGAGTTCAATAATCATTCATAATTTGTTTCTGGTTTGTTATCACATAGCGTCTTTAGCCAACTGGGCCCAGCACCAAATGTATACATACAAACAAAACAAAAAGAAAACAACACTATTTTTCTATTCACAAGTGCTACTTCCGGGTTTGTTGGTCTGTGATTGCAGTTTGCTGAACTTCCAGCAGGTGGAGCAGTTTACAAAATAATATCTAGAGATGTTGAAGACTTTTCCTGTTCATGGTTCAGAGATTAACCTCTTAACCCCCATCGTAACCAGCAGATTTTCTCCCGTTTTGCTTTACCCAAATCTAAAAGTTAACAAAAGAAAAGCATCAAAATAGCGACGCAAACGAGGATGAAAACGCAGCAAAAACGTGACACAAGAAGTGATGTAAAAGCAACAACAAAAAAAGCCACAAAAAGTGACATTAAAGTGACAAAAAACATGACAAAAATGCTTAAAAAAAAGATTATTCTCTAAGCTTTTAGATTTGGGTAAAACTGAACTGGAGAAAATGCGCTCGAAAACACAAGAAATAGGCGTCAAAAAGCAAGGGGGAAAAAAAGAAAAAATGCTAAAATCATACAAAAAACAAAAACATGACAAAAGTGTTACAAAAGTGCGGCAACTGGAGAAAATGCACTTGGTAAAAGTGAGGGTAAGAGGTTAAAGGTGCATTTTGCAACTTTTTATGTGAAAAAAAAAAGTTGATATTTGTGTGTATTTGACCTTGTAGTGACCCAGCGGTTGTATGACTGGTCAGCATGGCACCTTTACTTCCCATCGCAGTGTTCTCTAGGACACTCCAGCATAAATTGTTTGGAAGGTTTTCAATGCTGACAGACCCTCTCACCAGAAAACCTACAAAACAATTGATCCTGGAGCGTTGTAGAGCCCACCGTGGTCAAGGTCAAGGTCAAATTTATTTATAGAGCACATTTACAAACAGCAGCCACTGCCCCAAAGTGCTGTACAGATACATAAAATAAAACAATCAACATTTAATACAAATAGAATAATAAAATCAACATGAGAAAAATGCTCAGCTCAGCTCGTGCCGAAGGCCAGTGCAAAAAAGTGAGTCTTCAGCGAGCGCTTGAAGCTCTCCAAAGATGTTACAGTTCTAATGTGTAAAGGGAGAGAATTCCACAATTTAGGGCCGGCTACAAAAGCATCAACTTTTTTTCTTCTTTTTTGCATATAAAAATTACATAATGCACCTTTAAACAAACAACTTTTGTATTGTGTGAAATGTAAAACCAATATTTGATTTGGCCATGTTCACGTCATCGTTACAGAAGAAACAAATAGTTCAAGTGTATGAAAATGAACACACACAAAAATCTTACATACACACCCTCCCTATACCTTTAACTTGAGTTTGACCTAAACTTTCCATGGCAGAAATATGAGTACGACCTGAGGCACACGCCCTGGTGACCCCTGACCCCTGCTGAGCCCCTTGTTCCAGTCTGTGCTCAGAATTAAACTGTCTGGGCGATGATAAACTACCACCACAGCGTCTCCAGCTCCATCAAACCCAACATTTGCTCTGCACATCTGGACCATTTCCATTCCCTCTCCTCGTTCAGCCTGCCTTCAAAGACAGTGTGGATGTGTGTGGATGTGTGTGGATGTGTGTGGATGTGTGTGCGACTGTGCGTGCGTGTGCCCACCTTCAGTACAAAGCAGTGGTCTGTGGGGGCTCTGTATTTCAGCCTGTAGCTGTCAGTCCAGTACACGTTCACTTGTTCAAATCGGATGAAGCAGGCCAGGTCAGAGGAAGACTGAAAAAGACAATAATATTTTGATTTTTCAATTTTACCATGAAGCGGTCCGACACAAAACATATAAACTCACTTATATATTCAAAAAAGAATTTAAGCTTTGGAAAAAATATGAGAAAAATGAATAACACCAGTGTTCAGAGCCTATAAACCATCTGCAGACCCGTTCCATTGTTCTCTGTCATGGCAGTGCTGTCTTTCACCATTCATAAAAACTGTGGTAAATTCCATTCATTGCCCATGATTCAGAAAGTACAGCCTCTATGCACGCCTGATTGTGGTCTTTGTTTTATTTTTATAAGTTCACCATGAGTGTAAAATGTCTTGCCGAAGGACACAATGATTGAATGCAGAGTTTTGATGGTTTGATTAGAACAGAGAAACACTTAGTAAAAATCTTTCTGACTCCACTGTTTTATACTCCTTCCACCTTTGAACATAAAATGCCTTGATTTCAAACTGTAAGGAAGATTTCGCTTTTGAAGTCGACAGTTATAGCTTGTTTAATGGACTGTAACCCTTTAAATGTATCTTCGTGGTATGAAATAAAAATCAGTTTCTTTCCAGCATCCTCCAGTTTTTCCGAATTAGGAAGAAACAATGCGGCCACTTTTCCACTCAAAGCCTCTTCAGAACTGTAAGCATCCGTGCCATTTGTATTTGTCTAAAACAGTAGCATGTGCTGCATCTCCGCGACCTCGGCTTCAGATGATTCCCACAGCCCTCTCCTGTTTACCACTCGCACATCTGCTTTGCATACTTTCCCCTGTGCCCTTTCTCGCTATCTTTCAATGACTTCATGTTGGCAGTGGGGGAATACTAAAACCCAAAGTATGTAGGGCAAAAGTCTACTTTATATTATCTTGACTTTTTATATGGTTTATATGGGAATGGAAGAATAGTGTGTTGGCACTTTTAAACAGGCACTTTCTCTCTTCTCTCTATTTTTTTGTATTTGGTAAATAATTAAGACATTAAAGCTGCACTATGCAACTTTATATGTAAAAGAAAATCTTAATGTTTGTGAATATTTGACCTTTATGTGACTCCATGGCTGTATGTGTGTGGCTCCAAGATCATTTGTTTTTTAGGGTTCGTACCAGTCACAGGCCAGGAACCCCAAAACAATTGATTCTGGAGCATAACTGAGGTCACTGTGAGAAAGAGCAAATGTGCTATGCTGCACCCATACAGCCACTGAGTCACAATATGAACAAAGATTAAGATATTTTTTTCTCACATAAAAAGTTGCATAGTGCATCTTTAATGTCTTAATTATTTACCAAATACAAAAAAATAAAAGGGAATTCGCTTATTATAAGTGTGTGAATAACTGTCCTGTACTTTACTGAGATTCAACTATCACATTAAAAACACTTCGCTCATTGAGATATAAGGAAGTCCGAGGGGGTTATTTGCCGATAGGTTCCTTCATTTTTTTTTAATAAAGTAAGTGCATTCCATAATCATGTCAACCAGCTGTTGGTAAACATGGTGCATGTAGGTTATAGCATGTACATTATCTCTTCAGTAATTATTAATCATAGTTACCCTGGTCTTTCCTTTGGGAACATAATAGAGCCCTGAAGCCCTGAGCACAAAGTAGCGAGGTTTCCACACTTTCCTCCCATCATCCTTTAGGTACAACCAGCCTTCGAGATCAGGAACTACCACAGACAAACCTTCAAAATTCTCCTGTTGAAATGAATCATAAACAGTTAGATAAGACCCACAAAACCAACATTAGATGAATATCATACTGACCTTGAGCAAAAGCTGTTTATCTTGCTCAGTTACAACTTTCAGACAAGACTTTTTCCACATGTAGAAGAACTGCAAGATGCAGAACAATATGTTAAAAGTGTTCAGTCAAACTAAAATGTGATTTCCGAACTCACTTGTGGCTGTATGAACATGACGTGTTTCCGAGGTCTTTGCAGGAAGTAGATCTTGTTTTCAGTGCTGTTGGTCCAAGCTGAGACTGACTCCCCCATATACTCATGGTCTTCCAAGATTCTTTCTACAAAATAAAAAGACCCAAGAAAACTGTACAGCAGGTGACTTTTTAAACCAATATCATATAATGTGTTACTAGTGTATTTAAAAGTCTTGACAGCATCTCTGCACCATGGAGAGATTAGGATACATGTATATATGGGCTACACAAATGACTCTAACCACAAGAGGTCAGTAAAGGAGCAAAGTTCTGGAGGAAGTCTCATAACGCTGATGCTATTATTGTCTTAAGACCTGTGATGATTGACAACATTTCTAGAAGATTCACTGTTTGCATTGGTCTGACCGATGCTGAGCTCAGGGTTGGTCTCACAGAGGCTCCAGTCAGTGCCACAGTCGCAGTACGTTTTCTCAAACAGCTTGTCCAATACGTCCCTCACTGTCTGTGTCCCCTCCACCATCAGAGTCTTAGAGCTGCCGTCTGCCATCAGCACCTTTACGATCATCTATGAAACAGGAGACATGATGCATAAAAACAATAGTGTGTGCGAGCTTTTGCATGAACCAGTGTTTCCCACAGATTTCTATTAGGGCTACATCGCACAGCCCTTGTTCAATTACCGATGTGGAAATGTTACTTGTTGCCTTTAGCTAAGCATTAAATGGCCATTTTGAACTTTTATGACAAGAACAAGAACAATGTGTTATGCCCATTACAGGTTAAGCTTAATATTTTTCCTGTTATGGCCCCATTCAAGCTAGAACATAGACTTGAGTTCTTAATTCCCATGGCAACGGTGCTCATAAATCATCAACCTGCACCCACGGAAAGGAAAGAAGGGACAACTGTGGGAAGTCACTATTGTGTTCTGCAGGAATGGGGAACACTGATGGACTTACATTATGTGGTTGTTCGTGGTTTACTGTTTGCAACATTGTGAGCTTTGGTGCCGGAGGTACATTTTCTTCTTCGGGGTCAAGTGTTTGGGTCACATGATCAGATGTTGAAGGCGGTAGAGGCGGTGCAGCAGGTGGGCCAAGTGGAGCAGTGTGGCTTTCTGTGTGAACTCTCTCTTCTGGTTGAGTGCTTGGGTCGGCTGCAAAAACGTCACCCACATTGCCATCCAAGCTATTCAGAGACTCTGCAAACAGACATTATGAAAAAGCTATAACTTGTTCTCCATTGTGCTGCAGAAAACAGTGCAGTGACACTTCATTGTTTTGCACAAACAGACTAAATCTGCATCAAGTTTGAGCGTTGGAGTTTCCAGGTTGGGATGGCTTTTTGGAGCCCGAACAATCACCCTGTCCCTAAACTTCAGCTCTCTGGAATGTGTTTGTGGATGGAGGACTGAAACTCGCCCCCCGGCCTGGATGGGTGCCACGAGAGAGGACTCACCATTGAGATCCGAGCGTCCCGTGGATAACTCCGGATCGGTGACCACTGATTGGGCCAGGCTCTGCAGAACAAACAGTTAAGTAAATGATGAGTCACACAGTAGAAAAAGGTAAAAGAGGCTGGTTTTAACACGTTGTCATGGTAACAGCTTTGTATTCTCGACATGATGAAAGTTAAGCATCGATTTTAAGCCAGACCATGTGTGAGTGAGTGCTATTGTTCAATCATGAGCGCCTGCTATGTATCAGACTGTGCGCGGCTCTTTTTGCAAACGCCGTTTTCAAGATGGCCCCATAATAGAGAACATACTGAACTCCTTATACATGCCACCGTTACATGGCAGTAAATCACTTGCCGGGTAATTTCCACATCAATTTATCAGAACTGTGATGAAGTGACAGTAGAACAACAAGCACGTTGCAAAACACTGAAACATGTTAGCGGCACTAATGTAGGTTGTAAATAATATGGCTCCCAAAGAGGCGCAAAGAGCCAAATGGGGTCTTGATCACTTCCTGGAATCCAGTGCTTTTTTCTTTCCCCCAGACAATGAGGAATCTGGATCTGATGAGAGTTGACAAGTCGATGATTTATTAATTGACATGATATTCTGATTGGAAAGTTAATTTAGGAATTTGTATGTGAATGTAGACAAAATGAATATTGATCAAACATAATATAAAATCTGATAGATACATGCCTTAACCGATTTTCCCCAGTTCAGTTTTACCCAAATCTAAAAGCTTCTCGACGGGAGCTTGCAGCCTATAGACCAGTGTAACGCCTCATTTGAAAGCTAAGACCTGTTGTTGTTTTTTTTGTCCTGCTTTGGTCACTTTTCCTTTCATTTTTGTCACCTTTTTGTCGTCTTTCGTTCTTTGGCTTTCTTGTTGATTTTTTGTTGCTTTTTCATCACTCTTGAGTCGTCTTTTTGTCTCTTTTTTTCCACCACCTTGTTGTTACATTTTGTCATGTTTTTGTTGTGCTCTCGTCTCATTTTTGTCACTTTTTAGTGGCTTTTTTGTTGCGTTTTCGTCACTCTATCGTTGCTTTTTCATTGTGTTATTGTTGATTTTGACACTTTCTTGCTTTTAGTTTTGGCTAATGCCAAACTTCAGAAAAATGTGCTCGGTTCATGTGGGGGTTCAGAGGTTACAATGTATTTCTGATTTGAGACACCAATAGCACTTAGACAACAGCCAAAAGCATTAAATCAAAATCATATTGCATGTGGCCTGATAATCTTCTAGTGGGCTGCTGAGCATGTGTTTTGTACTCTCTTCTGGCATATGGGTTTGAGTCACCCACCACCACCACTAATCTGTCCAGTCCAATAAAACCTAAGGACCAAAACACAGAATACACAATCCTCCCACCATCACAAATCATCACTGTATCAAAGAGCTGCCACATGAGGAAACAGTATTGCACACTGACCTCTGCAGACATTGAACATCCCACAAATAAGAGAAGCCATTTGTCCATCACAAGTAAGTTCTTGGCAAATTCTTACCAACACACAAGTCTTTTATACTTTCACCACCCTCTGCCTTCTACCAGCAGACACAACAATGCTAAAATGGAGTGGTGGTCGCAATGTCAGTGAATGGAAAAGCTTCTTGATTACTTTACATTCCTGTTGCCTCCCCAATTACAGTGTTATTCTCCAATCAATAGTTCATTTAATGCTACTCAGTAAACAGCTGTAGTGTTCATCGCCAATGCCTGTGGCTCCTACTTCAATATGTCTAACCTTTGAGGAGAAAACAATAACAAGGAATGGCCCCAATCAGCACAATAAGTGACTTCACCATTAGATACTTTGAATACTCAAGGATCAGCATTTCAATCTGTTTTTCTCCAGATTGCCCGCTGGGAAGCTCGTGCCAGAGTGACGTGTGTTAAACTTTTGTGTATCTGTACTGTATATTACTTCCATGCGCACACTTAGATTAGCGATAAACTCTCCCTGAGGCTGGCCTTGCCTCGTCTGGACATGTCATGTTTTCTTTGGCATCATGTGCACTTGATGGTGAGCAGCTCATGAGTGCTTATGTGGGGGGGGAAAATCCACTCTCAGTGATGTGACTTCACTTTTATCAGTTCAATTAGCCTGTGCTGCAGATTTAAACAAAGCAATTTGGCTATTTTGACTTTTTTGTAGAACTCTGAAACCATGCAGGAAGTGGGGGGATAAAGGCTTTAAAGACACAGGCCTGATAACAAACCACGGATTTTCTGTAATGGTAAACAGTTGTTAACTCATGTGCACTCACTCACATAACTTACAGTGAGAAAGATCCTTGAAAATATGGAAATTGGGATAGCAAGATTTGATATTTTTGCCTCAATAACACAATGGTTTTGACAGCACATATCACTAACATGTTATTCAATCAACACCGTCAAGAAACTTTACTTTATATAGGCACACACCTGCATATATAACTACCTCTACTTTACCCATGACCAAAGTATTCACTGCAGTTTCACTACCCACTTAGAATCTCATGTCACCACTTCCCACAAACGCAGGTCGTATGCGAGTTGTATGAGAATGTGAATTATAAAAGCTACTTCATATTGCTACATTTACATCTGCATTGTGAGCTAATCTGGTCTTACCTGTGACAGACCATCAATCTCCTCCAGCAGGTGACTGAACATGGTGTCTATGTCGTCCATCTGCAACGTACAATTCCGTCAGATATTTGCCCACTAATTATTTAATAACAAACTGAGATGGTGAAGTCAGATGAAGTCAACACATTACTTCACCGTCCAAATGTAACCACTTGTGTATTCGCTGCATAGCAAATATTGTAGAGACGCAAGTTAGACACTTGCGAGAGTTTCCAGATAGTCCTCACTTCCCTTGTCGGTTCAGACATCTCAGACTCATTCAAAGTATAGCACTTTACTTTACAGCTCTGTAATGGTATGGTAAACATAATGTAAATACCATGGCTCTAATAACAGAGTAATTATGGTGATTGATTACATTAATAAGACACAATCACTCTGTACTTTCACTCCAATGTAAAGATGATAAATTACTAGGAAAATGATCTTTGGTACAAAAACAGGGCTGTAAAAGGATTTATCCCTTATATCAACATATCAAATGCAACATCTAAACTCTATGATGTCCAGCTGAGATGAGAACATTACATCAAAAGTGTCCATTTCAGTACATTTCTTGTGACAATGCAATCCGCTCTGTTCTTGCCACTCTTTTTGTAGGTTTCTGTGCCTCGATTTTGTCCATATGGATCCCAGGACTTTTTTCGCTTGTATTCAGGTCAAAAATACATCTGGCGCATGGAGTGGCTTAAAAGGCCTGAAGAATGGGCCCAAGTTCACTGCCAACTCTGTGATACTGCTGCTGTGAGATGCTCATCGGGTAATCAATAACCGCACTTAACCTGTCAATATGTGCAGCAACTTTAAACTTTCAGATGGAGACAAAGTAGCAACATTTGCATTGAGGTGTTCATGCTTTCACTTAAGAACAATACAAAGACTTCACAAATGCCATGAACTGCCATTTGGTCCCAGAGGAAAGTGGACACATAAATCACTGACTTCGCAAACAAGCCTCCATTCCATCTATGCAATACAAAATCACTAGAGAACGGGAGAAATCTTGTCTCTGTGGAGTCTAACTGTGAACTCCTTAATGTGACTGTGGTAGGCCATTTCAACCCCCTTATTCCTCTTACTGATCTTTCACATTTAAATTCATCAGCACTTGAAACATAGTATATTTCTGCCTGTAGTATAAGGTCATAAAGCATCATTTCTTCACAGTGACAGACGTCGTCAACAAAGTCCTTGACAAAGTGTGAAAGACACGCTGAGTGCATCAGTGCAGCTGCAGTAATGTATTTGTACAGTCCCTGCTGCTCTTATGCCGTGTTTATGCTGACTGTAAACAGACGTCCAGTAACACGTAATGAGCTGAAAGGGAAACGGTCAACAGCGGCACATCTCTGTTCTGTATCATTTCCATATGAAAGTGAAGGTTTCGAGACAAGTCAACTTCACCTTTACGGCACCTCTTTAGACTCCTACCCACTTAAAGGCAGTGGCTTCAGAAAGATTTAACACATGCTTTATCATGTGGCAGCATAAACCAAAATCAAATAGAGGGGTGAACGCACTGTCTATTAGTTTGGATAAGGGAGCGCTTTACTGACGTGCACCCGATGACACACTGCATTTGTGGACTGTGCTTTGCTTTTCATCACCAAACCGCATTTGCTTATGAATCCCAGCCTCACTCGTGTCTGCTCGGCTGCCTCCCAATGTGGTCCCAAACATCAACAGAACAAACAGCAAGCCACCACCAGGACGCAGGAGCCAAACCGAAATCCGAGGCACAAAAGGCCATTTATTGAGACTTAAAAGCCCAGATGGGAAAGCCTTTGTCAACACGCTTCTCTGTGTCATTGTTGAACAAGAGAACTCAGAAAACAACAGAAACCAAATAAATATGCTGCATGCTCTCATGTTTAAACAATGAAACTAACGTAAATATTGTCACAAATCATCTTGTCAAGGGGAGTAAATGCCCTTTCAATTGAAGCACAAAACACTTCTATTCAAAAGTCAGAAACTCCAATCAGTTATGGAGTGGCAGCTCAAAATGGCACAGAATTAAAAAACACGAAACAACTCTGGAGATGTCTTACTTTTGTGTTTTCCTCCCAGTGCGTTGTATGTTCAGTTAAGTGCTCCTCATCATCATCATGAGAGTCGTGAGGCATAAGCTCCTGCTCATAGTGAACCTTCCTGTGAAAGCAGGAAGTGCATACTTAAACAAAGGTTAGCTAAATTTATGTGGTACTGAGAAAGAGGTCAGAACCCACAGAACTATATAAAACATCACGAACAATTGTGAAAACGCATACCTGGCTCTGGTGTGAATTTGAGTCAAGAGCCTTGGTAACAAATTATAGCTCTTTTTATGATTAATGCATATTTAGTTTTGTGTACCTTTATCAGACTATAACTAAATCTGCCTGCTTCAGCTCACAGTTCAAATATCACTGTGATTGGTTAAATCTACCTGTCACTCAATGATAAATGGCAGAGGGTGAACAGAGGAGGAGTGGGTGGGGGAAAAGGTATGGCAGCTTGTGTCTGTGTTTCAGCGCATCTGCATTAACAGAAAAGGAATCGAGTAACAATGACAATCTGACTGTCAGAGAGAACACATCGAACAATCAACTTCTTCTACCCACAAACACATCACTGGCAAAGAATGTACATCAGTGTCTTTCTCCATAAACTGAGAAGAGCCAAAGTCCCACCTCATTGTGCACCTTCTATAGCATCCTGAGCATCCTGCTGTAGGAGTCACCAGAGCATGTAGTGAAAGCAGCAGTGAAGCTAATGGCTCTCTCTCCTCCATTCAGGACATTCTGTGGAGTTGTGGACGATCCAGTGCACTCATCAGACAGTGTAAGGACGAGTGTGCCAAGTCTCCAGGTCCAGCCAACTCCGTTTCATTCACTCTCTCTGCTCATCCTCTTTCTGCTCACTAACTGTGGTCCTCTCCAGCTCTCACAGACACTGAACTCTGATTCCTCCCCCCTAATTGCATACAGTCTTGCTTTGAGATTTTGATCAATACCGTTTGCACCAAGGGCTGCAAACAGTATTGATTAAATCATTTCAGTTCTCTGTATGTTTTCATGTGGATGAATCGGAACAAACAATTGATGATTCTAATTTATAACACTGCACTACATCATCCACCACTTTTTTGCACTCTTGTGAGATTGGAGCTTATCAAGTATGACATTATGTAACTCATCCATCCAGCAAATCTACTAGAAACCCTAAGAAATTATTGATCCTAAAGGGTCCAGAGGCTGCCGCGATGGAAAGTAAAGGCGCCATGCTAAATCACTAATTAACTTTATTCCTGCCTAAAAAGTTACATAATGCACCTTTAATGGACCTGTTGATATGTACAGGCTAATCTTCATATCTCCCTAATCTTGGTATGGTAACTGTAAAAGGAACCAATAGAAAATAACATGGCATTAAATGACTAATGATGACAATTAGTTTCCTACGCCGCCACAGTGAGTGGTTACTGGCCTGTGTCATGTGTGTAAATGAAAGCACCTGTGAGTTAGTGGGGCCCAGGCAGAGAGGGCCACTGCCGGCATGTTCTAACATCTTAATGACGTTTAGGCCCTGAGATGAAAAATGAATATTGTCACAGAAAAACAGAGACTGACTTTGGACCTTTGGACTTTTCAACCTAAATGTTCAGAAGCTCAAGTTCTGAGGCAATGCATGCAGTTACTGTGAGTACAAATCTAACTTAAAATGGTGAGCATCCTGTTTCAATGCCAATTCCAGCACCTGAAGAAGTCCAAGTACCGTCAGTGGGACCACAGTTTGACGACCAATGCATTACTGTAAGACCTGTGTAGGGTTACATATTGACAAAGAGTTGCTGTGTTTAACACAAAAGTAGCTTTATCGTTTTCATGGTTAGATGCTTTCTTTGACTAAATTGAAAACAGTCACGGTCTCTCTGGTAAACTGCATTCTCCCCTCACTGGAAAACAATACATCAGTAACTTTTGGAGAACTGACTGATGCTGAGGATAAGGAACATTTGACCTTGGGTACCCCTCTACATTGAGTAAAGTTTTGCATAATGAAAAGGTTATAGTTTGGGGGGAGAGGCTTTAATCAGTGCCAGGCGCGGCCCTGCTAGGAAATGATCGTGTAATAAAGTTTGTATTTACTGGAGGTATCTGCTCCTGCTTTTCCACGTATGACTTCAAAGCTGTGATGCCACATGAACCGGGGAAATTAAACCCATCAAAGTGGGTCTGTCGTTAGAGAAAACTGCCGAAAACGTACCAAAGAGGCGTTTTATGGGGGTGTGACAGTCAAAAATAAACGCTTAAGTCCCGGCCTGCGCCACGCGCTCAGCCCAAGTGAAGATGAAGTGAGTGCATAGAGAGGTATGTCCGGGAAAGCTACGGGTTAATTTAAGACTGGGAGCTAAACCTGCTGCCAATTAGGAACAGTGAGCCACATGTTGCGAGACGAGGCTCTGCCGAAGGCGCAGGGGGCAGAGCGCGCTCAGCTCAGCCTCGCGCGCATGGACACGAGCTGATGTCTGTGGGGGGCTGCCAGAGCGTGTCCGCGAGAGCACTTAATGGATTTGTCTTCCAGAGGCGGTTAGAGTGTAAAGAGTGAAGTGAAGGGTCTCCCTTGTTGGATTTATTGTAAATTCTCGAAATGAGCCGCAGTTTAGTTTTGTGTTTTATAGCTGTGGCTGTTCTGAGCCGGACGCAAAGTGCTTCTGATCTGTGCCGTGGCCCGCGCTGTTTCCCTGCTCAGGACTGGAGCAGGTCATGCGTGGGCACGCACTGTCAGGGGCACGTGGAGTCGAGACGTCAGCTCCAGAATTCAGCCCAGAACAGACAGGGGCCAGCATACCCCGGGGGTTACCAGCAGGACTACAACCTCCACCAGCCTTACGCCTTGCACCAGTCTCCGGGGGGCTACGATGGCACGCGGAGGACCAACCCCAGGACCATCACGGCTGAGGTGTTCCATCCCGGTTGCACAGGGGGCATCTGTCCCACCAGCGTGTCCCATCGGTCCACAGGAGACGACAGCAGCACACGGGACTGCAAGGGCCTCGGATGTAAGCTTCCACACCTCATGCGCCAAAAGCCAAAGGTGTGCGTCGGAGACGGCTGCAGCGCGCACGGTGAAGAGGTGTCTCCAGTGCGAGTCACCGACAGAGCCGCGCAGTTTCTGGATGAACTCCCAGACTTTGGAGCGGAACGAGGCGCATGGATTCAGCTCAGCTGTGACATGAAACCATGTAAGTTCATGTGATGTGGTAAGAGACGTTTTTATTGTTGGGCCCAATAAAAACAAAGAAGAAATAAAAAGAAGAAAGGAAATTAGTGCATTTATGGTATTCCCAAATGAGAGTACCACAAAAGCATTTGTTCAAAGAGCCCTCAAATCGTCTTGCATGGTGTGTTGTAGAACTACATAAAAGAGCCCATAATGGAGAACAGATTACTGTCTTTTATGAAGAGATGCTGCAAACTTGTAAATTGGGTATCGTTGCATTTTAGCGACAGCGGGCAATGAAGTCCCCTCTGAGGACGCACTTGTCCTGCAGCTGCAGCTGAGCAAGGGGCAGGAGAAGCTGGTTGAGGCCCTCAGGGGCCAACAGGACGAGGTCCGAGAGCTGCAGAGGCTCCTCACTGAACAACAGGGGGCGCTGCTCAACCAGCAAAGAGAGATCCTGGAGCAACAGAGAAGGATGTTTGAGCAAATGGAGCAAGTAAGCTGTAGTGCCAATTCTTACACATATTCAAGTAACAATAATAGAGCAGACAGTAAAATAATCTGAATTCTGTTTATTTAACTTATTTATTTTTCTTATTTATTTCAGGTGAAAGGCCAGTACAACTCACTGATCGACAGCATCAAGCACACATCCCTGCAGAACTTCCAGGGGGATCTGAACAGCCCCATGGAGACATTAGGAGGACAGTTCAGGGCTCATCAGGCCCAGCAGGCTCTGTCTCTGCACAAAGTTGACATGGATGCCAATGTCATGGAGGTGCAGACATCCACTTAAATGCTACAATATTTTGGCAGCCATACACTTCAGGACAGAGGTAATGTTTGTGTGATATTTAACTGGTCTCTGTGCAGGTGAGCCAGCCCCTATTGGCCTGTGGCAGCTGTGGTCAGGATGAGTACTGCTCCTTCAGCAGTGGAAGGCCTCACTGTGAGAGGTGCACTGTGTGTCCCGCTGGATTCTTCCTTGTCGCCCAGTGCTCAGTGCACGCAGACAGGATCTGTCAGGTCTGCTCTGCATGTCTTTATCAAAGGCCTTAGAAAGATGTGGGTTTAATTTATCGTCATACATCATTTTTAAATCTATCTACTGTTTTTGCAGGACAGAGATGAGTGCCTTGAGATCACTAATCTGTGTGGTGACAAACATAAATGTCTCAACACTCCAGGTTTGACTTTGATATTGTTTACCAAAATGTTCAGTATCACTTTCTTTATGCACTCACATCACACATTATTATCATTGTGGTGCTATGTACCTATTTACTGCAACAGGCAAGAGTCACATTTTAAAATGTTTATTGTAATATTTTTTGTTACTTACAGGTGGTTTCAGGTGCCAGGGAATGACAGAGAGAGATGTGGAGTTGGGCATGTGCACTCACGGTTACTTCTTTAACTCGGACATGGATGAGTGTCAGGCGTGCAATGAGTGTGATGGAGAGCCCATTGCTGCCCCCTGCACCTTTAACACAGACGCCCTCTGCTCTGGTCCTGTTTCTGGAGGCTCTGCTCTGTCTCTGTCCTGGGCTGGTGACGTCAGCCTGTCCCCTGAGAAGAAAGGACACATTCTCACACATGTGCCCAGCCTGCAGCTGCACATCCAGGGCCGCAGCGAGGCAGGCCTCCTCTCGGCAGAAGGGGGACAGCTGGTGTTCAGGCAGCACGGCCTGGTGTGGCTGGATCAGAACCTCCCTGTGAGCCACGGCTGCAGGAGCTTCATCCAGGTGTGTCTGAGGATAAACAGCAGCGATGGCTCTGACGCTCAAGAGCTCAGTGGAGTCCGAGTGGAGCAGCGCGATAGTCGGACACTTCAGAGTGTCAGCATTAGTGGAGTGGCAGAGGTGGCCCCTGGGCACATGGTCTCCCTCCTGCTCCGTAGCGCCAGTCACCACTGTAACCAAAGCAGTGAGGGTCTGCAACTGTACAACCCATCAGCAGCCTCATTCAGTCTGCTCTGGCTGTCCCATGACACAGGGGCTGTTGCCATGTCTGCGCAGTCCGTGGTCTCAACTCACTACCACACAAACTACAGGCCTGTGTTCAGGATGAGCAGCACCTCAGATCCTTACGTGGTGGGATTGACCCATGATGGCAGAGGGGTACGCTTTGCAGAAAGTGGCACTGTCCGCTTTGTCTTCCAGCAGGCTCTGTACTCCATGGGCCAGGCCTGTGTAAGTGAGGGCTTCCAAGTGTTAGCCTACCTCAGCCAAAATGGGACAGGAGCAGAGCTTTGCCGCAGCTTCAAGCCTGGGGTCCACTACAGAGACACCTCCATATCTGTGTCTGGGGCAGCTAAAGTAGGTCCTGGGGACACTCTGGCTTTTGAGATCTTGTCTCCGGCTCAGTGCAACGTCCGCTTCTTTGGAGATGAGACCAGCATCAGCAAGTTGAGCCTGGTCTGGGTTCCTGCTGCCATTTCCTCCTCTCTGTCTGCAGCAGTGTCTCACACAGGACTACCGTCTGGAGCTGTCCGAAATAAGCCCCTGTTCTTCCATCAGACGAGCTCGCGTGTGCCCCAGATCGGGATGGTCTCCAAGGGAACGAGCGAACAGAAACGGGACATCGTCTTTAAGGAGAGCGGCACTGCCAGTGTGGCACTAGACCTCAAACTCATTCACTCGTGCAACTTGATCAAGGTGACTCTTCTCAGACGGAGCGACCCAGAAGGGGGGCAGGGGGGCAAAGAGGCAGAGGGGGTTCGTCCGGTGCCCCTGGCCCAGCAGGTGGGGGGGCAGATGCCCGAGGGCAGCCAGTGGGCTAGTGTGAGCCTGAGGTCGTCTTTCCGGGTTCACAATGGGACAGCTGTGTACTTTACTCTGGACTGTGTGCGTGGACGGGTCAACCAGATCAGTCACCACACGGGCAGCACCGTGTCAGTGCTCTGGGTGGCAGAGTAACACAGCAACAACTTTTGACTTTTGAAAAATAAACATTGCTGGTTCTCAGTTTGTTAAACATCATTACAAAATGCAAAAAAATCAATTCTAACTGAAACAAATCTGTTTAAAGTAAAGTAACTGTACAAAGTCTGTTCAGGTCAAATCAAAGGACACTGTGAGTTATTTACGACTGGATATATAGTTAATGCAAAGGATTAATTCCTTCACAATTTCTACTCAAACTTGAACATAGATTTGATTGTGCAGCTGTCTTTTGTTCTGCCGTCTTCTGTGTAAATAATTCCCATATTCGTGAGCTGCCTCCAGTTACTGGAAATAGTTTGTTTCAGGCCTGTTTAGGAGCATATGTTTCATGTTAACCACCATTCTTGCTGCATGCTTTGTTTATTGACCACATTTTACATTTAGAGCTCAAAAAGCTTGGTCTTTCCCAGTGTGTCATGAAATGTATATTGGTTGTTTATAGTTAATCATCTATTTTTTTTTTTCTGTGTTATAAGCTATAGGTTCAAGATCAGAGCCTAGTGTGAAAAATCAAGATCAGCGTTATCTTACGAACCAAAATGATATTTATGGTGATTAAATTTGTTCAAAAGAAAGTGTATGTTGTATCTTTGTTCTGTTGAGTTTTGAGATACACTACATTACATAACGGTGACTTTAAGAAGTTCGACGGTGCTCCTACAAACCTCTCTCCTATAGAAACCTTATTGCTTTTTAGTAAGATCAAAAAGCTTATGTGCACATGCTCTCCGACGACCAGTAAATTCTATTTCCCCTCCCTTTGATCCCCTGACCTGCACTGAAAATTGCTGTATAAATCATAATTTGGGGGGATTTGCGCCATTTATGTGGGACATAAACGGCTCTGGTGGCAGAAGCAAAACCATTTCCTTAAGCAATTTCCAGGGTTGTCACACGGGCCTCCTCAAAAGGCAACGTATAGAGGAGGGGCCACAATGACCTGTGTCAAAGAGCAGAACAAAGAAAATGTGAGCAAACACAAGCCTGCAGCCAAATAACAATGACTGCAGACAGATTCCGACTGAGTTATGGCTGTCTGTCGAGTCACATGGTCAAAGTCAAGGTCAAAGCCTTTTCGTTTAGTAAGAAGAGCCTGGGCTGCTCACACAGTACAGTCATGTTGCACACAAACTGTTTCAGGGGTATGTGCCAGACGGTTATAGGCTATTACAGTAAGCAAACCATTCAGTGACTAATGTAAACACTGGGCAGTATCTTCTGTTGAAAAAAATGCTGTTCTCTCCTTTGAAGCCTGTAACCTACCTCCCACATTTGTTTTGTATTAAACATTGAAGTCCATAGAGACAGACAGTGTATGTGGCCCCATATGGTGCCCAGACTGTTAAAGAAGTACAAGAATGTGTAGAAACAGGTGTAGCCCGAGCTTTGCCCTCTATATTGAAACAACGTGAAACAGCAGAGAAGAAGCTAAAAGAAGGAAAAAAATGGAAAAAAAATAGTTAGAGAGAAGCAGCGAGAGAGTGAAGTCATCTGGAACTGGTTTTGCCCTTTTTTTTTACTCACTTTGAACTTCTCCAGAGGCGTCACTAAGACCTACTTCTGTTGTTACACTGTGCCAGGGTAAATACTAAAAATGAGGTTAGAGCCTTCACAATCAAAAACACAAGTATAAAAACATTTTTCATACCAGTCTAGAGGTGGTGTGAATGTTTGGGTATTTTTGTATTTCAGCTTTGCTGCCCCCTATTGGAAAGAATCACAATTCAACAAAAGAAATATTTTTCATTATTGTAATTTATTAAGTTTTCTAGGAGACAGCAGGACATCACAGTGCTTTGTGTATTATAATATATTACTCTTTGACACAGACACAAGAAAGTGAGACTTTAACAATACTTTGTCTTTAAGTCAGTTCATTATATAGACATGTATATTTGTGTGTATAGAAACGGCAGCATTAGCAAAGATTAAAAACAAGCAGAGGAGCAGTCTTAAAGTTAAAAATCTCTAAAAACATTTAGCTACCAAAAACATCACAGAGTGTACTTAATATATATTATATAATTACAGTGATTGTTATGTGAATATGCATCCATGCCTGTAACAGTGGATACAGGGCACTTATGTGTTGCATGTCGCAGAAAACAGCAGATTTCAAATAGCATTTCTGAAATTCGATTAAAGGTGAATGATTCTGGCACAAACAAAATTATGCAAGAAGCAACTTCTTTTACTTTGGGTTAACAATACATAGCAGCATATACATCCCATTATTTTCAAAGTCCCAATGTAGCATACATACTGCGAAAGGGGTGTAGGAAGGACATCAGTTATTGGGGACAGGAGGAAGAGTAACAGACGGTGAGGTTGGTTGATTCCAGCAGGGGGCAGTGAGGTAGTTTAGTGCAGAATCTCAATGAGGAGGCGCTTGAAGTCTCCTCCACACTCAGAATCCAGAGCGTCTTTGAGAGTCACGTCATACTTCTCCAGATACATGTCCTTCACCGTCTCCAGGTCGAACTGTTACACAAACGCAACCGGCTGTGAGCAACTAAGGCTTTAAAAAGATACAAAACTGAGGCACTCAAAGAAAAAAAAAAATGGTAAAAGGCCTTTACTGCAGCATAGCCATTTGATTAAAACATTGCAGACGTATTTAGTTTGCTTTAACTCAGCTTTATCTGAGTCATTGACATAAACAGGTTCATGTTTTGATCTGTGAGACTTTGTTTTGGTTCTATGTCCATAACCTTGACATAACCTTAACAACGTATTGGGGCGTTGTTAAGGTTTTGTACAGTAGTTCCCGACTCGGGGTAAATCATTTTGGAACAGATATACTTCTTGAAGTGTCTCGCAATATGAATTTTGGTTATTGTTGTTTTAGAGTAATTACCTGGACATGCACATGTGACCGCGGACTTGGAACAGGGTGGGTCCCAGCCTTTATGGGGCCCTTAAAGGAATGTGACTTGGGGGCCCTCACGATATCAGTGTCATTTTGGCAAGATGATTCACTTTCCACAAAGTGAGACCCAGAAGTCAAACCCCCACCCGTCACTCCCACTATTCATTGCTAAAGACAATAGACCGCTTTCAGGAGACTCGGGGCACTTCTAGAGGCAGACGACACCTGTAGCACGGTAGCGCAGCGGTTAGCGCTCTCGATTCACAGCTAGAAAGTCCGGGTTCGATTCCCACCTGCACCGGGCCTTTCTGTGTGGAGTTTGTATGTTCTCCCCGTGTCTGGGTAGGTTTCCTCCGGGTACTCCGGTTTCCCCTTCCACTAAAAACATGTACAATAGGCCAGGATGAATGATGTGTGTGAGTGAATGTATGGTGGTGTCAGAGGGTCCGTTGGTGCAGACGTGTGTAGTCGCGAAAGCGCTTCTGAGAGTCTCCCCCAGGGGAAACTGAAGCTACAAACGTAGTTTCCACCACTGAGTATGAAGTGAATGTACAACTGTCTCATGTAAGCGCTTTGTGACCATGTCTGTGAAAGGCGCTATATAAATAAATATCTTCTTCTTCTTCTTCTGTAGGACGAATTAAGGAGCCCCCTGGTGGCCTTGATTTGGAGTTTGAAAAAGGAAACTCTTTTTACAGTTTTGAATCGTGACCTTGACTTGATTCTGTGCGATACTGACTCAGAGTTTAACTTGACCCAGACACAGACTTGAAGACCTGAACTTAGATACAACTCAACTGGGACTCGTCCTAAGGCCATACCGCCTTTGCAATGCCCAATCCCGTCTGATCTTGGAAGCTAAGCAGGGAAGGGCCTGGTCGGTACTTGGATGGCAGACCGTTTGGGAACACCAGGAAGCCTGGGGTGAATGTGGTGTGTGAGTGAGTGGTTGGTGGTGGTCGGAGGGGCCGATGGCACAGACAGGTTGCCTCGCTTCCGTCAGTCTGCCACAGCTGCGCTTATCACCACCGAGTATGGAGTGAATGAATAATGACGACAATGTAGCGCTTTGAGAAACTTGGTAATACAGGCTTGTAAAGCGCATTACAAGTGTAAGGCATTATTATTAAGTGGCACCAAGTGAATATTTAATTGTTTACTTGCCTCAGAGCGCCCCACAATGATCCGAATGAGTGTGTCTTCATCTGTGCCCAGGCCCTTCATAGCAGCATTTAGGCGTCGTGCAAAATACAGTTGTGGGTTTTTGGCACACCTCACTTGGAATCACACACAGACAGAGACATGTCATGAAACCACAGCATCCGTGATTCATAAGCCTGGTGTAAGATCATATTTCCTAATACCCAGGGTAATGTAGCACTCTTTGAGCGTCCCGGTAGCCTCCGCATCAATAGTATCCAATATGTCTGTGCCTGAGAGCTGCAGGAGATACACACTGTAACACAGATATACATATGAAGCACATCCCGAGAATCAATCAAACATTACTTACTGACTCATAGATTTTAAATGTGGCCTGTAGTTGCATGTAGTTCCGGTGTGAGAGGATGTAGCTAAAGGTTGATTCGTCAGTGCCAAACCTGCCCTCACCTGCCTGGAAAACAAATAGCCTGATCATGTTTGCTCAGCGTGTTGGACACAGTAAATAATGAACGTAAACACAACTTATGGAGACATGACATCCTGACATAAGATTCATCCAGTGGTTAAACTCCTGCGTGTTATGGTATAGACTAGAGTTTAATTATTTACCCATGTCTAGTTTGTAATCACTTAATTACTTCATTTATATTCCTATTCCTCACCCATTTCCCCTGGTGCCAAACATTAGATATAACTATGGTGTCTGTGTATAAAGTGCTGGCGTATACAGTACACGCTGAAACACTTAACACATTGGTTGTGAATTCCCACACACACAGATCTCCAAATCCCATGTTGAAACCTAAGTCATGCCATGGAAGTGCCACAAAAACAAAACCAGATCTGACCAGAGCTTAGCTAATACCTGGGATTTACTCCTCATCCCGGGACATGTGCAAACATTTAGGAAGAGGACCCTATCACTTTAAGGCTGCGTTTAAAGCGGGAAATATTACTCATTTAACGGAAGCGCATGCGTCTTTTGAGAACCAACCTCAAACAAAGCCGTGGCATCCTGTTCAGCTAAGGCATCATCCACATCGTAGCCCTCATCCCGACTGGCCTGCGGGATAAAACAGGAGGGATTTAGGAAAAGGAATGGATTTAAGTGTAGTAACCTTGTCAGCTAACACTCATGTGGCTCTCATTACTGTCAAATATTACATGGACGAGAAAGAATTGAGTGGCAATAGTGAGTCACAATGCATGTCTTGGGAAGGAAGGAAAAGGAGCGACGGGTGGAGGAAGGGGGGCGGTTGCTGTTGATGGTGGGAGCGCTCTGGAACATGTTTGGCATAAGGACACGACCAAACAATGAGGTTGTGTGTGAACAATGTCCCAGTGGGTGAATCGCAAACAAATAACAATACACTCTGCTGAAACGAGCACTTGTCGAAACTGGGCTGTGAATTTGCTACTAGTCTCTAATAGTGAGTGATTAAACGTTGATTTAACCGGTCACTTGCCGCCGCCGCCCCCTCTGATCAGGTTTAAGTTTAGGGTCAGGGTTATGATTAGGTTTAGGGAAAGCAAACGTGATATAAGTTGTGTTTCACTCACACAGATCTTACACATACTTTTTTTTTTCAGAAACTAGAAGGTCTTGCCTTTCAAATGAGGTATCACACTAGTATATAGGCTGTAAGCTCTGTCAATACACTTTGAGATTTGCATAATTGGAGAAAATAACTAAACCTGTATACTAGAATCTATAAGTTGAGAGTACACACTAAATATACTGAAGCCTCATTCTCCTTTAATGCATAATATTTACAGAAAAAGTCAAGAATAGTTTCAGCAAAGTCAATCAAATATGTGTTTGCTACTTAAAGCAGTGGTAAGTAACTCGTGCCCCTAGAGGCCATAAGCGCCACTGCAGGTGTCGTAGCATGTTGCGTTTTTTTACTCATTAATTATTCGTGAGAATAAATACTACGCTGACGAAAAGACAAAGGGAGAGAGGGATATTGTACATCCAATTACACAATGGAGATAATTTTTTTCACTCAAACGTGGCTGTAAATAGTGTTTAAATGGTGCTAGCCCGCAGTTAGCTTTGCCAGTTAGCCTGTTATCTTCTACTTCGTGATTCCATTCGTGTGTATTGGGGCCTCCGATCCGGTGCAGGCAAAGTTGCAATTGTGGTTTTCCTGCCAGAGACACCAGGGGGAGATGAAAGACCCAACAATCATCTCATTAACACTTGTATTCCCCTAGAGGAACTACGGAAAGGACTTAAGATAAACAAGTTACTTAGTACTGATTGAATGTTTTTTCTCTGTAAGTGATAACTGTTTTAACTGTATATCTGAAGCACTTTGAGCTGTACTTGTGTATGAAAGTGCTCCATTCAAAGGAGTGGAGTTGAAATTGTAATCCTTGCAGTTAATGGCTCAATAAAAGCGTGTATGTACAGTTGATTAGAGATCTGACTCATTAGTTTTTTAGCATTATAAAATGGTAAATAGATGGATTTAACCAGGCTTCGAACAAAGAATACCACCTCCTCATCGATGACTCAACATCCATTCAGTCAGTAGGAGTTACCTGTAGTAAAGAAATGAGCAGGTTTCTGACATCTCCACTTGTGTCATCCTCAATGTCTGCCTCCAGGTCTTGCTCATGCACTAAAATCAGATATCGATATCATATTTTCATCATCATGGTTAAATGTCCACTGTGTGAAGCGCTTTGAGTGTCGTGTGGAAAGTGCTTTATAAATGTAAGGTACAGCTTGATTGACCTATACCCAAAAGGTGAAAAAGACTGGAGAAGAAAACTCACCTTGAGCATATGCCTCCTTGAAGCTGATTATATCCTAAAAATGATGAGAAATACTTCATTTGAGCGCCACTTACTACTGTGGAAGTGCAGACAATACTCTGCCTTTTTCTCATTGTGAGTAAATCAAATCAAAGCTGGCAGACCTCATTAGTAGCAGTGCAGAGGATCTCCACCAGCACGGCCTCATCCGTGCCAGCCCCCTTCATGGCTTTCCTCAGCTCTTTGGCAAAGAACACATGTGGAGGGTCCAACATGGCCACCACGGCGTTCTCAAAGCTTCCCGTGAGCTCCTTCCTCAAGACCTCCTCCAGCTCCTTAAACAACATTGTATTATTGTACTGTAGGATCGGTGTCGATAAGAAAAAGTAGAAATGTACTTACGTCATCATATTTTTCAAAGTAAGCCTGCTTGATCTCCAGGCGTTGAGCTGCAGAGCGGCTGGACAAGATCTGAATTATGGTCTCTTCATCAGTGCCTAGAACAGAGAAAGTTGTGTTTATGTTTGCTGTCATGATTTGTCTTTCTATGTTGTCCCTTGTCCTTTGTCGTGTCATTGTCAACGTCAGCCCTGGTTTGGTTGAGTTTTGTCTTCTCTTCTTCTTCTGGATTTTGTAATTTTGGTTTTTGTCATTTATTAAACGTCACCAGTTTTGTTGCAGTCCTGCATTTTGGGTTTTATTATCCTCATTCCACTTCAAACCATGAAATATACTACTGAAGAGGGATGGGACTTACAGATAAAAGTCTCTGGCAATAGGAACGTTATCGATTTGAAGCCATCTTTGTGGTTTGGTCATTATTTGAGGTAATTTGAGGAGGGTTTTCACACTAACACATTCATTTCCTCATATTCCAAGCAATGCCCAACACCCCATACTGCCTTATGTTCATTTCAAACCAAGCCTATATCACAACCATATGCCTGTCAGATGAACTCACCCAAACCTTTGCAGGCTTTTCTGATCTCCTTGATATCAGCTGTGACATCGAAGTCCTCATAAGGAACAATTGTGGGCTGTGCAGAAAAAGGATTTGGAGGTCAACACTGATTGATACATGATATCAAATATTACAGTTGGGCAAGGTTAGACTGTAACTAATAAACTTATGCATGAGAGCACATCGGGCACCCAGGCCTGTAATGTCCCGCAGCAGAAAAAGGGCGCAGTCCGTGTGGGGCTGCTGAGTCATGGGCCCTGGTCTGCATCTACCCCACTCTCTCTCACACAATGCGGCCTTATTGATCAGCAGTTCTCGGAAATAACATTTTTTGTGCGGCGGCTGCCTCTTCTCTCTTCATCTATAACAATATGCCCATTGAGCACGTAAACCACGCACTTTTTTTTTTTTTTTTTACACATTTAATGAAACGATACAACCTATATAGGCCTACTCATAATAACTTTGCTCAAAACCTAAAAGAAACTAAACAGTGAACTAATTTAGAATATAGAGGCAACTATTATGGTATAGTAACTGTATGCACTTTAGCCTGGTTTGACTATGCACTTAAGTTCGCCATAGATCAATTTACATTAAAAAACGCCACCACACTTATTTAGGAAAGGCACCACCCAAATGTAAACAGGAATGATTAACGTCGCTGTAAAAACAATTAAACAACTATTTAATTTAATACTCACCTGCACGTTACCCATTTGGCTTTGAGCGCTTTTTTTTTGCAGTTGGAAAAAACAAATTGAATGTAATTGGTTTCTGAGCAGTGGAGAAAAGCGCAGTTTGCAGCAGAAGAGATGCGTGCGTCTGTCTCTCGTGTCCTGCAGATGTGACGTCAACGCGCTTTCACGTGAGGAGCGGGCAATGGGCGGGTGATATCCTGTGCTGCTGTAAACTGTTGTTTCTACACAGATATAGCATGGATCTATTAGTTATAGGAGGATTCATTCATTAAGCAGCGGTGCCTCGGTCTTGACGTTTGGACCAGGCAATTTAACGAATCAGTACAACTCCCGAAAGTACTCTCAAGTTTATTTGCACCCCTAAAGATATTTTTTCCCCCCTTTTATTTAGTAATTATGTTAATATGATTGGACTATTCATTTTTAATAAATCAACAGAGTCGGTAATCAGAATTTGAATGTTATTTTAACCGACAACCATGAGATAAATTGCTCAAAAGTGTAACTTCTCCACATGATGGCAGTGTTGTATAATCCTGAAGTTACAGGGCAAGTCATTGCTCCTCGAGAAATCTTTACCAAAATTCATACAAAAGTACTAATAAAATAAATAATAATAATAATGTTGATGATGATGATAATAATAACAACAAAAACAATTAAGTAAATTCCACTTATAATCCATCCGTTCATCTGCTTTATCTGGGCCTGGGTCACAGAGGCAACAGTAAAAGATGCCCAGACTTCCCTATTGAGGCACACCTCCTCCAGCTGCTCTGAGGGGACCCCGAGGCGACAACAGGCCATCTCTGAGACATAGCCCCTCCAGCGTGTCCTGGGACTTCCCAGCGGCCTCCTCCCAATAAGACATGCCAAGAACAGTTCCCCAGGGAGGCGACCTGGAGGCATTCGAACCAGATGCCCGAGCCACCTTAGCTGGCTCCTTTCAATGTGAAGGAGCAGCGGCTCCACTGTCAGCTCCTCCCGGGTGACTGAGCTCCTCACCCTGTCTCTAAGTGTGAGTTACTCAGTTACCCTGCGAAGAAATCTGATTTAATACAGCCAGGGCCCCACCCTGGAGCCAGGCCCGGGCTTGGGGCCCATGTGCGAGCGTCTGGTGAGCGGATACAGAGACGACTGGACGGCAGTCGAAGTCACATCATCTGACTGTCGGAAATACTGATAATGCAAATACAAATCAAACACTGCCTGTTCACAGATGGTGCACTTTGAAGTCAATACAAAACAACAGGCTTTTCTACAAACATTTAATTCAGAACAGTAGCATTGACTCTTATGTACATGCAACACAACATGATTGTACAATAGAAACTTTCGCATGTGGGCGCTACAATCATTTGCAACTTTGGGTAGCAACACAATGAACAAGCATAAGATACATTTATTATGTGCACAGTTTTCCATTTGAAAGGCTCAACATAACCCCATACCAAACTGAAAGGTTATAAATAGTGTGCTGTGGCTTTATTATTTATTCATCTTCTTTTACAAACTATTTACGTACTGATATCGTTTAACAGCTTTGTTTACGCCTTATTTTTATTTTATTTTATTCTTCCTATACACCCAAGGCATTTTGTTTTCATGTGTAAAAAGCCCAGTATGATCATGCACATTATGAAACAGCTTCACACAGATGTAGGTGGTTAACATTGTACAGTTTTAATTATCTATAGTGGGTGGTTGGCTGGTCACAGAGAAAAAGATTGTTATTGATGCATAACTGATTAATAAAAGGAAAGGTTTATTATAACTACACACAAATAGGCATTTTGTAACATGTTTGTAAAGCATTGGCAAAAACACTTTTTATAAAACACATACAAAGCTTTCCTGTTATTTTTAAATCATTCATAAGCACTAAAATAGATGAGTTGCTGTTGTAAAAGTTGTCTTTCAGACTAAAAAAAACTGGTTTGTGCTAGTTGTCTTTTAGGGTCTACTTATACTCACTATGTTTAAACAAATGACAAGGAATGCTTTGTAAATAGTGAAATAAGTCTTGGCAATGCTTTACAAATGCTCAATTTGAGGTTAAATTGTGTAGTTATTATGAAGTGTTACCAAAATATGTGACTGGATATTCTTGATCATGCATAGTTGTGTCAAATGTCTGAAGACCAAGAGTGCAAACAAGCAGAAATAACTAGTCAGGCTTAAACTGAGGACGGATAGACAGTTGTGTTCTTTGTGTATGAATTTCTAAAATAGATTTAATTTTTACCTTTTGTTTAACCAGGAAAAACCCACTGAGATTTCAGAATCTCTTTTTCAGGGGGGTCCTGGTCCCAGAGAAACCTTAGCACCAGGAGAAACCATCAAAGACACAGGGAGAACATGCAAACTCCAGACAGAAGGTCCCCACCTGGCCTAACTGTAAGGGAAGAGCACTAAACATGGTGGGGTCATAAGTTTCCATCTCTTTGTGTCGGCCCTAAGCCCTTAGAAATGGAAACTGCTATGAAAGGAAGTGCATCTGTTATTAAAAGTCTATGTGTTAAAGTGTTACGTAAATTGCTGCACAAGAGGCAACAGATTTGTGTTGAAGCTCTGGAGAAAATGTGGGTATGTGTAAAAAATAAACTAATAATTAAACATATAGGCAACATCCAGTAAATCAATGAACTTATAAGATGCTAATTACCCCCATGAAACTGAAATGCTGAAAGACTTCAAATAAAGAAGTTATTAATAAAGTATGAGCATTTTACCAGGAGGCTCAACAATACCAATCCCCATGTTTTTTCTAATCAAACACATCATTGTTCATGAATTATGAATTTTGCCTAAAGGTAAGTTTCAGTGATGTGCTGCTCACTCTGCCTTTTCTGCACAACTTTATTCCCCGCTGCCTTTTATCATCACATCTAATAGAGTCGGTCTCCACTGGCTTATCGCGTAATCTAAATATATCCTTCATCAGTGTACCTTGGGAAATTTATGTTGAGTAAGCTGTAGTGAGGACTGTGTCTATGTTAACAAGTGATTGTCGCATCAACTTTTAATTAAAAACTATGTCACAAAGTAAAATAACAAGCGAGTGTGCGAAAAACTGGAACTGAAGTGACCTGGAGGTTGACTTCCCCGTCGTGTTGTGCTTGAGTTGCAACACTGAACAGTAGATTAAATGTTTTTGTTCTGCACAAAAGGTGACCCACTGAAAAACTCCCCAACTTTTTCTTTTTGAGTCTTTTTTTGTGAATGAAAAATTACAATCATGTGTTTTATCCTCCTCATGCCCTCTCTCCAGCGTCCGGCTCAGGGAAGTCCCAGGGGCAGACGTCGACCATGTTGGGCTCACTGATGACTGCAGCTCTCCTCCTCTCCCCGGGGGGTTTAGTCTGTGAAAGACTGCCACGGGACGGTTCACTGTCCCGATACACCACCTCTGGGTCCCTGGACGAGCTCCTCCTCCGCTCAGAGCCCATCATCATCCCCGGACAATCTGACGTCTGGCTCACTCGCCTTCGCTCTGACGACGCAGGCTTACTAGAGGAGCTGCGCCTCTCCCTGCTCTTCTCCCGCCCCTTCTCCTTCTCAGCTTTGTGATTGGACGAACATGAGCCTTTCCGCTTCTTCTTGTGCGTGCTGGGACTGCTGGGGACTCTCTCCTGCTTGGGCGATGGGGGGCTAGAGTAGTCCCATGGACATATCTCCACCATTAGGGAGGGGGGCTGAAGGAGACTCCCCGTGGACTTAGAGTGGTCCGAGTGGAGCCCTTTGGGTTTGCCATCAGTGGGCGTGACACTTTTCTTGCGGCGGATTCGGTCGGGGGAAAGGGTGTCCGGGCCCATGACCGGCTGCTCCTCGAACTCCCAGGGACACACGTCTGGTTTTAAGGGCAGCGGGGACTTGGGTGGTCTCGATTTTCGTGGTTCCTTCACCTCCTCCCTCTCTCCTCCTTTATCCCTGCTGCTTCTTCGTCTGTTGGCCGGCGATTGTCCGGTTTTGTGCCTCTGCTGGGAGCGCCCCCCTTTGGTGCTTCCGGAAGCGCTGCCGCGACGACATGCGCTCGTTTCTTCAGGAGCGATGGACACATGTTTTTGGGCTTTGATTTCAGAGGGGGGTGTTTGACTCTCCTCCGCTTCCCAAGGACACACCTCCGACACATCATAAAGACTCCTCCCGGTCTCAGAGCAGATGGAGGGCTGGCTGCCACTCACCTGGGAAACATAAGGGTGCAAATGATCAGTATCAGGGTGCACTCACATTTACAATATTTGGTTCATTTTCAACCAGCATTGAAAAACTTCCAGGAAAAAGACACTTTGTAAATGCTCCCCTTAAAATACTGGACTAACTAACACTATATTAGAAGAAGGTTGAGGCTCATACCTGTTGCTTCATAATGCCCATCTTCAGTGGTGTCTTGGAGTATTCCACAGATTGACTCACGATCATCTTTGGATAGGTTTCCGGGGTCTCGTCCACCTCTGCCAGTGTGCCCCCCTCGTGCCCTTTCGGTCCCTTTTTCGCGGCGTCCTCCGCACTCGTCTTATTGGTCATACCTGGCATTTTCTCTTTGGCGTGGGAAATAACACTGAGGGACTTCTGCATGATGGTGGTGCGCAGGTGGACAGGCTTCTTCTCGTGCGTTAAGTTGTGAGCGCTGGCCGATTTCCAGAAGAGCGGGACAGACTCCGTGGACTCGGCCGGCTGGAGGGTCTGGGAGGTCGCGGGAAGGTCCGCTGGCTTCTTGTTGTGTCTTCGACCGATCAGAGAGCCCAGAAATGACCCGTCTCCTCCTCCTCCCACCGGGGTCATTTTGTCCCCTCCCACTGAGCCGCTAGGACTGGGAGCAGCCTCCTCTGGGTCGCAGACATGGTCGTAGCTCAGGGACTTCTTCAATGCCATGACTCTGTTCTTCAGCGAGTCATCACGTGTTTTACCTGTGGGAAAAGCCCGCAGTGAGTATACAACTGTAGAGTCATGAACAATCTTATCAGCCTTTCTCCATTGCTGGAAATCTAGACCGTGTATCAGTAGTTGTGGGCATTAGACTGGATAAATATAAGACAGAGCAACGTTCGTATTGATTAGAATGTGTCTTATGCCTTTTAGTGCAAATAGCCAAGTGGTTAAAGCTTGCCTTACACTTTTGTAGACACAATGAACTAAGCTTGTCACGTATTTATAATCCTACCATGGTGGTCAAGTGGAGTCCTCCTCAGCGTGCTCTTGTTGCTCCCGTGTTCGCTGCCCTCCTCGCGGCTGCCCTGACGGTGCAGGTGCATGGTCTCCGGGATCTCGGTGATGCGCTTCATCAGCGTTCGGCCCAGGCCTTTTTTGGAGTTGCGTTTCTTCTGCAGGTGGGGGTTGTTGGAGAGCATCTTCTTCCGCTTGTGGATCTCAAGTTGGGCATACAGCTTTTTCAACTCGTCCTTATCAAGAGGACAAAGAACGGAGATGAGTAATGCCACATGTGAGTAATTTGTGCGTCAAAAGTAACACTATTGTGGATTTGTCGTTCGGGTGTCCTTGAGCAAGACACTTCACCCGACTGTTCTCTATTGTCGGTACAGATGGAAACTAGCTCTTGGTTACAGTCTGGTCTGTCACTTTTTTCTTATTACACTCAAAGCGCAACTGTCTCTATTTTAAGTGGCGGCGGTCCTTACTAACCACCAACATGGAAGCTCTTTTGTCACCTTACCCGTATGTCTTCAGGGTCCAGGCTGTGCTCGCTCCAGGCTGAGGTGATGCTGTTGTTTAAATATGAGCCGGAGCGCCCCATGTCCAGCTCCTCTTCATAGGCCTCAGTCGCGATGTCGTCTCTGGCCTGAGTCCCTTTGGCCAAAAACTGCACACAGGAAATACAACATCAAATAACAGAAGAATAATCAACGGTGTGTAATGAAAACAGTGTTTAAAGGCAAAGGGATTGATTGAGCTGACTGTTTTGTTAGTGGTAAGATGGTACACAAAGTATATCCGTTTAGATATAGTGACCAAAGATAAAGCTTTGTCTCAACATAATATTGGATGAAGGAAACAGTAAACATTTGTCCCATATTGTAGCCCCGGCGCTGTGAGATTAGCACGCTTTCCTAATTATCCCTGTGTACTCTGCTGACTCACTCTATAGAAGAATGTTTATTATGAAAGCAAAACAAAGAAGTGACTAAGCTTAAATAGTAATACAGCCCACGCCGACCATGCTAATTGGATTTTACAGTATGAGGGATGCCAGGACAACCTTTATGCTTGATTTCAATTATTTTCTTCCTACTTTTTCCTCATCTGATTTGACTTCGTACTACTTCATGAAGATTGATCGAGCATTATTTCCCGATTATTTCTTATCGGGATAACGATATTATTGCAATATTTGTGGACACAGTATGTTCTATTATGTTTAAACCAAAATCGTACGCAATTTATTTTTCTTCACCAAAATGTGAAAACCTCATTCAGTTGAAGAACCATTGCTTTTGCGTTTTATATAGTGGTTTTAGATTAGATTTATTGCATCACCTAATGTTGTGATAACGATCGTTGGGTGATGATGTGCAGCCCTTCTTTTCTGTTATATGTTATATGTGTCAGCTTTTATTTCTATTATATTTGTCATTTGTCATTAAAATGATAATCACCTTTGGGACGAGCAACAGGCACAGAGTCACAGTCACTGTCAGGTGAGTTTGGGCGAAGAAACACATGAACATCCAGTCAGGGTGCAGCCCCGGGAGCAGAGTGAACCTGTTGGAAACGTATATGGATTTATTTCAGAAAAGGCACGATAGTTTTGCATCCAGACCATGGCCTCTTGTAAGCTAAAGGAAGACATTGTGATGCTTGTAAGCAACATGATCCAAGTGAACAAGCGAAACGTTTGCATGGGTATGACGATAACCGGGTCTCATTCACAAAGCGGGTGGCACAGGTTTCAGCCGACAACATTGGCCAAACTATTTCACTCTTTTACTTTGAACGACCACAAATAGACATGCTGCAGTTGTTTGTTTATGCTTACAATGCAATTTTTATGAGCACTTTTCCCTTTTGTACATTAAATCTTTTTTGATGAGTTCTCCGTGAGCGCAGCGCACAGAGATGCTGAATATGCACAGCCCCGCTCCGTGCAGATCCCAAACGTTTATCTGTAGAACAGCAGCAGCGAATCACAAAACCGTAATGTTTGAGTCCCTGACGGCGAGAGCAGCTTGAGCTGAAAATGAACATGCGCCCAGTGGACTGTTTCACTCAGATTAACACAGTTTGACCTTTCCATTGTCCCGCGGAGCACCACGGGCTACCGAATAAATTACACAACTTTTAACTTTGCGTTTGTCTTGTTAACTTTGACACATACTGTTTTTAAGCATCTACAGTGCTCTCTGGAATTCTGACTTAGCTCTTTGTTGTCTAAGATCATTCTTTCATTGGTATTCATTTACGCAAACTATATAAGGAGTCATTTGCACCATATTAAAAAAAACCTAAATGAAAAGTTAGAAACAAAATAAAAACAAATCCTTTTCATAAAAACAGAGAATAGAATAAAAATAATAACTCAAGCCCCTCCCTCTCCCTGCACTGACCGGAGGATATGGAAAATGGCCGACACCACAAGCTCGTTGTAGATCGCCACGGCGATGTAACGTGGCTCGTGAAACGCAGAGGGCACGGTCCGAACGGCATAGCACAGGTACACGCCCCAGAGCAGGAACAGGAACTCCGCTACAGGACAGAGAGAGCAGGACACAGGTCACACAGTCGTCGTTTTTGATTAACTTTCATTAGTGTCATTTTAGCTTCAAAATTAGTACAACGTTCAGTTCAGTTGCTTCATTTCAAATACGGAGCAATATCAGTTAAATGCGGAATAGGGGGCAGGAGAAAGGAAGAGGAGAGTTTCGCTTCCTTACAGCCTAGTGCAGGGGTCTCCAGGGAAATTTCCCTGGAGGCCAAAATATATCGGGAGTGTATTGTTGGGGTCCGGAATCAAAAGCTCCAGTAAAATATTTTGATATTGATATTTGATATTTTTGATTTCAATAATGAAAAAATAATGAGCCTGACAGGACTATGTATACCTCATATAAACGGCGGCCACTTGTATTGCACTTACAAGCCTGTGTCATTTTCTGCTACACTGTAGTCGTTATTCATTCTACTGCTGTTGTTTATATCCTGATCCCTTATTTCGTTAGGGCCCTCTGCTGGACACATGAGGAATTATTTCCTTTATTTCTTTAAGCTTAGGAATTTGTGTTCTGTAAGTCATGGGCCGGATTGAATCATCTCATGGGCCGGAAGTGGCCCGCGGGCCGCCTGTTGGATACCACTAGCCTAGTGGCTCAAGTTGTTCTTCAGTCACTTAGACAGTCTTCTCTCTTGGACTGAGCAGACTGTGAGATGGGTGCATTGTATCTGCATTATCCTGTCCGCTCGGCCACAGCCGGTCAAACAGGCCCTGTCCAGATCATTGCTTGCTAACCAAAGAGCATATGATGGTCTCTACAAGTCAGGACAAGCCGCGTGTGTGGATCAGCCCGGTTAGTCCGTTCACTCTCCTCTGTTTTCCGTCACTCTGTAGTTATAAAGATCTGGAGCAGAGCCACATAACTTTTCATTAAGCACTTTTTGGATCATAGTGTATCTTTGATCTGAAGAGGTCCTAAACTTTATAGCCTGTACTAAAAGTCATTATCACATAAATTGCTATTGTAATAGACAGAATAAAGTACATGGCTGTGGGGGAAGATCAATAGCCATTTGAAAACTCATTAATGGGATTTCTTTTGGCAGAGTACAGGAGATATGAAATCATCTCTGGCTCCAGTATCTCCTACGCTCTCACCACTTTATACCCCACAATAATACGTGTATAAAAGCATGTGCGTCCAAAGCAAACAACATTCACTCTTTTAATTTAATACAGTGTATCTCTAAAGCCTGTTGCCACTTTAGATACCGTTATTGTTACGGCTTTGCAGGAACAAAAACAAACAGTCAGTCCTCTCAAATGAACAGTGCATAAATATTCATGGAGGTATCTTGTCCATAAATCATAGGTAATTACATGGTACTTAGCGTCTGGAAAAGGTTGCTTAGAGAGCGCTTTGTAAGTGGAGAAGGACAAGCGGTATGGCTAATGCAAACAAATAGATTCAAATTAATAGCCAGTAGTAATGTGCTGTAGTAGCAGCTTTTCTAGCACGGCTAAGGAGAGTAAAATACAGCCATTGTACCAATATTGACTAAGAAAGATGAATAAAAACGAATACTCCTGGTGCTAGCGTGTGTGGCATTGCAATGGAGCTCATGAGAAGTTCTAATTTCAGGCTTGCCGGACTGACAAACACAGAAAGCGATTACAATAATTTCCACATTTTTGACGCACGCAGTGAGGCAATTTGCGACATCATTTCCTACATCATTGTGGGGCGCTTCCGTTCTTTAAGTCTCCCTCTTGGCAGCTGGACTCTCTCATTTTACAGCTTGAATTGAAAGGCACAGGGATTACAGTTTTGCGTGCATTCATTTTGATGTTTTTTTTTTGCTCATTGAGGCGTCGTAAGCTGTCGTCCCTTCTCATCTGTAGCAAACTCCTCTCTGCACTGCCGCTCCTGTTCCCTAAAAGCTGCAGACTTCACAGCCTCCCTCTCCAGCTCTTGGAGTTTTTTGTCGATCACTTTTTCTCAGAGACTTGCCGAGTATCTCTGAAGGGAAGCGTCCATTGCTTCATCTCCAAACAGGATTACTCTCCTCCGCTGTCAGTGCGAGTTTATTGCGGTGCCCATCACTGCCTGCTGTGTCTGGGGCAATGCCTTTAAAGACGCTTAACAACTGTGTACAGCCACTGGAGAGCCTGAGAACCTGCGGTGATGATGGGTGAACTTTGGTGAGGGTGACACATCAGCCAACAAAAATAGGATTGTCCATATGTACATTTAATACTCCCAATCAATCGTACGATAAGCAGATGGGTTTCTTCTGGATCAGCTCAAAACATGCACAATAATAATGCTAAATCCTCCAGCTTGGTACTCCTGGTTATAAATCTCAGTTAAGAGCTAGAGATGGGTCACTGCTCTTGACTGGTTGCTCCAGCTGCACTGAGGGATTGGTCAAGTACAGAGGAGAAACTATCCCACAGGACAATAAAATATACTGTATGCTTAACCTCTTAACCCCCACCTGAACTGAGCGCAAGCTGTCAAAAACTGTCAAAGTAGAAACAGAAATGAGACAACAACAAGGATGAAAAAGCAACAAAAATGAGACAAAAACAAGGATGAAAAAGAAAACAAAAAAAGCCACAAAAGGGAAACAGAAAACAAAAATGTGACAAAAATGCATTAAAAAGCCTTTTTTTTTTAAAAGTAAAGAAAAAAAAAGTGGGTAAGCGAGGAAAATTATCCGTTTAGATGAGTTTTGTAGATTTGGGTAAAGTTGAACTGAAGAAAACACTTGGTTAAGGCGGGGGTTTAAGCGGTTAAATATACTAAAGTTTAAAGGTACGAGATGCAAGTTGGCCATTTTATACTCACTACTGCCACCTCAGTTCATACGTGTAACTGCACCTTCTATATTAAGCTCGTGCATGACGGCCATTCGCGAATTAAAAACTTTTTGAGTGACAGTGCAGGATTTTAGAGGCAGTTGTGGTGAACAGGTCTGGGCTCATTCTACATTAGGACATTGCTGGAACATGTAGGGGGAAGAAAATACAGAATTTTGACATTTTTAAACTCTGTATAGTCCCTTTAAATCTACAATTACTACTATTAATACATTAGTTACTGCTCATTCTATTCCACTACTGCTGTGGTGACTTGTGTTGCCACCAGTTGTAAAATGTAGTGAAAATGTACGTCGATATTATACATGTATCTCAATATCTGTGCTGTATGGCTCAGTGTGTGCACAGGCTGATAACATACGAGTAATCAATAACATAAGCAAACCGCCACGGTCTGACCTTTCAGCTGATGTGAAATTATGGAGTAATTTATTGCCTCATACACAATCCCTGGCAATCTATTTACTGTATGTGTGGGCTGGACCACCTGAAGTGACTGGACTCCTGAGCGGTTCTGTAGCATGTTAATAACAAAGCCTTTCTACAAAAGACCAGAGAAAAATGTTTAATTGATTCTTTACTTTTAGGATAGATGCCTGTGGTTTGGGCTGTCCATGGCTGTTCTCTTTTATCACAAGTTGTCTCACAAAATAAGAGCAATGCCAACATCCAAAGAAGTATAATGAAAACATACTAGCCTTACTATTCAGATGGTACAACGCATATTCTTTGTATATAACCCTGTTCTTTATTTGTGCATGAAACAAAGACAGACAGGTTTTTCTTTACAGAAGCCGAACTGAATTTCGTTGCAATGTTTTGATATTTCTGTGATGTGTGCTGCAGCCTTTTGACCCAGTCTTTCATTGCAGCCTAAGGACATTTCTTCTACTCCAGCCAATATTTCTGACAAACTCACTCTTGCTTTTGACTTGACGGCTCAGTAGATTCACACAAAAAATGGCATTGCAAGCGGGCAGCGAAAAACCAGCTCCACATTCTTTCTTTTTTTTCCAATGCTGCTCTACAGGTTGAATATTATTTTTGACAATGGAATATAGAGCCACTTAAGATGACTGGAATTGTTTTAGACAGAAGAGAAAAATGAACAAATTCAGAATAGGTCAAGAGCAATCACACATAACTTATAAAGGACTTAACAGGACTAAATTGGCATTCTCCTGAAGTGTGAGATAAATAGCTTCGTTTCATTATTGTTATATAAGCCTTTGCTCTAACACCTAGCTTTGTGTAAACATTTTTGTCAATACTGTGATTGGGAATTCCTTTGTGTTATTCATTCAGAGCTACAACACAGATTGAAAGAGCAGTGTCATTAAACCCATTAATGTCGTTTATAGTTTATTAACATTGAAGCCAGTGCAAAAGGCTTACTTTGTTCCTTTCCACCTCTGAGAGTGATGCAGTACACGTAAGGATTAAACAACGAAGAGCCGTGCATTATACAGTTTTAATGAACGACGTGGAGGCAAAAACACCACGACATGCAGCGAAGTGGTGAAGTGCATTTAAACTGTCTAATACACGGCTCCTAATCCGCTTATACCGTGGTCAGACAAACTGAAACTGTTCATTGTGGCCTGTTTGCTTTCCTTTTTTTAAGTCCGGGGCAGGAGTTTTTTTTTATGTTTTACGCCGTTTTACCCGAAACTAGTTCCAAGTCAAATGTTTGTCGTTACTATGGAAACTGCGGTGGAGTGACTGATGGTGCATTTATGTGGACTGGGGTGCTCGTTTTCCCGAGATGTGACGTCATTGTCCCCAGTTGGTTTGTGTTCACGTGGTTTTTATGTGGAAAGTGGGGATTTTGATGTCTTTAAAAAAAAACGTCATTTATAATTGGTTAGAGCTTAGCTTAGCTAATCATTTAAATGTGTTAGCATCTCAAAAGCTAAACGTTAGTTTATCACATAAATTAACTTTTGCTAACGTTGATGGCGGGCATTTCACTCGCAATTTTGTTACTACGAGGATGACGACAGCTAACTAGGGGTGGACTGGCCATACGTCCATTCTGGAGGAGCACAGAAGGGCTGCTGGCTTGAGGGCCATCAGTCTGTAAGGGGGTGCTGCTACCCGGCCTTGCAATTGCACAGCGAAGCAGCGAAAAAAATAAAAAAATCTCTATTCTATTTGTTTAACAGCTCTGTTGTTCATTAGTGACACAGCAATTGCGCAATAAAAATTAGGCCTATTATAAATTGATGTCAAAATATGTCTTTGTGGACGCGTATGTTTACACTAACTTGGGCCCGGCTGGTCAGAGTCCAGGGCCGTCTTTTAGTCCCACTACTACTAAACTAAAACTAAAAAATAAAAAGTAGTAGTGTTTAAAGGGGCTAGATGCAAGTTCATCATTTTATACTCACTACTGCCACCTCCGGTCTTATGCGTAACTGCAGCTGCTATATTAAACTCATGCATCACAGCACTTCCGAATTACCGTAACCCCTTTTTGAGTGACAGTGCAGGATTTTAGAGGCAGTTGTGGTGAATAGGTCTGGGCTCATTCTATACATTAGGACATGGCTGGAACATGTAGGGGGAGGAAAATACATAATTTTAACATTTTTTAACTCTGTATAGTCCCTTTAACTAAAAAGATCACAATAGACGACAAAAGAGCAAATCAGATGATTTCCACAGTCAGGTGCGAAACTCGGGAAGCTCATTTTGACCCGAGTTCCCCGGTCGCTTTCCCCAGTTGAGCGATCGTTCACGTGAAGTCGTTCGCCCGAGTTCTCGAGGACCACATGAACTCACCAATAGAAGCATCATTCCGATTTCCAACCAAGTTTAGCCATAAACCACAACCCCGGGAACTCTCATTGAATGTCATTCCAAATGCAGCTTTTTCAGTTGGCGTTATTAAGTTAATATTGTCACTTTACAAGAAGGAAATATGGTTAGGGTAAGGATTAAGGTTAGGGTTAAGGTTGGGGTTAGGAAAAGGATTTGGTTAGAGTTACAATGTGGGGGCGGGATCATGGTGTAACTGGGTTGGAAAGCGGAAAAACGCGACATAGAACATGATTTAACTGTTGCATCATACAGTTTTAACGCACGCTAGTTAGCCAATCAGAATTGAGTGTTCAACCAGACCATGGTTTGGTTTCTTGCGATAAGGGCACAGCTTCAGCTGATACTTCAGTAATAGTATTTTTTTTATAAATCCTGTATGGTGTTTTTTTGTCGAGAGCCTGCACAGAGGAGACTGTACTCACCCACAGCCGTCATGTAGTCCCAGCGGTCCATCAGACACATGCTGAACTGCAGACCGTCCGCTGTGAGGCCGGCGCTGATCAGGACCTGGTTCAGATCCGGTTTCTGACACACGGCCGAGGTCCAGGCCACCAGGAACCACAGCACCACCAGCAGGATGACGAGGAGCAGGCGCATCACCCGCCAGCTCGTCATGTAGGGCGTCCTCTGGGCGGTGCGGGACAGGAACACCTTCAACACCCTAAAACAGACATGCACACAGAGGCCAGTTGAGTTTGATGACACACTTGTATTCAATAAGTACATTAAACGTGGTACACCTTTTTTTAACCTTGTTTTAAAATCTTTGTTTGTGGCACTAAATATATTGGGCCTGATCTTGTGTCTCAAAACACAGACAATAGCGTGAAATTTTGTGCTCAGTAGGAGCGTACTTTGTGATCTTGCCACTCCAAACTTAGCGCATTTAAGTGGGTGGAGACAAACATTTTCCTCCAACCAGATCGACTCCGCGGCCGGGAGAGGGGTTGTGGGGTTGTGGGGGGTGAACATGTGCATTTGTTTTGTTTCGTATTTACGGCAAGCGCGGGCCGCAGCAGACGCTGTAGCTCTTTTTCTCTTTAGACGTGAACATTGTTTAGCTCACGATGGGGTTAGTAAAGTTTTTAATTTGACCTGTGAGACCTGAAGGCTTAAGAAAGAACACTAGACAGCATGATCTAAACGAGGAAATGAATATCAGCGGTGTTCCCATCAGTGCAGTCACATCCTCTTGTGGTGCCCGCTCACAAGTGGCGCCACCACAAGATCTGGTGAGTGACTCACTAGTAACATTTATACTATTTACCTGGTTACTCAGTCTACTCATTTTGTATTTTGTTGCTACTGAAAAATCTTGTTATTTGTGATCAGTGATTCATCCTCCATGCAATAGTATTGAACCTCTTAACCCCCACTTTAACTGAGTGCATTTTCTCCAATTCAGCTCAAATCTAAAAGCTTCTTGGAACTGTAGATTACAGCCTGTAGGCCAGAGTAACGCCTCCTTTGAAAGCTATGGCCTACAAAACTGATTTTTTGAAAGTGTTTTTTCATGTTTTTGTAGGATTTTTTGTCGTGTTTTGGTCACTTTTTCATTGCATTTTTGACACTCTTTCGTGTTGATTTTTTGTTCCTTTTTCATTGTTGTGTTTTTGTTGCTTTTTTTGTTGCTTTTTCATCACTCATTTACTGCGTTTTTGTCACATTTTGGAAGCGTTTTCGTTATGTTCTCACCTTTTTTGCTGTGTTTTTGAGGCTTTTTTTATGTGTTATTGTTGCTTTTCCGACACGTTTTTGTCGCTCTTTTGCCACTTTCTTGCTTTTAGATTTGGGTAACGCCAAACTGGAGAAAATGAGCTTGGTTCAAGGAGGTTAAGAGGTAAAAATGAAAGGTCTTCTAAATGCTGCCCTCTGCTTTTTGATGCTGGATATACACAGAAATAGCAGAAAGCTTTAATTAAGATGTGGTCGATAACATGATGTAGTGTCATCATTGCTTTACTTCTATCCCTCTAGCCTCGAAAACGGAGGCTTCTTATCCGTCTTTATGTCGACTTGCACAGTGCTTTGAGCTCATGTGTCTGGGTCCCACGCTGATAAACCTCTCCTGCATCTACACCCTCGCCGTTTACTCATTCTCCCCGACAATAATACGTTTCCATCCAGTCGTCCAACTGTGCACAAAGCCTTGTATTAAATCTCATCTGATCACAAATATATATATTCAGAGGGGCTGGCCTGTAAGAGGTGGCCCTGGGGCACTCTTCATATCCACTGATATATAGAAAATCCTATTGGTAATTTTGCCGAAGCAACACTCGAGTGCCCTCTTTGACATCTCTCTGTCGTCCCAGAAACAATGGAGGAGCGGCTTGTGTTCAAGATTTACAGACACTCGAGCCTGATGTGAAATTTAAATGCAGACTATTGAGGGCGGCTTGAGAATAACAAGAGAAATGAGGAAGACTGTTGTAAACCTTGTTGCCCAATTCAATTATTTTTTCCTCAGAACAAAAATGCTTTCAAAATTTGCTTTAAAAAAAATCAGCAGATTATTGTCACATCATTTAGCAGGACAGAGCGTGAATAATGCAAAGTGGAAGGTGTTGTACCTGTATAGCTTGAGGACAATGGTGCCGTACATAATGGCAAACCCCAGCAGACGGACCCAGCGCAGGAGGATACATCGAAACACACTGGGGTTGAAGTACAGGATCATCACCTGCGGATAGAAGCACATGTATCGTCATTTACATACACAAAACCGAGCCTGCAGCCTGGGGACGAGGCCACAACCGCAGATACAGGGTTATATTTTATTGATGTATCTATATCTATGTCTGGAACCATCAGCTATTGTTTGCACTGGAGTAATATTGCAAAAGAAAAAAGTTACTTCTCATGAACCAAACTTGACAAAATATTTCGTCCTAATTTTAGTCAAAGTCATATTTTTGCAGAATAAAATTGGACTAAAACTAAATCAAAAGTTGTTTATGGGACTAAAACTGTGTCCAAAATGTCTTATTATATTTACGTTGAAAATGACTAAAATCATCAAAACATCCAATTAGGGTTGTGCCGATCGTGATGGATGAGCAACATCACGATGGAGAGCCACCATCGTGATGCCACGCCCCCTCCTGTCAGAAACACGCACTGGTCTTCTGTAGGCCTTGTAAACCTACAAACTTTGCAGGGATTGCACTGTAAATTAAATAACGGATGTAACTAATATGCGCGCTAGTGTCAGTGGCCTGCCAGAAGCCATGATGTGTTGGCTGTAATTATTAACGTAAAGACGCAGCGCTGATCTCTTTCTGACGCGCGGGGCTCTCTCTCTCTCGCTTTCTCTCTCTCTGCAGCTCAGAGTTTAACAGCGCGTGTTTTTGCTTTGCTTTGCTGCGTATGGAAACTTAAACCGTTTTTTTAAATGACGAGATGGCTCTCACATCGGAGCTAGATGAGCGCGCAGATTATTCTCACGAAGGACCGAGAGAGGAAAGAGAGAGGAGAGAGAAAGGCGCGGTGCAGGAGTTACGAGGTTACGAGCTCACGGACCGGGCGGCGCGTGGAGCGGCTTCAAAAATGTAGGCTACGACGCAAACTTCTAAATATTGTCCCGTTCACCCACTGTTTCTTAAACATTACGTTAAAACTGAGCAAATGCAAATAATAAGCTCCGATTTATATTTGTATTAGTGTGATAAGAGCCTTGGAGTTCACGCTCTGAATAAGTCGTTCTCCTCTCAGACTTTACGCACGAGTTTTAACAAATTTCTTTTGTAAAAGTCGTGTTCCATGACTGTGTTCAGATCATGTTTATTTTAGATCCATTTATCCTGCAATCTCACATTTTCCTAGCATACATATATGCAGCATATATAGGCAATGTAAATGTCTTTAAAAAAAATGCTTATAATGAGAAATGGACGATATCATCGTCCATCACGATGGTTCACTGTAAACATCGTCAACGGCCAATTAAGGGGACATCGCCCAACCCTACATCCAATGACAGTTTGAAAGAGCCTCATATCATTTAAATTCTCTGCCAAAGGAACAGGTCTGAGCTTTGTTAAGGTGGGAGAATTAAATAATGATTATAATAAATGTTATAAATGCAAAGTTAAAAAGACTAAAACTAAAACTAAATGAAAATATGTTGTCAAAATGAACACTGTTGTGCCACATTAATAAAATTAAAACACTTACAGTACAGGGTATTATAAGTATATCATATTAAGTATATTATTCGAAGTTGCAAATGCTGCATATACCGTAATAATGTGAAAAAAGTTATGAGTATATGTGCATTGAACTCAGAATAAGTAATAAAAAAATAATAGATTTTTACACTGAAAAAATGATTATTTTTCGTTCTGAGTCAACCCTAAAATCCACAGAGAAATTAAATTTAATTCAAAGTGCTTCACAATAACAATATGTCACATAGAAATAAAATACGAGTAGAAAGTAAAAAATTATTTGAATCCAAGTGTCAAGTTCCAATGTGAAAAGTAAAGTCCGAATTGAGTCCAATTGAGTCACAATTACCAAGTCAGAGACCGAAACAAGTCACAAGTCCAAAATAAGATCCTCCTGTAAATTCTGACAGCACTTAACAACCTTTGAACTCAAACCCATCTTTGAAAAGTTTATGAAAGTGTAGAATTTGGTAGTGCCACAGACTAAATCAAGTGTGAGTTGACTTGGCTCATTGCCCCTCAGAGACTCACGAGACTCTATTTGATGTTTGAGGAGAGTCATGTCCTGTATCTGCAGCTGTTAAAGCGCAGTGACTCCGGCCTGCAGTTTCATAACAGTGGGGTATGGGAGCAGACTTCAGCGGTCCCCCCCAACTGGCACCTCCCAGCGGGGCATTTGCTGATGTGTCAGGTAATCCTCCACATGACAAATGTAAAAGGTTAGCCCTGCATGTGTGGGTACAACATGTTATTATGTACTGCAGTAAATTTACCGGCGTGAGAGCATGGCCATGTCCCAGTAAGAAGCGGTGAGTTTCCATATATTCTCAGTGTGTGTCTTATAGTAATTCATTCAAAGTCAAGGACAAACTGTAGCGGCGAGAAGACAAGCTGTGAAAGAGGACGCCGTCTATAACAACATTTCATGTCATTAGTGCAAAGAGAAGTCGAGTTGATCTGCGAAGAACCTGATCAAGCCTGTGCATTTATTTCAAGGGCAAAAACATATATATTTACTACAATCATTCACTATAAAAGATCATATACTACAATCCTACATCCAGTGTTGTGAATGGATGATTCTACTATTGGCGCTTTAATGTAAAAGGTGTGTAGACAATGTATGTCAAGGTAATACTATTGTCTTAAAAAAACTAACTGTAACAAACTGGGCACTGACCAGAGACTTAAAGCAGCGACTCTCAACTGGTGGTTCTGAACCATTTTCAGTGGGTCGTGAACCTTTTCCACGGAATAGGGATGCACCGATCCAAGACTGGTATCGGATATCGGAGCCGATACTGAAAAAAATACAATATCGGGTATCGGCTACATGTATCCGATACTGAACAGATACCAGTTTTGGCTCTCAACGCCTTAAAAACCTAACTTTTACTGCCTAAATCTATGAATATGGTCACGCAGAGTTAGTTTCAACCTCGGCAAACGCATTTTTGATCGCTGCGCAAAATGCCGTGGTTAGCATCGGTATGCTAAACCTAGCATAAACCAAAGGATATTTAGTCCAGTGATCCTTGTTAAATGTCTATCCAAGAGTTTATCAACAGATATAATTGATGATTGATCCGTAATATCATGATCTTATTTTAGAATGGAGAAAAGAGTCAATTCAATGTTCCACTCAGAGAAAGCCACTTTTAAGAAAGTGGTATTGGTAAATATCGGGTATTGGCAGATACTCAAAACCCAGTACCAGTATAGTTAGCATAAAAGCTGGATCGGTGCATCTCCAACAGGGAACATATAAAGGTATAGAAACATTTGAATCTGTATAAATGACGGTTGTTTTGGTTATAATTTCAGTTTTATTTTTAACCTAAATCCTGCCATCCAAGGATTATGCTGAGTCCTGACAGCATCCTAGTTGAGAAGTTCCACTGGCTTATAGACTTTTTTGGGTAGTATGAGTCTCTAACTTTCTGAGACAGCACTTTCAGCAAACAAAAGTGACAATCTCATTTCACATCATTTTCTTTTTACTTGCCATTACGACAGGAGATCTGGAGAAGGACCACATGAGGAGATCAAACTGATCAAGACAGGAAGAGGATTTACTATGTGGATGGAGTTTAGCAGTCGCGCTCATTACACAGACAGAGTCCCGGAGGTGCCCCGCCCGTCACTGGTGGGAGCTCCTCGGAGAGACACAAAGGTAGCTGGGGTAATTAAGCTTCAATAACAACACCACTCTTCACCTGGTATCTTTTTTTAATCACCTGCAGAAACAGCAACTCATTTGCTGTCGGTCCAACAGCTTCACAGAGGTAAACACAGGTGGATTCTGGGGCAAATAAAGGCAATGGATTGAGCATTTATCTTTGAACTGGAAAATCCACACAGTATATACCAGTGTGAAAATATTGTTTGCTTCTTGTCTTACATAACCCCAATAAATATTAATTTGATGAACTTTGGTGCTTTGAATCTGACAGGTTGAGAAGACGTCAGTAACTTTCCCCCTCCCTTTTTAATTAGGCATCCAGGCCACGGTTGGCTTCAGCATCTTCTTGCAGATCCTCCACCTTTAGCGTTAACACATCCCAAGACCCTAACCATCGCGCTCTACAACAAACAATAAATCACCTCGGCAAAAGTAGGCCAGGCTGTTATGTACGCCCACATATCCGCAAAAAGACGGTTACAACACCCAGTCTTATAATCCTACCGCTGCACAGCTAAACACTTGGATGTGGACAATAGAGCCAAGGGGGAATAGCAAAACAACATTAAAATCAAGCATTGAAGGTGGCCCTTTTGCTTTGCCTCTTCTGCCTCTGCCATCAATTAATCAGTAGATGTATTTTTAAAACAACTTGTGCTAGAACTTGATGGAGTGTTTAAAAATGCATTGAGCAGCCGAGCATAGAGGAGAGAGGCAGCGCGCGTATGGCCGAGGAGCTGTGTGGTGACAGCAAGAAGAGGAAATACTGAGAGAGAGCAGACAGTGCAGAGGTGAGATGTCGGGAACAAGAATAAAAAGGGAAATAGTCACAGGGAGGGTGTCAAATTAAAAATTATGTCATCGTAATGTGATTTAGAGCTGAAGCTGAAGCATTATTTGGTCACCTACTGCCTTTGATGCCCTGATACATCTACAATAAATGCACTCTCCTTGCCCTGCAACAACCCCCTCTCCTCCACAGCTGCTGAACCATCAGCCTCCTCAGCCTCTCCTCCCCTTCACCACATTCTCCCTCAGGACAAGATCTCTACCTGTCGGAGTCAAAGAGCGGTAAAGTTTATCCAATGAATATGCGAGTTGTGTAATACAGTAGCTTTAAGGCATGTTCACACCTGGTTTTCTTAAAGAGAACATTGTTTGTTTGTTTTGTGTGTCTGTGTGTGTGTGTATTAGTCTTAGTTTAGGTCGTGTTTTATAAGGTTAAAACAAAGGTCATGATGTTATATTTGCACTATGCAGTCTTCCCATTCACATCTGCTGTTTGGGTGACTTTAAAGACCTTAAAGCCTTGATTTTGAGGCTGTCCCAAATTTTTGGGGACAGTAAAGCTGCAGTAAAGAACTCCAAACGCCAGTGTTGGAATTTATATTTGTCTTTCTCTCTCTTTATGAAACAGCCGCTCTGCTTCTTTCTCTCTCTCACCTCACACTAAATAGTGTTGTTGATCAGCAGATAAAACGCTTAAAACTTGCTCTGTTCCTGTTAAAGCCTTTAAAACAGCGCTCGTTGTGTGTAGATGTGCGTGCTTGTCGCAATGATCAAAATGCACCAGGTAGACCTCCTGTATTGCAAGAGTAAATGTTACGTATATAGGGAATACGGATGATGTCATTGCATAGCATGGCAACAGAAGCCACATGAGTCTGCATTGCTTCTGTGTAGAAAGAAAATGATATACGCGGACCATTTTTTAATTTGAAGGTTTTCTCAAATGGTTGTGTGCACTGCGGTGAGCTGCTACAGTCACCAGAATGAAAACACCAGGAGTCTTTCACAAAATATTCAGACATAATTATTTCAATGGGCCGACTTTTGGCTTGGCTTTTACTCGAGCAGATTTGGTCTACTCGATGTCCAACGAAAAGATGAAAAGTCAGGGCGCTAAGGGAGAAAAAGCCCTTAAGTGTGTTCAAGTGTGTGTAAGTCAAAAAGAGTGGCAGCGGATTTCGGAGGAGCTATTTTTGGTCCTTGGGCTGGATGGAGCGGTGGGTGGTTGACTGCAAAATAAAATCCATTTAGAGCAAGAAATGTGCACGAGGTGTGGTCACATGAGGTGAAGGCAGCCGCTCCCAGGGTAATAAACCTTCCCATTGTGTTTTAGAATTTAGAGAGGACGGACTGGACCACTGTCTGTAAAACCTGTAGTCTGTTAACCCTACACGTTCTTCAGGAGAGAACACAATCACACAAGCAGTAAAATCCACCCAAACACCAGGGAACATGCAATCTCCACAAATAAGTAACTGTCCCATGTCAAATCTAGTGTGCGCATTTTTCATTATTATTTTTTTAATGGTATTTTGCATGATTCAGATGCAAATATTTCTTTGATGGTTGCATTCAGTCACTCCAGGAGGAACAAAAGCCCCTCCCCAGAGCCAGATCAGCCTTTGAAGCTCTTCCTCCATTTTTCCTGCTTTATTTCTCACAAATGGCAGGGATCCACGCAGGCTTTTGTGTTTGCCTGTTTGGCAGTCTGTGCGGGTATTTGAGGAGAGCGAATTCCCCCGCTACACCAGATATCTCCCCGACATGGCACGCAAGTTTCATCCATCTGTTTCTGGGCTAAAGTTGGGCTTCTGATGCGGCCCACCAGGTGCAGCGTGGGCCGCGTGCAAATACACGGGAGCACAATGCACACTGGCATCAGACCACAGTATATAGACAAAGGCTAGTTATGATAAGAGAGTGAATCCGTGCGGTGGCGAACCGTGCCAGCTTTGTAATGGCCTCTACTCGAATGGAACAGTATCGATGAAACGGCTGAATGGACAACTTCAAATCCAATTATGTCACTCGTCATTGTCTTTTCATTTCAAAGGTGGGGAATGTAGTATGCATTGTTACTGGTGTCAAAAGGTCAGCATAATCAAAACTCAAGTAGCGTTGCCTTTACCCACTTAATCCCTTAACCCCCACCTGAACCGAGCACAGTTGCTTTACCTAAATCTCAGGGCTTCTAAAAAAAAAGTGTCAAGCGACAAAAACAAGACGTAAACAAGAATGAAAGCGCAAAAAAAATAAATAGAAAGAAGCAACAAAAAAGTGTAAAAAAATAATAATAATGATAAAAGAAATGCAAACACCTGTTATAATAGATACAGACAGCATCTCGTTATAGAAGAAGGTGTGGCTTCACAGAGGGCGAAAACAGAATTTTTAACTCTTTTTAGCCATTTTCTGGCAAAATATAAACTAATAAATCACATACAAATAAAGTCAAGTCTAAATTGGGTCCATATGGATGTTTATTCACAGCAAATTGTTCAGTAGAAGCACAAAAACGGCAGTCGTAGCTAGCGCTAGTTAGCGCTAGCATTAGCACGATGCTAACATGGAGCATTATGCTAGCATTCTCCGTTATTTATGTATTTATGGGGTGATGAAGCACTTTGCTCCTCCCCATGTCTTTGTATCATTATTTTGCAGAAAACTATATTCATAATTCAGCATTTGTTAAAGAGGTTTTTTAATAACTAGAGAAAGCTTAGACTTTTCTCCAAATTGTTTTCCCCCTTAACTCTTGTATATATATATATATATATGGGCGATTCCAGAGAAGCCGTCTGTAGCAGAAGGAAGGAATCCATATTGAGCAAGTCATGCGACCACTCAACACATACGACTGACACAGCGATCATCCAGCATCACAAACATTTAACAGATATGTAGACATGGCATACCTCAAGTGAAAGCTCAGACTCTCCAGAATGCAGTCATTAAAGCACTGCACTACATAGGACTTGATTGGATAAAGAAGGTGGGATTTTTATAACAAGCGCTAGATCACAGACAAAGCTTTTATGTTTAACTCTATACTGGATGTAGACTTTTCAACCCACAGTGTGCGACTCATTCTGTTGTATTTGATTTGAACACGCTTCCGCTTCTGAGTCATGTATGAAGGAATTTTTTTCAGATTCCCACACATCCTGCTTTTACACTGTGTTGCTCATTTGGCAATATTCAGACTCACCAGATTTTTATTCAACCATTTATACTTGGGTCGCGGTGGGTCCTGTTAAGAAGAACTGCTCCATATCATTGCTCCTGCACGTATGAAGCATGTGCTGATGTGCTTTGATGATGCGAAGATAAGAGCTGCAGCGTAAAGTGATATACAGACAGCAGTTGTGTGCAGCTCACATTTCTACCGCAGTCTCTTCACGTGTGTTGAAGGAACTGAAATACTGTTAACCATACAGGAAATGGAGCAGACAGTGGTACATAAACAGAATATTTAACTACATCGATCATGCAGAGACAATTGTTGTGAAAATAATCAATACCAAGATACTAAACAATACTATAGCATCTAAACTAGTCACTCATATCGATGTTTTGTTGTCTTTTCTAAATGTTTTATAGAGAGCGAGGAATGGTCATGGCCTTTAGCAAAAGCGGTCTGAAATCCGTGTTAAATCCATTATCTAAACTAGTCCCAACAATTCAGATTAGAAAGGATGGTCACGGTAAAACGGCAGGAGTTCACTGTATATCACTACAATATGTATGTCCTTGTTTATGCGCACACCGCGGTATTGAGATCTGTTGACTTTTTTCTGAGTATTAAAATCATGTATGAATTGTATGAAGTGTCATTGTACAACAGTATAACGAAATGGCGTTCAGGTGATAGTCCTGAGCCGCTGCGACTGAGCCGCGCCGCCACTGTGGGCCAACCTGACCCAGAGATAGGTGAAACTGTAGCACCCGGAGGAAACCTGGCTGGCTGCCTTCAGTCTCCTCTGATCCTCTGAAATGGTGCAGCGCCTCCTGGGTTTGTCCCTGTTTCAGAGCATGGTGTCCTGCACTGGTCAGCTCCTCCTCCACCTTCCTCCTGTGCAGCTCCCTTTGCTCCACAACAATCTTTCACCATCTTCTGGGAAGAGCTTAGTCTGTTCAATTCTCCAGTGAACGTCCATTAGCCAGAACAATAGTGGCTGAGCTGTGAGTCTTGCCCAAATACCTCCCTTCCTTGTTTCCTGTAGCTCCTCTTGTGACGGCTCCACTGTGCTGCAGGTGTGGGGAGCTCTTGGAGCCTCTTCAATGTTTCCAAAGAATACATTTGTAGGTCTCAAATGTCTTTAGCTCATAAGCTAGTTTGTTTATTTTTAAAAAGCTGCTTTCTTCAGGGCCATTATGGACTCTCAAAGTAAGAAAAAATCCACTGAACCCCACAAAGACACAGCAAAGACGTACAAAAGCAACCAGTAAAAAAAATGTGGAGCACAGCAACCACAATGCAGTTTGCAGAAAAATGCAAAAAAAATTCAGCTGTAACAAGAGAAAGGGAGGTTGCTGCTTGATAGGACCTTTTAAACCATCTTTTCTTATATCTATATTTTCCTGGTTTAATGACCCATTGAAAAACAGCCTAAAATGAAACTCACCGGAAAGTAGAGCAGCAGAGCTCCAAATAAGATGGCCTCCAGCAGAATCAGTCCTGATGTGCGGATGCTCTGTGAGAGACAGACAACTTCAGTCAGTTCATTGTTTACAAAAAAGATCGTCTCTTTTACTCGGTAGCTAAATCTGTATTTGTGGGTTTCTCTATTACTTATGTTTGCATTGACCCGCTGAAAAATAATTGGCTACTTAGTTTGGCGCAAACACATTTACAGCGTTGTTAAATTGGTATTTCTCTTTCTTTGCCTGAAACTGAAAAGCAAGAGAAGGCACCATGTTTTCTGGCCTCTATTTAATTACCGTGTTACATTGGAGAAAAAGATGTTTGTTCTTTTATGTAAATGGACAGGGCTCCGGGGACTTTTCGTGTGAATTGAAAATGTGGGAAAGACCGACGCTAAAGTCTATAAATAGAAAAGTGTAAAAATTGAGTTTTGCCGAAGGATTTGTGGTAATTATTGGACAGTGGCTTTCAGGAGCTCACGCACAGTAGCCCTGACTAACAAAGATTACAATTATAATGGGATACACACATTTAAAATTTAATTCTGCCAAAAGTCACATTCAAAACAGTCAGAGTTCTGTAGCTTCAGGAAAATAGGGGTGTGAATCTTGATTTGTTCAACTTTTGCTACACTCATTTTACACTGACAATGTGAAGTAGAGAATAAAATTGTATGTGAACTATCCATAACACATGAAATATTAAGTCTTACTGGTTAGGAAATATAGACTTTTGTGCAAACACCACCCAGAAAATAGATTTCAAGGGCTTGGTCTCCATTTATATTCTCTTGTTCATCTTTTGTTCAAAATTATCAAGGGGGCATCTCATATTGAAGTGATTTGGCAAATAATGTGCGAACAAAGACAAAGCTCCCCATAAATAATGCATGATCACTGCAATCAAATAGCCATGACTTTTGTTGAAATTAAAAATACTACACAGTCACGATTAGGTTAAGTGCAGTTGATGTTGATGTCAGTGTAAAACCGTCACCTTGTTCCTGCGTAGGTGATATAGCGCCACCATGCAGGCCAGGTCCAGCAGCATGCAGAGCCCCTGGAGAGTGGCCACAGGCAGCCGGAGGGCCCCGTCCTCCTGCACCACACAGGGGGTGTCGTCCTGACAGAAAGGACACCCATCCCGGCACGGCAGGCACCTGGTGGAGCCCTCCGAAGGGTCTTCTCTGTCTTTACCTACAAAGCACATGAAAAAAGAATAATGATACTGACACTGCACTGTTGTTATTTATATTAGTTATATTTGTTTATATTTTGCCTTTCTTTCAATCTACATTTTGTGTTTTATGTTCATGTTCATTTTCAAGACCTACAGAACTAATTGTAACTTTTTTCATTGGATTCTTGCCACATTTTTGTCATATTATTCAAAGTCACATTTTAGTCACTTTTTTACTTCTTAGTTGCTTTTTTGTCATTCTTTTGTGGCTCTTGTGGCCCCACATTCAGTTATTTGTAAAAAAAAAAAAAATTATATATATATATATATATACAGTTTATATGCAATAGATGATTAAAAGACAACACAGATAAGGGGGATTAATGCTGGATTCGCTTCTCTGAGTTGTTTGTGTAGGTTTGTCTGTGCAAAATTAATTCAAATTTATTGGCGCACTTGTGTCTTCTTTAAAGGCTCAGTTGATCAGCATGATAAGGCAGGCATCATCAGCTCAATCACACAAAGCCGCAGAGATAATGACGAGACACAACCTGTAATTATGAAGCCGCCATGAACAAAAGAGAAAATAATACATACCTGATGTCAGCCTGACAACTAATGTGTGCTGAGTTTGTTAGCAATAAAGTGCAAGTACTCCTCAGTGACAGCAGTATTTGTAACTATCACATAATTACTGTAGAGGTAAAAATGGTAAATTACGTTTTATGGTATTTTATTACCACAACTTCTGACATTACTACTGCAGCGCCGCTCCTGATGTTATTTTCTATTACAACTGCAACAGTTAGGAGCAGCAGAATCACTGCTGGAATGACTTCCACTGCTGCAGTCATTCGCAGTAAAACTCTGGTGCTACACCTTCCACAGCGATATTACAACTAGGGCAGCACAATGAAACACAACCTGATCGAAATCACAATTTGAATGGTTGCAATTAGCAAATCAAAGCTAAAGGATAGCATGATTACAACGTGTTAGCTTTGCAGTTTAAACCCAAACATGTTCTGAAATGCATTATGGTTTAAGTGAAATTTTCTCTAGTGTTATTTACGTTCATTCAAATCTGCATTGTGAACCGAGTCTTTCTTTTAAAACGTAACATTTGACATTTTCAAAACCTGGTCTATTACAGCTAATAGGATATAATAGGATAAATAAAGATGTTTAACCTCTTAACCCCCACTGCAACCGGGCACATTTTCTCCAGTTCAGCTCTAAAAGCTTCTTCACCCGAGAGCTTACAGCCTATAGGCCAGTGTAACGCCTCATTTCAAAGCTAAGACCTACAAAGCTTCTATGTTGTTTTTGCCATCAACGCTTTAGTCTTTTTAGCCACATTTTTGTCACATTTTGCCCATATTTGTTTTTTTAGTGTAATCTGTGATGAAGCCATAAAAATGTTGCCAAATCATGTATAAAACCAACAAAAAACGTGACAACAACATAAGACAAAAACGCAAAAAAGGCATTACACTGTATAAGGCTGTATAAGCTTTCAAGTCAAGAAGCTCTTAGGAGAAAATGTGCTCAGTTAAGGTCGGGGTTAAGAGGTTAAAGGAACAGGCTATGGGATGTTCCTTTAAGATAGCCCAACAAACTAAAATGATCTGTAAATCAAACAAAGCCTCGCTGCAGAGAGGCCTCAGTACCACGTGAAGCCGCCCAGCAGTCGTGCTCTGTCTCACCACAGTTTGAGTGGCCCATTGATGACCCTCAATGAAGAATACACTATTTACATGTAAACTGATGTGTATCCACTAGAGTGAGTTTATTAAAAGCGGTCCTTTATTTTAGAGGGATTCTGTGAGCAGCTTGCTGTGGGTTTGTGCTTGATAAGCTGTAACTCCTGCAGAGTCCCAGAGCTCATCCAATATGCACATGCAGCACCCGCCGCGTCACCATTGGGCCTCTTTACAAGGAACAACACAGAGAACCAGAGTGTAATAGCAAGTGCGTCTGGTCTGTATTGTTATATCAATTTCTTGTCTCATTAATCTTGCTGATCTAATGATTCGAAAACCACAAAGAGAATATGTTTAAACTATTAACAACACTACAGGGGGAGGGCTTTTCAATTTTACATGACTCGTATTTCATTTGATTTTGAGTAATTGCGGCTCTAACCACAGGGGAGTCAAATCTTATTGGGTTTATGCCTCTTTGTAAGTCAATATGGTTCATGGAGATTTGTATTCGCCCATGTTGCCGTCAAAAATGTATTCTTCACTGTGCTAAAAGCTTTTCTGGCACTTCTTCGATTTTGAAGCGTTTAACGGTTTCCTGGGGTTATTTACAACATGGAAAACACGGCAAAACAAATTACTGTACAACAAAAATGTATTTCCCTCCCTTGAATTATAATATCAAGTGACTTGGTAAGTAGATTAAGAGAGAGAGAGAAGTATTGCTAAGATTTTGACAATTTCAAGATTTTCTCACATGAAAATCTACTGAACAATGAAAAGCCAAAGTGGACCCAAAACCTGGGATAAAAATAGCAGGTAATTTCTTTAAGTCCTGTGTGCACATGTCTCCAGAGTCGGAGGTGTCAGATCAGTGTGAACACGCCTCTGACAGGTCAATGCTTTGCCTTTGGACTCGCCATGATCGCACAATGAAGTGTACTGTCAATGCATCCAGCAAAAGTAGGTTCGCTTTGTTCACTTTTACCCTGACAATATGGAAACAAATAACGGTTTGCCTTATTTTGATCAAGTTCGACTTATGATTTATTTTTCCATCGTAGGGCCTCATTTCCTATTCCTATCCAGAGGCGCAGTGATGGAATTCACAAAGGAGCTTTCTACAAATCAGATATGGCAATGTTTAGAGGACTACCCGCTGATTTTGATTAGGATTTAAATGCAGGCTATTAGTTATCATAGACATGCGCTAGCCTAGCACTAGCCTAGCACCACTAAAGTCTTCAAATATAAGGACTGCATGAAATAAAGTAACTAAGTAAGCAAGTAAGTGCTTTATTGTCATTGTACAAACGTAAAATGGAGGTCGGGGAAACCGCAGCACCCGGAAGAAACCTGGCTGGCTGCTCTCTGTCTCCCCTGATCCTCTGAAAGGGTGCACCGCCTCCTGGGTTTGTCCCTGTTTCAGAGTGTGGTGTCCTGCTCCACCTCCTCCTTCCTCCTCCTGCAGCTCCCTCCGCTATACAACAGTCTTTCATTATCTCCTCGTTCGCTCCTTTTTTTGTTTCCTGTAGCTCCTCTTGTGACGCCTCCGCTGCAGGTGTGGGGAGCTCTTGGCGCCTCTTCAGTGTCTCAGAAGAAGAAATGTGTAGGTCTCATATGGGTTTAGCTGATAAGCTAGCATTTTGTCTACCTTTAAAAAGCTGCTTTCTTCAGAACCATTTTAGACTCTCAAAATAAACAAATAAAATCCTAAAATCCACCAAACCTCCACAAAAACGCAGCAAAGACGTTCAAAAGTATCAAGAAAAACAATGTGGAAACAGAAACCACAAATGCAGTTCGCAGAAAAAATAAAATAAATTAAGCTGTACCAGGACACCATGACAAATGGCAAATGATAAAAAAAAATCTATATATATGTCCAGAAATCAACAGCACTGTGGATAACCAGGAAATGAGGCCTTTGTCAAAAATCCTAAAATATCCCTTTAATGCAATTTTCCCCCCTTTTTACTATTTTTACTATTACTATTTTTCCCTATCCTAAATAAAGGCGCTGGCTCTAAAAGCCCAGCCAAACATGAACGAGCTTCAGATAGCCTGTGCCGAACGCAATGCGGTATAACCCATCCTCACTTCCATCCCTATTCTACCGGTCAATGCTTTATTCTAGAAGGTGTTCACTAATAAAGCCGTCTTTTTTGAAGCAGATTTCGAAAAGAAACTCCAGTTTGGAAGTGGACATCCTCTCATAAACACTCTTTTCTCAGTCACAGGATATTATCTAAACTGCGGCTTTTCAAACTTTATGATTACTGCAGCTTTAACCCGCTGCTATATACAATCCATATGGCTGCATCGCTGGATTTATGTTGCAGAAGAGTCAATGGCACATTTTATGGACATTTGCACTTCCCCAGAGCTCATTTGTTGTTGTTCCAGCTCCCTGCTTCCCGTACGCTCTCTTTGATATTTCAGTCCCTTTTTTTGGCCCGTTGCTATGGAAACGACACAAAACTGTTTTCCTGGATTGTTTTCCCCGACGCCGACCTCAGATTGACTTCTATCACTTCTGGCCTCATCACGCAGCACTACAATAAAACCCGGGCGTCTCGTCTCCCTCAGGGCGGCCATATTGGAGCAGTCAGGGCTGGAACTGAGCGGTTTCCTGATGATCTTCTTCACGGGGCAAGAGTGTTTTTACCCAAGGACACCGCAGGCTACTCAGTCATCGTATCAGAGCGCAGCCGTCCAAATCAGATGCAAAATGAGGAAACAAGTAGTTGCATTCTGGTAGCAACGTGATTGACAAATGTAAATCGGCTCTATGAGAGAATGAGAAATGATCATTATCGTAAAACAGATGACTTAAATGGGGCTTTTGTCGTTCAGAGATAAAGTCTTATAGTTTCATTGTGTAACGCAGGCTGGAATCATGCAAAACTGCCTGTACTCCATCCTTTGTAATCTTGCAATATTACATAAATGATTTAGTTGAACTGTTTTATGGGATTATGTAGAATAGGCCAACGGACTGTTAATCCAACACACAATTTATATTTTCCCCTAGTCCTTGTTCAAAGATGTGACGGGCAGAAAGTTTGGAAAAACAAGAAGCTTTTCTTCAATCCCCAAAGCATGCTTTTAAAAGATTCAAAGTTTCTATCAGACAGCAGAATTTGCTTCTCCCTCATGAGGGCATTTGTAACCTACTTTTATATCCATTGAGAGCAACTCGACTGGGATGGTAGAACCCACTGCGACACTGGCACTTGTACTTGTCCAAAACAAAGCCATGGCCCACGATGGGGGTGCACTGAGGGGAGAGAAGAGAAGAAGACAACAGGAGAATATTAGAGGCACTGAAATAGTTATGACATAAACAGAGTAGGGATAAAACAAGCTAACCAGACAGGAGATGATAAAACGTAGATTCATGTGTCAGTGGGAGCATGGATTATGGAAAGGTTCTGTAAATACGCAGCATTCTTCAAATATTTTTTTTTACAATTAGGCCTGCACAATGAGAAAAACAGCACAATTCCATAACTGTGGTATGTGTTTGTCATATTTTATTGAACCATTTCCAACACAGTAATCTATTAAATGAAAAATGTGCATAAAAACAAATACAAATGACTGAAATCAGTAAAATTGTGCCTAAAGGCGACCTTTTGCAAGTGCCCACGGATTTTGGTTTTAGGTTGTGTTAGAAAAGAGTGTCAGTCAAATGGAAGATCTCAGAATTTACAAAAAAGCAGGAGACACGAACTCAAGACACTGAGGACGTTGTGCTAGTCTGACCAATCAGGTGCGGCTATGCTTCCACATGAAGAGGATATTCTGCTATGTGTTATATTGATATGCAAAAGACAATATACGGTGCCTGAAAGCCAAGGTTATGGCTCTTACAACAGAGATGGCACAGCATTAATAATATACTGTACACTGACGATACATAAATCTTCCATAGTTGTCAAGTAAATGCCTTTGTAAGTCAAAATTGTATTGCTCATTTACAATAACAATGTAATTGTATGTACAAATTACAAATTGTGTTATTGCGATCACATGCAAAGTTTTGATGCAGCACAACAGTAAATCCTTTTATTCCACCTTGTTTACAATGTGGCGGAAAATCCAATATCTAAAGACTATCTCTGTGGATCCCACGCAATCAATTCATAAATATTACACACCGTATTGTTTCGTACAAAGTAAACAGGCAAACTGCAGCTAAACAACGCTAATGAATCTGTTTCCACCTTGTTGTAGCCTCCACCATACTACATTGACGGCCCACTTTAGAACCACACAGGGCATCATGGGAAATCACACGGCTTTGTCGACTAACGCATAAACTAATTAATATCCAAAGTAGGCATTAAGGCTTGTTTATTGGGGCATCTGTGTTGATATACCGAGCTGCTCTCTCTTGTCTCTGTGTGGCCGTACACACAGAGACGAGAATAAAGCAGCGATGAATTTGACATGAACGCTTATAAATAGTTAATACATTGCATGCGTGTACACACCGGTAACACTGGCCCCACTGGGACGGCTGTGGAGGAGGATAGTATACAGGAACCAGGCTTAGGTTATTAGTGGGAAAAGGGTTTCTATATGAGACCAAAATTATGAATCTGGATCTATTTTATGCATTCATGCTTTATTACTAAGGGTTTCCAAACTTCCACAAAGTGCAACTGGCTTTTGTAGCTACTCAAAGTCTAACTAAGTGTGTGTGTATTTTTAGTGATTTCGTTTGTTTGGACAACAAAAAAAGTTGTGTTAATGTTTTAGAATGTATTAATGTTATAATGTCAGGGGCCAATACACTCTATGAGAGAAATACAGTTTTTGCAACAAATCTCCAAAATGAAAATCAGTATTTGACAGTGATTGGATTCACAAACCTGCCACATTACTTTAATGGCTGAAAGTACTTTCTTTTGGCAGGCATCACGCTCATGTTTTTGAATATTGTCACCATTTTCGAATGGCTTTCAAGGAAAATAATTAGTTCATAATGTGCTGACAGAGAAGACAATATATTTTAATACCGTTTTTGTTTCATGTGGATCCTTCAAGTAATGACTGAGATATTAGCCAAAAAACGACAAGACAAAACAATCTGCAGTTTGCCAGTTACCATAGTTACCAGTATGGCATTTTCAGTTGCTCCACCTCAATTTTAAACTATGGGATCTTAGAGTATTGTGATGTCACGTGAACGCAACCTATTATGGAAATTAAGTGAAATCCACTTAATGACATAAAGCGAGAACACGGCAGACGTCTCACTCTAAAATCTTGCCTCGGCACGTGGATGAACTGTCAGAAAAACAAGTAAAAAAGAAAGACTTGCCACTGTGTTAATCTGGCAGTGGTGTGAGGACAGATGGATGCCACAAGTGAATCACATCTCCACAGCCAAACAGTTATTGTACTAAAGCAGGGGAAGTGTGTCCGAATTATGCTTCTGTGGTTCACCGGTTTACCAGCATCGGATAATAAGCAACTATAACCTAAAAAAAAAATGCATATGACCCTGAGTGGCATCTGGAGAAACCCAAGTTTGGGAACACTGATCTAAAATGAACGGGCAATTTTTGCGAGAGTGATAGAGAAAAAGATTCTTGGCATTTCAATGTGGAAAAGCTGCACTGTAACCTTGAAGAGGCAAAGGATCCCATTTCTCTTTTCAAACCTTTTCTGTTTGGTGTCTGCAGTCATAAATACCAGCATGAGATAAAACACAGACTGTAGTTATAAATATTCTTTTATCTCAAGTCCGGTACAGCAAATTACCATTGTGTCTCGCACAAAGTCAACACTGATTAGGAAAATGTCAACAAAATCCTTCAAGCCTTGTAAATGTATAGTAAGTGTATCCCAAGTGGAAAGCCAAGCCAAGTCGACGAAAAAGTCACTGAAAACTTGAAGAAAAGGTCACTGAAAACATGACGAAAAAGTCACTGAAAACCCAACGAAAAAGTCACAAAAAAGCCACAAATAAGTCACTGAAACTCGATGAAAAAGTTACCAAAAAGCCACAAAAAAGTCACTGAAAACTCGACGTAAAAGTCACGAAAACACACAACCCTCAAAAACAAAATGAAAAAGTCACTGAAAACACAACAAAAAGTCACTGAACACACAACAAAAAAGTCCCTGAACACACTACGAAAAAGTCACAAAAACACAACGAAAATCTCACTGAAACCTCAACAAAAAAGTCACAAAAAAGCCACAAAACAGTCACTGAAAACTCGACAAAAAAAGTCACCACAAAGTCACTGAAAACACAATGAAAAAGTCACTGAAAACACGACAAAAAGTCACTGAAAACACAACAAAAAGCCACTGAAAACACAACAAAAAGTCACTGAAAACACAACGAAAAAACAAACTAAAATCACATTTGAAAAAGCAACAAAAAAGTTAAGACCTGTTTTGTCGGTCTTGGCTTTCAAATAAGGCGCTACACTGGCATAGAGGCTGTGATTTCTTCAGTCGAGAAGCTTTTAGATTTGGGTAAAGCCGAACCGGAGAAAATGTGCTTGGTTAAGGTGGGGGTTAAGAGGTTAAGTGCCCTTTCGATGATGTAGTGGGGTGACTGGAAAGGAACGCTGTGGAAAGTACGATAGTGCAAAGAACCATAGATTTCTAAACATCAAACAAAAAAACCAACAATGATTTTTCCACCAAATCAGAAAAAAGGAGTCACAGAGAGTTCGGGAATCTCCCTCAACCTAAAAAGTTTGTGAAACACTGAACCAGACCACACGTTTCTATTGACTCCTAGGGGCCTCTCGAGACCCGTTACGGCCCAATCCCCCAAAAACTTCACAAACGAGAATCATAAAGGCAGTTGCGCTACAGCGGTAATGATACACACACTGTTATTGTGCTAGCGCTAGTGGCAGCAAACAGTCATTAAGCTAACCTGCACCTGGGGACACTGAGGTGGGCCTGAAAAATGAGAGCTATTTTAAACACGTAAGAAGCGCACAGCTCAGAGGTCTCACGATTGTATTTTTAATAAAACTGCAGAGGTTGTTTGCTTCTTTCCTGTGGTGAACTTTGGCGTCTTCATTTTCACTCACACTGTATGCTGACGACACACAGTTATACATCTCCTCCAAACCCACCGCCCACAGCTTCCTCCTCAGTTCCTCTCCCTCTATCTTTCAGAACTCCGGCCCTGGCTCACATCCATATTTCTTAAATTAAACACCGACAAGACATTGCTCATGGTTGTGGCTGCCAGACAACTGCTCCAGAAGGTTGGGGATCTGGTGCCATTGACGGCAACAACATCTGCCCGTCCCCATCGGTCCGCATTGCAACCTGGGTGTCATCCTTGATTCCAGCCCGTTGTTTTGAACCACACAAGTCAGCCTTCTTTCACCGCAGGAACATCTCACGCCTCCGCCACTCACTGCAGAAACGCTCCTACACGCCTTCATAACCATACAACTGGGCTATTGCAATGGAGTCCTGTCCGGTATCCCTCAAAAGCTCCTGGACAGGCTCCAATACATCCAAAACTCCTGACTCACACCAGGCCCTGGCAACACATCACCCCCACACTCACCCATTCACACTGGCTTCCTTTAAATGAGGCATTGCCCTGGCCTATAGGCTGTGAACAAAAACAATGCAAAAAAGTCCCCAAAACATGATGAAAAAGTCAATGAAAACTCGACGAAAAAGTCATGAAAACACAATGAAAAAGTATCTGAAAACTCAAAGAAAAATCCTTGAAAACACAACGAAAAAGCCATGAAAACAACTTGCCGGAAAACCAACAATATCATTAACAATATCCTCGAGTAACGTGATACAAAACAACTAAATTCACAACCGAAAAGCTGTTTTGTAGGTCTTCGCTTTCAAACTCTGCCACCAGGGTCCTGATTCAAACCAGGCCCTGGAAACACATCACCCCCTCACTCATCCATTGACACTGGCTTCCTGTAAAACACCGCATTCAGTACAAAGTCCTTCTCCTTACTTACAAATCCCTCCACTCCCAGGCCCCTCAGTACCTGTCTGACCTCATCCACGTTTACACTCCCTCCCGGTCTCTCCGCTCCTCCTCCTCAGCTCAGCTCACTGTTCCCCACTTCAGGTTGCGGACCATGGGAGAGAGCGCTATGGGTGTCTTGAAAAGCGCTATATAAATCCAAGAGATTAGTAAAATGGATGAGTACGCCACTCTTCCACCACTTGAACTAATTCGTACAGATTCTCAAGATCAGGACTAAACTGGAACTCAAGAAAGGTATTACGATGAGGTCAACCAAACATCGTCTCAATATAAAACTGTGGCCCACTGTATTGCAAATGAAATGGAAACAGGATCTGTGATATTCTGCGCAGACCAAGTGTTGCCTCAGTTTGCCCCCAGCTCAAAGAAAGCTGGCTGTGTCCAGGTCTGCGTTTGATGGATCACCCTCATCAGACTGTTGGCCCAAAGTGAACAGTGTGGTATAATTGAAGTGCGGTTTAGATTCAGAGCTGGGGCTTAATTCCACTTTTGGAAAACTGGGCCAACAAGGTTCAAGACTGTGCTGTCAATCACAGGAGGTGCCGAGTGAGTTTTGGACAGGTGCCGAGAGTGGGCGGGACATCTTCAGAGAGAATAGGGGTTTAATAGCGGTCTAACATTCGGGAGTTCACTTGGAAGAGAGCGTCATCGAAAAAGGTTCTCAAGCTGTCACCTATACTGGGTCATTTTAGCATTGAGTGAGGAGGCTTTGTCCATCCATCCATCCATCCATCCATCCATCCATCCATCCATCCATCCACCATTGCACCAGCCCCTATGGCTCCTCCTGCAGGTGATGGGTCCACGGAAGGATGGCCTCACGATTCAAACTGGGCCTGTTGGTCTCTCATAAGGGGCTTCTGAACCGCTCTTTGTCTGGCCCGTCACCTAGGACCTGTTTGCCACAAGGGGCACGAAGCCCGACAACAGAGCTCCCAGGATCATTCGGGTGCTCAAACCCCTCCACCATGTAAAGGTGGCGGTTTCAGGAGGGGAGGAGGCTTTGTCAACAACAAAATTGGCATGTACTGTTTTACTAGGAAGGATTTATCTTGTTTTTATCTTGTTTTGTAAATCACACATGTGTTGTTACTTTTCACAGTTGACGTGTCTCAAAGAGAGGTGTTAATTGTTTTATTTTTTTCAAATGTGTGAAACATGAATTTTACGCAGGTACAATTATGTTGATGTACGCTGGAAGCACAACATAAAAATAACTTTGATTTTTTTACTGAGAGACGTGCCGGTGTCAGACTTGCAAAACAGAAAATGTGTCAGGCGCCTTAAGACATTAGCAATATCCTCGAGTAACTGAGCATTTATAGAATTGTTCTGTCACAAATCCTATTATGTTACGACCCCTGCAGCATCTCAACTGATTTATGTAGATTGGAAAGAATCACACGACCTACATGGAGGGGATGTATCAAAAAAAAGAACATGTACAGCAAGAGGAGAGATAAAAGTAAGGCTATGAGACTTCAGTCTAAGCATTGGGTCTATTTTGCAATGGTAAAACACTGTGTAATCTGCTGGTTCCTCACTTCCTATCTCCACCATATTCACCCACAGCTGAAGAAAAATGTAAAACTGGCCCACTGAGACATGCAGAAAACCTTTCACTCTCAGCTCCATTAATGGTATCAATTTAGGTTTGTCAAATCCGTTATTGTGGGAGGAAGCCGTTCAGAACCCACATGATGGACATGGTAACATCGGTGTGTTATAGATCTATATTTCAGCAAACGAGAGACGCATTTGAGAGAGGCAATATTGACACAAGATACATGTACAAACACAGTGTAAAGATGGATGTTTTATGACTAATCCAACGACAGGAGAGCAGGAGTTACAGTAGATTAGTGGCTAGAGCTTTCTTGATTGACGCCTTGTGTTTTACATTGAGGAGATGTTCAGGCCAATATATGAAAGGACTATTTATTTATATGATGACATTATCAGTGGTGTACAAAAAAAAATCTAAAATTATTTTTATCTTCTTATCTTTGTGATAAAAACCTATGTTAGAGTGTGTTTACACGCGCTCGAGTAACCTGGTTATTAGGCTTATCCTGGTCATGACAATATTATGGAAATGATGTTTACATGCATCCAAGAAACCAGGGCACTCATATCTCCATTTACAAGAGCAACTCCAGTAAAGATACAGACGGCATCTCTGTAATCACCCATATATGGTCATGTTTGATAACAGTTAAGGGGGAAAACAATTTGGAGAAAAATCTATTCAAAAACTGCTTTAACACATGCTGAATTATGATTATAGTTTTCTACTAAATAATGATGCACAGACATGTAGAGGAGCAAAGTGGTTCAACTGGCCATAAATACATAAATAACAGAGAATGCTAACATGATGCTTCATGTTAGCATTGTAATAATGCTAACACTAGCTAGCGCTAGCTACGACTGCCGTTTTTTCTCTTCTACTTAACAATCTGCTGTGAATAAACATCCATATGGACCCGATTTAGCCTTGACTTTATTTGTATGTGATTAAAAAGAAGAAAGAAGAAAAAGGCTAAAAAGAAAAATTGTGTTTTCCAAAAGATTCTGTTTTCCCCCTTCTATGACATGATGCCGTCTGTATCTATTCACCTTATTCCACCCCATCCACTTTTGACTCCTTTTGCTTTGTCTCGGCACTTCCGTAGTCCTGACACTTCTGGTCAAGCGCGAAGCCCGTTCATTAAGCAGAGAACGAGGGAAAAAGCTCACCGCTCAAATCTGATGAGTAGACTGATTTGTGTAAAAATGTCCAATGTTCATTTGCACCAACAAGTCAACACTTCCCCAGCCCCAGAAAAGGGGCGGGCACAATTCATGGCGGCGCCCACGCGAGCCTCCGGAACAAGGTGAATATTGGCTATTGAGGGTCCAGAGAGGGGTGGAGCTAATATGGTGAGAAGCTACTATATGTAATGTTGCAAACGTATGCCTTTCTCTGACATTTCTCTAGCACAGGCAAGAGAACTATCGAAATTCTTTACCAGCTTCAGCGACAGATATTAAAATATAAAAAATGAAATAAAATTGGTTTGATCTGAAAGCAGCGCTGACTTCCAGCAGAGATACTATGGAGCAAAAAAAGTAGTCGTTTTTTAAGGCTACTTTTTAGAAGATACAAAGTTTTAAAAGTCCAAGAACCAGATGAAATGGCTGTTGGAAAGTTTTTGCTCCTGACATATCTGTTTCAAAAGTTCGCACATGCTCAGTACATCAGAAATGGTGAAAAAACAGGATTCTGTGTAAGACAAAACCAGGAAACTAAAAATCCCAAGTCTGTTTCTGGACCAGATAACACTGATCGATTACAAAAATTAGCAACATTTATATTTAACTGTTGATTATATTAGCCGACGAATCATGATCTTACTCATTGCCGCGCTACGTTAAGTTCATAAACAAAGTAAATGTTGCATGACATTAAATGTGATATAGAACAGAGACGCGGTTCCTTGCTTCAGCACCTCCATAAAAGCACGGCTCTATTGTAATGCAGCCGAGAGCTAATGGTGCGTGACATTGACATTCTGGCTCAGTGTGTTTGGACTCCACTACCTGATTCTCACTGTGCAATCTGATAAAACAGTGCACACAACACCAAGATGGGAGCTGGCATGAGAGAAGCACGCAGGAGAGAAGCAGAGCACTCTATGTCCCTCTAAATCTATAAATACACTGGGCGCATTATACCCTAAAAGCATCGCAATCGTCCCGAGGGCTGCCCAATGTGACGCTGCCATTTCACCAAGACCCAGAATGTCTGAGAGCCGGGGCCTTGGACTCAATCCTGTCTGGCGATTCTCCACAGCTCGCAGCGGTTCACAAATATGGATCTTCATTGATTGTTATATCAAAGCAAAGGCGGAAAAGTACTCAGTTACATCAAACCAAGACCTGGAGTATCTTTTTGAAGTAACGATTCTGGAGTGGTTTTATTACACCATACTTTATACTATTTTAAAGTTAACAGCTCTCTTAACATGTAATTACTCTTTACACTGTGCATAAATCTGTAGGCCTAATCGACAATATAATATGGCTCACTATGTTTAGATTTCCACTGTTGTGGGATTTTGGTGGAGAGTATGAAAACTATAGCCTATATTTTTGGAAACCTCATGGTATATGCAATGAGAAAAACAATGTTTCCATTTGCCCTTGTCATTTGGTAAAGTTGTGCAATTAAACCATTTTCCTATTTAATTAGAGTAAATGGGGAGTTCTGGTCATCGCTACGGTAACACCATGAAACAAATGACAAGGGTTTCATTGACTTTTTTTATTTGAACGTCCAAATGGAATTTTCTGCCAAATTTAGTACATTTTCACCAAACAACGTTTTTTAAATGTTTGTTTTTCTGAATGCTTTTTTAACAATAATAATTATAATGCATCGGTTTTATATAGTGCTTTTCTGGACACTCAAAGACGCTTTACATTGCATTATTCACTCACACCATATTGGTGTGTACTGTTGTAGCCACAGCTGCCTGGGGTAGACTGACAGAAGTGACTGACACTCACTCAGTCACGACTCCCATCCAAGTACTGACCAGGCCCTTCCCTGCTTAGCTTCCCAGGTCTGACGGGATTGGCCAGAGCAAAGGCGGTATGGCCACCTATTTAAGTTTTCATAAATGTATAGTTTTGATGATTACATAGTGAACCGCACCAATATCTTTATTGTGACAAATGAAAGTTTGTTAAGTTTGATTATTTTTTTATTTTTTTTTATATATATATATATATAAATATATATATATATATATATATATATTCTCAACAATTAAAAATTGATCTAATTCTGTAGAGTATTCTTTGGAAATATACTTTAAAATAATATAACTAAAAGATAAACAATCAAACTAATATAACAATTTTGAAAGTAAATGTAAAACGAGTGCAGATAAAACAGTTAAGATACTTTCATGAGCTCGGCTAAAAATAACTGTTTTCAGCCTTGTTAGAGTTGAGGCCTGTCACATCTTCTGCAAGACTTTCCTGATTTCAGCCGCATAAAACCTGAAACACAGTCTCACCATATTTAGTCCTTACTCTAGAACCAGCAGGAGTCCACCCCCTGAGGTTCTAAGAGCCCGAGATAGTTCATATGGCTCTAACATGTCTAAAGTGGAGAAAAACATCCAGAAATATGACCAGAAAAAGACTTGTAAAGATAAGATGAGGTCAGGCTCAGTGAGAAAACGTCTGAACAAATGTGCTGTAACTAAACTGTAGGTGTAGTCGCTCAGTCCCAAACGCTGCTGCTGCTAGACTGAACTGCACACACTGTGTTCACAGACAGATTGGAGTGAATGTTTGTTTCTGTGGAGGACCAGCCCACTCTTGTGCCACATCTCATCCTGTCTGCTCCTCCATTTCCCCCAGAACACTCCAAACAAACATGCACCTCGCTTCAGAAAGTATAAGATCACCATAAAACAATGGGAGCACACAGCTTAATAAAATATGTATCGAAGCTGTAGCTAAAACTGCTCTTTCCTGGTGCTGCTTTTCATCATTGAATTCACTTTTGAAGAAACACATAATTACACCCTGGTCTTTAATTCTTTCGTCCATGTTTGCTAGTGTACTGGCATTTATAATGGCATATTTAAATGAACTCTTCTGAAGCTGAGGTCTTCAACTCTTTTCCCCTGTGAAGTATACCTTTACAGAACAAAATTGACAGGGATTGCTGCTAGCTAATAATATCCTTGGAAATATCTGAAAATAAATGTAGTTTCTGCTCAATACTATACTGTAATTACCAAAAAGATATGGTGGAATGTGTACAATGCTCAAACTGTTGCCACTTGACCCCTGATAAAGCGAAAAAGGATCGATGGACTGGTGGATGTGTTGTGCTTTTGGTGTACAGAGAAAATACATCTACTCATCCATCTATTCACTTTCTTCTGCTTTATCCAGGGGCCAGGTCACAAAGGCAGCAGTCTGAGCAGAGATGCCCAGACTTCCCATATCCATTGCACACACTTCCTCCAGCTTTGGGGATTCTGAGGCGACACCAGGCCAGCTCAGAGACATAGTTCCTCTAGAGTGTCCTAAGGCTCCCCCGGGGAGGCGAACATCCGAAATAGAGGCCCGAGACCTCTGCTGGCTCTTCTCGAGTTGACGGAGCAGCGGCTCTACACCAAGCTCGTCCCAGGTGACTGAGCTCCTCACCCTATCTCTTAGGGTGCACCCAGTTACCCTGCCAAGGAGAACATGTGGAGAGCGATAGGAAAGGGGGTGGAAAAAAGCTTCAGTAGGAGCTCGCAAACTGCTGGTTCAATACACATGAAACACAGTAATACAGTAAAAACACATTACCGTATTATCCATCTAATTATACATAACTATTTACTGCAGTAAATTCTCAGCTCAGTCAAATCAACACTGAGGTATTAACCGGTACTTCTGAGATGTTGAAGACGAAATCATCAAATTAGTCTTTTGAGATGGTGTTTTTCAAACATTAATTAAACATCAGTGAGACAGACAACTAACTTGTTCACCTGTACATCAGTGTATTCACTAGAGCAAATACTCTAAGAAGAACAATAAGACGTGCCAATATGTGCCTATTTTAGTTGGTATCCCATACTGGGACGAAAACATGCCAGTTTTGTGGGAGGACTTTTAAAGAGAACAGATTACGCAATTCTTCGAAAATGAAAGCTGTACAAAGTCAGGTAATGCTTGTCAATCTTAATGTTCAGAAGCCTAGTGCAGGTGGAGAGAACATTTAAAGAAAGAAAAAAAATCAATATTTGAGTAAAACGTGTCCAACTGTCCTCCTCCACTTCACAGAGTAGGCTTCAGAAACATTTTTAAATTTACCAGTGCAGCCCAATGACCTCATTACATCACCAATAATGTTTTAATGCAAACATTGAAACATCCCACATAAAATCAACACTCATTTCAAGCCTGGTTTTCGATGGTATTTGCTCTGTATTTTTGGGAAAGCGCACATCCGGCATGTTCCTCTGACCACTGCTGAGGAGACTGAGTAACAGCAGGTCCTACGGGTGTGTATCTTAGTAATTCTGTCCTGGTCCACAAACTCCATCACCGAGAAACGGCATCTGTGAAAATCCCCGCGTTTCAACCTGCTGCGAGATATTAGATTACATGATATGCCTGTCAGAGGAACGTTTTCCCTCTCGTCGGACAAATCAGCAACCAGCAGTCTGTTCATGTTTAGTATCAGCTCCGCTCACTTTGGACCAGGGGCGAAGACAGTCCCAAAATGAGTCCCGGTCAGCCATGGTCCGACACGCTAACAACAAGTGGAAATGCAACAAAACAAGCGAAGATGGACACCATATTGTGCAGGTGGTGACAGAGAGCAAAGACCCCCGCCAAGGCACTGATTACATCTTGCAAAATTAAAGATAGTGCTCATTCTGGACAAAAGAACAAAATCTTGCAATAAAAAACTATGAATCCACTGATGAGATTATAATAAATAAATCATCCAACATATCAACATAAATCATGTTTTTAATATTCTCTTTGGAAAACACAGGGAGGCCGGCTGTACTTAGCCCTGTGTGAACTGTTTTAAATGCACCCTGCTAATGGTCTCTTTGATGAAGAAAAGGCTGAAGGGACCTTAAACACACACGCATGAATTGCCAAGCGCTGCACCACTGCACTAAGCCTTGGAAAAACTTCAGCTTCAGAGCTCCAACATCCCCGGTCTCAAAAAGCCGCTGGCAGAACAGAGCAAAACAGAACGGGGATTGAGAGAGAACAGCCGGGCTGCATTTCCTCTCATTTAAAATGTTTCTGACACACGACCGGCTCATCCCAAAACCAGCATTACTTAGGTTTAACTTTTTATCATCTTCAAAGAGGCAGACTGATTAATACGTGATCAATATAGGCTGATACGTAATGAAACTAAGGCGCAAAACGATCAATGTTTTTCAGTGCTCAGCTTGAGTGATAATATTGACCAATGAGAGACTTGCCAATGAATAATTCTCTAATTACTGTCGGAACAACTTAACTTAGGGACGAGGTCTATGACAAATTACAAACTCAATAATGTTACTAATGAAGCACGCAATCAGACCATCCAAATACCTTAGTCACCTACACACACAAGAACACACAAAGAAAAGATTTATTTTTGTTACGCAACCATCTGGAGAGGCAGGAACTACTGAAATACACCCCAGTTTTATCCAAGAATAAGTTAAGTTCAGCCTACTTTTGTACAGTTCCGTATCTGATCAAACAAAGAAAATCATACGCTGCTATGAGGTTGTTTTATTTGGTCGCTTCTCGTGGGATGAAATGAGAAAATGTATTTAGAGAATTTCGATGCAGAAACTACTAACTTTAGTTTTCCTTTCTCTTTGTCACAGTACAATTCATCATTTGACAAAAACTTTCCGAGCAATTTGAAATTTGACTTTTTTGATCATTCAAAGTGGCTTACAGAACAACAAAAGATAATCTGCATAAAACTACACAAAAGAAAATGGAAATATAAAAGTAATCCCACAGATCAGCGGTTCAAACTTTTCATATAAAGAACTGCCTTGTGAAATATTTAGCTTTCCAACCTTACCTGCAGGGCAAGACTAACTCTAAATTTGGAGTAAACTGGTCCAAACCTGGGCTAAAATGGGCCGACACCTGGACTTAATCATGACTAAAGTGGGTACATACTGAAGCATACATGAAACTGTATCTGATTCGGATAAATAAACTGTCAGAGGAGCCTGAGTACCACAGTCGGAGAACCACAGTTTCTCCTGAGCCCTGTGGTTGAACGTGTGCCTGGTCTGAGCAGCCCCGCGCAGACAGATGGAGTGATGCCATCTTTCTCGCACCACACAGCAGTAAATTGCCTCGCCACGGGAACATGGACGCAGCTCTGAGCCGGGCCAGAGTGGACTTACAAGAGCCACGTTGAAGATGAAAAGGGATTGATTGCCAATGATACAGCGAGCAGCGAGAGAAATGTGACGGCGGAAGTGTGTGCGATTGAGAGAAGAAGCAGAGGGAGGTAACCCATCCCGGCAGTTTACGCTCATTAGCCCAGCTCAGGCTTTGAGGCTTTATACATCGGCAACAAGCTTAGAGAGAATACACAGACTACTGGAGACGTTATGTTTACTCACATTTAAAAGCATTACAGTAATTATTTCACAACAAACCACCCCTAATGACTACTGGGAATCCTTGTTAGTGTCTTCTCAAACCAAAGTGGATCATCCGACTCCGCAAGCAACTGGACTTCCGTAACACAAAACACAAAAGACTATATTTTTTGGATAATGACACATCCTGCCTGCCTCCACAGCCCCCCGTACCCAGGCAGAGCTCATTAAACACAGATGAACGCCAAAGAAAAATCAAGGCAGCTCAGGGTTATAATAATAATATGGCAAGAGTGAAACAAGTTGGTGATTTTATATGAGTAAAATCACGATATCACTGTGAACTCTTTAAATATGAGAAGGTGCATTGGCATTTGAGACAGCACTTAAAATATGAACTGATAAACTCACACAAGAACTCTGCCTCCGGCTCTAGAGACGGGGCGATTCCACTCGGTCCCAGAGGAGGAGCACAAAATGCGTTTTTTGTCAGGGAAATGATGCTGAGAATGAACTGTATTTTTGGTTTTATTGTTCTCTTGTGACTTGAGGAGGACACTGACGTGGCTGTACTGTTGTTTGCATTGTCAGATGAGGACAGACTCAAAAATCTGTTCAAGCCAGCTTATTTGCCTCAGTTTTTGTTAAATGCTTGGCTTCAACACAAGAGGAACCCCCTTTGACTGTCATAAGCTCCTGTGGGCTGGACACCAAATAAACTCAAACTCAAGAATGCACTTACGATCAAGTTTGTGGAGGTACAGAGGTCGTGTTAAAGGATTTTATATACAACAAGACCCCATGCAGCACGAGGCAGGATATTTAGTAGCCTGGCCAGACAGAGCACACCCTCTTGTGCGCATTAACCATCTAAATGAATGGCCCCTAAATACCAAAAGAAACATGGTGGCTTTCTTGAGAACATGAAAAAGAATGAAAACTCACACAAAAGACGCAGTTTTGCGAACAAGTCTTTCAAATCTAAATGTGACGTGTTACAATTCTGCATCTGCAGTTCAATTGATCAAAACGTGTTGGATGAATGACTGGCAGAGAGGAGGGTCCCAGACGCTCCAGCTTTTGAACAGAAAGTAGTAGCTGTCCAAACTTCATGAACCTAATTAATGAATATATTTGTGATTTCTGCTTTGTCCGTTTTATTTTTCATAATGTTGTCAAAGGGTATTGATTCAGTGCACTGAATGACACATGTACAGTGGGGGGGGAAAGTATTTGGCCGAAATCCAAAAGAAAGTCTATGGCAAACTGACCAAATACTTTTTTTCCCCACTGTATATGAGTGGGGTCCTCACATTTTGTCCAGCTTGTGCTTTGAACTTCAGATGTCATCTTGAGTTTTCTTACTTGTCTAACAAATGCTTCGCTTTCCCCGCAAGGTATGTTTGTATATAACTGTACTTCATGCATGTTGGTGTAATTATTTGTAAATAGTGTATGGAAGATTGTCACATGACCATCCAATCAGTATTTATGGCCACCTGGTGCTGCTTTTTTGAGCATATGCCCTGAGGAGTCAGAGTGCTCCAGATCCTCTTTTTCCTTTGTTTGCAATTTTATTTTGTTTGGGATTGTGCAACCCCAGCTTATACCATTATTGTTTGATGTCTGTCAATCCTTGCCACATTATTATTGCAACAGCTTTTCCAGATACTTCAGTCATTTGTAGTTTTCTGTCATCTCAAACAGACTTACAAAGCACACAATGCTTGTCAAAATAGTTGGCTCCTCCTGAACTTTATGATGTCTGTTCTGTTGTACTAACACAATAATACAAATACAGTTCCCATCAAGCGACCTGAATGGATCGATCGAGAACACTCAAAAGACAAATGTCCAGGAAAACACAGTTCCGCTCAGCAGACAGCGTCAGCTCCTCTTATATAATAAGAGATGGGTATCACAGAGTTACATAACAGTGAAGAATGACAGATATTTCTAACACCGTCAGAAACCCGTCTTACACTCAGTGGGCAAAATGAAAGGATGCCAGCTCAAGAAATGTTGTTCAAAAAAAATGTTATACTTTCGGAGACAAAGCCGGTGAATCACTAGGGAAAAGAAGGTCAGCGGGAGCAACTTAAATGAAAATGTAATCAGAGGAACAACGTCGTACACTGTGATAGGCTCATTAGTCATTACAACTGAATACGATGGATGGCATTTAAATTAAGCTGTCACTTTCCACCTACGACATCGTGTTTGTGTGAGAGTTTGACTATAATGTATGTCTTTATAATCCCTGAAACCACAGCTCTTTCAATTCTAAGTATACTTTTTTAGCAAACTGTGAAAGTGGAGAGAACTTACAGTCAACACACTTTCATTTGGTACAAAAACAACCATAGCTAATGCAAAAGTGACAGACTTATGGAAAAATGTCAACGTTTGTTTGTGAGAATATTATTGTACTTGCAAGGTTATGTATAGATACGACATTTAGAGGAACCTGTTTTATCATTAAAGGTCCTATATCATGCAAAATCGACTTTATAGAGCTTTTAGCCATGTTGTTATGCTATTTCCTTATCAAAAACACCCCCAGAGTGGTTTGTGGCTTCATTCACGCAGCTCTCAGTAATCCTCCTGAATCCTGCTCTCTGAGCAGCTGCTTCTCCCTCTCCTGGTGAACGACTGAGTGTTCAGTTGTGTCGTAACAGCGGAACGGAAGTGCTCAACGTCTGTAATGTAATGTCTTAATTCTATGCTTACGGCCTGATTTTAATTTGTAAACCACCCTTTTCATTATTTCTGTCGTAAGAGAGATGCAAAGAGAAAAAAATAAAAATAAAAAATAAAAATAAAGGATGTGCCCGAGGTGCTTCCAGGTCAGCTGAGGCCAAAACAAACACAGCCCCTGAGCGTCTGAACAGATCAGTCATGTTTGCGCTGCAGCTGAAGATGGAGCTCGTTGCAACTTATTCTGGTTGTTTTTCTGTGAGTGTCACTGATGGATGTTTGGTGAACCTTCGCCTGAATCAAAGTGGATTAACTTTTATAACCAACGCGAGTCCCATAATGTAAACAGCGATGGACCAGAGCGGTGAGTCAGTCCAAACGCGGGTTAGCGTATTAGCATGTGTGTTAGCCATTTATGAAGCTGTGTTGCAGATGTTGCTGTTTATTTATATTACGGTAAAGTATGTGCGGAGAGAGGGGGCGGAGTTAACTGAATCGAAGCGTTGTGTCTTCCGGGTTTGAAAAATACCTCCAGAAAACACTTATATTTATCACAAAAATGAGTGCTCAATAGCGGTAGAGGTACAATCATTCATATAAATGCCTATACTTAACTTTGGAATGGCTAAAATAGCATGATATAGATCCTTTAAAATCACTGTAAATTTAAAGCTGCACTTTATGATCGGAAAAATAGTAATTGTGTGTCTTAGCTGCAGCCCCCAAATGTGAAATGTTCAAAATTGCGCTATATTTAGAAACGAACATCACACGCGTCCATGTTTTAATGCTGTTAAAGCCGAACTAAGTAACTCAAGTGCCACTGCAGGTGTCGTAGCATGTTGACGTTTTTTACTCATATTGTACATCCAATTAAACAATGGAGATTTTTTTTTTCACTCAAACTTTACTGTAAATACTGTTAAAGTGGTGCTAGCCCGCAGTTAGCTTAGCCTGTTAGCTTCTTCTTCGTGATTCCATTAGTGTGTATAACTGTGGTTTTCTGGCCAGAGATACAGGGGGAGATGAAAGACTTCCCAATCATCCCATCAACACTTGTATTACCCCCAGAGGGACTATACGAAAAGGATTTATTAAGCTAAACAAGTTACTTAGTACTGCTTTAAATCAGTGGTAGATTTTAGTGTTCAGTGTATATTTCCTTCAGGGATAAAATATATGTTGTAGTGGACTGGACAGCATGGTGTAGTTTGTGAAATTCATGACCGCAAATCCTACTTTCCACAACCAAATCAGAATTGTATGACTTTTTTTGAAGGGTGAACTACAATGACATCAAAATGAATAAAGCATTGCAAGTCAACAGGCTCTTGACATCAGATAGCAGTCACTCATAAAGGAACTGGAATAGCTTTTGGGTCACCTGCCTTCACCTTATAAGATGCTGCTCACTCACAGCTGAATAGAAAATGCCTCCAAAGACGCTTCAGCCGACAACATATTTCTGTGGACATTGTCAGGGAGAGAAAATAGTCACACAACACACAAATCTGCTCTAAAAAAAATATATATCATAAAAAAAGCAGCCCGTCATGTCCCCCTCCATGTATTTCCCCCCAAAAGAGGGAGCAACCACCAGACAAAGAGCACGGTCAATAATTCAACACTGCTGCAATCCATTACGCTGCATTTATTATACATCGTGTGGCCAGAGACATGCCACGCAAGCCTGAGCACAAAATCTGCCCGCTCTGAGTCACATACTTTGCAGTACATCACGTAAAACCAACTGACTGGCACCGGCGCGAGTGAGAGGAGCCCACACAGAAAAACACAGGAGATCGAAGCACGACTCCTTCTCACCTCCCAAACGTGACAAAATGCAAAGTCTGCCACGTCACTGCAGTCACGCGTGCTAAGGAATGTTTTATGTGCCGTCAAGAATAGTGTAGGGATACAAGAATCAGGCTTATAATGAGTTGAATACTCCTAAAAAATAAAATCAGAACAGGTATTTAACACTCAAGGGAGCTCTGTACAGAAATGAAAAGAGGCTAATTACATTTTATCAAGCCTGACATGATGTAATCCAATGGGAAGAAAAGGGCGCGGCAGCAGAGCAATGGTCTAAGCATCTGCCCGGGAAACAGAAAGGCATGAGTTCGGGCCCAGCCTGAGCACATACAGTAATATGTCATTTCTCACAGGCAGGAATCGCATCCAGTGCAAGAAACACCAAAACACCATCACATGCACTCATAAATAAATGATAAACTCAAATAGGCCAGGGTTACACTGTCTGATGAAAAAGATATAGTAGTATTAAAATTAAGCATTTAGCAATTTCATTTATTAAGCAAATTTCCCAATAGTTACTGTAAATGCTGCCATTACTTAAAGGCACACAGCGTAATATTTTGGACTATACTGTGGTCAGCAATACAAAACATGCTCCTAATGACCACCTATACCAGGGGTTCCCAAACTTTTCAGGCCGGGATAATAATTTAAAGCAAAGCATTAAAAAGCTGGTTTAATGATGTTAGTTTGGATACTGAATTTTAATATTTGGCTTAATTTCAGTAAAATATGCTGTTTTTAATCAAAAATACATCAAATTCAATGTCAGAGTGCCAAAAATATTGACCCAAAATCATCTTGCGACCCCCACTTCAGTGTCTTGTGACCCACCCGGGGTCACTTTGGGAACCACTAATCTCCAGACAAAGAATATTATATTTTTGCAGTGGATACTATGGCCTAACCTATTTAAGTCCCATATTTGGCTGCCTTTAGTCAACATCACCATGACAACGGCCCTGCTCCCAGCAAAGTTACAGTCATGTCTTGGGAAAAATCAGCCAATCACGGCAGAAACACATTTCTTTTTTAACAATAAAAATATCTGTAATAACATAATAGCTCATATTTCATTCTATTTATTGGGTGAAATGTTACACGGCTGTAAAGCAAGACTAGAGAAATTGGCAGACTCAAAGATTCACATGCCTGATTATTTTGTGAGGATTTTATCATTCCTAAAGATGAAATATAGTGCAACAGCTATTGCACCATATTTCAAAGTTTTGCGTGGGAACTATATTGCGATACGGGGCGGGGTTCTTGAGAGGGGGTTGGGCTCACCTTCAGTTTGATAAACAGGATGAGGAAACATTATGCATTATGTTCTGATTCGGTTCTGAGAAGTGCCAGCTGTGCGTCCATGTGCATTCTGTAAGACTTCCACGCTACGAAGGTTACTCTTAAAGTTTGATCAAATGAAAAGAGTTTTTTAAAACTCCCTGCAACTACCTGTGCAACATGCTCTTTGGCTCATCAGTGCTCGAGTCACTGAGGGGTCAGGGAAAAGAGGGCAGCCCCCCCTATTCGGACGTCTATGCTGTCAGTGATCCTTCAGTGCTGAGTGAGGAGCTCAGGTGGTGTGATTAAATGAGACTGATGTAAATGGATGCAGACCATGATGAACGCTGCTCACTCACCTCCATGCTGGTGAGATTACAGCGGTGAGTCCCAGCGAACCAGCCGTTGTTCGAGCACTGGTCAATGTCCACATCCTGCAAGTTCACGTCCACACGTACAACACCCCTGCAGCAACGGGAGGAAACACAACACATGAGATACACTGATGGTTCACGGAGTACTCAGACCCCTCAATCAATGCCTCTTTTATGGTATAGCACTGATATTGTCTTCACTATACATCATATATATCTGTGATACAGTATGTAGGGGAGAGTGGGAGGGTTGGCCCCTGGGGAGCATTCAGTGTTTTAGAGCTAATAAAAGAGACCAGGCTAAACTGAAAGGTCATGGTCGTAGAGCCTGATGTCACAAACTGATGTCACTAACTCACCTTTCAGCAAAAAAATTCAAACATACCAACTTTTGTAAACTTTTGGTTATAAGTGAGTCAACTTTCTCATTGAAGAACTTAACTTTAATTTCTCATCACTTCCAGGATGAACAGGCATAATCTAAAGCCTAGTTAGGTATCTTAATCATTGACTACAGGCCATGTGTTTTTGGCAGGAGGTGAATGTACCAAGCCTTTTATCCTTTCACACATGTTTTGGTAAAGTCCCCAACTCTGAGGAGTGACTAAAGAAGTGGAGCTGGTTTGTTATTGTGGATCTTCTGTTTTGTTTGCAAACCCAGTTATGGAAGACCTTCATTAGAATTTATTAATCCAGAGACCGTTGTTCTCTCTCTTTATCTATAGGAGGCACTGACAGATCTGATCCATCTATCTGTATCCTGTAGATCTTGATGGTTATCAAGTTCAGTAAGACAAGTCCAGTAATGACGAACACTACGTGTTTTTGGTTTCTATGTGAATTACCTGTTTCATGTTTCAGTATTGTAACTTTTACCAAATTAAAAAATAGTAATTCTATAAGATATCATAAGACATCAGATAAATGTTAGCGTGTCAACCTTCAGAATAGAGGTCGAACGTTCCCTTTGGACTGTCCCAGTCTATCCTGACGCACCAGGCAATTCTCCTGTGTTTATTCTAAACTGTGTTTATTCTAAACTGGAGATTTCTTTCAAATGTATTTCAAATAAAGAGGAAGAAGTGTGTATGGCTGGCCGGGCTAGTCCCAAACTTTCCCGGCCATGGGGAGAGTTGAAACAAATCATTGCAATAATTTTAATTCAATTTATTATGTTTGTGTTGAATATTTAAGCCTCATGATTTAGAGGCCTCTGCCATGTCTCTACATGGTTCTGGAGAGTGTACATACTTAGTATCGTGCCAAAATGTTGAAAGCCTTGGCAGTAAAAGCTAAGAAATGTCTAACGCGGCCCAATCCTCCCCGCTCTCCTCTACCTATTTGAACCAGGAGTTCTATGAAATCTTCCACAGATTTTATGAGAATTAAACAACAGCAAAGCTACAAGCCTAACGCAGCCTTTAATGGAGCTGTGAACAAGCAAAGCAAACAAGGCAACATTGAATATTTCCTGTTTTTCCCCACTAATGACAGGCTTACAGTTTAGAGAAGTGTAATGGGTTTGTGGTAGCTTTAAATACTTCTGCAGTCATTGTGAAGTCTTTCATTTTTCAAAGTATATATTTCCGCCATTTCAATCGCGTTTAATAATGTGGATATAATGTCATAATCATGAGTAGCTAAAATGTACAATTATAAAAGAGAGATATAACACACACGGATTGAAAGTGTATTATAAATTGTGCAAATTTAGTAATAAAAGATGATAAAGAAGAGCGTGTAGAAAATGAAGAGGATCTGAAACGAGGCATGAAAAATCATGATGCGTAAGAGCTGGAAAGAGTCAAGGTTGTAGTTGCAAAAGGATTAAGAATATAAAGGACTGAGTCACTGGTTCAATAAGATCAAAAGTGACAAGAGAGGAATGGGAGCAGAGGTACTCTACTTCAATGCAGTTCAGAATGGAAATGGATTCAGTATTAGTGGCACAAAAGTCTATTCATTTTTCAACTGTACACGGTCAATACTGCAGTTTGTGGCTTTAGGCTTATCATTCAGATGGAAAACTACTGCATATTGTGCTTATGCCAAACCTGGATAAGACGCTACTGAGTAGAGGCCAGTTCAAATTCCAACTTTCATTTTTTTTGCAGACCTCCAAGGTGAATACCAGAAATGAAATCCGTATTTAGCTCAATATACAGATTATTGAGCAAAGTCAGGAAGATAAAAGTCTGTCAAAACAATTACATGGATTATTGCTCAATTATGATCTATAAAACCTTGCAGATTTGTTTTTTTTAGAAGGAAAATAGGCTGCCTATTGCTTTTCATGCTTGGGTCCAAAATAAATGTGTTGGCTCACACCTACTGGGTAATTTCCAAACTTTGCATTAGGTTTTCCATTTTTTTATTCTTCCTTTTAATACTTCAAAGCCCAGAAGGAGCCGAGGCTTCTTTAAGTTTCACACAGGAAGAGCTGGTGGAACTGACTTGATCATCTACACTGGCTCATGCTTTGCCTTCCTGAGCCAAGACTCGGACTATTTATAGAGGCACCATCGTGGGCTGAAGATAAGGAGAAAAAGCTATTACCAAAGCAGATGAGGTAAACAGAATAAATCAATCCTTTGAAAATCACCACAGATTTGTGAGTCGTCGTGGCATGTTCTTTTGTTAAATGCCACAATAATTTTAAGTTTCCAGCTAAGTGCCCCGGGTCCTGCTCCAGAATTTGATTGATTCATAATGAACACATTTGCTGAATTAATTTATCCATACTTAATATTATCAGGAGCCTCAGGCAAGTTACACAGCGAACAGGTGAAGAGTCTCTCCATGGAAGATATCACATTTATACTACAGGAATACGAAATAAGTCCAAGGAAGTCGTATTATCTGAACGTTACAAATTGAACAACAGCTTTTCCATAACAGAATATTATTGAGGAGTAGATTCATTATAAGCTAAAAATAAATAAAGCATTCAAACACATAAGACAGCGTGGTTTATTGTGAGGAGAATACTTTATGGTAATACATTATAGCTGGGATACCTTGGTCGTTTATTTAGGAAATACATTCTTGTTGCTGCTTTTCTTATGATTATTGAAAAGTAAAACAAGTGGATTGTGGTCAGATTGATCTGGGTTTATTAATCTCTTAACCCCCACCTGAACCGAGCACATTTCCCCCAGTTTGGCTTTACCTAAAATCGAAATGTTTCTTGAAAAAGGCATCAACATAAGCAACAAGGCTGAAAATGGGACAAACAAAAGCTACAAAAGAGCGGCAAAAAAGTGCTGGAAAAGCAACAATGTCATGATAAAAAAAAAGGGACAAAAACATGAGTAAAAGTGATGAAGAAGCACCAAAAAAAGCAACAATACGCAATAAAACAGTGACAAAAACACATTAAAAACAGCAACAAAAACACAAGAAAGACGCTTGAAAAATTTGACAAAAACACAGCGACAAAAAAATGTTACGATCAGTTTTGTAGGTCTTAGCTTTCAAATGAAGTGTTAAGTTCCAGTCGAGAAGCTTTTAGATTTAAGTAGAGCCGAACTGGGGAAAATGTGCTCGGTTAAAGCGGGGGTAAAGAGGTTAAACATAGAACAACGAGGAGTGCCATAGTGGGAGCGCATAACATGACCGTTTATTTAACTGAAGCATTTTAATATATACGTTTTGTTCCGATTTTCTGTCTGAATTGAATTTCAATATAAAATGATATCCCCTCTTTCGAATGAAGCTACACTCCTGTAATCACATGTAGCCTATATAAATCCTGCAACAGAAAGACTGTGACAGCTGCATTTTGACAGGTCTGGATGATGTGAAGTGCACCTTCCTCTGAAGTGCTCCACACACCATCTGCTTGTCCCTTCAAAGCCACAGCTGAGCACAATACATTGGCTGTCCTCACTCTATAGTACAGAAAGCTCTACCAACTCATGTCAGATTTGTTTCTGGGGATTTAACGCTTGTAATAGCTGCCCACAGTAACAGACATTGCCTTTACTGCATGGAGTTCAACAGTGTGTCTCACCTGAACTCTGGCGCAGAGTTATTCTTGAGCCCATAGAAGCCTGCAGAAAGAGTGAGAAGCCAATAGGGCACGAACACCCCGTGCTCACACTCCAGGTACGGGGCAGACCATTTGATCTGGTTCTTATCCAGGAGGTAGCTCCCACTTTTAGAACCTGACACGTCCTGAACTTTCCTGTGTGTGAGGGGTCTCCTCCCGTCTCGGAAGTCATTAAACCAGTCTGACTCGGGACCTCTGCCCCGGAGGCGGCGGTGAGCGGACGCTGAAAGATCTTGCAGCACCACGTCCTTCTCGGTTCTTGTCGCCTGTAGAAAAACGTGAGGACCCGGTGTCTGCGCGTCTGAGTGAAAAGTAACCACTGCCCTGTGGATTTTGGGATCGCCTTCGAGGATGCTTTCCACCAGCGCGTGGTACCAGTGGATGTCCCGGCGCACGCTGTGCTCCCGGGACCTGTTCGTTTGGAGGATCGCGTTTAAGAAGTTGGTGGCATGCGCAACGGTATCCAAGATGCTGTGGAGGGAATAGTGCGAAGCCACGTGCAGGCCGCCTCTCAGGCTGCTCAGCTCGTACCTCCGCGAGCAGTTCACCTGCCTGAGCGCCGCGGAGTCCCCGGTGTGCAGGAAGGCGGTCACCACGCGGGGCAGGTCCTCCTCAATCTTGTGCGCCACTACTGCGCGCTCTGTGGCTGGGATATAGGCGTCGTGCGTGGGGTTGTGGGGCGACTCCTTGTAAATGTTTTGAGTGCTGAAGACCGGTGGGTTCTTGTCATCTCTGTCACTATCTGACCACTCCACGTATCCATAGTTTGAAGCCCAAACAACCGCTGTCTGTAGCAGCAGGGTAAACACCAGAGCCATGGTTCCTGTTGACGCGCGCTTATCAAGGATCCCCGAACAGTTGGCGAAGTGTGGCAGGCATGACCCAAACCGCGCAGATCAAATACATTCAAATAAGCGGAGTGAAAAGTACATTGTCGTGGACATTATATCCACCTTCCAAGAGAAAACAAGCTCGCTCTCTCTTCAGCTCCCACGATCTTTCCCACATCCCTCGCTCCTTTACTCATCTCAGTGTTACTGTCTGTAATCCACCAACACGCTTTGTTTTTGCTGCCGTCCGTGCATGTCTCATCTTCCAATCCATGTGAGGACTCTGCGATGTCAAGCTCCACGCCAAATGTTCTCGAAGCCCCGTCCCTCCCAACGAAGGCGGAATGGGCCACTTCAAGTGTCGCCTGCTCATGTGTGGCTGCTACTCACTGCCAGTCTGCCGGAGGGGGGCGGAGCGTGGGAAACACACGGGAGCTGTCCGGGACTGAAAGTGCTGCCAGGCTGCTGATGCTGAGGAGGAGGATAGTGATAGAATAACAGCGTAGCAATTAGAGTGACACTAAAAATAGACTCGCGTTAATGGGGAAGCGCCTACCTGACAGAGAAAAAGACAAGAAACCGAGGTCGATCGGCTGTCACACGATATTTTGAATTGAATTTCTTATGTTTCTTGAGCAGGAATGTCTCATTATCATTGTGTTGGCTGCAGTTCGGGCACCCACCACTAGATAGAGTCAAGAGCCACTGATTTGCACCATTCACCAACATCCATATCGAGTAACACACAGTCGACACAAATCTGCTGCAGGTACTCTGTGTTTTTATAGAACGACTTTAACATTGAGATTTGAGAAGGCCAACATGGTGACATGAAACCATCATCCTCCTATCAGGGGAAGGTTACAGTTTATGCAGAATCATTAGTCACATGAAGTAAAGAGGAGGGGATCACATAAGGTCAGTCAACAACCAATAATGAGGAGGATTAGCAAAGGACTGCACTTCTAAAGCAAGTCAGTGCAGGGCATAGCTAACCCATTGCACATATCCTTTCATCAAAAGCTCTATGAAGAACTGTCAGGTCACACGACAAAATCATAGATTGTGCAGAGGCTCAGAAACTCTGTCTGTTGCCATGGCAGTGGAGGCGATGAGGAGGTCTCACCATGGGGTCCTTGCAACAAGTCCTGACCTCCAGCAATTACACGTGTCACACTCTCACTGTTTTAAGAACATGTTTGATCATGGGAACGGCAATATGGCCATTGAGATATCAGATGTTGCACTAAAAAACTTGCCACTGTTTAGAATGACTATGCTCCACCTTTTTGCACAAAAATGTGGGAAACATATCATAAATTACAGAGAAATTCACTGTCAAAATAGCTAAAGCATTTCCAAATACTATCTGCTATCCCAATGTCCAGTTGTATGAATATTCCACTTGGCCAAGGTAAGCTTGATGTTGAAGCAGGGTGAAGTACAGAAAGTGCCCAGTAAAATGAGGCAAATAGTGCAGAGAGACACAAAGTGACGGCTCCCCCTCTGTTTCATCTTCCACAGCCCAGCTTCCCCTGGCATAATGAATATTTGATAGGCGTTTGCTGCTTCATCGGCACGCTTTACAACTTGGGTCTGTACAACCACAGCCCTGTACCAGCCTCTCTCTCACCCACACCACGCGCATTTTTAGACGCAGTAAAAAGAGATGTTCATTTTGTGTCCTATTTATGTATTCCTTCCTGTATTTTCTAACCAAGCCCGAGTCCAATGAGCTCCAAGTGTGAAACAATGACACATACAGTCAATACAACAAAAACTGAAGGCATAAAACTGAAACAATATTCTTCCAAGGAAAATCTTTAGGTTTAAAGCCAGTAGACCGAAATAGAAAATTATGACACAAGAACTCAACCAGAGTTTTACTGGACTCAACCAGAAACTATTGCTCTGAATAGAACAAAGTCCAGTTCAAAAAGAGGCCTGTGCACAGTGCTGATCAGCCACCCTGCAACATTACTGTTGGAGAAAAACAAAAACGTATCGGCCTTTTTATTGGCCGATATTGGCCATTTCAAGCCACACCTCATAAAAGATGTACCTACCAACCACCACAAGACCTATCAAGATCAGAACCGGGCTAAACTGAGTCTGTAAAATGTAAAATAGGTCTAAATTTATTTCCCTTGTTTTACAGTATGTCTAAACTGGGAGTTAAACCCATGTCAAAATCAGAAAAAGACAAAGCAAAATTTTCTCTATTTAAAACGGAATTTAAAATTCCCTAAAACACCTGCAACATCCATTATTTGACGCACCAAGAATTCACTGTGAAATTTTGAGCATTTTGTTACAAAGCACCCTCAGAATATTCCACACACAATGAAGGCCTATTTTAAAAATAAAACCATAATATTTTTTCCTGGAGAAATGGTGAGTTACATTATTCTAATTAGGTGTAAAACTATTTTTGCCCTTTGTTGTGATTTCAGCAGGAGATTCAGATAAAGTTGCTGTTTTTGCTGTGTTGTATGGAACACCCCTCCTGGAGCCGCCACCTTAACGTGGTGGAGGGGTTTGAGCGCCCGCATGATCCTGGAGCTCTGTTGTCGGGGGCTTCGTGCCCCTGGTAGGGTCTCCCATGGCAAACAGGTCCTAGGTGACGGGTCAGACAAAGAGCGGTTCAGAAGCCCCTTATGAGAGACCAACAGGCCCGGTTAATCATGAGGCCGTCCTCCCGTGGACCCACCACCTTCAGGAGGAGCCATAAGGGGCTGGTGCAATGTGATTTGAGCAGCTCCAACGGCTGCCCCCACGACCCGGCAACGGACAAGTGGAAGAAAATGGATGGATGGATGGATGGATGGATGGATGGATGGATGGATGGATGGATGGATGTTTATGGAACAGTTTGGACCAGGAAGTAGCTTGGTTATTGTGTGTGATGTCATACTTAACAGCCCTATATCACTGCTATCCATCATCATCAGCACTATTTTCACTGTGCTTTTAACAGAGGCTCTTCTGTTCTCTATCTATAGCCCGAATTGGAATCAGCTTTAAGGAAAACAGGCATAATTTAGAGCCATCTACAACTAAAAACAATTTAACATACAGTACCTTGAAGTGTCGGTCGAACAGTACAAGTACCCTTCTTATATAGTCAGATTACGGTGGAGTTCAGTCTATCTGGCTGGTCATGAGGCACACTGAAAATAAAGCTGCCATCTCGTCATGATGTGGTTTTCACCAGAGGTGTGGCCAAAAATATTAACTCAAGTAAGAGTAAAAAAAATGCCTTTAGAAAATGGAACTTAGTGAGACTGTTTATTTTATTGACCTTTATTTAACCAGGATAGTCCCACTGAGATTAAGAATCTCTTTTTCAGGGGAGTCCTGGCCCCAGAGGGGAATCTATTGTACATGTTTTTAGTGTTAGAGGAAACCTACGCAGGCACGGGGAGAACATGTAAACTCCAAACAGAAAGGCCCTGTCCAGGTGGAAATCGAACCTGGGACCTTGTTACTGTGAGGCGTGAGCACTAACCGCTGCGCCACCGTGCCGCCCACTGTCACTTTGAGAACCAAGTAACTGAGCATAAAAGTTTGACTCATGTTCCGGAAAAATATTCAAAGAAAAAGACTTGAAAAAATATTTGAAAAAAATATTATTATGAACAATTAAGTAAACAAAACACAACATAAATTTAGGTCACTTTATGTAAAATAAAGCAGATTTACATTTGAAAATTTACTCTTTGTAAGGTTTATTTTTTAATATAAATTATACTCTAAGAAGTACAATTAGTACTTCAGTTTGGCTCTGGTTTTAGCCAGCAGGAACTTGTGAAGTGACTTTATTTTTATTTTCATGTAAGTTATTAAGAACATCTCACCGGAGGTCGCCAGATAAAACAATATTTTACATGAATGCAGAAAACACGTACCTCTCCTTCAGTCAGTAGGCGGCAAATACTGTAGAAACGAATGCTGCCGCCTGGTGGTGTTTTTGAGTATAGCAGCCAATATCATTACGTATTTTGGGGTTGGTTTTACTTTTATTGCAAACAGCAATATTTAAAAAAAATGATAATGATGATAATTAAAGTAATAATAATAATATTAATTTATATTGATAGGTAGTCCACGTCCACTTGGGGGCGATAATACGTCTGCAATTTAGTAAATCAGACACATAGGTTACAAGCTATAATTAAGAAAGCAAAATAATAATAACAATGATAATAATAATAATATTTCAAGTAAAAAAGATCCAGAAGTCGATTTGATAAGTCTGACCCCTGACCTCGTGACGACACAGGAAGTGAAAGTCACGGTTTGCTCATTGAACAACAACGAAACTTTACAAGAAACAGAAACCTTGACCGAAGGTAAGAGACAGTGGCTGTGTGATCGCAGCAGATTACAATACTCTAGTTGTATCTATTTTGCTGCAAATAGGCGAAAACACAGGTAAAGCAACTCTAACTTAGATGTCATTGCTAAGTCAGTGCTAACTTTTCGTAGCTGCTTGATTTAAACCATAACGTCTATGATGATGTGCGAGGAACATTAGAAATTTCTGGATCTGGCAAATTAAAGATCTTCCCAATCACTGAGTTCAATCTGGGCTAAATATGATTTTAGGCTGACTATTGCGGCGCTTTAATTGTGTCACTAAAAAAAAAAACTCAATAAAGATTGCCTGACGTAAGCTGACGTAACCTTTGTTCTGTCCTTTTCTAATGGTACAAGATCTGATGGTATTTTGGGGTGAAAGGTAGATAAAGCACATTGGTGACATATAATGAATATGAATTGTCAACAGTATTGCTGCTATGTTTTCGTTTTCACACTCTGTACTAAAAAAAACATTACTTTGTGCATTAAAATCCTGCTTTAGGATTATATGAACAATCATTCTTTTTGTTTTTTTTCCCAGAGGCTTGCAAATAGACAGCCATGGATTCATCCAGGCAATCTAAAAAGGGTAATCAAAAGATGAATGATGCGCAGAACCAGCCACACGTTGTTCCTCGAAAAGATGCCTATGCCAGACTCCTCAGCCAGCATCGCAGCAGCAAGTTCAACTCCTACCTGGAGCAGTTCGCTAGAAACACATCGGGTCAAAATGAAGGCACCGGTCCAAACACATCTCTCCCAAGTGCCCAGAGTGATGGACTGCCTATACCACAGAGAAGAAGGGAGCAGCTGCCCAATGACTTTTCTGATTCAAGTGACTTTTCACCATCTTCTCTGAAAAACAAAGCCGCAGAGAGTTCCTTGTCCTTGTACATGGAGAAACTTCGTGTTGGCAATGCACAACCTGAGTGTGAGACGACTCCACGCGTGGCTGAAAGGCTTAGGAAAGGCCAGAGAAGGGACACGGCAACCAGCCAAGATGGAGACATTGAATCTGGGGAAGAATTGATTGCATTAAATGATTCAAGTAAACATCTGAGACAACATAAGAAAAGTAAAGAAGTGTTGCCCAATGAAGACTGTCAACAATCTTTGGCCAAAGCAAGTCAGCAAGAATCAAAGAAGTCAAAGAAAAAGAGTGAAGCCAAGGCCATGTTTTCTCCGAATGCACAAGACCAAAAACTCCAACAGACTAAAGGTAAGTTATATATTTTTATTACACTCTCATTGTGTAATAATGAAGTTGACTGATACCTTTGACGTAGGCGCTAACTCTCCAGCTGATAAGAAGAAGAACAAAGGAGGAAAGGGATCCAAAAAACAAGTGTTTGACCCCTACATGCCGTTTGAGGAGGTCTCTCAAGGCCTGAAAAGAGGAGAACTCATTCAGGTACATTTTTGTAATGTTTTTCCTCTAATGCAATTGTCACCTTGTTTTTAATGCCTGGGATTTTCCATAGGGTCAAATAAGAATCAACCCCAAGAAATACAATGATGCTTTTATCTCCTGTCCTGTAAGTGCATTTTCCCTCTGAATCTGTGGCTAAAGTTGCATTAACTTAAGCTAGTTCTTCTACTTTGTGTGCAGGACGATGGCCGGGATATATTTATTGATGGAGTTGTAGCTCGCAACAGAGCTCTGAACAGAGACGTTGTGGTAGTTCAAGTCCTACCTCGAGATCAGTGGAAGGTAAAATACTGATTAAAAAGACTTTATTTCTCATGGAAATGTTATTACTATGTGCACATTTTTGTATCTGCAGGTGGTACGATCTGATTCTGATCGTGAGGGCGCCAGTGAGTCAGAAACGCCACGCAAACAAAACATGAACAAGCAGTTAGATAGGCCAGACAGTGACCAACATCCCACTGCAAACCTTTACAGTAAGTGAAGATCTGTCTAAAAAAAAATGCATGTGTATGGAGAACCAGTTTGAACATTGTCATTTGGTGTAATTAGATAAATTCCAGGATAAAGCCTCTCCTGCACAATTCAGTGATGACGAGCTCCAAAAGACCGCTAAAGTGAGTGCTGCACTTTCATTACAAACTTTTTTTTTTTGTAAAAATCAGCATGTTGTTTTCCCATTTCCGCTTTTGATGATGTCACGGTATTGCTTTCGGTCTGCTCTCTCGATTAGGTGGTTTACATCATTGAGAAGAAGCACTCAAGAGCTGCGACGGGCTTCCTTAAGTTCCTGCCGGACAAAAAGTTCGCCATGTTCTCCCCGACGGATCACCGCGTGCCGCGCATCAATGTCCCGCTGTCCGACTGCCCCCATGACTTCAGCGTTTACCCGGAGAACTACTCCAACACTTTGTTCATTTGCAGAATAGTCGACTGGCCAGCTGACAACAACTTCGCTCAGGGGTAAATTCTTCTCAGGCTTTTTTAAGTATTGTAAAATCGGAGCAATCGGTTGCATTTGTTTGATGTTTACAGGATGCTCGCCAAGTCGCTGGGTCAGGCTGGAGAAATAGAGCCAGAGACTGAAGGGATCCTGGTTGAATATGATGTGGACTTTTCGGAATTCACGGATGACGTTTTGGACTGCCTCCCCAAGAATCTCCCCTGGACTATCCCGCCGGAAGAGCTACAGAGAAGGAAAGATCTAAGGTAAGGGGGGAACTGTGTTGTAAGCTTATCGATTTTTGAATTGGTCAGTGATACAAGCTTATTGGTAATATTTGTAGGAGGGAGTGCATCTTCACCATAGACCCTGCCACAGCCCGAGACCTGGATGATGCTCTGTCCTGTAAACTCCTCCCAGATGGTAATTACCATATATATATATCTACATAGTACACAATGGATGGTCTGATATTTTTGTCTTCTTCTTATAGGTAACTTTGAGGTTGGAGTGCACATTGCTGACGTGACTTATTTTGTGGAGGAGGACAATGATTTAGATAAACTGGCCCGTGAGAGAGCTACCAGTGTGTACCTTGTTCAAAAGGTTTGTGAAGTCTTTTTTTCCGCTTTATGCTGAAGTTGTTGTTTTGTTTTTACGTGTTTTGACTTTTTGCAGGTGATCCCGATGTTGCCGCGACTGCTTTGTGAAGAGTTGTGCAGTCTTAACCCTCTCACTGACAGACTCACCTTCTCTGTCATTTGGAAACTTACTCCTGAAGGAAAGGCATGTACAATGTGCTCGGCCGTTTTGTACGTCCATTCTTTTTACTTAACGTTTTTTCACAATTTTTTTTTTCTTTCAGATTTTGAGCGAGTGGTTTGGCCGCTCAGTGATCCGCTCTTGTGTCAAGCTGTCTTATGACCACGCTCAGAGCATGATTGAGTCGCCTGAAAAGCTGTTCACTGCTGAGGAACTGCCTCCGTTTGACCCTGAGCACCCGATTGATGAGATCCACCAGGCCGTGCTCAACCTGCACTCCATCGCCAAAAACCTGCGCACCCAGCGCTTCGTTGGGGGAGCTCTTCGTCTGGACCAGGTCAGTTTATCATATTGTAACTGTAAAGCTTCAAAATGACACATCTTGAACTTACACCTCTCTCTCTCTCTCTACTCAGTTGAAGCTGTCCTTTACCTTGAGTAAAGAAACTATGATGCCTCAAGGCTGCTATGTTTACCAGTACAAAGACAGTAATAAGTGAGTGAATAAATGTCCTGTTCTTTCTTTGGAAATGTTTGTGAACAGGGGTGCTGCCAAAAAGTCTGGGCCTGAAGGAAACTTTTTCTGGTCCCCTACATTTTTTACAGATAAGATTTAACCCAATAAAGATGCCCTGTTTCTTTGTCAAAACGGACAAAATACACATATATATACACATATGTATACATATACATACATTGAGTGCATGAGGAGCCCTAGAACATTTAACTTGTGTAAAAAGGGTCTGCTCTTCTTCAGCCTGGGGCCCTTAGAATCGTCCTAACCTTACACCCCCTTACGCCGCCCATGTCCATGATGTAATGATACATTTATCATTAGCGTCTATAGCCTGTTTTGTTGAACATTATGCAAAATATATTATAAAAAATATTTTACCCTTTGCTGATTTACTGCTCTGCAGTAAAACACAAGGAAGACAAAACATTCGAATACAACCATTCAAAGAAACTAGAGGAATTCCTTTTTTTCCCTGCCTGATTTGATTTAAAACTGGTTACAAAATTAAAAACATTATTGGTATAGCTTCTTGTAGCCCTCTGTGTATATAGCCAGTGATGTAAGTAAGTAGGAAATTGTGTGTCAGACGTGTCTGTCACAATATATACTTGTTTGTTTTTAGGTTGGTGGAGGAGTTTATGTTACTGGCCAACATAGCCACGGCACATCGCATCCACAAGCATTTTCCTCAGCTGGCTCTGCTGAGGTGCCACCCTAAGCCCAAAGGAAAACTCGTGCAGGAGCTACAGGAGAAATGTGACACTCTGAGAATCAATTTGGACTTTTCCTCATCAGGAACTTTACATGTAGGTTTTCAGACAGAGTTGTCTCGATGTGTTTTTTTTGTTTTGTTTTCCCTCGTGTAATGTGTGGCATTTCTAATAACCCTGCAGAAATCTCTTAATGCCACTCTTGGCGATGATAAGTACTCAGCGGCCAGAAAGGAGGTCCTTACCCACATGTGTTCAAGACCAATGCAGGTCAGTGCTGTGTAACTCTTAGAACAGCTCTTTATGTGAATTCACAGCCATTTCAAGACGCTAAACGTTTGTCTTTCAGATGGCCATGTATTTCTGTTCAGGGGAGTGGACAGATCCAAAGTTTTTCCAGCACTATGCTCTGAATGTCCCCTTTTACACGCACTTCACCTCTCCCATAAGGAGATATGCTGATGTCATTGTCCACAGACTCCTGGCTGCATCACTTGGTATTAACTGTTTTATTGATCATGAGCAATTTCTAAGCATTCAATTGATTTTGTATTTGTTTCCTGGAACCAGACTGTGGACCTAAGCTGGGCATGCGAACACAAGAAGTGCACAAGCAGGCATTGCACTGTAATGACAGAAAAAGTGCAGCCAAAACTGTCCATGAGCGCAGCACTGAGCTGTTCTTTGGAGTGTTTGTGAAGGTGAGAGCACTCGAAAGTCTGTCTGAAGGACACTTTGAATAAACCACGTTAGGAAGGAAAGGACTTAATTTAATCTTTCACAGACATGGTCTCAATACGCTTTACATGGCATATTCCCTCCATACTCGGTGGTGGTAAGCTCCCTTAGTAGACACAGCTGCCCTGGGGTAGACTGACGGAGGCGAGGCAAATCTGCGCAATCGGTTCCTCAAAAGTCAAAGGTTGAAAGACAGATTTCTGCTCTTTTGAACAGACAATAAAGTTCTATTTTATTTTCTCACACAATATTAGCTTAATGTACATGCACAGAGTACCAGGAGTAAATCTACACAGACACTTGGAGAACATGCAAGCTCTACACAGAAAGACCCCGCTCGGCCGGGGATCAAACCTGGGACCTTCTAACTGTGAAGCACGAGCGCTAACAGCTGCGCCACCACACTATTAGATCAATGCAACAAAGAGTAAGATGGTGATCAAGATGTGTTTGAAATGATCATCAAATGACAACAAAAAGCTTAATACCTCCTTCTTTAATAGACCTTTACTGCTAGTGTCGTTTAGTGTCTGCCTGAGCCAGCATGAGTCAAAGTTAATGTTCTGTCTTCAGGAGTGTGGCCCTCTGGAGTCTGAGGCGATGGTCATGGCTGTGCTGGACCAGTCTTTTGACGTGCTGGTTCTCCGCTATGGGGTCCAGAAACGCGTTTACCCCAAGGTTAGAGTTCACATTTGCTACTTCTGTGTTTCCCTTTTCTGATGCCTTTGTAAGATGATCTTTAGCATTCCAATCTTTTCGTCTTTAGCACACGGCTGGTTTGGAAACATATCAGAGACGTGAGGTCGGAAAAACAAATGAGCTGACTCTTGTGTGGAAACCAGAAAATCCTAATGAAGCTCCACTCAAGCAGGTGGGCCATTAAAGGCGTCTTCAGGCTTATGTGCATGTATCGTATCAAGCAGGCGTAATAATATTTGGTGATCTCTCTTGTTTTAGGTCATTTCCATCTTCACCCTGGTGGAAGTGCAGCTTGTGTCAGAGCGTGAGACTCTTAAATACAGTGCAGAGCTCAAGAGGCCGAACAGTGATGGACCCTAAAGCCACACTTGAAGGAAAGATAAGATCATTTGCACATTTTCTTTGCACCTTCACTTCATAACATTTGTTATGTTGAGGATTAGACCCTTACTCGAAGACCTGAGTCAAATGTGTTTTTGTTCAGTTCTGGTGAAGTTTACATTCAGCACAGGGTTGCTCTATAAGTTTGAGCTTACCTCCTGAATAATACCATTAGTTTTTATTGATTTTTATATATTTTATCACTTGCTTTTACTAAGAATTAACCGTTTATGAATCTATAAAAGACCAATTCTAAAGTTAAAGGGACAATGTGAACAATTTTCACATTTTAACTCTGTAGAGTGAGAGTAACAGCCATTTTTGTTTGTTGCTCTATTGATCAGTGATGTAACATATTCACATAGGCATAACACTAAATTACACTTGAGGTTTATAAAGTAAAAGTGAAACATGTAGAAGCTTTTTGTGACCACAGTATATCTGTCACCATTGTCTGTAACTATGGTTGCATATCAATGCACAATACTTTTACTTAAATCGGTGTATTTGTGCAATGTACTGTGTCTTATAACCGTTGAGTGGCCAGTGTCATTTTGATTTAGTACAAATAAGCCTACATAATAGCCGAGGCCTGTATTTTTGTGGCTGCATTTCATTTACCGTACACAAGTCTGAACAACGCAGTCATTTTGCAACGCTTTGACTTTGGCTATTGGCTAACTGGCTATTAATTTCAATGCTGTTGTTGGAAATGACTTGAATGTAATTTGCTGCTAAACACAGACAGTGGCCTTTTTTAAACATGAAATATTTGTTTTTAATGTCGTGACTGCTGTGAATTTCAGGATTAATTTGACTGGAGGTTTACATGTGGCTGCTTCATATTGTAAGGTGTTTTTTGGTTTTTAAGTTGTTTTAGTTTAGCTGGAATGTTCTTGGCTTTAGTTGTACATTTTTAACATCACCTGCTGTGTTTTTAACTCAGCTCATGTGTGTTGTAAATAACTGACTTGTGTTGAAAGAATTAAGAAAAACTGAAGAACAGCATCTGTGTTTTTTTCTGTTTATTTATATGTACTGCCATCTACAGAAATGTACAGTGTTGTATTTGTCTTCAGTTTAAAATAAATCTTGTGTAGCTCCATTTTTGTCACTTTTTTTCCATGTTTATACTTGAACATATCTTGTCTGTAATTAAAACAGGAAGGTTGTCAATATCACTAAGGAGTGTCGTATTAAAAACACTATGCATCAGAGTTATATCACAGGATAATCCTTTGTCATAACGATCGGTGCCAAGTGGACCACACCTCAGTTGACTTGTTTCTGTAATAACCCAGTAGCATATACAGCATTGGCAAATGTTTGTTGCCAATGCTACGCAATTACTACTCCCAGTGGCGACAGTGAACCACCAGAATTGGCTTATATAAGTGAAGATGTTGTTTTAGGAGTAGATCTTGTTTAAAAACAATCGTGTAATCTGATTTTTATATCTTTATTGCCTATCTGTCCATAAGATGCGCCTCTATATCTTCACTGATTTACAGTCATGGATCAAAGGTTGCACATAAATTTATTACACCCTGTGCGACCAAGGGGGAATACATATCAAGGTTGCCTTGGATACTTCATATGCACCGTGAGTATCGTTTCCCCAGAGCAACGAGGTTGAAGGATTTCCTTCAATACAAGTTTTATGAGACCATTTTTATGCATGTAAAGTTTTATATTTCAGGGAAGTAGTTTCCTTGCCTGAATTGCACGCGATACCACCCTCAGTAGGTGATCTGGTTCCTCCTCTTCCTTAACCCACAGTAAGTTCAAAGTCAAAGTACCATAAACTCAATGCGTCAATACTCCCAGAAAGGTGTTAGGACAATATCACTTTACTGCGAGCTACGGAGAATGAAGGATCAACGATAGCCAGACAGGTACTTTTTAGTTTAAGATTTATTTTTAATGTTACAGTTTGAGTTGTTCGCCATTACTCGGGGAACACCTGTTAGGGAACACCTTCATGAATTATTGGATGAACAAATTAATCTTATTTTTGATATCTTTGCTTAAGGACAAGGAAGATTACAATGGCGATGCTGAGAAAGGTGGGAATTTCTTGAATAGTTTTTGATGTATCTTTTAATTTTTGCCTTTTGTGTGTTTTGATGTGCTATTCTCTGTCCTTTTAGGGGGAGTGGGTTTGGGTCGAGTCAGAGAATTCGGTCCCCATTGGAGCACGAGTTAAAGTAACTCCATCAGGTCAGCGCTTCTTGGTGGATGATGAAGGAAAGGTAAATACCTACTCAGCTTTAGTAAAGACAGATATTAAAACTGGCCATTAGATAGTGTAATTGTGTCAGTGGCTCTCAGTTTACTCAAGTAGCACCAGATCCAAACCAGGATTGTATCAGGACATAACCAGGTCTAACTTAGGGGTAAAAGGTGAATAATATTTAAGTCTTAGATCTTCCACCACAAGAAGTCTGTACCGGAGTTTAAGAAACACTGGTTCATACGAATAATGCTTTTGTTTCCTCAGGAGGAATGGCTTTCTCCAGAACTCGAGGCCAGTGTCAAAGTCATGCACCCGACTTCTGTGGAGGGAGTGGACGATATGATCAAACTAGGAGACATGACCGAGGCTGGATTACTGCGAAATCTGCTGCTTCGGCACAAGCAAGGCATCATCTATGTAAGTAAATGAATATATTTTGTTTTATGTACCATTACTGCCACTAATCCCAATAATTGTTTTGAGTTGCTTTGTGGTACTTTGTTTTGTTTAGACCTACGTTGGGTCTGTGCTGGTGGCAGTAAACCCTTACCAGGATTTCCCACTGTATTCATCTGAACAGGTTAAGATGTAGAATTATCTTATCTGCTCGATTCCCCGATTTATTTAAATGCAGCTGCACGTTGATATAGGAAGGCAGTGACTGATGATGTCTTCCTTCTTCTTAGATAAAATTGTATCACGGGCAGAAACTTGGAGAACTCCCTCCGCACATCTTTGCCATCGGTGAGGCCTGCTACTTCAACATGAAACGGCACCTGAAGAACCAGTGCTGCATCATCAGGTCGGATGCATGACTCAGCCAAGCATCACATTTACATTAAGTCTATATGTGTTTTGTTTTTTAACGAAATTGATCTTTTCAGTGGTGAATCGGGAGCAGGAAAGACTGAAAGCACCAAGCTGATCCTGCGCTACCTGGCTGCTATAAGTGGGCAGCTGTCTGAACAGGAGATAGAGCAACAAATACTCGAATCAAACCCAATCTTAGAGGGTATGTTTTAAATGAATTGATAATAAAAAAGTGCTCATGGATTTCAGTACTTGATATTCTGTACCTTGAGGAAGTATTCACACCCCGCTGTTACTGCTACATAATAAAATGTAAATAATCAATACCTTCTTACCATACAGCTTTGTGCTATGTCTATGATAGGTTTTGGAAATGCGAAAACGGTCCGCAATGACAACTCCAGCCGCTTTGGGAAATACCTGGAGATCTTCTTCAATAAGGACGGAGTGATCGAAGGCGCACGTGTGGAGCAGTATCTTCTGGAGAAATCTCGCGTGTGTCATCAGGTCAGCAATTGCTCATAATTCTTATCCATCTGTCGTAGTAAACATCGAGAGGCCTGGTTCAACCTTTGGGGGACTCTGGACAATTGGCTGCGTTCAAAAAGCCCATGGTGGAGGGCAGATGTTAGAAATGGCGTTTTAGCACAAGTCACCATGTATATCCTTTGACCGGGTTTGTGGTTAATAATAACTGTATTTACTGGGCTTGTTTGCATTAAATAACAACTATCTTCTCTCTCAACAAAAAATAACTTTATTACAGTATTAAAAAGTGGTTCAATCCTGCTTTACATAGGGAAGTCATATGAGTATCTGTTTATTTAAAATAAACTATATTTACCTAACCAGAGTAACCCTTACCCCCAGACAAACCCGTCTCCTCTTATCTATTGATTTACAGTACGTGACCTCAGTGTTGACCTATAGGCTCACACAATCTGTCTCTAACTTAAACAGCACACCTCTCATAACGGGGGGCCTCAAAACTAATTAAAAACTCGTTTGTTCCCAACTACGCTTACGTAAGGCACACTATGTACAACGTGTAGCCCATCTTTCCCCCTGTGCTGTAGGCTCTCGAGGAACGCAACTACCACATTTTTTACTGCTTGTTGGCTGGACTCTCGAACGAGGAAAAGAAAGTGCTGAGCCTGAGAGATGCCAAAGAATACACATTTCTTACCAAGGTACACACTTCCATGCGTTATGTTTGAGAAGGTTTAAAAGGATAGAATATGTCATGTCCGAAGTGCTATCTGTGTGTGCAGGGAGGTTGTATTCATTGTGACAGCAGAGACGATGCCAAAGACTACAAACGCATCAAGGCAGCCATGAAGATTTTGACTTTCTCCGAGAGCCAATGCCAAGAAGTCGTGAAGCTGCTGGCGGCGATTTTACACCTGGGAAACATGAGCTTCGAGGGTGAGTCAACTCGAACACCTGAAATATGTTGTGTAATGTTTATTGCGAGGTGGAGTCGAACAGTAGCCTATAGCCTATATAAAGGAATTACATAAAAATACTTCCCAACACAATCTCAGTCAGCTTATTAATGTTGTATTTATGTAACACTCAAGAGCCTATACTTCAATATTGAAATGGAGAGCACCGAGGAATTATATGTTTCACATTTGTTCAGTTGAGGTCAATTCTACCTCATGGAAAGCACGAGATAAGATACAGACAATCAAATGCATTGTATACACAATAGAGTTCGGGAATGTGATGTCATATTGCTAAGCATTATGGGATTAGCAGCAATTGTAAGCTAATGGAGATTTTAAAAGTTAAAATACTGGAGTTATTGTACACATTAAAACACTTGGACACCACAGTGAGTTAGATGTGTTTACCAGCGGAGTTGTTCCACGGCTTTTTTCTCCACTTTTTATACTTTTTTTTTAGCTAATGTTAGTCAATGGAAATGTATGCTAACAGCTGCAAAGATGACGGATCTCCATGGTAACTGTGGACTTTCCCGAACTCTATAGGGGGCAACAAATGGAGGGAAGCCTGGTAGATTACGTTGTCCTTTAGTCAGTTGGACCTGTCACTGAAAGAGACTCCACAGTCTGAGGCAGGACTGTAGACTGCATGAAGGCTGGTATCTCCCTCTGAGATAACCCTGTTCGCTCTGTCACAGGAAAGCCACTCGAATGAGCCAGAACACAATCGCCAAAAGAGTCTCATGTCCCACTGCCACGTCATCAAATTGTAGGACGTCGTAAATGTGACCTATTGGCAGTTAGCTCTGAGTTGGATAAGAGCACATTTTTGCTTTGAGCAGCATGATGGCTTGCTGTTTGTAAAATGTTAAGTAGTCATCATGTTGATAGTGACATTATGCTTCTACTTCTTTTCAGCCAACACAGAAAATAACCTGGACACAAGTGACGTCAGCAAATCCAAACACTTTAGCGTGGCAGCTTCACTGTTACAGGTTTGTGACAACACGGCACACAGTTTATTAAAGCCCACTGATTCTGGATAAGGAAAGGTAATTTAGATAATTGTTTGCCATTGCAGGTGCAGAAGTCCTCTCTGGCCCACAGTTTGACGCAGCGCTCCTTCATGACGAACAGAGAAAGAGTGACTAAGCCCCTGAGCTCAGAGCAGGCATCTGATTGTAGAGACGCTGTCGTGAAGGTAATTACGCTGAACTGAAACTACTGTCTATATCCTTATTAGACACAATCACGGACTCATATTAAATATTAACAGAAGTGTTTTATTAGCTTGACTTCCGCGTCATTTTGTCATGGATACAGAGATTATGATGTGCATGTAACACTTTAGGGCTAGAAGGGCTGACTTCAGATTGTGCCAGAAGTAGATTTGGCCATGGAACCAAAGTGTGTGAATAAAACACTGGACAAATGGAATTTCTTATAGTATAGTGATGTTTGAGGATGTTGAGGTACCTTTTGAGTCTGGATTCGAGAAGCGGCTGACTGTATGGTGCGTAGGTCAGCACAGCAGTGCAGAAAAACTTGCCTGCCTCTGAAGGACAGAGAGCTGGAGAGACATGAATATGAATTTCACTAAAAGTGACGTCTTATGGGAAAGCAATGAAGTTGAAGCTGAGGTGTCTCTGCATCTGTTTACGTTGCCTCCTGGTCACCTCCCTTGGAAGGTGTTCCAGGCATGTCTTATTGGGAGGAGGCCCCAGGGAAGACCCAGGTCACACAGGAGAGATTATGTCTCTGAGCTGGCCTGGTGTTGCCTCGAGATCCCCCCTGAACAGCTGGAGGAGCAGCTGGAGGAGGTGTGCACTGATAGGGAAGTCTGGGCATCTCTGCTCAGACTGCTGCTTCCGCGACCCGACCCCGGTTAAAGCGGAAGAAAATGGATGGATGGACCTTCAAAAATTTGACACAAACAACTGGAGACCCCCGTAACATATTGTAATTAGTGGTCGCTTGTGCTTGAATGACAAATAGTGTACATAATACAACAACTACTTTATTTCTAGAAATTATATCTCGAAATAATCCTGTGACACGCAGCTCAGTGCCTCGCGACCCCCAATTTGGCAATTAGTGAGTTAGGATGTGGCCCAGAATTCTGTCGGGATTTGTGGAGAGATCAAAGAGAAGTGGAGTTGCAATAAATGGGCTCAACTTTTTCCTGTTGTGGGCGCCAACTGTTGATCATTAAACAATAGCACATTGTTTTTGATTCTGATTTCTATTGTAACTGTCCTCACTTTGGGCCCATGGATGGTCAGACTGGGGACAAAGGATGGCATTGGTGTGAGGGATATTTTAATATTTTACACCTTGTTTTCTGATTTAAGGCCATCTACAATAAACTCTTCATATGGATTGTAGAAAAGATAAACTCAGTGATTTACAAGAAACTACAGACAAACCGCAAATCCTCGTTCCTGGCCATTGGACTACTTGACATCTTTGGTTTTGAGAACTTCAACACAAACAGGTCAGTAATTGTTATACATCTATTAACAACAGGACATTCTTCAGTATTAACATGTTTCCGTTCTGTAGTTTCGAGCAGCTATGCATTAATTTTGCCAATGAGAAGCTACAGCAATTCTTTGTGGCCCACATTTTCAAACTGGAGCAAAAAGAGTACCTAAAGGAGGACATTGTATGGAATAACATCAGCTTCAGTGACAACCAGAGCATTTTAGACCTTCTTGCTGTAAAGCCATGCAACCTGCTGGCTTTGATTGACGAGGAGTGTAGTTTCCCAAAGGTAAGATAGTGCCGTCAAATACAATATTTCTGATTTTAAACAAGCTTTGTTGAAGTATTAATATTATTTTACTGGCAAACTCAGGGCTCAGATGGCACTTTGCTTGTCAAGATGAACGGCCAGCACAGAAATAGTACACTTTTCATCTCCACCAAAAATGAACACGACACAGACTTTGGTATCTATCATTTCGCGGGTGTGGTCTACTACAACTCACAGGGTAAAACCATTATATGTATATTGTTTGAGAAATGTTTTGTTAATATGGTAGTGTGAAACATCTCAACTTTTATTTTTTTTGTCTATAGGATTCCTAGAGAAGAACAGAAATGCAGTCAGCTTTGACGTGATCAAAATGGTAGAGGCTTCAAAAAACATGCTGCTCCGTCAGATATTTGAGAGCGAACTTTCTATCAATGGAGTCAATGGAGTAAAAGTGACCAAAAACCACAGGGTCATCATGACGCCCCAAAACTCTTTTCGGGTATGTACTTGTAATCTAAAGATTTCAGATTCAGATTAATTTGATAAATACAGCTTAGTATTTACTCTCAGTAAAAATAACAACGCAACATGCTACGACACCTGCAGTGGCGTTTATGGCCTCTAGGGGCATGAGTACTTAGGTCTGCCAAATTGCTGATATAAAGAAAGATATATCCATAAATTTACATGTTTTTTTATGTTCAGTTTTTCCTCATACATAAAAAATCCACTAAAAATGTACAGAATCTCTTCAGTGAAAACTCTGATCTTGGTCCACTCCTCACTAAAATGGATGATTTCTTTTTAAATATAAGGTTTTTCTTAATTTGCATTTCTGAACTTTTATGATTTTTATTTCCTGTCAGGGTCAGGCGGACGGCCGTAAACAAGTGCAGACTCTAAGTGGCCAGTTTCGGCAATCGCTGGATGCCCTCATGAAAGCTCTCTCTGTGTGTCAGCCTTACTTCATCCGTTGCTTCAAGCCCAATAATGACAAGCAGTCTGAGGTAAACACACGATGATGTATTCATATTGTTCGTATGAATCCATATTAACAAATATTAACAATCCAGTAACGCAGTTGTAACAATGGATTCCTCATAATATGATGTTTTATCAGGCACAAATCAATAGGTTGTTAATGTTAAGCTGTACAAATGTAGCAGGGGAAAAAAGAATTTCCTTGTTGGGTTCTTTCAATAAAACAAATGGTGAACGTGTTTCCTGGTATGGTGGTGACACGGAGAAAGTGTAAAGTACAGCCTTGTTTTTCTATTACTTTATTGACCTTTATTTAACCAGGATAGTTCCCCTGAGATTAAGAATTGTTTTGTGTGTGTGATGGCACTAGGCCTCTGTAGTTGCTGATGATTTTATGCAGAGTAATCTCTAGTCTAATTTGTAAAAAGTCAGCATGATACCCTGCAGTGGTGCCCCGCCTGTCTCCATACTTGCAATGGAGAGTCCAAAACTGCATTATTCACATTGCACAATTATAAAGTTTCTTCTTTCTGTGTCAGTTTTTTGACAGAGACCTCTGTATGCGTCAGCTTCGATACTCGGGAATGATGGACACAATCCGCATCAGGAGAATGGGATATCCTATCAGACACTCCTTTAAGGATTTCCTCAAACGCTACAGAGTGCTTCTGAAGACAACCATGTGTAACCCGAAAACTGTTAGTGCACTCACTGACATCTTTGAATGCAATGACCATTCATGAATGATCATAATATGTTTTCAAATTTGTTGAAATGTGACCAGGAAACAGCTGCGGCCTGTTCTGAAGCCATTTGCAGAGCTGTGATCAAAGAAGAAGACGAGTGGAAAGTAGGAAGAACCAAGGTCTTTTTAAAGGTAATTAATTTATACAAATTAAGTTGTATCGTAAATGATACAATCCTTTCTATCCATAAAAGATTATATACAACAGAACATTTGACCTTGTTACAGGACGCCCATGACATGATCTTGGAGCGACTCCGAGAGGAGGAACTAAGTCGAGTGGCTGTAGTCATCCAGAGAGTGATGCTGGGAATCAAAGACAGGTTAAGACTCTAAACATCACCGTAAACATCATTTGGTTGGTGTGAATGTTAAAGTTGAGTAAGGATTCCTGTATGCTTTGCAGAAAGTTATTTCTGAAGAAAAGGGCGGCAGTTTTAGTGTTACAAAGAAACTGGAGAGTGTACCTTAAAGTGCAAAGAAAGGTTTGATTATTTTCTTTGGTTTCTATTTATTGTTATTTTTATTTTCAACTCTCTTTTCTAAACAACTTGATCTGTTGTTCCTCTTAACTAGGTCTGGCTTGGTTTTCAGCGACTTACAGCCACAATAAAAGCGCGGCAACTGCGAAAAGAGTATAAGCGAAAACGACTCGCCGCAATCACCATACAAACTCAGGCATGGCTCCAAATCATCCCCACTTATAAAAGATCATTCCTACCACCTTTTCCTCATGTTATGCCTTTTTTTTTTTTTTCATGAGTGTAGTTTCGGGAACACCTGGTGCGGAAGAAGCGGCCCCAAAAGACAGTAGTACTGCAGGCCTATGTCCAAGGATACCTGAACCGACAAGGAGCTGTCAAGAGGAGGAACGACGAGTCGCTTCCACTGACGCAAGCTGAAATTCTGCAAAACCATAAAGACAACAGTGACAAAATTGCCCAGGAAGTACAAGACCGAATTAGACTAATAGAAGACGCAGTGGAAGGGGAACTAATGAGCGACATAGAAACTGTGTCAGACCGCGGATCATTGGACACTGAGCAAGAAAGGACTATTCAACCTCTGGTCAGTGATTTTCTCATTTTTCTGTAGTTGTCTATACTTGCCTCTTCCTTTAATGCAGTTATTTGTTGGAAATGGCAGGACGTACCGCTCATAGTCGTTTCCGCTGAGTCTGACCGCAGTCGCAGCTCATCTGTGGCGGAAGAAGAGGACGACTTTTTTGATGACAGCAGCGATCCTTTCTCTTTCAACAAGTTCTGCGATCTCAACTTCAAGGGCAATGCGTCTCCTTCTCACATCACACACAGACTCAAGCAACCACTGCTGGCCCACGACGATGAAGGAGATGCTCTGGTATCAAGGCGGAAACAATAGCCACAAAAGGCAATAGTTTAAGTATGGGTACAATATAAACAGTCGTATTTCTGTCTCAGGCTTGTCTCACGGTTTGGTGGATCATTCTGCGGTTCATGGGGGACCATCCCGATTCCAGAGCCCAGGACTCCGTGTCAATAACGTCCAACAGCACCATCTCAAGTCAGGTTACTCAGCGACAGGGGCGAAGGCTGAGCCACCTGGTGGGAATAGACGCGGTAAAGCAATAGACATTTTAATGCAATTGTTTTTTGGTCGAATCAAACTCACAATGTGTGGTAATTGGGTTTCCCTCGTCATAGATACTAAGAAAAAACAAGAAAAAGCAGGGGTTTGGAGGACTGAGAAAAGCATCTCTTATCCCTGAAGAGGTAACAGGACGTGGCTTGGCTTACATTTCTTCATTTATAGTCATTTTGGATACTTAACCAATAGTTTTTATGGTACAACAGCCAGAAGATGGGACAGAAGTTGTTCTAATTGGAGAGGGCCCTACACTAAACCGACCAATGTCCCCTTTGGAAAAACTACACATTATCATTGGATATGCATTATCCAGACCAGGAATAAGGTGACCAGTTGTGCCTATTGAATACAAGTACTTTTGATTTGACTGCCTGTCCTAATTGTTCTTGCAGAGATGAGATTTACTGTCAGATCTGTAAACAGCTGGTCAATAACAATAACAGCCACAGCCGTCAACAAGGCTGGATCCTCCTCTCCATCTGCCTCGGGATCTTCCCTCCTACAGATCTCTTCATGAAGGTCTGTATTACTTTATTTAACACTGGAGATCTCCGCAAATACAACGTTTATTACGCCTTGTTAATTAACAGATGGTAAACTCTTCACAACTTGAATTACGACCTGATAACAGTGACTGCTGTAGCTCACACCCAAAAGGCTCGTTGATACAGTCTGTGCAGTAAAACCAGATAAAGTCACTAAAATCAATCACTGAAACAATATTATGAAAAAGCAAATACAAACTGCTGCTGGGTGTGCACTCAAGTCAAAGCAAATTATATACAGTATTGTCTATTTAAAACTCATCACAAGTTCACAACATACATGAAACATAACAAAGCAAAACACAAAAAGGGTTTAATCATTATGTTATGTTTGGCAGTACCTGAAGAATTTCATCAGCAGAGGCCCAGAGGGGTATAGAGAGTACTGCTCTCAGCGTCTACAGCGTCTAAAGACCAATGGAGATAGGAAAGAGGTGTCCTGTTGGGTTGAACTGGAGGTAGCTGTTCATTTGCTGTTCATTAAGTTTCAAATTCAACTATAATGCAAAACAAAAGGTGATGTTTTCTTTATGATTTTCTTAGGCTGCCCGGACTAAGAAACCTATAGCCACATCAGTGCTGCTCATGAACGACGAGTCTGTGAGTGTGAGCCTGGACTCTGCCTCCACATCGGCTGAAGTCTGTCAAGCTGTAGCGGATCAGATCGATCTAACAGACACATACGGATTCTCGCTGTACATAAACTTTCAAGAGAAGGTGAGGAGTTTGTTTCGGTGCATACGGTGGTATCAGAGCTTAGTCTGTTTTATTTTATTCTTCCATATCCCCTGTATTGTCAGACATGGTCCCTTGGCAGCTGTGGGAAACATGTCTTGGACGCAGTGTCTCAGTGTGAGCAGGAGATGAGGAGGCAGGGCAGAGAAGAGAAGAACACTCCCTGGAAACTCTCTTTCAGGAAAGAGCTCTTCACTCCGTGGCACGACTGCTCACTGGACCCAGTCAGCACCAACCTCATCTATGAACAGGTCATCAGGGAAGTGAAGTCTGGACAGTACACTAGTGAAAAGGTAGGGCCATTCACAACAGCTAATCAAACACTGGAATTATCATGGTAATAATCCAGATTTCATTCTCAGGAGGATGATTATGTCCAGTTGGCCGTTCAACATTACTACATTAAGTTTGGCTCAGAGTATAATGCAGACAATGCTAGAAAGGTGGTTTTAGACTGTATTACCATGACTCTCATTGAACACAAATCTATGAACAAATGGATACAATTCATCAACGCCGGACACGCTCAGGTACAGTGCAGTAACTAATTATATATATTTTTGAAAACTGATCAGTTGAGCCATGATAATTTAATACCAGAGATCTGCAATTGTTTTTCAGGCTCTAAATGACAGTGGGAGGAAAACTGCCGATATTATAAAAGGAGAACTGGTTGACTGGTCCAGACAAAAATGGCCAATTTATTTTTCAAAGTTTTATGAAGTTACAATGACATCTGGTCAGTCCACAAACAAAAGGATTAGGTTTAGTTGTAACATCTGCCCTAACAGCCTTTTGCACCTCTCCATAGGACCTCCTGTCCCCAAAAGCAGGTTCATTGTTGCTGTCAACTGGAGTGGCATTCTCTTTATTGAAGGAAGAGACAAGGTCTTGCATGAGATCCCATACATAGAAATCAAGGGTGCATTCATGAAGAGGTATTAGTCATACCAATTTTTATTTTTATTTGATTTGAAAACAATAAAGCAATTTGTGATAAAAGATTTGTAAATCTTCATCCAGTGAAGGTTTCTTAAAAGATGAGCTGGTCACATTGGCAACCTTTCGGGGAGACTTTGTACTGAAGACAGTAGAGGCTGAAGACATGACTGCACTTATACAGAGAAACCTGGAAGGACTCAGAGAACGCTCTGACTTCGGATTAGTCTTCATTGACAACAGTAAACCAGGTACAACTTCTGTTGCAATACCATATAATTGTGCACAGCAGTTACTATGGTGATCTTCTTTCAAACAGAAGACCCTACTCATCTCATCTGTAAACGAGGAGATGTGTTGCTGATCAGAAAAAATGAGCGTCCTCCTTCCGACAACATGTTTATCGCCACCAGCCATAGGACCCGTGACACCGGTCCTGTGTACAAAACTATATTTCAATTTTTGCCCACTCTAGCCATGCCCAGCAATGAAGAAATAGTATGTATGCTACATTTTAACTTGTTTTTAGTGTTTTAAGTCATGTTGATATTTTTTGCTTGGTTTGCAGGAGCTGTTCAGTCCACGCCAAAGACAATCTGTAGCACCTGCAGCGTCTAACATCTCTCAAGAAACCATTGCCCCTGTGTCTTTGAAAAACTTTGCACTTGAGAATTTCAGGTAAAAAAGAACACAATTATGTTTTTTTGTTTTGAAAGTTTGATAGTAAAACAATTCTGCAGCAATGGGTGTTTCTTTGATGAAGGAATATCATTGAGCAGATGTTTTTTTCCTCTGTCACAGGCAGCCGAGTAAAGATGTTGGGCGTTTTGGTGTGTCTAGAGGTAGAGAGAAACTGTGGGTCAGCTCCAGAGAACCGCTCAAGCAGCCTTTACTCCAGAGCCTGGTTCGTAACTCTGAGCTCAGCTACCTGGCTTGTAACGCCTTCACTGATATCCTTATCATACTGTATGTTACTCTGACATCTGAATTACATCAGACTGCTGTCTGAAGATTATTAAATCAAAATTGCCTTGACAATGTATGTTACCTGTTCTCAAGTATATGGGTGACTACCCCATTAAACAAGCCCGCAGCCCTGTAGACCTGACAGACCAGATCTTTGGTCCAGCCACTCAGCACGAGGAGCTGCAGGATGAGATCTACTGTCAGATCATGAAGCAGATGACGTCCAACACTAATAGGTACAGCTTCTGTGAGTGTTCTTACTGTAAACACAAAGTGACACATAAAAATGATCCCTCTGTCTATCTGCCAGGCTGAGTTTGTCCCGTGGGTGGCAGCTGATGTGGCTTTGTACAGGACTGTTTGCACCCAGCCTAGATTTAATGGTTCATGTAAAACGCTTCTTGGAAACTCGCCCCAGAGAGACCCTGTCTCAAGAGTGTCAGCAGAGGCTGCAAGGCATGCTCAGGTGAGCAGATACTTGTGTAATTTGTTACTTGATGGTTGTAAAAACTATTAACAATATGATTGACTTGATATACTGAAAAAGTAAATAACAAGACTGGTTGTTCTTTCTCTTCTTCAGTAAGAAGCCGAGAAATCTCCCACCTCATTTTGTCGAGGTGGAATCAATTCAACAGGACAGCACCCAGATCTTCCATAAAGTTTACTTTCCAAATGATACTGATGATGTAAGTCTTAACAGTCTCACATACATTTTAATAATGACAACTTAATACATTGTCCCTATCAATGTTACAGATATTTCAAGTGTCATCGACGTCCACAATCAAAGACTTGTGTCAAAGTATCGCATCTCACCTCCAGCTTTTGTCAGATGATGGATATGGCCTTTACTTAAAAACAGCAAACAAGCCGGTTTGATCATTTTATTTTCAGAGAAGTTAGTTATGTGAGCGAAAGAAGTATTTTATTTAATATATTACTTTGTGTTTGTGATAGATGCAAAGCCTTGATGATCAAAAGTATTTATTTGACAGCTTAAGGGAAGCTTCAGACCCTCCTAAGAAAGTAAAAAGAGTAAGAGATGGTAAGGCATTGTTTAGATTTGTAATTTCTCTTGGAAATGAATATTCTAGTTATTATTTATCTTTTTAGGAATCCCGGGCCAGGTTCCCTACCTGGTCGTCTTTAAGCGCAAGCTCTGGTTCAACGTGAGTCCAGGAAAGGACCTGGTCGCAGACCTCACATTCCACTTTCCACAGGTATAAAGCCCTTTCGATCATGCTTTATTGTAGTTGTTTTTATATGTCTTTAAATGGTGTTAATTGTCCGTTCTTGCAATAGGAACTACCTAAATACTTGCAGGGATGCCATGACTGCACCAAAGAGGACATAATCAAACTGGCTGGACTGCTCTTCAGAGTGCAGGTTGACTCAGACCGATCCCAGTTTGTCATGATTCCCAAAATGCTGAAGGATCTGGTGCCTATTGACCAGGTCAAAATCATGTCCCAAGAGGAGTGGAAGAAGGTATGATTGGTGGCCTCAACATTATGCTAATGTCCACACTGTATATAAATACATTTTAACTGTTCTTGCAGCATGTCATATCCACCTACAACCAGCAGAGTGGCACTACTGTTCAAGAGGCCAAAATCGCCTTCTTGAGAACAATCTCAAGCTGGCAAACATTTGGCTCTTCCTTTTTTGATGTTAAGGTATTAACCTTATATAGTCTTACAGACTTCAGAGTCTAGCATCAATGTGTATACTGTTTTGAAATCAATGCAGTGTTTGTAATGTGTCTAAATACCCAACTTTATATCTATTTAACTTTGTAGCAAACATGTGAATCCAGCTACCCAACCAATATAAAGATTGCAATCAGCAAGCAAGGCGTGAGTCTGATGGACCCAGAGACAAAAGTATGTATCTCATATATAAATACCTGCTTACGCAGATTATTTTGATGCCTCTTTAATATAATGGTATATTTTTAGGAGGTTCTGGTTATGTACCCATTCAACCGAATCATAGAGTGGAACAGTAAAGGTGACCAATTTCAGATGACGATAGGAACTATGTTGGGGGCTGTCACTTTTGTCTGTCAAACCCCAAAGGTAACAAAATATGTTTATCTGTCATTATATTATTTTATAAACAGGTAATGACAATAATTGTACTATATTTTTTCAGAGTGAAACAATGGCAGATTTGGTACGCTCCTACGTTAACATGTATGGTGACCAAAGAAATATACGACCACTTCAATCTAGGAACTACCTATTGTCCTGAAGGGATAAAGGAACTTTTGGAATCAGTTAATTACTGTAATATGTTTTCACTTATGTCTAGGTTTATAGTTGCATTGTCATAATCTTGTTTATTATTGTTTGCTCTTACTTGTACATATGTATCTAAAATTAACTTTTTAAACATGTTTAATTATATGCCATGTGTCCAAAATAGATTTCACTCCTATTTATTTAAGATGTACTTCATGCAGGGATGTAAATCAAATGTGCAGTTTAAATGTGTTTTTGTTCTTTAATTGGACTGTACATGATGACATACTGTATCGTAGCCGACTTGCAGCTTTGCACAATATTTCTACTGTCTGTATAGATTTGTGCTCGGTTTCTATGGAAACCATGTGCCCAAAAAAATGAAATCAGGATACCATGAGCAGGTGCAGACGAGACGCAATATGTTAAAGCTTCCTTTCTCTTGCTTTAATAGAAAACTAGTCAGGTGCAGACGACTGGTTTAAAATAAACATACTGCCTTTATATTACAAACAGTATATTTCTAATTTGAGCAAGCTTCAAATGATTGAATTAATGGATTCTTGTTGGAGTCACTAGACAACAAAGAACTTAAAGATGTACAAGATTTCAATAGCTTAAGTTAAAAAGGTAGAGGACCGGAAAGAAAACAGCATGTGTTGAGTAGGCTATGTGTTTGTGTGTGCTGCATTCAGGAAGGCATATTGATGCACTGCACCAAATTTGGAACAAAGCCTTATGTCCAGACCACATCACTATACCCCAGCTGCACCTTCCCTCACCCCGCCCCCCTCACCCCAAATCCTAACCCAAAATGCCACCCCAAAGCTTTCAAGGAATGTAGTTTACTAAAGGCCTACGGGTCAACGTCATCATTGTACAGTAGGCTATATTGTTTATTAAATTATTCCGTCAGAAGTGGATTTGGTGTAGCCCTAATAAATTAATAAACACTGTGGCTTTAATGTATTATTGTATGTTTTTATTTTTGTATGCTTTGGTTTCTTATATCACACAGATATCTATTATCTTCGGGCTTTATTTTGTTCTAACTTCTTTCTTTTGAGTAGACTTGCATTCGTCAGCAGATTGCCTCTGCCATTTTCCTGTTTGCTTTGTGCCGCTGTTCTTGGGTCTTTTCAGAGCCGTGTGTCGGTGAACCCCGGAGCAGAGTAAATGATCTCAGATCAGTGTGTGAGCGTCAGGCCATATGTCTGTGGGCCGTCCCTAATCGCGCTGTGGAGAGCGCCAGCCTCGCGATACAAGAATCAAAGCAGTGGATGCTGACAGCGCGGTGCGGTCATCATGCAAAGGTTACATTGGATCTGTTTCAGCGAGAAGCAGCCGCTCTTCCGCGGGACACGTACAGCTCGGAAAGTGCGAGGCGTGTAGCGCTTCAAAAGCCTCGGTTGTCGTTTCCTGGCCTGGCTGGCTTCAGCAGGTGTCACGATGGACGCGAGTGTGGGATTTCGGCGGATAGTAGTGTGTGCTGTGTGTGCGCTGGCTCCTCTCGGTGGTGAAGCGGCTTCATGAGTGTCCAAAGTAACAGTGGAAGTGGAGGAAGTTTGGAGGCGACGCCATCTTGGTCCTCGTCCCCAACCGTTTCTCAACAACAAATAACGGCGACCGCAAATACCAAGGAAGGTACAGGAGTTCATTGGGTCTAGGGCAGACCTTCGGTCGCCAGAAACTGCGCACATTTGTATAAGAAATGTCTTATTCTTTCTGAGCCGCTGTTTCGATTGTTGAAGAGCAATGGTTGTCAAGTTCAGAGATGCGGTGTGTAGCCAAACGCCAGCTGTCAGTTCAGTTGATGGCCACTTTGAAGCAGCAGCAGCTCACGTTTGCACAGAAACGGGGGCTAGCTTGTTGTTGAATGCATTGGAGTTGCTAAAAATGATGCTTTAGCTTGTCAAGCTGCATGCTATGGATGCAATATTCAATTGCTTCGTGCTGTATTTACCTCTTTCATAAGTTCAGCTGAAATGAACAACTGTACACAGCGCAAACATTCTTCTGAACTTACGTAGATAATGTAATTTAAGTGAGTAACCTTTATCTTCGTTGGTCTTATGTTATTAATGTTAACGCACATTAATAAACACAATTACGCTTATGTTTGCTTTATAAAGAGCGAAGAAAACAAGTAATTTCCCAAACCCCTGTGTACCCCTGTCCTGACGTAACCTTGCAGTTCTGTATAGAGGTTATGCAGATGCCACTTCTATTTAAAATACAAACGGGACCTCAAATGAATGAACAAATCAACTAGTAATATTAAGTTAGAACTTCAAAAAGATGAACATTGCAGAGATAGACACTCAATTTTGTTATGACATCACATGCATAAGCTCTATTGTGCTCAGACTGAGGCATTTTTGGAGCCCCCTGTGCCAGAAGCTGGGGAAAGATGACAGTGTCAAGAGATGTCCAATAAGAAGGCACACGTTACGCTTCCACACAGAGAGTCATGTTTGTGTGGGGCATCTCTCTTTACAAAGATAGGTCACACATGGCTCTTGTAATCCACAGGACAGATTTATTGACATTTATTTATTGTTATTTATGACAACAATAAATAAAAGTGATTGATATATTATTGACGGCTCACCCAGTCAGCTGCTTTATCAGACAGTAGGTTTTGTTTTGACTGCATGGATATAATAATTCCCATGTGAAAGCCCTTGTGAAATAATGGCCCACTGAGGAGTCATACAAACCCCAGCTCTATTTTTATCCACTAATCATCCAATTTTCTCAAATCCACCCCCAGATAGTACTTAATCTCCTCTGCCCTCTTTGTTCAGTTTTTTATCACAGAATTGGAAACGTGAAAGGTGATTTTTTTTTTTGTTGCCCTTTTTCCCCCTTCCTGCTTGTTTTTTTTCCCCAGGTCAAATGGACGAGCTGCATAGCCTGGACCCCCGGAGACAAGAGCTGTTGGAGGCCAGGTTCACTGGAGCTGTCAGTGGCAACACGGGAGGCAGCACAGGGAGTGGAGGCGCCAAGGTAACAACAGTCCACAAAAAGTAGGGCCTTATGAATGTTTTACACCTGCGGTTCTCAATTTGGTGTGCGACTGGTGGTACTTCTTCATGCAACACCCACTGGAGATGATTTAATTGAATGTTTTCGTAATGCATTTGGATTTGGTGGGTGTTTTGTTAGACATGGTTTACACACAGTTTACACATTAGTACATTATTATTATTTTTTTTTACATGTGACAGAAATATGAACTGCTAAACTAAGTATTTGATCATAGCTCAGGAGCAAACTGAAATGTGACCGTCACATTTATTCCTGGAAGGTTAGGTATTTTTGGAGAAGAGCCAGTTGACACGCCTAACAACTGAAAGGCCTTGTTAAAAAAAACACTCAACCCCGTAGCTTCCAGAGGCGTACAGCGTTATAGATGCAGTTTAGGTATGTGAAAACTTATTTGCTTTGTCTTGATTCATTCAGGGAATGGCAAACGAATCGTCCAACCACAGCTACGGCAGCCTCGGTTCGTCCAGTGACAAGGAGTCAGAGGTGAGCAGCAGGGGCGGATGCTCTCAAGATTGACGCTGTCTGATTTACTCGTGTAGCAATGGACGGCTGAGTATGAACCAACACACTCGCTATGTGTGCAGTCTTTATAAACGAACAAATCCATCAACAGTCTCCGTTTAAGATTTAAACATAAAATATACAAAATGCTGATGAATTTATTAGCATCTTTAACAAACCCTTTGAAAGTAATTGGCCGAGTGTAGCTTTTAAGTCAGTTTCATTCATTTAAGAATTGACTTTCCTGCAATATTTTAGTTCTTTTGCTTTTTTCCGATTGCCAGTGTTTCATATACTCCTGTTGTGTGCTTGACTAGGGGTTAAACGTGGACATAGTGCCTCCATGAGTGATTGTGTAGCTCGCCCTCTCTACCTCTGTCTCTCTCCTGTTCTTTGTTCTAGAGCTCTGATTTAAAACGCGGAAGCTCCCCTGCCTACTCAGTATGTACTTTCTACTGCATCTTCTCGCTAGAGCAGGAGAAACCGCATTGTTTAGTGAGAGGCACACAAGATTCATGTTTTTTGTTTAGTTTTTCTGTTATTGTCTCAACAGACTCCAGAGAAAAAGCACTCCGAGTCATCCAGGGGCAGAAAGAGGAAAGCGGAAACCTTCTCAGAAAGCAGTCAAGGTACATTCAAGTGATAAAAGTTTACCTTTACGTTTTAGTTGTATTAGAAGTTGTTTAGTTTATTTGAGCAATTAACATTTTTTATTATTATTATTGTTTCACAATCATACAGTTCTTGGAAGCTCAAAGGGAGTAGACTAAATCAAGAAGCTTATAAGAATACTCAGGAAGGATTGTTTATCTGATGTAATGTCTGTTTCGAAACACAACTGTATATACTTTTTTATCCCAATGTAGTTAAAATTGTCGACATACAATCCGCAGACTTCACTTACAATTTGCAGCACTGGCAAACAAAGAGGTTTTTGCTGCATTTCACAGCATGCTTATAAATGAATAATTATTAATAGTTATTGTTATTGATCATAACAATTATCCTTCTTGTCATTATCAATGAATGAACATCCGATTGCATATTATATAGGCACATTGAACATGCCTTGTTGTCATTACTATCCACTATTTATTATCGTTGTTATGATAATGACGTGCCCAAATTGTAAACCTTATCTAGTGAGGTGCGTTAAAAAGCCAGAGTGTATAGTGGCCTGTTGAGAGTGGGTGGTAGCCCTCAATTAACAAGTCCCCACCCTGCTCCCCTGACTAGTTGACTTCGTGGATGATGTGTACCTCCCATACTGTGTGAAGTGTTAAAAAGACGAGGCTTTATGTGCTTGTCGTGAGGGGAGCACCCCTCGCCAACAGATCCATGTGTGCCTACCCTAAGTTACTGTTGTTAAGTTTGAGTACTTAAATTCTATAATTGGACAAACTTGATGACTTGATGACCCTAACCCAATTGAAGTCTTTCAATTAGAAATTGAATTACTTGCTATTAATCAGCAAAAAATAAATGTATCATTTAGTGATGATTGAGAGTCTAGGAATAAAGCGAAGGATCTAATTACTTGGTATTAGTTTTGTTATGTCTGTATTTGCTTTTTATTATATTTAAGCGCTTCCTCGCCACTGATTCATTGATCATTTTCTACTCAATTTAGGGAAGACCTCAACGCGCGGGCCGAAGATCAGTGATTACTTTGATGTGAGTTTCAAACTTTCAAACCATAAGAATAGCAGCATTATTGGTATTGGTCCATAACATTGTTTTCTATGTGCAGTTTCAGGGAGGCAACGGCTCCAGTCCTGTTAGAGGTCTACCATCGACCCGTCGCTCGCCTCAAAACTCCCACTCTGCTCCAGGCTCAATCGTAAGCTATTTTTATCACTTACAAAAAAGAAAAAGGTTTTATTCACGGAATGACTTGTTGGTTCTTTAGATTCGGCAGAACAGCTCCTCTCCCACTAGTTTGTCATTTGGGGAACACAGCCTCAAAGCTTCTTCAAGCAAATTTGTCCAGGTATAATTGTTCAGTCTGACTAATCACACTCAAAATTTTCATGCACCTAACTTTGTGAAAATAATTCATCCAGACCGAGTTAACAGGTCTAAAACTGGCAGCCCTGGAGAGCAACAAGAGCCTGGACTTGGAAAAGAAAGAAGGCAGAATCGATGACTTGCTCAGGGTGAGTTGATGGGAGGCCGGCTGTGCCTGCTGAATGTGCACATTGCTCTTACCTGAAATGAAAGCCACGTTGGCAGCAGAGATTTCAACTTTCTCTGTTGCACTACAGGCTAACTGTGACCTACGGAGGCAGATCGATGAGCAGCAGAAGCTCCTGGAAAAATACAAAGAACGTCTTAATAAGTGCATCACTATGAGCAAGAAACTGCTGATAGAGAAGGTACTGGCTCCTGAAAACAACACCTTTCATACACATAGAAGTGGTTGTGTTGGGGAATAATTCTATGTAACTGTGTAATTTCTCCACATTTTGATTAACAGAGCACTCAGGAGAAGCAGTCGTGTCGTGAGAAGAGCATGCAGGACCGCCTTCGTCTGGGGCACTTCACCTCAGTCCGACACGGGGCGTCCTACACGGAGCAGTGGACTGATGGATATGCATTCCAAAACCTGATCAAGTAAGAAAGACACCTCCAAGTCTGTAAAAGAGCATGAAAGGGATTCCAATAAAAGACTCCCCACGCTTCATTTCACTGCCTGGAGCGCAGCGTGTCAAAGCAGTTTTTAGTCCCGCTACATTATAGCGACATATGTAAGAGTTTTTATGCTTGGTTGTGTGCAGGCAGCAGGAGAGCATCAACCAGCAGCGTGAGGATATAGAGCGGCAGAGAAAGCTGTTGGCGAAAAGGAAGCCTCCAAACCCCGCCTCCCCGTCCATGTCTATGGCATCCACCTCTGAGCCCAAACAAAGGAAAACTAAAGTCGTCAACGGCAACGACTCGGACCCCTTTCTCAAACCGTCACTGCCTCAGCTGTGAGTTTGCCGTTTGGATGGTGAAAATGTTCAATGCAAAAATGTGACAATGTGCTCTTTGATTGTTAGTCTGACACTTGCTGAGTATCACGAGCAGGAAGAGATTTTCAAACTCCGCCTTGGTCACCTCAAAAAGGTTGGTGAAAAAATGAACTGTAATTAACACTAAATGTTGTAAATTTAGTTTTAGACATTCAGTAAAAAAAGGTGTATCAATGGTACATTCGGACGATATGGACCGTTGGTGGAGTGGCGCCTAAACTAAGCTCCAGCATCAAAAGCAACCATCTGACTATTATTTGTTGTAGTTTCACAATGATTGACAATCTACCAAGCCAAGCCTGACTGTAATATTTGTTCATTTGATGCTATTGCAGGAGGAGGCTGAGATCCAGGCCGAGTTGGAGCGTCTGGAGCGTGTGAGAAATCTTCATATCCGAGAGTTGAAGAGGATAAACAACGAGGACAGCTCCACGTATGTTTTTTTTAATAATCGTCTTAAAGCGCAACACTTCAAGGGACAATAATAAAGCTGATTTATGCCCGAGAAAATCTACATCTGTTCTATTCTTTACACACTGCAACATCCTTACAGTTTCAAAGACCATCCTACTCTGAACGAGCGGTACCTGCTGCTCCATTTACTGGGCAGAGGCGGCTTCAGTGAGGTCTATAAGGTAACATCTCTTTTTTTTTTTTTTTATATAATCTTGGCACTAATTGGGTCTGCGTTTGTTTTGGCACACTTTAGGCGTTTGACCTGTTTGAACAGCGCTACGCAGCTGTGAAAATCCACCAGCTCAACAAGAACTGGAGGGAAGAGAAGAAGGAAAACTACCATAAGTAAAACTCTTATCACTGGATTAAACACCTAAAGTTGTACTGTCAATTTGCCCAGTCTGCAACGGTATTCGTGTCCCCTCAGGCATGCATGCAGGGAGTACCGGATACACAAACAACTGGACCATCCTAGAATAGTCAAACTGTATGACTACTTCTCCCTGGATACAGACACGTGAGTGAATTTTGACCTCAGCAGATGGGTGAACTTGCCCTGCACTGTTTGCACTTTGGCAAATCAGACTGCTGAAGCGTTAAACATCTTAAAAGGGATAACGTACAGTGAAAGAAGAGTGATACAATAAATGAGCTTGTGTTTTGCCTGAAGGTGCCGAGTTATTGGCAGATTTTCTCAAATGCCAGGGAAAGTGTGTGAAATGTGAAATGAATCAACACGCCCTCAGGGATAGAGCGTCACAGCAAAGGCCCTTTTGAACTGTGTATTGTGATTCTTAGGCTGAAGAAAGAACAGATTGTTGCTCAATGATTACCATCATTACCATCATTTCCGGATTATTAAACGCTACATTTTTACCATATAAAACAATGCAGAGATATCATATGGACACCTGCGGCTTATAGACAAGTGTGGCCTATATATGTACTTTTTCATTCATACTTTTTCATAGTTGGTGCAGCTTGTACTCAGGTGCGCTCAGTAGTCCGGACTTTACGGTAGTTATTACCCAAACTCTTAAAGGAAAGGCCACCGTTTTTACATACTGAGATATGTTCTTACCTTAGCTTTTACGAGTTCTTTAGGACCTGTCTGATCTTCCCCCGTGCCTTCTATCACGTAAACACAGCGCAGACGGCGTTAGCATTTAGCCTCTCCCTCTCTCCACTATAGCTCCAAAACAGGTCAAGATAGAAGCTACCAAGCTCTTCCACGTTTTCCCTATTTAAATATGGTTACGTGAAGTGTTCCACTACAAAGTATAATTACACAAAATTAAACAATGTGGATTTTCTAAACGGATAAAAGGGGGGACTATATTGTAAGGCGTAATAATATCAGGAGTAATTTGGCATCCGCACAGTAAAGTGAAGATTACTGCGCAGTAAAGTGAAGATTACTGCGCGGATTTCGAACTACTCCTGGCATTACTACGCCTTACAATATAGTTCCCCCTTTTATCCGCTTAGAAAATCCACATTGTTTAATTTTGTGTAATTATACTTTGTAGTGTAACACTTCACGTAACCATATTTAAATAGGGAAAACGTGGAAGAGCTTGGTAGCTTCTATCTTGACCTGTTTTGGAGCTATAGTGGAGAGGGGGAGAGGCTAAATGCTAACGCCGTCTGCACTGTGTTTACGTGGCTGAAGGCACGGGGGAAGACCAGAACTCGTCAAAGCTAAGGTAAGAACATATCTCAGTATGTAAAAACGGTGGCCTATTCCTTTAACACAGTATCAAGACTGAATTACTGGAAAACATGGCTAGTTGTTAGCAATATCCATCCTATTTCTATGGTATTGTGCTGTAATGTAAAGTGCTTGAAGTTCCTTTTTTTTGTTCTCGACTTTCCAGATTTTGCACGGTGCTGGAGTTTTGTGAAGGGAACGACTTGGACTTTTATCTCAAACAGAATAAGCTGATGTCAGAGAAAGAAGCCCGCTCCATTGTGATGCAGATCGTCAGTGCGTTGCGGTACCTCAACGAGATCAAACCTCCAATCATCCACTATGACCTGAAACCTGGTTCGTCAACATTTCCTTTAAAGCTCTTGGACTCATCGATTCACCCAAGACTCTTTACTTAATTATTTTTTTATTTAAAGGGGGGCACATAAATCTTAAATTGGGAGTTGTTGCCCAAACTCATTCCAAACTTTCACGTATTTTTAACATTTCACAATTTTCAGGGAATGCTTTTTACGCACACAGTGGTCTCTTATTGCCACAAACTTCATTCCACTGCTAGACTAGACTGGGACTTTAAGTTGATATTGATGCTGCTGATGCATTTTATTCCCCTCTTGATGTTCTGTTTAAAACTTCCAGGTAACATTTTATTAGTGGATGGTACGGCATGTGGAGAGATCAAAATCACAGATTTTGGTCTTTCCAAAATCATGGATGACGATAACTATGGGGTGGACGGGATGGACCTGACGTCACAGGGGGCAGGAACCTACTGGTATGAACCAAACACATGCATCATTACTTTGATATTTTGTCATGGTGTTATGCTATTATCGGATTTTCTGTGCTTCAGGTATTTGCCTCCTGAGTGCTTTGTGGTGGGAAAGGAGCCGCCTAAGATTTCAAATAAAGTGGACGTGTGGTCTGTCGGCGTAATCTTCTTCCAGTGTCTTTATGGACGCAAGGTACAAAATGAAGTTCCATATGGGGATAGGAAATGTAGTGGAGAGAGACCGTTTATGTGGGTATTTGAATGAGAAGACATTTTGAAAATTAAGCCCAAAATTTGGCAATTGGCATATGGCAGAACATAATAGCTCAACATCATAATATATGCTGGTGCAAAACACAGTATAACATACAAAGATGATGATGACGATGATGACGATGATGACGATGATGACGATGATGATGCAATTTAAAATCCAAAATTTGGCAAAGGAGTAACTGGGTGTTTTTGTCTCCAGCCGTTTGGTCATAACCAGTCTCAGCAGGACATCCTACAGGAGAACACCATCCTCAAAGCCACGGAGGTCCAGTTCCCTGCAAAGCCACAGGCCAGCACTGAAGCCAAGGTAACAAAGCAAAACAATAGCACCAATAACAACCATTACTACAGGGATTTGTTTAATAAAAAGTCAAACTATTGATAAACAAATGCTAAATTACAAATGGTAATTATCCTTTGGTCACATAAGAAATGAGTTTCAGCTCCAAACCTAATAAAGTCGAAAACGGCAGCTTTTCCATTAGCTAAACTATGTTTTTATCACTTTGGACTTCTTGAAAACTGTTGGTTTACTCCCAGGATAAACAAAAAGGCATGACTGTGTTCCTTCAAAGCACTGATTTATATTAACCAATGGCAACACTTCTGACTGTTGTAACATCTCAACTTTTCCCCTTCCTTCGACAAGTATCTACAAATATTTAAGGGTGTGGTTCCCTTAGCCTTTCTGTATATTCAGGTTTGACCTGCAACGGGGAGACACCCGTCCTGTTCTAGTTCAGGTTGGATTCGTTTACTTTGTGTGATATATATTACAAGCCACGATTTTGGATTGAAAGTGGACATATCATGCAAAAAACACCTTTTTAGAGCTTTAAACTATATTATGATGTTCCATCTTCAAAGACATTACCTGGAGTAATATCTCACTACATTCACAGTTTTGAGCAATCCTCAGGTTCAATCCAGGGTACGCTGTTTAATGTAGCAGTTTCTTCTGCACTTTGTTCTGTACTTCCCCGATGCAATTGCATCATTATTAAAGCCTGAAACGGTCCTCCATATTTTTAAAGCTCATAAACCAACATTATGTCGATTCTGAGTCATTCTGCACAAAGTGTCTTCATCACATCATGCTGAAACTGTAAACCTCGTCCTACATTGAAAGTTATATATTTATATATTGTTGCTATTTAATTCTAGAGTCATCATTTCAAAAGATAAAATGTAAAATATCAATGCCAAGTCTATTATCAAGCTCCTATGCACATGTCCGCTTTAAATGTGAATAAATAAATGAATTAATGAATGAATTAAACTTCATTGTCCCACGAGGGGAAATTTGCTCTGGGCACGTAGTGCAGACACAGCTGATGACATACAGACAAAATAATTAATCGTCTCAAAAATGTCTTAGAATGTCAACAAATGAAAAAAATTGAAAATGGGAAAGCTGGATTTAATAAAGTTTACATTTAAATGCTTTTAATTGTCACATTTATCATTAAAGCGTAGTTATTTAATCATAAATATTAACATAACATTTAGACGGTGTCACATCTTAAGTTGCAAAATAAGTTAGTTTATTGTGTTGTGCGACAAATGCCACGAGTTAAACCCTGATAAAGTCTTGTGTGGTTTCTCCAGGCGTTTATCCGGCGGTGTCTGGCCTACCGTAAAGAGGACAGGTTTGACGTTCACCAGCTGTGCTCGGACACCTACCTTCTGCCGCACATGAGACGCTCCAACTCCTCTGGCACGCTGCAGCCCTCGCCGTCCTCCTCTGTCCCCTCATTCTAACAAAGCACAGGAGGGCTGGACTCTGTATCTATTCACAACACGCTGCCAGAAGATGAAATCGTTTCAGAGGGCACTGGCTGTGCTTGGTTTCCCCTTTGAACTTGTTGGAAGACACAGGGAAAACAAAAGTATGACAGAAAAGGGCTGAGTGAACGCTCCAAGAAGAAGCCTTTAGAGTCGTGTGATGTTACACTGCACTTGGATCCCAGATCCCTGCTCGAGCCCGCTGCTCGACTCAGGTATCGATCTTGTGAAGCAGATGTGTCGAGAGCTGCTTCAGATATGACCCAACAAAACAGAACCATGTTTCACTTTAGCCAAAGTATTCCGATGGTACACAGTTCTGCAGACAGCGTTACTGTATTCCTCATGACTCGTCCAGAGCTCCGTGTTGCTCCAAAGGGGATCGACTCGGTTCCAAAGTGGTTTATTCCTTCATGAAGCCACAGATTCACTATTCTACAACCCTGGTGTGCTCTTCAAGTTCACCACTGTACTCCTGCTGAGTATTACATTACCATGCTGATTTGTCGCCAAACCACTGAAACTGAACAGTTTCTATCAACAATGTCATATTCTGACAATGAGGAACAGCACAGACTGACAAACCATAGGTTCATCTTTTGGACAAATAACAATTTCCCAGTTTGTTTTCTGGGATGAATTTGCACTGCAGATCCATGGTCTCCTGGTTTGAGCATCGTCATGAAGCAACAGTGTGGGCAAATCCTGAGCGCGTAGAAGCACTTCTAATTTGTTTGAAAAGCAATTCTCTGCTTTGATCTTAAAAGCAGGTGTCTTAATATTTTGACTGTTAAGTTAAGATGTGTCCCTAAACTAATTTTCAGCAGAATCTTTTTGTTACTGATGTCCTTGTTTGCTTGTACTCAGACTTTTATTCATTTCATATTCTGAAAAATATATAAATGTACATTTTTCGCTTTCTGTTTTTCTTCAGGAGGCTGTTCTCAGTTTGCTGCTATAAATGTTGCTCTTGTTATTTTGTAATGTGTGAAACACCTCACGTTTGCATTTCTGACTGAGGTGGACTCCTGCTGTGATGTACAGGAGGATGCACTAGAGTGAACTCGGTCGACCCTGGAGAGCTACATGTTCATTCACACTGATGTAAAGTTCAAATACAGATATTTTATTGTGCTGTGATACAATAATGGAACAAATCACAGCTTTTGTTGCAGAAACCAGTTTGAGCTGAATCTAAACCGTTTTATGTGCTAGAGCTAGCAATCAACTGACTTCATCAAAATGGTGTATGAAGCTGTAAATAAAAGTGTCATGTGACAAAAGCTCAGTTACTGTCTTCAGTTTTCTCCTTTAAGAGCTCATGATCTGCTGAAAAGGTTATAGATTAAAGTTGGCATCTAGTGTCCACCCAAATGAGTTCATCTTTAATTCAGTGGAGTTCCTTAATGAGGCTGCTTTAGTAGGAGTGCTTTGTTAGCGTCTAAAACTGATTACTGAAGCCTTGTGGAGAAGTTTAAGCAGTGCAGGTGCAGAGCGGGGCTGTTGACATTCATATTCTAAAAAATACCACCTTGTGCTCCTACTGTGCGACATAATCCCTGAGACTAAAGCAACCACAAAATGTGAGTTACAGACCTGTCTTTTATTCAGCTGACGAGAACAAATTATTTTTTATATTTCTGAAATGTAGCCACAGCCATTCACACAAATCAAAGACAATTCATTTTTAGTTAATGTGTATTTATTTCAGATTTGTATACGTTAAATGTCAAAAACAGGTGTAAAAGTTATTTTGGCTTTGTTTGCTCTGCACACCAGGTTGGTTCTCTCAAAGGTCTTGAACAATGAAATCTTGCGGCTCTGAAGCATCACCGCGGTAACAGTTCTTTTGACATGGGCCGAGAGGGTCAGATCAGTACTATATTCAAGAACCCTTCACCAAAGTTGCACCCACACACACACACCACTAAGCCATGTCCCTGCAGGCAAAGCGGCTACACGGACAATTCACAGGCAGTGCAAAATAATGCAGATTTGAAAGATTAAACAAAAGAGTCGATCAAAATAAAGTAGCTTTCTACCATGGATGTGTTATTCTGCATGGTATAACCCAGCCTATTACCATAGCGTCAATTAAAAAAAGAAAAGGCAACATTCATGATTTAGGTCTTGTAAATGCACTGTTTAAGTAATCCGCCAGCTCCCTGTTATATTTACATTTTAAAAAAACAGTGAGTTGCCATGAGATGAAGAGAGTTCATAACAGGGTGCAGTGACTGATTTATTAAACAATATCTAACAAACATACAAACTGTCCCAGCTTTGTGAGAGCGATTGAGCTCCAGATCTTCAAATCCTTCATTGCCCCGCCACCTTCTTTCCCCGAAGCAGCGCTCACTGCCGTCTACTGCTGCAGAATGTCCAAAAAGGCCAAATAAATATAAAACAGGAAGACGGGAGAGAGTAACCAGATGAGTTTTGAGATTGGACGGGGTTTTCTTCAACCTCCTGGTTAGGATGGTATTTCCGTGGGTACTAGCGTGTCCGTGTGGAGAAGTGTTTCCGTAGGAGCGACGGGCGTGGCCGGGGCATCCGCTGTTGCGAGTGGCTCAGGAGCAGGAGTGGAGGTGGGCAGGATGGGAGCCATACTCTGGGGCAGGAATGGTGGCAGCTGGGAAGGCAGCATGGCAGGCATGGGGGGCAGGGGGGGCAATGAGGCGAGACCGGGCAGGTTTAGAGGTGGGAAGGACGACAGCGGTGGGACAGCTGCACACGGGGAGAGACATTTGTTTAAAAGTGATCTAATTATAATACTGAATGAAAACTATAGTACTTACTGTATACTTAATGTATACAGTACATACAATATGCAGTCAACACACTGAATAAAGGTTAACTGGTGTTGCAGTGTGAACAAGATATTGTCCTTCCTCCCTTTGGGCCCATCTCTTACACACCTGTTCCAAACAAAAAATGTGCAAAGTAACCCCGTCTCAATAACCTGAACATTGCCATGGAAAATGACTGACTTACAGCTAGGAACCAGGAGGCTTTAATGGCTCTTCCGTGCCGTGGCCATAAGTCATGGACTAGCCTTCAATTCTCAGAGCCCTCACTGATTAGTATTTAGACCCACATTAGTTGAACATACTGCCTCTTCGAACAAACAAGACACCTCGTCGCGGCAAATGAATTCTACCAGGATAAATGCTAGTTTAAGTATTCCTGATTGAAGACCAGCCTACCTGTTCCTACAGCTGGGGGGAGGCCGCTGCTGCCCGCTAACGACACAGCGCCAAGGTCCGGGAGCGGGAGGTTGAGATTGGGCAACAGAGGAGGCAACCCAGCGGGAAGAGGCATCAGGCCTAAAACAACAATCACACACATAATGGCTTACACTTGTGATGCGCTTGACAAGCCTGTGTTGACAAGTTTCTCAAAGTGCTATACATGAGTCATAATTCATTCACTCCATACTCTGGTAGTACCCACAGGTGCACTGGGGTAGACTAACGATGCTGCAAATCTGTGCCATCTCTGACCACCAAGCACACACCTTAACCGTCATCTTCAGGTTTGAGAGCTTGAGAAGATACACACCTGGTAGTGTTGCAGAACTAAAATGAGTGGCGTTAGGATTCAGCGGTCCGAGGGGGGTCAGGGAGGGCGTCGTGGATGTGGGGAGCAGAGGTACGGTGGGCAAACCTGAGCATGAAAAAAAATATATACAATTATTACTTTTCTTCTTTTTTGTCTTTATAGCTGATGACATAATTAACAGTACCAGTCTGCAGTTCCCTGGGCATGCTGGGGGGCGCAGAGCTAATAGACAGGCCTGAGAGAGAGTCTTCGAGGCCAGGTGGAATAGATACAGCAGCACTGGGAGGAGTCACTGCAGACAGTTGAACCTGGAAAAAAAAAATCACAATAATCAAAAAGCAAACTTTTACCATTAAAGTGGTATGATGTCATTTCACAAAGCCATTCACCACCAATGAGGAAAAGACATTGTGTTTAAAAATAACAGACACAAACTGATGCATTTAGGATTAAGCAAATTAGAAAACAATACACTAACAACAAATATATATATTTTTTTCTTCAAAAAGATTCTGACCTCCGTGAATCCATCCTTTAGTGGACTGACAGGCTCCGTGGGCGGACTTCCTGGAAAGCTGATTTTCTTTCCTTCTTCAAACGGTCTGGTGGGAATTCTGTGAAGGTATCCGTAACCAATCCCACATCCCAGACTGCGATATGCAAATAATTTGGTGTTAAGGAGGTTATTGAGGTTGATACATGCGTTTAATTAGAAACACAGGCTGTACCTGCCGTCTCCTCCCCAGGCACTGTTTGGTGTGATGACCACTTCTCGACAGTTGTCAGTGTCTGTGTTATACACATACAACTTCAAGGGCTTTCCCTCGTGGCTCTCAATTAGGGAGAAGAGGTCCTCTGACTGTTCATACACAAAATAAAGGAAATGAATGACGATCTGGCACGAATACTTTGTGAAAATACCAATTTAAAGGATCACCTCATTCATGACAGTGTCTGCACCGATGATGTAGTCAGTGTGCGGTCGCAGCCCAGCAATGGCTGCTGGAGAGTTTGGCTCCACTTCCTGTACAGACCCAAAGGAATAACAAGTCAGCTGCAGTCGTCCATTAAACACTAAATAAAAAATCCAGAAGGCACTCACCAGCACATGCCAAACGTTCTCATTGGCTCCCTCAAAGCTACAGAAGCGAATGGACACACCGAGCAGACCCTGGCCTCCCCACAGGTTACTCGGAGTGACAGTGGATTCCCGCAGCTCCAGTGTCTTTGAGGAGTACACCAGCATTTTGACAGGTTTCTCCACACTAGCTTTAAGCAACTCCTTCAATGTATCATTGTCTTTGTTCTGGAGAAACAGTTAAATTAGAAAGATATGCTTTATTTCAAACCCAATACTGGCAATCACCACGTCTACTTATGAAGTGCATCAGTCATGAACTTTTGGGTGGCCCTGAAGAACTTGTGAATAGCCATGTTATAAATGTCTCTCTTACCAATCTGGTGTCGTTGATTGAGACGATGAAGTCAAAGAAGGGCTCAAGTCCTGCTCGATGTCCAGGAGAGTTCTCCTGCACCTGAAAAAGACAATATGTGTATATTTTACAGATGTGAAACTAACGAGATTAGACCATATTTGTTCCGATCTTGCCGTTTGCAAACTCTTGAGAATAAGCATTTGTAATAAGCAGCTGCAAAACGGAGCAAAAAGGTGGCTGTCATTCAATATTAGTTAGCAGCTCAATGACTATAGTTAGCTTAGCATTAGCGAGCACCGTGGCACAGAGCTTGAAGAGATTGAGGTCTATCAGGCTGTACTGGTTCATTAGTTTGTCAAGTTACAAAATTAACACATTATTGTGTTCAGTTGCGGGCCTTGGTTGTCATCCCCGTCCTGATGTTTTTGCTGAAGTCGCCAGTGCAGAGGTGATGCTAAAGCTAACAGCAGGATAGCATCATTAAAGAAACTCACCCGCAGAACGTGATAGCCCTCGGAGCCTCCACCCGGTATTTCCACACTCTGAGAAGCCCCCATAGTGCAGTCCTGTCAGCCCAATTATGTGTCCTGTAACAGAAGTTTCCCTGAAAAACGAGAGAAACACAAGCACCTCTGGCGGACCTGCACCGGTACACGTCGCCAAATGAACGCTGTTGTGATGCGCATGCGCCGTTACGTGGCAGGAAATGTAGATTTGATAAAAACCTCGCACAACTTTCCTTAAAATATATTTTATTCGTCGATATGGACTGAACAGGCGATAAAAAAAAACTATTTATGTACAAATTGTGTTTGAAAATACCAGATTAAAATGTGGAGCATGGTCATGTGAAGGAGAGGGCAGAGCTCTGAGTGCGCGTGTGATGCACCAAATGACCACCAGATAGAGCTCGCTGCACATTTATCATGGATCTATGCGTTAGATTAGAATAAATTCGTCCAACACTCAATTTGACTACATTTCTTAGGTTATGATCATTTACATCGTTTAATCCATTTATCCATAATCGTAAACTAAACTAAAATTATGCATCGTTACTGCGACGATACACTTTGTCACGATTCCGATACGTATCACGATTCTCCGATTAGATACGTATTATAAGTAATTATGAGTAAGTAATATGTTAAAATGTGTAAAAATAAAATGTGTGCAGATTATAAACCACATAAGATTAAGATTGAAAAGTGCATTAACACAAAATGTAAAAAAAAAGTGCTGCGTTACTGTTACTAGAAGAACAAAGAAGTGGATGATGAAAATGTCTCCAAACACAAGTTTTGAATATATTGCAATACTTGATAAAGTATCGATGCTGGTATTGCAGCAAAAAGTATTGCAATACAATATTTTGTCCCAGCAATAATGTTTAGTATATATGAGCAACTGAGGCCCTTTGAGAACACAGTGACAACTGTGAGTGTTGGAGCACCAATTATGGCAAAGCAGTGAGTCAGAGTTTGTTTTTTGATAGACTTTATTTCATTTAAGATCTTTTTATAGATAGGTTGATTCTGTTAAAGTGCCTACTGGAAAGCTCCTGGAAGACCCTCTGTTATTTCTTTCCCATAATCAGACTGGTCAATAACAGGAGTCACAGTCACATAAAGAATACACATTACTTTAAATGATTTATACATTTGTGCCATTCACTAATGGTCCCTAGATACCATAAATATACTTCAACGTAATTCCAAAATTATCCAGCCACACAACAATTTACATGTGGAAGGTGAACATTGTGCAAAGACAAAACAAGAATTCCAGACATTGAGATATTTAAAGAGCTCCCGAAGCACTGGGAACACTGGTCATATACAGTCAGTTCATATTACAGTAAATAATCTCAATTTGACCAATACTTTCTTTCTTCGGTCTGAACTAGAGTACATTCTCACAACCTTATGCTTCTCTCAAATAAAGGACTGGCGCCGAGTCCAGAATAAAAATAGACTTCATTAATCTCATCAAAAGGCCAGACAGACGTCTAAAAACATTCAATCTAAATAAAATAAAGTCACTATAAATTGCATTGCATTCCAGGTTCAATAACATTTTACAAACACAATAAGTAATACTTTATACGTTATATGATGACCAACGGATAGCTCTGCCCCAATTCTTTCTTTGGCTGACAAAATTATTATAAATAATCTTTACTCAAACTTCTATGAATACATTTACAAATGTATTACCATGTAATACACATAAAGGTACATTTACAATAAAATACCTGAATCTGCAAACAGTGGAAATGCAATAAATATATATTTAAATATTCATATTATAAACACATACAGTTATTATTTTATTACATTGTGATTGCATGAAATAGACAACGAGCCAGCGTTTTACAAGTTTTGTCACAGACGAAAGTTATTTCAGTTTTTTATCTTAAATTACTACTAGGGCAAGGTTTGTGCACATGAGGAGGTCTAATCTTATTTTCTCTTTAGGCTCTTTTAAGACTTGATACTGTCGTTGTGCCATCAGCAGACCTCCACGAACAGACCAACACTAGTGTGTATGTTATATATGCAGCACCATGGACTCCGGTCAGTGTAGCTAATGATACAGCCGGCTAATTTCATGATATCCTGGAATACGAAATTTGATCTGTGCTTTTTACTTTATAGTGTTTGACTACACAGACCCACACATGTTAATGTATAGAGAGACAATAAGGACAAACTACCTGAACATCAGACAACTCTAGATTAGATACCCACATAATACAAGATTTCACAGCACAAACGTTCATTAAATGTTGCGCCAGGGGCAAAAAAAGAACAAACTCTTGTTTTATTATTAAGAGAGGGACGGAAACGACCTCCTCTGTGGAGGCAACACTAGAGAGCTGCAGGCAAAGACAGACTGAACTTATGCACTCATTACTCAGTCTGCAGCACTGACTGTTTCACCTCATTGGCGTCTGTGTGAGGGGCAGATGGAGCAGCGTCTACAGATCCTGCCCCAACCTCTCGATCTCGTCGATCAGGAAGTCGATGTCTGACTGAGTGGCTGCAGGGTTGGACACCACCATTCGGAAGAAGTTCACTTTGTTGCCTTGAGGCTGATAGCCTACCATTGTGGTCCCTGACTCCATCATCATCGCTTTGATCTTTGGCGCCACCTAATGCAACAAAAGAAAAAGAAAAGCAACAACACCATAAATTTTACTGAGGTATGAATCATCTCATTGACTGTAAGCATCTTGATTATATATCTTAAATTAATAGAATAAAACTCTGAGTTGAATTATGAAATATGCAGAGCTGTAATGTCTTACTCTGTGGAGTTTTTCCTGCCGCTCTAGTCCCTCGGGCATTCCCCTCAGACTCGGGGGGAGGTACCAAAAGCAGACATTGGTGTGCTGGGGCTGAAAAAACAGAACAATTATGGAACATTAGCATATTGGCTAAATAAGACAATACAGATTAATTTAAAAAGGAAAACATTTGCGTACCACTCCATCAAACACCATTTGATATCCCTCTCTGTTCTTGATCTTGTTGTACAGATACTGAGACAGATCCAAGCACTTGTCTATGTGCTGCTCAAAGCCGATAGTGCCCTGGAAAACAAAAAACATTCAAGTATGAATGACTGATCTTGTAAATAATCATGTGCTTCCAGATGTGCAGCTGTGCTTACTTTAGCTTTCCACATGAGCCAGAACTTGAATATGTCAACGTGTCGGCCGCACTGGATGGCCTTGTCTCCGGTGTCGTAGGTGACGTCGTACTGTTTGTCCGGTTGAAAGAGGTATCCGGCACACATGGAGTTGCAGCCACCCATGATTCCCTTCACATTCATAGACATTGTCATTGTTTTGTCATTTTTCAAACGATTGCATGAAAACAGTCTTAATGAAGCAAGTACCTTTTCCCTAACCAAGATGGCGGAACACTGAAGCGGCACACCCATCATTTTGTGAGGGTTCCATGTGACAGAGTTGGCCCTGTGAGGTTCAGCGAAAGGAATTCATGCATAAACATTTGCACAAATTATCCCAAATTATAGAGTAATATCCTATTTCCTCACCGTTCGACCCCACTCAGCTTATGACGATGTTTCCGGGACATAAGCAGTCCACCGCCCCACGCGCCCTACAGAGACCCAACAGCAGACTTAACAACAATGGAAATGTGAGCTCAAAAAGCCTTTAGTGGATTGTGTAAACGACTTACATCAACATGAAGCCAAAGATTGTATTTTTCACAGATGTCAGCAAGCTCATTGATGGGGTCAAATGCACCGTACACCGTAGAGCCGGCAGTGGCGTTGACGAACAGCGGCACATAACCCTGCATAATCAAAAGAACTGTTGAGAGGGGAGCTGAGGCAAAGCAAAGGTAAAGATGATGCAAAAGTCACTGACTTTTTGTTTGGCGTCAAGGATCTTCGCCTCCAGGTCAGCAGGAATGACTCTGCCCCTGTGAAAAATAGAAAAGTCTCAATGTAGTTTGCGATAGAGTATTTGTATATTTCCTATGTGTATCCTTAGACTTACAGTTGTGCCAATAAGTTTACTCACCCGGGTGGATTTTATGTTTTTGTAATGAAAACACACACACACAAAAATTCACTCATGGTCAGTGATGTTGTGTTTTCATTCATGTTCTTTGAGAAATGGCCAAACAAATCCACTAGAGTGAGTAAACTTATTGTACTAACACTAACTTTAAATATCTTTTACAGTATAACAGTGGTTTTCAGCTGGTGTGGCGTATCATGACAATATGAATATTTTGCCGTTGGACCTTTTTTTGTGTATTTAACCTCTTACCGAGCGCATTTTCCCATTTCGGCTTTACCCAAATCTAAACGCTTATGGACTGGAGTTTACCATAGGCCAGTGCAACACCTCATTTGGAAGCTAAGAATTTTCATTACTTTTTAATGCTTCTTCATCGCTTTTATTTGTCACATTCTTGTTACTTTTTTACTGCTTTTGTTGCTTTATTGCGTTTTTTGTCACATTTTTGTGTCACTTTTTTCTGTTGCGTTTTCATCCTTGTATCTTCTTCTCTTTTCAAGAAGCCTGTAGATTTGAGTAAAGCCAAACTGGAGATAATGTGCTCAGTTCATGTGGGGGTTAAGAGGTTAAAGCAAAAAGCAGTGTTTCTTTGCAGAGTCTAGTCGGCATTGATCATGAACCCTTATCAAATAAATGTATTAAAAAAATCTTCAATAGGGTTTGGCAAAGGCCCACTGAAAAAGGTCCCGCTACCCACCAGTTGAGAACCACTGCTTTATAATGTTTTCAACAACTTTTTCTCTCAATGAGTTCTATTTTACACTTTTAAGGGAAATAACAGTAATTTATATCATATTTACATAATGCATACACACACATATTATACAACAATAATTAAGATACACCTTGTCATCTCAATCTCACATTCAATCAGTGTTGTTTTTGATGAAGCGCTGTATATTCGACGGATCAAAGCTGAGTAAATTGTCACATCACAAAGACAAACACTGTGTCTGCAATTACACAGGCGCAACAATAAACTGCTTACTAATAATGGTCAGAATTGTGGAAAAACTGCCAAGAAGACTTGTGTGGACCATATGCGGTTATGATGAATCAGCGTTTGCACATCCTGAAGAGATGAGCTGTATTTTCTGCGGTTTACACAAAAAAAAAGGTGTTTCTCAGACTCAAATACCTCTCGTCTGTGCTCAACAGGATCACATTCTCCATGCCAAAACCCAGGGCAGCTCCGGCCTTCTTAATCGAGTAGTGGCTCTGGAAGAAAAGCAGCCCACATTTTAATGGAGCTGGAGTTGATGGTGAATGTTTTCGTCTGTCTGTAATGTTGACTTCCTTGTTATACTTCACAGGCAAAAATAGACGCCATAAAACAAAGGGGAGTGCATTACAATGGCCATCAGTGTGATTTAAAGAGAGGCGGTGATTGTAGCTGAGGCCTCCGATGGCCTCTATCTCAAGCCAATGAAGCGCGCCATCTACTTTATGACAGGATCTCAAATTGGCTGTGCGCACCAGCGTGTGTTGCCAGACTTACGTGTTCGGAGGTGAAGAGGACGAGGCGGGGAGCAGCCGACATGCCCTTGGTCTTCACCTCAGGGAAATACTTGTAACGAGCAATCATAACGCTGTACATGTTAGAGATGGCGCCACCTGTGGAAGCACAAAGTTTTAAAGAGCTATTGCAATTTCCTATATTTATTCAACTTTGCAACCTAAGCTTTACATGCCCACACTTTCCTGATTGCCTCAACTAGTTATTTAGGGAGCCCTCCGCTGGCAGCAGGGATGATTTACCACAGTAAAAGCAAAACATGCAGCACCATTTTTAGCCAACGGCAAGCTCACAAACCTATGGCCTCCCGAGAAATACAGCTTCAGTGCAGAACTGCTCAAAGCTGGTTTGGTGGAAGTTTACTGTTTTTTTTTTTTTTTTTTTGCCTGTCCTCTGTCGAGAGCGGACGTGTTTTTTCTGACTTCTCCTGCCCCCGCTTTTATCTGCTGCTGCTAGTGTCTTGTCTGACTTATCTTAATTTTTCTCTGGACTCCCTGCTCGCTGTGCTCCTAAACCGGCTAACCATGGAATTGATCAGCTGGTCTCTCAACGCCATTGACAAGATTTTTTCCCAAAGAAATGGGGCAGTGGGGGAGCCTACTTGTCCAGAGGGGACATTTCCGGCCGGGTATGGGATCGACTCTTGGAACAAGTGGAAGGTTGTATGTCTGGCCCCCCTCTCTGTGGAAGATGTCGAAGACATCTATCTTTTTGGGCTTATGGTAACAGGGTACCTGCTTATTGGACTAGGAGTTGCCCTGGTTTATCGCAAAGTTAGCAAATTGGCAGCAAAAAAGGAGACCCCGCGGCTGTCAACCGAAATTAAAGAACGTTTTGAAGTGGTAAGCGCCAGCGTGATGGAGTTACAACGGAAAGTAGCGAAAAGTGAGGAACTGATTAAGGACCTTTCTTCTCGTTATGAGGAAGGATTACGGAGGATGGATTACATCTTGGCAAAGTCAGGGGAGGCGTCTCGGGAGGTCTTGGGACAGATCTCGGGGCTTTGCAGAACTTTGGATGGACTGAGAAGGCCACTACCTGCTGCTGATGTCTGGATAATGTTGAAGATCGGTGAAAAATCACATTGATTTACTTAAAGCTAAAATCTGAATAATTTTCACCCTCCATGGAACACAGGAGAGCAGCTGGGCCGTTATCTTTCCTGTGCAATGTCTACATCCCACACCAAGGCCAAGCCACGGGGGAAAGGACTGATAGGACTGACGCCGGGCTGATACACAGACATAAACATCTCATACTGCACAACACGAAATGTCCCGCCCCTATCCTACCCCCCCTATCTCTGAGTCCGCCTCACCACTACTAGCCCCCACCACCCCTCCCTTTTTGTATCGAAGAAAAATTTCCACCGTGCTTTCCGCACGTACTGTGTATCATCCAAAAATGTGTTATGTGCTAATGTGTGTGTATGTGCTTAAGACTTGTTTTTACTGTAACTTTCGAAGAAAAAGAGTGGTGCGCACTGAATGGGTGCTGCTGCCGGATTCTCTCTCATCGAATGTAATTTCTCCATTTGTGAGATCAATAAAGTATCATCTCTCATCTCTTAAAATGCTCTACATTATTATATATACAGTATACAGTATTACGCAACCAAAATGAAGGAAATACAGCTTTTCGTAGTAGAAGAAATGACCAAAGTAAACAGGATTGCTCAAATCAGCGTGAATTAAGCAGGAATACCACTGCAGGTTTGTTTGTGAACCAAGAACATTTTCTCCAGTTTGGCTTTACCCAAATCTAAAAGCTTTGTGAACAAGGCCTCAAAATAGCAAGAAAAACTAGAATAAAAATACAATTAAAAAAGGGCAAAGGGAGTGACAAAAACACAATAAACAAGCGACAAAAGCGCGATTAAAAAGTGATGAAAAAACTAAAAAGAGCCACAAAAAAGCAACAAAAAAAAATGATGAAAACCAGACAAAAAAGGAGATAAAAATGTGACAAAACGGCGGCGACAGCACAACAAAAAAGTCACGATCAGTTTTGCAGGTCTTAGCTTTCAAATGAGGTGTTACACTCTCCTCCAGTCGAGAAGCTTTGAGATTTGCGTAAAGCCAAACTAGAGAAAATGCACCCACGGAAGGCGGGGGTTAAAAGGTTAAACAATAACTAAAAGTACATATGTTCGTGAAAGCTCTAAGTCGCTCAGGTGCAGGTTATTCAAGTAAACATCTGTGCTGTGGTGTTTTTGAGTTGAAAGATGTTTCGCCACGCTAATCCTTGTCAGTCCAGCTGTTTTTCTCTTTGCAAACTGCCTTTGTGCACCTCCAGTAGGGAGCAGTTAAGACTTGCCATAGGCTCCACTTGTTTTACTCTAACAATCTGCTCTTACCTTGTTGAAGGGCCTAATTGTTTTGTCTGTGCTCGGTATCGGCCACACCTTTGTTTACTCTGAATGAGAACATCTGCAGTGCTATTGTTACAGGTATGTCTCATTAAAAGCCTCCTCCACTCACCGGGTCCATCTCTCAATAATACACTTTAATGTAACACGGTGATTGTAACCCGCTAATTAAATAAGGGAGATGCCCGCAAAACAATTACCCATCTGCTCCCTCACCGCAGACTGCTGGACATTTCATTGTTTGGCTGTCTGTCTCATTGTTGATTTTGAGGCTGTTTGTCCAAATATACATAATACATTTTCACATTTGGACTAACCTGGTGAGAAGAGGCCATCTCCTTCACCGTCAGGCCAGCCGATCATCTCCCTCATTTTCTTCAGAGTCAGCTGCTCCATCAACACAAAGACGGGCGCAATCTCGTAGGTAAACCTGCCAATCGCATCAGCACATGACGTAAAACACAAACTATAATGGTAATGCTTATTTATCAGAGAGAAGACACAACTATAACCACAACACAACAAGAACATGATCGTGGAAGGTTATTTTGTGTATAAGGGATCTCATTGTCTCCTGTTATTTCATTTTTTCCCCCTAACATATATATTTTTAAATCTAATGCTGGAGCTTTTGCTGACAAGGCTAATTAAAAACTGCCTGATAGAAACGGGGTAGCAAACATTCATATTCAAATGGCTTCTGGTTCCACTCAGTTGTTTAATTAAAAGCACACAAAGCTCTGATAGTTATCTGTCAATGCTGCCAATCACTGCAGGAGCTGCTCTGAATGGGATCGACCTGATGTGTGGAGAAGACAGGGCTGTTTTTAGGAGATAAAAGCTGCTTCTTGAGTGCATACAACCACTGTAAAATAATTCACTCAAGCCAGCAAAGGATAACAATAGATTTTCTTTGTCGAATGCGAAAGATTGATTTGCATTTGATTATATATTAGCTGTTGGAAATGCTCTAAACAAATCTAACCTGAAACATTGTTGAGGGTGAACCCTAGAAGTCACTGCCCCCATCGAGTGTCACCATTAATAGATGAAGGAGACTCAGTGGCTCAGACAAAACTCCACGTAAGTAGGTTAAAAGCGTCGCTGAAAGGCAACTCCTAATGCACGACTTGAGCTTTTGTTCTGGCCGCTAACTGGTGCTGCCTCCCACGCACCCTCAGGACTGATCCCTATTTTCAAAGAGGCCAGTTATACAACAATCCCCCGCCGCCATTAAGCACTGCCACTACAAGCATCAGCATCTAAAACAACAGTGACATTATCTCCTCGCTCTGCTTCAACAGCTCTCATCCAAACCCGAGCGGTGGCGTTTGGGCCGGTTTAGGCTGAGGGGGCACGACTCAGACAGGCACACGATGTGACAGGGATGACAAAGGAAGAGCGCGACGAGGAGGAAAGAACAACATGGTGCAAATAAAATGGAGGGAAACCATCCGTATCAAAGGAAGTGTAGAACAACGATCAGCCAAAGAATTTAAAGCTGAAACAAAAGAATCCGTGTCTATCCACTGAGGACACACCCAAGAGATAGATCTGTCTGGAGCTCTGTCCTCTCTACTCAAAAGAAAACGACTGGGTTCAGCCTCACTGCCGCCCAAATGAAAAATGTCTCATCTTGGGACCATTATATGAATTAATGTTGAGAAAGAAATAAGTGTGTCATTCCACAATTATATGGATGTCTACCTTTCATCTGCCTTTTATTTATATCAGCTTTGGCTGGAAATAGACAAAACCAGTGCACCTTTTAAACATTCTCCCTCTCCGCGAGTCATTTCATGCTGCAATGACAATAATGGTGATCATTATCACAATCACAGCCAATCATTGGTCTTTTCAGGGCGAAAATTACCCCTCAGTCACCTGCTCGTCTCCAGGGACAGCCCCTAAATGCCCTTATTATCATCATCAAGGGCACTCTCTCTCAGCGCGTTAGTGCGTGTTTTTCTGTGTGTGTGAGTAACCCAGTGACCCTAGTCTTTACAGGACCACACTCATGCATTTCCTTTGGGACAATGGGCTGAAATGAGCGCTCCATGGGGAGCGGCAGAGTCAGTTTCTTGGTCTGACAGGGTTTTCTGAGCAGCCGGAGGACATTGTGTGTCAGTGAGAAGCCCAGCTGGCCTATCTGCTAAGACCGGCTCACAATGAGCCTGCAGTCAATGGACTGGAAACTGGAGCTGCTGGATGTGGGGCAGAGGAAGCTGGTGTGCGTCTGTGTCATTACAAAATGTGCACGAGCTTGTGCTAATGTGTGAATTCAGTGTCCCCTGGGGATTTTCTCATCTACAAGAAAATACAGTTTTACTTCAAGGATGTGGTCTCCAGAGCTAATCTTTTGGGAATTATATGAATTAAGTGACTCCATTTATCTGCAGCCACTGGTGATTTTCCTACTATTGATCTTTAATTTGGTGCAAAGCTCCTCAAACAGACAATAGATTTTGACTCAGGTTCCATATAACCTTGTGCTGGCCTATTGAGCTATGACGTCAACACAGTTTTGAGTGGTTGTACTAAATAAATACATATTAAAAAAATCACTTATTTGATATATTTTAATAGACACCCCAAGCCTTAAAAGCCTGAATGCGTCCTCAGTTGAGAACACATCAAGCTCCAGGGTTTCAAATGTCCAAGTATTGACAGGTTACTTTCACACATATACCAGGTCAACATGTACAGTCTCTCATCTGACATCAAGTGCAGTTTTTTGGTTTAGCAGATTATGAACAGAGCTACGACTCATTCAGCGCGTCGCTGTGGTCTGTGCCCTCTATCAGACAGGACCACCATGTCGCTCTGACTTGAAATCAATATGCAATCTAACAGCCCCTGGGGCGGGCCGCCAACAAAATACAGTGGCGTCTGTCGATGGGAGACAAACCTAACACTTTATGTAACCGGCCTCTGAGGTCCACCACAGCACCAGCCTATTTATGAGCATGACTTGGAGCTGTTTCCAGTGGCCTACAAACCCTATGTTGTCCTTCCCTGACATTTAGAGGTGTTTCCCCTTAACATAAAAATATGTGCTGTCGACAAGCTGCCACAGAGGACTCACATGTTGGTGTTGGCAGTAGAGGTGAGCCACTCTCCGGCCAGACCAATGATGTCCAGTCCTGTAGAAAGCTGGTTGAAGAAGCGTGGGTGACCTAAGAAAACAGGGCACGCTCAGTAAAAAAGCATGTGGGAATGAAAAATGTTATTTCTCTGTTGTGATAAAAGCTGGAATGCACCATCACGGCTGTGCCCTGTGGCTGAAGCTTAAAATCTGATTGTAACCGAATGAAATGCAATAAAGCGTCTGCAAACCTCAGTTATGCAGTTTTCCATTTACTACACAGCGCTATAAAAGAAAATTTTATTGTGGTTGAAATGTATGAATTAACTTTCCATAAACTTCAAATGTATTTATCACTCTATATCTGAAAGTAGTTGGTTAACATCAAATAAATGTCAGTACTGATGGATTATTTCTAAACAGAACAATATCAGTATAGGGCTATAGTACATGGATATGTTCATTTCCAGTTCATGTTGGGCAGAATTATTTCACAACAAACAAATCAGATGGCGCATAAGAATATTTACAAACCAAATACTGAGAAACTGTCACCAAATGATTTCCAGCGAGCCGTGCTGTTAAGTCGAGTAACTAATTAATACATAATGGGACAAAAACAACTTCAAGTTGAAATTACACCAATAATTGGCTGAGGTGCTGTTTTTGAGTGGATTTAAAAAACAATACTGAGTATTTATAATTACTGTATTGTGCACAAGTTAGGGTTTTAAACTCTTCATAATACTTGTCCAAGTACATTCATCTTTGTTCTTTGATACATTTGCACATATACAAAGAGTCGCAGTTATTTTCTAAACACCGCTGTACAATATCATTTGCCACGTAGTCAAACAACAACTTATAAACAAGATTGTCCAATTATTGTCCTTATCCTTATAACAGTGGCTAATTCTGTATTCCCCTGGTCAAACACGAATCTAAGGGGCCCTGACAAAGCAAAGCTCAGTGTCCCATAATTACTTCAGCAACAAGGCAGCTCTATGACAGCTATTTAATCTCCAAGGTGCTAACACATAGTCAGCGTCAATGAAGCCCGCAGCCCCGAATGCAGTTGTGTCGTGTAATTTATAGCACACTTGTAAACTGTAGTGTATTGCATAAAATAAGGATTTGTTCCACTGAAGAGCGACGCGATCCAGCACCACTTAAGCTACAACATGTCAGCACCCTGGACAGCTCCCGCAAATGGACCACACAGCTCTGAGAAATAGGAAAACCGTATGTAGAAATGTAGACAGAGAGAATCCCAGGTGATAAATAAAACCCAAGGGACGGCTTGTCGTTTTAACAGCTTGTGTGGGGCCGTGTCAGGAAAGCCCCCAGGCAACACTTTCTTTAATAAGTTTAAGAGATGTCAAGTGAAATGGTGCCAAGAGGCCAATAAATAAGACAGATGAAGTAATGGGCTTTACGCAAGCTGGCAAACAGGGATGATATAATATGTTTGTGAGGATCTGCTTCATCCTGATCATTATTGTTACTTGAAAAATAATAATATAGTGCTTTACATGCAGTTTGTTGAATGTCTCACCCTGCTCTTCACCATCTTTCACCCTATACTGTACAGATAATCCTTCCTGATTTTGCCTGTCCATGTTTTAACCACACGCAACAACTTAGCTCACGTACACTAATCCAAAAAAAGACATCTACGTGTTTTGTTTTGTTTTAATCGCGGTACCTGTGCGGACTCCGTATTTGAGCGTGTCCCTGCAGTCCACCAGGATCTGCTCCAGAGACTCGGGCTGGTCGGACAGCTCCAGGTTGAAGCCTTCCATGCCCTCCAGCAGCTGGTGCGGGTGATGGAAGTCCAGCACCTTCGTGGAGCGGTCAAAGGTCTTCCTGACATAGTTGGTCAGGATTTCAACCACTTCCAACAGAAACTGAATGGTGGGCTCCTCTCCATTTTTAGCAGGCAGGAGATCTAAGGGTAAGAGAAACAAATGTGTGGTTAATCACTTTTAAGTCAGATATATTGCCACTGAGTACAATCATAGTGTATGTTGGTTATGTTATGTTGTGTATGTTGGCAAATTAGTTTTATATGATGTCGTATGAATCAAAATAAATATTAATATAGAGTTGTCACTATCACTTTTATCTTTTTTTCACCTTTATTTACATTTTGTACTGTTCTGTTCAGTAAGGATAGAGTTAAATAGTGCTAAAGAATGTCAGTTTGTGTAATTATACTATATGGCCTAAACTTATCAAGGCTGTACCTCTGGCGAACAGGTTGGAGAAGTCTGTCTCGGTGCGGCGGAAGCGCGTGTCTCTGTCGCTGTTGTCGCACGAGAGCAGGCTCTTGTGGCCCGCGAGCCTCCCCTTCTCGTCCAGGCTGTTGTTCTTCTGCAGAAACCCTATGGTGTTGCACGGCGGAGAGCACGAGTTATCACCGAACACCTCCATGGTCTCCCCAAACCCCCCAACAATATCAAAACAAAAATGTGGAGAGAAAAGAAAAGAAAACAAAACAAAAACTCCAAAACGAGTCACATGAATAACGGTCTCGGGACGAGGCAAACTGTTCGGAAACGTGCGCTACTTCTGGAGGAAGACAAATATAGGAAGTCATTTTATACAACACGCCACAATAGATTTTTTGTCTCTCAGTGCACCCGCCTCGCCCAGTGACATCACAACCAGGAAGCGCTTACACAAGGGCCACCCCGCGCGCGCCTTTACCCACGGCCTTGGTGATGTGTTCAGTGGTGCGGGATGATCTGATGACCCACGCCGCCAATAATAGACTCCCCATAAAGAGGGGTTAATGAACGATGGGCCCCGGAGCGCTTTCTCTGCACAGGGTAAAGGGCGCTGAGTCATGCCAGAGAAAAGACAAATATTTGACTTTAAAGTAAAATGTAGGATTGTCGTGAAAGGCAGGGGCTCGAGCTGTTGGGTAGCTATTGAAAACAATTGCTGCAAAAACAAAAAAAAAGTTGGATTTCTGTGACAGTGGCCATTTTGTTATTGGAATGTCAGCTACTCATTGGTTTGGGGAGGATCACTGTCTTCATCTATTGGGCTAACATTGAAACAGGGAAATCAAATGAAAACAAATAAATAAATAAACATAGCAGCAGTCCAATCATAAACATTATGTAGCCTATTCGTGGGATACACGGTTGTCTTGGTGGTGTTTTTCCCCGCTGGAGATGATGCGCAAAGACGTGGGGGGGGTTGAGGGGCCAGCCCGGAGTGTTACCGAGGGCCCTTATCATCAGAGCAGCAGGCTAATGTCCGCTGACCTTTAACGTGATGAAAACGCGCAGTGACAGTCATGGATGGCCCTGCTGTAAAAGCGGTGGCCTAATTCAGGGGCCTCCTTTATTTACTAAAAGTGATCAGAGGAAGAAAAAAAATAAGTGAAAAAATATCACGAATGCTTTATGGAAGAAGAACAAAAAGGCATTTCTTGTACAGGGCTATGTTTGATTTCCGGCCTTACAGAACTTACCACAAATCTTCATCCCAAGTTTCCGTGTGCATCCGTGCATCCATGCGTATTCGTTGGCTAAAACAGAATGGTGAACGGTTGATTTTTTTTCTTTTCTTCCCTATTTCTTTTTTTTTTTTTTTACCATCAAAATGAAGAGCAGGCCGCGAAAGAAAAAAAGGCATTCATGACATAATGGAGCTGATGAAGCACACAGCACAGTGAAGCGTAGCGTGGTGGATCGTATTGGCAAAGGAGCCTTTTTTGCATCGCAGGAGAGGCAAGGCTATTTCCATATAACAGTTTGGTTGGCTGAGTTCCCCTTCGGACACCACAAGCAATTGAGGCCACGAGCCATCCTGTTTGTTGTTTACAGGAACGCCAATGATCACATCGCAACTTCCGATTTCAAAGTTGAATCAATATAGTGGCCTGTGCGGCACATCCAGACTGGTTCAAACACACACGCGCAGCCAAAAGGCGGGTCGGAATTAAGACCCGTGAAATGAGCCCACGGAGGAGGGCGGAAATTAATTGAGTGAAACATGGTGTGTGACTGGAGCGAGCTGCTTGAATGTCTTTGGCCGGGATTGTGTAGCTTAAGCAGGCGAGATGCAGCAGCGAGCCATCGTCCACACCCGCAAGCGCGCATGCATTTCAAAAAACTCCACAGCCTTAACATGCGTGAGAGATGCAGCCGAAGAAGACCCAGGTCTATCCCATCTGATGGAAAGCTTTATGGAAACAAACGGGCGATACAGTAGGTCGGCTTGATCCATGGGGGAAAATCAGCTTGAGGCGCTCAGGCCAAGGCGCGCGCGCGCACAGAGACAGACACAAGAAGCCGCCAGGCATGAGATGAAGCGTGGCACAAAAGATAATGGCAATACATCCAGCAGAGGCACACGAGCAAGTCAGACAAAACAAAACATCATCCTTTTAATACGCACCGTTTTTTTTTTTTGGAATTATATTGACACACAGGAACCATGAGAATTTTAAATGATATAAGGATTCAACCAAATGCCTTTACATTTGTGTGAGGCCATTTACCCCACACTGCATGAAAACGCATGACAGGCTAATGGACTCAATGTGCGTTTATAGGGAATAAAGAATGATAAACTAAAATTACGTTTGTGCGCAATTCCGATAAACTCTGGCATTTTTACAAGGTTATCATCAATACATAATTTCTACCTATATTATATCCCTGAGGGCCAAGTCTGGTAAACGAGATAAGATGAATCATGAGACCCAACCCCTCGAACAAATAAGGCCTACAGAACCAGGGAGAGAAACGCACTGAGCAACAAGGGACATTTCTGTTAACATTCAACGGGAGTTTATTGAAAGTCAGACTAATTTATAGTCTATGTCTTAGGTGGCTATAAATATCGATGCCGCCAGAGTTAATGGCGCATTATTTGTGGTGCGTCCCCATCGCGGCGCGCGCTGCTGATCTGCCTGACAGAGGTGACAGGAAGCTGTGATGGCTCTGTTTTTGAGCAGAATGATTAACGACTAAGTCCACATAGCAATTGGTCCGAGCGTATTTATCTGGCAGGACGGAATCTGGGAAAAGGTATAAGGTTGAGGGTTTTTTTTTGTGTGTGTGTCTTTGAGCAAGGCATTTGGTTTAGCGCCTGTTAGAATCAGTGGGTTGAGCTTAAACAAGGAGCGAGCCCAAGATCCATGCAGAAGTTATAAACAAAAACGAGCAGAGTGAAACCTACTTGCAGACGGAGGTCTTAAATTGGCGGAGTTTGGGTCTTGGTCACCCCCGGTGGCTCTTGGCTCAGACGTCGCCATTAGTTCTGTGTTATGTGCCTACAGCGGTAAAGGCAGTCTGGGGAATACAAATAGTCTAGGTTAGATAAAAGGTTCGAAATGATCATTTACTACATTGAATTTAACCAGTTTGTCAAAAAATGTGTCTGTGAATGTGTTGACCAAATTGTCTGATGCGTCAAAAAGTGTCCATGGAGCTAATGGCGCAGAACGCACGCATTATTCCTCATCTAACATTTGCATTTTTCATCCAACATTAAGATAGAGCCTAAAGCCTGAGCTTAATTCAATTTTTTCAACTCAAATCTCTGGTAAATTTGTCTCTCACTCTTAAGTAATTAGGAATTTGAATCAAAAGTTTTGTTACAGACCAGGTCACATCGTAATTATTTTGGTTATTGGCAATCTATTTCTGACAACATGTTTTCTAAGGAAAAGCACCGTATTAAACCAGTCAGTGCGACTCCCGACAAATATAATGCGCACATATAATCTACACCATTTACCTATTGACGCCAAAATCGACATTTCAATTAAGTTGAGCTGTGAACAAGCACACATGCCATCATTACTCAATGTCAATGCGTTGCGAAACGCGGACTGAGCACCTAATGAATGCGTCCTGTCGCTCATCACACGCTAATTATTATCAAACTGCAGCACCAAAAACACCGATAAATATTATGCTCGGTTTAGTTTGCGGATGTTATTTAAATAGATGCCTAAAATGAGAAAACATTCGTATCGTTACGCACGGAATCAAGAAGGATAAAGAACTGAAGAAGCAAAAACGCAGCTTACCGGTGCACAGGTTGTCGGCTCCAGACTCCAGATTTGGGGGGAGAAATGCCACCCAGTACGCGAAAAGAACAGTCCAGTGGCGGAGCAGGCGAAATACAAACAGAGCGAATTCAAATCTGATCCAGCAGCGCGCAAGTGACTCTCAAGAATATCTTTTATTCGTTATTTATATCTCACGCTTCGGCTGCCCATTGGTCTCTTCACGCAGGCATGAGTCACAGCCTTGCCTCTCTCTCTCCCTCTCTCTCTGACGAATAATGAAGCCTCCTTGACAGCTGCTGACAGCCACAATCCACTTTATAAGAAAAAGCAAGAAGCAGACGGAAAACCACCAGTGACGTATTCATCCACGCAGGAGTGGCTGCGCGCTTCCCCCCCAGGTGCAAATAAAGGTGGGTTGTGAAAGGGAAACGCATGTGAAAGGTATTTATTACAACTTCTTTGACTAACCTTGATAAGGATGTGTTTGGTTTCTCATGTCCAAGGACTTTATGTAGTTTAGGCTATTTCAACATCTCACAAGATCATCACAAATGATTTCCAAGTAGTGACCCTTTACCCTTGACATGGACATAAACATAAATATTCACATTTAAAACACTGCTGTCCTGTTTGTAATGACCATGTCCCGCTCTGCTGAATTGGGCAGCCATTATGCTCATCCAACCTGTGCAAAGAAATAAAAGGTTTAGTCATATGGTGCTTTCCGTTTTTTATAAGCCATGCATGCAGGTATATGTAATCGATGACCTCTTCAACAATAAACATGCATGACTACATGTTTCAGCTCCCGATTTAATAATGTGTTCACAGACAATGCGGATTACTTAAGAAATATTTGTGTGTAGTAGTGTGAGCTAAAGACACTCCCATTTATAAAGGACATTTCCTGAGTCACTCTTCAAAGAGAAGTTTACACATACTGATTTCTCCAACATTCTGTCACTATTTGTCTTGTCTTAGCATGATTTTTAATCACAGCACTTACATATTGCACATTCTTCACCCCTAATTATTATTATTATTATTATTTATTTATACAGGTGGTCTCTTGAGACTGTTAACAATAAGACAACAGTGTAACGATTACAGCAACTTTAACACAATACTAAGAAAACATGTAAAACTTCAAAGCAAGGGCAGTCACATGGAGGATACTCCTTTACAAGGGATTTAAACTGATAGAATGACACAAGATTATCCACACAAAAGGTTTTCTGTGCCTCATTCCAGACATGTGGTGCAGACATAATGACTAATAAAAAAAATATTTAAAAAAAACGTATTCTTAAAATCTCAATCTTAAAAAAATAAAAATGAATCCCTGCAAATCTGTTTTGTACAATCCTTTACAGAAGAGTTAAATACCTGCTCCAGGCTTCTTTTTAAATCATAACATCACATTGTATTCTTGTGCAGTCTACAGCAGAGAGGCCCAGAGGCTGTAACACTGGGACAAGTTCAAACTAATTCTTCCTTCACCTGCTCAACTGCATTTATATCACTATTCAAGCAGACCACATGGAAGCACCAATGATCATCATGTTTATATTAATGTTGAAAAAGTACTCAAAATGATGAGACTGGATCCATGGATTTGATTCATGCGAGAGTGGTGTTCATTAAATACTTATAGATTCGAGGCCTCGTCTTCCTCTGATCTAATTGTGAGAGTAACCAAGTGCTGATGATGAAGACGTTCACATTCACTTCATCAAAATCCCGGTCCTCGCAGGAGTTTCCTCGTTGCTATGGCCGCTACTTTCACTGCCTTCCTTTACTTTTTCATCTTCATCGTTGTCTTCATCACTGACTTCATCATCATCGTCATCACTCTCAAAATCACCACCACCCTTCTCATCCTCTTCTTCACTGTCTTCATCATCTTCACCCTCTTCATCATAGTCACTGTCATCGCCATCACCGTCACCAAGATAAGCAGCTGAGTTATAGTCGTTTGGATTCCCCAAAAACAAAAGAAAAAGAACAAGACAAGAAAGAGTTGTGTCTGTTAATCGAATTTTCTTAAACACAGTTGCTTTTCGTCGTCTCTGTCACAGGGGGTTGTGGTGAGTTACTTCTTCTGTAGTCACAGCTGCCCTGGCCGACTGACTGAAGTGTGGCTGCCTGTGTTCCAGTTGCTCTGGCCAACTCTAATTAACCAACTACACAAGAAATCCATACACAACATTTGCAAGAGGGTTAAATTAAATTGGGAACACTCAACTACTGAACCAAGGCTGTCCCAAAATACTAAAAAGGAACGTTCTGTTGTCATTCGTTAGTCCTGCTTAAGTAATGATTCAATATTATTATCAAAAATGAAATATTTGCGAATCACATACTCATCTGACACACTGGTCTGACTCCTGCAAAATCCTCTTCACTGATAGCACGCAACTATAAAACAATAAATGTATGAGATATAATAAATATTTAGTCAGTGTATTCTCATTCACATTTTTCTCCGTGAAGGAATAAAGATTAAATGGATGTGTACTGAGGCAGCTTTCTATGGTAAAAACAACTTTGAAACAACATTTGAAAATAAAGAGTTTTACTAAAGCTGTGCCGTGAAGTAACTGGGCGCAAAGTTGAGCCAGTTTGATTTGCTTTTCAACCACATCCTGCACAGACCCATCCTGTTCCTTTTGATTGAGCTCTGGGGGGGAAAGAAGCATGATCGGAAAAGACCATATGTGAATCGATTCAGGTACATTTTGTAGATCTAAATATTGCAAATACTCAAACCCCAAACCTTCCAAAGGCAAAGTTGTTGGGAGTCCCTAAACAAAGAAACGTATAAGAAAGAGCACATGTTTCTATTGCTTCTTTAAAATATACACCTGTGCACACTCGGGCAGTGAATGGGCCGAGGCATTTAGTCGGAAAGCCACAAAACAGTAAATGAATGTAGAGTCGTTGCCTCGGGGCAAACCTCTACTGCAAATATTTCCCTGCCTGGGGTCATCCCTCAACGACACTTTCCCCATTATCCCTGATGAAAAAACAAACAGTTGTTAGCTTAACTGCAGGATTGAGCTAAATTAAAATGTCTAAGCTAAATTATAGAAGTTTTACTTACTGTTGAGCATTTGTAGGTCCATATACTCAGAAGATACCTCTTCTCCAAGCTATAACAAAAACGTGGGGGTGAAACATAGTAGATTAGAATATTAGAAAACAAACAGAGCTAAAAAATTAAATGTATTTTTGGTTACCAGTGATTCTGGATTTGAAGATTGCGTTTCCATAATACTGAGAAATAAAAACAGGATTTAAAAGAATCACATTTTTATAATTAAAGTGCATGTGACACATTAGACACAATTTTTGCTAAAACATAGTTAACACAATTATAAGTAAGATTTCGCTAAAGATTGTATTCAGCTTTCTTTAGTTTTTTTCTTTAACTATCTCAAAATAATAGTTGGTTTACTTTGTCCAATAACAAAGTGGACAAGTCAGTGTCCACTTTGTTATTGTTGTTGTTGACACTGACAGGAAAGAGGCAAACAATATTAAACTGTCCATGTCAACTCGAAATGAAATGAGTGACTCAAACAGCTGAGGAACTTGACCATTATCACTTCCTGTCAGTAACAGAAATGCTGTAATGATGGATTCAGGTCTTGTCGGGAATTTAAACAGTGCCACTCTAGGCACAAAACAAAACTAGTCTGTGTTTAAGATACACACATATATATAGGTAAATAATCAAATGAATATTCTGTTATTGAAAAGTGGTTCTCAAACTGCGGTGTAAATGGTAACCTACATTAGGCACTCAAAGCACTTTACAGCAGGGAACCACTCACTCATTCACTCTCTTATTCATACACCAGTGTACGCAGACACTGGAGGTAATGTGGGTGATGTGTCTTGCCCAAGGAGACAACGACAGTGACACATGCAGGAGCTTGGATTAGAACCCCTGACCTCTCGATCATGAGACGACCAAGTGTGCCAAAAAGGAGAGCGGGTCAATAGCCAACTCCTTGTGTGGAGTGATTTGCATCAACCATTTTCTTTATGGCTATCACGTAATAATCAGAAGCCATGCAGTTAATATAAGATCAACAGCCTGTATGCTTCTTGCTTTTGGTAATGTTTGCCTTTTCAGTCAGTTCTTTTCTTTAATGTAATCTATGACTGCAGTTTGAAAAGAGATGCACATTGCACAAGCTACAGGTAACGGACCATTCCTTTGTTTTTGGTATGTGATAATTGAACACTTCAGTTTACCCCAATACAAGAGGTAAACAATAAGCTGGAAGCCTATTGTTTAATATTCTCAATTTTACATCTATTTTGTACATCACATGCAGTTTACTCCCACCACTGATATATGTATATATTCTTAACTTCCTGTCATGGCATAACCCGCACCAAAATACATTTAGCGAGACCCTAAAGCATAGAGTTTTGCATTTTAGGTCACCCTGCCTGATAAACAGGAATATAATTTGAGTGGGAAGGTAGAGGGTAGAAACTAACCCACCTGGTCCATCCTGTCAGTCAAAAACAGTTTGGTGTGTGGTGGAGCTGTCAGACCGTACAACGATGCACTTCAGACAAGCATGAAGACCTGCACCTATTAGTCACACAAAATAACTCTCTCTCTCTTTTTACTTTAAGCTGAAATTCTCGAGACTGGAGGCAGCTGTCTTGATGCATGCACAGCTAATGTAGCAGTTACAGCCACTTACACAGTGAAAAATGGCTGACACAGAAGGTGGACAGCTAAAGGGAGATGGGAAGTACAGTAGCTCTCTTACATCATGACTCAACCAATTTGTTTAAACACTGAGTGAGCCTGTAGCCTATGAAAAGAGTTTTCGAAGCTGCGACAAGCTAAATTGTTATCAAAGAATTCCTCTTGTTTTTAAGCCATCAGCCTATCACTAATAAATATTAAACTTAGGCCTACCTAAAACTAAAACCAGACCTAACCAGACCACCAAATAACACAAATTAAGACAAAAAAAGATGTAAACCAAGACTAAGACTAAGTTGCTAATATGTGGTTGCCCATTGCTCCTGACAAGTCACTGTGATGAGGCAATGGTGATACAGTCTACAATGGAACTTGTTTTTTACCATTTCAAGAAGGAACCACACTGAAACATTAGCTACTGGACTAATAACTACAACAACATGTTTGTAGGGAGTCAATTACAAGATACATAAGACCCCATGGACACAATAATCGGCCCGAAGCCGGGTTCCAGGCAAGGGGTTCTCACTCCTCATGGGTCATTGGGAAATGGCCGCCACGTCCACATCCAGCATGGCAGTGAAACCAGAACCTGAAACCAACCTCCAGTGATGTGTTGAGCATTATCGGTCAATATTGTAAAAAAAGTAAATTTCATATACTTCTTCTTCTTCTTATTATTATAGTATTATTATTCATTGTGGTTCACTTGAACACAAATTGCTGAATGAATACATGAATGTGCCTAAAGAAGAGCACAAGCCAAGGCATGTTTATTTATACCTATATTTCCTACAAAATGCACCACCTCAAACCTTTAATAACATGGGGCCTGGCTCTGGCAATCTAAAAGTTGTTATTGAAATTTTATTTTATGTATTTGGTTCTAGGATGGCAGCCACATTGAATTAAAATGAGCGACTCAGATTTTGCTCTAACTCCTCCTAGGGCTGTTATGTTTCTATGTTTTATGTTGTTTTCTAACTGACATCATCTGTGCAGCTTTTGCAGTTTGCTAATTGCAACTTAAAAACAAATTCAATTTGAATGAATCCTAGAGGGGAAATGACTTGAATAAAAAAAGCTGAAATTAAACTATTGGAATAAAAGAACATCATACATAAAACCAAAAACCCACACTCATTAGCTGTACAATGTAGTCAAGCCCTGCAAACTCCACACCTGCTCCAGAAGGTGCATGAGGAAATTTATTCCACACAGAAGACATGATAACAGAGTCATTTCACACTCGACTGCCCCGGCGCACATTCCCTGTCTGTGTTGGGGTGCACATCTATTAGGCACTGGCATCTTGGCTATGTACCGTATATGCCTTGAGAGACGTCCCGCTTCACACAAATTTTCATATGATGAACCCGGGGGCCATTTTGACAGCGCCACAAAAGACACTAAGAGAAACCGTGGTGTGTAGCACATCTCTATGCCATCGAACATATTGCATGTACTGCGTGATGTCATTAACAGGGATTATCATTAGAAAAACATAGCAGCATCCTAATGACTTCACCGTCAGTGTAGAGGACATACATGCGACACTCATGTTTGGACATGCATCTGTTGAGAAATACAGCATCTGTGTAAGTATATCAGTGTGATGTGTAGTGTAGTGGTCTGTCCACACGCCTCACAGTCCCTGGCAGACTGAAAGCCTAATAATAAATGCAAATTACAATCACGGGAGCAGAGCCTAGCTGGAGAGGATAATTGCTCTATAATGGTCGTGTGTGGGAGGGAGGGTTTGAGTGCATGTGTACCCTGTAAAGCTGGACAGACTGAAAGAAAAAGAGGAGCCAGGAACTGACGTCACGACCAGACTGTGTAGCCAAACTACAAAGGTGTTGGGGTGATTGATTTATTTGTTGGATGAAAATGCCTTTTTCCAGAACGCGGGCCAAGTATAAGGGCAGTTCAGAGGGTGAATGTGACGTATTACGAGAGAGGCCTGGGCTATTTTCCAAAGTTTTTGACCTATGGACTCCTGACTTGAACATGTGATCCACTGGATAGTTGTTGTTGATTGATACGAAAGTCTGCAACTACAAATAATCAAGAATGAACTGAAAAAGGTTAAAGTTTGGGGGGATTTAGGTCAGTGTCTAGAATGTGAAACGTCCTACACGTCAACTACAGAGTAAAGATGACCCAAAAACCTTCCCTGAAGCTTCTTGTAAACTCTTACCACTGGGAAATAATCAGCTTTGAGGCTAAGTGAAGCTACAGCTAACACTTCACTCGTGCAAAACGCCTTGGTGGAGGTCTGCTAGTTATATCTTCACTCTAAATAGGTCAAAACTCAACAGGCAGAATAATAGTGAAGGGATGACATTTCAGTATGTTTTATATCGATCACTGTTTTACAAAACTCAAATGACAAAACGCTGTCGATGACTTTTGTGTCACCGATGTGTTCACTGGTAAAATGAATAAAGTTGTGATCCACTGCTCCTCCTATGGTCAAGGTCAAGTTTATTAATATAGCATGTTATTTCAAAACAGAGTACTGTCCACATTCAATAGGACAACAATGATGTAATATACAAAATAGAACAATGAAATAAAAATAGCATAAAATGGCTGCTGGTTACACTCCCACACACGACTTTACTGTGCTCACTCTGCTAAATCACCTCTCGTTTGCGTCTCATAACTTGAGCCAAAGGGTTTACAGCTAATGTTTAAGAGATTACACATACTTGTCCTTTAAAATGGGATCTATTTAAGAGGAATGGACCCCTGGGCACGTTGGCTGATGCATGTCTAGCACCGGCATAATAATCATAATCATCTTCGGTGTTTGTGAGCGCTTTTCATTCCACGTTTTTTCTCGTCCAGTGAAGCCCCATCCTGTCTGCACGGGCTCGTTCATCAATTCCTCAGCCGTCAGCTCTGTATTTCTTCATTTACTCACTCACTCCATCTTTGTCTTTGTACGTCGCTCATCACCCTCCAGTTATTTTTCTTTCTTTTTTTTTTACACAGTATCCATCTGCCACTATGAACCACCAGGCTTTTCTACTCATTGTTTTCTGTCTCCATCAATCTCCAGCTGGGCGTCCATCTTGAATTAAAAGGACGCCTACTCTGGACGCCTTTAGCTTCTGTAATGTCTAAAGATCCAGTTGAGTTTAGTTTAGGATCCCCAGTAGCGTCATTCTTCATACAATTTACACCAAGATCTTGTATTGATGATGGGAGAGTTTGACCACTGCGCAAAGGCTTCTCTAGCACATCCCGGAGATTCTCAATGGGGTTAAGATCTGGACTCCACTGTGGTGGTCGGTCCATGTGTGAAAGTCCTCCCTGAAGCACTCTTTCAACATGTAAGCTCGATTAATCCAGGCATTGTCATCTTGGAAATCCCCGACTATGCAGTTTTGCTTTAACAGTTAAATATTTTGTCACAAACAGCCTATGATGTATTGTGAAAAGAACAAAGTTAATGGCCCTATTTACCAATATAGTCAGAATATCATTGAAACCACAGGAATGAACATGAGTACGATAACATCAAAGTCAAATGTAGTTACATGAAGATACACCTGTCATGTACTTTTCCATGGCAATAAAGTTGTAGCCCTCAAACCGGTCGGACGAAAGCAAGAGAAAAGAGACAAAGGCTATTATTGACTTAACACCGCAGTGCTGGCTGGTGTTTGACTTCGCTTCTGTGTGTACATTGTGTAAAGTTTAAGGTAAAAAGAGAAAAGGTACGGACTTATCCCTCATCAAACATAATTGCACTTTAAAGGCAAAGTGAACAGAAGTAAGTCTGGCTCACAGGTCTGTTTGCTTTTATCTTTATCCCGTTGCACCTGCTCGAGCTGGCTGGCTGCATCTGTCTGCCAACTTTCTTTATTTCTACTCTTTCTACACAAGTTCAGTCCCTACACTCCTTTTCTCAGTCATGCCAAACATTCTGGTCATTAAACTTATTTATTTGTAATTAAACAGTCTCCGCTTGGTTTCGCCTGTCCCTAAATTTCTCGCTCTCAAAGTTTTGCCTTAGAAGAACTTAGAACTTAAAAGAACAATTTACACCAATTCCTAAAAGGTTGGGTAGGGACACTATTTAATGTGTAATTGGCTTAAAAATCATAAACACAAGGAGATGTGACTGCCCCAAGAGACAGCATTTGATCATGATGACAGCACACACCAGTGACAAAGAGGTCTTCTCCCACAGTGACTCCACTGTCTGTGTAAACTGGTTTGTGTTTCTGTGAGAAAGGAACATCCAGGATTGAACAGACTCTTGCCTGATGTAACCAAAGCCAAACCGTGGCCTTCGCAGTGTATTGCTCCTTTCTTAGCAGCTCCAGAGATCCTAAGCCCGGGCTTTACCTGCCTCCAGGAAATATATTACAGCCCACTTCACTGGGTCACAAATGTGCCATTCACCCTCGGCTCCTGCACTGCTCCATCATTCCAGTAATTTGGCCAGCTTTCCCCCATTGGCCCCTTTATATGGAGACCAGACAATTTGGTCCAAATTTAGACTCGATTGCTTGGTTTCCTTCTCAGGTTGGATCATGTTATTTATGAGTAGAAGCTCTGGATTTGCAAACTAATGCATTCTGATTTTGAGTTGACTTTCATGTACCACTTGACATTAAAGTATTTGCTCCTTTGTGCTGTAGCTGTGTCCTGAGCGATGATGTCATTTGACTGACAGTCAAAGTATCCATTTGAAGCGCAGTGTGAGCTGGGATGTTGCGGAAGGATTGTAATGATTTATTCCCCTGGATGCTCTGGTGGCAGTGGCATGATTATGATACCATAACACAAGGTGCCATAAAGAAAGCGCTGTCAGCTAAATGAAGAGTGGAGCACTGAAATGTGCTCCCCATTAAGTGATCAATCATGGCTGTCAGTCTCAGCCGTGATCAGGGGCCTGTCACACTTTCTCTCTTTTCTCTTTGACACAGATAATGGTTTTGTAAGAGCAATAGAGGACAGATCTTTAAAATTAATCAGATAAAGGATCATTTGGTTCATTTTAAGAATTGCAACTACAAATTACCAATTACTATTTCATTTAACCAGGCTTGGGATTGACACAAAGAGCTGGCTTATGACCCAAAGAGAGGGTCCCTTAAAGTGACTTTCCCTCCCAAAGATTATCATTTAATATTACTTATGTTAGAACATTTAAACAGTCACTTTAAGTTAGGAGTGATAAGTTACTGGTTAATTTAACACATTATCCCTTGTAAGAGCTTTGACTTGTAATCCATATGGTCAGACCATGGAAAATGAACATCCATGGATTGAACATTTTCCCTGGACTTAACTTGACCCAAAAAATTACATAGATAAAACCAGAACAGGAGTAAAACAAGAAAAGAACTAGTGTACCTTAGCCTATATACTGTACAACTCCTCAACCCATTTCAAAAGCCTCAACAGTGTCATAGCTCCCATCTCCGTCCCAGTCTGTGTGGACAGTCTGGGTCATTTTTTTTTCTCTTTTTACCGTTGGCTCAAGAACGGCTCAGCTACAATACCTCATGTGAGCGCTGATAAGGCGTGAGGAATTACCAAACATGTGGCCACACGCTGCTCTGCCATCACAGGCTCTCTGCCCTCCTCTAATATTTCACCAGAGGAAGAAAGGGCTGCATACATCATCCTGACAGAGGCAGAATGGACACAGACATCCCTGCGTTATCTGCACATATGCACTGTCAGAGATTTATAGTACAAGGCCTAAATGGACGCCACACACACCACAAACACCTGTCCATCCATCAGTCTGGGGCGGCTTTACCGATATTCAGTTATATTAATTAAACGTTTTGAATATTAACATAAGTTCAAGTGCACGTACTTACCTCCTGTCACTCATAGCCACATCTCCACCACAGCAGCAGAACCATCAGCCACCTCATTTTTTCTGTGATTTGCTAATTGCAACTATACAGCGCTGTAGTAACTGGACAAACCCAACTTCTTGCGCTCACCTCTGCTCTGATTCATCCATCTGCTGTCCGACGCACATCCCCTTCCACTTTTTCAGCCTTTCTCTCGCGGGACACCTCCCAATTTCTCTTCCTCTGTTCGGATAATTGAAAGCGGGCTCATAACAAAGATGTCAGATTTTTAAAAGGGAAGGGAATTGGGGATTCTTAGAGTGACTTTAACCCTGGAAGAAAATAAAAGTCAAACTGGAGCAGACTCATAAACAGCCTAATCTGCACAGTAAACACGGTCGAGACAGCCACCATGAATTCAAAATGAAACGTATTCGCATAGGAGTAAGCACTAAGCATTAACTTACATATACCCAAAGATTTACAGTGGGGATTACAAAGATGTCCCGCTCACTATACGGGCGTTGTCTTTTGCTTGCTTGTTTATACATTTGCTTGGTAACTAAAAACCAAGCATTTCAATGACATTTTCAGAAAAGGTCAAGCGGGTTTGAAAGAATCATTCGTTTTGATGTGGTCATTGATTGGAATAGGACTGGTTCCAGACTGTGCCTTTCCAAAACACCTTTCGTTATACTCACATATGCTGTACTTTTAGCCGTGTGGAATGAATGAATGAATGAATACATAAAAATATTGTGATTTGATGTTTTTGTTACTGGAACGGACACTCGTTTTGAAATGGAAACACCGTTGTTTATATTGAAGTGACACTAAGATGAACATTTGATGGACATTTTCTCTTTCGCGCTTCTTCATCTTTGATCATGTGCACAGTATCGATACCTCAATTCACGCCTGGGCACTTCATCTGTCAGTACAAGCTGAAATACTACAAACTAAATATTCAAACCCATGCTTGAGCTCATAAAAGGAACTTCACTTTGGTCGCGTTCTTGCACTGGCTGAAGAATAAGTGTGAATTGACAATCAAATTCGGTAATGGCTATTCAATCGCATGGCCTTTTCCGCTGATGAAGATGGAAGATGATGTCAAGGTCACGTGACGCGCCTTGACTGTACGTGGCTTTATTGTGTGACTGCTCGTGCGCAACAGTCACAGGGCTTCATACCGGGAACAGCCCTGCAGTTCCAGACTCTAATCATCGTCATTAATGGCCCATGGTTCGTGCGCCTATATTTATGTGTGCGAGCATATCCCACCCCATTCACCTCTGCACGGAGTGAGATATCGACTGGCTGCAAAAATAACAATTGATCATTTAGTTCTGCTTGTCATTTTTTTTTACCTGAGCGCCCGGGTTTGGTATGCAGAGGAGGTCCACGCCGCCTCACAACCGCACGCCCTCGCGCCCTTCAATACCACCCTATAATTTGCCAGATGCAGAGAAATCAGTGGTTACTATGGCAACTACAGCAAAGGGGAGAGTTTTTCTCATTTTTTTTTTTTCTTTTTTTGGGGGGGGAAACGGGTGCTCACACACAATCGCGCACACGCCGGAGCGCTGGCGCTGCTCGTGCGTCACGCAATCGCAGATGACGGGAAATGGATGTGACGGGGGCTCGGCCAATGGACGAGGGCTGAGAGGCAGGTGACAGCTGCGATTGGTCACGTGACGAGGCCCTTACCAGAAGAGATGCCATTTTCAGAGAGCAGGTGGCCACGGCGAATTCACTGAAACGATAAGGATGAATGCAGCTGAAAGAGTTGAGTTGGTCAGAGTAACAAACTTCAGCATAAATGAAACAAAAGAAATGCACTCACAGACTCAAAGCAAAGGAGCGTCTTTGGGACTCTGATTAATTAAAATAGGCCCATTGTCTGGTTTCAGAAGTCGATGTTCCAGGACTCCACAGTAACCTTTCACAAACTAAAACTCATTTCAGCTTGGGTCAATATGCTTTTCCAATCTGCAAAGAGTAAACCTCCAAGTGAGCTGTAATTTGCAAACTGATTAAGCCAACACTCGACACAGCAGTTTCAACGTACTTTTCATATTATTATATCATGCAATTATTCAACTCAGCAAGAGGGGTGGACATGTCAATGTGTGGAGAATGTGTGTTTGAGTGTATGTTTCTATGGTATGTGTTTAACCTTTTTTTCAAACGGCATCATTCATTGCAAGTATGTTATGTAAAACTGGAAATAGAATAGTACAAAAAATACTGACTATTGAACTAAAAGTGATTTTGAAATGTCACAGCCTGATATTTTGTGCTAAATTACAGCGGTGCCATTTAGAGCCAACCCACAAATTAAATAGTGGTATTTAAAATAAAAGAAACGTCCACATCATCAGGAGCAGCAAAGTGAGTTGGTGCTGAGCCAGTTATAGCACAGAGGAGGATTATCCACAGGCACACTGCGTCTGCTCTCCTCTGATAAGACGAATTTTCCTGCCCCTCGGGAATCAAGCAAAAGGAAAACATGACAAAAGGGAGATGTGGCGCGGGGAGGGGCCAGTGTGGGGGGCGCAGTGTCAAAGGCAGTGAAGAAGCACTGCCCTGGTCAGCGCTACAGAGTGTCGGACATGTTTGAAAACCCAGAGTAGTCACAGTGACAGACAGAGCTCTAGGGGCACAGCGCTGTTTTGAACGTTAATGAAGGAAACTAGTCATTCATCTATAAACTTTTATGCATGTATATTTTTATTATTATATCCGTTATTATTAACACACGGGTTGTCATGTTAAAGATTTATGTGGATGAAAATGTATCTTTTCGTTTACATTTCAAAAGGGGCCTTCCAGATATATATGTAGTTGTAGATATAGATGTAGTTTTCAAGAATTGTTTTAACATGTTTTTCATATCTTGGACAATAACCTATAAATGAATAAAAATGTATGACTATTACAAAATCTTATTGATACATAAATGGGCCTCATGAGTACGTAACCTCCTGGTGTTACCCTTGAAATCTCCTTCATTGTGAAATCATTCACATGTGGTTATGAAGTCTGCGTGGGCGTCTTACGTATTTCTGACGCCTCTTGGCTACGCAAACGTCATTTTACAAACCGTTACTCTGTGTTCCCCCTCAGCTCCTGTCAAATTATGCAAAGCTAGATTTAAGCGGTGAGTGCTTCAAGGAGACTGGCCAATCAGAGCACAGTACCATGGCAAGAATTTGCATACATTTGCATGGCTAATGTGCTGAGCAAAAAAAAGGAAGTGACTTTACCTTTTCTCTGCAATGAAATAATACAACTACTGACCCTAAACTCCAAATGTAATGGTGTGAAAAATCCATTCATTTCGGTGCAGTCAGACTAAAACAAACTGCATTTGTTTGTGTAATTGCCCATGAGGAGAGGAGACGCTGAGGAAAGAGGGGAGAGTGAGAGAGTCGAGCATAAACAGAGCAGATGGATAGGTCTATTAAAACAGACGCTAATCCAGGCTATTAGCGCGCACAGTGAAGGATTGTAGAGGAACAGGATACATACGTAAGGCTAATGGCACTAAATACAGAGCTAAAAGCAGTAACCAGCTCATACAGATGATTATAAATGTGACCCAGGGCAATGGAAAGAATTATGGAACTTCTTTGCTTTGCATGGGTCATTTTGATTGTCAAAGTTTAAATCTTTATCAGATTTGACACACATAGAGACCATCACTATATGTCAGATTACAAATGTGTTTATATAAATTATTCCAAAGCAAAATTTTGGGGCAGGTTTGGGGGAGGACTATACAATAAATGATTTGATCTAAATCGCAATCTCAACTTTGGTTAAAGAGACTAGATGTAAATTGGTTATTTTATACTCACTACTGCCACCTCAGGTCTTATGTGTAATGACGGCACTTCGGTCCGAAGTAACAACTTGACAGTTCAGGCTTTTAGAGGCAGTTGTAGTGAATAGGTCTGAGCTCATTCTATACCTTAGGACATGGCTGTAACATGTGGGGGGAGTAAAATACTTAGTTTTAACATTTTTAAACTGCATAGTCCCTTTAAATGAAACGGGAGTGGAAAGCATTTCTTTTTAGTTTGGAGAAGGGCTTCATTTGAAAAGGTTCATCCTGTGTAAACGTTATGAATCATACAGTTATATATTTTGGGGGTGGGCGTTTATAAGCTTTTGCTTCGGCCCACTCCTTTTGAGCAGAATTTCAAATGCTCAAATAAACAAATAAACTAAAAAACTAAACTAAGTAGTACAAGCTATATTTATTTGTTGTATAAAAATCAAATTTTGCAGCTTGTATGGTTTTCCCATATTGCCAAGCCCGCTAAAACAAATTGAGGTTGTTCTAATTTTCTAATCTGCAATAGGTTTATAATCCAGCCTGGTGTTTGACTATTAGCCTGACTTGACATCTGGAGATATATCCCCGGATGCTGAACAACGGTTGCACACTGCTTCTTACAGGTTGCCCCAGCGACTTCTAAGTATGGGTCAAATGCAGATGCTTCATTTCCCAATGGGGACAATAAAGCACACCTTAACCTTAACACTACATACAAAAAAAAGGTTACAAAACACCAAATCGCAAGAGATTTTAATTTCTTCTTCCCCGGCATTATTAACAGCCACAAAAGTTTCCTTTTCAAAAGTAGATCAAGATTGTCCATTACACTGTATACGTCTTCAAGGTCAACCTCAAAGGCCTTGAAAAACACGAAGCTTTGCCATTTTTTACTTTCCTGTAGTTTTCCATCACACAGAGTAACCTTGTAACTGTTCTGTGTTGCACATTGGACAAGGCCTTTGTACAGGAACTGCTGACAAGGCACGGTCATTGGAAAAACTAGGACAAGAGCAACTCGTGCAAGGAGCAGGTGATTTTCTGAGGACTCCAAGGCCCATTACAATAACCTGTTGTTGATACACAGGGATTTCACAGTGACGCCTTGCATCCCTTCCTTATATGGTAACGGCACATTCCGAGCTTATGTGAGACAGTGGGGTGTTATGAATTTAGTCTTTTTACGTCATTGTGATGCGTGGGGTCTCACCTCTTCTTCTCTGATTCGTCGAAGGTCCCCAGCCAATAGGGAGGCGTCTTGTTAGAGATGGCGACAGGGTGCGGGGCTCTAGACTGGAGGCTGTGAGGAGGAGCACAGTGAAAGAGGCCATGGTAAACAAGTAGGACAAGCAAACACACACGTACTAACCGTAGTGGACAGGCTTTCGCTTTCCATTAAGTTCAGCGCTGCCCTGAGGATGAAGTAAAAATACTCAAGCAACTAAGGCAAGCTTAAATCTGTGTCAGCGAACTGGCCAGTGCTCACAATTTCACAGAGAAAAAGCCAATTACTGTAATGATTATGGTTCCAATATGACTACATTTAAAAAGCATTAACACAATGGCACATTCTTCTCGCTACATTATTTTTATCACGTATTGCTAAATCTTTTTCACATCATTAAGAATACTATACAATGGGAAAAATTGGAGAAATACACAGATGAGTAGCTCCACGTGAGTCTCTGTTGGGGACACGTGTGGGTGTTTTAAGCCCCAAGCGTGAATTATCTGTGAATTCTGTAATCCAACATGACTTACTATATGCCACATGTAGCCGTAAACTACATTTTACGAAGGTTGAGATGATTCATAATCTGCTATACCCTGTAATTTTATATTCAACACAACGTTAAATACAGTGGGTTGGAAAAGTATCTGTACCCCTTTAGCTTTTCGACATGCTATGGTCCACAAACATAAATAGATATAATAAAAATGCTATGTGATGAATGAAATGTATACATGATTTTGAACTTCTTTAGAAATAAAAAACTTAGTAGGGGTTTGCAAAAGTATCTATAACCCAGTTAATACTTTGTGGAACCACCTTTTGCTGCAATTACAGCTGTGTCTGTTGGGGTATGTCTCTACCAGTCCTGCACATCTTGAGACCAGATTTTTTACCTGCATTCTTCTTTGCAAAACAGCTGAAGCTCAGGTAGATTAGATGGAGAGCGCTTGTGAACCGCAGTTTTCAGATCTTTCCACAGATTCTCGATTAGATTTAGGTCTGGACTTTGACTTGGCCTTTGTAACTCATGGATATATTTTTTTCAACCATTCATTGTTGCCGTGGCTTCATTTTTAGGGTTGTTGTCTTGCTGGAAGCTGAACCGCCACCCCAGTTTCAAGTCTTTTGCAAATTCCAACATGTTTCCCTGTATTTGGCCCCATCCAAACCCATGGTTTTCTTTTAAAAACGTCAATCTTTCATAAAGGCCAGATTTGTGCAGTGTACAACTAATAGTTGTTCTGTGGACAGTTTCCCCCACCTGAGCTGTAGCTCTCTGCAGTTCATCCAGGGTCATCATAGGCTACTTGGTAACAGCTCTGGTCAGTGCTGTCTTTGTTCGGTCAGTAAGTCTAGGAGGACGGCCAGGTCTTGGTAGGTTTGCCGTGATGCCTTTCCATTTCTGCATGGTGTATTTAACTGTACTTTGAGAGATGTTCAAAGCTTTGAAAATCTTTTTATAACCTAACCCAGCTTTATACTTCTCAATAACTTTATCCTGGACCCGTCTGGTGTGTTTTGGACTTCATGATGCTTCTGCTCCACAATAGTCTCTTAACAGACCTCTGAGACCATCACAGAGCAGCTGTATTTGAACTGAGATTAGATTACACACAGGTAGACTCTATTTAGTCATTGGGTCAACATCTGATCATTCAGAAATCTTCATTCAAAACACTGGGAAAAGTGGGAAAGATATGCTAAACAATATATGCCTGAAATGACATAAACTACTGTCTGCTTTTAGTTGATAGGAGTGCTGATCATCATTTATAATATATAACTACTTAAATTAATCCCAATTCGGATAGTGATTTACTGCTTCTGTTTACTCTCTGGGTGTTCAATGGTTAAATTTTGTTTTTTGTTTTTTTCACTTTATTTTATTTTATTATTTAAAAAAAAGGGGATGGAGACAAACCAATATGTATGTATGTGTAGGTATGTGTGTATATGAATATATTCGCCATTATGTCTAAACAAATATGATTGTAGATACACTACTTGGCAAACTTGCAATGTACCGTCTCATATCTCTCAATAAAAACATAATTGAAAAAAAGAAAGAAATCTTCATTCAACTTCTGAAGGCAATTGGTTGCACTAAAAGGAAACGGGTGGAGATACTTTTCACTTTTCAGATTTTATTCATAAATAAAGTTCAAAATCATGTCTCCATTCACTTCATGATTGTGTGTCACTTAGTGCATGTCTTTCACGTAAAATTTCAATGAAATATATTTATGTTTGTGAACCATGGCATGTCAAAAAGTTAAAGGGGTATGGATATTTTTTCAACCCTTTAACTGCACACTCTCTATTTACATATATCCCAAAGTGTCACAACCTACACAGAAATGTATTACAGAAGCTTTAAAGAACAGTCTTTATGACATTAATGTGATGTTCCTTTGATCACTGAGACTGACCTCGGCTGCTGACATGCTGCATCTTAAAGTCAGTGAGTTTTCTAAGTCAAAACATAAAATACTAGACTTATTACAGTGTTTTCTGTGCCGTGGTAAAGGAAAAAAAAAAAAAAAAAAAAGGTTTTAATTCAAAACTATCCTGCTGACATGTTCTCATTGTTCATTATATGTTCCTCTAATTAAAACATATTGCATACTAGCCCTAAATACTTTCAGTCACAGATAATGGCAGAAAAAGACTGGCTTGTATTTTCTCCATAACCGTACAAACAGATATTCTTCGCCCTCTACTATCACAGGGCTGTTCTCCAGCTCCTTTTGACAAATCACCACATTAAATGTGGCCATTTTTAGGTGCCCCACACTTCTCTGTGCTTATTGGCATCAGATAAACCTGCAATATATCCATTCATTTGTTTCTGTTCGTCAATGCTGCGTGCACTTTGCTCATGGCGTTGTGCACTGCCACACACACAATGACTTGTTCTTCTTGGTCGTTTATAATGTACTGATCACACAATGCTGGGGTTACTGACCCATAGACAACCCATTAATCAAACAGTACAACTAGCATAAGATCATAATAAATATGCTTTAGACGAATGCCCCACAGTCGTAAAAGGAGACAGTGTTTCCTTCAAAAGCAAAGGGACAAACATGATAGAAATGAATGATATCAGGAAAAATCGTTTACTATACACACCAACATAAATCCTTATTTTGAGTGATTGAGGGCCTATTGGGCTAAATTACAGTGCTCGTGGAGTTTTCCACAAAAATAATTGCCAATGTCATGTTTAATAATTGTATTGATTGGACCATACAACATGCGAAATGTATCTTCAGGTCATTTTTTAACAAAGACTTTCAACAACAATGTGAATGCCAGGGGCTGACATGGTCTTTTACTGCCATCTAGTGAATATACCCTGTAACTACACATTTTTATTCAATAATTGTAATGACTAATATGAATTCCAGAACATAATTATCCATAAAAAGGAATGAAGATAGAACAAACTATAGATTGTCCTTTCGTGGAAATCACTCATCGCTGTACTTAATTTATTTTTAGCTTTATTTTTTAATTTATATCTTTTTGAACTGTTGCTATGTAGTGGCTATTTGTCCATAAAAACTTAAAGATACATCATGCTATTTTTTTAATGTGAAAAAAGTGTTGGTGGGCGGCATTTTTTTCCAGCTTTAATTTCAATGTCTTTTCTGATGCGTCTCAAACTCCACAACTCTCAGCTTTTCTTGTGCCATTACTTCAGCTTGTTCTTTTTCGACAGCCAACTTTTCCTGTATTGCAAGCAGCTTTTACTTTTAATGACGCACGCTCCAGCTCTGCCTTCATCCTGATGTTGAATATGGCTTCCATGTGATGAGGCTGAACACAGACATAGCGCTCTCCTACGTGGTGATTGACTGTCCCCATGGTCAGCGCGTAAAGATCTGACCTCGACCATGGGCGCTGGTGCAGGTGGTTCTGCTCCAAGCACACCCACTTGTTTCAAAACATTTTTCATCCAGTTCTCACAGTTCCAAAAGTAGTCATTTATGTGCTTCTTCATGATCCACCTACTGATCTGTTTGTCAGGTACACCTTCTTTCGCGCAGAAAGAGGCAGGTGTGGTTTATCAGGCTAAATGTCAAGGGGTCGCTGAATAAGCAGGACAAAGATTTATAGATGTCAATAAGACGGTAAGCACAAGGTCAGGAAATCCAATGTGCATTATTTATTTATTTTTTATGTGCTCGGTTCAGGTGGAGGTTAAGAAATTAAATAGTGGGGACTGGACAATTAGGAGACAGTACAGTAACTGGGTAAATCATTTTACCCGAATAGAAGTCAGTAGTACAATGTCTATGTGAAACTGACCAAATACTTTTTTTTCCCACTGTAATTTGACCAACAAGACAATACAACTAGCTTTTAGATTTGGGTAAAGCCACACTGGAGAAAACGTGCTCAGTTCAGCCAGGGGTAAGGTTAACCTGAGAGCTCAAAGTCTATAGGCCAGGGTAAAGCCGCATTTGAAAGCTTTTGTCAGGTTTTCTTTGCATTCTTGTAGCATCTTGTCCGCATTTAGCTTTTCAGTGTTACGCAACTGTGATGAAGCAAAAATGTTTCAAAAAATGTTACGAACACTTAACAAACAAGAGTGTTTTGTAGGCCTTAGCTTTCAAATTAGGCTTTATCCTGGCCTATAGGCGTCAAGCTTTCAGGTCAAGAAGCTTTTAGATTTGGGTAAAACTGGGTAAAGGCAGTTTTACCCAAGAGGTTAATATGAATTAATGATCATACAAAAATGTCCCAAAAGGATTTATCGTTTACTGTATTTTACAAATATTACTAACTCCTTCATGTATGAATGTACCAACTATCATTGGTTGATATGTTTTACTGTCACTATTTGTGATTGGTTGATGTACCAACTGGCCTAAGAAATGTTTTTATTTTTATTCTTTTATTATTAACTTCTTTTGTATTGCATTGGCCTAAGAAAAATATTTTCTCTTCCGGCCAAGAAAAGGTCGTCCACAGCCGGGGCGGGGTAAGAGAAACCCTCGGCCAATCTAAGGGCGCGCGGGTGTGGCCACGTCTTGGAGCGGCAGAGCCTGGCGGCAGAGGGGGCGCACGCGTTGATTTCACTCGTTCACCGGTAGTGCTTGTGCTAGACGTTGCGTCGCTTTTACATTTCAGCTTGGATCCCTGTCAACGACCCGTGCAGAGCCGTCTCATCGGTTCTTCTAGCATCTCCTCGTCGTATTCGAGCAGCAAAGAAAATGTCTACTGTGAACTGGAAGCCCTTTGTCTTCGGCGGGCTGGCTTCTGTAACAGCCGAGTGCGGTGAGTGATGAGCTGAGCAGCCGTGTGGAGGAGGAGGAGGAGGTCCGAGGAAGGAGCCAGTGTGGCCTTTTAACTCTGATTTAAGCTCACGATGTTGTGCATGCCTTGCTGTGTTGCAGGAACATTCCCCATCGATCTTGCCAAGACGCGGCTCCAAGTACAAGGCCAAGTAGGGGACAGTAAATACAGAGAAATCCGCTACAGAGGCATGCTCCACGCCATGGCCCGGATAGGTAGAGAGGAGGGGCCCAGAGCTCTTTATTCGGGGTAAGTGTGGGGACACATGCACGGGACTCAGCTGTGCTCTGTTTTTTAATAACCTACTGTAACATTTTGCACGCCATCTTGTAGCATCATAACTCTTGCTTCCTGTAAAGTTCCATTTCCTCCCCTAAGGTGCACACAGCTGCATAGCTGTCTTCTCGAGCACCCAAGAGCTTTATTTAGACTTGAAAACAGCTGACCGACTGGACATTTTGACATACATTCAATATGTAGGCTATGTCTGCTGTAACTAACTTGTCACCTCTGTGTTAGGATTGCCCCAGCCATGCTCCGCCAGGCTTCCTATGGCACCATCAAAATTGGCACATACCAGAGCTTCAAAAGACTGATAGTGGACAGACCTGAGGGTAAGTCCACACGTGAATTCCTCTTTGAAGGTCAAAAGAAAAGGCTCTACACAGTCATTAACTCGCTGGACAAGTCTTAAACAGTCATAAACGTCTCTGCACATCAAAACGCAGGGTTCTGCCTATTTTTTGTCCAATACATTCCAATGAAGTCAGTGGTGTGGTATGTGTTACGACTGACCACTTTTACTGCTTTATGTACAGTACTCAAAGTACTCAAAGTATGGCATGTGTACCTTTGGTGGTGCTTTGGCTTTTTTAGATACTCAGGGTCATCTGCAATTCTAGATTTATTGTTATTAGAGATCATCATTTATTCTTTAGCAATACATTTAGTTTTCTAATCTGTTTGGACATAATTCATTCCATCTAGGGCTGTTTTAGTCTCTTCTAAGTTGAGTTTTGGTCCTGATTTGAACTCGATGAAGGTACTTGGAAGGTCCAATGTTACTTTGCATGAGAAGTCTGAGAACCACTGCTGTATGTGATTGTGTTGTTGACCTACATTACATTATCAAGGTTAAGCTGAAGGAGTTTTTCATATACAGCATGTGTGTTTACCATTATTATTATTATTATTATTATTATTACTATGGCTGTTTTATTTTTTTTTGTCTGATGTTTTGGCTAATGCGACTTTTACTGGTGCCTGTAAGTCCAAAGCTCCAAAGTGAGTTTTTATTACAACTATCCGGTGTCACAGCCATTTGCTCTTCTCTGTTTTCAGACGAAACGTTGCTGACAAATGTATTGTGTGGTATCCTGTCAGGAGTCATATCTTCTTCTATTGCCAACCCCACTGATGTGCTCAAGGTAAAGAGTGACAAGTCTAAGATTGCTTTGACCTTTGACATGTGTACATTTACTACATTTCTAGCAACCATGGCACAAAATAATCAAAGTTCACTCTAAACATTTACAAATATTATTACTTATAAGATTAGAGGTTGTTTTTGTTTCTTGCCCGTACTTGAGCCTGACCTAGTTATCACTTCGCAAAAACTTGTCTTGCTTAAAGTGGTCGAGCAGGTTTGAACTGTAGTTCAATGAAGCATTCCCCCGACCTCTACCTGAGCTTATTTTTGGTTGCCTGCCCTGCAGAGCAGAGGTCGCACAAAGGGCTTAGCCTGCTACGCGGCAAACGACGGGCTAAATATAACAGTTACTACGAGTCCATGGGGTGACATGGCATTATGTTTCTGAGTGCCATGGGGTACGGGTTTAAGAGATGACTAACCGAAGGGCATGGCTGGCATTGAGAACATAGTGTCTTGGACACATTGGTCACAATTAATGATATATAAACAGAGCAGATAAAACAAGTCTTGTGTGATTCCTGGAAGTAAGTTAGAAATATTTAGGACAACGGCACTGCCAAAAGTCTGATTTGCATTCCTGACTCTGCAGCTACTGACTTACTCTTCGGCATTTCCGTTAGACCGTACAACAACCACCACCACTAAGAAACTAAAATCAGCCAGAGCTCAGAGTCTGTGATAAAGGAAAAAAAAAGAAATAATTGTGTAAGTGCATTGCTTTCTACTTTAAATGAGTATTTTCTGTAGCAAATACTTCAGTACTTTCTCTTCAGTACAAACCTTTTACTTGTATTGGAGTAATGTTTGACGGAAAGTATCTGTACTTTCACATGAATGAATGACTAAATATTTATTTGGACCATAAACAAAACATAAAAACACAAACTTATATGAACTCAAAATACAACCTGCCATGATTGAGGCAGTTGTGAGCTCAATATCAAATGTGCAGCTCAATACATTTACAGCCTAGGACAAACAATTTTGTTTTATCTGTTGCACATTTTAGATTAGGCTGTCCGAAAAGGGGCCTTTTAGTCCCACCCCTTTTAAGTACTCTCAGTATCTTGTTCCGTTTTACTTATAAGGCTTTCTTATAACAATCATTTGAGCACCTTGATATAACCCAAGTTGTCAGTAATACATTGTGAATACTACCTACCAATCAACATCTGGTTTACAACACAATGTAATGAAGTACTTTGACAACCACTGCAACTAACCATTTCTTACATTTTTATTTACAGATACGTATGCAGGCCCAAGGAAGAGTTATCCAGGGGAGTATGATGGGCAACTTTATCAACATCTACCAAGAAGAAGGAACAAGAGGGCTATGGAAGGTACAGTTTATAATGAGTATAAACACACTATTTGAGGTTGACAGTGTTTACACTTGAACCATCTGCGTCTGTATGTAAATATTATGATGTTCCTGCCTATGTGCCAGGGCGTCTCTCTGACAGCGCAGCGGGCAGCCATTGTGGTGGGGGTCGAACTGCCGGTTTATGACATCACCAAGAAACATTTGATCTTGTCTGGATACATGGGAGACACGGTCTACACTCACTTTGTGTAAGTGCACAATTATACTGTAGTTTTTCGGCCTGTCTATCGGAAACGAAAAATATCTCACTTTCCACGTTTCTCCTAGCCTGGCTAACACCAGACTAAAATCACAAGTGATATTTAGTCTGGGGACCACCAATTCATTTTCTCGTAGGAGAGGTGTGGTTTACGAGCGTCCATAGTCGTTTATTGGGCGATACGAAAAAAAAAAAAAAAAAGTCTCATGCGTCTGCACGTAGCCCCAGCCAATCGTATCATCGTATGAGATGACGTATGACGTACCCGCTGTAAACTTTTGAGCTAAATTATTTAGAACAAGGTCTAAAGCTTGATCAAAAAAATACCATCGTGTCTGCTGCTGTCATGTTGGATCCGTAAATAAACTTTTTTTTTAATTATCCGTAAATAAACTACAAGCTTCCATATATCGAATAGCGCGTCATCGTCTTGCCGTCCCTCCTCGCTCTGTGATTGGTTCCCAAATCCACCGGAGATTTGGCCATGGTCCCCAGGCTGTTGTGCAGTTCGAAATAATTCGAGCGCACACAGCAGCCTGGTGTTAGCCAGGTTACGTTTCTCCATATCTTAATATAAAATATTCAAGATTTACTTTTACTTGTGAAGCCGTTTTGTTTAAATAGTTTAGAATCAGATGAATTAAAAAAGAAAAAGCTGCTTGGATTTGAATTGTACTTTACTTTACATGTTTGATAAGCTTTTGAAAGCACTACTTCATAATTCATTCACTCCCTTCTCTACAACACTGGCTTTTCTGACCAATACACATCAGGCACTTACACACAGGCAACTTCCTGGCAACTTCCTCTGTGTACTGTTCAACTGGAATTGCACCACAAACCGTGATTGTTTGCGGTGTAACTCAGTTACAGACTCTTGAATGTAATCTGCTCTATTGCACCATGTAGTATGTCCACAATCATATTTGCTGCTAACACTCAATGGGCCAGATCTTGTGGCGGCGCACGGGGCGGCGCAGGCTCTTGGCGAATTATTTTCCGAGTGGCGGCGCTATATGTGCCATTCGCCTCCGCCACCTGTGAGGGGGCGTCACAAGAGGAGGTGACTGCAGTGATGGAAACACGGCTGACATTCACTTCCTCGTTTACATTGCGCTGTCTTGCGTTCTTTCTTAAGCCTTAGGCTCTCACAGGTCAAACTAAAAACTTTATTTACCCCATCGTGAGCTAAACGATGTTCACGTCTCGAGAGAAAAAGAGCTACAGCGTCCGCTGTGGCGCAGATCGGCCGCGCTCGGCGTGAACGCGAAGCAAAACAAAAGCACATGTTCACCCCACACTCCCACACAACCACTCTCCTGGACGCGGAGTCGATCTGGTTGGAGGAAAATGTGTGCGTCTCCACCCACGTAAATGCGCTAAGTCTGGAGTGGCAAGATCACAAAGTGCGCCCCGACTGAGCGCAAAATGTCACGCTATCGTCTCCGTTTTGATGCACAAGATCGGGCCCAATGCACCTGTACAGCTGCAAATACACTCATGCTGTTCTGTGTCAAATTGTTGTTGTCTTTATCATAGTTAAAATGTAATATTCTCACGCAGGCCCTTATAGTCTTTATAGTATATTATTTAACTAAATTATGTGTTATGCTTTATGTTTCTTGTTTCAACCGGAAAAAAAAATCCTAGTTGTGAACCTGTTCATAACCAAGGCAATAAAAACAATTTATTGTTTTTATTGATTCTGATTCAATGACAACTGATGTGATCTGCCCGAATCAATGACAATGCTACAATGTTAGTCGTACTAGTAAACAAACTATTTGTTAAGATCCCCCATTTTAAATGCTGTGTTGCAGAAATACTCTGTTGTGTACTCAAGTCTATGTCTTCAGTGCGATTAAAACACATCTTTCTCCGCTATGCTTTACAAAAAAATGCAACAAAGCAGTTTTCTCAATTTTTTGCGCAGAGCTGCATTAAAAAGGTTATGGAGCTCATTTAAATTTGACGAAAATGCTGACCTCAGATGGGTTTGTGTCCAATTAAAATCCACTCAAATGCATTTTATTGGCACTTTAGAATAAATTTCCATCTCATATGTCAAACCTTAACTCGAAGTCATCGAGTTGATTTTTGTTTTACCTTTTCCTTCAAAAATATTTTATATTTTCCCTAAAACGCTGATGCTATACTGAGAGCTTGTGTGATCCATTCTTTGTATTTTCAGGTCAAGTTTCGCGTGTGGTCTTGCTGGTGCTCTGGCCTCTAACCCAGTGGACGTGGTACGAACGCGAATGATGAACCAAAAAGGAGGAGCACTGTACAAGGGCACTCTGGATTGTATACTACAGGTTGGTCAACCCCCTTTCATCTCGCTTAATTATTGCAGAAAACGTGTCTTCATTTACACCACATGCAGCACATTGACAAAACCTTTCGGTGCCAAGATATTTTTCTTGCTCAATTTATTCTTTAGGCTTTTTATAAACCTGTGTTTTAGTGCACAACCATAGCTCTCCAGCCACATAAACTGACTCCAGAGATCATATTCATAATGTTGGTATTAGACAACTAGAACTTGTATGTTTTCTTTCAGACATGGCGTTCGGAGGGGTTTATGGCATTGTACAAGGGGTTCTTTCCCAACTGGCTGCGACTAGGCCCGTGGAACATCATTGTATCCTTTCCCCATCTGGTGTTTATACTGTACATAAGAATTGGTGAAATTACCTGGAAACAATTGGTAATTCTTCTTGATCATCTAATAATAAATCCAAAGAGTTGCATTTATCTTTGGCCTTGCATTACAAGTTTGTAATGCAGTGCTGTCCGGTAGGTGGGAATGTAGGGGATCTATACTCTGTCCACGCTGTTGTTATAATGTTGAAAGGCATGAGAGGCACAAAGACCCAGATCTGCTGAAAGATAGAGTGATAAAGTCGGTGCAGACTGGTCCGTTCTCATACAGTTGAAAATATAACAGGATTATGGACTTGTCAGGGAGAAGCGGGGAAACCTGGGGTCACAGGGAAGTTGTAACAACAAAAGCTTTGGGCTTAAGTCTTTCAGTCTCCCTGGAAATTTCCTTAACCTTCTATCCAGTTCTTCCTCACTTATGAACAGCTTAAGAAGATTGACGTGTGATTGGAAAAGTAACTCCGACAATGTGGAAGAATTGGGCTCTTTGACGAGCAGAAAGGACCAAAGCAGGACTGGAGCCTGGGTTTGTAAAGCCCACACGGAGGCCCTCACCAAACGTTTGAGTCCTGTTTGAGTTGCACATATATTAAGCCTGTGGCAAGTGTGAAAATTACTGTTACACACCAAATGCAATGCAGTACTACACTGATCTAAGGCTATGTTACACCAGTCACCAACATTTTATTTGACTCATGTATTGTATTTAAACCTAAAACTGTGTTTAAGTACCCCATCAAAGTGCATTTGTTTAGTTTTAAGTGCCTTTGCAAAAGTTGAAAGCCTCTGGGTCTGAGTTGTGAGGAATATGAATGTTCAGTGGCAGCTGACAATCGCTGTGATCATTCCCTTTTAAACAATTAAATTATAAGATGGGGTTTCATATTTTATAAATATTTTTACAATAACTGATTTGGATATAGACAATGGTTTATAATGATACAGCCTAATGTACTGTAATAATTACAGAACTAGACTAAAGACAGACCACATGAGCATGGTCCTGCTGGTCCCTCAAGCCACAGAGCAGATTGTGCAGTAACCAAAGGCAGCTGGGGACGGGTGCAGGCCCCTGGTTCCCCCTGATATTCAATACTGTACCAAGAGAACCTAAGACATACACTGGCGCATTACGCAACAACAGCTTATTACATCACTCCCGCTCTGGAGCTAATGCGATTACCTTCCTACTAGTGTTATGGACAATATTTTTGCCTGAAGTCATATAATCAACTGTTCACTCCGGCTGTATTTTTCTATGTATTATTTGTATATGCTTGTATGTATGCTTTTGTGAGCTTTCACTAACAACAAAAAGATTTCGGCTTTAAGTAAACCACTAATGCTGCCAAAGTATAAGTGCTGTGTGAAACTTGTGAATGCTGCTGCTGTATGATGTACATGTAAAATTAAACAGAAAAGCCAAGTAGTCAAATGTTTTTGTTGTGTATACTTGCTACCACAAGGTGGCGCTGTGGGGCTGCAATCAGGATGAGAGTGTGCACCAATAATCTGTGCCCCAAAGGCCTTTTGAATCCCAGCTCTCAGACTTAAAGAACATAAATCAAGCACAACACTGTTTCTGATGGATTTCTGTTTTCTTTCATTCACTACAATCCCCCAAAACACTGAGTTATGAATAATTCAGATGAATCTAAGATGTAATTGATCTTTTTTTATTTTGGGGTGAATCCCTGTTTCCCCTGTCTAAGCCAGTTTGAGCTGAAGTGGTGAACTCTAGGGAGAACCCTGCTGCAATAAACCCTCAGTGTTGTGATTTATTTAGAGAGAACTGACTTCATCAAAATCAAATCTATCTGCAGTCCTAAACCACAGGACACTGCGGAAACCATGTGATGAGCTCTTTTTCTGGTTGAAAGATATTTTCAAGGATCTGGTCTGGGGTGATTGCTTACTGTGTTTCCCATCAGTAAAGTATTGGAGTAAATAAGTGATGCGTTTTTGTTCTTCCATGTTAAGTTGAATTTGAGCCTTATTCTCTAAAATGGTCCTCTGCGGATCTGATTGTGATTGATTGTGGAATTTTAATTTACTCTGGATTATCTAAATCAGTACTTTTCAGACATACATTTTCTTTAAATACACAGTCAAGGCCTATTTAGAAATGTAAAGATTCATTATAATACATTTGTACAATTAAGCATAAAACCTTTTGTTTTAAATTCAGCAGGATGTAAAGGCACACTGCGTAACATTTTGGATTATAAAGTCGCCATAATGACCAGCTAGACACAGAAAATGCTTATTTTTCGCAGTGGGTAATCAAGGAATGGATTTGAATAAGGACCTAACCTATTTAAATCTCATATTTGACTGCCTCAAGTCAATGTCTGCATGGAGAGGAGACGAGCTGGAGACGTCACACCCTCAGTAAAGTTAGTCAACACATGTTTGTTTGCTTATATTTTAGCTATTTTTCAGCAGTATAAAGATCTGTATTAAAAAAAATGCTTTCGTTTTTTAAGTTATTAGGTGAAATGTTACACGGTTTGTGCCGCTACTACTGTGTTTGGACATGGCAGTAGCTTTGTTGCCATGTATAATGTCACAATAAACAACTCCATAGTGGCCCCTGGGTTTTACTTTGGAACGGCAAATTATACTTTTTTTTGACTTGGATGAACTTTATTGATCCACAAGGGAAACATATTGGTCATGGATATGTTTCTTATTATAAAGATTTTTTTTTTTAAACAGTAAAAATGCTCAATCAAAATTTCTTACAAGGGTCCAATAAAACTAATGAGAAAGCTGGGCCAGAGTTTGGCATCTCTGAGTCGGTTCTCAATCCGGCCTGGCATGATGACTTTGGCAGCGCCCTCAACAAGCTGGACGAATGCAGCCCGGGGGACTCCTGCCGTCAGACATGCTGCATTATGGGTATTATTTGTGGCCAACCCCGGGGTGCAGAGGGGCTGGTCTATTGTGAGAGAAGAGATCAGAATGAGCTTTTTGTATCAGAGGGATAAGGCTCTGCACCAAACCACTGCCTTTCCCTGCTTTCTGTTTGCTCAGCCATTTCTCACATTCAAATGTTTTTGTCACAGCGCAACGCAATCAATGGACAGATAAATGGAACGGCAAAAAGAAAATGTAGACGTGAAGACAAATCTATAGCAGAGGTCCATTTAGAGCAGACTGCGGCAGGCTGACAATATAAAAAATCATAGCCCTATTGTCATCTGTTTGGCTCAATACCACTGCTGAGATGTGGCACCAGAGCAACTGTTTTTATTAGTGTTTTCAGCTCTGACAGATGTTTGCGAGTTTAGACACAAAAATGAATGATTTTTCCATTCTGTCAAGACGCATTGTTTACAGGCCACATATTCACAGGCATTTCAAAATATCAGTCTAAAAGATTACCTGAGGAGAAGACAGCGCAGGCATGAAAAATAGTTCCCTAATGTATGACCTATCAACAAACAGCTGACAGAGTGAGGATTTTCTTTTGAAAAAGTCTGCATAAAATATAGTGCTGTAAGGCAGTAATTCTCAAAATGTTCATAAAAATGTAATGAAGGAGAATCTGACAAAAAGCAGGACAAATGTTTGTGAAAGCTCTCTGTCGCCCAGAAATTTCACATTGTGGTGGAGGTATTCAAGTCCATTCACTCCAAAAGTTAAATCTACTGTTTGCAGCAAGACTTCAGGAAATGTATTTGGTTTCAAAGTTGTCAACTGGACTGTGTTGTGGGTTGTATCACTCAGTGTTGGTAAGCCACTTTTTAGCCACAGCTGCCATGTGTGGACTGATGAAAGAAGCGCTGCGGCGAGCGAACACCCCTCCAAGCACCACCAATCACTCACACCCCACACCACAGCATACTCTACAAAGTAATAGAAGTAGTCAATATCAAACATTGGCTTAAATGACTTGAACTGAGGAAATATATCTTGTTTTAAGGGGTTTTCACTCATTTAGACCTTTTTCCTGATCTGACCAAGACTATTTTGCTAGTTTGATGACATTTCAGACTGGTTCTATGGTAAATCTCGCTTGAAATAAGAAAGTAAAATTGCCAATGGGACAAGGCCATTTTTCTTACCCCATTGGCAACAAGAAACTTACTTGAAATAACATCGAAATGTATTGAAACGAGTCAGAAACATCTCAGAACAAGTGAAATTATCTGGTTCAATGCCCAATTAAATCTTAACTAGTCAAAACAACTACAATTTTGATTCTTATGCTCAAATTGAGGCATTTAAACTAATCTAGTAAATTACTTTTTGAGGTGTACATAAGCGAGGTGGGAGACACGTCTTGCCTAAGGGCACAGTAACAAACCAGTCCGAGTGAGAATCAAGCCACAAATGTGTTTCTCAAACTCAGCAATTTTAGACTTTATCTATTTTAATTACAGCGCATTTAATTTATGCAGTAGTAATGCTCTTAAGTTATGTATATTTTTGTACATATTTTCGCTGGTCACAGTTATATTTCATACCTTTTGTAGCCAGGTTGTACTTGGAAGGTCAAATATTTTATGTGGTGGTATTTGCTGTGAAAAGCTAGAAAAACATATTAACCAACCGCTTCACCAAACTTAAAGTGAGACGGTATCCAGTCAGTTCAGAATTGTAAAGCTGTAGTGATCTGCCACACCGGTGCTACCTGTACAACGGCTTAACGAAAGGTACACTTTTTGCGGCCAAATACGATGTTTGTGTTCTAGTTTGTTTCCCAAAATGCATTTCAACCGCCTGTTTATTACATCCAAGTGCCACAAACAACAACGAGGCAGCTGCTGAAGAGTGCCGTCGACCTACATTCACACACCGCTGCATAGGGACGCTCACCCCGGGGAGCGAGGATCACAAGGATGAGCCGCTGGTAATGCTGCTCCATTGTTTTATTAAGATGACAACAGGCCAACGCACAGACTGCAGAGGGAGATAACTGAGACTTCATTTGTTCCACATGTTGACTCCACTGAACTTGAACAGTTCGGCAAAGTTAAGTTTTGGAAGTGTAAGCAATTCTGTGACATACATGGCTTGATTAAAAAGTCTTTGCTCTATCGGTATTTTGCACTCAATGGAGAACAGGGGGCTTATGAAATTGCAGGGATTGGCAGAGTCAGCAAAGTGATGTTACTTTTCAATTCATTTCATTCAAGTAGAAGTAAAAACAAGTGACCCAAATTATCACTCAAGAAAAAGTGAAATAGCATTAAGGGAAAATATTATATAATGAGTAACTGCGAAACAAATAAAATACAAGCCATTACTTTATAACAGATATTTTATATTATTGAAAAATAACTAAAAAATGAACCTGACCAGCATGATTTTGGAGGTCGGGGAAACTAGCATCCGGAGCAAACCTGGCTGGCTGCCTTCAGTCTCCTCTGATCCTCTGACTGCACCGCCTCCTGTGTTTGTCCTGTTTCAGAGCGTGGTGTCCTGCACTGATCAGCGTATCCACCTCCTCTTTCCTCTTCCTCCTGTGCAGCTCCCTCCGCTCCACAACAGTCTTTCACCATCTTCAGGGAAGAGTGTAGCAGCTCATCTATTTTATTCTCCAGTGAATGAACACTAGCCAGAACAATAGACGGCATGTGTGGCTTAGCTGTGAGTCTTGCCCGGATACCTCCTCGTTTGTCCCTTCCTTGTTTCCTGTAGCGCCTCTTGTGACGCCTACACTGTGCTGCAGGTGTGGGGACCTCTTTGCCCCTCTTCAGTGTTTCAGAGGAAGAAATGTGTACTTCTTAAATGTCTTTAGCTCATACGCTAGCTGTTTGTGTACTTTTAAAAAGCTGTTTTCTTCAGGACCATTATTGAGTCATTGCAGAAAAAAAGTCCACCGAACCCCACAAAAACACGGCAAAGACGTACAAAAGCACCCAATAAAACAATGTGGATCACAGAAACCACAGATGCCGTTCACAGAAGAAGGCAAAAAAACAGAGCTGTACAAAGAGAGGGTGAGGTTGCTGCTCCTTTATTGTGATGGAAAACTCATGGACCACAAAGAGCTTGCACAAATATGTTGTAGTTGTGAATAGGAGTGAATGAAATATGAGAGCAAATAGCGGTCGATATTCAGAAACGGCATTCAGGCAGACACAGAAATAGGTAGAGCTCATGTGGATGCACCGGAGCTTCAGCCTGAGACTCTAGAGATTGGTGAATTGCTGCCTGGTTGTCTTGTTTGATTAGTTGCGGTGCATTAAAAACACATTAGAGTTTGTCAGTGATGTAAAATAGCACAATCTGGTGTAAGTGTGCTGGGTAAACATTTTTTTTTTCAGCTTGTCTGCCTGAGCTAAAAACTATACAACTGCAAGGGTTTGGGAAATGAATGCAAAAGTTTGTTCATTTAAATGTTGGAGTACTCATAATGTGACTGGATTTGGAATATTGGGCAAGTCGACTGGTTCTGAGTCTGTTTAGCTTTGTGTTAGTTCTGTCGACTCTCCAAAAAAGAATGTCAGACTAAAACAGAATCACACCATATCAGCCCCACCTACCCCTCTCAGAAATGTTGTTTGTCATTATGTAATTCACAGGATAAACACGTGGTGCGGGTAATACTTTCTTCCCACTAAAACACGACGCCACAGGAAAATAAACAGCATCTGCCAGTGCCCCAACCACCAGTTTCTACTCTTTCCCTCCATAACCCACTCAGTCACAGCTCCCTCATTAACATCCAGCTTCTGATAAGAAATAAATATTCAAATATTCAGCGCTAACACTTTCATTGGAAGCCTGATTTAAAATTCCTTGCCCTCGAGCGGAGAACTCGCAGCATGCACAATCTACACAAACAGTCTCTTTGGTGTGAGTCGGTGGCACTGGCGTCCTCCTACAACACTCGGGATATGTAGTTTTTACCCACTGCTGCACAAATCTTGACAGGTTTTCGGAATGCTTAGGAAAGGTGTATTATTGTGTAAAAATACACATAAAAAAGAGCAAAAGGGAATAATACTAGACCCTGCAAATGACCAATAATTGTCTTACATAGACGTATCATACAACATAGTATTGAAGTAATTACACTACAAAAAGTAAATTGGCTTAAATGACTTGAATTGAGGAACTGTATCTTGTTTTGGGCGGTTTTCACTCATGTAGACTTTTTGCCTAATTTGACCAAGTTTACATTTCAGACTGGTCCTAAGGTAAATCTGGCTTGAAATAAGAAAGTAAAACTGCCAATGGGATAAGACCAATTTTCTTACCCCTTTGGCAAAGAAATGTATCTGAAATAAAAACAAAATGTATTGAAACGAGTCAGAAACATCACAGAACAGGTGAAATAATCTAGATCAATTAAATGCCAAACTATAACTAGTCAAAAGGTTATTGACGGAAGTGAGCGGGGGAAGTCTTTAGGAGTTACTGCGCGGACGTTTTGCTCCTCGTATCATTACGCCTCACAATATAGTCCCCCTTTTTATTTGCTAATAAAATCGACATGCTAAATTTCTGTGTAAATATACTTCGCATGAAAACACTTCACGTAGCTTTATTTAAATAGGGAACACGTGGAAGAGCTTGGTAGCTTCCATTGTGAGCTTTTTTGGAGCTATGTGACATGTGGGAGAGGCTGCGTATGTGCTCCGTTTGCGTGACAGAGCGCACGGACAAAGACCAGACGGGGATATATTAACACGTCTAAAGTGAGGTAAGAGCATATCTCAGTATGTAAAAACGGTGGCCTATTCCTTTAAGCTGAGGTACCTGCCTTTTAGCTGTTGTGAAATAAAACGTGTTTTTACCACCAGAGAGTATGTTGTGTATGTTGTAAACACAGCAAAAAACAGGTCTTCACTCAAATTTTTGTTGAGCGATAGAAGATAGAAGACTTTGCCACTGCTCAAAGCTGTACATGGGCATGAAACATGCATACTAATTACCGTAAATTTGCTTGAACAATTTGGGTGTGCAGGACGGATTGTGACAGCTATAAATGAGTATGGGCCAAAACTAAACATTTAATTTTTTGAACAGGAAATATCAGGTACCCCAGCTTTAAGTATTGGTAAGTAATAAAAACAATAGTGATAAGTGATAGCTTCACTTCATCATTATACCATACTTCTCTAAGTCTATTAAGCACACCTTTCCTTACTAAAATTAGTATTTATATCTAGTATATGTCTACAGTACTGTAAATTTGCTATGTATGTCACTGATAAGTACATAAAAGTAAGGTGAAAGTAAAGTCTATTGTTTTTAGTAAACTTACACTTAGATATACTGCATTTTGTTAAGGGAGAATCTAGCGGAGAGCACCCCAGTGGCATTGAAGGATTAGTCAATACAGAGAACACATTGAGCCTATAAATGGGCCCATAAAGTCTACACAAACCAGTGTTTTAAAGCACTTTTCACGCCTCCCTAAACTTTTGCTCAGTGCCATATTTCAAATCAAATTTTGAGCTGAATAGGTGGACCCTAATGTGGGAGGAGGTGATAAAATTGAAGCGGGGGATGAGTTGTTACAAGGAGCCAGTGGGGAGATGAGGAGAAAACTTTTATTGGAAGTTATCAGCGTCGACGTGGAAGCTGAGGCTGAGAGTGCCTGAAGAAAGAGAATGGGAGATGACAAGAGGAGAAGGATGCTACGGCAAGTGTCCCGATTCACCGCTGCGCTCTAATTAGCATCCGTGTGAAGCCTCTGAGACAGCCACGCCAAGCAGCCGGGACGCTAATGGGCTGGGAGACAAAGGTTTATGGGGCCTGACACGGTTTGACTGGAGAAGTGCGGTTTGGTGTGTTGGGCCAGATGCCAGCAAATATTGGAAATAGAAAAACACGGAGGATATGAAGATGACAGTTTATTTATGTTGCATTGTTCAGCGATGCGAAAGGTCATGGGATAAAAAAGAGAGAGCCTTAATGATGGGGATTTTGACAGGACAAGCAGGGCAATGGATCATTTTGATAAGTAGAAAATTATGGTCCAAGAGAGCAATCTTGAATAAGGACTGGCAGTGATGACCATAAACCTGTCTGAAATCATAAAAACACTGCTCTACTATATACAAGTGTTCATCCGATGCTGTAGGTACAGATGAATTACCAGATGAATTACTGATGGGTTGTTACAGCAGCAGGATGAAGGGTTTTGTCCATAGATCTAAATAATAAAGATTGGTGGGTCCCATTCAGCCCCATTCATACTAATGATCCCAAGTGATCTGTGAAATTAACATGGCTGCTCAATCTCCTCCTGCAAAGCCTTTTCCTTAAAAGGGCATAAAGGTGGGAAGCCACGCCCTCGCGGTGCGGGTGGACCGGGTACGAGCCTCCACAGTGCAGTGTCAATCATAGACTTAGGCTTCCACTTTTTATTTCTAATATACAAAACCCAGCGTTCAAAATATGATACCTAGCCCAGCGTTGTCACATAAGTCATAGCGATTTTCAGAAAGAAAAAAAATCTTTGTAGCCAGGCTTTTAAACAGTACAAACGAGGTCCAAAGCCTCATGTTTCCAAAATGTCTTTTGGAGTTGCCCCTGGCCACCAGGGGGTGGTATTACAGCAATGTCAGCTCCCCGCCATGAGGACCAAAGAGAAGGGCTTTTCTCGCACAGTGTTTGGTCACTGTTGACATATGGTTTAGTCACGGGCGAGTAATAAAGAACTGGCAGATCACACAACAATAAGTAACTTTTAACCTCACCATCTGTGAGCAATAAAATCCATTAAGTAATACACTATTGTATAAGAATTCATGTGGAAGTAAACAAACATCAATCTCTCTTAGATTTAAACTTAATTTAGTGCAAATGTTTTATAATCCACAAAGCCTCAATAGTTTTAAGACAGAAATCAACTGTAATGAAAATTAAAGACAGAACAAGTGAGGACACTGTCAACCTCGACGGAAAATGTGTTTCTAGTAAACAATGGATTTTTTCTGACCCGATGCCCGTTCCTCAAATGAAAGCAGTGTGGACAAATGGACTTGAACATGTCTATTCTTGTGGTTTTTATATTTGTACAAATAGAAGTCAAGAAGCCTGACAGCTCATTGGGAAACTCCCATGTTGTTCACTCACTTAAGCACCATGACTGAGTTTCATCACAATTGATTATTTCAAAAGCAATACTTCAACAGGAGTAAACATGACAATAACTACAAATATTGTAATTAGGTAAATGTAAATCATGATTAGGAGCATCTTGTCCATTATAACTAATCAGAACTTGACCCGCTTGATCTCAAATGCATTTGAGACAATAAATAGGCACTTCTTTGTCTCGGTCTGTAACATTAGTCCTATAGATATGTGCAACTATTTTCCTGTTTATCTTCACCCGAGTTTTTCCATTCGCCCATGAGTTCACCTCACTGTGACAAATCAGCCAAGTAGGCCATAGCTCTGCAGGAACCCACAATCAATAAAACACACAAACCCAAACACACAGAGAGACACTGTGCTCTTCTCTATCTCCACAAATACGAGTCACATGTCTGCGGGAGGCATGAGTATCACACAGTAATCTGCAGAGGAAACAATGGCGCCAGTGTCCTCAGCCTGTCAGAGGTGTAGGCCCTCCCCCGGGTGCCCAAAAAACACTCCACAGGTGCACTGACAGGTAAAGTCCGAAAGAGCAGAGACGCCTCCAGACGAACTGAGAGCTGAAGCCTACCCTGACTCCGTCTACATACACAGTGATGCAGCCAAACTAGAACCAGAAGTGTTTTATAGAGAAGAAAATAAGTCGAATGGAAGTAAAGTACAAAACCACATCAGGAGAAGGGTCTGCTGAACTTACATTACATTACACTAGTATTGGCTCACAATCACACGCTTAACAATTGGGAAAACACCACAATAGTTAACATACAAAAAGAGGTGCTACACATCTGGTATACAAATGGTCCAAATATATTATGCAGTTAATGCTATTTGGGTCACAAGAAAATGTGTCACTGAAAAAAAACTTGTTGTTGAATAGAACACATAAATGTTTTGAGCCGCAGTATAAAATATAAAAAAAAAATCACACAAGATAGATCACTATGATACTACTATAAAATCAAAAAGTGGCTAAAAAGTGTTGTAAATGTGGGCCGGGCAGTGGCAGTCATGTGAATTATCAAATCATGTGATAAAAGAGAAAAAAAGATTGGATCTGAGCTGATTTCGTTGGGTCTTTATCCACTGATCTCTTCTTGCTTTGTGTGAGATGTTTGACAGAAGATTCAACACAACTATTTTCATTCAGACACGCAGATGAATTCACACTAAATGCCCCCTCATTAGTTCACAGCGCACAGATTGAAAGCCCCTCTTTATGGCAGAGATAGGGTCTGGTCTTTTCATACACAGATACAGTGTGTTTCAGAATTCGCTCTTCACGCTTCAGAGCCACATGCAAAGATCAATGTCACGCTGCTCTGTGGGATGACGACGATCTGGGTCATTAGTGGTCCACACTGGGCTCCTAGCAGTCAGATATGCGGGAGCAGACTATTCAAAGTCCGGGCCCTGTTTAGTTCGCTAGCTGTGTCGGCAAGCACATTGAAACCGCTTTTCATTTATGGCTTTATACTGTATATGAAATACAGTATAAAAGCAAAGCAGAGAACAAACCAAATGTTTTGTGCAAATTCTGTCTTCATAAAAAAGTGCAGTAATGGTTCTTGTTGGCTGAAAATATAACAGGTCCAAGAGTTGCCTGAATTTCCTATCCTTTACAAAGCGTCGAGAGACTTGACTCGAGCCTCCAATGGGCTCGATCGACAAGTGGATCAACTACTCAGAGAAGCATTTGGTCCGTCTCAAGGCAAAATAAACATGGCTTATGGTGCAAGTAGGTAAAAGAGTCACACAAAGAGCAGAGAAACAGCACTGACTTTTAACGAATCAACATTAAAATCCATTTGACACATTAGACTTCAAGCAGTACTAAGTAACTCGTGCCCCTAGAGGCCATAAGCGCTACTGCAGGTGTCATAGCATGTTGCGTTTTTTGTACTTATTAATTGTCCGTGAGTGTAAATACTAGGCTGGCAGAAAAGACAAAGGGAGAGAGGGAGAGGGTACAGATCATTTTTGTCACTCAAACTTGGCTGTAAATACTGTTTAAGTGGCGGTAACCCACAGTTAGCTTTGTCCGCTAGCCTGTTAGCTTCTTCTTCGTGATTCTATTAGTGTGTATTGGTGGCTCCGACCCGGTGGCAGCAAAGTTGCAAGTGTGGTTTTCTGGCACCAGGGGGAGATGAAAGACCCCCCCCCAGTCACTCCATTAACACTTGTATCACCCCCAGAGGGACTACGAAAAGGATTTATTAAGGTAAACAAGTTACTTTGTACTGCTTTTTTATTTTCCCCAGAACGTGGAGGTCCAGAGGTGCTCTTTGGGGCAAGGAAAGTCACTAAACAAATTGAAAAACAAGGCACTCCATGGCAAAGTTAAAATGCCTTTATTATTATGACATGTCTAAATGGACAAACGTAGCCCCAAAGCGTTTTTGTCTAAAAGGCCTTCATCGAGAGGACAAATAAAAAGCCTTATTTTTTCTAATTTTTTTGTGTGGCAGAATTTACTTGCAATGAGAAGGTCTTCAAATGAAAGAAAGCATTATGGGCTGGCTCAACAGGCTAATTATTGTTAGAGTGACACCAACACAAAGGATCTTCTTATGACTTTCTTTTTTTTTAAAAACGCTTTGAGTGCCTGTAGATGGAAAAGCACTGTATAAAGTATAAAGTGAGCCTATTTTCTCTTTTATGACTGTTTATTTGCAGTGAACAACTGTACTCTGTGATCAATTCTAATTGAAACTTATCGCCTCATAAAGAAATGATTAGCGTTCGGCACATCCAAATCATCTGATTCCAGGAATTGTACAATATATGGTTGATAAATGTGTAAATGTGCCTTTCTTTTCAAATTGTTTTATGTAATATTCAGCAGTGCTAATAAATAAGGGGCCGCAACAAACTCCTTCAAATAGTAGTTCATGATGAGTTTGTAGCTGAACCAAACAAAACACTGTCATTATTGAAAGTTACTGAAGGGAACCCCTCATGTAAAGGAGGCCTATGTGTTAATTTAATTTAAAAAACCCTATTCAAGTAAAGGGTTAATTCTTTCAATGAGATTATTTAAAGTGAATTTCTTTGTCAGTGGAGTCGGGGATAGAGGAGCTCGTTAACCTGCCTGATCCTGACAGTGTGATGCTGGACTCTTAACCTCGGAGCATTGGTAATGGGTGGCATGCATCACCAATCTCAGCATTAAGGTCTCACTGTTAACCCACTTACAGCATGTCTTTGGCCTCCTCCCCAAATCCTCTTATTCTCCAAGTGCATAAAACACTGCCCATTTCATCAGCAAACACACACAAAAAAAAGTTTGATATTTGTAGGGCCATGTTTTCTGCATCAGACTGGAGTACCCGGAGGAAATCTACGCAGACACAAAGAGAACACGCAAACTCCAAACAGAAAAGCCCCATCCAGGTGGGAATCGAAACCGGGACCTTCTAGCTGTGAATCACAAGCGCCAAGACAGCTTTTGTTTGTCACAGACTGTCTTCTTATATGACTTATGCTTTCACAATTTCCACTTTATTTTAACTTTTCTTTATAAATTGGCCACTTTATTGGACAAAATCTGACTAACTCATCCCTTCAAACTACAAAAAGTAATAATTAGTAAAAAAAAATACAAGGAGAAAGAAAACATACAGTATGCACTTCAGTGTATGCATCCAGGACAGTGACACCGACCTGGGCAGAGAAATAAAACTTCAAAGTCTGTCAATTTGGAATTAATGAATAATAATAATTTGGGGGCAAAACCTTACAAAACGTTATATTTTGCAAGATTAGTTCTCTAATGCTGTCAGGTCATGTGACCTCTCTGGCCAAAAAAAAAAAGTTGATATTTGTGCATATTTGACCTTACCCAGCGGCGGTATGAGTGGTCAGCATAGCACCTTTACTTTCTATCACAGTGGTCTCTAGGACGCTCCAGGATCAATTGTTTGGAAGGTTTCCACTGCTGATGGACTGATGAATGCACTCACCGAAAAACCAACACAAAAAGTGATCCAGGAGCATTGTAGAGACCACCGTGATTGAAAGTAAAGGCGCCATGCTGACCACTAATACAGCCACTGGATCACTACAAGGTCAAATACGCACAAATATCAACTCTTTCCCCCCCACATAAACAGTTGCATAATGCACCTTTAAGTCTGATGAAGGGCTAAGGCCTGAAACGTCACTGCTGCTGCTGAGAGCAATACACAATTGTTGAGCATAACAGCTGTGCGGATCTATAATTTGTTCACAGGTTGCAAAACGTTGACCCAATGGCTTCCTGTTTCAATTTTGTCACGGTTCAGCCAAGCAATCCAGTAGCTTTTGCACTGCTTTTGCCTTTGCAGTCGGCTCATTTCATCAAGACTTTTATTTAATGGCTACAGACAGAATAGACTGAAGTTGACCTAATCCGGTTTTAACGGCAGGACTTGTGCTTGTTTTGGACTGAGTTGAACCAGCCTCAGATCAAGGCAAAGACCTTCTCATTTGAAACATTTCACTTTCCCGTCAGTCTGGTCTTTGCAGCCTCCGCACCACGGCCACCAGGGAAAGGGAATCAACCGCGCTGCAACAATCGCTCCTTTGTTGAGTCCTACACATCATTAGGGTCAAACATAAATCTGATTAGAGCCAACAACATGAAGGCTTCTTCTTTTTGGTGTTATGCTTTATATATATCTAAATCAATTTCAAAGGGAGACATGCCGCAGTGTGAATCAATATGTGGAGGATGTTTCTCATATCTTATGCATGCAGAATATTAAACGGAGCCCAGGAGGAATGCGCAAAGTGCCCAAACATTTGGTTTGTGTTGCTTTCATCCCACAAGACTAGCATCTGCAGTCTTTGTCTGAGTCTCTCTATAATTTTTATTTTCAAACTCAGCCAATACCAAAATTATACCAGGACCACAGTCCATGGGGATCGTTTCACACGTCAGACTGCCTTAGCCACAGACGGACTTTGACGGGAATGATTTTCAGAGACAAAACCACAGTCAGTGAAAACCATGTCGGCCTGAGGTGAATGCATAAAGGCAAAGCAGATGAGTACATAAACGTAAGCATTTTTGACCTTCCTCTCTTTGCAGGCAAATATTACAAAGAAACACGCAGGATTTAAATTAAGTAGTCTTAACATGGAGTTCAGTCATGTATCACTTTATTATCTTTCCTTTTCCTTTGAATGATGGACAAAACATCAAGCCAAAGAAGTCAACAAGCAATTAACATAAGTGTGAGATTTAAGCGTTTCGGGGCTAAGGGCACAGAGCATCTCCCATGTAACTAGTAATTACCCGAGTCCAGGTTAAGGCTTTATTAATTGACCACTGGAAGGGAGGATCAAAGCCTTGGTGGAGGTCAGTGTTCGTTAATAAGTGTTTTTACTTTGAGAGATTTGTACTGGCATCTTCAATAATGGAAGGAGGCAGCAAAAAAAAAATCGAATTATTGTTTTTGTGTTATATGCCAAAAACATTTCACATTCATCCATAATAGGCGGACGAATAATTTTGAGAAACCACTTCTCTACGACACATGAATATCTTTGGATGGGAAGGAATGAAAGAAACAATACTGGAAATGCATAATTCATAAACAAAACCAAATCTTGCATGCAGCAGATAAAACAAACCTGCTATCTGTGTTTGAATTAAAATGAACAATAATATGAACGGGATTTCCTTCAGCTTCAGTGAAACAGTAGCTCTGAACGTTCAAAGTGGAGTCCCCGCCTCCACTTTTCTCCATCATTCAAACTAAATCTGACTGAGCATAAGCCAACATCGCTGTTAATCTTCTGGCATGAACAAACATTATCTAAACAAATCCATATACCCTTTTAATGCATCAACAGCTGTTTCCTTTTCTGCCATTTATTCTTTAGCAACTTCCTGAATTATGTTACAAATCTACGAGTGAATGCTGTTTCTACAATCCTCTGTGACACCGAACACACCATGTGAACACAACCAATACTTTTTAAAACGGCTGGAAGTGGAGTTAAAGTTTTTCTTCATTCACACACATGTGAAAAACTAGAAAACAACAATCTAAACATGTATTTCCTATGTCGTCGGCTTGTGTCCTGGTTGTTTACATGATCCACCTAGTTATACGCTGAGGATATTTACTCAAGCAAGAGTCATGTTACTTTAAAGTGAGCTTACTCAAGAAGTAAAAAGTGATGACCCAAATAATTCAAGAAACGTTAAAATACATAAAATAATACATAAAACACAAAGAATACACACCAAAAAAGAAAACTAAATGCGCAAAAAAATATTTAAACTAATTTATCTTCAAATATCAGCATGAAGCTTTTGTTACTTACAGATCAACTTATAGCTGAATAATTAACCGAATGTCTTACAAACGTACTGTTACTTCAAATAATATTGCTCAAGCAGAAATAAAAAGTACTGTGTAATAATAAAGCTATATTTGCAAAAGTGGGTACCCACCCTACATACAGTACACACACACACACACACACACACACACACACACAAACACACACAAATACACAGTTACACACAGTTACAGTGAGCGATTGACTTCCAGCTTCAATAATTTGCTGAATGTCTCTTCTCACTCTTCACACACTGAACTGCCCAGTCTAAAGCCTACAGGACAAAATAACTAAATTGTGCATTCTTGTCTGAGTCTGTAATAAGAAGGGTTGAGGAAAAGAAGTAGCTTTGGGAGTGATGTGTTTTTGGCAAACTAAAGGCAGCAGAGAAGTAGTTTGTCAGAGAGACAGAGACACAGACAGCCCCAACCGCCTTAAATCAGGCACGAACAGGTCAGACCTGAACATTTCATCATGATAATGCTGCATGTACATGCAAAACATCACATGGAAGGTAATGACCATAACTGTGGACTATGGGAGCAAAGGGAAAGTTACAAATGTGTAAATAAGCACTGTCGTTTATTTAGGTGTATATACTTAATGGAGAATCATAAACACAACTTGTGCCACCTGATATGCTCAAATCAATCACTGACTTTAAGGAAAAATTTAACATAGATCAAAATTAAAACTTTATGCATAATGGGAAAATTGGATAAGTTTACATTTTTCCTTTGGTTCTTGGCTCACGGCCAACAGTCCAATTAGAAAGCCCAGAGAGATCCATGATTTGGTTTACTAGATCCTGCAGCAAAATCCAATAAACCCAGATATACCGTATACAATCGCAAGCATGCATTACAACTGCCTTTAACCAATACTTGCCTATCCAACTCATCCTCATCGATATCACCAATATAGACCCTCAATATATTTTACAAAACATGTTTATAAAATGATGCACTGGCCCATTCCCTTTAAAGCGTGTGGTAAATATTTGCTTGAGTCTTACAGAGCTCTAGTTTTTAATTACAAACCACTATATTTCAAATTTGGGCAAATCTCTTTCAGATGTATGATTTCTAAGTATTACGTTTTCTTCTTCGTAAATTGGCCTTTACTAAAAGCTTCAAAGAGGGGCCTGTGTGCATCATAGACACACTTGAGTCTTTGTGAGGAGGTGAGGCTGCAGGCTAACGGGACGCTGTCACAGGAGGACCACCGACACCACAGTCACATATCACACAGAGGCACATCCTGCTCTGGCCCGGGGCCAGGATTAGCATTTCACTAGTTATCAAGTCAGGGGGGACGTTAGGGCATCATGCAGTTGTTTCTTAACTAAGAACGTGGGACACTGAAGGGGAACCTCAGAGACAAAGAACACAAGCTGAATTATGGAAAACTTGTAGTGAAAGCAAATTCAAATTCAGCTTTTGCCTCAATACATAAACAGTGGGCAATTATTCAACCTTGTAAAATGTAAAATACCAGAATTACCGTCCACAAAAATGCATTTGGACACTACAGGTGTATTTACCAGTGACTCCATTTTTATATATACGTAAAATATTATATAAGTTTTTAGCTGTGGTTAAGTCATGTGGATTACAGATGTTTTGTAAAGGCTACATTAATGATGAATTAATAATGTGTAGTTTGTACACTGTTACTAAGTATATATCAGCATATTCTCCAGATTCCTCCCCTCACTTTTTGGCAAGATGCCATTTGTTGAGACATCTAATAGCATTAATGGAAATACATTATAGATTATAGAAGAAAGGAGTTAAATGATGAACACTCTTCACGTTAGAACTTATGAGGTCATTAATTATATAACCTTCATGCTTGTATGAATGAACAAAGGCCAGAAGAGACCCAACTATTGTTTCATCTTTACACTTTTATTGATCTGTTGAAGAGCCTCTGTTTAACCCCCAACTTCACCCATAAGGCCACGGGGCAGAGGCCATAAACTCCATATGCTGTGGGTCACACGAAGTAGCACCGGCAATAAACAGCAGTGAGCACAGTTGGGCTGTAAAGTCGAGATGTAGTTGAACCGAGCGTCCTCAGTGGAAGGATTGTAGGTGAGCTGCCCTCCATTTGACACTAAACCAATGAATCCCTACGTGTTCAAAACAAGTTGCTTCTTTGTCCCCCCAGCCCTCCCCCCCGGCTTCACAGCCCATATAAAACGATTTTCAGCTTTTGGAGAAATTAGAGAGAGAAGGGTCAAAAACAGAAATATCGGAGATTGCAATAAAAAAAATGTCCATCTTTGCTGTAGGTTTTATTTACAGTCTGGCTGATCCTTTTTACATTATTATAAATTGTGTAATATGCTGGCAAATCTTAGCCTATGCACATGTATTTGCTCTATTCTTTAGTTTTTCACAATATAACAATTTTTTTCCGCACAGCATTTTTGTTGAAAATGAATTACTTTTCACCTAAATTTGAAAGAAAATAGTCCTGGTGTTTTTCATACCATACCACCATACCGCCTTTGCTCTGGCCAATCCCGTCAGACCTTGGAAGCTAAGCAGGGAAGGGCCTGGCAGGACTTGGATGGGAGACCATTTGGGAACACCAGGAAGCCTAGCGAATGTAGTGCATGGGTGAGTGAGTGGTGGTGGTCAACGCCAGGGCAGCTGTGGCTACAATAGTAGCTTACCGCCACCGAGTATGGAGTGAACAAAGAGTGCAATGTAAGAGTGAGTGTCCAGAAAAGCGCTATATAAAACCAATGCATTATTATTATTGTACACCAGGGACAATAAAGCACTATACCAATCTGACCTTTTCTGTATTGTGTTTTTAGATTAGACCTGTTTATAAAATGGCAGTGGGTCAAAGAGACAGTTAATGGTGAAAACAAGATACTATGGTCAGGCAAGAAAAAACACACAAATCCCGTGAAAATGAAGCTGGGGAGGCTAGATATGACAAACAGCTCACTTCTTTTCGCTTCACAGCAAATCCTTCTTGAGTGCAGGGATTTGCACGTTCGGAAACTATTTGAGTCTACCTGGGTGCATCTGGATTTCGAAATGGCAAAAAAATATGACACCAGTTCGTTATCTTTGGGGGCTGGGTAATACATTTCTCTTTAGACCATTTATACAATCTAGTCTACGCCCTTTGAATATTGGGTTCTTAAATATTAGTAGAAATAAATTCCCGAACCTCAAAGGGAGGCATTCCTCTCTTGCAGCTCTTTGATAACTCAGGGCTTTATTGTTGAAAAGGGAGATCAAAACACGCTGTCAAATTGCTGCTAGTGTACGAGGGATGTATCTTTGTCATCCCAAGGCACGTTTCACACCATGTTAGACCTGAACTTCAGACAGCACATGACAAGACAAAACAAAACAGAAGCAGGGAGGGAGAGAGGAGTTGCAGTGTACGGTGAAAGGGTGAACCACAATGTACCATTTAGTGGCTATCAGCTGAAAGCCTAGTATAAATTATATAGGTGTCAAATAGATCAAGATAAGGATACATCAAACTAAGGCTGTAGCTCATGTGATCGCTGTTGAACTCTATGGGAAATGCCTGTGCAGGAAAAACCACATGTTCACTCTGCACAGCTGTTAGAAAAGCTTATTCTGGTTTGTTCGATTGATTTGCTTGTAAAAGATGGTTAGCAATTTCGCCTTAGCATGTCCAATTGTAGCGAAAACTACAAAAGTGCTCAACTGAACTCAACTGAACTGGGTTGCACCTCTCATTCAGGAGCTGGTTACAAAACTTAAATGATAGGAAATATTGAAAATACTTCCATTAGATAACAAGTCTCCCATGGGAAATGGCGCCAAGGAATTTATGAAAAATCGTCCTCATAAATAGCTGACACTAATACTATTGCTAAATACAGTGGCACGATTCAGTTACTGGACACACCGAGGAAAAAACGATTTTGCATGTGGCTGGCAAAGAGATCTTTCTTTGTCGGACATTTTGGTTGTGAAGTTTAAGGCCTCAGGAGCTGAGTTTGGCGGATCTGGTTAGAGTGAATATTTTGTACCAGCTTTGAGCAGGTCAAAGAAGGAAAAAATGAAAGTCTACGGAGACATGTTACAAACTGAAATCATTCATAGCATCCACAGAGGCCTTAAAGGAATAGGCCACCGTTTTTACATACTGAGATATGTTCTTACCTTAGCTTTGACGAGTTCTACACAGCGCAGACGGCGTTAGCATTTAGCCTCTCCCCCTCTCCACTATAGCTCCAAAACAGGTGAAGATAGAAGCTACCAAGCTCTTCCACGTTTTCCCTATTTAAATATGGTTACGTGAAGTGTTACACTACCAGGAGTAGTTTGGCATCCGCACAATAAAGTGAAGATTACTGCGCGGATTTCGAACTACTCCTGGTATTATTACGCCTTACAATATAGTCCCCCCTTTTATCTGCTTAGAAAATCCACATTGTTTAATTTTGTGTAATTATACTTTGTAGTGGAACACTTCACGTAACCATATTTAAATAGGGAAAACGTGGAAGAGCTTGGTAGCTTCTATCTTGACCTGTTTTGGAGCTATAGTGGAGAGAGGGAGAGGCTAAATGCTAACGCCGTCTGCGCTGTGTTTACGTGACTGAAGGCACGGGTGAAGATCAGACAGGTCCTAAAGAACTCGTCAAAGCTAAGGTAAGAACATATCTCAGTGTGTAAAAACGGTGGCCTATTCCTTTAAGTCCGTGTAAAAGATCACAGCCACATAATCCTATTTTATAATCTAAAAAGAATTCAAACAAAGTGCATCTGAAATAAGTTTTGATGTTTTCAATACAACAGCAACAATATGTGCATGTTCATGTTTCAAAATCTCAAAGACCTAGAAACGTTTCCAGTGATCCATCAGCACAGAAACACATGCAGCTGTGAAAACTGGCCCGGGGCAGACGTTTTATTAAGGTTAGTGGGATTTACAAAGAGGTACAAAGCCATATTTTGGGCCAACCAAATTACTTTTTATTATTTTGGACTAACGGATATTTAGATTGATTTTCTTTGGTCTCTCATCTATGACTGACAGCAGTAGCATGTGTAGTAAATAAAGACCATAGATTTCACACAGATTTCATTTGCGTTTTGACAACGACTTATGCTTCCTGGAGGTGACACTTTATTTTTGTTCACAGGCCACAGTAGCAAGTCTGATTCAAAACATTTGGATAAGTTAGTATAAAGTCCTGGCATATGATTTGGAAGTCATGTAAATGGTAAATGGTCTCAACTTATATAGCGCTTTTCTACTTTCATCAGGCACAAAGCGCTTAATAGCGAGGAATGAGTCACCCATTGACATTCATACACCAATGTACGCAGCAGACACTGGAGGCAAGGTGGGTGAAGTGTCTTGCCCAAGGACACAACAACAGTGTGCATCTTCAGGAGCTGGGATTGGAACCCCTGACCCAGATGTACAAATGGTGGTTAAAGCATTCATCCACAGATCTAAATGATCAGCGTTTCGAAAACCAGCATCAAACATTGCACTGTTGTGTCACTGGGCAAGACACTTTACCCCCACCTATGTATTAATGTGAATCTACAGTGTCAGTAGGTGTGTAACTAGGACATGCATGTACAATTAAACTGGCTATGGCTAAAGAATGGCTTTTAAACTATTCACATTCACATCCTTTGTCTCATGATGATCTAATGATCATTAACTAGCAATCGAACCCTGGTTTTCCACATGACAGACAGCAAAAGTCACGACTGAAATGAACTGTTGTAGATCCACCGATCAACTGATCCAATGATCCGCAGTTCAAATCCTGGCTCTGGTCTGTGCATTCTGCCGTTGTGTCCTTGGGCAAGACACTCTGGGCCAATGGCACAGACTGGTTTCAGTATCTGCTTCTCCTTGCTGCCTCTGTCCGTCCTCCTCTGCTCGTCTACATAAAAAGAGGAGGGGTGGGAGAGAGTCTTGAGACCAAGTGAACTGCAGCTGAAGTCAGTGCGGGCCACGGAACGAGAACTTTTACATATGGGACACATGCAGCCCGCAGCATGGAGCAGAGGACCTGATCGCCCGCTCACAGCATCACACTTTTCTGGGACTGTTTCGATGGACACGGCGAGGGTTTTAAGAGCACTTCCACAAATGTTTAAGAACTAGGTAAGTATAACAAGAGAATAGATATAACACTGTTGCTATGTCTATATATCTGCTAAAAATGCTTGCTAGTATAGTGAGTGATAATTAGCTCTTGTTTGTAACTGTAAGTCTTATATCCTGTTGCACAAACTTGTGACTCAACAAAAAAACAAATACTACCAGTTCAAAGTCTAGTGGGAAAAAAGTTTAATTTACAACTCTTGCCGTCTTTTTCAGACAATTTCAAAGACGATAATTTGGATCTAGCTCACTTAAAGCCTGCAAAATGAAGACTTTACATTTGATCAGCTTGGAGCTACTCTTTCTGTCTGGCCTTATACTTGTGGTCAACGGACAGCGACAACAACAGCCCCTCTCGGTCACCCAGAGGTCCGGGCTGGTGCAGAGAGAGGTGCAGGGTCCGGGTCCCGTCAGGCCCAACACGACCATGCCACGCCGCCTTCCCCCCATGTGCACCGGACCCACCGAAATCAGAGACACCTTCAAGTACATCAATACGGTGGTGTCCTGCTTGGTGTTTGTGGTCGGGATCATTGGCAACTCCACTTTACTGCGGATCATCTACAAGAATAAATGCATGAGAAACGGACCTAACATACTGATCGGCAGCTTGGCTCTGGGAGACCTGCTGCATGTTATTATTGGCATTCCTATCAATGTCTACAAGGTGAGAGGAAACAAAATCATTGTTCACGCATCTGCTGCTTTTGTAAATGGGCTCGAAAGATATCTATTGGTAAATAATGATGGATTAGTGGGGAGATTTTGTTTCAGTTCACTATCAGTAAACACGTCTAGAAGCATTAACGTTTGAGAGAGGACTAAAACAAAAAGTGCTAAACACATGAAATCATTATACATGTCTTAACTATAGATTGAACATGTTTTATATGGTATTTCACATTTCTAATTCTATTTTTGTTGTTTGCAACGTACAGTACCTTAAAGGTGCATTATACAACTTTTTATGTGGGAAAAAGGTGATATTTATGTTTATTGGACCTTGTAGTGACCCCATTGGCAGAATAAGTGCTCAGCATGGCACCTGTACTTTCCATCACAGTGGTCTCTACAGCGCTCCAGGATCAATTGTTTTGTAGGTTTTCTGTCGAGAGGGTGCGTCAGTAGTGAAAACCTTATAAACAATAGATCTTGGAGCTGGTAGAGACCACAGTGATGGAAAGTAAAGGCACCATGCTGACCACTCAGCCACTGGGTCACTACAAGGTCAAATACAATCCAATATATATTTAAAAAAAATAATCCACAGAAGAAGTTGCATAACACACCTTTAATAACTGCAACCGTCTCGCTTTGCTAATCAGATAATTGAAATCATGATTACACTTGCAGTAGGCAAAAGAGTTTGTGGAGAAACGCAGGAGTTTTGAATTGAAATGCATTCCCCGCATATTTTTGCTTGATTGCTAAAACATGGCGGGATTAAAAAGATGGAGACAAAGTCACATGACACAGACTAAAGGTTGACTAGTACAAATCTAGTCTCCACTCAGGTACACACCCGCAAAGGAAGCTTCCGAGAACTTATTAGGATCCGTCTGTATCCTCTTAGGTCTCTGGTATGTTATTATCTGAAAGGGTCGTCCGATGTGCGCAGGAAAGAGCGGCCCGAAGTGTTTGTATTTTTGACCAAGGGGGCAAGCAAGAGAAAACAACAGGTCGCGGAGTGCATACCAGAGCAAAGACGCGGAGAGTCGGTGGGATGAAGAGATACGAACCCCACATATGAGGCTAATAACGCTGCACCTTTCTTTCACCACGTCTTGGAAACAGAAGTCAACTGTGTATCATTCCACATCTTGTGCTTGTTTTGATCTTGAAGTTAATACCTTTTAAATGCCCACAAGTCATATATTAAAGTAGTTTCTGAGGTACTTTGTGATACATTGAGATATGCTATTGTTGTGTAGTATGTGATATTGCATATACTACACAAGAGTATATGCAAGATGAGGCTGCAGAGCTCCATTAGGTTCACAGCTAACAGAGGCAAAACTAGTCTAGAATTCAGCCAGGACAGGAGCAATACATTGTTATTTTTTTTATAAAGTGAATTCAAGACAGGGTGCGAGGCTAGTAATATAAGAGACACATAACAAAAACAGGGTTACAAGCCCATGATGAACTATGTATGAATTCACAGGGGAGGGTGAACCAAATCAATATGTAATTTCTTTGTAATCACCTGTAGATTTGTGCTTTTACTTCTATTTGTGTGATCCTGGCTTTTGTTTTGATGTTAATTAACCGTGGTGGTTGTTGGTCCGCAGCTGCTGGCAGAGGACTGGCCTTTCGGTGTGACTCTGTGTAAACTGGTGCCATTTGTGCAAAAGGCCTCAGTGGGAATCACAGTCCTGAGTCTGTGCGCTCTGAGCATCGACAGGTGAGCTGACACTGACTAACAACATGTAATCCCACACAATGTCCACAAAGCAAAGATATATACAAGTGGTTGCTCTGAGGTGCCAAAATATCCGGCTTGAAATCGTCTGGTTTTCTGGGTTTCATTTTGCAGCTGTGAGACATTTTTTTCACCGGGCAAAGAATGAAATGTGACAGGTTTGCATAAGTTGACACAAAGAGCTCCAATTCAGACATTTTGCTGCTCCCAAGTGTGGATAAATAGACAGACCGAGGAAGCAGATGGCGAGCATAAGGCAATTAGAAACATGCAGCAAAGAAGATTGTGACACAAACTATAGTCTTTTTTTTCTTAAATGAGTCAATTTGCTCAAAAGTCACAGCCACAATCTGATTCCTTTATGTTCCTATTTCATGGTTTGTAGGTACCGTGCTGTGGCCTCGTGGAGTCGTATCAAAGGCATCGGAGTCCCAAAGTGGATGGCCATTGAGATCGCTCTCATCTGGATTATCTCCATCATCCTGGCCGTCCCGGAGGCGATAGGCTTCGACATGATCAACATGGACTACAAGGGCGAGCACCTCCGCATCTGCCTGCTACACCCAATGCAGAAAAGTGAGCTGATGAGGGTAAGATACACACACAAAAACTGCAGAAACCCGGGGATAACTCTCAGATTTGTGGGAAAAATAAAGATGTAAAACTATATCTAGGCTATATCTGGCTGAAGGTATAATTGTATATTTACTTACTTCACTTGATTACTACAAAACATAATGCTTAACGTATTTATTTGTTTATTTAGTCAGGACAGTGCATGTTAATAAACACACATGGGTCTCATGCATGTAAACACGCCACGGCGGATTGTAGCATTGGGCTAATTTGCATGTTGTCCCACGCTCACGCTTTCACACATTTATCCTGGCCTATTGTACATGTTTTTAGTGGTAGGGGAAACCGGAGTACCCAGAGGAAACCTTCGCAAACACGTGGAGAACATGTGAACTCCAAACAGAAAGGCCCGTCCAGGGGGGATTAGAACCCGGACGCTTGCATTACGGGGCGTGGTTAAGGCTCCTGGTAGAACACTGCTCTGTCCTGAGCAATTTGTTGAAAATCTCTCCCCACTTTTTGACCTTACAGGTGAAACTCGGAAAATTAGAATATCGTTGAAAGTTAATCAATTTCTGTAATTCAACTTAAAATGTGAAACTAATATATGATATAGGCTCATTATCACATGCAAAGTGACATATGTCAAGCCTTTGTTTGTTATAATTTTGATGATTATGGCTTACAGTCCATTTTCAAAATATTCAAATTTTATGACATTTTTAATTTGGGGTGTTCACAAGCTGAGCCATAATAATCAAATTTATAACAAATATAGGCTATGTGTAATTTATTTTTTATTTTTGTTGTTGTCCGTAATAAAGTTCAATTGAATTGGATATACAGTACATATATCACTTGCATGTAATGAGTCTATCATGTATCACAGTCTAAGAAATTGAATTTGAATTTAACGATATTCTAATTTTCAGAGTTTCACCTGTATATCTTATTAAGAGATTTGTATCATTTGTGATTTTTTTTGTACTATCCAATCCAGGCTTGAGCATTCTAATCCAGTGTTTTTCAACCACTGTGCCGTGGCACACTAGTGTGCCGTGAGATCTTGTCTGGTGTGCCTTGGGAAATTATCCAATCTCACTAGATGTTTTTTTTTTTTTTAAACAAATGCATTATTATCCACAAATAATGTACTGTTTTCGAGTGTCTATGCTGTCTAGTGATCGGCAGAGTAACCATATTATACTCTTCCATATCAGGTAGTTAATTTCTTTGAGACAAGAGAATTAGTGATGTATTGAGGCATTGTGGCTGTGAGACTATATGGTGTTCCTAGCCAAGACACTTTGATGAGAACATTTTCTGCTGGTGGTGTGCCTCGTGATTATTTCAATGAAAAAATGTGCCTTGCCTCAACAAAGGTTGAAAAACACTGATCTATTGCACAGACACAGCTGGACACCTGTATAATAATCCTGTGTGTTTGGAAATCATACAATATCAACAAGTCATTTTAGTCCATCTGGGGTCTTCATATACAGCTCAACACTTCAGAGAGACCCACCCACAGGACCCCTTTTACATTCACCATGGATCACTTTACATTTGTGTGATTAGCTTCCGACCCCACCTCAGCTAAACCCAAGAGGGGACGTGAACTCAAACACATTTTTCACTTGTCTCTGCAGTTTTACAAGTCTGCGAAAGATTGGTGGCTGTTTGGAGCATATTTCTGTCTCCCCTTGGTCTGCACCGCCATTTTCTACACCCTGATGACCTGTGAGATGCTCAGGAAGAAGAACGGAGTCCAGATCGCTCTGAGTGATCATCTGAAACAGGTCCCGTGAATAAATCATGAACAGACAGTCTTTGTGATCTTCACTAGAGTTGCAAAATGAAAAAAAAGGAAAGAAAGAAAGAAAAAGTATTTACGACTTGAGGGCAAACCTTTTGAATGTGTCTGGTTTTACTAAGTACAACTTTACTGATTAATTTCAATACTAGTCTCTGAATATGGATGAGGCTTGTGAGATTATTATAAGCATTATGAGATTAGCAGCAATTGTAAACTAATGGAGATTTTAAAAGTTAAAATACTGGAGTTATTGTTCACATAAAAACACTTGGACATCACAGTGAGTTAGATGTATTTACCAGCAGTAACTCAGCAGCTAACGGAGCTGTTCCATGGCTTTTTTTCTCCACTTTTTATACTGTTTTTAGCTAATGTATGCTACCAGCTGCGAAGATGGCGGATCTCCATGGTAACTGTGGAATTTCCCGAACACTATACAGAGGAGGCTAAAATATTTCACTTTTACTCACGAAGAAGTAAAATAAACCAAAGTAATTACTCAAGTAAGAGTAAAATGCTACTCGAGTACTGTGAGTACTGAGTAACGGCCTGAGAGTAAAAATGTGATTTACAATTCAGTCGTGACATAAATCATAAGAAACAAAACATGAAATGATGTTGTTCTTATTAAGTAAAAGTACATGAAACACAAACTACATCTATTTTATGAGTCACATGATGCTTTTGCCACTTAAACATTTCATCACTGTGGAACAAGTATTCTTTTTACTCAAGTAAGAGTACAAAAACTTCATTAAAATATTACTATTACAATATGAATTCTCCTATTTTTCAGCGAAGGGAAGTGGCCAAAACGATTTTCTGCCTGGTGCTGGTCTTTGCTCTTTGCTGGCTGCCTCTCCATTTGAGCCGCATCCTGAAACTCACCATCTACGACGAGAAAGACCCAAATCGCTGTGAGCTTCTGAGGTAACATCAAATACAGGGTTGGGACACATGAAAACAACAAAACAACAACATGGGTTTTTCTCTAAATTGTCCACTTTGATATAACATGCTGATATGTTTCCAAATATGTATGAAATAAATCCAGCACTGTTTTTATTCCTCAGCATCCAATCTTCCAAACAATGAGCTGTATTTGCCACAGATTGACTGGATAGACCTGTCGATCAATAAGCACTAATCTCACTGCAATTGGACAAAAAGCAATAATCTGCAGGGCCCTAATAAAGACAGTCATTATACAGTACATACAGTATATTCCAACAGTGCACGGACTGAAGCTTAAGCATTACTCTCTTGCTCTTCAGTTTCTTCCTTGTTTTGGACTACATTGGCATCAACATGGCGTCTGTAAACTCCTGCATCAACCCTATCGCCCTGTACATGGTCAGCAAGCGCTTCAAGAACTGCTTCAGGGTGAGTCCTCACAGTAATCAATAGCAGGAAAAATCGATCATAATCTTGTCTAACATTAACTTTCTGGTTGCTAGTCTTGTCTGTGCTGCTGGTGCCTCCCGGCCGAACTGTTGATGGACGAGAAGCAGTCGTGTATGAAGATGAAGGTGTCCGATCGGGCCTCGGACCAAAGCAACTCGAGACTGACCAACAAGTCCACCACGACGGCCTGACGGGGCGGGGCGCGGGACAGGGACTGATAGCACGAGGAAGATGGATGAGGAGGTGCTGGTTTTCATCCGATTCCCTCGACAAGACGGGGAGAGAAGTGACTCTAAAATCAACAAGTTTCGCCTCTTGGGATGGAGTAAAGTTGCAGTGGACGATATTATTGTTAACTGTGGACAGCTCAATGGGCTCACAAGCCTGAATAGTGAATATTATTTACGAATGTAATTGTTGTGGAGTTTGATGATGCTGGAGAAGTCACTGTATATTCAGCAGTTTATTTTCATTGTAAAGATAACAATGAAATTCCATTTAGAGCATCATCAGTAGAAATAGATTATACTAGAAGCAATTTAATCACTGAGTGAGAACGCTCAGAGCAGCTGCATCTATGCACACCACCATCATGGACATAATCTAGTACTTTAAAGGGTGAGAGCAGCATCGTATAAACTATACAATTTCCACTCAACAGTTTAGCAGATAAAACGTAACTACCGAAACACAGCAATGTGTCAGAAGGATTGTTCATTGGATTTTTTGGTCGGAAAGCAGCAACATATGTACAGTGGGGAAAAAAAGTATTTGGTCAGTTTCACATAGACATTCTATTGGATTTTGGCCAAATACTTTTTTTCCCCACTGTATGTCCCAGCCCAGCTGAAGCCATGATGAAGAAATCTCTGTTCACTTCTCTAACAAACCCATGTTTATTTCCACATAGTAATCCAGATCAGAAAAATATGCACTTTTTTATTTACCACTGCCATCATCACAAGAAGAAACCAACTTTCTTCTTTTTCATAAAATTATAGTAAACATGTAGGGTTGTCCAAATGTACAACAATCTGAGGTCAGGCATAAGAGATCACTGCACACATGGTCTATTCCTCAAAGCACCCTTTGATCCATGGGTTTCAATAAAAAGACTTGCTTTTCTGTTAATCGCATTAACTATAGTAAAGGTCAGAATTTTTCACTCTCCCATGTAAAGACTATTCACCTTATTCCAAAGGTTCCCGTGGGCACCGCCCCCTCTCTCATATTTGTTTACAAGAGAAAATCAGTCACTACACGGACACAAAGCCGTTTTCTGGCCGCCCACACAAACAGTGCAGTGTTGGCTTGTTGATGCAAATGATCATTGGACATTTTACACAAGTCGATCTACTGTACATCATATTTTAGCAGTACACATTTCCTATCAATCATCACTTAAACTTAGTAAATGGACTTTGTGCCCTACCGGAAGTGCCGATCCGTGGCCAAAAAAGGCAAAAGTGGGCGGGGCAGAATAATATGGTTAATATCCCTACATTGTACACTTTTCACTTGACAAGTTTTTGCCACTAGTTATTTTGGAACTACTGATGCAATGTTTGAAATCTGTGAACTTCGTGTAATGTAGCCAACTATTCGAGATTTCTATTGTTATTGCAGTATGTATGTTTATGGACCCAATTGTATGTGATTGTATGGCCTTGCCTAAATTGGCTTTTTTTCTCCCATAAATGTTTTTACAGAATGACAACTCTTCCTCTTGAGAGAGTCAGGACAGTCTTGTGGCCAAAGTGTTGCATGCGTGGCTTTGAATTATCCGTAACAGAACTGGAATCATGTGATGCTCGGGGCTAACAGGAAGCACACAGCGATCTTTCTCCTTTTCAGCCTAAAAAAAAAGAAGAAAAAAAAGATTTTGACCCGGGGCCGTTCTTCAAGCTAAAGCAGTATCACACATGACACATTAGTTGTCAAAGATGCTCCCTGTCCTGTTAAAATCCCTAACAACTTTTAATTGGGCAATTTTCTCTGCACTCAATTGCCCTATTTATTTATTTTATCAATTTTTTTTGGGCCTTTCTCCTCAAATACATTCCTCTCCGTGCTACTCCTCTTGCCTCTGTTATCCCAGCGCGTCTTCAAACAATTCAATGTGGTTTGACAAGAATTCTCCCCCCCCAAAAAAAAACAGAACGAAAAAGCATTCAGAACATTCCTCGCTAAGTTATGCTTCCAGACTCTTGCAAAGACAATCCAAAAGACCACTACAGTTTTGACGACTGTTGTGCCAAAAAAAGACATAAAAATACAATAACCAGGGCTGCTAGCCAGGAGGAGTCTCGTTACTAAATCATTCTAGTTTGTTTTAATCAGTTGCCTAGTGTGGCTTTAATCCCCATGATGTTGTGCAAAACCTGTTTCATATTATTGTCACGCGATGCCAGAGCTGATATACGCACATTTCGCTGTCAGTAGCACCAGAAAGAATTACAACAAAGCGACTAGTGTTTTCAAATCCTCTCTCCTCTCTGTAGCTTGTCGCATTTCTACGCACATGATTGCTCTTAATGACATTTATCTTCACAACGCATCTTCAATTAATGGAGGGCATCAGAGTGTGTCAACATACGGATCTCGATTTGTTCAGCCAAAGCTAATAATGATATTAGAGGAGAACGCTGGCTGCCATTTTTATTGCTATTAGGAGCCGGTGGAGACAGAGGCGGGGAAAGAACAGAGCAGATGGATGTCAAAAGGCTAATGAGAAAACACAGGCTCATTGAGAATAAAAGCGACGGTAAACTTTTAATAGACTAGGTCCTGTTCGCTCGCGCAGGGAAGGTCTTTACACTCAATAAAGATCACTGTATCTCGGCTACAGTCTGTGCATATACTATACATAAGCATAAGGCATCTGTGTTCAAGCTGGAGAGACGTTATTAGTTATGGGGTCTGCGTCTCGTGGTGTGAACAGACCTGGCGTGGCCCCCTCTCTCCACACATTCCTCCTTCACGTGGTCTATTTGCATATTTATACAGAGCTGACTGTGGCAAACTGGGGGCATAAACAACACGGTGCTTTCAGGGCCGGAGTCAGAAATGATTCCACCTACTGATAAGATGAAGAGTGAAGTCTGGTTAAGTCAACGGGACAATTACGTGATTTGTGGATTGTCCAAAGAAAATTGTCTAACCCTTTCAAAAGTCTTCAGCACAGACAATATTTTCAGTCAAATCCTTACAGTGATGACAAACCTCAGGACTGCACGACATATCGGCAAATGACTAATAAAGCAAAATTAGGTCATGCAAAATCCACATCAATAGAACACATGACCATACCTGATTTTTTTTTCTAGTAATGGAATGAAGTTTACTTTGTCCGTCTTTGATAGTTCGGGAATGTGATGTCATGCCGCTAAGCATTATGGGATTAGCAGCAATTGTAAACTAATGGAGATTTTAAAGATAAGATAAGATAAGATAAGATAAGATAAACCTTTATTAATCTCACAAAGGAGAAATTCACTTGTTACAGTTAAAAGTTAAAATACTGGAGTTATTGTTCACATTAAACACTTGGACACCACAGCGTGTTAGATGTATTTACCAGCAGTAACTCAGCAGCTAACGGAGCTGTTCCACGGCTTTTTCTCCACTTTTTATACTGTTTTTAGCTAATGTTAGTCAATGGAAATGTATGCTAACAGCTGCAAAGATGGCGGATCGCCATAATAACTGTCTTTGTGTCCCCCGAAAAGCGCTATATAAGACTTATGCATTATTATTATTATTATTAACTGTGGAATTTCCAGAACTCTATATTGTAAACTCTTACATTTGTGGGGAAAACACACTGTGCCTCTAATTACAAAGCATTTGGAACAATTTAATGAAGTTGCAGCGAGATTTCTAGCTTTCTGTGAAGTGACCCTGAAAAGTGACCCTGCAAGTTGTGAAATGTGCCCATAAACTTGTGAAGAACTGGGATGCGGCAAAGATGTTAATAAAGTTAGGAATGAGTTTGGACCACAACTAACATTTTAGTTTTGTGGCTTCCTCGTTCATTGTTTGTAATTCAAATAAAGAAAAAAGATCAGATAAAGAAAGTAGACGCTGCAAAATCGCATATACAAGTAAATGAGAGGATTCGAGTAGAAAATGTGCAAATGACTCTGATGCTGATTCACTTTAGCACATGCTACTCATTTTGTACTTTTGCATTACATTTGGTAAATGACCCCCAAGTTGAAAAAAATTAGTCATGACCTTTTTAATTTATTCCATTTTAGCCTTGTTTTGGACCTCATCCATCGAGTACCTTTAAGCATTGTTTTGACATAACTTGATGTTTAAATCAAATGGCTGCAACATAATCATTCGCAATAACAATATCCAAAACAGTTATTGCTATTATTTTCTCACATCAGATCATGCAGCCCAAACAACATCAATTACAGCAGTCATCACTCTTCCATTAAATGTATACAAAAGATTGCTAATAGGCAAAGATGCATGGAGTATTATGCCCAAAAATTCAAATTAGAGAAACATTTTCAGTACAGATGACTATAATTATGATGATGCATTATTGGGTATATGGTTACTTATTTGTGTCACAAATAGGCAAAGTTTTCCTACAAAAATGAGCCTGTGCTGTTTCTTGGAACGCCTCTTGTACTATCTATAAAATGAACACACCAGTAGCTTCACGATGAAGCACATTTTTCAGATACTTAGCGGGACTAAAATCACAACATTTCAGGGCAATATCATTTGTAAACATACCGTCTTGCCACAGGAGTGTGTTGAAAGTAATTTACGAACTCTTCAGAAGTCCACAGCATCAGACATAAACATAGAGAAACAGCTATAATGCTCGCTGCACCTGACACAAGCCCGATCCGTCAAACGCAATGCTTTTAAAGGCTCTCAACCTTTGCCCTTTTGAATATATTTATTTGGGATTTTAACTCACAGTGTGGACATCTTTCTTACTGTCTGGCAAACACACTCCCAACATTTGGAAAGAACAAAGAAACAATCCGCTTTGAGTGAAGTCCATCCAAGGCAATGCTTCAAGGGGTAGAAAGTTTTGAACTAAGATCAAAACCAGTGAAGGTCGTAGCGAGATTACTTGAATAATTATATGCATTAATGTAATTTGTGGTTGTATCACTATCTTGGACATCAATCATACTTCATACTATAATAATGTCGTAAGCTTAGTTTCGCACACACTATAGAGCAAAGTCAACATAAGGTGAGCAGATCATAACAGGCAGAAGGAATTGATCATAGCCACATAAACACACGGGCACATCTTGCATCTTGTTTTTTTTACTCTCCCCGCATCTTCAAATGTTCAGCGGCTCCTCAAAACCTTATACTCTTGATGTACTTGCTTTATAGGACCCCTCGGACTGTGCGACAACAAATCACCACGCTAGCGCAACCTGCAAGGCTGAGAGCTCCGGATTGTGGAGCGTGACGCCGGTATGACAGAAGGATTTGCCTCAAAGCAGGTCCTGTACACTGACAGCACATCAGTCAAGGTGTATGCAAATGTGTTTATTCATTTCTCCCATGGACTAAGACTGATGGGTTGCACGCGAATTGGATTTCTTGCAGGTATTTTTTATGTTTTCTCACTTTTTTCTTTTTTTTTTTTTTTGCTGGAGAACTCTTGCCGAGCACACGCACATATTGAAACAATCTAATCCTACCCTCTGCTACACTTTTAGGGAGTTGACGGTTTTTAGGGCCAAACCAAGCGCTTGAAGCATTCCTGAAGCAGCTCAATATTTTAAGCAAAAGACAAATGACGTGAAGACACAAACGGGGGGATAAGACTTCAAAAGGAAGGTTGTACAGAGGCGCCACAACCTCATCTTCAAAATTACGACTAAAAGGTCACTACTAGAAGAGATTTTAGTAACTATTGCTGCTATTCATAGGATTGATATTTAGCACACAAACACCTACACCCTGTATATCTTGTAAATGGCTGTTCAAGTCTTTATAAAGGCAATCATAACATACAAACACAAACACAAACACACATTTACAAGTGAAATACTGTATAATCAAATAAGAGCTTATTTCCTTGTTCACACTACCAATAAAAGAAATAAAGACAAGATCCCTGGTTACTTCTTAAATGGTTCTGTAACTGGTCATTTTTCAGGATACTGTATTCCCCGTCTCATGCCTGTTATAGACCCGCAATAAGAAACAATTAACCACTAAAAATAATAGATTTATCAAGAAAGATCAACTAAATGACTTAAATATACACATTATATTACAGATTAGAGTTATTTTGGATATGAAACAGGAATCCGCCCTGTAATGCAAGTATCAAACATGGAAATATGAAGCCATGCAGCAGAAACAACTATGATTAAAATGACAAAGTGAAAATGTGTAATCTGACGTTTTATGTAAAGGAAAGAAGAGACGCTTGGGAGACGAAAACCAGCACAGATTTATGATTCTTCTTCAGTAAGTCCTGTTATTACATCGCAAAGTGTAAATATTGTATACATTCGTAGGCTGGGAGTCGTCTTCATTTCCATGAGCAATAGGCCGAATGTAAGATGTCTTTAAATAAGGTTTAGAATATATCAAAGATCCTCCTCATCTCCTTCCTGCTGTGTGAGCTTCAATAGTGCACACACCATTACTGCTCACACATCAGTCATCTGCCGCCTCACAGCTTTCACTACATGGCATGTTCTGTTTTACATGGTCCTTAGTTATGCAGCATGCGGGTTTCTTTTTTGAAGGATTTACTAAAACAAACAATATTTAGGCTGCGCCATATAAGGAAAAAACGGCAATATTTGATAACTGTAGTGAACCTTGCGCTGGCGACGGAGAATAGGAAAATTATGACTAAAACTAACTTAAGTAAAGATTTTTGGTTTTGTTTTAGGCTCTGTTCCCACAAATGTGTAAATGGCGTCACGGTGGCTCAGTGGTTAGCGCTCTTGCCTCATGACAAGACAGTTTCAGGTTCAGTTCCAGTGTGGGCCTTACTGTGTGGAGTTTGCATGTTTCTCCCCATGTCTCGATGGGTTTCCCCCAACAACCAAAAACATGCACAATAGGTTCTGACCATCAGCCTGACCCGACATCTGGAGTTGGGTTCCCTGGTGCTGCACTGCGGTCGCCCACTGCTCCTTACCAGTTCCCCCAGCGGCATCGAAGGATGGGTCACATGTAGAGGACACATTTCCCTATGGGACATTATAGCATGCCTTGACTTCTTAAGCCCCGCCTTAACCAAGTGCATTTCTCCAGTTCAGTTTTACCAAGATCTAAAAGGTTACAGCCTATAGACCAGAGTAATGCCTCACTTGAAAGCTAAGACCTACAAAACTGATCTCAAAGGATCTTTGTCCTTCCATTGTTGCAGTGTTGTCGTCACTTTTTTGAATTTTGTTTCATTGCTTTAATGTTGTGTTCCTTTCTTCACATTTATGTTGTGTTTTCGTAAGACATTTTTGTCACTTTTTCATCACTTTTTTGTTGCTTTAATGTTGTTCTTTTGTGACTTTTTCAATGCTTTTTTGTCACTTTTTGTGCCGTTTCCTCCTTGTTTTCCTTTCGTTTTTGTCGCTTTTTTTTCTCAAGATGTCCTCAGTTCAGGTGGGGGTTAAGAGGTTAACCTTAAGTCAGTCCGATGGGAGACCTCCATAAATTTGCGATGTATTGTTGATTCTCGCACGCACTTCATCAGCTAATATTGCAATAACAATAATTTGGCTAAATATTGTGCAGCCCTAAAAAATACCTCTACTGCTTTCTGAACTTTGTGTACTAAATTCTTTTTAAGAAGGCAGTTATTTAGTAGGTAGAGACAATAATAATTTGCTTACAAGCATGTTTTATGTTCAAAATCATTCAATAATTTTTTTTAAAGTCTTAAAATTCACAACAAGTAAAGAAAAAATGGTTAAATGAACAAATGGCTTTGAGTTTTATCCTCTTTTTATATACTGTGGTGTTTGGAACCTCTATAGTTCCACGTACCCCGTTATTCCAAAGGGTGTCCGTATCACTGGCAGGCACAGACACAAGTCCAGAATAAAGAGATGTCGACAGTGCTTTTGTTTTTTACTTGTGTCAATGCTTGATTTGGCCACTAGGGCGCACAAGGGACCTTATAATGTGAATGTGTGTCAATCTACAGTTTGTCCTTGTGTGAGCTTGCCTGTGGCTGCCTTTTGCGTAGAGATATATTTCTTTTTGAACCAACATGGTTCAGCAGAATTCTTTTATTGTTTTATTGACATCACCACTGATTAGACCCTGACCTCCTCCCCCTCTTTATTTCCTGACATTATCTGGACTCCACCCTCATATAACCCTCATGCTTGTTTGCAGATCGGCCCCTCGCCTGTCAGCCGCTTTACATTGCAAATACACCCATGTTTACACTCGCTTCACTCTGACAATGGTCACTACGGGTTACCTTGACTCACAACACAGGTAACCAATCAGAGCGTGAAGGGAGGGCAGTATACAGGGGGAAAAGAGGAAGTAATATCTGACAATGGCACTGGGGAAGACAAAACACGGTCCACTCTGATATTAAATCTTACTTGTGTAGCCCTGAAGAGACTGATCCCAGGTCAGTGGATTGGTGACGCCTCTTGTGTGAAACAGGGCCAACCTCTGCTCTGCTTGTCAGCTGCTGCACTGCAACAAAGTCAATGTACAAACATAAGGTAAGTGCCATACTTTTGATTTAATGTACAATCACAACTGAATCCTTCTTGTGTATCTCTTGTACAGTTTATTGTCCTTTGTGAATATACACTGAAGTGGAAACTAAGTTTTAAGAGAAAGTGAAAGTATTTGAATAGCCTTTGAACTTGTGCTGCTCAGTCTGTTTATAGCACGCGCCTACATGATGTTTTATCAGATACAAGCTCAAAAACCTTTTCAAACCACAGAGAAGCAATGTGTCATTGTGGCCACCTTCACTGTTCTGTAACATTTTTTTATTATTATTATTCGTTTTTACAAGCCCCGTGTTGTTACCCCAAGCAACAAGAGGGGCTTATCAGCAGCTGCTTCACTTAGCATACTGTTATCAGCCTGGCCTAGTTCACACACACACACTCAGACACACAAATACACAGCCTATGCCCTCCTCTGTCTCCATATCACTGTTTGATACACAAACTGGGGAATGAATGTTATGGGGCTTATCAGCGTCCTCAGGGGCCTGGCACACACTTCACACAGACTAACCTATGTGAGGGGAGAGCAGAGGAACAAAGAAAGCCCCATACTGTTCGATATGTATAAGAGCCACAGGCAGCTGCAGGGGAAGCCAACACGTACAGCCTGTCAGTCGAGAACAACCTCCACTCAGACGCCACAAAACGTGTCAAATACAGATGGCCTCCTTTATCCATAACACTGAAGCGACACAAAGTTTGCGCTCGCTCAGACTGCATTTTGTGCTGCTAAAATATTGAGATAACGTGCCAAGATGCAATCCTGATTTTCCAGTTGGGGAGTACAAAGCCACATGCATCATAATAGAAAACTCGTATTGCAACAAAAATAATGTTAGGTAGAGCTTAAAATAGTCTGTATCTTGAGGGAAATATTGCAAACAGAGTAATTGCTCATTATCAATTTCTAAAGTGTTATGTTTGAACCTGGTTTGTTCTTGTTTTAGTTTTTAATAACTACAACTTAAGTTAAACTGTCTGAACTGGAGTACATATTGTTAGCTCTGTCGACAAACGCAGCAACAATAAACACAGCATGTTTTGTCTAATACTGTACACAGCAGTATTTATGCTCGAACTAATGCTTTATGTGTTCGCCCTTGATGGGCATGCCAGATGGTATTTTGTCTCTATCGCAAACAACAGAGGAAGTTGGAAATGAGAAGGACACCGCTGGCAGAGATGTTGGCAGCGGTTTGGTGCAAAACTCAGGAAGTGGTGCCTCCTAACTGAGCAGTGCTTCCTGTGTGATAACTGACCCGCACTCGCTCTGCCTCTGCAACGCGAATTCTTCCACTACTTGAAGTAATAGTGAAGAGGTAGTTAGTGGTGTAGTAATGGTTACAGAAGTGTGTAGTTTTTTTTTTTTTTACTATTCGTCATTTGGAACAGTATTCAAAATGAACAACACATTTTCCATCAAAGGGGAAATTACTTTGATTAAAAACGCAGAATAAATCGAAGTCTCCGGGTGGTACAGTAGATGCTGACATAATATTTGTTTAAAGGCTGTTGTGGGCATGCTTACAGAAGTCATTATGAGGGGCGGAGGCCTTGTGAACAAAAGCAAATGGCCAAACAAACCAGTCAACAGCATTTGTTGTGACAGGGACCGGGGGGGGGGGCAGTTTTTGGAGGGAAAAGAAAAAAGCCAGAGAAGCAGTGATAAAACACAGCGCGATCAGTGAACAAAGGGAGTAGGGGAGACGCTTCAGCAAGTGCCATTTGCAGTCTAGTTAGGAATGTCTGAACAGAACCACCCTGTAACCTTGAAACACTGGGCAACAGCAGCCTGATGATTCAAGTTCAGCCCCAACTGCCTCCTCCACCTCCTGCACACGACGCAGTAAAAAAAAAAAAAACACTTCAGAACAAACGCTTCCTTCCTGTGTCGCTTTAAGAAGTACGATAAGAGAGATAAGTGGTATGATAAACACCACAGTATTGCGAGGGGTGCAGACTTGTTGAACAGCACCTCGTCGGGTAATTTGTAATAACAGGTTTGCCCTTTTTATTTGAGTTGTGCGTGAGGTGTGTCGCATACTATTTACTATCAAACACCCCCACCCTTTTGTACATACTGAGTGTTTTTTTTGTGTTCTTCTTTAGCAGGTTTTCTGTCCGACCACAGGACAGTTAGCAGCCCCCCCACTTCCTCATCAAGAATCGAAACAGAGCATGAGCTTCCTGTGACGCCTCTGTGTCTGTGGTCAATCAGTAAACTAGCATCAATGTTCTTCAGCACAGCAGAGTCAAGCTGCAATAGAAGAAGAGACTGGCCTGTCCATCTCCAAGGAAACAAACACTTTTGATTGACAGGAGGATCCACTCTGGGAATACGCTCATCAGCCTGCATAGAAGACACACAAAAACAAATTACTCAGCAGAAAGCAATGTGTTCGTCAAGTTGAAAGCTGGACATTTTGGATACAACCATGTTACAACAGTCAGATCTCATCTTTGATTTTGCAAGTGATCATGTAAACATGACACAGGTAACTATTTTATCAGTACTGTATTTTCATTTTTTGTACTTAAGTCATTTCTAATAAGTTGTGTTGTGTTTTGCAGCTGCTGGCGTGCTCTGATTACCCTGCGGTGATAGTAGAACAAGTCCCCCACGCGCACCTGCTGTCTTACTCGAGCTTAACCTGTGAACAGTCCAGTAAAGACGACCATCAGCACCTGCTCAAAGGTGAGTTTATGGACATATCTTGTACCTACCACGCGGCTCGTGGCACGTCACACACATTTTGATGAAGTTCAGTGAGTAAGAACCGTCGTATGTTTAAATAAAGTAACAGGTAAATGGTGAGGTCTGTTGGCGTCGCGCATGCGTCATCTTACACCTCGAACACGACCACGCTCTGGAAAAAAGCAGGAAGTAAAACAAAACATTGGTCTGTCTTGGGAAGACAGGCAAATACCATAATAGGATGACGTGGACAATTTGGGATAAAACCAATGCTGTAGTTAGTTTATAATCAAATGTATGAGAGTAAGTGTGTTTACAACAGTGTCATGTTGTTCTATGTCTGGAGTACATCGACGAACTAAAAAGTTAAATGCTATGCTAATTTGCTAATGGTAATCATGCCTGTTACCAACAACAGAACGACACATTACTTTGATTGACTTTTATTCTCGCTGTTACGGTACTGACTGTCATCTCGGCTTTAGTCTTTTGTTTCAACGGTAGGATTAGACGCTACTGTCAGGAATCAAAAGTTGTCACCGTACAGCTGTTAGCAGATGTTTGCTAGCATCTCTCTGTTCTGCCTTGTGCTGAGGGTGCATGTGTCCAGGGAGAGTATTTGACATTTTGCATTTATTTACGGAACTTAATCACTTAAACTTATTGTCCATATTTTTTAATAAAGCTTTTTGGACTTATTCATTGATGTCAATAACATGACTTAAATCCAGGTGTTTTATTGAAATTTAGATATGTTCTCAAAATTCATGATCGATGCACCTATCCCTGAATTAGTAATGTCTCTTTTTTTTGTAGTGGAAGCATGTGAAAGTGGAGAAGAAGAAACCATGGAGACACTTGTTGCTGCTGAGTCTCTTCTCAACATGGACTGTGCTGACACACTGTCTCTGGAAGAACATTACTGTAAGTGCCTCACAACTACAAGACAATACATGATTACACTTAGTGGACTCACTTCATACTGGCTCTTATTAAACCTTTTTGTGTGCCCCAGCAGCCCAGACCTTTCTACCGTCACTGAGTGACGTCATGGCTGCTCCAGTTACCCAGGTGACCGTGTCAGCAGAGGGCATTGTGGGAGCTGTCGATCAGCCGCAGTGGTGCACTGTGCACCATGAGTTGACTACACCTCAGTCCAAAAAGAGAGGTCAGTCAGATCTGCTCATGTACATAGCTTATCCATATTAATGAAGACGCACTGTGATAGTTATATAAACTCCTTTTTTTATTTCAGGAAAGAAATCTAGACACCGCCGGGCTGAGTCTCCCACACCAGAGATTACTGTGAAAAGAGACAGATACAACAAAGGTGTTTGACAAGATCCCATTCTTTGAAGATGAAGATTTTTAAAAGCTTAATATGTCATTTACTTTCACTTGAGTTAGTTTATTGATGTTCCTTTGTCTCTCTCTTTGTAGGAGGAAACACGCTCTACCTGTGGCAGTTCCTCATGGAGTTGTTACAAGATAGACAAGTCTGCCCCCGCTACATCAAATGGACTGATCATCGGCAAGGCATCTTCAAGTTGGTGAATTCAAAAGCTGTTGCCAGACTCTGGGGAAAACACAAGAACAAACCGGACATGAATTATGAGACAATGGGTCGAGCTCTGAGGTACAGCACAAAATGTACTACTGAACTACTGTGTAATATTGAACTTCTAAATGTTGTATTTATTTAAAGTTTAATTTACACAATTGATAATGGCATGTTTGATGTAGCATTATGCGCTTGATGTCATGATTTCCATTTATCTGAGTTTGGGACCACTGGAGGCTGTTAGGAGACTTGTGACCTCTTGTGGTTGTAGCTGGTAAAAAGTCCATAATTCCAACCAAACAGATTTTCTCCCGTTTAGCTTTACCCTATTCTGCCTATTCTGAAAGCTTCTTGAATGGAAGGCAACAGTGTAACGCCTCATTTGTAAGAAAACGCGTTGTTGGTGCGGTTTGGTCACATTTTTGAAGCGCTTTCGTTGTGTTTTTGTCTCTTTTAGTGTTGCTCTTTTGTCAGTTTTCTTTTTCGTTGTAGTTGCTTTTCCTTCATGGTTTTGTTGCTCTTTTGTGTTTTTTTGGCCCATTTTTGTTATGCATTTTCATTCTCGTTTTTTGTTGCTTTTTTGACGCTTTGTTCTCGAGGCTTGTAGATTTGGGTAAAGCCAAAGCGGAGAAAATGTGCTCGGTTCAGGTGAAGGTTAAGAGGTTAACTTGAGCATTGGAGCTAAATTAAGATATTAATGCTATTGTGCTTCCAGGTATTACTATCAGAGGGGCATTCTGAACAAGGTGGAGGGCCAGCGTCTTGTTTACCAGTTCACTTCACTGCCCAAAGATATGATTTATATCACTGAAGGAGAAGGCACCAAAGAAGAGGAGGAAGAGTATGAGGACAGCTCTGATGAAGCTGAAAGTGATGGCTCAGATGACAGCATAATATCCTCTTGTGATCAATACTTTGAACAAGAGACATTTTCCCCACCTCCAATGAAGAAAATGTCTATACGAGGCCCTGGCCCAACGAAGACCAGGATGACTTCTAAATCCCCAGCTCAGCGTGAGACTGTCCTGAGGTCAACCAAGAACAGCCTGATTCAGGAGCAGCATCTGCCCATTGTCTCTAAAGAGATGCTGCGGACCCTCCAGAACCTGCAGAAGGTCCAGTCTCTACATCCATCGGGTCACAGCTCCGTCTTCAAAACCGCTCAGCTGCTGGGGACCTTGTGTGAGCGGCAGGATGCAGCTGAGCTCAGGGTGGACAGTAAAAATGTGCTCGGCAGCAGAGAGAAAAAGCCACTCTGTGGAAAAACAACAGTGGAAAGCTTGTAGCTGGTGTGTTTAAATAGCCTTGCACATACTGTATCTATAAAGAAGACCACCTACTATTGAACATTTGCAGAACCAGATACATATTCACCTTATGCTGTTGATCCAAAGCCTCAACAAAAGCCACTGTTGCTTGTGTTTTATTAGTATAGGTACTCTGGACACAGTGGACAGTGCCCCTTGTTGCATCTCTGGTGATGTCTGTGATTGGACGTCACAATGTGAGAAAAATACTTAAATACTTAAATACTTAAATAGGTTCTGGTATAGAGACGGGTTTAGCTATTATAAATTGTGAATTATTCCCCATTCAGACATTAGAGTTGGAACAGTATAAGATGTCTCTAAAAACATGATTTTATTTAATTTATTTTTTTATAATTTTCGCTCTCTTCTCTTCTAAATGGTAACTGGGGAAAAGGAGCAGAAACAGTTTTGTAAAATGTGAGATTCAGTCACAGACAGTTCCTCGAGATGTAACAGGATTCCCTCCAGGATACAGATTGTATAATCGTACAGCCTTATTTTTCTTATCTTTGCCTTATTTAACTTTTTTATTGCTCTTTATTATTCAAACACCAAAGTTACATGCACTGGAAGCTCAATTTCTGCATTTGCAGACACGTGCTTGCACTCCAGCTCCTGATTTTGGAGCGGCTTTCTGAGGATCACACTGTGCCCTGCTTTCAGTCTTACCCTTGTGTGTCTTAACTGTTGCACGCTAATTAATGTCAATGCCTCTGTAATGGCTTTGCACTAAAGGTTACTCCTGCTGTTTATTCTCAAAGTGCCTGAAGACTGGTTGAAGCGTCCTTGGTTTTTGATGACCATGAGGTCGTTAAGGGAAACATTCCATTTATTTACTGCTTTATGTTTGTGAATGATTGAAAACAAGGGATTATTGATTGTTATTTCTGAAACTGCAGTCTGACACTGCTGCTGTTCTGTGACAATCAACAGTGAACGGTCCCTGTTGCTCATTTTGCTTCTGTGCCTTATGTATTACTGCTATTATTTAGTGGTTATTGTGTTCTTATTCAAATATTATGAACTGTGGACCTCTAAAGCCTTACTGTCTTTATGTATTGTTTATTATACAATACTCTGTTTAACTGTGCTTGTTGCCATTTTCCCTCAGGTTTATGAAACGTTGATTTGCTTTATAGAATATATGCCTTTTGCACCCTGTTAGCCTATGCAAGAAATAAAGCATCTAAATTAGGATGAAACCGTGTTGGTGTTACTTGTTATGTGATATATCTTTCACTATAGCGAGCCGATTTCATTTTAATCTCTGAAATCTTCACTTTATATTTACATTTAATCTTTTATCTCATATTGTTAGAACTACCCAATTTCTCAGGTCGTATTTGGTGTGAAACGCCTGAAGCACCGATCCAGAAAGTGTGTTGTGTGCGTAGCGCCTCCCGGCCGGAAGGGACGCTCTCTCCTCTTGTGGCAGCAGCCGGATGTTGACAGCGCAGCTCGTAGCAGTGGCCGCTGTTTCACGTTTCCCACTGCATTACTGCATCTAGAACTTTCCTCTACTCTCCACGGCGGAGGAATGGCAACTGAACGGCAAGTTTATCACACCGCCTCATCATCTTTATATTCTCCTTAAACCCATATCCTCGTTTTTAACTGGCAGATCTGTGTTTCGCTTTTGCAGTTTCCCAGATGGCTTCATTGACGAAGACCCACAGAAAGCTCTAGAGGTAAACAGACCCGCATCCTTCAGCTTTCTGTTGGTTGTATTTCTTACGTTTAACATTTACTGTGTTGGTCCATCCGTTTTAATAGCATTTTGGGTTCAACAACTAACCCACTTGGCTTGTACCACACGAGATGCTAATGGTTACATGCCTTACTTGCTAATTTCCTGTCTCTTTTCTCTCTTTGCTGATTACGGCGACCTTACGTTGTCCTTAGTTAACCTGAGCTTTGTCATCCATTACATCGTTTCCGTATTACTTGGTTTTAAATGCGAGATGATGCATTAGTTTCACTTTCATTATGGGCTACTGTATACTGCACTAAAGGGTCATACTTGGTAAATGACCTGAAAATACTGTATGTGTAATGCTGTATTATAAGGTTTGAAATATTCATGTTATCACTCATCGACCTTTGTACTTAAACGTTTGTATAGGCGCTGAATGAAGTCTTGCAAGAAGAGAAAAACACAGCTGAGTGGTTTTGCCAACGTGCCTATGCCCACATACTCCTCAAGAACTACAGCTGTAAGAAGTCTGCATACCACACTCACTAACTGTATTCATGGGGGTGAACATTAACATTTACATACAAAATCTTAGATTAGATTAGGTTTAAATTACAGATGGCCCTGAACCACCGGAAAAGCGTATGTGTGTGTGTGTGTGTGTGTGTGTACGTACTTTACATTGGCGAGTGTTAAAGGAATAGGCCACCGTTTTTACATACTGAGATATGTTCTTACCTAACCTTAGCCAAGTTAATATATCCCCGTCTGGTCTTTGTCCGTGCGCTCTGTCACGCAAACGGAGCACATACGCAGCCTCTCCCACATGTTACATAGCTCCAAAAAAGCTCACGATAGAAGCTACCAAGCTCTTCCACGTGTTCCCTATTTAAATAAAGTTACGTGAAGTGTTTTCATGCGAAGTATATTTACACAGAAATGTAACATGTCGATTTTATAAGCAAATAAAAAGGGGGACTATATTGTGAGGCGTAATGATAAGAGGAGCAAAACGTCCGCGCAGTAACTCCTAAAGACTTCCCCCGCTCACTTCCGTCAATAGAAGCTGCGTGACTTGTAGAGAGCTAGCAGAGAACAGTTGAAGAAGCGTCGATAACTTGTGAACAATGCCTTTTACGTGCATCGTGCCGGGCTGTGATAACAAGCAGAAAGTATATAGTGTAGTAAAGTTTCACAGATTTCCAACTCACCTCGGACGACGACACGGGACTCAGGAGCTCCACCATGAGGTAGGAATGCTTAGCACTTTCCCAAAATATATTTTCTGCTTGTTGTAAAAGGCTCTCTACAAGTCACGCAGCTTCTATTGACGGAAGTGAGCGGGGAAAGTCTTTAGGAGTTACTGCGCGGACGTTTTGCTCTTTTTATAGTACCCCTTTTTATCTGCTTATAAAATCAACATGCTACATTTCTGTGTAAATACACTTCGCATGAAAACACATCACGTAACTTTATTTAAATAGGGAACACGTGGAAGTGCTTAGTAGCTTCTATCGTGAGCTTTTTTGGAGCTATATGACGTGGGAGAGGCTGCGTATGTGCTCCGTTTGCGCGACAGAGCGCACGGACAAAGACCAGACGGGGATATATTAACACGTCTAAGGTTAGGTAAGAACATATCTCAGTATGTAAAAACGGTGGCCTATTCCTTTTTAACGTAGTAAACAAATATTACCAATAGAATAATATTATGTAGACAAAACATACACACAAAACTTCATTATGACAGTTAGCTCTGTTTAAATTCATTCATATCAATTAAACCATAATTTTCATGGTCATGTTGCCAGATTTAGTACAATATAATGTGCTTTGTAACAATGGGTAGTAACATTTTTTTATTTTTTTATTGACCTTTATTTAACCAGGATAGTCCCACTGAGATTAAGAATCTCTTTTTCAGGGGATTCCTGGCCCCAGAGGGGAATCTATTGTACATGTTTTTAGTGGTAGGGGAAACCGGAGTACCCGGAGGAAACCTACGCAGACACGGGGAGAACATGCAAACTCCACACAGAAAGGCCCCGTCCAGGTGGGAATCGAACCCGGGACCTTTTAGCTGTGAGGCGTGAGCGCTAACCGCTGCGTCACTATGCTGCCAACATGTACCCATGGGCTACATGCACAGTGGAATTATATGTATTTGTAGTTTGGAGAAACATAATGTAATAAGACATTACAAAGCCTTACTTTAGCCCTAACTCTAAGGGTTTATGTCTTATTACATTATGGTCCTCCAAAGTACTAATATCCATTATTCCATTGTGTGTGTAATGTATTGCATAGTTATTACTGATTGTTACAAAGCACATTGTACTACATTTAGTTTGGTACAATGTATCAAGGTAGTGTAAAATCAGGTGTAACCGTCTTTGATGTGTTAAATCATAATGTTGCATTGAGGGATTTTAATTACATATTAAAATTTGGTTATAAAGCTTTGCTGTTTCCAAATGTGTACAAGGCCGCCTTAACCACTGGGCTTGCCTGGGCCTACCAAGAAAAAAAAAAAAAAGAAATTTTGAGCATGTATTTTTTTTTCTCTCCACCTCTGTGAGCATGAAAACAGTAACATTCATAGAATGGCTCTAATCGCTAACATTAATGAGTCAGCTGAACGTGTAGTGGAGCCATCTGAGTGGGTGTGAATTAAGGAAAAAATGTATAAAAAAGGTGATTCGTGTGATTTTTCATGTCAATCACTTTACTTTGCGGCATGACTAACCATATGCGCTTTATGTGGGTACCTGACTACCTGGAGAAGCCTGCCCTACCTGGGATACATGTAGGAGTAGCAGGGTTAGGGTTTTTGTGTGATTTAGGGTTAGGGTTATAGGTTAGCGTTAGGGTTTGCGCTGAGGGGGGGGTGGCGGGGGGCTACAATTCTGTTTAAGCCCCGGGGCCTATGGGTACATTAACGTGGGCCTGAATGTCTAAACGTGTTAAAAACCACTGTAAAAGGTAAGTTCCTATAAAGCTTGCTTAGTGCATTAAGCACAGCAGGCCTGTTGTGCCTTTAGGGCGCCATGTAATGTTTGTATCTTTCATCATTAAAGTGTACTTTTTGAGAAAGAATTATATGTGGAAAAATAAGGCAGATGCAAAATGAAAAATGCATCAGGAACAGAAAGCTTACAGGCTACGCAAAATATGAACTGTACTGCATTTCTTTTCATTTCATCACCTGTTGATTGATTGTATTCATATTTTTTTTATTTCAGGTGCGGCTGATGATGCCAGGAAAGCTCAACAATTAAAACCTAATCTTCCACAGGCTCTTATGCGAACGGGGTATGTATGGATTTAATGAAGTGATCAATTCAATTTAAAAGATTCAAACTGGACAAGGACTAAAATTGAATAAAGATTCAAATCATGCCTAAATGTCAGGACATCTCACAACTAATGAAAACTAAATTATTATTAACAGACACATCCAATTAAACAGTTACAATTTAATTTCTTAGTTTTCCACCAAAGAGCCCCAAGCCATACAAATGGATCATCCTGAGAGCAAGAATGGGCCTCTCTGCTTCTGCTTCCATCATACTTTTTATTGAGTTAATGTTTTCTTTATGTTAATCTTATTTAGCGTGGAACAGTGCACATTGATTAACATCCAGCAGGTTGACAACCAGAAACCGTACAGACAGTGTAACAGTAACAAAACTATCAATATCACTGTCAATACCATGGCAGTAGATGAAATAAAAAAAGTCTCAAATTAGCATATATAATATACAAGTTAAATTAATTAGCTAATAATGAAAAATGTAAGTGAATTACAATATCACTACTTAGTAAAATATATATATATATAGAAAGGGACATACAGTATAGATTTATTCTGCATTTTGTCAACAAACAAGACTAAAAAGTAAAACTTCAACATTTTTCTGAAAGACCAAGACAAACAGTAAATGCAATGTGCTGTCAAAATGAACCCTGCCATGAGGATGCAAATGTGGCTTGTTTTGTGTTGAGAGCAGAATCGCAGAGTACCACTTAAACCACCTGGAGCCGGCACATGCAGCCTTCACTCAGGGACAGCAGCTCGACGGTGAGTACAGGCCCTGGCCTCAAGTTCAAACTTCACAACATCCCACACAATACCACCAACTGCTGTCAGCAGCAAAGTGTCAGCTTAGCTCCGATCTCTCAGATCAGGCTGCAGAATATATACTGTATACTTCATAGAAGTGCAGCAGTGAATCACCACAGTAAATCATAATTATGGAAAACATTTGAGTAACTTAACTTGTAGGTGTTTGTTTATTGTTCTTCATAAATGGTGTTTGACCAGACTGGGTGGTTGAATTAATTAACATTTACGATTTGTTTATACAATACAAATACATTTCCCCCGAGTGTTCATTTTTCCTTATTGAATAACAACTTGTGAAATGACAATTACAGTCTTATGGTATAAAACAAGATTAGGATAGTGCAGAGTCCAGTGAGTCTCTGCTCTCAGTACAGTTCATAAAGTGTCTTTTTTATGCTTTAACAGTTTCTGACAAATCCTTTGAGGTCTGGATCAAACGCTGTGAGGAGAAAATGGGTGGTGAGTAGTACACTTTTTTAATGCAAGCAAACTGTCTTTGATGCAGCACTAAAAATACATTTATACTGTATAGCAGAGGAGCAGCTGTGACCTTCTCTGACTTTTGAAGCAAATGTCCAGTAATGTTTTTTTTATGACCGATGTGTTTGCTAAAAGGATAGTACAGCTGCTCTGTATTTCTTAAAAACTGATATGAACATTACTGTTGTCGTTTTGCCTGAACAGATGGAAATTTGAGCTCACAGCTGAGAAATAGTCAGACTGAGCTACTCCATCCAATAAACACTTTGTGGCTGCCTGCGTGGCGCATTTACTGACGCTCACGCTGGGACCCACTGGATCATCAAATAAACAAGAGCGCGAGTTTTGACAAACAGGCTTCACACCCGCTCGCACACCGACTCCCACGGGCCGCATGATTCATCAGAGTTAACGCTACTGATGTTTGAAGCCCCTGACGAGACCCCCCCCCCCCCCCCCCCCACACACACACACACACACACACACACACCCGCGCACGTGCACCCCTATGAACCCGCTCACTGGCACGGACAGGCTGTGGAGGCACAAAAACTGCACCAAAATTAGAAATATGCGAGTTTTTTTCCCTCATGTTCACACCAGGACGAACTGTTGTGTCTCCGAATCCTGTGGCGTTAATTTGAAGTCAGCACAAAGCAGCTGGTAGAGTCATGATTTCTGCCTTGAGAACACACAGGCAGCGCCTTATCCCCCCAGAGCACCCCCCCTCCCCCTCCACATTTCAAACGCAGCCTCGTTAAGACAACATTAACACGCCTCCAATCATCTCATCTCTGTCTTCTGTCTGCGCGCTCCCTCTTTCTGTAATGAAGTCTGTGAATAATGTATGATAGCATGCTGTTAAATGGTGATCAGGCTCTCTGTTAATGGGCGTGGATGGGCCAGTAAACAAACCAGCGACTAGAGGTGTGTCTCAAATTTCACTGATGTGTGCATTTCAGGACAGCATATTTTTTTTACCCATATTTCAAAGTTCATCACTTCTCTAGAACCCTTGCACCTGCTTGATTCATGGGTCTGCTCTCTCTCTCTCTTTGTTCACAGAGGAAAAGCATAACGGCAACGTACCCAAGGTGAGTTTTATTCTGTGGCCACTAGGGGGAGCTGTTGTTCTCAGCAACAGCACACTTTAAAGGTGCACCTGCTTCAAGAGAGTCAAGCCTAACCAAGTCTCTTCTCATCTGTCTTGTTTTATCTTCCTACATATTATTTATCCTCCACCATTTCACCTCATGGATGTCTCAGCAGCTGCCAGCGGCTCCTGTAGTAAAGTAAGTACAGTAGCATGAAGCAGTCAGGGTTCATGCTATGAGGCATGCTTTAATATTTCTGGTCACAAAACTGTAAACCTCTGTAAACACCCCTTTAATTGTCATGGGCTCTCAGACAATACCAGTATGAGCTCTGTTTCACTGATAAAAATATACAACAAGCTGAGGCCTGTCGAAGTATTCTTATACGTTCCTGTATCTTTTTCAGACACGATTGGTACCAAACAGAATCTCAAGTCATTGTCACAGTCATGGTGAAAAACGTTCCCCAAGATGGTGTCTGTGTCAGCTTCAAGGAGAGAGAGGTACAAACTCTTAAGCGCAGTAGTGTGACTCTGAGAGATTGTGAAATGCACTGAGCTGTTTTTTCTCTGAAGCAGAGATGGGTTGGCTCTTGGTGTTTCCTCAGGGGGGCCCATTAGACGGGTCTCGCACACACACCCTATCCCTGTGGACCAACTATGCCTCCAGTGGTGCCTTGTTAACATTGCCCCCAAAGTACAGATCTAAGAACAATTTACCCTCCCCAGATTCTCCAACCTCCTAATTGTCTGTAGATAGACGCCATCACTGATCTAAGATCAGCCTGAGCCCCAGGGACAACAGTTTTCTTTCTTTTTCATTCTTACTTTCTTTTTCCACTTTTCTCCACCGATCTCTGAGGGGTAACTGCAGGGCACCCAAGGGACCCGCTTTGTCTTTACTAATAGAATAACAAACTGAGTTTGCCCCGTTTAAAGGGAATCGCTCACACTGTGTCTCTGAATCTCACATTTATTTGTTCGCCTCTCTGGTGCGAGGCGCAGATAAGTTCATGTATTTTTTACTAGGTCAGTGTATACAAAAGAAATTAAAGATGAAAGGCGCTGGTTTCACTCATTTTCTGCAGCTGCTGTATATCCACAGACACTGCAGCACTTTCTGCAAATGAATTTTAAGTCTTTGATAGTTTTGTGGAATTGCCTGAAAGCAACTTAACTTTCTATGCTTTTATCCCTAATCAACTTATTTCACTGTATCCAAGCCACAAAGTCCATTTTTATTCGAATGCTGTTTGTGAGCCCAAGGAGGTGTTTATCTTCAGAAACAAACATTGCACAGAGCGTTGTTACGAAATGTAAAGAGACCAGATGCTGAAGTGTGAGTTCTGGGACAGAGCTTTAGTATTCCCAACTCAGTTGTGAGAATTGTGGGTCAGAGCTGAACCCATTGGTCTCTGTAGAAGCAGCGAGGCGTCCAGTGTGCTGCTGACTGACAGGCTGTTAGGAGCTGTCTGACCCGCCCCATCATTCCCTTTGTGGCTCAAGGGGACAGCGCCAGCTTACTCTCAGCTGTCACTGCAGCCAGATCAGATGATTATTCTCACAGACGTGCTGACACCTCCTTGTCTGTTTTGTCTTTCTTCATAGTGTATCACATTCTTGGATTTTCTCTGCTGTCAAAGAAATCATCAATCTGTAAAATCCTTCAGTTACATGTGTTGAAAGTAGAATTACAGTAATATTTAATGTCAGTGAATAAACCCCATAGCTAATACTTACCAAGTTCTGGACACAATACATTCCACAATCTAAAGTTAAGCTTGCAAGTTCAAGTGCACATTTCAAACAAATGTCATCAATAGAAGACTGTAAACTCCTAAACTAATGCAAGAATCAGAGTCCTAAACTACTGAGTAAATAGATTTTATACATGATCAATCCCAATGGAGATGGATTGTTTTGCAGAACACTTTACATTACCTAAATATATATATATATACACTCCTTGCAATTTGCTGCTTTTGGGCATTAAAATTGACCTTAAAATAATAACAAGTCAAAGTTGAATAGTAACATAGGGCATACAACATCTCAGCACCTGTCCTGAACACAGCTACTAAACAGTGAAAGAAAAAGATCTTGCCTCACCCTCAATAAAACATTTAACAAGACATGTCCTCAGTCCCAGTACTTAACCAAAACACATATTCTAGTTTAGTGTTGTATTTTCTCATTTTGCAGACTTCCTCTTACTCGTGTGTTCTTGAATACACTAGGACTACAACAAGGGTTATTGATTGCTGCTGGGCTATAACTCGCAATGAAAGGTCTTTGCTGGAAGCTGTAGCTTGTCTCTGTCTGTCTCCTCAGCTCTCGGCCGCAGTACGTCTGACTTCAGGGGACAACTACCACCTCGATCTTCACCTCTTGCACCCAATCGTCCCACAACAGAGCAGCTTCAAGATCCTCTCCACCAAGGTACAGTAGCGTCTTACATCCGCTCTTTAGCTGTTTTGGTTTCACACCACGTTCCTTGAGCCCTGCCTCATTTGACTAAACCAGTTTTGTGCCAGTTTTTCTTTCATGTGATTTGGCCCCACTATTTACATAGATATTCGGGAATAACGAGGTCGAAGCATTTGCATTTTGAGTGTTAAATGCAGCACTGAAACCTGTCCTGTCCTCCACTTATTAAAGCGTACACTCTTTACAACGCTATGATGACACATGACATGAACGCAACCTGCTCATCAAAGCTAAGAATAGAAATTACAAGTGTGACATTTTGCACTTGGTAACATCTTTGACTTTTGTAGCGTTGTTTTTTTGGCCCAACACACTGGTTCATGAAGCAGAAATGGACATGCTTTTAGGAGGACTGCTTGTGTTAAATTGACCATTGTTTTGTAAAAGCTGTGTCAAAATAGGGCTTGATTTTGCACAGCTCTGAGCCACATTCACCAGCGTCAACATATAAATATCACCTCTCGTTGTTGTTTTCTTTTGGGGTGTCACACAATGTCAGTAGTGCAATGTATCTTTATTTAAGGACACAGTATTGACTTTGTTTGTTGGTACAAATGTCTTGGTATATTAGGTAACACGAAAATTAATCACCCTATCGTTTTGATTGATTGATTGATTGATTGATTGATTGATTGATTGATTGATTGATTGATTGATTGATTGATTGATTGATTGATTGATTGATTGATTGATCTGGGATAAGAGATAGTTTTTCAACAAAATCAAATTTTTAAGTCTGGTTAATCTCAATCTATGACCTTTTAATTGTCAGGTCTGTGGTGAATTCTGTGGCAGCATTTTTGTTTAAGCTGAGTTTTATTTAAAAAGACTGTCTTGTCTTTGTTCATGAACCAATAAAACAGATATGTTTTCCTTAAATATGAGAAAATAAATTGAATATTTGCCATGCCATTGACAAAAGGTTGTGTAGCCCTGTTGTTGGGAGTCACATAAAATATATCTGCTATTGCTGTTTGGATTGTGGATTTTTGTATGAACTTCAACTCAATATTTAGAGTTCATACAAAAATGCATGTATAATCTTTAAATATCAGTTTTTTATTAGCCAGATCTTCCGACTGGTGCAAGGACAGCACTGCTCCAAACACGATAATAGAAACACGTCATCTTGCAGTTGCAGTGCTATTTGACTTTGCCACTGGTGAGAGGGGTCGCTTATTAAAGAAGAAGAGCGCTGCTCTTCTTTGGCAGCCTTTACATTCTTTTCCTTGTTTATATCGCGCTGCCTCATGTTCTTCCTTAAAAGGACTATACGGAGTTTAAACATGTTAAAACTTAGTATTTTCTGTTTCCTGTTCGCCACAACTGCCTCTAAAATCCTGCACTGTCACTCGAAATGTTGTTACTTCGAGTCCGAAGTGCCGTCTTGCACAAGCTTTATATAGAAGGTGCAGTTACGTGTAAGACCTGAGGTGGCAGTAGTGAGCATAAAATGGCCAACTTGCATCTAGTCTCTTTAAGCATTACGGGCTTTTATAAGCACTAAAGGTCAAAGTAAGTATTTGAATTAAACACTGTCCGTGTCCGGTGTCCCGAGACAAACAGATGTACAGCTGGTCCCGATGTGTTGCCGGTCTGCACTCATCTATAATTTTGTTAACGCGACCCAAACAAAAGCAACTGTCCACTTACAGCCCACTTAATGCGCCAAGATCTCACAGGGCGCTCTTACCAAGCACAAAAAGTTATAGTCTACGTTTAGAAACACAAGCCCTTTGTTTGAGATGACCTGTAACCACAAACAACATTGTCGTTTACATCCACCTTGCAGAGCTGAAAACATAAGCCGTGGAACAAGATGCAAATTTTTTGTCATGGAAAGACAACAGTGAAGTTTTTGAAAGTCAATAAAAGACCTTGAATTTTCCCCGGACCGTGTTTTAACAATGTATGTAGCCTTGCCATCATAGCCTTTATTGTCAACAGTAAAAAAGCAGACTATTAAACGTGTCAGGGAACATCTTTTATGCCGCCATAAAGAATATATGACGTAGTAATGTCTGATAGCGGAGACAGACAGGACTCTCCACCATATGGGATTAAAAAATACACTTCCCATACGTTCCTGAAGTGCCAGATAAAATGCTAGTTGACTGTTTTATCATCAGCTAATCATAAATTTATTCATGCGACATTGTGAAAAATGCATCAGTCATGAGATGCGTTTAAAAGCCTGGTGTGCTAAGATGCTACAGATCATCACTTAGTTAGCACTCCCAGATTAAAGTCTTAATCTCCTCAATAATTCAAGGCTCTGTAAAGCGGGCTGTCACTACCTGTAATGCCTTAATGCTGGTAAAGCCAACTGCAGCTGCACCGAGAAATGGGGAAAGCCTAATCTCTAGTCGCATTTTGTGTGGAAAAGTTCACCAGAGGAGCGAACTGGATATTCACACATATGCACAAATCCTCCGCCTACGCACCCGCGCTCATTTATTAGCTCCCCGAGTTTCTTAGGCGCTGTTTAAGGTGATTATAGGCCTAACGAGTAGGAAGGGCACTTTAACTATACGCCAATTAGTGCCTATTATAAATGAAGTGGGCTAATGAGCACTGTCTGAATGCCTGCTGATTCAGGGTTTAGACCTCTGTCCGGTTTGAGGCTGTGGATCAAGGCGGTGTTTCTCAAGTATATTTTCAGGGCGCGAATTAATTTTTCAGAGCATTGATCAGCCTGGGCTTGTCGATACTGTACCATAAAACTGTAGTCTCTCTGCGCATCCTGGCAACTCGCTTGGATGGAGATGGACGACCTCTCACTCGCATTGGCTCTGAGCAACTACACAAATCATTACATTTACTCCATTGTGACCGTTTTAAGAAAAAAAATCAGTCTATTAAGCTTTGATAGTCAAGTAAGGATGACTGTTTTTGTGTGTAACTCTGGCTGTAGCAAGACGGACAAATACCAATTTCTCTATGTGATAATGTGATGGCAAATTTTAAAACCATAGTGGGTTATAATTCAACGTTCATTTTGATATTAAAAACAAATAAAAACACAGCTTTTCCGATTAGATAAAAACAAGAACAATAAGTCAAAATAGCAACAATAATGAGAGGAAAAAAAGGATGAAAAGGCAAGAAGAGGGGAAAAAAATCTTACCGGAAAAGTGACAAAAATGTAACGGCAAATGCAAAAAAGAAAGCCACAAAAAAGTAAGAGAAAAGTGACACAAAGCGATGAAAATGTAGAAAAAAATATTACAAAAACGCAAAAAAAAATGCCAACAATACGAGGAAAAAGATTTGTTTAGATTAGTTTTATAGCATTTGAAGGAGACCTCACACTGGCCTATATATAGGCTGTGACCTATGTGCATAGTTTTAATGCTTTTGAAAATATTACTTATTTAGGACAACATATGTTGCAAGTTCATCAGTTGCATAATTGACTCTGTGCATAACTTCAAATCGTAACAACACCGCCCAAGAAGTGACTTCCTGATTTGATCCAGCACGCCAAAATAAAAGCACACAGCTCGTCTCATTAATTAGTTTAGGTACTTGTAACATTACAAGAAAATAATTAATTGCACACATTTTAAGTGTTTTGTCTGTTAATAGTTAGGCAGAAAGAAAGTTGAATTAATGAACTGCTGAACTAATGACTGAGATGGTGCTTATGCACAGAGTCAATTATCACTTTATTTCAGTGAAGCACCAATTTTAATCAAGAAATGTTGGGCAGAAAGGTTATTTTTATTTGAATTTTTAAGCTGCAGACAGGAAGTGACATGGAAGAAGTCAACATTCCAGAGCAGTTTGACTCATTTCCCATAGACTTAACAGGGTTGGCACAGCAACAGTTAAAAAAAAGGTTTACCTTCTTCTATGTCACTTCCTGTCGGTGTCCAATAAGGAAGTAAAACTATAAACATCACAAAAATGGCCAAACTAAAGAATGATGGGTACAATCGTTAGCAAAATCTTGAATATAATCGTTTTAACTATGTTTTAATTGTGTCTCATGTGTCATATGCTCAAAAACTAAAATGCTTTCCACTCCTGTATCATGTAACACACAAAAATCTTACACTGACTGCACTCTTCCAAACCGTGTGCTGGAAGTGCCGTTACTGCCACAGAATTGGCAGTAAACCTGACGATTAAAAATTCCCATGACAATTATTGATAGTCACTAAAGTTGAGATTGGGATTTTGATTAAAGTTTTTGGAAGAAAACTTTGCCCATTACTTTTCCTGAAAATGAAATTTGCCATTAGCTTTAATTTAATCGGCTGTAGCTAAACTTTAAATGTCTTTTCTCCTGGACTAAGATACTTCCTTTAAAATAAAAGAGTTCTGTGATCAGTTCTATTTGAAAATGTATGATTTCAATGGAGCCTTTGTATTTCCTACTATTTAAACAATGCATGCTAATGTCATTTGCCAGTGGGAGATACTTGAACAAGATGCTATAAAATGTAGCAAGTTACATAAGTTATATCCAATTAGAACATAGCTTTGTTGTCTCATACCTCATTGACGCAAGCTTTCATCCAAAGTCTTTCTATATAATATGCTGCAGAAAAAAACATTGTATACGGTGAAAATGCAAAGAATCCGATGTAGCTTAACTTTTATTCTTTGTTTAGTAAAGTTTGGAGAATTTGACACTATTGGAAGAGTGGGTGTAAAATGTTCGAGAGGCAAAGCGTAAAGAAAGACGTTGGCATATTTTGTTGTGACTTTATTGATCTTAGCGGCTAACTGGCTCCACTGGGTCAGAGTACTTCATTTCGACCGACTGCCCCTCCTTACAAAGAAAACACTCTCACTTTCTTATTTTTCCATGGCAACAGCAGACACTGCATACCAGAGGTGCACGTGGGCTGCAGCTTAAACAGAGCTCAGTCTTCGAGAGGCCAGTGCTCCTGTTGGTCCCACTCATCTTTCAGCAGTTTGTTTTTCTTAATCCAACTTCCTGTTTCTTCTTCCCGGGCTGCTGTGCTTTGTGCCTCCTCAAAAACACCTACCTGCCGCGGGTCGTTTCTGTCTTTCATTCATTGAAAACACACTCACCTTCCTCCAGGAGCTCACAGACCGTTAACGCTCCCACAAAGAGCACACTGTTCCCTGGGCCAGCGGGCTCCGAGGGCACGCATGGCCCTGACCAACACGAGGCTGACCTAAACTCTCAACTTCAAAATACACCCATCGGCCACATCATTATGAGCAGGTGAGGAACAATCGATCTTGGCACGGCACCTCCTTGGAGATGGGACAAGTTGATTTCTTAGGGGCAAGATAAGTCAGTTTTACCGTCAGTTCTTCTTCATATATAAAACATACAGGATTTACTTTGCGCTCCTCTCAAACTCTTGGAGCAATAAGTTGAAAAGTATGGAGTAATATCTAGAGCTCTAAAATGTAACATTGAGTAAATTGTAATGGCTGCTGTTTGTGTAAAGGCGTTTCCATAATGGTGCAAAATTGGTTCAACATAGGAATCAAAGATTAAAGCAAGTAACTTGTTTACTTTAATAAATCCTTTCCATAGTCCCTCTGGGGGTAATACAAGTGTTAATGGAAAGATTGGGGGGTCTTTCACCTCCCCCTGGTGTCTCTGGCCCCAATACACACTAATAGAATCATGAAGAAAAAGCTAACAGGCTAACGGGCAAAGCTAACTGTGGGCTAGCGCTACTTAAACAGTGTTTACAGCCAAGTTTGTGTGAAAAAAATGATCTCCATTGTGTAATTGGATGTACAATATTACTCTCGCCCTTTGTCTTTTCTGTCAGCGTAGTATTTCACTCATGGACAATTAATGAGAAAAAAACGCAACATGCTACAACACCTGCAGGGGCGCTTATGGCCTCTAGGGGCATGAGTTAGTACTGCTTTAAATGCAAGCAGAAAAACTACACTTTAACACAGTTAAACATTTCTTTCCCCTTTTAGCTGTTTGTTGCAAAGGCCTGCAGGTGGTCACAGTCACTCCATTATGGTCACCAGTGCTATGTAGGTGGTCATAATTATATGCCTGAGCGTGTAGCTTCAGGTGAAATTGTCACTCAATTGACATCGTGGGAAATGCCAACAAACTGGCAAGCTCTACTGGGGCTTCACTCAATTAAATATTTTGGAGGCATTTATTTTTTCTGGAGCCAAGCAGCCACTGGGGGGAAAACATCCAATGAACAACAGCATCAGCAAATCAACTTTCTCCAGATTGGCATGCTTCCCTAATGAGCCTTTAAAAAAACACATGCCCTCGCAGCTCGGAGCCCCGCACTCTGCTCTGTTTACGCTTCATCTCCTCGCGTTCTTAAAGACAACTTGGCAGGGGAAGCTTAGCCGGGCATGTGACGCGCCGTAATCTTTCAACACTCTTGTGCCATTAACATAAACTATTTTCAGTTCGTGTCTGTGCGTTATCATCAGGGCGCCCTCCTACTGTCCCCCGATCCAACCGCAGGGGTCACCGTGGCGACAGGGAGCCAATTACACACCAGTGTATTTGATCAGAGGCGACGGCTGACACACATCCGCTCCTGATTCACACTGGCTGCTTCATTCACTCCAAACTCCTCTCTTTCGGGAAAGAGCTAAAGTGGCGTCTGCGCTCTTTAATTTCCATGCCTGTCAGTGTAGCTGAATGTTTATATTTATAGCATTTATATGTCTTTGAGGCGAGTTTGTTTTGAAATATTCAGAAAACGAATGTGGAAGTGGAAGCAAAAGGCAAGAGAAGCAGGATGAGGTCGTGACAGGGAGGATGAGTGGCGAAGGCTCCACACATGTGACAAGCAACAGGGGGGACCTCAGTGGACCTCTGTAAATACCATGTGAAGTCCATAGGACAATGTCCGGCCCCTGGGGTCCGGAGGTGGTGGGCCCTGTATGTGGCTGTGCTGTCACATCTCTTTATGGGCCAGGGAGCTCTGTCACACACACACAGCAGTAGCCTGCCACGTCCCCTTAACATGTCCCAGGAAACACAGATGTGGCAGTAGATTAATGTTGCATGGGCAGCGAGCATGCGCACTCTCACGGGCTCAAACCACTTCAGCTCTGCTGCACAGAGCTCCAGAGGACTCATGTCACCTGCACAGAGACAGGCTTCTGTAGATTTATCCTCGACTAAAGCAAACCTTTGGAAGTTGTGTAGTTTGATGGAAAGGCTTGAAACTGATGGTTAATTGTTTTTCATTATATTTAATTCCTATTTCCTTTTTTTCTATCAGTCCTCACAAAAATTCTGCTGTTATTTGCATGGTAGGACAGCCTTTTTTTCGAGGAGTGAAGTTTACCAAAAAGTTCACTGACTTGTTTTTGTTGGTTTCTAAAAAGACACTTTTTTTCTTTTGCAGCCTAGTTTAATTAGGCTGTTTGTAGTTCAGGCGAATCTGTTTATCTTGTTATTAATCATTTATAAGTGAGGTTTATTAAATTATGGAGAAATAAAACATGGCGTGTCAAAGGCCAATTATCTAATACAATAATGAAAAAGCACCTGTTATAATTTAGTGTACACTAACAGAAATCAAACACATCTCGGTATCCCAAATGGTGTGAACATCTGAGGCTGGCTGCTGCCTTTGTAACTCCTGATCAAACATGTTTTAAACCCTTTGAAAGAGAGTTGAAGGGAACATCTGTTTGCAGGAACAAGATACAGCTGTCAGAAAAAGTGTTGGGCACAACTCTTTATAACAATTTATCAAGATGCTTGGATAAAGACAGAAGCCACTTTCCACTATATTTGATTGTGGAAAGCCTTATTTGAGCAACTTAAATTATAGCTATTGCTAGTTAATCTGTATAGGATTAAGGGCACTGTGATCCAGATCTCATGGCACGGGTTGAAAAATGGCCATGAATTATTCGGGCTGTAACCTGTATTCTCAGCAGGGATGGTTCTTTTTTTAGTCCGGCGGCCCTTAGCATGTGAGCCAAAAGTTAATTTCAGACTCTCGCACAGATGCCTCGGTGTGCGCACGGGGCCTGGTGGTGCCGTGGCCAAAACCGCTGACACAGACACCCGACCAAAGTGATCTATCAGCGGCGGAAGGTTGGAGAAGGTTGAGGCAATCACACTGTCTCATTTCCTTCAATCTGCTTGCATCTCGGCGCTGTCAGTTAGCCGCTCCGCCTCGCCCTCCTCTACCTCTGCTTTTCTTCCTCCTCCCTTATAAATGAATCATCGCACGGCGGCCAGCAGAGCAGAAATGTTCCTTAATTGCACCAGCATGTCTCCCTCACGCACAGGTTGGACATGTTAAAGGAACGGGGCTATAATGGCAAGCGTCGTGCGTGTGCCTGGTATGTGCCCTGTCACTATAGCTCAGTGTTAAAAGCCTGTGTCCTCTCTCCCTCTCCCCCTCTCTCTCTCTCCCTCCCTTTCTGTGCTCATTGTTGCTTCTGCCTTGTCGTCCCGATGTAATGATTTAGATCAGTTGGTGCTGTGTGGAATTAGGCGCCACACTCCTCCCTCGCACCCCTCCTGCTTGCCCGTCTTGCACTGGCCCTCGGCTGACAGGCATCTCGTTAGCGCAGTATGTCTGTCAGGGAGCTCAGAGATTGAGTTGTGCCCCCGCATATCCCTGATCTGTCTCCTTTTTTTTTTTTTTTTTCTCCCACAAACACCGCGATTTGACGGCGACTCAGAAAGCACAGCGCCTCTCTCTCTCTCTCTCTCTCTGGCCTTTCTCTAATGATCTGATGTCCCATACTTTAAGATGTCACTGTAATGGTAGCGTTATTTTTGTCCCCGGTGCAACACAGGACCCACCGTTTTGTTAAACACAGCCATTCAAACCTCCCTTTTCTTTGTGCCAGGTGGAGATCAAGATGAAGAAGGCCGACGCCATCAGATGGGAGACGCTGCAGGGAGAAGGACAGGACTCCAACATCAAACACTTCAATCCCCGTCAGTCCACAGCTTCAGCATTTTTTATTCTGTCTCTTTGCTCTCATATCTCAGGCCGAGTTTGCGGAGAGAGGGAGAGGAACGAAACGCACAAAGATCAATATGGGCTCCAGCATTTGTCTGTGCCGCACTACCAAAATGAGAGTGGGCAGTGCAGCTCGGCGAGGCTCTTTCATTAGGCTGACCGTAAAAGTCGGCAGGCAGGAGATAGGTGCGATAGCAAAGTTATGAGTCAGTATTTGAGCCCACACGTTCACATCACTGACCAGATTCATTAGTAATATGTGTGTTAATGTAGCAGACGGATTAACTCAAAAGCGGACAGTAGCAACCCGCCACAGTATCTTTGGAAATTTAAAGGGAAAAATTAAAAAAAAAATCACTTCATTGTCATTGGTCATTCACTCAGAGCATGACCTAGGCTGACCAATAGGAGGGGTGTTCGTCTCTGGGCATAGAACTGCATTAACTCCTTAACCCCTGACGAAACGGAGCACATTTTCTCCACTTTGGCTTTACCCAAATCTAAAAGCTTCTTGATCAAAGTGTCAAAATAGTGACAAAAATGATGATTATAAATACATGCAAAACCACGATTAAAATGTGATTAAAAAAGCAACAAAAAAGCCTCAAATGAGCAACAAAAAAGTGATGAAAATGTGCTGGAAAAGCAAGAAAGCAAGTCTAAGAAGGTGACAAAACGTGATGAAAACATGACAAAGAAGTAAGATAAAAAGCAACAAAAACAAGACAAAAATGCAGCAAAAAACTCATCAGTTTTGTAGGTCTTAACTTTGAACTGAGCCATTAAGCTCCTGTTGAGAAGCCCCGCCCCCATCTTCAAACAGTCCTTATTTTGATTAATCTGGTGGGTTTGATAAAAAAAAAAAAACAGCAAAAGTATTGATTTCTTCGTTCAGCTTGTTTTGACTGTGCAGTGAAAACTAGACTGTGGGGGTCACAAAGTCTTCCCTGCTAATGGGAAACATCGAACAAGGTGTTTAGTGTTCTTTAACGTCTGATTTTATGGAAATGGAGAGCAGTATGTCCGCTCTTGGCCTCAATATGTCAGCGGCGAGTGAACTGCTTTATTTATGTAAATCTGTCTGGATTACACTCTGTTTGGAGCAGATGATTCAGAATGGGAGCTGTAGTCTGTGTTGCTGATCTAAATGCAACAGAGCAGCCAAACTAACACCACTACTATTTATGTTCCTACCAATTCAGATTTCATATCATCTTTATTACGTTTGAACGAAACATTAAAGAAGCTTTAACAACAGGAGGGTCTCACAAAGCTCAAACACTCAGGAAATTATTAGAGAATCCAGAGAACGGTATTTATCGAAATATCCAAGGTTTCCCTTAGTAATTTCTGCCATTTAATCCAGTGACAAATTTTCTACTGTATTATCGAGCATTTGGATCAAAATTTGACCATTTGATAGGGAAATATTTCATTGCAGCGGGCAGTAAAAAAAATCTCTGTAGTAATGGCTGTATCATCCCCCATAGTATGTGTGGGTTCCTACTGTATGTGGGTACCGCAGCCCACATCACTTTCTAGTGATTTTAACACTCTCCATCTTTTCAGACCAGTACCCATCGTCGTCCCACCACACTCAGAAATGGGACAAAATGGTGGTGGACCTCAGCGAGGAGGAGAAGAACGAAAAACTGGAAGGAGACGCGGCGCTAAATAAACTCTTCCAGCAGATCTACACCGATGGCACAGACGAGGTCAAGCGTGCCATGAACAAGTCTTTTGTAAGTTTCACACACTAATGTCAATAAACACAGCGTTCGTATTTGTGTCTTCACTGCACACATAAGCATTTGTTACAAGGAAAATAAAAAATGTCCTTGAACGCTAATAGATCTCTGTAAGTTTATTGAAAGCCATTGCATGAACATCTTTCGTATTGTGCAACAAATTCTCTTTCAGTTCTGTTGCTTGATAAATGTGTCTGAACACATTTCTATGGCTAAAGTGGCTGATTCCATCTTTCCAAGTATACTTGTGTGATTTAGTGTTTATTGAACATTCTTTGGCAGCTTAGAGCCCATTGAAAAAAACTAAATAGTTCTTATTGTGTGATAGAGTTTGGGGTTGTGATGTGTTAAGTATTCTGGGATTAGTGGCACATTCGATAATAAAGCATTTGTTTAGGATGTTAAATACTGGAGTCACTAATAGGACTTTGACACTCAGTGTCTGTGTAAATGTAAAGTATTTACCAGTTGTGCCACAGCTGTTAAACAAGTTGTTCCACAGGTTTTTTTTATTTTACACCGTTTTGGCTAATAGCGGAGCAGATTAAGCCCATATTCTGCCAAATCGTTCACTTGAGGCTCTGACCCAAAAATCAATATGAGCAGCACCACCAAGAAGTCCAGTTATTAGACCCATAACAATGATATTTTTAACATTTCTACGTATTAGGGTGCATTTCGGGCCTCAGCTCCTATAATGTAAATCTATTGACATTTATAGCTGCCCATAACAAACCTTGCAGATTTTGGCCATAATGTTGAATTCGTAACATTTGCTTCATAACACGCAATCCCAAATTTGATAAAAAGTGACTTTGTGTTCTGTCTTGTCTTTGTGCACAGATGGAGTCGGGCGGTACCGTTTTGAGCACCAACTGGACAGACGTCGGGAAGAGAACAGTCGATATGAATCCTCCCGACGACGTCGAGTTTAAAAAATACTGATCCTGTTTCTGCTTCTGTTCTTTGTGTCTGATTTCTCTCATTTTACACTCGGTGCACCTCAAATTAGCAGCCTCCACGGTTGATTTGCTTCGCTCCGAACCAAACCACCCGTGGCCTGCTCGTGGCCAGCAGGGGTCACAACATTTGAATAATCAGTTCAGCAGATCAGTTTGCATCATTTGCTTTGTGACGGCTCTCGCACTGACGAGAGCGGACTTCAATGAGAAACACCCACAACTGCCTTTTTACTACGAGCCTTTCCCCCTCTTGTAAAAATGTAATATTAAGATTAGATATCTTTAAACCATTTTCTTGGCTCATATCGCGTCAGTCAGTGCGTGGATCAGCACCTGTTCCTCCCCAGTGTGATTTCCACTGTAAATAAAAGACTTCGTGCTTGGCTCAAAGTCAGTTTTTTTTTGTCTTTTGTGGTTTGTTTGCTGTGGAAGTGTTTTCGGAGCGGCCAGGAAGTCTGGGAATGGATCCATCTAACACAAAACGCTGGTATATTACAGCGAGAGCCATGCTGAGTGATTATGGTGCTGGGAGGGATGAAATCTGGCATTACTGATGCGACTGCACAGTGGAGATACGGGTGGCACCTCTGGGATAGAGTTTACGAATCACGGTTCGATCTCTATCTCGCAGGAGTGCTGCTTTAGCGCAGGGACCCAGCACAAGTGGGTTGGTGTGTTGAGCTTGCACCTCTCCAGCCGCACGTACAGTACAGCGGGCGCGTGAGGGGGGAGAGCATTAATATGGATCAGCCTCCTAACCGCACCATCAAGCTTCTCACACTCGGTTAAGTGTTAAATGCATCACACATCGTTTCATCTCTCGTGACGATCAAAAGTGCGGCTGTGGATGGGACACTCGGCACATAAAATGTCCAGTATCAGACGCACAAACATTCGCCCTCGGCTCCAGCCCGAGGCGCACAGACACATCAAAAGGACCTAAGAGCTTCGTGGAGATGATCTGGGAGCGTGACGGCAGCAGTCTTTAGTCTCATTAAAGTTGAAGTTAGAGAGATGCAACGTTAAACATCTTAAGAAACTTCTTTCTGCTCGTCCCTTTGGAGCTGCTACAAAAAGTGACACGTCTCAGAAGCGGTTTGAAAGAAGAGAGACCCAGATGTGTCAATGTATAAATATGTAATTAGGCACTGATTAGATAATACAGAGAACAATCGTCAATGGAAAAGAGAAGGCGCTGTTTACTTAAAAAAAAGTTTATTTGGTAATATTGCACTTTCAGTTCCAATGCCGTTTGATTTATAAAGTTCTTCTGTGAAAGCATACAGTACATCATTTTAATGAGACCTACTCCGATAGAAAATAGCGAAGGGAAAGCGTTCAAAACAGGAGAGTCAAACATTTTTCATGAGAGTAATGACCTCACAACAGATGCTGTTTGTGCCAGCGGAAATGTTTTACACTGAATTTATTTACAAGAAAAAGCAAAGAAATAAACACATAGATAATCAACGCTATAAATATAAGCTACTCTTGCAGATATATATGTTGCAATGTACATTTTGAATCTAATCTTGGCGTCAGTAGATGTCAAATTAATGGGGTCTTACATGTTTCATGCTCAAATTTGCTCTGTTGTCAGCACTGTAGTTCACAAGGTTCTGAATCCAGGGCTGCGATGTTTTTTTAATCAGACAAGCTGCACCTTTACATCTCAGATCATGAGTGTACTAGATTGTCATGCACTTTCTCTTGTGTGAACTCCCAGCTTTCTGCTTGTCCTCTATGGATCCTTTGTCTCCCTTTTTCCTGATCTAAAGTCTCTCCACTCCTGCGTTTAGTGCTGGGGTCTCCAGCCTTTTCCCCCATGAGCTACTCTCAAGAAGTACAAAATACAGAGAGATACTTGTGCTTTGAGGACACTTCAGTAACTATGGGACTTCTTAGGTGGAGCACACCCTGGACAGACAGAAGCCAAGATGATGTATCACCACGAAGAGGGAATGTTTTTTATTTATTGATTTATTTAGTATGTTTAGTCTGTTCAAAACTAATCATTTGGTGCACAAAGAGGAAACGCATCTATAGACATAGGAGTTGTTTTGACAGTAACCTAGTTTGACACATTAAGCCTATGTAGAGAAGTAGAAGCCTCGGTAAATGGATGATAGGGGGAATGGGCTTCAGGTTGGAGACCCTTGCTTTAGTGTAACTGCAGGTTTAAACCAGGCCTAGGATGCGAGCCACCCACCAGTTGCAGGGCATGATGATCCTGCACACCGGTCTGCAGCCTCTGTAGTGGTAGGGCCAGGGGTGGTAGCCTCCGAGCGGCTCGCACACTCTCATACAGTGAGTGTAGCTGCGGCGGCACTCGGCGCAGCAGATGCCGTTGTGGTCCAGCATTGGGTCAATGTTCATGTCGCCCGTCTCACTCTCAAGACCCCTCTGGAAGAAACGGAACATTTAGAAATTACAACAACATTTATAGATTAAATGTTGAGCTATGTGCACACTACAGAAAAGATATTGCACTTTCTTGTATATTCATTGTACATAAGATACCTCCAGTTACTATTACGTGATTGCACATTTTCCCCTGAGTGTTACTGAGAGCTGATGTAACAATAAAGTGCTATCTTATCTTAAATGAACCACAAACCCTTCATTCTAGCCATGGTAGAGTGGGTCGTCTCATGATCGGAAGGTCGTGGGTTCGAATCCCAGCTCCCGCAAATGGAGACTGTTGTTGTGTCCTTGGGCAAGACACTTCACCCTACTTGCCTCCAGTGTCTGCATACATTGGTGTATGAATGAGAGAATGAATGGGTGACTGGTTCCTTTCTGTAAAGCTCTTTGGGCCCGAGCGTTATATAAGTTGAGTCCATTTACCATTTTTACAGTAAACTAGATTTATAATTTTAACATAAATAACAACGCTCGATCGCTTTTGTTGCATTTTGTACAATGACAATAAAGATCTATATATCTGCTGTCGTTGTCTTTTGACTTATTTCACAACAATACTATATATTATTACAGGGAAAGTCCTAGGGATTTTACATTGCGAAGTCAACGAAGTAATTTGTTCATAGCATATATACACATGTGTAGCTAAGTACAAATAACTATTATAAAAAGGTCTTTCAGTCTTGACATGAATCTTTCTTTAAAACATTAATGAACACATTTCCTTCCGCTCAGTGTCTACTGACTCTTTGTTTGCATGTCGCAGTGTGTGTGGCTCGATGCCAATCATAGCACACAATACACAACAGACTAATGACAAGTGGATGTGAAGTTGTGAAATAAATCGAGGTGTGATTTTCCCCCATTGTTCATTAGTAGCATCCAGAGGAGCTCAATTATTTGGAAATCCTTTTTGGACTTTGTGGGTTTGGTTCCTGTGACAATATTTAGTATAATTTATGTACAATTTGAAGTACAGCTCTGCTAATAAGTGTACATACATATGTAAATTTATGAGCACAGCTGTATGTGAGGCATCACTTCTGCTCGTGATACTGTGCCTCTTTAGTGGCAGAGGAAGCTTGTTCCAAACCAATTAAAAATGGATTTCCGACAGGCGAGATGGGGAGGAGGGGATGTTGTCAGCTGTGGGTTTTTGTTGTCAAATATTTTCCTTTTCAACAGCTCGTACTGATGCTGTTTACCCCCTTTCTGTGGTTGTCAGAGGAGTGTTGGTTTGGGGGGTTGCTCAGCTGTGAGGGGAGTGAAGCCGGGGGGATTAGGGGGAGAGGGGCCCGATGTGTGAGTGTCTGCTGGGACGTGTGTGTCTGGGGGTCTGTGTGCTCAGGGGGGGCAAAGGCCTGCAGCAGAGGTGGGGTCAGCTCTGGAATTATTCATACAGCCCTGGTGCTGAAAGAAAAGCTTTGGCTGTGCTGCTCTAAAGGGCTTGAGAATAACCGCGCAGAGATGTATGCTCAGAAAACACACCCACGCATTCGCTCAGATTCACTGTGACAATCCAGGCCCCACGCTCTGACCCCGGCATCTGCTGCTGCTCGCACATCTGTGAGAAACTCTCCGATGAAACGCACTCAGGTAGCTCTCAGATGTAAGTGGACAGTTGGCTGGAGGAATGGAGTTGGTGTAGTGTGACTCACCTGAAAGGGGTTTTCTCTGTCCCCTGTGTGTACATGTCATCTACTGCAAAAGCAATGTTGAGGGGCAATGTGTTATCAAACAACTCTGAAGTGCTGTTCACTCCCCTCAGTGAAAAAATAATAATAGGTAGATTCACATTCTTATTTTTACTCTTGATATATTTAGATAGGAGTAAACATTTTGCAACTCCCATTGTTGTTGTGACCCTGGGCCAATAGGGCTGGCTATGATCCTCACACACTAATCAATAATACTATTAACTCTTGAATAAAAACTAGAATCTCATGCCAGATGAAAGTGTCTGTCAGTAAAGTGCATTATATTCTATATAATTAGGATAATACTGTGGAAATGGCAGGGACAGAAGCTAATAGGACACCATCAGTGTAGCAAATGCTCACATTAAAAGTGATGGCACAGTAACGCAGCAGTTAGCGCTTGTGCTTCACAGCTAGAAGGTTCAATCCCCGGCCTGACGGGGCCTTTCTGTGTGGAGTTTGATTGTTTTCCCCTTGCCTGCGTAGGTTTCCTCCGGGTACTCCGGTTTCCCCCACCCAGTGTTGGGGAGAATACTTTGAAATTGTATTTAGAATGAATACTTCCCCTGTAACGTATTCTGTTGTCTAATCAGAGTACTGTATTCTGAATACTTTGAATACTTTTACAATACTCTCACATTGATTGTCATTGTTGCCTGTATTACAGTATTATTATTAGAGCTGTTATGTAAATGACAGAATGCCGTGTCAGTAAAAAGCAAATGACTGCAGTAAAAGTCAGAAACTCCACATATTTTTCAAAGGTCATTTTCACACCTTCAGGGAGCCTAAAAGGGCCTAAAGAGGCCGACCAGCTCTCTACTCATGATTCTGGCCCAAAACATGACTCCGCCACCTCCTTACTGACGTCACAGCTTTGTTGGGACATTCTGGCCATTTACCAACTATCCACTACTCCACTGATTTGACCATCCAGGGTTACACGGCGCTCATCAGTGAACAAGACTGTTTGAAAATGAGTCCTCATGTATTTCTGAGCCACTGCAGCCGTTTCTGTTCAGCAGCTTCAATTAACAGTTTAGGGGAGGCCCGGATAGAAGGTTTTTGCACAACTGCAGCCTCTGGAGGGTCCTACACCTTGATGTTTGGGAGACTCCAGAGGCACCAGCAGCTTCAAATACCTGTATGCTGCTTTGTAGCATCTGTTCTCCTAATCTGATGTGTTTGTCTGGCAGAAACCGTCCATATTGTGCCTTTATCTGCACAAACCGGAGTGTGCTCTGAATCATCTACAAATCTCTTATCAGTATGATGATTACGCTTAATCTTTCATGAAATATCGAAGGTTTTCATACCTAGACCAACAAAATTCAACTATTTCATGCTTTTCATCAGCAGAGAGATCCTTTTTCTTTCCCATATTGCTTGAAAATGATGATCTGCTTAATAAAGTGGAACATCCTTTTTCAGTAGTTTTTCCGTTAACTGGGCTTAACCTGACAACTAATCATCCCAGGTCTCTGAGATTAATGTGATTCAAAGAGCCCTGAGACACAATACCATCCATGAGTTTCATTTAAAAACCTTTTTGACACAAAAATACAATTTGCATAATAATTTGGAACGCAGTGTAGTTATTGTTTGCCTGGAATAATAAGAGCATTACTACACAGGGTTAATTTGGCTACTAAAAGTGAAATAAAAAGTGAAAAGTTTTCGGGGATTCAGAGAAAACTACAAAAGGGAAAAGACAAAGTGAATACTGTTAACTCTCCTGAATAGTGTCAAGATGCATCTGCAGCCCCTTGGCAGGAGTTCTCTGTTTCTGTTCTCATGGACAGTACAGAGTAGCTTGTAACACTAGGCCCCTTTTCCTCAGGTGAGGTCCGTGGTATAGCTACACTTGCCCTTACTGCCCCCAGCCCTCCACAAACACTACACACATCGGTAGCTCTCAGATCTAAGTGGACAGTGGCGTAAATATAGTGTTTTCTGTCAGTGTGACTCACCTGATAGGGGTTTTCAGGGTTGAACTCTGCCTCCACATCCTCTTCACCGTCGACCTGGCGCCGATGCCGTGGGGCTGCCCTCTTCTTCTTCTGTCCACCTGCACACAGCACACGCACTCACGGTTTGACAGAGCGCCATATTTAGCCGCGTGGCAATAGCAGGGCTCTTTGAAGGCACAGTGCAGTGTCTGTCGTCAGCAAGGGAAGTACAATGAAAATGTTTGGAGAACTCCTGACCTCCCAGCATGCTAAAATTGTACACTGCAGAGCTCGACAACTTCAAAAGGGTCTGTGATTTTATTTTTAAGACTTCCTTTTTTCAGGAGCTTTAACAAGTGATATGGTAAATGGAAGTATTTCAGACCGTTTGACCCATATCCTCTTAGCTTTGGGAAAACGAAAACTTCAAATATAAAAAGAACTTCACAGTGAGGCATAATTGTCTGTTGCGCTTCTCTATAGAGCTCAACAGTCACGCCAACCTCAAACCCGTTATGGAAGTCAAATCCCCACTCATTTTTCCTATAGAGTTTCAGAAAATAAATGAAGAGATTAAAAGGTTGATGGGAGTTAAACACAGACGTTTTCAGACCATTTATCTGAAACTTGATGAAACAAAGCAATAAACAGGAGTGACAGTGGCTCAAATGGTAGAGCAGGTCATCTTATAACCAGAACTTTGTGTCCTTGGGCCTGACACTTCACCCACCTTGCCTCTGTATGAATGTTGTGCAGTGGTTCTCAATTCATAAAGCATTGGGAAGTATTTAATATGTCATATACTGTTGGGCTCAAAAGTTTACATACCCTGGCAATTTTTTTACTATTTTTCAAAGAATATGAAAGAAAACACAAAAATGATTTTGCTCTTTTTAAATCATAATGAAAAAAAGAAAGTACCAAAAATGACCCTGATCAAAAGTTTATGATCAAGAGGAATGGGCAGCTTTACCATTAGATTATATACAGAACCTTCTCCACAACTCCCATAAAAGACTCCAAACTGTCATTGATGCTAAATGGGGTAATACACAGAACGGGGTAAGCAAACTTTGATCAGGTTCATTTTAGTTTAATTTTACTTTCTTTTTTCATTTTCATTTTAAACTCACGTTTTTTCACCACAAATAGCTTCACACAACCACTAACTATGAGTGAAAAAATACTTTTTGTGTTTTCTTTCATATTCTTTGAAAAATAGTCAAAAAATTGCCAGGCTATTTAAACTGTATAATTTTCCCACAGATTATTGTTGAGTAGGCCACCGTTTTTACATACTGAGATATGTTCGTACCTTAGCTTAGACAAGTTCATTTGTACCTGTCTGGCCTTCACGCGTGCTTTCAGTCACGTAAACACAGCACAGACGGTGTTAGCATACCTCATTTAGAGGTAAAGATAGAAGCTCTTTCACGTTTTCCCTATTTAAATATGGTTACGTGAAGTGTTACACAAAATTAAACAATGTGGATTTTCTAAGCTTATCCGCCTAGAAAATCCACATTTTTTTGTCGAAGTGCTCCTGGTATTATTACGCCTTACAAAATAGTTTCCCTGTTTATCCGCTTAGAAAATCCACATTGTTTAATTTTGTGAAACTACACTTGTGTGTAACACTTCATGTAATCATATTTAAAAAACGTGGAAAAACGTAACGAAGAGGGTAAACGTGGAAGAGCTTGGTAGCTTCTATCTTCACCTCGTTTGGAGCTAAAGAGGAGAGAAGGGGAGGCTAAATGCTAACGCCGTCTGAAGGCATGAGCAAAACAACACATTACAGTAGACTCTGGTAGTGCTTTTTTTTGGTTAGAAGGAAAGTTTAGAAAGAGATGTTATCTGAGAAAGGCTTGCGACCCACTGAAAATGATTCAGCGACCCCCTTTTGGGTCCTGACAGTTGGGAACCACTGATGTAGTGGCAGACTGGTTGATGATGGTCGAAGGGTTCAAAAGCACAGATGGGCAGCCTCACTTCTGTCAGTCTACCCCCAGAGCAGCTGTGGCTACATATGAAGCTTACCACCACCATGTGTTAAGTGAACAAATATTGCAAAGTAAACAGGCTTTGTCCAGAAAAGCACTATTTAAAACCCATGCATTATTTGATGAATGAATTTTTGGAAACATTTACAGAAAAGATGAATGGTATTTTAACTTTTAGATTCACATAGGCTGTATAGGGATGCTTACTGGTGGCGTAGGTGGGGCGGAGCCAGAAGATTGGCAGGTCTCCACACAGGTCCTTGATCCTGGTGCTGAGGAAAGCCGAGTCTGTCAGCGGAGTGTCAGCGGCCACCCAGATCATATCGTCCTCAAACTTGGTGGGCATCACCTCATCCTCCTTCAATAATTATAATAATAATAGTGTTCATACAGCACTGTTCAAAAACAAAGATAGAAGTGAGTATAGTCTGACTTAGTCTATCTTAGTGAGGACACTCATATGCATAATGTATTACCCAGACCCTAACCCTAAGGTTACGGCCCCGAACCCTAACCCTAAACCTAACCTAAACCCAATTCTAACCCTAACCCTAAAACCACATCTTGACCCTCAAACTGTCCTTCAAACAAGTGAGGACCACCCAAAATGTCCTTCCATCCATCCATTGATCCATTTTCTTCCGCTTTATCCGGGGCCGGGTCGCGGGGGGCAGCAGTCTCAGCAGAGACTGAGACTAAATGTCCTCACTCTGTCAAACTGGTCCTCACAATGTAGTAAGTAGAAGAACACACACACACACACACACACATACACACACACACACACACACACACACACACACACACACAAACAATCTTGTACTGCTATCTTAGTGAGGATACTCATAGACATAATGTATTACCCAGACCCTAACCCTGAACCCTAAGCCCCTTACCCTAGCGTAACTACAAAAACACACACACACACACATTAGGCACCTAAGGAAAAAAATTAATGTTGATACACGATAGAAATAGAAATTCATGTTACGGTTATGGTTTCTTTATCAATTAGGAAAGATTCAGTCCTTTATGATAAAGTGTGGCGTCAACTTATATAATTCTTACAGGCCTACAACAATTCAAAATACTAAAATGTCTTGAATACATACCATACGAATCTGCAATTGGAATAGTAGTACTTTTCACATGACACAAGTCACCCAAAACAGGGTAAGAATTAATTTTTCATTCACTCCGCACACGCATATATTCTGCTTTCTTTTCTACTTTCTACTTAATTAAACTAGCAGGATTTTCTTGACTTAAAAGCTGACATTTTGCGACATCTACTTGTTCAGAATTTGGACTGCTCTGTGAATTTCAAACACCTGTGCTCTGTCACCTGTACTCGCCCATTGTTGGACACAGTCACTGACCCAGGCTTTGAAGAAGCTCCATGTTCTGTAGTAAAACGTCAACTTTTAAGTCAAGAACCTTTTGCTGTTTATGCGGTTCGTAAGATTGTTTTGTTGTACTATTGAGATACTGTAGTAGTAGTGGTATGCAAAAACGGTGGCCTATTCCTTTAATCAATATCCACACTTGAGACCGTCACAAGGGGTGCACTGAAGAGATGCCATTTGTTTTATTTGAACAGACACCAAAGAGAAATATTTTTTTAATAAATCTTTTTCTGATTACTTTGTGTCTTTTGGATGACCTCAAGTCATAATTGTGAATCAATCTCTTTGCAAGGAGCCTCTCTATACTGTCGAATAAGGTCATTTTATTTCAATAATTGGAATTCTAATTAAACTCATTTATTATTTAGATTCAGTGCATTTCATTTGATTAAAATATGTAAATTTTTAGAACTGCTGCAATACTCAAACTCTTTCCACTTGTCTAATTCATCGTTGTGTGCTTGTAAAATAAATCATAACCTACTGTATGTACAATGCTGAGTTCATGGACTTTTTTCTCGCTAAATCTCCAACCAGCCAAAACAACATTTGCATGCATGTGCGCCGCCCCCTTAAAAAGCCCTGTAATTCTCCCTTCAGTCAGACTAATCTGCATGAACGAGGTGCTTTTAATGCTTCCCATAACAATATGAAATCAGGTAGTAAAAAGGAAGTCCTTGAGGCAACATTTAGCAGGATACGCAACATCAACATTCATCAACATCAGAATAAAAGATGGGTCTTGGCCTGATTTCACAGGTTAGTGCGAAACAGTGTGTGTTTCCACGAGTACATACTTACACCTCTATTTCTTTCTATGTTATTATGTGAAAGAGTTGTACTGAAAATGTTAAGATTAAAAATACTTTCTCCAACTTTTTTCTTCTTTTTTTTTTACACAGGAGGCTGCACCTTTCTGTATCAATTGGCAAGAAATGGAATTTACCAGAAAAGTAAACTTTCTGAGAATGTTCAAAACAGCAAAACTTTCTGAACTGAAGCCAGGAATGGGTCTGCAGTTTTTGCATATTTATATTCATGTGAAATACTTTATCCTTGTTCCATTTCATTTTCATATAATTTATTTTCTGCAATATCGGTTTATTGAAAGTGATGTATCTCAGCTTATTTCCATGGTAACGCAGGACAGTTGGCGCCTTAGTGAATGATAACAGACAGCTTTCCATGGGCTTGAAGTAGATACAAACTAATCAATATCTAACGTGAACAAACAATAAAACATTGAAATTTACATAATTAGCACAGAAATGTTCAAACATCTACACATCATCTTTCGGTCGCCACTTCTCGTATGCTATTATTTCACCTGTAAACGAATCACAGTTGCTCATCCTTCGTTAGTATTTTAGGCAAAACATCATAATATAGTCATATATTTTTATGATTTAAGACGACACTACATTTCGTGGAGTTCCCCGTAGTTGTATTAATACCCTCTGTAAAAAGTAATAAAGGCAGGATAGATGAGCAGTTAGAGCAATTTTCTCCAGTTTGGCTTTACCCATGAAAGGTACAAAAATTAGAAAACGAGATGAAAACGAGACAAACGAGACAAAAATGAGACGAAAATAAGAGACGAAAAATGAGAAGAAAACAAGATGAAAACGAGCCAGAAACGGGGTTGAAAATGAGAAAAAAACAAAATGAAAGCGAGAAAAAAAACGAGACAAAAACGAGACAAAAATGAGATGAAAACGAGCCGGAAACGAGCCGGATGAAAACGAGACAAAAACGAGAACAAAACAAGACGAAAACGAGAGACGAAAAACGAGAGACGAAAAACGAGACAAAAACGAGACGGAAACGAGATGAAAACGAGAAAAAAACGAGATGAAAACGAGAAAAACAACAAGACGAAAACGAGACGAAAATGAGATGAAAACGCAACAAAAAACACAACAAAAAAAAGTGACAACAATGCAAGGAAAAAGATCAGTTTTGTCGGTCTTAGCTTTCAAATGAGGCATTACTCTGGCCTATAGGCTGTAAGCTCCAGTCGAAAAGCTTTTAGATTTGGGTAAAGCTGGAGAAAATGCACTCAGTTTACAGCGGGGGTTAAGGGGTTTTGAAACATTATCCAATATGGCGGCGTGAGGAGTTTTTGTCACGTGACACACAAAACAACAATTGCAGGTAAGCTCTTCTCAAACTCTTCAACACCAAGTAACATCAAATACAATATTTGACTTTCCAAGACCCATGAGGCCTGGACCAAGATTAAATAGATCAAAATTCAAAATAGAACTAAAACTTTCTGAACCCGCTGTATTAAGGCATGAGGGTAGGGGGGTAAACATGAAGCGTGGCTACAGCCCAAAGGTCCAAAGGGAGAGTCTGGGGGATGTTTCTGCCCAGAGGCGCTTGTTCCTGAGGGCTGCACTGCACTCGCTCCACTCATGTTCAGGCAATGTTATCCCGCGACCTTTCAGAAGCGCTCCAGCTCATATGATTTGCTGCAGGGACAAATAAAAGTGTGGGTTCCTCTGCACTGCTCCACTGATAAGACTTTATCTGACCCACTCTCTCTCTGCGGATAGGAGTGTGTGTGTGTGTGTGTGTGTGTGTGTGTGTGCTGCCAAGATTCGCCATCACTCTAAATTATAGCAAATGACCAGCCTGCAGCAACCATTATGACAACAGCTCCCATCTTCACCGCGGCACAAACAAAATATCATTTATGAGTAAAAGACAGACAACACACGAGAGGAGAAATAAATGATCCTTTATGAGGCGGGGAGAGGCAATAAGAGCAGCGCCGCGTGGAAATGAATAGTGTACTTGCATTTGTGTGTTGACGGTAATTTCGGTAATTCTGGCTATGTGGATTTATATGGGGCTCACGCGCAACCAAATGAATTTAATTATCAGATAGCCCCTGCATCCCAGACAGTGCGGTGTTTTTGGAGAGGGGGTCTTGTGATGATAATTGCCACACAGACACAGTGCACTCAGGCTGCTTCAGGTTATGTTGTTTTTCCTTTAATGGGGTCCGCTCAGCACAGACACTTAAAGAGCACTGTCCCCTGCCTGTATGATTTACTTAAAACAACTGCAAATGCAGCGAGGGGCAGAATGAGGTCACAGAGCAGAGAGCAGTAAAGCTACATGTTATTTATCATAACCTTCACATGCAAAGAAAGTTTGCCAGTAATGGGTTTTTGGTTGTAAAAAACTCAATTACATGGTTATCTTGGTTGGGTTTAATGTAACGTTTTCATGTGTGGACTGGAATTACAGTGTGGATTTTATTCCATTTAATTCTTTGAGACACGTTCTACTCTAAATCTGTGGTTCTCAAAGGGTTGCAATGTATCACTGGAGGTGCTTGGGGTTCTTTTTAGTTTAACTTTACTCATTTTTATGCTAGATTATTTCATTTATCTCTAATAATACTTTAAAACTGGTGTTTTTCTGGTTTAGTGATATCTATAAAGTAGTGTTTACAGAGCCAACTCTTAATTTGCCCAATCCCAATTTTGACTCTTGTTTCAATTGGATTACAACTAGAAGGGCTTCTAGTGTGAAAGCTATGTGCAATGTAAATCACTTCAACATACTGGATAAAGCACATTGAGATACTAAAAAGAACAGAAGATGTTTGTTACAGTAGCAAAGACCCAATAAAATTCAACTTCCCTAGTACTTTCTGTTCTTAGGAGCCTAAAACAAGAATCCTAACCATTTAGCGACTAGAGCTCAAATTCCAAACCAAGTCTAATTGTTTGAACAGTGAAGAGAGCAAACCCACCAGGTCAAAGGTGAGCGACTCTTTGTTGAGCGTGTCCACGTCAGGCAGCCGGGTCTTCACCTGCGTCTTGATGTAGCACTTCTCTCCTCCCGAAAACCGGATCCCAGTGATGCCCTGCGGACAAACCCATTATGAGTGCCTGACACAATAGGTCATGACAGAAACAGCCTTGGCTGTTCTCTAGGAATATCTGTGTGCCTGCACCTCATCACCTATTCAACTAACCAAAACCTTTCTAAATTTTAATTAAACTTGAATAATTTGCCTGAGATTCAAAAATTAACACTTGGTAAGACGTTATGAATAAAGGTCACCCCTCTGATTGGGCTGATTGGGGAGCTGAAAGAAAAGGTCAAAAGCAGCAGTCCGAATTTAATGGGCGCTACAACTCGACTCTGACAGACCTGTGGGGTTAACTTGATCATTTCATTGCTGCTCATCTCCCCGCATGACTCTTTAAACTTTGCGCAGCTCCGGCCATCTTTTCAGTGGCTATGTCTTTTTCTCTTAACAGACCAAAGTGTATTCAGATGATTTTTTCCCCCGTCAAACTCACAATTTCAAAATCGTGGACCTCCAGTGCCTCGTCTGACCCACTGCCAGTGCTGAAGCTCTCCATGTTATTCGTCGAGTCAATCTCCATTGCGCCCTCTTCTACTTTGCCATTGATGCTCATGCTGTAGTGGACATTGTAGACCTGCATAGAGACAAGTTTGGTTAGTTATGAGACCACCCCCCATCTCTCTCTCACTCTATTTCCCTCCCTCCTCCTCTCCTCTTAGCTACACTTTCAACACAGTCTTGCTTTTCCAATCTTCCCCCATCACATATGACCTCTCTCCTCTGCATTCTGCTTTCACACTCATTCATAGCCGTATAAAAAAAAAAAAAGAGCTTTTCTTCTTTACAGCCCTTGGTGATGATGACCCTCGGCAGAACATCATGTATTTGCCGCCTTAATAGCTTTTTCACATAATGGAAAAAAACCCACTCAACGCACCTCATTTTGCTTCTCATCTCTCACACCTTCTGTACCTTTAGCATCAGCCGGACCAAAGAGCCTCTCTCGCTAACCCGCCGCTCCCCCACCCCACCATCCCACCTCACCGCGATCCTAGGGCTACCACACATACACACAACGCCTCCATTCACCCACCTTCTTCCTTGCCTCGGTCTGAACTAACCGAGCTGCAGTGTTTCATTTGCATTTCAGTGTTTGCCTACGCTGCAGAAAAACTCTTGACTTTAAGCGACTGACTGAGTGAGTTTCCATTCCGACAAACGCTGAAAAGATGAAGTCTATTTAGTTTGTTGCAACATCACCTTGAATCCCGATCTATGTAAGTCATTATACAATGTGTATTTGAAATTTGCTTTACATATCCCTATTTGTGCACCATAATACTGAAGTCAAGTCAACTAAAGTTGAAGAACAGCACTAATGTTGAGCTTTTAATGCAAGCCTGTAGCTGAGTCTTACTCTGTACAAAAGGTACAAAGGTATTGGAGAATCAATTGCGTTGTCCTTTACAAAAGCCACAAAAATCAACAATCAAGTATTGGCATTGCACTCAAGAGAAGCACTCAATATATCGGGACAGTGGACCTCAATCTATCTAGGTTTTTGACACAACTCAAATCTTTACACCAGGATGACAATGCCCGTATTTGTATAGCACTTTATAACAGCAGCTGCTGAAGTAAAGTGCTTTCTATAAGTGCAGTGCCAAAAACAACCACAAAGTAAGAAAAATATAGGACATCAAAAAACACTACTACTACTTGAAAGAGAAGTCAAAATGTGTACCGCTATTACAGAATAGTACCAAGCCCTGATTGCTGATGTTAAAGATTGTAGACTGGAGCTGGTAAACTGCTTCTCTCTTCCACTACAACTGTCACACATCTTATATAGATTTTTGCCCAAATGTGAACTAGAGTTGGTGTATGACTGACTGAATGAATAGAAAGAGGCTCTCATATGACATTTACGTGTTTCTCGTTGTTGTTCCAGAAGTAGAAGGCGCCCACGGCCCCCAGTAGCAGTAGAAGGGCCCCTGCAATGAGCACCGCTATCCCGGCTTTAATGAGGCGCCCCGTGGCGGTGGGTTTCACAGCCACAGCAGAGTAGGCCTACATGGTCAAAAGAAACAACATGCGTTACTGCTGCACTGTGCGTTTCAGCCGAGGATGCAGGTTCATAGCAACGGGTTGGAGTTTTCAGTTTAAGACGAGCAAACTAAGGGTTAATAAGAAGTCGACTTAGTATTGCTGTGTTTAGATAACTGCTATGCGCATCGGAGTAAACTTTACGCAAACTGGAATCCGCAAAGACAAACAAGGAAAAACATGTTTTTAAACTTGAACACAACACTTGTTTGATTAGAAACATCTTGATAGGAAATCTTGTCAAATATACAGAAACACAATGTTGGTTATATAAATCAAAGAGCTACCCAATTGCTCATGCAGTCAAGCGTTAGGGGCCCGCTGTTGACTCCCTTTTACGCACGAACTTGGCGGACCACACGTTTCAAAAAGTGTTGTCAAAACAAAACTCAGCGGGGTTCTACAGTTCCTATATCCTGGCTATGTTTCCCGGAGGCGGTGGAGACTCACCGGGGGTAAGAACTGTTGCAGGTCCTCGGGTCCCGCTGAGGCGATCGGTACTTTCTCTGAGCTCCCGGCCATGACTGCAGCCAAGTATCCAAAGCACCTGAGGAGAGGAGACACGGTTCACCCAGGCGCACACCCCAATCCCAGCGCCCAACCCCCTCTACTGGGGACAGGGAGGCAAAATATTGGCAACAAATTAGTACGAAATTAAACATATTACCTCAAATATGTGAGTTCACCCACACTTAATGAAATCAATAAAAGAACGAGTAGGCTTTAATTGAAAGACTGTAAGCTTTAAAAGCCCTCCAGGAATGACTCATCAACTGTAAAAGGAATAACAGTGCAGACCATACACATACACCAGGCTTAAATCACTACACAGAAGTTGTTATGAAAATGTGATGACCCTTATAAAGACAACCAGAGTGCGCGGATGCCCTTCCTGACTCTTGGCACAAAACAACATACTGACTTTTAGTAATCCCTTATGGGTGGATTGCCGTGACTATTCCAGCTCATTAATTTTGGTGACTATAACATCCCCTGATTCTTTCGCTTGGGCAAAAACACGGAGGATATGTCAAGGAAAATGACTTTGCTATATGTCCTCACTCTCATTATGAGCTCAGGAAGCAACGCTGTACTTCCTCGTCCTTGGGCATTGGCAGTCCTTTTCAGTTAATGTTATAAGCAGCACAGTGGAGGTGGGTGCGCCTTCGTTAAAGTCTAATATAAGCAGAAAACGCCTCCTTTCACGGGAGCATTCATCATATTTTCTCTTTGATGGTAGTATAGGCAGCCCGTGTTACTCACATAACTTTGATTCCCGCTAAGATCCTCAAAGTTTCATATCATTAAGCCCTCTGCAGTTTCTGAAAGCGACAAGCCCCGACTCAGCAATTAATAGGATGAAGGGGACGAAGTGGTCTTTTATCAATTCCCACACTTCTTGTCCTGTCCAGTCCCGTACGCGCCATACAGGGTCAAGGGGTCCCCAGGGGAATGTCGCATGTTTTCTATAGGCACACACATCCTAAGACCTCTCACTCGTATCTGTGTGTAAGACATTTGAGTCACGGACCGCGGTGCACTTATTAAAAATGCTCCGAATACTTGAATGATAATGGGAGATTACGTAAAGGCGCACATTTGGCACTGGGACAAATAACTGACAGTGTGCTGTGGTCTGAAGATTTCCACAAGGACTTTGTGCTATTCAGCAAATTTCACTTGTTTGGGTGTCCCATGCAGGTCTGCAGGTTTCATCTTCCCGGTTTAGTTTCAGTCTCATTGTGTTCCTTTGTCATGACACGTCCCCCAGGTGCAGGTGACCGGAGTTCATTTACTGTATATACAAAATGGCATTGAGGCATCACTTAACTCCTACAAACAACAGGGCATGTCTTTGGCAATCGAATGTACAATTGCATATTACACCATTTAAATCTAGGAAAGAGACGCGTAGCATTGTGCTTTGTGGTCCATGCTTTTGGTATTCTTGAGGTGACTCCCTGCTCTGGCGCACTCCCAGCAAAGTGGTTTTCACTGAAGAAAAAAAGCCTGACTGACCTTCTACAGTGAGCAGCAAGGACAAAGGCTCGCCACGCCGCACAAACAGCGACGCCTGTTGACAGACGAGTGCCACACACCTGCAAAGCATAACCTACATCTTACTAGACTATAGGACAACTGTATATTGGTATTGAGCATAACATTGAATATGTGAAGAAAAGAGTTTAACGCACAGAACGAAGCCAAAACTTAACCTGCACTGACTTAGAAATGCGTCTTTAAGATGTTAGATCTGGACTGCATAAAGGACCAACTAAGCCAAAATTAGCCCCGTTTCAAACCGATACTAAACAAAGAAAAGGCTTGAACCCACCAACGACTAACTCCAGAGGTTAAAGAAAGCATTTCAACTTCATAATGGTATTCCAGAGTTTATTTTGTCAGTTTGTGATAATAATAAAAAAAATCACAATCGCATTCATGTCTTTTTCACTCAGGGTCCACTGCCTCAAAGTGCACTTTCTTTGAGGCTGTTTTAAATAGTAAGCATGCTTAAAGGTCAATAATTACAACTGATATTTACACATCTTCACTTAATTTTAACTTTATAAAAAATAAACTCTTATGTACAAATCTTGCATATTATACACTTTGTGTCCAACAAAAAGTGATTGAAGGGACTTCATGAGTCATTTACATAAACAAAATAAAATGAACAATAAACATATTCACAGTTTTTATATTATCAAATACATTATTCTCATTGTCGTTTTTTTTTTTAATATAAATTATTAGTCCATGATACATTTCCTTCAGAGTAGATGTAATGTCAGTGTCAAGCCTTTAGACATCATTGTTGTTGGGGCAGTGTGTGGGGGTTGGGGTGTACACTGGGATGCTGACTTCACTGATCTCTTGCACCCGTACAGGTCTGGGAGGGGTCACAAGCATGTAGTCGTACTCTCTGTGCAAGACCTTCTCATACACACTCTGCAGACCCACGGTTTTAGGGAGGTGGGCTTGGTAATAGTTGTCCCTGCGATTTGGGTCCCGGGGCAGTGACGCGGTCTTAGGCAAACTGCTGAATGAGGACAGAGTTGGAGCTGGAGATGGGGAGGGTCCCGCATGGGCTCTGACCGCTGTAGGGCTCCAGCAGCGATCTGAGTGGCCCAAGACCTTGCATTCACTGGTGCACGCCCACAGAGCTGCAGAGGAGAAGGCATACCGTTAACTTTACAGTTCAAAATGGAGGATGTAAGTATGAACAGAAAACAAAACAAATGGATTTGGGGGCTACATGTATCTTATAGCTCATGCCTCCATGTATTAGCATTGCTGCAGCAGCATTATAGTTCGATTGTAACAAAAGCTGTGTGGCAAATGTCACCTTGACAGTAAATATGCAGCTCTTGCAGTTTGTGGTTTTGCTTTGATAGGTTATAGTGTGTAGTTAAAAGTCGTTTACATACCATTTTGAGTGCCCATGGGAGGGACCACAACTCCTTCTTTTTTCAGCGTATCTGCGCTCACGTCGCTGTCACTGTCATTGAAGTCACTGTCCCCTTTGCCACTGTCTTTGCCGCTGAAGACTGGATCCCGGGCAGAGATAGTGGTGTAAGAGTTGCCCTTCCAGATGGTGATGGGTCGCACAGCTTCTTTACCATTGCCGTAACCGGGGAGCGTGGAGTATCCCTATGAGAGAAAAGCAGAGGTTAGACAGGGTCCCAGGGGGTGCTGCTGTGTTTCTGTGTGTAATGTATGCCCTCCCCCTTTCACACACAACTGCTGCACTCACCTCGAGCTTGTTCCCAGTGCGCTTGTTGTTGCTGTCCGAGTCGTAGACACAGGGTGCCTCACTGCCATCCTCAGAGGCTGAGCACATGTCAGTGCTCCCAGGATGAGCGGAGCTGAATCCAGGCTGGCTACTGTAGGAGTGTGCGTCAAAGGTCACAGAGCCTCCCGTAGTTGTATGCAGTGGCAGCAGAGGGTTCTCTGCCACATGACCTCTGCCCCGCTCTAATGTGCCCTTCTCATGGTAAGACTCGTTATCTTCCTCGGTCTTGTCGCGCTTGCGCCGGTTGCATGTGGTGGCTATGAGGATGATGGCCAGCAGCAGCAGTGTGCAGCTGCCCGCAAGGACCACAATGATGACCACAGACAGGTCCCACTGCACGTTTAAAGGCGCCCCGTTTTCGGACTCATACATGGAGCGGTCACTAGGGGGTGCGCCCGCCACTATCAGGAAGTGCAATGTTGCAGTAGAGCTGAGTGCTGGCCGCCCATTGTCACTGACCGTGACTGTAACACGCAGCGTCTCGTCCACGTCATGGGAGAGGGCGTGGCTCAGGTAAACATCCCCTGTAGCTTTATTCACAGCGAATGCAGAGGAATCACTGGAGGCAAGGCCAAAGGATAGCTCTGCATTTATCCCCTCATCTGCATCTCGCGCCTCCACTCTAGTGACGATGTAACCACTTGGGGCCTCGCGCGGCAGTGGGATCTCGGCAGATCCATTGTGCAGTGGGGGCTGCGTGATCACAGGTGCGTTGTCGTTCTGATCCACAATCCGGATGTAGACAGAGGCACTCCCGGCCAGCGGTGGGGACCCGCCATCACTGGCAATAACTCGTAACTCCAGCTGCTTCACAAGTTCAAAGTTGAAACTTCTGAGCGCATACAAGGAGCCACTTGCAGGGTCTAAACTTACAAATGTAGAGATGGGAGAACCCATGAAGTAAGTGTCAGCGAGTTTATAAGTGATTTTCCCGTTTGACCCCAAATCTTGGTCACGAGCCACCACAGTGGTGATGTAGGCCCCAGGTGCATTGTTTTCTGTTACTGCCACGTCATACAAAGCTTTGGTGAACACAGGCGCATTGTCGTTCTCATCAGTCAAACGGATGGTGTAATGGGTGATGGTCCTGAACGGAGGTGAGCCCAGGTCTTCAGCCACTATGGTTAGGTTGTACTCAGGTATTTTCTCCCGGTCAAGAGCACTTGTGCTTACAATCATAAAGCTGTCTTCATAGGCCTGCTGCAACCGGAAGTGCTCGTGCCCATAGAGCGTACAGTGTACCTGCCCATTGGCGCCAGAGTCTCGATCTGAGGTGCTCACCAGCGCCACAAAGCTTTCGCGCGCAGCAGCCTCGGTGACGTAAGCAATACCTGCTGTAATTGACGTCATGGGACTGATCGAAATCTCCGGTGCGTTGTCATTCACGTCCTGCACTTGTACCACAATTTTGCAAATGGCGGGGCTTGGGTTCGGACCCAGGTCCGTGGCCTGGACGTCAAACTCATAAGTGTTTTTGGTCTCAAAGTCCACGGGGCTCTCAAGTGTCAGTCGCCCGGTCTTCCGGTCCACGCGGAACAACTGGCGGATCTCCTGTGGCACTTGATTGCCAAAGCCATAGACCACCTCACCATTAAGCCCCTCGTCGGGGTCCTCCGCGTTCAGGTCCAGCAGCAGCGTGCCCAATGGGGCGTCCTCGGCCAGTTCTACAGAGAAGCTGCTCCGGTCAAAAACAGGGCTGTTATCGTTATAGTCTTTCACTTTTAGGTTGATGCGCGTGGTTCCGGTGCGGGATGGGGTGCCACCATCCACAGCCACAAGTTCCAGCGCGTAAGTCGCTTGCGTCTCCCGGTCCAACTCCTTCATAAGCACTAGCTCCGCATATTTAACCCCGTCAGCCCTGCTCAGGACGTCAATGGAAAAGTGACTGTTCACAGAGATTTGGTAGCTCTGGATGTAGTTAGAGCCCACATCGGGGTCCACGGCAAAGTCCAGTGGGATGCGCGTGCCTACCGCTGTGTTCTCTGAGATCTCGAGACTGGACTCTTTCCGTGGGAACTCGGGGGAGTTGTCGTTGATGTCCTTGACCTCCACCTCAACGTGGACGAGTTTAAATTGCTCTTTGGAAAAACTCACCACGTCAAAGGAGATGAGGCAAAGCTGGCTGTGTTTACAAAGGCGCTCGCGGTCAATCCTCTCTGCGATGCTGAGCTGGCCGTCACTCTCTCGGAGTCGGATGAGAGAGGAGTTGAACTGTTTCATCATCCTGAAACTGTTCCTAGAGCCAGAGGCGGACATGTCCTTGGCCAAGTTTCCAATCACTGTCCCCGGTGCATCTTCTTCAAATGTTTGATACTTAACTGTCTTTGCGCGCGTGACAACAGTCATACAGGCGCACAGAAGTATCACCAGTTCTTTCCACCCTGTTTCTTCCATATTTGCAGTTTCAGTAAAAATATTTTTAAACCAACTAACTCCACTATGAAGGTTAAATAAAATGAAAACAAATACAAAAATCACTTCTTGTTGGCTCCGGTTCTCTGTTGGGTTTTCTTTAGTGAAAAAGCTGTGATAAATACTCCATACGTCTCTGAATGCGCACTGATGCGCTCCGCTCTGTCTCTCTCTCAGTCTGTGGAGGTGCTCACAGCGCAAAAGAGCTGCAGTGTCTGCGGGAGGGTTTATACGGCGAGGCATGCAAATGAGCCGCGCTGTGACCAATCCGCGCTTTGACTGGGGAAATAGGGGGACTTCTAAAAGACCTCTAAGCCCTGTTTTGAGATTCCTAGACTGTGCAGAGAAACTTGGCGTCCACCATGTGGGCTAAACACCGGACTTGATTTAATACAGCTATAGTTTCTGTTCTTGTTTATGGTCCCGGGTCTTTTGAATGCGCGCCGTGGAGGGGAGAACAGAGATGCGCAGTGTCCCTGAGCTAAAGGACAAAGCATCTGAATGAAAAGTCTGCTCGGGATGCTACAGGCGCGCGTTGAATGTAAAGAGATGTGTGCCCAAACACTGTCCGGTTGGATCCTCACGCGTGTCTTGTGTGCGTAACCGGAGCAGGCTGTCTTATGACCTCTCCTCCGCGTCTCCGCATCATCACTTTACGCACACTTTGAACGTGTTCGGTCATTCTTCAAACTTCGAACAGTGCACTCACCGAGACAGACACAGTTCCCACAATACATCCTTGAAACTGACGCAGCTCAATATGAACATGCTGCTGATGAGATAATGCGCTAATGCATTAATAGATGCCATGAATGTGCTCTGCTTCGTACATTCCATACTTATTAATAACATCATGGTTGAATAAAGAACTTGAATTGAAGTTGTAATCCAGTAATTATTTCCCCAAAGTGAGATCATATCACAATATCCTGCATAATTTCCCCTTAATTTGACTGGCTCACGTGATGATGTGGAGAGGCAGACGAGAGTATTTTTAATTAAAGCCTCTCCTTGGCCTCGCCTGCCAGAACAGAGCGTTGCAGGTGAAGACACAAACGATCCAACACGGTCTTTCTGGAGCCCGTTACAAATGGGATTTGGCTGAAAACGCAGGGGGGATTTAAGGGGATCTCAATAGTGAGATTATATCAAAGGCATATGAAGCCCTCGTTAGTAGCAGCGGGATAATGGCATGGCAGGGTCTTTCTTTGCAGCCGTGCACGTCGGTATTGTGGCCCTTGTGCAGGTCGGTGGGGACCCTAACCCCCGCAGTCTACACACTCTTCTGTGTCTAACTGCAGCATAATGAGCCAAGGCCCCTCGTCGCCCCCCTTTGTACGAAGAGCCGCCCGGTCCAGCACGACTCTTTTCATTGTGTGAAGATGGGAGATGAATTGGCCTGGACATTAGGGTCGCTTCCATTAAAATACATTTAGAAAAAGACCGGGGCCCCGTCACGGCTATTTAAGAGATTTTCTTAGATTTTCCATATAAGCTACTCACTCCCCCCACCCGACCCCCTTCACGCACAACGGGCTTTTCAGGAGCAACACTTGCTTTGCAGTAGAAGCTAATATCAGTTGGCATGTTTTATAAAGAACCCATCTGCCACATAAAGTCAAAGGCACCTGAATGAAGAGTGCCAACCCGGTATAAGGAATCATCAAAACACCAGTCTATCACAGCAACACGGACCAAATGAAGGCTTACAATCCATATCAAAGTTTATTGCACTAGACAATATGTTTATGTTGTAATAGATAGATAACCAACATTGCATAGCAGATAAAAAAATAAAAAAATAAAAAGATTTAGTTTTGTAGGCTACAGGATTTCATAGTTGGCATCACTTGTGTTCTAGGCCTTATAAAAAAAAGTCAGCCTCTGGTTAGATCTTTTGACTGATAAAATATAGGTATCCTGTATGAACATAAGTTTCAAGCTGACAAATAATGTTTTCATTACTCTGCGTGAGAATTGCAATGTTCCTACTTCTTTTATTTACATTTGTAATCTAAAGGTATTCAAATATCGCTGCACATTCTCACACTCACCCGCGCGCACATTCAAATCCAAAAAGCGCCCTGATTAAAGCATGCGTGTGCACGTGAGCGCGCCCTATAGAAAGGAGGCAGAAAGGGGCAGTTGTGCTGCTTGTGTTGGACAGGCTTATGCATCCCAAGATTCGAAAAGCAAAGCTGTCGACTGAAGGAACCCACCTCTAAGACGACTCCCTCACGTGACCACCGTGTCAAACTCACCCGTCTGCACGCGAGTTCAACAATAGCAGAATTAGAGAGAGTCCTGAAATCCCTCTATTCTTCACGGGGCACATTAGCATTTTCTTTAACATATATAAATATATCTTTAGCCCCCCCTTCACTTGGGCTTACTTCACCATTGTGCGCCCATTTGCTCGAGTGATCGTTGGGTATTCGGCGTCTGAGCCGCTCGCCCGATCCGTGCCTCTTGTTGGGCTTATCTCATTCAGATGGAAATAGGCGATTTGGTATCTTTTGTCCCACAGATAAGCAGTATAGGGAGACACTGGACTCAGGGGCAGCTAGATGAGAACAGAAGTTGCTTGTGTTGGGAGGTCTTCTAATCGATCATACTGTGGACCCTCTTCTGCCGCGCGCTCGCCCCTCTTGGATAACCTTTGGTTAACTCGCGTGCCATCCCGAGCAGCACTGTCCTAATTGGTTCCCATCACTAATTATCCAATTATCGCCTCCCACTGGAGAGCGGCACTCCAGGCTCCTCAGAGTAATGGCCTCATCCTCTGCTATTGATGGGAATGATTAGGACTGAAAGCGTCCATCATCGCAGAGAGCAACACTTGAAAACTTTGCCTCCGTCTTTAACCAGGGACACTTCACCCAGAGGCGATTCGACCTGCGCATTGTCTTATTTAAATTGAATTAATGTAAAGTGTTGAGCAGGTTAATTAACATATTCTGTCTGAAATGGGCAAAGAATTAAGGAACTGCCTGAGAAACTAGGTCATAGCATTGTTGGCACACATCTGAAATCAACAGTTTAAACGGGGGATTATGCATGCAACTTTCAGGCACAACGTGATAGATGGGGCAAGCAAACAAGACAGAACGGGGCAATAATGTTATGGACCGATAGAGCCATACTTGTAGCGTGAAGCCAATTTATAAAAGTTAATACATTCATTTGAGTTAACCTTTTTATTGCATATGCCACAAGGTAATTAACAACGTGAAAATAGCAGCGCTCGGAGAGGCTGAGGGGTAGCGCAGCCTGGCAGCCAAAGTGCACGAAGCAGCCGGCAGAGACTGGCACCAGAATGACTCCAGATTGATAACGTCCAGTTACATTAAACATTTATTCTCTTCTATTCTGCAGCGCTTTTCTCTTAGTTAACTCCTGCGCCCATCCATCACCTTCAGTCCATCTGTCGCTGATAGCTGCAACACTTTGAATAAATTCCTCCCGACAAACAAAACGGTTAACATCTCATGAATGCAGCTTTTTACCCCCGAGCACAGATTGAGGGGAAAGTTTAGGGCCAGTGAGTAACTAGTGCAAAGAAATCTGTCCTGGGACACTCCTCCTTCGCTTCCACTTCATTACCAGTATTGTAGTGAGGAGCGCGCAATCTGTGCGGCCGTCTCCGCCCGGTCCCGCCAGCTTTCTAATGAGCTTCCAATGATGATTTAAAGGCTCAGATAGGGGCTATTCCTCCAAACTCCACCCACCTCCCAAACTTATTCTTCCATTCATTGGCTTTGTTTAGCTGCTTCCATCGCTGGCATTTGGGCGTGAATCAGAGAGGTCACAGGGATACAGATTCACACATCACACACACAAATAAAAAGGACGATATATGAGGCAGCCAACACAACAGCGCCTCAGTGCAGGGAGGAGAACTGCTGTGTCTGGGGCAATGTGAATCAGTGGATGTCTCAGGCCCCTTTTCCCCCAGAGCACATTATATGACCTTTTTACCCTGAATGCCATTGGAGTTTACAGAATATCCTCACATATCAAGCATCACATTAAGTGCTCATGGACACGAGACTACGCGGAGGTGATATCTGCTATGCTTGAGAGTGCACGCCAAATGATTTGTATCACGATTTTATAGAGCCAAGCTATAACTAAAGCAACCTGCTGTGTCACACTTCACTATGACTGGTTAAATCAGTGCCACTATAGTCAAAGCATGGCAAAATTGACCAAGCCAATAGAGACAACTTTAATGCTATGCTTGATATTGATTACTGTACAGATCTCTATGCATTTGCTGAGAGCTAAAACATGCCAGTCCCATTTCTGGAGAAGCAAGGAGGACTGAAAAAAAATAAATAAATAAATAAAAACTCATACTGTATTAACACGTGAGGATGAGGCAAGGTCACATACCTCAAGGGTGTTGCAGATTATGAAGAAAGTGATCAAAACGATAATTCTAAAGCGAAAAATCTCCCAAATTCATACAATTTACCGCTAAATATCTTTTGAATATTCAGTTCATATTATTTTATATACTAAAATGATAAAATGTACCCCTGAGATAACATCAAATATACCGTGCATCATTTGTGGTGGTAATCCCAGACCAAAAAAACAACTGAAGAGAAAGAATAGCATAATGTCTATGTCGCAGTATTTGGATACCAGTGTGTGAAGTGTTTCTATGTTATTTTGAGCCTGTTACTTTCGCCGACTCTCCTCTTTATCGTGACAGGAGGTGACAGTGGCAGGAGTGTGATCCAGTGAAAGACTGCGGGGCGCGCTGTGCACACCTGATGGCTCATTGTGCCAGATTGTGCCGTGCTCGGGATGAACAGATGGACTGGATGAGTTAAGAGAAGCGTGGAGGAGGGGAGCGCCAGGCGTCCGCATATCACTCATGTAAAGTTATGTGGTACCCTTTGTCTGTGCTCAATGAATCCTTTTATTTCATTGTTTGTTTGTGGATTATGATTATTATGATTATTATGATTATTATGATTATTATGATTATTATGATTATTATGATTATTATGATTATTATGATTATTATGATTATGATGCCTTTTCAGCTTGTCGTATATATACTTCAATACTGCTGGGCAATGCTTTTATTTTTACTTCCATCCATATTTGTCTACTCTTCAATAATACAGATTTTGCTTTGGAAGCATTACAGTACTTACAGTTTCCACCACCATACTTGACTTAACTGGAAAGATTTTACGGTCATATGCACTGTACCCCTGTAACTGCTTTGGTAAATATGCAAAAAAACAAAAAAAAATAGAAAAGAAAAGAAAAGGCAAAAGATATGACTTTATTGATCTCACAATGGAGAAATTCACTGGTTCCATCATCTCTCAAGAAACACCCAGGGGGTGCAAAATAGACAAATGGAAATGTGCAATCAAGTGATAGTAACTAGAGGTAAGTAAGTGCTTTATTTGTTTTCAGGTGTTAGTCCTGAGCCACTGCGACTGAGCCGCACTGCCACTGTGGGTCAACCTGACCAGCATGTTTTTGGAGGTCGGGGAAATAGTAGCACCCGGAAAAAACCAAGCTGGCTGCCTTCAGTCTCCTCTGATCCTCTCAAACTGTGCAGCGCCTCCTGGGTTTTTCCCTGTTTCAGAGCGTGGTGTCCTGCACTGGCCAGCTCCACCTCCTCCTTCCTCCTGCGCAGCTCCCTCTGCTCCACAAAAGTCTTTCATCATCTTCTGGGAAGAGCTTAGCAGTTAATCTGTTTTATTCTCCAGTGAACGTCCATTAGCCAGAACAATAGAAGGTACAGTGGGGAAAAAAAGTATTTGGTCAGTTTCACATAGACATTCTATTGGATTTTGGCCAAATACTTTTTTTCCCCACTGTATGTGTGGCTTAGCTGCCTCTTCAGTGTCTCAGAAGAAGAAACTTGTAGGTCTAAAATGGGTTTAGCTGATAAGCTAGCTGTTTAATTTTTAAAAGCTGTTTTCTTCAGGACCATTATGGACTCTCTGCAGTAAAAAAAATAATCCAGTGAACACCACAAAAACCCAGCAAAGATGTACGAAAGTATCCAGTATAAAACAATGTGGAACACAGAAACTACAAATGGAGTCACCAGAAAAAGGCTCCCAGAGAGAGGGAGGTACTGTATCTTATATACAATGAAAAGAAAGCTTTAAAGGGCAAATGTGTATATGTGACATCAGACATGACAATGGACTGAAACAGTATTTGTGGGAATCATTAACACAGTTAATAAACTTATTTTATGTGTCATTATAAAACATTATAATATTAACATTATGTTATTGTAATACAAGGCAGGCCCTAAAGTTTGAAAAACCTGATTGCAGTTCAACAATACAGTACTGCAGTGACTATAATGTCTGAGACGTTTAAGTTTATTGACTCTATGGCTCTATCTGTAGATATGAGAGGTGGTTATTCGACCTGCTTTATTGGTTTCTCACTGAAAGTTATATTTGAGGACTCTTGAGTAGAGTGCCAGAGGATCCCGCCTCACTGCCTGGGCCTGTTAAGATGGTGTGAGCTTCCAGACAGATACTACAACTACTTCTACAATTTCTAACAATACTGTAGGTAACAAGTACAAGTGTTGTAAAAACAGATTCTAGCAGCTCACTGTGCGCCTGAGATCATTTATCTTGGATTAGTGACAGATCTCATGGTGGATTAACCAAGAGCCAAATCAAAAATCACTTCCTAAATTGTCACTTGCTCTCCTGGCGTTAGACGCTGAATACTTTAAATGGCGTTCCTTGACTTTTCCCCAACAATCAGAAGAACAAAATACTCGAGAGATGAGCTGTCAAATGAATAAGCCACGCTTTTTTGTTTCGTTTCCATACCGCATTTCAATATCACAGGCTAAGTTTTACATCAGTGCTCTGCAGCGTACCCCTTTGTGTATAAAACATTTTTAGGCTTATTAACTCTTTAACTTTAACCAACCCAGTAACCTACTTTATGTCATCTATGAGTCACTGAAGACAATCACTGAGTGCACGGAGCGCCAAGGTGGGATTGTGTCTTCAACTCCCACTCTTCCTGACTTTGTAATTCCTCTGTCTTATCTCTTGCCTCCTTCTTACCTTTCTTCGCTTCCTTTCCTACCTCTCCTCTCCTGTTTCTCGTCCCTGCAGTGCTATTTAGAGCCGGAGTTATATTAATATGACTAAAGAGGATTGTACAGGTAGCTTGGGTCCAGCTGGCTGTAAAACTCGGCGACGCGGCGCTGCTCTCACACAACATTAAAGCTCCCCTGTTTATAGAGTCACCCTCAATAAACAATGCTATATAATTCTCTTTGAACAGCATATGCCTCGTATAAACAATGCAAAATATGGAAGGGACCCTGCGCACAAAAGCGACCTCTCTGGTTCTGCCTTTGAAGGGAGCGCCACTGTTTTCCTATGGGGATAAACTATACCTCTATGCATACACTAAAATGAGCTCCAAAGTAAGAGGAAAAGTGCACATATATTTCTTCAGCACTATAGGGCTAATCAATTTTTCAGCAGCCCAGCCTTGATTGTTCATGCAGGCCGTGAGAGGGCTAATGAGGCGAGGCTGCGAAGACAATGTGCTCACTAAAATGGGCTATCTGCTAAAGGACAAAACCATTCCTCACATCCGCCGCATCACTCACTCCTCTGTGGTCAGGTAGGATAGATAGATGTGCAGGCCATTGGTGAGGTTCAAGGCTGGCTCTGATTTGGAATGTCAAAGTCTGCTTCATGCTGTTTGTTCTCAGCGCATTAAAGTGCTGACAGGTTTGTTTTAAAAAAAATAATTATTACTTGGATAGACTTTGAAGGCATAATGCCGGTGGTAAGCATTAATCATAGTTTTACACAAGTGAAGTGGCAAGTTTATGAAGTTGAAATAAAAGTATGCTTTCAAGTTCTAGAATATTAGTGACAGAGATAGAAGAAAGCGCTATAGAAATCTGACGCACTCATTTATCATTGGTATATTACAGTTACTCAACAACAGTAAAAGAGGTGTGCTTTTTGCAGGTATTTGGTAACAATGTCAAAGACTTCTTTATCACTATCTTTGTTGGATAGAAAATGCAATATTGATCTAAAACAGCTGAAACAAAATATTCCTCATTGTCCAAGTGGGCTAAAATAAGCTCCTCCTCCTTCTTTACTGCACAGCAGTTTCAATAAAGATAAAAAAAAAACAGCTCACCGTCAAGAGGAGCTGTTTGAGAAAATGATAGTCACTGGTGAATATCCATAGAAGACTCAAAGATGCACTAGTGGCTCAAAACAGAGCTCCAGGTATGTTTTTTTTTTTTTCATATTATATTTATTGATTTTTGTTATTTTACATGTATAAATTAAAACAAAATGAACAAAACAAACAAAAACAACAGACTGCCAGACAAAGCAAAAGAAAAACAAAGCAACCGACAAGTACAACATTATCAAGTTTACATACTAATGTCCAAGATATATTTATCCAGATGTGATGATCTGGCATTGAGCCAGAAAGGGCCCCCAGATAGCCTCAAATTTATGTTGTCTGTCCATATTGTCCAAGCGAATCTGTTCCATTTGTATCGCAAACATCATTTCCTTGAGCCAGTGCGCAAAATTTGGGGGATTAGTGGATTTCCAGGTCAACAATATAAGTTTTTTAGCCACCACCATTCCGAGCTTTATTGATGACCACACTTCAGTCGTGTATCCATGATTGTCCATAGAGCATCCAAATATTGCCACGTTGTGGTCTGGTTTCATATCTGCAGAATAACATTTTGAAAACCATTGAAAACTGCAGATCAAAAGCCAGACAATCGAGGGCAGAACCAAAAAAGATGTGCAAGTGTTCCTTCAGCAGCGGAGCATTTATCGCACTGGGAGGACACAGCTGGAAACATTTTGTTCAGTTTTGTCTTTGAATAGTGTAACCTATGTATAACTTTGTATTGGATAAGTTGGTAGCGACTATGGATGGAAAAAGAGTGAATCCAAGATAGAGCCTCATCCCATAGTTCATGTGATACTTCTGAACTCAAATCTTGAGCCCAGGCCAGCCTCAAATGTTCTGTGGAAACAGAAGTAGTGAAACAATCTACAAATCTGGAAATCAAATGTTTAGAATTGGGAGAAAGCCGCATATTTTCATAAAATGAGTGAGAGGTTGGAATAGACTCAAAATGCTCAAATGTTTGTTTTACATAATGCCTGACTTGAAGATAACGAAAGAAGTGTGAATTTGGAACATTGTATTTATCATGTAATTGAGCAAATGAGGCAAAGTGATCATCAATATAAAGATCAGCCAATGATGAGATGCCCTTCTCCCTCCAAATTTGAAATGCTGTATCCATTTGCCCAGGTTTAAATAGAGGATTATAACAGATGGGAGTATAAATAGAGTCCTTGGGGAATTGAATTCCTGCTTTAATCTGACGTAAAATATGCAGGGAGTTCCTCTTGATGCAAAACTTTTCTGAAGTGATTTGTCCAATGTAGCGCTAGAAAATAATAATGTATGTAATGTGACGTTGTCAATTTTAGGATCCTCAAGTTGTAACCAACTAGGAGTGCTTCCTTGCCCTTCTCTGACTGGTAGTCTCCCATGTTTCCAATAAGTAAGGGCTCTGGAATTGGCGGCCCAATAATAGTGTTTAAAATTTGGGAGTCCAAGACCTCCTTTATCTGTTGATTTATGAACATGTGCTTTTGATATCCTGTGAGATTTAAAACCCCAAACAAAAGGCAAGATAATAGAATCCAATTTTCTGAAAAAAGATGCATTTAAGTAAATCGGCAGGTTCTGAAATAAGTACAAAAATCTTGGTAGACTAACCATTTTGATAGCATTGACTCGCCCAATCATGCTTAGAGGTAATATCCTCCAGGCCTCAATATTACCCTTAAGTTTTTCCATCAATTCAACAAAATTTGCTTTAAAGAGATGTTTGGGATCTTTTGTCAATTTCAACCCTAGGTAATTAAAATGATTGCTGACAACACTGAAAAAATGTGTCCCCCAGAGGCATGAGTTCACTCTTTCCCCAAATTATGGTATACCCAGATATCTGACCAAATGAGTTCACATAGTCTAAAAGAATGGGAATGGAAGTTTTGGGATCCGATAAGCAAACAAGCAAGTCATCAGCATACAATGTCACACAAGTTTCTACTTCGCCCAATTTAATGCCCTTGATATCTGGATGTTCACGGATCCCTATGGCTAATGGTTCCAATGCAATGTTGAAGAGCAGGGGGGACAAGGGATCCCCCTGCCTCCAGGTATGTTTTTGATGAGAGAGTAACGTTGTAACATGGAAAAAGCCCAAAAAGTCAATTTTCCATAATACCTGCCCTCTTGATGCATATTCTACACATCCACCTATGTCACTTTCTGTGTCCCAGAATCAATAAGAAACATCACAAAAAATGTAAAATCAGGGAAAAGTCTCTACAAAATTACAGAACTTCACAGTCAATAAGAATTTTACAGAGCTTTCAATGAGCAATACTTCCACAGTAAATATAAACAGCAACTTTTTTCAGAAATGTACTGTTAAACAGATTTTACATTAAAAGGTATAGGGCCATTAAACATGTCGATACAAACATAGCAATCATTTGCAAATGATGACCAGCTTCAAAAAGTTGTGACAATGACTTTTGGGATTTAAACATTATAAATGTACTGTGTACCCCGATAGCTCAGTTGAAAGGCTGCTGGACTTGTACGCCAAACACTCTTCTGGCATAGGCGCCATGGCTTTGGCTGATTATGTCTCCCCCTGCTTTTCACCCTTTGCTGCCCTGTCTAATAACGCATACGGGTCATAGACTTTTGAAATAAATACAATAAATATACAGTAATTCAATGTTGTTTGAGGTGCGGTTTGAGCGCGGGTCCAGCATGCTCTTCTAACAATCAACAGTGCTGCAGTGGAGAGGGTGACCAGCACTAAGTTCCTGGGTGTGCACATCACAGAGAAGCTCTCCTGGACCATGTGACTACATCACTGGTCAAGAAAAGAAATCAGCGTCTCTACTTTCTCCACAAGCTGAGAAGAGCCAGAGTCCCAGCCTCCGTTATGTGCAACTTCTACAGAGGGACGATGGAAAGCATTCTGACCAGCTCCATCACTGTGTGGCACGGCGCCAGCACCGTATCCTGCCGAAGGAGCCTCCAGCGCATCGTGAGAGCAGCAGAGAAGATCTGTGGAGCCCCTCTCCCCTCTATTAAGGAGATGTACTCCACCCGTCTCACACGCAAAGCCATCAAAATCGCCAGGGACCATTCGCACCCATCACACAGTCTCTTCAACTTAGGTTATGCCTTCAGGGAGGAGACTGCGGAATCTACGGGTCTGTTCCAGTCGACTGAGGAACAATTTCGTACACAGGGCCATCGGGAAGCTGAACTCCCTGTCCTCCCTCCCACCCCTCTTCCCCCGCTCCACAATCAAGAATGAGATAAACATAACAAATAAAACATCTAGAAGCTTGAATAATATACAGTATGTATCTAGGGTAAATTGAGTCCCAAAATCTGACCCACTAAAATAGACATGTGGTTTTGCTCAGTCGGGTGGACTTTTATTTCACCAGCACTTTACTTATATATAATAATGCACACTTATGGTAACATTTTATTTATGAATGAATAAAATGAGGTATGGTAGCAGGACTAAAGATTAAGCATGTTTTGAGCGTGCCACATTTTGGGATTCCTATTGCCATCAAAGCAGAAAACAAACTATGTAAACATGCCGCTCCTCGCAGGCTCCCGAACACACTCAGCAGGCTACACCCAATTATCTATGCTCACAATAAATGAGAAATAGGCAAATTGGAGGTTGGCCTGGGAAGCATATTCGTAGATTAGAAAATAAAGGGGGAGAAAACATTGTCGGTGACAGTTCCTCAGTGAGCCTCGACACAAAGCCAAAATGTAGGCTATTTCATAAAACTACACCCCGTGTCATCAAAGGCGTCCCAGCGGAGGCGTACTCCCTGATCGCTCCTCTCGTCTATAAGCGTCCTATTTCTCCTCATTGTCTTTGTTTGCAACACTTGTCTCACGTCACCACGAGGAAAAAGCCCGCGCACGATTCATCTGAATAGTTTGTGTGTCACAGAGAAAAATAAAATGGGTGAAAGTCTTTAAAAAATCAGGCTTTTGTTGCCAGAGAACAGAAGGCTGACAAAGTTTTATAGAGGCAGCCATGAAGTTCTGCCTCATTAGATAGAATAGCTGTTCTATATTCAGGGTCTCAGAGGGGCTAACAAACGCAATGAGTGGGCCAAACGCAGTTCGTTCCGCCAGAGCTACTGTCTCTTTGTCTGGGTTTGGTGGGAGGGGACGGGCTGCCTGGGACTGGGACCGGGGGGCTACAGGCAGGTCCCTCTAAACCCAGATATCATCACTGCGCATGGGAACTAGTCAAATGGACCAGTGCATGAGAAAAACTCCAGGATTGTCACTTTGTCCTTAAACAAGGTCTTTCTCAAAGACAGATGTGTCCCATGTGCACATGACACAAAAATGGTTATTATACTGAGCTCTGTTTGATCTTCAAAGTGGACTTTGTTTGCATTTGTGTTATTTTGTGTTATACTTTTATTCCTCAATCGAACAATAGAATACCAAATTATTTCCATACAAAATGGAATATAACTTGCAATACGAGTTTTTGTTACACGTCAGTAATCTACAGCAAAATCACAAAATTTCAATGTTTTCTAACTCACTTACAATGTCTCTCCTTAAGGGAGTGGACACAACGACTTTCTGAGGCAGATAGTACCAAGTACTGTCATATTTATCTAAGCAAATATAATTGAGATACTTTGATGCACTTAGTAGTTCTATCACACAATACTTTTTTATTTCTACTTGAGTAATACTTTGAAAAAAGTCAAAACTCTTTGACTGAAAAACACAAGTTACTCTTCCAAATATGAGCTAAATGTGTTTGTTATACATGTTGACAGGTATAAAAGTTTGAATTTCTTGTTCTTTATCTTAAAAAATGTTTTTTTTGTTTTTTTTTTTAGATTTCACAGAAATATCAGAATTCTCTCTTTGTATTTTGTATACACTTTACTCAAGTCATTTCATGGAATACTTAAAGTTTGTTGGATGACTACTTTTCAAGTTAAGTTACTCTTACCTGAGTAAACATTTGGGCTCTCCACCTCTGATGGTTAGGCAATCAAAACTGCCTTATCCAAAGTGCAGTGAAGATTTGAAAAGGAATCAAACCAACTTTGTCTGACTTGTACAGGGATTGCTGCTGTCATTTGCATGCACTGGGTAATTTTAACTGCATTTATATTTAAACAGTGCTCAGCTAACTCCTGAAGGCTGCGCCGCAGAATATTTTTTGCTTAAAAAAAAAATCCATTTTAAGGACACTTCTCAGAGTTGTCCTTAAAGATTAGAGGATTAGGAAACTCTCTAAAGTTACTGTGGCCCAGATTAATACTGATATTGCACACAGCTTTCGGCAGAATGGAAGTTTTGCAATCATTTCCATCCAGTGCGCAGTCATTTATTAGAGGTGGTCTTCATTGATAACTTAATAGGCCTGTTGTGTACTTCTCATTAGGGCTCAATGCGACTGTAATGTGGGCTATTAGTGCTGTTAGCGCTTGTGTCAGAAGACGTGGGTATTTGTTGGGCAGATGGAGGGAGCTCCAGGGTTGCCCTCACCCCTGACCCCCTACAGCTGTCCCGGCCCAGCCTGAGCTCTGGCACGACGGACTGGAAAATCGGTAATACACCGGAACCAACTTGTCAATACGCAGAACAATTAGGCGCGTTTGAGCGCCAGATCTGGCTGCGCAGCGGCGCTCTTTACGCAGTTATTACTGCGGGGAAGAAAGAGGGGAAAGGGCCATGCGGTGGCTTTCTATGGAGGTCTGTTTGACCGATGGCTCCTGCATGAATAGGACTCTGGTGGTCATACATAAATTAAGAGGTTAAGTGAGCCATCAGGAACAAATGTTTGCATTTATTAACTCAGAAGAATGGCTTCCAGCGGTGAACTCACAGCCTGCTTTTCCTTCGGCGTGAATTTAAAGTGTTTCCAACTGGCCCAAGTGGGCTGATTAGTTTAGCCTATAGACCAGTGTGTATACGCTGATCGATCAAGTCTAATTAACTTCAACCAAGGCTGTTCACACTCATACTTGCCCTAACTAGTGCAGTAACACTCAATAACATCACACTAGAAGACATGGCTGTCAGAGGCGCGCGCTCCGTCTTCACAACTTGCTCTGCGTAAAAGGAAATAATCGATTCTGAGACGTGTTCCCGTGCGTCGCTCACTCTCACTTTGACGAGGTCCATGAAGAGGATATCTTCACTGCTTATGGGCCGATGGGCAGACATAACTGCGCCTCGGGGGGCTGCCGGACTTATTATGTTTACATAACAAAGTGCAAGAGTATCGATGCAAACGCAAAAAGCTCACAACCACTAACATCTACAGGCTCGTTACGCAGAACAAACATCCCGCGCGCACGAGGAGGGCTCCCGCAGGAATGTGTGAGGCAGGTGTAAATTTAAACTGTTAATGAGGCGCATCAAAAGCATCAAAGAGCTTCGTGCTGTGCCATGGTCCACTCTAGACAAAAGCCCTGAGAGTTTCCTCGCTAAACGGCTCAGTAAGGTCCGAGCTGCGGGAGTCATATTGTAGCCTCAAACCCCTGCAGTCACGAGCACACAACCAGCAAAGTCCCACGAGGTCAGTCCCTAACGAGGCAGTCCAAATACAGGCGCGCAATAAACAACCAAAGATCCGATACTTTCACTGCACCCATGGCTGTTTTCCTAAACGCCTATTTTGCCCTGCACAGACGTCCAGGGTCAAGGGTCGACTCTCAACAGAAAGCTCTTGTGTTACAAGGCTGTGTCTAAAAAAATATTGATTTGAATTATTGAATGGACAACTCTACTTGAGTGCTATGTCTCTAGGTTAATATTACTATTCTCTGGAAGTATTTTGTATGTCATTATCTCTCTTTGTTACTGCACACTACTTATACTGTATATGTTTAGGTTAAGGGCAGGAAGAGACTTCAGCAAAATGTCAGAGCTGAGACGTAAACTCATGAACAGTGGACCAGCAGCTTCGAGCTCCTAACCATTGATACATGGTGCCTTATTACGCTGCTCTTTACACCTTGCTGAAACAATGCAATTTCCCCACTGTGGGACAAATAAAGGTTATCTTGCTTATCGTACTCACAAACACATTGAGGGCGGACTTTTAGACGCCACAGTTATTTCACCTTTCATTTTTTCTTGCGCTGTTCACTCCAAAGGCTCTTCTTGGCATTAATCCTTTGTCTTGTCATATTTGGAATCCTTCAACATCTCATTTTGTCAATAGCGGTCAGTGCGGGTCAGTGCTCTGGCCTTTGAAGCAGTGGGGTATCCAGCATTCAGGACATAATGACAGAGCGGATCATCTTTCCTTTGTTCCACCTTCTGTCACTAACTACAAGTCGCACACACTTTTCCCTTGTACAATGGTCATCTGAGACTTGTGGACATGATTTTACGTTGTTGGTTTAGTTTCTTGTCCATCTGTCCACTAGTTCTGACTTTGTGTGATTCGACGCTGACGACGGCAGCCATGTTCACTACACAATTAGCAGTTTGTAATTCATTAGCCTCGAACATTTTATGCCTCAAATTTTGCGGATCTTGCTCACGGATATAGACTTGTGTGTCCCAGATTTGTGGTAATTTCCAGAACAAAATCTTGGGTCTTTCAGAGTTGCTTAAGGGCTCAAAGATCAGAAGCATTCAATATACCTAAAACACCACGCCTATACCCTTATACTCACACTTACACGGCCAATTAACCCAATTAGTTGTTGAATATTCCTCAAGCTACATTTACTTATAAAACTTTTTTGTCCCAAACTTTTGTCGATCCATCAATTCAGCAAATGGTCAGATCAGGAAGGCTGGGAAAGTGCCAGGAATATGTATTGCAGCCTTAACCACTAGACTAGGGGAATGCAATGTCAGGCCCAGGGGCAATATCTGGCCTTTCAGCATGGAACCACTGGCCACCATGATGATTTTAAGACGTAGGAGTAGGCACAACAGAGATCAAATACATGTTCTTGTACTAAAAAAAAATCTGAAAATAAAGTCAGTTCCTTTAAATGTTCCTACTCTTATACAGTTGGAGGAAAATGTATGTGAACACTTTGGAATTTCTCACCCTTCTGCCTAAATTGGTCATAACATGTGGTCTGATCTTCATCAAAATCATGAGAATGAATGAACAGTGTCTGCTTTAACTAATACCACCCATACATTTGATCATATTCTTAATGGCCAAAACATGTAAACATTCACAGGACAGGGAGGAAAAAGTAAGTGAACCCAGAAATCTCGCTGAACTGCAACAGTTTTGTAAAGAGGAACGGTCCAAGATTCATCCTGATTGTTGTGCACGTCTAATCTGCAAAAGGCTTCACTCTAATACTAGGCTTCACTTACTTATTCCACACTGTTGTTAATGTCTCATTTCTTTCTGCAAAATATCTTGATAAACTTGTGAATTAATGTTTCTAATGATCATAGCAAGTAGTCCAAGCCCTGAGGAAACAAAACATCCCCACACCATGATTCTCCCTGCACCATACTTCACAGTGAGGATAAGGTTTTGATGTTGGTGGGATGTTCCATTTTTCCTCCACACATGACGTTGTGTGTTCCGCTCAAACTATTCAACGTTGGTTTGCGAAATAGCTCTTGGATGCACTACTGGAAAAAAATTCTGTGGACTGATTAAGCCAAAGTTTCCCACTGTGAAGTATGGTGCAGGAGAATCATGGTGTGGGGTGTGCTTTGTTACCTCAGGGCTGGGACGTGCTATCAATGGAAAACTGAATTCACAAGTTTATCAAGATATTTTGCAGAAAGAAAAGGTAAGTGAAGCCTTGTATTAAATAGCTGGCTGATACTTCTTTTGCAGCTGCTTTCTGCTTTCCTGTAGTTGCAGGTTAGACACTCACAACAATCAGGATGAATCTTAGACCATTACTCTTCACAAAATCTCGAAGTTCAGTGAGATTCCTGGGTTCACTTACTTTTTACTCCCTGTCCTGTGAATGTTTACATGTTATGGCCAATAAAAATATGATAACGTGTTTGGGTGGTATTAGTTTAAGCAGACACTGTTTATTCATTCTTATTTTGATGAAGATCAAACCACATTTTATGACCAATTTAGGCAGAAATGTGAGAAATTCCAAAGCGTTCACATACATTTTCCTCCCACTGTATAATGAGCAACGCTCGCATTTGTAGAAAGTGCTTTACCTTGGTCTTTTGGCAGGAAAGAAAATTTGCTCGGCACCACTAAAACAAACTCATCTGTGCACTAAGCCATCATGGAGATCATCTTGACTTTCACACATTCACATCCTAACATTGTTCATTTATACTATAACTTTTTTGTGTCTGTGATTCCCATGACCTCCAGAGTTTGGGCTACACTAAGAGTCCTTGGTCTTCTCCCCTCTAACAAATGCAGCACTGGCTCCGCGTTGTGTTAAAAGTGCACATTTGAGAAACATTTAGATTTGTGTCACTTCTGAACTTCAAAGCGCTCCGTTTTACACGGCGCCCTCCTCTTTGATTCCACCACTGTGACCTTTTCCATGTTATTTTAATTCATCACACTTTCATAGGAGTAGGGGAAAAACTCTAGTGTTTCCAAAGGGGGCGGGGGGGGTAGTAGTGCGTCTTAACTAAAACATGATAAATTGTCCTCAGGCGAAGGAATAACATATCTGAATGATGAAATCCGGCACAGCTCCCCTCGGCAGACAAATTCCTCTAAATCCTTACATCTCGCCGGGGCAGCCTTGTAGAGGTGGGTTTGGGGAAATTGGCTGGAAGTGCGTGTGGATGTCCCTTAAGGTCTGGCGCTTTAGCAGGAGGTAAAATACATGTGTGTGTGTCATTTAAATAAAAGACAGATTATTCAAATCAGCCTGTGTGACCAACTCGAGGGCCGATAAAAACCCCACACAACCCCGGTCTGAACGTGCAGCAGCATTTTAAGCAGGCACATCAAATGAACTAAATGCGCCATAGATGTACATGTTTTACACTCAATATGCTGTTGTTAAGGGTCATTAATAATGTATGCATATAAGTGCTCCCTGGAAACATCTGCATAACTGTGTTTCATCTTTAAGTGTTTCAAGCTAAAATGGGTCTAGATCAGTGGTTCTCAAACTGCGGTACATGTGGTTTACACCCAGTTTAGACATCATTTTGTTGATTTTAGATCTACTGCATGTTAGATCTATTTTAGACCCACTTTAATCCCAATTTGATCTTGATTCAGGTGTTTTGAGGTGGTGCTTGGAAGGTCAAATTTCTTTGTCAGGTGGTACGTTTATTTCTGTCTTTGTTTATTTGAGTGAAAAGTTCAGGCGTAGGCTGTCAGCTGCGCATTTCAGTGTCTGGCCCATCCTTGGATAAAATTAATGGATTGATTGTAAGTAAAACGCATGAGGAACAGCCAGTTGGGTAATACTAAGGTTGAGGAATACTTTTTCCTCTAAAGAGAAATGTTTCCTCTGCATTTGACCCATCCTTCAATGCTGTCAGTCACAGTCGAGACCAGTGGTTCAGAGTCAAGCGAAGAACAGTCAAAATCATAGATGGTCAGAGGACCTTCTTGCTGTGAAGCGTTAATCACTCAGTCACCATGAAGCAGGGCAGCTAGAAACACTTATTCAGAGAAAATGAGAAATAAATCATTTCTTTGAAGCACCGGCAACAAGGATGATGTGGGGTTATCTAGTTGACATTAGAGGTCGACCGATATGGGTTTTTCTAAGGCCAATGCCTATGCCAATTTTTTGGCATTTCTATTGGCTGAAATGTTTTGCATTTTTGGCAGATTTTTCCAAATGTCTGGTCTACAATGATAATGACCACTCCAGCAGAAGCCAATTTTCTTTTTGGCGCTAGATCGGCCAATAGCCGATATTGTCCCTGAATATCGGCCCGATTATCTGTCGGTTGATAAATCTCGGTCGATCTCTACTTGAAATAAAAGTGAGCTCTATTGAATATAAGAGAAGAACCTCATGTGGGTGTGGGTAATTAACAGTATTTTCAGATTTGGATCTGGCTCTGTTTTGTTTGGTTCATAGATTTAGATGAAAATAGGTTGAACCTGCTGCCATTCTATTCCCTAAGAAAGTAAAATGGTGTTGCTGCACAGTCTTTAATATTGCAGATATGATGAAACAAGTCCGTTATTTGTGCTGATTCTGCAGTGGCCCTGGGCTGAACAGAGGCATTTACACTCATTAGACGTGTGAGCGGCTTGGGACACGCTCAATACTGTAGCTCTGAATTAGCAACCGCCGGACTGTCCCACTTCGGGCCTTTGGAGAGCTGATGGATGACAAGCCGCTGTTTGACACATTGTCGTCTGCGTGTCTGAGCGTGTGTGTGTATGCGTGCGCGCCTTTGAGCGGGATAACAAACAAGATGGAGGGGGGCGGTCTCCTTCTACCTGTCCTCCTCTCTTATGTCCCGCGCCTGTCACTCATCCCTCATCCTTATAAGGACAGTGAAGGTGGCGCACCTCAAAAGCGTGCCCTACTTTTTCCCCCCCTGCGCCTCGCTCACACAGAATGGAAATGAGCTCTCCAACTTCTTTTGCTGCAAACGTCTGTCTGATTTTAATTAACGTCGCTGATAAAACAGTGCTGTGCGTCTATATCTTACAGCCACGTCCGCTTTCTGAGTGTGAATGTGTGAGGCAGTGACAGAGCGCTGAGATCCATAATTTAAATGAAAGCAAGAGCAGCTCACAGCTACACTGATTTCAACACGCTCCCCACACGTCTCTTCAACAACCAGCACTCTCGGTGGTAACGCACACACAGCTGCTCCGCTCCTGTATTTTTAATTGTGGCTCATTCTCCAGAATAATAAGAGTTCACTTCATGGTCCACTCTCTTCCCGCAGTGTGGGAGAGCCATGTCAGAGCCCTGCTGTACCCTCTGCTCTGCAGAAACTTAATCTCGGTCAAAGACAAAGTCATTTGTGTACTAAGGATGTGTGCATTAGGAACATGCAAGGGACGTGAAAGCTCCAAGTATTATTTCCAGTCGGCCTATTGGAACAAAATTATATTTAACACAAAGACCAAAATATAAATATTTCATAAACTACTTTATACATTTGTTTTTGGTATTGGGGTCCTACAAGACTGCTTTTTGCTGGAATTGCATTGAAGTGTCCTTTTCAGGGCCCTTACTTACTCTGGGCAACAAACAAAATTAACTTTAAGACTCCCACCAAGGAAACACTTCGCATGAAGCTCATGCACAAATTCAACAGAAAGGCTGTACTGGCATGGTAGGTCCCGGGTTCGATTCCCACCTGGATGGGGCCTTTCTGTGTGGAGTTTGCATGTTCTCCCCGTAGGTTTCCTCCGGGTACTCCGGTTTCCTCCGGGTACTCTGGTTTCCTCCGGGTACTCTGGTTTCCCCTACCACTAAAAACTTGTGCAATAGGTGAATCCTCCAGCCCGGTGATTCTGACCATCAGCCTGGACTATCATGGAGATGGGTCCCCGGGCGCGGCACGGCCGTCGCCCACTGCTCCTTACGGGTTGCCCCAGTGGCATCGAAGGATGGGTCAAATGCAGAGGACAAATTTCCCTACGGGGACAATAAAGTATACAAACAAACAAACTTCTTCTAACCTCATCACCAATCACATCTCAAGCCTATCCTTAAAAGCACACACTCAAACCTTCATAACCACTATGTCTCATCTTCATCACAGCAGCAGAAATTTGAGCCACCTCACTCCTCCAATCTGTTCTCCTTCACCAGAATGTCCCTCCAAGTGGTTTGGGAGAACATGGAGAAGCACAGACAGGCCCCATGTGCTCCAGGTAACATAATCCAGGACCTTCCTGCTGTGAGACAGAAGTAGAACTATCATCACAAAGCCACTGTAGAGGCAAAACTCACTCAATTGTCTGTAAAGTTGTCTTACAAGTTTGTCTAAATTATAACTGTCTGCCTAAGTGTCAGCTGGATGAATTGCTGTGAGGCAGGAGTAAATGTATCAAAATGCTTTCCGACTTTAGACATTCCAGTTTGCCAGAGACATCTATTGTTTCAGGACTCAGAGACTGTTTCCTGGGCTTGCCTTTGTTCCTACCACCGGAGTATGTTTGAGTCTCTTGTCACGGTGTGAAAAGAAACTATTAATCATCGCGGCCTTCGGTTTGTGGTGTTGTTGTGCCTTTCTCTACCTTAGATCTTCATAATCCATCTACTGCTCATTATCTAAACTGCAGCGCATCTACGTTTAACTTGCAATGTATGCATTTCACTGCTGCTGTTTTTTTTAATCGTTGTTCAATTCAATTCGTTGCTAGAGTTGAGCATCTCTCTGAGTGTTTGTCATTGGGTGTATTTATAGCATATTCTGTCAGACAATGTTCCCCATTTGTGTGTATTCATTTGGAAATAATAACATTGACAAGTGCTTGAGAGATGGAGGGGTTGAGAGCGGGAAAGGGACTCATTTTGAGCATGTTTCCACTAACGAGCTGTATTGTGCTGCAGGCAATGTGTATGATAGCTTCAAGCCGCTGTGTGTCTGAGTGGAGCGCTGTGTGTTGGGCGCCTACTTATTGGCAGCTGAGGGATCTTAACAGCACCTCATTTTTATCATTTGTCTGCGCTTCTCGCCAGGATTTTTTTTTTCTTCGATGGTAGAGTTTTCTCTCTAAAAGTCCACAGCCGCTGTTTAGAATGAAAAGCATTATCCATCTCAGAGCTTCACACACACACACAGTCCAGATCCCATTAGCTTTAATATTTCAGCAGAGTCGTCAGAGTGTGTCGCCGCTGGCCATGTCACCGCCTACACCCCAGGGACGCACATCCCGGATCAGCCGGGCTTGTCCTTAACCGAGGAAACTAGCATAGGACACGAGGGGCAATCACACTGGGCTGACCTGAGCTGAGCTAGCACCCTCCAATCCCAAGAGTCTCTCTATTCTGGCTCTTACAGCAACAACGAAGTCAACCATTTCTGCAAATTCGACATAAGAGTAGACACATGTTTTATTGTAAAAGCATTGACAGACTCAGTGTGACCTTGGTCATATCTTTGCCAGTCCACAATAAAGAGGTGGGCAGGCCTGATAGCATAGAGTAGGGGTAAATGTATTAAATATTGAGATAAAAAATAGGGGCGACAGTGGCCCAGTAGTTAGAGCGATTGTTCACGGATCCTAAAATGGAAGGTTTAAATCCAGCTCAGAACGAAGCACACTGTTGTGTCTGTGCATGACTGTGTCTCGTTCCGCGAAAGATCCAATTGACTGAAGGACAACTTCATTCATCAGGCTGTTAGGAAGTTGAACTCTCCCCTTCCCTCCATTTGCTACCCTAAATAAGTAACTGATATAGTTCTGTATTTAACTACTGTCATTTTCCACCAATAATGTGGTTTGAGAGCAATTCGATTCATTGTAATGAAAAGTAATTTAAAGAAAACTATACTTAATAGACCTAAGTGAGTGATAAGTGGTGGCTGAAGGGTCCCATGGTGCAAGTCGGACGGCAGCTACACTTTGATTGAAGGCAGCTGTGTGCGGAGGGTGACCAAATATGGTCCTTCAAAAACACTGAATGACATTTGAACAACTTCCCAGCTTTGCCACCATTACCACAGTTACCCCTTAACCTGTTCTCCTTTGCTGGTGAAGTGGTCCACAGTGCACTATATATAAGCAGTCCCAAACTCTTCTGATGGTAAAGGCTGCATCTTGAAGTGAAAATAATATGTCAAAAACATAAATCTAGTTAAATATCCACAACACAGACGATTAGCTGCGATTGCTCCTGTGGGAAGCAGGTGAAAAAATGTACTGAATTCCATTTTGCACTCAGGCCTACAGTACCCAAGAAGGTTAATTTGTAACATGCTGTACATCGACTGCAAGGTCAGAGAGGGACTGAGCGGCGGAGTAAACAAGTAGAACAAAACAAAGTCTAGTGTTTAGAGCGGGTTTCTCCACAGAAGGCAATAGCAAGCCCATTTTCATAGATAGGATAATCAGTTTTGCACACAATCTTTTACATTTCGCGAGATTTATGAAGGCTTGATCGTCGTTGTTAAATGCCTGTGTCCGACATATTGTTTTGAAATAGTATTGTTTCACTGGTTACTGCATTGAGATTTGTGAATAAAGGAAATTCGTATTCAACAATGTTGATCAAATTTATGTGGAGGATACATCCCCAGCAGCAAAACCTATTACAATGTACCCCACTCTGCATGAAACGCCCAGAACCCGAAAAGGAAATTCTAACACGATTTCTATTAAGTTGTAACTCTTTTAATTATTTCTGACTGTTGATTGCCTTCCCTTTAGCTACAGGGAGCAGCAGACAGATAAGTATAGAGGAAGTCCAGAGCAGGGAGAGCGGGCGGAGTGGGTGGGCTCTGATTAGACCCTGGGTTTGAAGCGTTCGATATGCGCGCTCTCACAAAGCCCCTCTGAAATTATAACTCATTCAGCGTCACAAAGGCTTCAAAAGTGGAGGCAGAGGACGGGGCGCACGTTTAGGCATTCTGTTAGAAGGTCTGTGCTCTTTGAGGTGCAATATTTCCCTTTTGTTCTGAATTTGGTGCCTGTGATCAATTGGAATAGAGGGCTTTCTGCATAATAGCGCTGCTCAGTCTATCTGTGTTTCATCTGTCCATCCGTCTGCGTGTGAGGCTCAAAGTGAAGATCTCAGTGACGGACAAGGGGGGAATTTGTCTTTGTGCTCACCCGGGGATGAAAAACACTTTGTAGCTTTACACTGTCAACAAGGTTATCCACACACACGGAGGGATCAGACAAAACATTATGCCACCCATTTATTGTGCGGCCACATATACTGTATATGCAACAAATCATACAGCACTCTGGAGTCTTTCTATTAAAACATGGAGACTCATCCTCAGAAATTAGCTTCAGTTGGTGGGTGGTATACTCTCACTTCACAGGAACAAGGTCTGGATTTTGTAGGACAAGCTGAAACAGCTGAAACATGACAAGATTTCAACAAGTTATCCTAGATAAAATATAGCCATTCATCGTTTGGATCCAGCCGCCCACCCTCCCTTCACCATGTATCTTCTGTAATTGTTTCGTTATTGTCGTTCCTTAGATTCCTTCTGACCGCTGCAGAATCACACTGATTTCCCACGTTTTTCTGCTCTTTCTCCTTGTGCGTAATACAAACACCTCATACAACAGAGCTCACAAAGCGTCTGCGGTCATAATGTTATGTTTGAAAGTCAGAGAAACTCCAAACAAACTATTCCACCAAATATCACATTAAACTTGAACATTTTATTGTAAACACTATCCTGAAAAAACGAGCAGCTGCTGAAAAGCCATTTGAAAATGTCAGCATTGTGTGGGCAGATAAACAATAAGGCCGTTGGAGGCGTCACAAATTATATGTTTAAATCACACTAGGATCTAATGTTATGCGAAAGAAAAAACTAATGTACTAAGTGGATTGTAATAAGTAAAAGTGCATTAGTCTGTCTGGCTCTGTGTCAGACAAGTCGACTGTGGCTGAGGCAGCTGTCATTCATCTGAAAGTCTTGTGTCAGTAAAGGATAACCTGAAAATTGTAATATAAAAGATGAAAATGAGCCAGATTTGAGACTGTAATATCCTTAGTTCAGTATCCAGATGAGACAAAGCGGATGTTTCACAAGTTTTAGCAACCAATCCTTTCATTCACTTTTCACGGGCTATCTCTGTAGGTTTGTACGGTCCATTTACCAAGGTCTGACCGCTTGTTAGCGACGAGATGCTAAAGGCGTGAGGGCACACAAATCTAGCTGAGCACTCGCCCATACGGCAGCAGCCTTGTCCAGGGAGTTATAACTCATGCATGATCACTAAATGGAAACATTTGTTATCAGCGCAACAATACGGCCCGAGGAGCTGAATCTTTTATGACTCCCCTGGCCCCACCGAATGTCCCCCCCATCACCGTCCCCTCCTCCCTCTCTCGCAAACACACAAAAATGGCACAGGTCATCCTCAAGAGTACAGCAGCAACAGAGGCGCAGCCAGGCATAAACAGCCACACGCTTCTCGAAACCTTCATAAAACATTCAAAGACACACAGACGCCTTGATAAATGAGCACTTATGAAACATTAACACAAATATATCCCTGTTGTCTCACCATCAAACATGCACTTGACTTCACACCGATACACGGCGCTGACGCACATGGGACGCACATGGGCCTGCATCATCTCCAGTTTCCAAAATGTCTGTGTTTGAAAAGTTGACCTACTTTAGAAGCAGAAGTATTGTCTATTCAGTCCAACACAAACACGACCAGTGGTTTTGTTTAAATGTTAACATGCTTCGTAACACACTTTTGTTCACTAAAGTCTTTAAAGCTCTGGGCTTTGAGGATGGTGCGAGACCAAATGAAAAGAGACTTATGAAGAAGTCAAAGAAAAATGGTTCCAATTTTAAAGAAGGATTACCCGCCTTAAGGCGCGAGGAAGTGACAGTGCAACAGGTCCAATAAGGTTTTACATCAATGGAATCTACTGTATTTCACACTTAGTTAAACTCAACATCAAAGGAGCTCACTGAAAGGCTGAGAATTGGGGTCGATGTGCACAGTGACATATAGGTAGGGCTGTCACGATAATGACTATATCGTCTTATCAATAAATAGCAGGTACACAATACAGTTTTGGGGTCAATAATTATCGTCTGTACATTTATTAGCACCCCCCCCCCTTTTTTTTCTTTGTAAAACTTAACTTCTAACTGAATTTTAGGATATGATTATGCACTTTTAGAACAAAGGTTTACTGTCATGTTCATGCCTGAGAGTTGACAGTATCTAGTATCGTTAGAGTCAATAATATTGTTTATCGCGATACTTTCCATCCTCAGTATATCGAACTTCAAATTTGCTTTTCGTGACAGGCCTACATAGTTTTTTCTTTAGGTATTGGGGTCGATCGATGCACAGTGACAGTGACCTTGCTCACGTGACATTGAAGATCGCTAAGGACACACAGGTTAAGGCAGTGGTTATCAAACTATCACGATCAAATCAAAGCTGAATTAGGTCTAAAAAGGCTTGAAAATTAATGATGTCCAAGCTGGGTGTTATTAACAAGAAAAACAACAAAATTAATTGAATTCCAAATAAATAACAAGAAGTTCAATGTGTGCTCTCTGCCAGCAATTAAATTTGCTGAGGTGAAAGATTTTTACAACATTAAAACGTGGTGCTTTTATTTGATCACACACATGCAAAAATCATCTGAAAGTCCTCCAACCCACAAGATGAAAATGAGTGGACCCAGTTTCAAACAGAATAAGTTTCATCATTGGTGGATTTTCAGTTAAATGTTTGAAAAACAGTAAATCACCCACTGCTGCCCTCTGAAATCCTTGAATGATGTGAGTCCAACCTCATGGGGGCGGAGGTGAACATCGGCAGAGCAGTGAGCAATCTGTAATTAGATTGTTTTGATACTGCTGATGTCTGTGGTGAGATGTCAGGTCTTCCACTGGCCAGAGACATGCGTGTGACTGAACGATCTTTGTCCTCAGACCAGCATTGATAGAGCTGCTCTGCTCACCTGCACTTCCTACAGGCACTAACTAAAGGAAAGAAAAGAAAAACAAAAGTGTACAGTGGTAAGAGCCGTGTTTTAATAGTGTTTGTCACGTCTGTGTTTTTAATCACACTTTTTTGCATGTGCTTAAATAAAATCCCACTTTATGCGCCTGTAATTAACATGTTTTTCATCCTGTTTTTGAAATCAGCATAGTGAACTATCTCATTTTAATACCATTTTCAGAGTTTGATGATAAGTGAAAGCATTTCATGCTCATTTGTGTGTTGTTATGAGTCATCTCTATTCAAATGAATGTGCTACTGTTTGACCAAACAATTTACAGATGTTTCACCTTCTGCAAGTGTATGTGGAGGAATAAATGTTCCGTTCATTAGAAAAACAATCTTCTTTGACAGTCTGCCGCACAACACCGCTGCTACACTTGTGCCTCAACACTAAAAACTACATTGTGTTGGATTTACTGTACCAATTAAAGCAGTAATAGGCATTGATTTTGGTTCTCTTCGTAATTACATAATTTGTTATGGAAAACGCCGCTGTTGTGCAAAAGTTCAATACCCAGAGAAGTTTAGAATTCCCTGTGCGGTCATTCATTACAGAAGTTTTAACACATGCTCACACTTTATGCGCCAAAACATCTGTGTTTTACAAATAAAACTCATCAGTATTGACTGATTGATTGATTAACCCCCGCCTTAAACTCTCCAGATGCACTTAACCCAAATCCATAAGCTCACAGGCTATATACAGTAGGCCAGTGTAACGCCTCATTTGAAAGCTAAGACCTGCAAAACTCATTGAAATGGGCTTTTTTTTTCCTCGCCTTGCTTGCCTTGCTGCATTGTCGTCACATTTTCATGAGTTTCTGTCACTTTTTTGTTGCTCTTTTGTGGCTTTTTTGTCACTTCTTTAATCACTTTTCCGTTGCTCCTTTATGGCTTCAATGTCGCGTTTTCGTCTCATTATCATAGCGATATCAAGAAGCTTTTCAGGTTTGGGTTAAGCCAAACTGGAGAACATGTACTTTGTTCAGGTGGGGGTTAAGAGGTGAACAACATGAGGCCAATAAGTGAAATTGCATTTGATGAGAATTTTGACAAATGATACTCGTACTGGGACATATTTATTCAAAAGCTGTTTACACCAAATGTATCTTTTCTTTTTAGCACCAAAGTACACCTTATCTCTGCGATGATGCATTCTGATAAAAGTTGCCGGTACATTTGTTGTGGCTGATTTTTATCGTATCCGTGCGGGGCGAAGTAAATGGGAAATAAATGTTAAATCTTCGGAGTAAACACAGTCGAATTAGAAGCGCAGAGAAGCGAGAGCACGGTTTGGGCCTCAACACCTAATCTGAGCCATCGTCAAAACATAATAGGCTGAAAATGAATAAGGCTTTAATTTATTCTGAAAATGGTTGTGTTGACTAGAAAAGATGATTACGCCTTTGTCCCCTGTTGCTAAGTCACATGATGCGTTGTTGTCATACAGCTAAGCGCACTCTTAGATAGACACAAAAGCAGCAAAGAATAGCAGTAGCGCAGGGCTGAGCGGACGCGCACACAACAACGTGAATCATCATTGGGAAATCATTAGAAATCTGGCAAAGTCGCGGGCCACAGATTGAGGGACAAGCCCCCCATTCAGACACGTATAAAGCCTTGGCTGCACAGAAGGGGACAGGGGCGGGACCGCAGTTTCCAAAAAGGCAGCGCGACGACCGAAAACCCATCACCCGAACCTCACACGGTCCAACGTCCCGCCCACCTCCGCCGACATTTACGACCCTTCTGTGCGAATGTCCCCCTCTTTCATTCAGGCGCGGGGCCTTTGAGTGCCAGAATGTGTGACAGTGTGAATGAGAGCTCCATTAGTGATTCATTTGTGTGTAGTTAACCATTGTGAAGGGAAGGTAACATTTTATTTGTCTGATCCCAACCCCGACCATATGGCGACACTTTCTCCCTTTGCTGCTCGTCTTCACATTCACGTCACCAACTTTTACACCTCGCCTTTTCATTTGGTTAACCCCGGTCCATCAACCCTTTGTCTTGCATGAAACCATGTGGCTGTGTGGGAAAAGAAATCTGCTGCGTGTAAGTACGCTTTTATATAACAGAAATACTAGGGATTTAAGGCAAAAGTCATATAGAGATGTCTGGAATATCAAAGCTATCAAAGGAAAGTCAAAGCACAATATCAGCCTGACATGGTAATAGACCTACATCTATAAAACTGCCACTATCTGCAGAAATAGAGCAGGATCTGTGAGCAGGATCTGCTCACAGATCCTGTGAGCAGGATCTGTGTTTTTTGAGCTACATATCTGTCATATAATTTTTTTTAAGCATTTTAAAGGAATAACCATATTTGAATTGACTTCTGAGGAATGACTTCTACCACTACTACGACCTCAACTGCTGCTGCTGCTACGATTCGGAAATAGTTTGATTTGAAGAACATCTGAAGGCAGGATCTAAAAACAGTCATCAAGGATCCAGCCAACCCACCCAGCGGACAGACTGTTCACACCCCTCCCCTCGCCCAGCCAGAGTCTGTCACACATGTATTATGGAGGTCACTTTTGTTTTGATATCAAGTTGAGAGAAGCAGAATGCTCCATGAAAGTTTTGGTGAAGCATTTGGGTAAGGTCGAAGCAGGCGGAACAAATGATTCTGTTTGTGAGTAAGAGCACTTTGATTAAAAAAGTGATTTTTTAATGGCAAGAGCAACAGCATTTGGTAACACAACCATATCATCTTCTAGAAAATGGTGGTACTGTGGACCCTTGGGCAAAACACTTCACCCACCTCCAGCGAATTCCTCGTGTAGTAATGCCGGCCGCAGGTAAACAAACTACTCAAATATAAGTTCTTTTAAATGCAAAATGGTTATATTTCAAAAATTATCAGTCAACACAGACATTTATATCAGTAGTCTGGTGTTATAAGTGATTTGCCTCAGGTGCACTGTGCTTGGGTCAGACTGTTTTTAATGCAGGCTACAAGTTACCATAGACATGCACTAGCCTAGCACCAGCCTAGCACCGCTAAACTCTTCAAATATAAGGACTGCATGAATTAAAAAAAAAAAAATCTCCAGAAATCAACAACACTCTGGATAACTAGGAAATGAGGAAATTATGTCAAAAATCCAGAAATATCCCTTTAAACAAACCAATACAAGAACAGCATACATTTCAGAACATATCGCAGTGGTTTAAAGCAGTGTTTCTCAACTTGTGGGCCTTTTTAGTGGGTCGCAAAACTTTCTCAGAACAAATTTATTTCAATATTTATCTGCTGAAAAAGCATGGAAACATTACCAAAGTCTGTTCAAATGACTGTTATTTGATTGCTTTTATTATGATTTCGGCTTTTTATGCTTATTACATGCTTGTTCAGCAATAATTTGTAAGAACAATACAGGTATGTCATCTCATGGTAACGATGGGTCCCGACACCATGCCAGAACCACTGGTTTTAAGTACAGGGGTTAGCCGGTTTTTATGTACAGCAAGATTGTTCATTAATATGCATTGTCCCTCCTTTTCAAATAAATAAATAAATAAAATAAGACAATGGACTCCATATTTAGCTCTTCACAGAGAACATGACATTATCTAAATAACTCCCACTTTATCTTGGAGTATATTTAGGGCCTTCATTACCCTGCCGTACAGACTTCCTCTCCTAATTTAGAGCATGAGCTGTGAAAAGCCTGGGCGCAGCATGAGTGAGCGTGTGCTGTAGGTCGTTGGGGACGCTGTCAGCTGAGATCAGCCCTCATGTGTGCCAGTAATGTTTGTGTATTGTCCGAACACATCACCAGAGGAGCGCAGGAGACGTCCATTAAAGTTCAAAGTAATTCATCACCGGCTGCCTCCACCTCCCGTACCCCGTCCCGCCGCGCTCTGCCCCGCTGCGGTGAGTCTCCCATCATCCCGGCTCCTCCTCCTATGCACCGCTGTCTTTACCCGTCACCGCCGCTCCCTCCCCTCGCTCTGCTCAGATTTAAATTCAAATGGGATTAATCTCAGGAGAAGACGACTTGAGACTGTTTAGCTGAGGCAGGCAGCTGTAGGTGAAAATATTAAGACGCCGAAATTAGGTTATGTTTACACTAATACGTTTTATAACTTCTGCTGCTGTATCTGCGGTCACACCACGGCACACTCCGGCTTTGTGTCAATAACAGAACAAGGGCTTCCCACAGCAAATGATCTGCCTTCTAGTATTCATACTCATAATGCCAGATGCCCTTCCGCCACAGCATTCTAGCACAACGCCCACTGAGACCTGGCACAGAAACTGAACCCGGGGCCTTTATGCGTTGAGTCATGAGCACTAACAGCAGTGCCACATGAGTTCTAAAAATCAGTGTAATACAAATAAATAACAACAGTAACAATCCATTACAGAGGCTTTTCAGAGACTCTTTACTATTTCATGCATTATTCATTCATTCACTCACCACATACATAGGCAATGTGGGTCAAAAGTGTCATGCCCAAGGGCACAACAGCAGCATTAAGCGGTTGGAGCTGCATGTTAGTGCTTCACCACTGATCTATTGCTGCTCTGTGACATAGTAAGAGAGGTTCTGCACAATAGGAGAAAATAGCATGATATTTGAGAAATATATGATTCTGAAACAACGTAGCACTTAACCTCTTAAACCCCACCTGAACCGAGCACAATTTCTCCAGTTTGGCATTACCCGAATCTAAAAGCTTCTTGAAAAATAGCAACACAAATGAGACGAGGATGAAAATGCAACAAAAGAGCAATGAAAATGTGGTAAAAATGTGACCACTGATCGGAACTGTTTTGTCGCGTTGTCGCCGCGTTTATGCCGTGTTTTTGTAGGTTTTTTTGTCGTTTTCGTCGCTATTTTGACGGGGTTTTTTTTTCAAGAAGCAGAAGAAGAAGATTTGGGTAAAGCCACACTGGAGAAAATGTGCTCGGTTCAGGTGGGGGTCAAGAGGTTAGAGACTTACAGAGGTCAAAGCACAGCTAAATCAGGACTAAACTAAACAGATTACAATTTAAACCTTTGTTCAGTCCTTTAATTAACTCAAAACCCATTAATTGCACTCAAAGGAAAGCAGCAAAAAAGTGTCTAAGTGAGGATCTTAGTCCTACATTTTTAATTTCTAACAATTCGGGTATTGCACTTCCTATTATTGCAATAAGGCTCCCTGACCAGCCATGCCTGACATATTAATACGTAACATAATTACTCCAAATCACATTACGGGGCCCGGGTGGTTTTGTTTTCTGAGTGAATCTGTATGTATTCTAATACAATCCGTAGCGTCACTTCCAATATTCCGTGTAGGCACCATTCCCTCTCTCTTGTGTCTCTTCCGATTCTTTTGTCTGTCACACTTATAAGTTACGATGCCCTTGACTTCTTGAGTGTGATTTGTGACGAGCCCGACCTCCTCAAGGCGTGCAGTGTGTGTCCAAGTGTGCGACAGAAGCCAGCCCGCGGCACGACGACTTTAGACACTCCGTTTAAATATTAAAGTGGCCTTAACAACTGACAGCTCTCTAACACAGTGCGTATGTGAGCCGCGCCGCCCACATGTGTTCTAGCCTTGACAGTAAGTAGCTTTCTTCAGCACCCATCCACGTCTCTGTTTGTGTGAGTATATGCGACACAAGGTTGGATTTGGACTTGTTTTTAATCAGTGGGATTTTGCAAATGGCCCCGGGCTTCTCCCAGGGACTAATTAGTGATGTGACTAGAGCATAATAAATAAACACACAGTCACAGCGGGCCAGCGAGAGGCAGCACGGCTTCAAAACACAAAAAGAGCACCCGCTTTAGAAGAGCGAGTTTGGATCTACATCAGACAAAGGGAACGCACATTTACAAGTGCAGTAAACAAATGCAGCCTGATAAACCTTAGGTATGTTTGCATGTAGACCAGGATTCCACAAATAAAAAGAATAATATCTGAATAATGAAAGATTTTCACGCTTCAAATGGTAAAAGTGACCCCAGACGACCACGGCTGGAGCTTTGTTCCCATAATCATATGCTCATACACTTCACTGATGTAAACACTATGGCTATAGGAATTGTCTGTCAACAAACTTCACATCTGCAGGAATCAGAGGGCACTGCTTTGCTCAAAGGGTATTGAACAACTTTGGTCTGATTTGTAAAGCTAAAATAACAGAAAACAGACACCAAACAGCCATTCTGTGTCTCTCCTTGTATCTGTCATTCACCATAGCAATATGATGATAAAAATCAAAACACGATCTGATCTCAGTGACAATCTGTGATGATATAACTTACTCTTTTTTTCTGTTTGCTGCAGGTCTATGCCTGTCCACTTTCACCAACCTCTCCTCCATGTGTCTTGTCACGCGATGAGTAAGTGACAGGATCACAGTTAGGTGTTGCCCCTTAAGAAATATAAAGATATGTGAGCCCCGAAAAAACATGACATAATAATAAGTTGGCTCTAATTTATCAATCACAGATAATGGATTTTCTTAGGGACTGTCAGGCTTGGCTAAAGTGATTTGGCTTGAACAAACAACAGAGAAAAGGGAGATACAAATAAATGCTGCCATTAACTTAAAGAGGGGTGCATTTGATGGTGCAGGGTGTGACAACATTTAACTGGCTGAGGCTGATCTGAGGTTTCTGCTGTTGTTCAGGTCTAGGTTCGGCAACACATGAACATCCTGAATGACCAGGTTATTCCACCGTCAATGGATTTCTTCTTTGCATGAGCAGGAGACATATTCACACATGGATTGGCCGCCACAGAATCCAGATCGAAACTCTAATGAGAATCTCTGGGATGTGCTGGAGAAGGCATTGCGTGGTGGTCGCACTCTTCCATCATCAATGCAAGATCTTGGTGAAAAATAAATGCAATACGGGATCTTTTGACATTGCAGAAGCTAATTGAAACAATGCTAATGTTGGGTCAGGCAAGACGGGAGGGAAAGCAGGAAAACAATGGGGAGAGAACTTTAGACTAAAATACACAAGCCGGTGAGACCTGTTCGGAGGTCGTCATAATAATGATCACTAATTCTGTTCTGCCAGTATTAGTTTGCTTATTTCTTGGGAAATAGGCCACTTCATTGTAAGCCAGGTGAGTACAGCGCCTTATACATCATGGAAGAGTGTATTCGAGATTCATATGTGGATAGGTTACGGATACGTTAGGTTAGAAGGCGTGTAGGAGGGAATCTAAAATAGAAACTCTGTTTAAACATTTCATTTGATTTGTTTGACCATGGTATTTTCCCTACTCGTAGCTGCAACAGTAACCTGTGGTGTATTAGTTTAATTCTGCTCTGTTCTTTTTGCTGCCAGTGCTGGGTCTCTTCTCTTCCTACTCCTCACTCTGTCTCCCACATAGCGCTCAGTTTTAATGTGCTGACAGCCTGCGCCCATCCACAGCAGAAGGTGGAGGGCCTGAGAGAATTCCTGGGGCTTTTGTACTCTGCACCTCAATGCGCGCACACACATATTTCACATATACAGAGACACACCGCACAGTCGTGTAAACCGGGGAGATTAGCTGCTCATTACCATACCACAGGGGGGCTGCCCACATGGGACGTGTACAGCCCTGTGTTACTGTACCGTACACAAGTGTGTGAATGCGAGTGCGAGTCAGCCAGTGCACCTCAGAGCTTTGTCTCCCGGTCATAACAACAACTGTTCATTATTTGTATGTGCCTGAATGAAAGTGTCGTTAATCAGGACAGAAAAAACAGAAGCCACCGAGAATTACTGAACATGTTTTCTCAACACATACAATTATCAAATTAAACAAATTCACCTCGTTAAGCGGCTAATCCGTCTGTCCGATGGTGAGGCAGGAACACCTGCTCCCCAGCACTGACCCGACACACAGATGTGGAGACGACGAGACGTACTTTTTAGTTTTAACCACATTCGTGAGGGGCTGGTCTGGGATCTGTTTGAAGTGTGAGATCTGGCACAGAAAGGAGAATGCAACCTAGTTTACAAGTTTAGTGTTTTTGTATTTATAAAAGCAGCAACTGAAACTTTTTCAGAGGGCACAGATGAATAAACAGGTTGAATTTGATGGATTCAATGTTTATGTTTGTGCAGGCTCTCATTCGGCCATGAAGTACCCATCGTAGTGAAGTTAAAATCGTTGTTTGGCTTCTATTTGTATCACTTCTCTTACAAGAGCTAAGAAGAAGCTTCTGTGAATAGAAGCGAATCATCTTCAGCTCAACTAAACTCAGTCCAGTTGACGATTTTAGCTTCACTAAGAGTGTGCTAATGGATATCAAAGCAACGGTTTCAGTCACATTACTTTTTACTTACCTCTTTCTCTACTCAAAAGACAGAACATATTTGTTTTGATTACCTAATTGCTCTGACAATGGTCCTGTGGTTAGTTCTATACAGTAAATATACAGTATACGTATATCATATATACTGCTCCATAACCTTCATGTTTTCTTTCACTTCGTCCAGAAACCTCCTTTGTGGTCTGCCTCTAGCTGTCTGGCATCTCTGCCTTCAGCATGTCAAACATTTCAGTCTGACCTTGCTGAGATATTATCCCCAAAACATCCAACATGAGCTGCCCCTCTGATGCACTCTTTCCTAATCCAATCCAGCCTTGTAACTCCCAAAGAGAACCTCGACATCTTCAGCTCTGCCTCCTGACTTAAACTGGTCTCAACTGTCGGGCAGCATACCGGATACTTTTCTGACATGCTTATCTAATATTTATAATGTTGCATAAACAAAATGTTTTAAGGAAAGGCCACCGGAGCCACATGTTTAAGTATTTCACCTTGGTCAGAGAACATCAGGGGGTTTAGCCACTGTTACAGTAATTAGCACCACATAAGCTACGGCTAATAAGCTAATGATCCTAAATTCCTCAGCAGCCAAGCAGACAGTAATTTGTTAATATTTTTGTTCAATCCTCCAGTGGCTTAAAGAGCAGACTGTCAAGTTTGTTTTTTCAATCTATTCTAATCTACTCTAGTTGAATATGAAAACACACAATAGGCAAAGAGCATAATTTCTTTTATACACGTTTACTTATGTGATTTCTAAGGAATTAGTTGCATAGCAGCGTAGGAGGGAAGCTTGATCGCAAATGAAACCTTTGCCATGTAACTATGGAGATATTCTGTATAATTATACAACTGTGTGTCAACGAGGTAAACAAGGTCAGGGCTTGTACTGCATAATGTGGAATCACAACTCAATATATTTGTGAAGCTATGCAACAGCAATGGGTTTATTTATACATTTTGAGGATGTTGAAGTGGGGCAGTAACTCTGGCCCTTCAGCGAGGCCACAGTCAATGACCAGATCACACTTTAACAGTGCTAAACTATTGCTGAATTTCTTTAGTGCTGAACTCAGCCCTAACCAAAAAATGTTCATGGCCAAAATCATTCACAATTTTAACTGTAATTGTGTAACCGTGTATTAACAGAATTCATTATAAGTTCAAGGCAGTCTAAAATCAAAAGTGTACAAAAGATTTCAACACACACGTTCAGTAAAATAAAAGCGTCTGAATCCTCTTCTGCCCATCTTAAACAATCTCAGCTCTTTTGCCTCTAATCCAGATAAAATATTAGCAGAGTCGAGGACAGCAGAAACAGCTGAAGTGGTACTTGCTTTGACATATCTCTGCAGTGCGAAGGTGCTAGTGCTGAACCATTATTCCGGCACAAAGGACAATCTCCTTTAATGTTGTACAATGGGACACTTAACTCGGCAGACTCATAAGAAGGCTAAATTAAAATCTCTCCTCTGAAAAAAAAAAAACCTTCCAATTAGATAGTTTGTCCTGCTTACTCCACATTTTGTCTGGCTCGTCCTCCATCGAGCTGTCTGTATACACTCGGAATGGCTACTTTACTATACACTAGGGGTGCACAGTTATTCGCAGTTGAAATCTCAATTTTAATGGTTGCATTATTTAGATAAAACAATGTCCTATTTAAACAGTGGTTCATTATGTGACTATGAGGCATGGATTAGTCTTAGATTCAGCAGGAGGCAGATTCACACAAGATCCCAAATTATTGACAACTAATTGAAAATGCTATTGGTTAGGGATGAATAGGCCGACTGGAATATCCATCTCAGACTTACACATAACTTAATACAGTGGTATACATGGTGTTTTTGAATGGATAGCTTAAAGTAGTACATTGTGCTGTCTACACATGGTGGTTAACAGTAGCTCAGCAGGCAGCTTTCTGTATCCAGTGGATCAAAACATCACTCTACAGAGTTTGAACATTGTGTCCTAGCTTGAGCAACACTTGTTTGTAAAAGACTTTTGTAAAAATGTGTCCTCTCTACTAGATCCATTCTTCAACAAGCAATTTGTCAGGAGCAGCGGGGACCCATCTCCACATTTTGAGCCAGGATTCTGGTCAGCATGTTTTGGGACAGTATTTGAAAAGCATCTAATGCATCATCATCATTATAATAGAAGACCCTTATCTTAAACCAGTACTATGTAACTCATGCCCCAAGAGGCCATAAGCGCCACTGCAGGTGTCGCACCATGTTACGTGTTTTACTCATTGATTGTCCGTGAGAGTAAATACTACGAAGACACACAAAGGGAGAAAGGGATATTGTATCCAATTACACAATGAGGATATTTTTTTCACTCAAACTTGGCTGTAAATACTGTTTAAGTGGTGCTTGCCCGCAGTTAGCTTTGCTCGTTAGCCTGTTAGCTTCTTGTTCGTGATACCATTAGTGTGTATTGGTGGCTCCGACCCGGTGCAGGAAATTGAAGTGTGGTTTTCTGTCTAGAGACAGGGGGAGATGAAAGACCCCCCAATCATCCCATGAACACTTGTATTACCCCCAAAAGGACTACGAAAAGGACTTATTAAGGTAAACAAGTTACTTAGTACTGTTTTAACTTTGTGGATGATATACTGCCTGACCAAAAAAAAAAGAACAAATGTTCATAAGTCCTAGTATTTCATTTTAGTTTTGATTACAGTCCACATTCACTGTGTCATTGTTTCAATAAGCTTCTAGAATGTCAAAAGATCCAGCATTAATTTCCCACGAATATCCCTCCTGGAACCGCCACCTTAACATGGCGGAGGGGTTTGAGCACCCGAATGATCCTGGGGGCTCTGTTGTCGGGGGCTTCGTGCCCCTGGTAGGGTCTCCGATGGCAAACAGGTCCTAGGTGACGGGTCAGACAAAGAGCTGTTCAGAAGCCCATTATGAGAGACCAACAGGCCCGGTTTGAATCATGAAGCCGTCCTTCTGTGGACCCACCACCTACAGGAGGGGCCATAAGAGGCTGGTGCAATGTGATTTGGGCAGCTCCAACAGCTGCCCCCACGACCCGGAAACGGAAAAGTGGAAGAAAATGGATGGATGCACATTGGATAGATGATGGGTGAGTGCAACCACTGCGAAAATCCTTCTCCAGCACATCCCAAAGATTCTCAATAGGGTAAAGATCTGGACTCTGTGATGCCCAATCCATGTGTGAAAAAGATCCTTGAACCAGTCTTTCACAATTTTAGACTATGCCCGTGCCCTTGGGGAAGGAAGAAATCCATTGATGGAATAACCTGGTCATTCAGGACATTCAGGTCGTCAGCTGATCTCATTGTTTGGGCACATAGTGTTGATGAACCCAAAGATCGTAACAGTTAGTTAAATTCAAAAGGCAGTGTATATAGACACAAAACACCACCCCAAAGAAGGACCCATCGCTTTTTACTTCTTAAACTTGACTCTACTTTACCCCTATAGAATGAGGAAGCCCAAGCCGTTGATCAGAACTGAGGCAAAGATTTATTTAGATTATTTAAACGCTCCTTGTCAACTCATCTGAGGTGAAGCATGCGTGTAAGAGCCCTTCACGGCGAGCACACACCTCTTCACAATCAGAAATCAGTGGATGGCTGCAGAGAGAAAAGAGAATTCATTAAACTCAGCCACCCACACAGCACTACAGAATAGACAGGGGGCAACGGGAGGCAGCCACAATGAGGGGTAAAGACTAGGAAGGAGGAAGTAAGGATGGATCTTAGTAAGCATGGGCCCATCAGCAGGAGTGGGGAGGCGGTCAGCTCCGCAGAAAAGCTCTTTATAGAAGCAGAAGTCTGAGAAAAGACTTGGTAAGACATAATGCACTGACAGGCAAAGCGGAGACGGTGGCGCTGGGAGAAAGCGCACAGAGATAAGCTGTGCAGTGGCAAGAGGAAGTGAGATCGTAACGCGCACAGAGGCAATCAAAGTTTAATGTCAAAAATCAACAACTCATCGGACCAAATCTATCCCTAAGGCCTCAGCCAAGTGGAGCCGTCAGTATCTCTGTAAAAAGCCAGCTGTCACTCAAATGGTTTCCATGCAGAGGCTGGCTAAGGTTGTACTCCCTATCATATTGCTGTCCGCAAAGCAGGGGAACACAGCACTATATGAACCCCATCGAAAAACTGACAATAAGCAAGTACAATCATACATTATCAGTCTAAGTGGGTCATGGCACTACATTGTATATGTTATTGTGGTCGCCACATGGGTTTTTGTCAGGTAGTACTCAGGGTCATCCACAATTGTATACTTTATTCAATCAATGTATGCTTTAGTAACGCATTTAAGTTAGGTGTACACATAGTTTAAATCCAGTTAGGACACAATTCTGTCAAATTTTAACTATTAGACCTAATTTGATCTCGATCTGGGCCTGTAGTACTTTGAAGGTCAAATATTTTATGTGGTCATACGTGGCGTGATCTAAAGAAACAACTATTCAACATCATTAAGCATTATGTATATTCATATTTTTTACCAAGACATAGATGGATAAATAGGGTTGCAAAAAAAAAAACAAGGTCAAACTACAAACTAGAAGTACAAGCGAGTAGGCACCACAACCAGTCAAATATTTGTTGGGTTTGTTGGATCAAAGACATACTGTCTGCATAATGGTCTTGCTATCACAGAGAACAGCGTTTCCCAACCAGGGGTACGGGGACTCATCTTAGTGGGTAATTCCAACATTTGGAATGATTTCAGATTACAGTAAGAATAGAAGGTAAAAATGTTTATTTCAGACGGTAGAACAGGTTGTCTCATGATAGGAAGATCGAGGGTTCGAATCCCAGCTCCTCCAGGTGCATGGACCATAGGCAAGACACTTCACCCTCCTTGTTTCCAGTGTTTGCGTACATTGGTGTATGAATCAAAGTGTGAATGGGTGACTTGCTTTGAAGCGCTTTAAAGGGAATATGCAGAGTTTACATTTTTTTTTAAATAAGTATTTTCCTTCCCCTACATGTTCCATCAACGTCAAATGTGTAGAATGAGCTCAGACCTATTCATCACAACTGCCTCTAAAATCCTGCACTGTCACTCAAAAAGGTGTTAATTCCGCCGTCGTGCACGAGCTTAAAATAGAAACTGCAGTTACACATAAGATCTGAGGTGACAGTATAAAAATGACCAACTTGCATCTAGCCCCTTTAAAGGAACAGGCCACTGTTTTTCCACACTGAGATATGTTCTTACCTAAGCTTAGACGAGTTGATACGTACCTGTCTGGTCTTTGTGCGTGCCCGGGGAAGAGCGTGGTAGCTTCCAACTCCACCCCCATTTGGAGCTATAGGAATATGTTGGGAGAAGCCAAATGCTGAAAACATCTTTGGTCGCACGAAGACCAGACAGGTACGTATCAACTCGTCTAAGCTCATTTAAGAACATATCTCAGTATGGAAAAACGGTGGCCTGTTCCTATAAGTGCCTAATGTAGGTGGAAAAGCACTATATAAGGAGACCATTAACCATTTGCTTGGACATAAAATGATTCAAGCGGTCCGCGAGACAAAAAAAAGGTTGGGAACCACTGACATAGAACAACAACAGCTGTTCAGTCCATTCAGAACTAATTATTATTCAGTTAATTCCTATTACAAATTAAAATACTTTGGGGGTTGTGGTCAGATTTGGGTTAGACAAAGACATTTACCTAACACAATTCACAGATGTCATGTAAACACATTACCCTACACCTCATCAACTGTTGACCCTCTGTACAGCCCTATATTTGACCACTGCTGCAGTCCTTGTCCAGGTCTAATCCACAAGGCGCTAATCTGGTTAACTTCAGCCGCTTCTGCCGCAAACAAAAGATTAATCTAATTCCCATTTAGTAGTAATTAAAAGATTACTGACCTCACATCCTATTATGATAATCATCGAGCTTTGGCTAATGTTCATAGTGAAGCTACGTGAGTCAATGGTAAGGCAGACAGTGAATGTTTAAAATGCAGAGGAGAGGAGCGACTGTACTTTGTGTTGTTTCGTGCGGGGCCAGCTCTGTGATAAGATTGAGAGATACACTGAAGGGAGGGATGCCTGTGCCTCGGAGACATACTCCACCTTAAGCCTTTTACCGTCCTGAATGTCAGCAGCCGTCTCCCGCACTCCGGCCTGTCACACTATGAGAGCGGCGCGATGCGAGAGGAGAGGGGGGGAGAAAGGAGGGCTGGAGGAGAGTGAGCGAGAGAGGGGGGTGTGGAACGTGGAGGGAGGGGTGCCCTTGAAGGAGGACAGAGGTGTTCAGCTGGATCTAATGTGACGGAGCAGGCACACACTCACACCACAGCATCAATACTTTTCAGGGCAGAAAAACATTGCTGGGATAAATTCACAATCTGCCCAGCTAAATCCATTTGTCCCAACCAACCCTCGGAGGACTGCTCTTTTGTACACTATAGCGGCAGCAGCACCAGCACGGGCAGGGAAGGAGCGTGGGCCAAACCCAATCCAGGCTGCCTCTGCTGCTCTGCAATGGGCCTGAGCATCATTATCATCACCAGCGGCCCCTCTCTGATGCACCACCAGGCCAAGATCAAAGGAAAGCCTCTCAATCTTCTCCCCTCACTGCAGCGCACAGAGCAGCTTTATAACTGGCATCTTGGTCCTGTGATAATCCCTCCATTGATCTACTTCACAGAGTTTGGGCGTGAGCGCAGGCTCCTGGGCCGAGGGTTAAAGATGCTGAGGAATGTCTGTCAGAGAGGGTGCTGCGCCTGGTGCCAACTCTTATTACTGGTACCCAAGTTATCCTTTCGCCAGACTTGTTTTCAAGGTGCTCTGCTGACAACTTACTTTGAATATTTTATAAGTTTTCTTTTTTTTCTTCCATAAGGGGCTTCCAGCGCTCACTGAGATTCTACAAGATCATCACTTCACTGTTGTAAAGGGTACAAATATAGGTTATGTGTTTAGCCCAAGCAATTAAAAAACATATCCGCAGCTAGGTGCAGGGCAAAATGAAATACACCTAATTTCTCAGCTTCCTTCCTGCTCTTTGAAGTCCATGCAGGGGGGGGTGGGGGTTCAGACTGGAGGCACAAGGTGTAGGGTTCAGTAAATATACAGATGGGGAACAATAGACCACAGAGCCAGTCCCTCCGCTCTGCTTCGCCGCTGGGCTTCCCTCCTCTCAACAGCTCCATCTACTGGCTGTCCCGTTGAAGTGCCGTTCTGCCTGAGCGTTTCTGCTGACTGGCACTGCTGAGTTGACAACACGCAAGAAGTACAGTCGCGCAGGCAATGGCTGTGGCAACTCATTAAACCGGAACAAAGAACCTGCAACTCATTTCACACTGCACTGGAAAATGAAGTTTAGATGCAAATATAATATAAGTTGCAAAGACGGGCAGGGGGGGAAAAAAAGCAATTACAAATTTTAAGCTTATGATGTCGTTGTTGGAATACCTTATTTTTTTTGTCATTCCCCAAAAAGTCACTGAGATCACTGTAATTGTGCAGAAAAAATAGTTGGCCATTTCATTACGAGAGAGAAGACTCAACTAACTCAGGCTTCGCAAAGATGTCCAATTATGTTAACATTTAAAAATGGAAGAATTACAGATGTGACACTCATGGACTGAAAATATGTCAACGAAGAGTTTGACATCTTCCACCGCAAATGTACTGTCCATGTGGCTATATTATCTTTGGCCATATCCAAGTACAATGTGGCGTGTGAGTGAGTTGTTGGAGAACAATGGGGCAGCCTTGTTTCTGTCAGTCTACCTCTGAAGCAGCCGTGGCTACAATCTCAAGCTTTACCATCACTATCATACAGTATGGAGTAAGTGAATAATGCAATGAATAATGCCTCACCCCAAGGAGAACCTACATAATCCAGTCCCCATATGCAACCCTGCGGTCAAGATACCCTGGACTGGGGAACTAACTGGTCGAAGGGTGGATCATACAGTGGACAGATTTTCCTACAAAAATAGTCCACCTTGACCCCATAACGACCTTTCCTGAAATTGTAAACCATTCCATTATCCCAGGCCACAGTAAATGCTAACATCAGACTGACATAACCTCCTTGCTGGAGGTTCTGAATGTATCCAGACAGCTCTGTAAGATTACAGAAATCGTATTTAGGGAATAGGGGTTATTTTACCTTCCATGGCACAGAAAAAATAGCATGAAAATTGAGGCCATAGAGGAGATATATTGCGTCTGTGCTCGAAATTCACCCATAAGTCTGTAGTGCCACCTCTTCATTGCAGCAATGAGTCACGACACCTTTTAAAAAGTGCTATGTAGAAACGGGGCTATCATCTTTCGTAGATGGATAAGTGGTAGGCAGCTGTTTCCTTCACAAATGAGTTATTGTAGCAGTTTGCGGGGATGGTCTCGGGAGTGAAACGAGATCGTAATGAATTTATTATGTCTTTAGTATATGGGAGTTTGGAGTTTTGCTCAACACGCCCAGAGTAAACAAGTACAAAGGAGGCGCACATGGGAGGCTTCGCTTAAGTAATTCAGGTTTCAAAATAAAGCAACTAAGCAGTAATATGCAGGTTATGAGCAGTGTAGCTTGATCAGTCAGTGCTAATGTAAACAAGCTGGGTTTGGTTCATAAGCATGTAGCCACACATACGCCTCTGCCTCCCCACCGCACAGTTTTTCCAAGCTTGGCAAAACACATTGATAAGCAAAAGCAACACACGCACTTAGATAGACCGCAGTGTGAAATTGGGTCAGCGGTGGAGAGTGGGCTTTAATGCTGAACACATACGCTCTCTAAAACTGATCTGCATATTCATGTGGGTGGCTATCAAAACGACACACAGGCACACACACACACACACACACAACAAACACGGGCTCACGAGTTAACGCTCAAAGAAACAAGCGCACACATAAAAAAAAAAAAGAAAAGAAAAAACTACATGCACGTTCGCTGCGGCCCGAACTTAGCCATCCCACACGCGTGCCCACATGCACACTCGCCGCAGACGGACAACAAAGCACAAAGGGAGCACGGATCTCACGGATATTGTATCTGTCAGAGCGCTACAGGGGGCAGCTATGTGCAACTCATTTTAATTCTCTTGGTTCAAAATGAGCATCCTCCACTCCGCGCAAGCACCGTGCCAATCATTTTATGCACTTCTCTCTGCTTCCTCTACTACAACTGACGGCTTTCTCTGACCAGGAAAAGAGCTGTGGGAGATGAGGATACAAGTTGATGCAAGATGCTGTGTGCTTCCTCTGGGGCATCTCTGATTTGGAAGAAAATGATAGTGACAGTTAATAGGGGTAGCCCGGCTGCTGTCAGGATACCATTGGTCCAGTTCACGATTTCTGGCAGCTTAAATGTCAAACACTGTTGTCTGTTTAAGTTTTTTTCCACCATCGCAGCATACCACAATGTTCACCCTTTGTGGTTAGTATGTTTTCAACTGACTTGACAGTTAATGGCCTTTAATAATGCCTAAAGTTTGAAAACTGTGGAGTTAGAAATCAAAATGCCAATCTCAAAAGGGTTCTCAATTAATCCAGTGACCCACAACTACAAAGCACTTAACTTTCAAAACAAAAGACCTTTTAAAATCCAGATACAGAATGATTTACGAAGGCCTATATGGTTCTAATATTACTCCATACTCGGTGGTGGTCAGCTATTATTGTAGCCACGACTGCCCTGGGGTAGACTGACTATGGTGTGGCTGCCAATCTGCACCAACGGCCCCTGTCACCCCCAGCAGTCACTCACTCATGACACTATGCACAGGCCCAAGGTGAGTGTAGTGTCTTTCCCAAGGACACAATGACAACATTAGCCAGTATTCAAACCTGTCTTGTCTCTCTCGCATTGGGGTCACTTAATTATTTGAATCAGGGCCCGACGGGCTGATATACCGGACTGATATTTGGGGGTTTTGGTTGGGATTTTCAGTTTAAAGCTCAGTCAAAGCTATAAAATGAGCCCGCCAACAACTTCCTAGGCCTCAGGGGAGCAGAGAACACATCGCAGTGAAAATCGGTCAATTTCATATATTTTATGTTGCAGACTTTTGCGAATAATTTCAGAGCCATAAGGGATTGAGACTTACCATTATTTGTTCTGGAATCTATTGATTTTTGTCTTTCAAACAAGCTTCCTCTAAAGTACCTAGTAAACAAGAATATATAGCGCACCCTAGGGCAGGGCGATAGGGCCTAAAATGTACATCACAATATGGAAAAAGAAATATCTTCATGATATATTTGATAATATAAATGACAACGGACAAGATACTTCCAAATCCCAGCCTTACGCCTATTGGGAAGATTAATTCAAAGATACTTTATCTTTTTTTTTAGCGCCATGCTAATTTCCTCGGATATATGATCTAGTCAAGCAATTTACATCCATTTCATTTGACTTTTTAAACACCTGCCCCGTGTCCTACACAGTCTGTGTGTTTATGCTGCTCTGAGTGGAGCTGAGCGTAACTTTAGCTACATCTCCACCTGCGTCTGGTCATGACTTCTGTCCAGATCAGCTGGAGTGCACATGCAAATTATATCATGTCCACAACAATGTAAAAAATGACAATGAAAAAATGATACCGGTATAACGATAATGCTGTCACAGTTCAACACTGACATGTTTAAGCATCATACACAGACTTATGAACCAGACATTTTTAATGGCTTGTCCAAAAATACCAGGGGCGCAAATCGACATCGTCCTTAGGAAAACCCATATAAAAACGCCATCAAATTTAATTACTTATAAAGGAATATATCGGCTGTCGGCCATGCCAACCCCCTTCATATTGGTATCGGTATCGGACCCCAGAAATCCATATCAGTCGGGCCCTAATTAGAATATAGCAGCCTTCTTCTTATGTCAGATTTTCTTTGTGATGCAACTTGAGTGATCTTGTGACCACCTGCTTTCATAATACACCTATTTACTTAAAATCCTGACAAAATGATAAAACTTGCCATGGACTGGGCTGAGCAAATTTTAGCTTTTAAAAAGAGTTGCGAGAGCTTTTGTCCAACTTGTATCTTGCCAAAATTCAGAGCCGCCCCATTGCTGGGCCCAAAATAGAGCAGGAGGAGGACTGATGGGGAGCGAGGTGTTGAAGGAGAAAGATGGAGAGAGCAGAAGAGAATAAGAGGGCGCTCCCTAAGGATAGACTTGTCAAAAACCCCTACTTTGCGTTTCTGACTTCTTCGGCGATGAACAACAGTTTTCTCTGACAAAGCATTTTCCTGCTTATTTGCAGACGGAAGGAGGAGACAGGCTCAAGTCGGAACGTGAGAAACTGAAAGTGTGTAACAAAGGATTCGGAGGCAGTAAGCAGATCGCTGTGAAGGCCGCTAGGGGATGGGGTGAGGGGAGCGAGGGGATGGGGTGGGTGTGTGGGGGCTGAAGGGGGAATGAGACGGAGCGTGTGTGTCTCTTGTGGATGTGATTGGGGACGCACACGGCGAGGCCAGAGCATGTGATTTATTTCAGAATACTAATGTCGCTTTGATCTGCCCTGCTTAAAAAAACACCCTGCTGGGATTGTGGGTACACAGATATACTGTATATATGTGTGTGTATTTATATATGGAGCACACTCACGCATACCTAGCAGCACGGCACATTAATATTGTTGTGTCCCCTTCGACAGAGCAGCACTCATTTATGCACACTCCTACACTCCAGGCCGTCTAATCTACTTTAACTATCCTCAAATCCATAGAGATCCAATTACAAAGATAGAGGCATATTTGTTTTTCGCTCTGCATCCTAAAAGGCTAATTAAATTTTCATGTAAAGATGGATTCATTTGATACCACACAAATGTCTTTTCATTTTCATAATTGTAACGTCAAGTGCTTTAATTGGGGCTCCTGTTCTGACTGCTTCAGCAATTATTCTTTTATTTCAGTGGTGCTTTCTACATTGTAGAATACATCGGGAAAAAAAATGCCCACACGTCCTTTTTACCTCGTCTCGTTGCATTGTTGTTGTGCCACGTCAGGTCACGGAGGTCAGAGCAAATCTCAGCGTGGCATAGGCAGAAGGTAGTCAATCATGGAGCCAACAAAGACACAGACAGACAAACACTCACTTTATACCCACAGTAAATAGAGAATCCTGCTGAGTGGTTTGTAAAGTAAACACGGGGTGAATGTTCTACGCGAAAGCTGAGGTTGATCAATGTTTGTTCATTTAGGAGACAAACCACATTCCACTAAAACTCATTGTCTTGGAATTAAGTTTTTAACAACTTTATAAACCCGGAACAAACAAACACTCTGGACACTCTGGACTCCTATGGACGCCACACACTGAGCAAGAGAACAAGACAAATATTAAATTTACATTGACAGCTGATTTGACTCAATTTCAGCCTAAGTCGAGAGCAGTTTTCTCAGTCATGTAGTATTTGAAAACACTGATACTTGCTGGAAGCAGGTAGCTGAAGTGTAGTTCTTCTATAATAACACATTTCATCACTTTTTTTTACCAGTTGAACAGTTTTGTTGATACATGTACTAGACAGTCAAACTGGTATAGTAGGCCTGACTGTATTTTTTATCTGATGCAATAGTGCACTCCGAGCACCACACCTGAATTGCATTACTAGCTAATTGCTGAATATAAAATTAAACTGCAAGTACGTGTGGGTTTCTCCTTACCCACTGTTGGCTGTCTGTAGCGTAGTGTCGGGCACAGGGGAGTCCGCCAGGGCTCCTCTGAGTATCTGTTGATCCATGGTATCTGTCAGACTGTGCAGCTCTTCCCCGATGAGCACCTCCAGCTTCAGCCTCAGGGACTTGAGCGCCGGCTGGTCGGGCTCAGAGCTCCAATGTCCCGGCAGCTTTGGCACACAGCAGTTTGTTCATCCTCACAATGAGCTGCAGCAGAGAGGCCTTTATAAATACTAAGTCTATCAATTTTGTGGTCATAAGAATAAAAAATAGGGATGCCCGGATCCGATACTGGCATCGGAAATCGGAGCCGATACTGAAATAAATACGATACCTGTTTTGGCTCTGACTGTCTTATAAACACAACTTTCACCAAATAAATCTGAGTGAATAACGGACAATTGGACATGTTCAATCGCTGAGTTAGTTTTAACCTCTGCAAATGTATTTTTGCGGCTTGCAACAGCATGCTAAAGCTAGTGGGAGCATACTAAAGCTAGTGGGAGCATGCTAATGCTAGTGGGAGCATGCTAATGCTAGCGGCAACTAATCAAGGCTGGGTCAGAAACTTTGTTAGAAATACCTAAAGTCGTGTAATCAGCCACTGCTCGAGTGGCCAAGTGTTTGTGTTTTAGTTTATGAAATGCTGTTAAAGAATATCTGATATTTGTACTGATCAGATCACTTTATCTGAGTGTTTCTAAGAGCTGTATGTAAACAAGTACATTTCTCCATTGTGAGATCAATAAAGGCTATCTTATCTTATCTGTTCATATCAATATAAAATAGCCTGTCCCAAGGATCAGACTTTATTGATCTCACACTAGAGAAAAAAGAACATTCACTTTTTTTACTCACAGCAACCACTTTTAAGAAAGTCTCTTGGTATCGGTTAATATTGGATTTGGGCAGATACTCAAACCCGCAGTACCAGGATCGTTATCGGAGGCAAAAAAGCTGGATCGGTGCAACTCTAATAAATAGATCATACATTTCAGACTAAGGGGTTGAACTAATTTGGCAAAAAGTCGGTCATATTTAAACATGTGACCAGCTGTGCAGCTGAAGGCTGACATGTTGTGGAAATGTAAAGTCACGCTTTTCAACAGACAACAGTGCTATTGGCATTCACTTACCAGACGCTAATAGCACATTACTCTGATAAAATGTGGAAGCATACAAGTCAAATTATGCAAAAGACAAAGTCATACATGAAAACACTGAATAAATGGCCAACATTTGGCGAAATTATATGAAATTAACAAGAGTGACCTTTGAGTACGTCTTTTAATCGTGTAGGGTGGCCCCACTCATGCAAATGTAACTGATGAAGTATTTCCAGATTAGGAAGGGGAGAGTTCAGCTTCCTGACTGCCTGCTGGATGAAGCTGTCCTTCAGTCAGTTGGGTCAGGGAGGATCGAGACACTACACCTACAGTCTTCTCTGTGATGGCAAGAGTAGCTGGCTGGCCAGGCTAACAGGTTTTATGATTAGATCTTATGTTTTATTTATGAATCAAGATTAATCTCTCAAAGCAGATGCTAAAGGTGGATTATGCAACTTTTTATGCAGAAACAAGTTCATATTAGTTCCTATGTTACCTTTCAATAACCCAGCAGCAGCACGGATGATGAACATGGCGCATTTACTCTCCATCCCAAAGCCTGCAGGATGCTCCAGGATAACAGGATTTTGGGGGGTTTCTGGTAGGGTTTTCAAGATGATTAAACTGTCTCCATAGTTACGTACACGATCCATCCAGAAAAACCTACCAGAAACCTAAAAAAACTACCCATACAGCCGCTGGGTCACTGAAAGTTCAAATACCCACTAATATTATCATTTTTTTCTGCATAAAAAGATGTAAAGTGCACCTTTAAGGAGAAACATGTCCAGGTCCCCCTCTCCATATATTACTCCCCTCTGCAGGATTCTTGGCGCCTGAATGGCCCTTCACAGGTTATGGATGGTCTTGGCAAGTCCATCTCTATGTCAGATCACAGTCTCAATAAAAGTAATAATAATTCAAAATAAACTCAATGTATTAGATGGGTGTATACATTAAATTATTTTTAGGCCTAACAAAATTTTACCCATGCTGCTAGTTGTTGTAGCTTTTGTTCGTGCTACATCCTCCGAGCATGTAGGTAATTTGTATAGTCGAGGAAACACATTTGATGCATTAAAACAGGCCCTAGTTCTCACCTTCATGAATACAATAGTAGGCGATTAGCATTTGGTCACCTTCATCACAGTTTTGGTTGGAAAAAGTACATTTTCTAGACACGCCGTTTGCAAAGAAGACAGTGCCATCTAGAGGTCGGAAAGCGCCAGGACAACTTGGGCGGAGCAGGGCGGGGCTTAACAAGGAAGTGCCTTTTTGTTGTCAACTTTTTCTTTTGTTGTTGTTGTCAAGTCAGGGCGAAAAAATGTCTGCGACGATTTTCCACGAAGATTTGCTGCTCCGTTTGAGTAACAGAGAGTACACAAACTGGATAAAGGCGGGACAGTGTCTGCGGATACTGGCCCAGGGTCTGCAGCCTTTTATAGATACCGAGATGAGGTATTTCCACGAGGATCTGATCAATCAAAACTCAATGCTGCGAAGACCCTGCGAGAAATCCTGCAGACCGAGTGGGAATAAGGTCTGGAGGTCCAACATCTCATTCCTGAAACATACTGTACATACAATATAATGCAAATGCCAAGTAATAGCAATAATCTCCTCCTAGTCCTGGCCTGGGGTTTTACTGTTCAAGTAAAAAGGATTGACCCAAATAGTTATTCAAGTTAAAGTTAAAATAAGGACTGAACTAGTATCATTGACCGTTTTTATGTGTTTTATTTGTGTATCCAGCTTTTAGGAGCTTGTAGGGTTTGCTCAGAGTGGCAGAGGGTGATCCAGACACATCAGAGGCAGCCCCAAAACACTATCAACTGGGACAACTGTTCGCCTGCGTCCTGGAGAACCAGTCACTGGGAAGTGGCCAAGGTACTGTCTGTAAACTTAAGGCCATTCAGGGATAGCGCCAGTTTTCTTGTTCTGTACTGTGGCTTTAATGTATTTGTAACATGAATTGATATCTATAGCTTTGGAGGGATGCACTGTGGGGGTTACTTATGGGCCCTGTGATGTTTATGAAACTTTTGAGACAATAAAAGGTTGTCTGATCTTTCATAAACAAAAAAACATGCCAAATTTGGTTCCTGTGATGTGTGATGTGTCTTCCGTCTGCTGCAGGCTTTCATGCCTCGGGGTCAGGGAAGGGTCAGAGGGGCGGATCAGTTTGATGCCTCTGCTCTGCTCAACCTCATCAACTCCTGTGGCCGGTTTCACTCCGTGGACCCCAAACCTGTGAGAGAGGTACATCATCTAATCATTTTGACACATGCTTTTGTTTGGATCACGTTTCTGCCGCATGGGGAACCCTATGCTCTTTGGTACTAGTGCCAGAGCAGGACCAGCGCATGTTCTCTTTCTCTCGGCAGCGGTAGGGGCTCGTGCCTCGCAGAAAGAAGGTCTTGGGTTTGATCCCTGGACCACACAGGGGCCTTTACGTTTTGAATTTGCATGTTCTTCCCGTGTCTGCACTAGTTTCCTCCGGGTGCTCCGGTTTCCCCTATCACTAAAAATATGTACAATAGGTTCCCGTATGGGGCCAGGATCCTTGATTTCAGTGGGAATTTCCTGGTTAAATCAAAGTCAAAGCAGGGCCAGTGTTTAAAGGGACAATGCGTAACATTTTGGACTATACTGTTGCCATCAGTAAAAACTATGCTTCTAATGACCAGCTCGACACATTACTGCAGTGGGTAATCAAAGAATGGATTTAGATGAGAACTTAACCTGTTTAAGTCTCTCCATGGAGACGAGCTGGAGACGTCCCCACTCCCGGTGAGACATGTCAGACATGTCTTAGGAGAGCTGAGCCGCTCACAGCAAAGGCTCATGTTTGTTTGTACATTTATGAGGTACTTTTCAATTATGAAAATATCTGTCATAAAATAAATGCTTGTGTTTTTTTACTGGGTAAAATTCTACACGGTGTGGCTTTAACTTGCAGTGGGTTGAATAAAGTCAGCAGTGTGTGCTGTGTGACCTTAAAAAGGATGTAGCAAATGCTTTTTACATTTTTTTATTTTTATTTGATCGGGACAACGCGCATTCATGAAAAGCATAAACATGTTGTACACAAATTGTAAATGTGCCAGATTATAGCAAAACTGCTAATTTACATCTGTAGTCCCGAGGCAGGTCACACAAGCAATACAGTGTATACATGAATACAAAACACATTATAAAAGCTACACAAATGAGTGCAGGTCTGATTTACTTTAAGGTGATGTTTAAGTTGTTTTTAAAAGAGATTTAAGTTGGGCATTCTCTTATATCTGCAGGCTGTTCCAAAACTCATTGCTGCTTGCATCCATGTGGTGACAGTTGTAGCCTATATAGAACTGAAAATTAAATTACTGTATTGACTGTAATTTCAAAGTATGTGTGTTCTGAACAGAAAGCATTGTCAAACTCAATCCAAGAATATAGCAGAGATCCTCAGTGGTTTGTGCTGTTAATACCTTGTAGCAGTAGCTTCCTAATCCATATTTAGCCTGGGTCTGCATATTTGAAGGTTAGAAACAAGTGCACATATAAAGGAAATATATAGGTGAAACTCGGAAAATCAGATTATTATTAAAAGGTTCATTTTTTATTTCTGTAATTCAACTTAAAATGTGAAACTAATATATGATATAGACTCATTACATGCAAAGTGACTTATGCCTTTGTTTGGTATCATTTCCATGATTATGGCTTAAAGTCCATCATCAAAATATTCTAATTTTAATTTGGGGTTTTTACAAGCTGAGCCATAATTATCAAAATTATAACAAATAAAGGCTATACAACATTTCTCGCTTTGCATGTAATGAGTCTTTATCAGTTTCACATTTTAAGTTGAACTACAGAAATAAATGAACTTTTGAAAGATATTCTCATTTTCCGAGTTGCACCTGTATAACAATTGTAGGAATATTTTATTTAAATGGTGCATTTCTACACTTTCACATTTTTATTGTTGTTTTTTTAGGTGATTCGATACAGGAACGAGTTAATGCATTCATCTGACTTTCTTGTGAGGGACGAGTGGATGAATCATTACGACAAGGCTCTGAGGAACCTAATGCTACAGTTTGGAAAGGTTCCTCCCATGGCCACAGCTGGACAACAGATTAAACAGGTGCATTTGCTGATTGTCTTCAAGAGTAGCCGACATCTGCAAGTGTATTAACCTTTGTCAAATGTCCTTAGATGCTCAGAGCAGATTTGTCTATCCACATAAACGGCGTGGATGAAATGGATTCGGATCATATAGTCACTGATCTTGTTCTTGGTGAGATCAGTGCTGACTCGATTGTCCAATGGGAGGCTGAGCTGCTCCAAAAGAGACTGCAAGAGCTGAAGGAGGAGATGGAGGAGATGGATGACGCCCGCGCTTTGGTAAAGCTTCAACAATATGCCCTTCAGTATAAAAATGTACTCCAGTTTAGGAACTTTAAAAAACTGTGTTTTTCAGAGTGCTGAGGAGTTGAAGGATCTTGGCGGTTTCTTTGAGACAAACAAGGATTTGAGTGAGCGCTTTTCTTCAGAGCTACAAAATGTGAATTTGTCAAGGAAACAGGAATGAAAAGACAGTGAAGATCATCAGCACAGGACTGAGTGCTGTGTTTTACTGTAAGTCAGACAACCTATGGATCTTGGAGCATCAAATGTTATTTATTGTAAAATTTGTGTGTCTTTGTATTTGTGTGTTATATGGAGTCACCGTCACTCTGTGTATGGAGCTCGACAGTCCCGGCCACTGCTTTTCCCATTCTCTTTTGTTATTGGGAAACTATATTTATATATTTTTGTTTCCTACATAACTCCATGTGCTCATTCACAGTTTAATGTCTTCAATGAAATTCATACAATGTTAATAGTGTTAAATAAAGAAGAAACAATACTTTTAATCAGCTATGTGCTAACTCCTGACCATAACACAGATAATTTAAAAGGCTAAAAATGTGTTCTTTATGATTATTACCACATAAAAGGTTGGCATTTTTTTCCCTAAATTACCATGACAGTAAGTAATTACATTTTTACAGCCTGACCTGAGTGACTGTAAGGGACTGTTGAACTCTATTCAGCGTCTGCCTGTTAAAGTAGGTAATGTGGATACCTACAGTGGTGTTGGTTTGCTTCGTGACCCTTTGATATCCAAACCTGATTTCCAACCTCCTGATTTGATCTTATAATAATGTTTTTAATTATATTGCCATTTACATTATTAGTAATATTACTACTTAATTACATTTGTCTGGTTCTTTTTTTTTGGATGTCTCTCTATTGCAATTGCACATTTCAGTATAAATTATATTTTTATTTACAGCTTTGTGTTGTGTGCTTTTTATGTCTTCTGGAGTTTAGTTTCATTTGATAAAAGAATTGTTTACGCCACATCCTGTACTTGAGGTTTGTAATGATCACTTCTCAACAAAAATACAAATACCATATTTATATTTCACCCTGAATACTGTTTGATCATGTGTAGAACCAAAAAGGTTGACCTCTAAAAGTGTTTGGGTTTTTCTGTTAAATTCACATAAACAGCTTACAGCATTTTTGGTCTGCATTTGGCATTGTGCAAAGGAGTTACGTTGGACAAAGTACGTGACTGCCGGTTGCACAGAACACAAGGTGTGAAAACCATTGAGGTGATCATATCCTTTCACACAGTTTGGTGCTGCTGCAGTCGTCGTGCACCTTCACTTCTCGCAGCACATTGCTGTAGAGTCTGAGGGACATGGAGCAGGAAGGAGACTTTATTACCTGCATTTACTATGGCCACATCAGCAGCCGGGCCACAGAGCAGCTGCTGGGGAGGTATGGGCAGGACGGCAGCTTTCTGCTCCGGGACAGTGAAACTTTACCAGGCGCGTACTGCCTCTGTGTCAGGTGAGAAGACCCCTCTGTGTCTGTCCTGCTCCCAGCAACGTTGGGAAAGCTCTACATGAATTTAAATTATTTGCAAAGTACAGTGCTACTTTGTGATAATGTTTTGGTTTTTCCCCTAGAAAAGCCCCTTTTGTTCACACCTACCGACTTGTGCATGCTATGGACGGCTGGTCTCTTCAGGGTAATTTTCAGGTGAGTTAACAAATGCACACCAAAAAAAAACGTATTTAAGTTTTTATTTCTGTTAAAAGAGCCAAGGTTTTAGCAGACAAATCTTTCACAAACTGGAAACATTGATTGAAACCTGCAGAAGATTGTCTAGCACTGAGATAGTCCCCCTCACACACCCCCTGGACAAAACACAGCTGTCACCTTTAAGCATCGGACCAGGTAGGGCATCAGGTTCATCAATAGGCAAACACTTAATTTTACATACAGTTAATTACTTTTCTTATTTACAGAGTACCTTGAAATGTCCACATAACCAAGACATCTCAACATGAGTCTAAAATGGAAAGTGGCACGGTTTCCTGTTTCTGTGGTAAAGACTCGGACGATAAATAATAGACGATAAATATAAAGAGGCTTAAAGGTCAAAGCACTGCTTCTTGTAAATGCTGTCGATCTGACACCATTTGTTTCGGGGGTTTCCTTTGTGAATGCAGCAAGATTTTAGTGATAATGTTCATCATTTAGACTGATATCCTTCCTCTTTTTTAGACCTCAAAAGCTGAGAAACCAATCCAAAATTAGTATGCACAGCCTAAGCCGACATAATTATGTTTTCTATGAGTTTTCAAACACCAATGTGATCTCCTCATCAGGGTTTGCCATAAGGTCAGGAGAGACAAACTGTGAAAAACAACAGGGAATAAATAATGTATCTTTTAAAATAACTTTAACTTTGTTTGTACTTACGACATCAGTGTTCTCCAACACAAGCAAATACCTTTGAGGAGGGCTGGGAATAGGTGGAAACAAGCGCTTAGACACCCTTAGACACAAAAATATGTCATGTTAAAATTAATGCCTTTCCATTTAAAAAACAAACAACCTTTTTGCTGTCAGATTCATATATAAAGCACAAATTACACATACGCATAGCTGCTCAAAGGGCTCTACAATCAACAATATAAAGAAGCTTAATGAAAGACAAAACGAAGACCCGCATAACAATGTTCTGCAGCTTTGATTTGATTTAAAATTAAAATTTGGGGACTGGGCTGTTCAATGGGACTGGGGCAACATCTCAAGGACAGAGGGCAAGAGGAATGCGATGCCTGGGGACCCATCTCTATGAAAGACCCAGAGAAGCATTGTCCAACATCCACCACAGTGCAAGTTGCAGTCTTTGGTGACATCTGGTGGCAAATTTCTCACAGGTTCGAGCGACATGATTATCAAATTGCATGTGTGAAGTACAACAATTTTTATTATATTTGCATGTGATTACACCTTAAAATCAAGATTCAGTTCCCTGCACAGTTAAAAGACGGCTCAAATACAGAATAAACCGCTTAAATTAATGCAAGAATCACATGCATTTCAAAACCTGATTGCCGTGGTCTTCTCTAAACTACAACGTTGGCAAGTATTAAAAACGAAAGACAAAAGGAAAAAGAGCAGTTTACAAAAAGCATCACGGTTCATTGAGTAATCGACCTGCCCTGTCCTGAAATAACTCCAAAATAACCTTCTAACAATGGCATGACTCACAACTTGATTTGTCTTTCTCTGTTCATGTTTTGTGACTCACACACACTGAATATGACACCTCCTCCCAGGAAGTCTGTCTTCACTTCAGTTTGTGGTTACATTTTGTGAGCATTACACAGAAAAAGGCAATTTCTTCCCTTTTAGCTGTAAATATGCAGTAGCCCAACAGTAGCTCCTTTGTACAGTACCTGAGACAAACTGGCAGCAGTAGAAGCAGGACGACCAGAGGTATTCCCACGAAAATGACTTTAATTATGTCAATTTTTTGGTGCACTGGCTGTGTTGCCGATAATGCTGTATGAAAGAATAAATAACATGTTACCACAGATGTGTTAAGATAAGATAAGATAGCCTTTATTGATCTCACAAAAAATATTACATTCAGCTCTTAGCAAATAAGTAGGAAATGTGAGGAAATAGTGAATAGTGATATCTTATATACAATAACTACCAAGGACTTTGAGAGGACAAAAAACAGTAAATAATAAGTAAACTATAAAATGTTACAGTCAGTGTTAGCAGTGCAGGTTTACATCGTAGTGCAAGTGGTTGATAAAGTGACGCAGATAAGTGACGTATATGCAGGGATTATTGCATGTATTCCGCAAGGGGTTATTGCACGTGTTACTTTCGAGCAGGGGTAGGCAACGTCAGGCCCGAGGGCCAAATGCGGCCCTCTAGCATCGATGCTCTGGCCCTCAGGATTTTTTGAGTGCTTTTGAGGATGATATTATTACACAAATCAGAGGTCAAATGCCTGTTTGAATAAAAATGTGCAAAATACAGGGAAATCTTTCACAATTTCTAAAAACACCTAATTAGGTCATGTATAGGGCTGGGTATCTTTATCCGATATCTATACTAAAATATGTGTTGAACCAGAAAACAGAACAATAATGTGTGGAAGATCTGCACATTTACAATATCGGGTTCATCTCCAATTACAGGAAATGTGTGAAACATGGAGAATAATTTTGGGGGAAATGTGGCTAAAAATAAGGAAAAATTTGGGAAAAATAATAAGAAAAAAAGACTGGGTTAAATGGGGCAAACATTGGGCAAGAAATTGAAAAAAATGAAAGAAAATGGGAAAAACAAATAATTTGATTTGAGCTGAAACAACAAAGTCGCTTCCTTTAATGGAAGTGCTTTTTCCCCCCTTTTTTTTAGATATCAGTAGAATCTAAACTTGTTTTCCCGGTACCAGAGTGGTATTGTTTAACGGTATGGCCATAATCATGTACAGACAATGCTGCCATTTGTAGAAAATGGTGCTTTACTTTGGGCTAACATTGGCAGGTCCAGCCCTTGGTCTTTTTGCAATGAAGAAAATCATCCTTCACCAAGCAAATTTGCCTACCCCTGCTTGAGAGTCTTGTGGTACAGTCTGACAACAGTGGGGATGAAGGCCTTACTTTGCACAGGCACAGAAACGACGATGTGTCAAAGGACCCAAATTACTAAAATGCCTTTAACCATGTTACGTTCATGTTCCCTTTCATAAAGTTTGTGTATTTTTTTTAGGTATTGAAAATACCCCCCCCCCCCCCCCCCCCAGACACACAACTCTCTTTTACACCTCTGCATTTGCAGTTTAATCGCGATCTGTGTCACACCTCGTCTGTTTGAAATACATTGTCTGTGGAGATACACAGACATCAGGATTCTAAGTAGCTCTACAGTCTAGACTCATGGCTTGGCTTTGTTTCAGTCCTGTCCTTTGAAATGTATCATCCATCTCTCCTTGTCATGGTAAATAAATTCATTGTTTTTCAGCCATTTTTTGTTAAATGTCTCAAAGCTTATTATTTATTGTTGTCAAACATTATGGGGCAGAATTACTTTCAGTTTCTCCTACAAACACTTAAACCTATACAACCAATCTTAAGGTTTACAAAAGAATGTTAAAAAACCTTTAATAGTTTAGGTATTACAACACCAAATACTGAGCTAAAAGTTTAAAGCCCTCTGTCTGCAGTGTTAAATGTATGTGTATTAGCTTGTTTGATCTTAAGTTTTGAGTTCTGTTGGTTCATGATGTGTATTATTCGCATTTGTGTTAGGTTTTTTAGATATATAGATAAATCAATAATAATAAAGTTCTTCACTTATTATTATTATCAATCAATGAAATAGAACCTTGAAGTGAAAAATGTGTGTAATTAGAGACTTACAGACAGCTTGACTCCAGTCACTCCAGATGTCTGACCCCACACAATAGTCATGTGTGATCTTAGTTCTTATTCTCACTGTGTAGCTTTGTGTGAGGTCTGCATTCTGCTCAGTGTAGAACCGGTCCTCTTCAACATGCTTAGGCTCTGCTTCCTGTTGTCATGAAAATAATGATAAATATCATAAAAACTGATAGGCCTATGAAAATACATCTACAGTAAATATTTATATTTTTTTGGGCACTCAAAAAGCGTCTTTGAGTGTCTAAAAAAGTGCTATACAAGTTTGATTATAATAATAATAATAATAATAATAATAATAATAATAATAATAATAATAATTATTATTATTATTATTATTATTATTATTATTATTATTATTATTATTATTAATATTAAGTAAATAAGTGAAATTATACCTGGTCTCTTATTTTTACTTCATATTCCAAGCAATGATCTGGGCACTTGTTTCGACACTGAGGCCGGTCCCACGTAATATGCAAGTTAGTGCCATTGAATGATGCTTGGACGTTTGGTGGTGGAGGAAGGATTTCTAAGGATTTCTGTAAAAAAAACTAACACACACACACACGCACACGCACACGCACACGCACACGCACACACACAAGGTAAGGTATAAGAGACATTTCACTCCAAAATTGCATTAAAAAAAGGTGAACACAGTTTTGTCTGTGCCACCATAGCCTCAGTAGAAATATCTTACAACGGTCTCGACTCTTACTTTAGGATCCTTGCGTTCCTCTGCAGGGGCGTCCGTAATGGCAGCGTCCAGCCCTAAACGGAATAGTGATGATTCAGTATCATCAAGAACGTGCATCCATATGTGGGATGAAATGGGGCATCCTATAAATTCAGCTACTCCATTCCCTCCAACACCAGTCAGTAATTTTTCACTGTTCCTTCCTTGGATCAAGACCTGCCATTTTGTATATTCTCTGAAGTTGCTTACAATTTTCTGTGGGATTGAAAAGTATTAAATTCACTTGCCGTAAGCTTACAATATATGCACTCCAAGCTTTGACCATCTTTGTAGTTTGCTCATGTTGTTGTGCTTATAAACCTATGTGAGATGTTACCTACCTTTGTATGTGCACCCAAAAAACGGCAAACAGAATAATATGAGTCGAAGGAAACACGACTTTGTCATTTTCATCCTTGAAACGTCTGACACAAAAAAAACAGACAAAAAGCAATAAGAAAATATATTTCCTGCCTTAACTTCCCCTTTTTATGAAATGAAGTTGAACGAGTTTTAGAAAGCAGGACTGTTTTATTCATTATAACATCAAACACTAATGTACAATGATAGATTATTAAGAATTAGAAATGACAACAATGCATTATTAAACATGAACTAATATTTAGATTTATAACAAACAACTTTAAATGTCGCATGTGTGAACTGAACTATTACAAAATCAATATTAGGCTGTAGTTTGCCATGTGTCGTAGATGTAGAAAACACTTTCGTTAAGCTTACCTGCGGCTTCCCCTGCTTTCTGTCACTGACTGTGCTAGACTTATATATGTGTAAGGCAAGTTATCCATTTCAGTGGAAAGACGAAGCATGATGTCATGATTACTCTTTGTTTCTTAGAAAGAGGAGGAGTAAAGTGAAGTAAGTTTGGGGAAGGAAGAGGGAGCAATCGCCCACCAAGCTGTTTATTCAAATCAAATCTATACTTCACTCATACTCTCCATGTGTGAAACCATTACAGAGACAATAATATGAATAATATAGGCATTTTCAAATTATGGGCAATAACCTGTTCCTGCACTTCCCACCCCTGAAAATAAAATATATATATAAAAAATAATGCTGTGAAACCAAAAAAATGAGTAAATCAAGTGCTACATGATAAGAGACAGGTCATTTCAGATCATATTTTTGGAGTTTTTACACCATTGTCCCCGACCCTATATTCACACCTTTGTGCAATTAAAAAGAATATTTCCAATATATCTATAAATAATTTACTTGCAAATTCCAAAGAAACAGAGAATAGACTTCAATAATCTGCAGATCTTATATGAAAAATTACAACTATTTGTTAAAATATATATTTTTTTTAACTCTCTGTCCCTTGTGTGTTTTGTGTCATTGGTCTTATTTGTAAGGTTAAAAAAAGATGTGAAGAAATATTTTTCTGGTCTGATGAGACCAGGTTAAAAGCCTAATCCTGGGAAATATAAAGAAGGACATCTATTAATCAAAATTACAACATTCTTACGTCATTATTGCTTTATTTGAGTGTTTACGATTCATCGAGGAGTAAAATAGTTGTCAGCTATTTCAATTATTGATTAGTTGTCGAATAATCGATTTGTTATTTCAGCCCTAATTAATAGTGGATATAATTATTAAAGAAAATCAGAATCACAAGGCTGGAGGATGAATCTATTGTGCATGTTTTGGGTTGATGGGGGAAACCTGAGCAGACACAGGGAGCACATGCACACACAGAAAGACATTCTCGTGATATGATACTAGAGCACCAGACACTGCCATGCCGTTCTGGTACATGCCTTGGTTTGATCCTGGGACGAGAGATTTTGCATGTTCTCCCCGTGTACTAAAAACATGTACAACAGGCCAGGATGAATGAGAGTGTGTCGAGAGTGTGAAAGTGGGACAACAAATGGAAATGCATGTAAACAGGCCATGCCAGATTATAAACCTGAGCTCAGAGTTTAGATCTGGCATGGTTTACACATTTGTGAACATTAACATGCACTGTTCAGTTCAAAGAAACAAATGTGATTCTGAAATCTCAGTGGGATTTTCCTGGTTTAGAATTGATCCAACAAACTCTTGACTCAGGATGGATCATACCTTGAGTGCAGCGCTCATTATTGGAGATCTTTGCCCACAGGTCCTGGGTGGTCAGACGATTGAACTGCTCCTGGGTCTCACAGAGATTAGCTAATTTGGGCCAGGCTGACCAGAGTCCAGGGCTGTTTTTCAGTCCCAGTCCGCCCCTGTCATTAGGGACCAATGGTCTGACAAAAGGACACAGAGTCACGTCCAAGGTTAAGCCTGTTTTATTTTACCATCAAAAATCAAAAATCAAGAATTATTGGGCCTGTAACAGAGGACAAATCAATATAACAGAACAAAGGAAAAACTCAACAAAGCACAAGACAACTGCCCTAACAAAAGAGGGACAAAAAGGGGTGACAAGACAAACATGGGACATTAAGCAACATGTAACTTAACTAAATTGGGAATTACGATCCAAAATATGACAAATTACAATTGATTAACAAAATATATTTAAATGAGCAAAAATAATAATCATAAACTTCACCCTGCCTGCCATGGTTCAGGCGAGGGTGGCATACATCTTTTTATTTCCCCCCCGATGTTGGTTGGTCATATTGTGAGATATGAAAGCAGATCAATACATAAGGCACATTCCTTCTTAAATAAACTATCGATGTTTTCAAAGAAGGAAAAATGGGGAAATGGGACAAGCAAATAAAAAAGAAATACTAGGCTACACCACAAGATCACTGTCATTTTTTTAATTTATTTTTTAAAGACCAACATCTTTAAAACTATATATTCCAGACGATTTTTAAAGATGCAAACACATAGAAAACCTCCCAATAATGTATGTAAATAGCACAATTTTATATACTAGGCTACACTGTGTTACATAATAACCAGAGGTGGGAGTAAGTCACTAAATGCAAGTCTCGAGTCAAGTCCAAGTCGTGAAGGTCCAAGTCCCAAGTAAGTCCAAGTCAATCGGTCATGGGCTCAAGTCAAGTCAAGTCAAGTCATAGCTTTTGTCAAGTCAAGTCAAGTCATAGCTTTTGTCAAGTCAAGTCAAGTCAAGTCTTGCTTAAGCCGGCGAGTCACCTTAAGTCACAAACGCCAGCGTGTCTACTTTTCATGTGTTTAATCTTGAAAATTACAAGTGCTTTCTCAAGATATAGTAATTTTGAATTTAGGCTAAAATCAAACTTTTTAAAATCTCATGGATTTGGATTTAAAGTGTAATTAATATTTAATTGCCAAAAAATTCAAACTATATATATTTTAAATAAACAGTCTATGTACAAAATTACCGGGACAGTATTTTAAGTATTTTGTTGGTTTCTGGTGGTTTCTGTTAGTTTTTCTGTCAGTGGTTCCCCTGTAATGCCCCAGCCCCTGTATACTCGGATTCGCCCCTGCTCAAAATAGATTCCGCGCAGCCTTCAGTCCCGCTGTCACTGGGCTGTGTGCGGATGCGTAAACTAGTCACTAAATGCTGTAAACTTTGTGTGAACGAATTAAAACATCGAAAAGCCCCAAGATTTCTGTTGATCAATCAGCTCTTACGCATCGTGGTTCTGGAGGCTCCGTCTGCGCTGTAGGTCCAGCCCATTGTTTCAAACGTTTTCCTGTCCATAAATCTCCTCCTCTTCACTGTCTTTAGAAAACTTTTAACGCATCCAAAGAAATATTTCCTCCTGCCTTTTCGCGCTGTTATTGATTAGACGCACGTGGCTAATAATTAACCATAATGTAAACATAGATGCGCCGCTTTTACGCAATGAATCCTGATCTTTCGACAGTTTCACTCAAATAAATAATAACTATAAAGTCTCAGCAAGTCATTGAGAGTCACTGGCCTCAAGTCCAAGCTAAGTCTCGAGTCACAAACAGCAAGTCCCAAGCAGTGTTAATTTTGACAACATATTTTAATTTAGTTTTAGTCTTTTGACGAAAATGTAGTTCGATTTTAGTCTAGTTTTAGTCAAAAAAATATCTTCAATTTTAGTCTAGTTTTAGTCGACTAAAATTAAGACGAATTTAGTCGACTTTGCATTTATAATATTCATTATAATCATATTTAATCTTGTTCCTCGACTTCATGGAGCTGCTCCACATGAACAAAGCTCAGAGCTGATCCTTTTTACAGTGAATTTAAATGATCTGAGGCTCTTTCAGACGGTCAATAGAAGTTTGGATGATTTTAGTCTCTCCTTTTCATTTTTATTTAGTCCTATTTTAATCGACTAAAATATCTGGACATTTTAGTCATAGTTTTAGTCTCATGAACAACTTTTGATTTAGTTTTAGTCCAATTTTAGTCGTCAAAAATATCACTTTGACTAAAATTAAGACTAAATATTTTAGTCGACGAAATTAACACTGGTCCCAAGTCAAGTCAAGTCTTTTCGGAGCTTTGGTCAAGTCTCAAGTCCCAAAAAATGCGACTCGAGTCTGTCTCCCACCTCTGATAACAACCACCAAATGGGCTATAATTTGCAGTCAGATCATTTTTAACCTTTGCATGTGTCGAAATGTCTGATGTAAGCACCAAAAGCTGGAGTGGTTAGTTTGTAGCTGTTTGTTGGACTGGTGTGTGTGGCTATGTGGCTATAAGGCTACACACATCGCCACCACATCTTAACAGTCTGGTGGCAACAACAGTCATAAACTCAACAGATTAGTATTTAACTCACCTATGCTTGTCATTCAAGAGATGTAGGCTATTAAAAAAAACAAAAAAATAGCCAAAGTAAAATTCTTACCACTTCTCAATGACGACTTCACCTCCCGTCATAGTTTCACTTTCGTTTTTACTCTGCGGAAACGGAAATGTGTTATAAACTCTGGGCTTGACAGAGAGCGAGTGTATTTTTCCTAGGATAGTTGTAGATGGTTAGTGCTAGATCGTATGCTCGGGAGGGACGGTCTGCTGTGAAAACGTGAGATATCATGACACAAATTAAAGTTAGGGCCAGGGAAATGGTTAACCTCTTAACTCCCGCCTGAACCGAGAGGATCTTTTTCCTCACGTCATCAGATTTTTTTTTCCAACATTTTTTTGTGGGGATTCAACTCATTTTGTAACTTTTTTTTTTAATCACATTTTTGTAATTTTTTTTTGGTCCCATTTTGGTCATTTTTTCGTCAATTTTTAATCCATTTTTTGTCACATTTTTGTCCTTTTTTAAATACATTTTTTGTAATTTTTTTGTGACATTTTTGTCACTTTTTTGTCACATTTTTGTCATTTTTTCGTCAATTTTTAATCAATTTTTTGTAATTTTTGTCATTTTTTTGTCAATTTTTTGTAATTTTTGTGTGACATTTTTGTCAATTTTTCGTCAATTTAAGGTCAATTTCTTGTGACATTTTTGCCACTTTTTCATCAATTTTTCGTCACTTTTTTGTCAATTTTTTGTACATTTTTGTCAATTTTTTGTCACATTTTTGTCATTTTTTCGTCCATTTTTAATCATTTTTTTGTCACATTTTTGTCATTTTTTCATCCATTTTTTGTTACATTTTTGTCATTTTTTCGTCAATTTTTCGTCACTTTTTTGTCACATTTCCATCATTGTTTTCGTCTCAGTTTTGTTGCTATTTTCACACCTTTTTTCCAGAAGCTTTTGGACTGGGGTAAAGCCAAACTGGAGAAAATGTGCTCGGTTCAGGTGGGAGTTAAGGGGTTAATTTTAAAGGAATAGGCCACCGTTTTTATATACTAAGATATGTTCTTACCTCACTTTAGTCGAGTTAATATATCCCCGTCTGGTCTTTGTCCGCGCGCTCTGCCAGGCAAACGGAGCACATACGCAGCCTCTCCCACATGTCATATAGCTCCAAAAAAGCTCACGATAGAAGCTACCAAGCTCTTCCACGTGTTCCCTATTTAAATAAAGTTACGTGAAGTGTTTTCATGCGAAGTATATTTACACAGAAATGTAACATGTCGATTTTATAAGCAGATAAAAAGGGGGACTATATTGTGAGGCGTAATGATACGAGGAGTAAAACGTCCACGCAGTAACTCCTAAAGGTTATTGACGGAAGTGAGCGGGGGAAGTCTTTAGGAGTTACTACGCGGACGCTGTAAGATTCAAAGATTACTCAAAGGTGCGCGACTGGGTTCAATTACAGCTCCAGGTTGGGTTTGAATGGGAGAACAACATTGCAACATTTTGCATAATACTCCAGTCTTTAAAGTGGAGATACAGCATAGGAGCAAAAACATTATTTTGGAGGGTCGATATGCACTTAATATTGGCTTCTGCAGCCAGTAAACAAGCTTTCACTGAAGGGCATGCTAGCAGGTGGCACTGTTAGGGCTTTTCCACCAAGGTGCTGGTTCTGGGCTGGTTCTGGGCTGGTTCTGGGCTGGTTCTGGGCTGGTTCTGGGCTGGTTCTGGGCTGGTTCTGGGCTGGTTCTGGGCTGGTTCTGGGCTGGTTCAGAGCTGGTTCTGGTGCCGGGTTGGTTGCATACTGACTTGGTTTCCCACCAAAATGAGAGCTGTGCCTATTGTCATACCAACGCTTTGGGAAGTCAACATAAAATATGGATAGCAACATCTTACTACAGCCACTTCTGGTTACAGAAAGATAAGTTTATATTCCCGTCACAGCAGCCGTTAACATTATGATTTCTTCTTTCTAACTGTTCCCTCTTGTTTTAGCTGAAGAGCATAAAGCAAAGCAACAGTTAGTTTCCTCCACAGAGACTGTTTTGGCTTCTCCAGGACACTAACTAATATTGATTGTTTGCCACGCCCCCAGCCGCTGACATCACTGGTGCTCGTTTCTTGGTCCAGCTTTTAACTGGTTCCCAACCGGCACCAGATTTTGGAACCAAGAGCCAGCGTTATTTTCAGTGGAAAACGAAAGAACCGGTTCTGAAACTGGAACTGGCCCAGAACCAGCACCAGTTTGGTGGAAAAGGGCTTTGTGAAAACACTTTGAATTACTGCTATTGGCATCTTTCTATCAAGCAAAATAAATATTGGATTGGAAAGATTAAAATGAGTGCTTTAAAACGAGTCCTCCCACAATTTCCTAGTCCTCAGGGGAACTGAGAAACATTGTGATGAAATTCGGTTAGCTACAAATTTGCAAAAACTCCAAAAATATCGAAAAAAAAATCCTTAGAAAAGCCTTAGGTGTTTCTTAAAGCCTTAGAAAAACCCATATCGGTCGACCTCTAATGCAAAATTCTATGTGGTTCAAAAGTTTAATAAAAAACTAAACTATTTAATATTGTTGCCTGTTTGACCTTGCAGTGACTGAGCGGGGGCTGTATGAGCTTATGGCACCTTTACTTTCCATCACAGTGGTCTCTTTTTTTGTCGCTATTTTGTCGCTCCAGGATCAATTGTTTAGAAGGTTTTGACCGCTGACGAACCCTCTCACCAAAAGACCTACAAAAGTTTGATCCTGGAGCTTTGTAGAGAACACTGTAAAGGAAAGTAGAGGCCGTGTTAGCCTCCCATGCAGCAATTGGGTCATTGAGGTAAATGACAAACAAATATCAAGGTTTTTTTTTCTCTGCATAAAGATATTCCATTATGCACCTTTAACATAAAGCCTGCTGCTGATCATGTGACTCACAGGTAGTTGGTGACGTTGGTGAACTCCGGGAATGAAGCCCTTGAGGCCATCGACGGGAGGGAGAGGCGCGCAGAAGTCAGGACATTACCGCCCTAGAATCACCACAAAAATCATCATTCAATTTGAATAAAGAGGAAAATGAATACTAGTCTAGAGTGTATTCAGTATCACATGCTTCACAAGTCTTCTTGATATCTATATTTTGGGATAATATGCTGTTGTATAAGTGCAATTTGTACCAAACATTAGCCTCCAGTATGATAATATTACCTGGTCAATGACACTGATGGCGTCGCGGATGTTGATTTTCTGGTAGGCCTCCCACAGCTCACTCTTCCTGTACACAGACTTCCTCAGCAGCAGCTTACTCAGGTACTTCTTATCAAACTGCTCCCACCTCAACGGGACACACAGAGATATCTTAGAACTTGGTTTCTTCCCGATTCTGATCTTTATTAGACCTTATTTAAATGTTTTTTTTTAGGACTTTCTGGATCATCTGTCTATATCAGGGGTTCTCTTCTAGGGGGTCGCGAGACAAATTTGGGGGGTCGCCAGAGCATATAGATAAAATATATATTTTAATATTATTATTACAGTGTCGTAGCATACATGCTATTTTACCAGGGTGCCATTATTTGTTCTAAATTTAATTCATTTTTGTTTTAGCCATTGTTTTTTCTTTGTTTTTTAAGAGTTTTATAGTTTAACCTCTTAACTCCCGTCTGAACCGAGAGGATCTTTTTCCTCACGTCATCAGATTTTTTTCCCCATCATTTTTTTGTTGGGTATTCAACTCATTTTTGTAACTTTTTTGGTCAAATTTGTATCACATTTTTGTCACATTTTTGGGTCACATTTTTTATCATTCTTTTTTGTCATTTTTTTGTTACATTTGGTCATTTTCCTAAAGGCTTTTCTAAAGCTACATGTAGAGGGTGGTGCTTGAGCTATGGAGGAGCAAAATATAAAGAGGAAAGCCAAAAGAAAATGAGTCTTGAAACGGAATTAAAAAGGCTTGAAATTCAGCATGAGTAACCCTAATGATGTAAAGTTGAAAGATGACGTAGCACTCACTCGTGCAAAATTACAAGCAATTATCCACGAGGAAACCTCATCTGCCTTGTACAAACTAAGAAAAAAACATTTTGAATCAGGCGACAAAGCAGGGAAAATATTGGCACTCAAATTGAAACAAACTGAAAATAATTCCTCAATTGCTGCTATATGTGGTCCTGATGGAACACTTATTAGTGGTGCAAAGCAGGTAAATGAGGCATTTCAAACCTTTTATTATATAATACTGAATGCACATATAACCCCAAAGTTATCGATGACTTTCTCAAGAATGCCCCCCTGCCTCAGCTAAGTGAGCAGCAAAAAAATGTTTTAGATACTGACCTGCAAGAGACTGAAGTCCGAGCGGCTATAAAAGCTCTATCTGTAAATAAAGCACCAGGGCAGGATGGCTATAGTATTGAATTCTATAAAACTTTTCAAGACATATTATCTCCCATATTAACTAAACTATATATAGATGTTATTGATACACAAACTATGCCTGCCACAATGAACAGAGCGGTTATTTCTGTCATCCCAAAGCAAGGCAAAGACCAAAAACAAATGGGTAACTACCGCCCACTCAGCCTGTTGAATAATGACTATCAAATTTTTGCAAAAGCTTTGGCAGGACGTCTTGGGAAGGTCATCTCCTCACTTGTACATCTTGATCAAGTAGGATTTATAGCGGGGCGTAATGCATCCCAAAATATGAGGAGGCTGTTCCATATTTTTTCTGAGGCTGCTACTCTCAACAATCCAGCGATTGCGATTTCGCTTGACGCTGAAAAAGCATTTGACCGTATAGAGTGGTCTTACTTGTTTCACATCCTAGGAAAGTATGGTTTTGGGAAGTCATGTCTACAATGGATCAAAGCTTTGTACAATAATCCTACAGCCTCTGTAAAAACAAATGGTCTTGTATCACAGCCTTTCAAACTATCTAGATCAACTAGACAAGGATGTCCTGTATCACCCATCATTTTCCTTTTGGCCCTTGAACCCCTGGCATGTGCCATTAGGGCCCATGATAGTATTATAGGCATCACACTTTTTCAGCATATGTTTAAGATAAACTTGTTTGCCGATGACATACTTCTGACTTTGACAAGACCCGAGCAGTCAATTGTTCATCTCCTTAAATTAATCAATGACTTTGGTTCATTCTCGGGGTACAAAATCAATTGGTCCAAAAGTGAAACTATCCCATTAAATCAATATTCACATCCAAGAATCTTAGCTTCAACTCCCCTAGTGTGGAAACAATGGTATGAAATACTTGGGTATTGTTATTAAACACCCAATAAGTAATATTTTTGAAATGAATGGACCAAAGCTTCTACAAAATGTCAAGGAGGACTTAAGGAGATGGACAAATCTACCTTTGTCTTTATGGGGGAGGGCAGAGGTTCTTAAAATGAACATACTTCCAAGATTGATCTTTCTTCTTTCTTCAATCCCATTGAAATTTCCTCAGAAATGGTTTAGAGCAATAAATGAACAATTCACAACATTCTTATGGAAAGAAAAAAGATCAAGGATCAGTCTAAGGAAACTGTCCATCCCTCGTAAAAGCGGGGGATTGGGAGTCCCTGATATGTATACATACTACCTAGCCCTCAATGCTCAATACCCTTTAACCTGGGCCTATAAAAAAGAGCCATGTGAAATAGGCAGCTGGAACTGGTTGGAACAGAAAACAGTATTAGATACTTGTAAAAATATCTCAACTGCATCCCTTTGGTATAAACCAAAATGTGACAAAAGAATCCAAAACCCTATAATCAAGTTCTCATGTGAAATTGCACAAGCCATTCACAAACGCCTCAAAATTAATGCCCCCTCCCTTCCATCTTGTCCCATTTGGAATAATCCGCTCTTTACAGCTGGTGGACAACCCCTTGTTAATGATTCATGGAAAAATAAAAATATAAGGACATTGGGACAAATATTGCATGGGGAGGAAATTATGCCATTCCAACAACTTAAAACAATATTTAATTTAAGCGACAGGCATGGCTTTCAATATATGCAGCTTAAAGCTATTCTCTCTAGTTTCCAATTTACTAATACAAATGAATACCTGGATCACCAACTCCAAACTGCAGTAAATGGCCGCAACACAGTTTCAAGACTGTATAAGTTATTAAGTCATGACTTTTTTGAATGTTGCGGGGCTACTATGGAACAATGGGAGAAGGATCTAGAGACAAATATAACCAAAGAAGGGTGGGAGACCATACTAAGACAGTTAAATTACAGCTCAAAATGCGTGAGATACAAACTGATACAACTCAAGATTCTATTCAGATCATACATCACGCCACAGAAAATACATAAAATGAATAGTAGTGCCTCAGATTTATGTTGGCACGGCTGTGGCATGACTGGGACTCTTATCCATCTACTTTGGGAATGCCCTGAAGTGAAAAACTTTTGGGGAAAAATTAAAGATGTTTTATGTCAAAAACTCAAAGTAAATTTCCAGTTATGCCCACTAGTAGCCATTTTGGGGAAAAATGTGGAGGGTGTGGACTCCAGAATAACACAAAAGATAATTTCTTCAGCGTTTCTCTCAGCAAAGCGCACTATCCTTATTAATTGGAAGGTGCGGAAACAAAATTGTTTTCAGCTTGATAAATGGCTGGATCTTGATAAATGAGAATACTTGGATCTTCTCTCCATGGAACAAGCAGCTCTAGCACTCGGAGACTTGAGTGAAGAGCACCCTAACATATTTAACTTAGTATGGTCTGCACTAAAACAAACAAATATATAGAATCAATGGCCTTTATGGAAAATGTGAAAATAACTGTCTGAGTTAAACAAATTATGAATGTTTGCATGATGATGTGTCTGTCTTGTCTTGTCTTGTTGACAGGTATGGCATCAATATGTGGGAAGGTGTGTTTTGTCTTTGTAGGGCATTTGTAAGTTGTACTCTGTCTGCCAACCTACCCCTCCTTTCCCTCCCTATGTTGTCCATTGTCATTGTGTCATTTTTGTTTGTGGAATGTATAAGTTTGTCTTTTATGTCTGTTATTGTCAAATTTAAAAAAAAAAAAAAAAAACCCAAAAAAAAAAACATTTGGTCATTTTTTGTCACATTTTTGTAATTTTTTTGTCAATTTTTTATCATTTTTTTGTCATTTTTTTGTCCGATTTTTGTCATTTTTTTGTCAATTTTTTGGTAAATTTTTTGTCAATTTCTTGTGACATTTTTGCCACTTTTTCATAAATTTTTCGTCACTTTTTTGTCACATTTCCATCATTGTTTTCGTCTCAGTTTTGTTGCTATTGTCACAGCTTTTTTCCAGAAGCTTTTGGACTGGGGTAAAGCCAAACTGGAGAATATGTGCTCGGTTCAGGTGGGAGTTAAGGGGTTAATGTCCCTGTTTATCCCATGGTCTGACCCACGACCCTAATTAACTGTTATAATGGGGGCGCGGCTCTAAAAGGTGGAGAACCACTGGTCTATATTATCAAGGCAAACATAAATGGTTCACAAAAAATGCTTGCACACAGTTTAACACACGACAAGAGCTCCATCTAGTGCCCTTCAGTCTTACTACATCTTAGCACTGACTTGTCTCTCCAGTGGTGGTAGCCCTGGAGTCCAGCGATGTCCTCTACGGCGGTCAGGATGTGGTCAAAAGCCTGAAAGGAATAGAAAATGTGAAATGAATTATGAGTATGTTGATGACGGCATGTGAACAACACGATGCCTCACTCTCTCGTGGATCTCCTCGTTGATGGTGGGTTTTCTGCTTGTGGAGCGCGGAACTTTGAGCCACTTCACCAGAGGTTTGATCGTCAGCCCCTGAAACACAAGGACATTTGTGCCATAGATGGATTTTCAGGAGCGGTCACCACTGCATATGTCGATCTTTGTCATGTTTTTAGACAGATGATGGAGAAACAAAGGAAACAGAATGAAATACACACACACCATCTTACAAGAGAAGGGAGTCATGACCTTTAGATTTTAAGCAACAATAATTATATGGCAAAATCATTCATTACGCGATCGACAAACTTAAACTGAAAACATATGAAACTTAAAAATGAGCAAAAGTTCAGTTTCAGTTAGGATTTTTGTTTTCAGCCTCTGTTTGGTCCTGATTCAGCGTTTTTTTAAGTCTTGTTTTGATACAGATTTGCGGAAATCAAGTTTCTTACAGTACTAGTAGCTAGCCTAGCTACTTAGTTGAAGGTGCAGTTGGAGAGGAGGAATGGTGGTGAATCTCTGGGTAAGTTGAAAGCATAGACTGTAAAAAAAAATGGACGTCTTATGCTCACTCCTCCCCGTTTACCATAATGACCACGGTCATGGGGGAATTCATGGCGGATTTACAGACTCCTCCTCCCCAGCTCTGACGAAGCATGTTCCTAAAAAGGACATACGGGCGGGATCTTTTTTTTGTTTTTTTGTTTTTTTTGTTTTGTTTTTTTTATTATTGATTTTATTTTAAAACAGCCAGAGGTGATACATGGCACGAGGCCTTTCAACATAGCACATTGCTGTTGCACACCAAGCCAGACAAACTCACAGCAAACAATTCAACAGAAAAAGACAAGACAGTAATAAGACGAACAAAACAAAACAAAATATTAAGTAAATACAAACTGATAACACAGACAGTGACAAACAGAAGAGAGAGGCATTAAGTAGTTTTAAGAATATAGAAAACAATAAGTAACTAAGGATGTGTCCCATAGAGCGAGTGTGCCTTGGGCACAAATAGAGGGGGTGAGCCTAACCTGAGTGCTTCTAGCGCAGAACTCCAACCCATACGACATATGAGCTGCTGCACAGATTATGTAAAAAGTTCGTTATATATATTTAGTATTTTGATCGAGTTCTTATTCCAACCTTTGTTTAGAGATCTTATGTACATTTCAATTTCATTTAGGAATATTTTAAGGAGGGGATAACTACAGTTTTCACTAAATTTTACTTTATGAATATGGAATTTACCTAAGACAATAAATAAGTTCACCATAAATTTTATTTTCCAATTGGGGTGGTTATAATAAGTTATTATGTTTTGGTAATTCAATTTAATATTAAATGATGTTTTCTGTCGCACGTATGATTCAAGGTCTTTCCAAAATTTCTGACTGTACCTGCAGTCAAAGAATAGATGTTTGAGGTTTTCTTCGCTTGTCTCACAGAAAGTACAACGTGATGATTTATCCGAGTACTTTGCGACTCTCAGATTAGTCGGGTACACATTATGTAGTACCTTCCAATGGACCTCTCTAACTTTGTTGTAAATACAGTACGTGAATGGCATAAGCCATGCTGCGTCCCAACATACTTCTAAAAATTGAGCAGACCAGTAGGCCTTGCAGGCAGGTATTGGTGCATTAAGACATTGAAATGTATTCCTAATGTGTTTGTTAGAGCATTTTTTATCTCTAATATCAATTCCATTTAAAAAAACTTTACCTACAGCGGTGTCTTTGGCGGTTTTGTTATGCCCTTTCATTAACTGTTTGATTCCTGTGGGAATACTTTTGATCACGTGATTATATTCTTGGGGAGTTACAGGAAAATTATAGTGATTTATAAAACTTCCATACTCCATAATATTTCCCCCATTCTCACACAAATCTTCGATGAGAATAATTTTTTTTTCGACCCATTTCTTAATATACAGTGATTTATTCCGTTTTAATATATATTCATTGTTCCACATTATGCTTTTATGGGGGGAGAAATTATGCGTATGACACAGCTTCCATGCCAGCAAAGCCTGTTGGTAAAAAGTAGACAATTTTAGCGGTAGATTAGTTAGATTATAATTACATTTTAACAAAAACTGTAAGCCTCCGACTTGCTTAAAGATGTTAATGGGGATAAGATACCATAAAGAGTCGGAGTTTCTAAGACATGCTTGGATCCATTTGATCTTCAAAGTATTATTTAAATCTATAAAGTTCAGCAGCTCAAGACCTCCTGCACCCTTGGGCTGTGTTAATATAGATTTTTTAACTTGGCGTTGTCGACCTTTCCATGCAAAATCTATGAACAAGTTATTTATATCCTTGCATGTAGCTTCACTTACCTCTAGGGACAGTGCAGGATAAACAAATCTGGATATCCCTTCTACTTTGGTCAGAAGTGTCCTACCCCATATAGAGATATCTCTCTGTTTCCATAAATTCAATATCATTTTGGTTTTCTCTATTTTTGGCTGGAAGTTTGTCCTTTCCCTTTCCTTTTTGTCTTTAGTGATTGTTATGCCAAGGTATTTTACATTTTGTTTTACAGAGATATCATACATTGTATTTTCATTGCAATCATACAAACACATAATTTCACATTTTTTAGTGTTTAGTTTAAGGCCGGATGCAGCTGAGAATTTGTGTATCAGTGCAATGGCACTCCCAACCTGATGCCTATCGCTCAAAAAGAGAGCAGTGTCATCTGCCAGTTGTGTTATTCGAATTTCTTTTTGGAATATCGTTAATCCTTTGATGTTATCTGCATTTTTAACGCAAATGGATAAAATTTCCACAGCTAACAGGAACAAAAAGGGTGAAATCGGGCATCCCTGACGGACAGATCGTGTTATTGAGAAGCGAGATGTTGTATACGGATATAACAGCACACTGCTATTAATATCCTTATACAACGTTTTAATCAATGAAATAAAAGATGAGCCAAAACCAAAATGTTCTAAGGTCTTAAACAAAAAATAATGTTCTATTGTGTCAAAAGCTTTATAAAAGTCCAGAAACATAATCAGAGCTTGGGAAGAAATATTATCTTTATAGTCTATTAAATCTAATACTAATCTTATATTTGAGCTTATATGGCGATTTTTCATAAATCCTGTTTGGGTTTCACTAATGATACTTGAGAGGCCCTTTTTTAAACGCAAAGCAAAAATTGTTGCAAGAATTTTATAATCAGCATTAAGCAGTGTAATTGGGCGCCAATTTTCTATTATCACCGGATCCTTATCAGGTTTGGGAATAAGGCATATCAATCCTTGCTTCATTGATGATGACATTTCTTCCATTGATATGCACTGATTTAGTGCATTGAATAAGGGTTTTTCAATCACTTCCCAAAACTTGATATAAAAATCCACAGGAAGCCCATCACATCCTGGGGATTTTCCTTTTTGTAAGGAGTCAGCCGCCATTTTCAGTTCTGTTCTTGTTATTGGACTATCACATTGGTATTTAAAACTAGCAGAGATATTAGGTATGTTATCCTTCATTGAGTCCAAATATGAATCGCATATATCAGGTTGGGAGGCAGTACAATAAATGTTCTTATAAAACTGTTGTACATGTTTAGATATATCCCCAGCTTCAGATAGCATGATCCCATTGACTTTAAGGTTAGTGATGTTATTTCGTTTCTGGTTCCTTTTTTCTAACGACAGAAAGTAACTTGAATTCCGTTCCCCATGCTCTAACCATTTGCTACGTGATCTTACAAATGCGCCCTTAGCCATTTCAACATATGAATTATCAATTTCTTCTCTCAATCTTTTTATTTCTATTTCTTCATCTTCACCAAGAGACGGTTTAGCTAACAGGGTTTTTAATTTATCCATAATTTTATCTTCCTTGGACAAAGTGTCCCTTCTAATGTCCTTACTGCGATTTATTGCTGATTCTCGAGTCTTAAATTTAAAGTATTCCCATTTTTGAATATAATTTAAGGTATCCTCATTCAAAATATTCTGCGATAAATTGGTAACTTGTTCACAAAAAATATCATCATTAAGTAGATTAATATTTAATTTCCAATAACCTCGAGTCTTATGGTTGTTTCCCCTTTTTCCTGAGAGGTATAATGTAATTAGTTGATGGTCTGACAAGGGAGCATATGTGTGAGACACCTCTATAGCATACTGAATACATTCTGGGGACACCAGCCATAAATCAATTCTTGACCGTAAAGATCTACTAGTATTGGACCACGTATATTCAAAGGAATTGGGATTTAGAAACCTCCAAACATCAATAACTTTTAATTTCTCAGTCAACCAAGCTGTACTTTTGAATTTTTTGGCCAATGCTGTTTTAGATGGTATCCTATCCATTGAATCACTTGGTGCATCATTATAGTCTCCCCCTATAATTAGAGAGTGAGAATCTGAAATGCTACTTCTCATTTCCCTTACCTTTGCCTCAAATTGTGTGATCATTGCTTTGGCTAACGTTGCATTATTAAAGTTGTAAATATTACATACAATGAACTTTTTATCATCCACCTCACAGTTTAAAATTATATATCTCCCCTCACTGGAGTAAATCGATTCCTTAACAACTCCTTGAAAATTATTGAACAAAATAGCGACCCCTGCTGACAGATTTGTCCCATGGCTAAAAAAACATCTATCCCCCCATTGGGATTTCCAAAACTTCTCATCATTTTTAACTGAGTGAGTTTCCTGTAACATGATAATGTCTGCCTTTTTTCTTCTACAAAACAAAAATATAGCTTTTCTTTTTGCATTGTCACGTAAACCTCTGACATTTAATGAAACAATCTTTAGCGCGCTATGGAAATTGTTGGTCATTTATTAGGAAAAACAAAACAAACAAACAAAGCAACACAGAGAAAAAAATAAACCTATAAAATTAAAAAAAAAATTAAAAAAAATAAAAAAAAAAAAAAAAAAAAGTTGTAAGAAGAAAAAAAAAATGTAATCAACCAAGAAAGAGTGCCGAACCTCCAACACCTATAACCTCCATCATATAATGACGTACCACTACCTTACTCGACTTCCAATGAGTTAAGATTCTTAATTTTCAAAATGGTTACTTTACCACATCGCAAGCTCTGACTACTTTCCCATCGATGATTGCCTTGCCTCCCGTGAAGAAGGCTCTTTTCCCTTCTTTTCGTGCAGCGTCCACTGTCGACCAGAGGGTATTCCGGTCCTCTCTGTCTTTGTCAGTCAGATCAAGCTTGAAGTGAAGTTTCCGCCTATTCAGAAACTCGGACTCCCTGGCGTTGTTCCAGATTGTATCCCGCAGTGATCTGGAGATGAATCGGATCACCACGGGCCGATGTCCTCCATCTCTCAGCTGGCCCACTCTGTGACAAACATCCAGGAACAAATGGAGCTTGTTGTTGATCTCCGCGGCCACAGACAGGCATACGTCGACGATCTTCTTCCTCAAATCTTCTCCCTTTTCTTCTGGTAGTCCATATAAGCGTAGATTGTGAGCTTGTTGCCGTCTTTCTTGCTCATTGAGTTTTTCTTCTAGCTTGGCGATTCTCTTCTCATATCCCGCAGAGACAGATTCTATAGTTTTCACTGATGATTTCATATCTCTGAGTTCTTCATAGAGGAACTCTGAGGTGCGTTTTAGTTCCCCTATCTCTGCTTTGTTGGTTGCAATCAAACTTTTAAGAGAATCAGTGCTTTCGTTTATTTTCATGAACAAGTTTTCTTGAAGTTCAAATAATGTGGAGGGTTCCGTCCTTCCCTTTTTATTTGCAGGGCTCGGGGTAGAGAGCAAAGATTCCGAATGCATTTCAACTTGTACCCCGATAGCCCCTGAGCGTGGGTGAAAGTTCACGTTAGGGTCTGGATTCCCGCTGTTAAACTGTGTAAATTGAGCAGACGGCTCATTTTCTTTATCCATGTTCAGTTTATCCCGACTTCTCTTGTCCGTCATTCTAGGGCGACCTCTACCCCGTCCGTGCCCTCTTGTTCGAGCTCTGCGCATGGGTTAGATAGCATGCACAGAGGAGTATGCCGTGCGCACGTCTTTGTGATGGGGAAAAGTTTTGGTACCTTAATCCATATTTCGTTACTTCATCTGAGGCATATATGGTCGGATATTCAGCAGTGTTCGTTAGCTGAAAGCTGTTTCGGGCCTCATGGCTTGGCGTCAAACACAATACGGGCGGGATCTTCACTGTAGACTCGGCCCTTGCGTGACGTGTAGCTCGCGCTGCTCCAATGCTAACAGTCCGACCCTCATTAAGTACGAGATTTCAAAAATTCATATTACGAAAACGCAAGGTTAAGAAATTAATCCCGGTTCTCTGAGACATGAGTGAGGTATCTCACTATGGGAACGCTCTCACGCTGTTCCCCCAGAAGCCCAATTACATTACGGCAGTCTGCTGACTGGCTGTCAGACGTGACGTCGCTCAGCAGAGGAGGAGGGACTTCCTCCTACTATAAGAGCGTCATAGCACGTCATAACATTAGTCTAAGCAAGCGCACCTCTTCTCCAGTGCTTAATTTGTAAATTAGTATTTTCAGGAACACTTTTGGTCTGATGTGATGGATTGGGGGAACAGGCCAAAACATTTGCCGGAACACTCTCGTTAGACACCATTATATCAGATACATTTTTTGCAGGATCCCCCAAAATATTTCCCGGATCCTTTACCCTGAAAAAAATTTAATTGGGGAAATGCGTTCCCCCAAACGGGGGATCAAATTAAGCACTGCTCTTCTCGCTCCAGGCAAGAAGGGCGGTCTGGTGAGATACCTCACTCATGTCTCAGAGAACCGGGGTTAATTTCTTAACCTTGCGTTCTCTTTCAACATTCGTTTCGGTATCTCACTATGGGATGTCGAGACTCCCGTATTGCCAGACAAGCTTACTCGAAGACCGAAAGAAAAACCTACAGAGACACTCAGTGTGAAGCCCCCACGCTCAGGACATTCTGAGACAGTGAGGGGCCTGTGAAATCCAGTCTATAAAACCTGGCAAAGGTGTGAGGCGTAGCCCAACTGGCTGCTGCACAAATTTCCTCTACCGAGGTGCCCTGGAAGAGTGCCCATGAGGTAGCCATGCCACGAGTGGAATGAGCGCGTAGACCAGCAGGGGGTTGAAGCCCACTGCTGTTGTAGGCCGCTACAATAGCTTCCACCATCCAGTGAGACAAACGCTGTTTGGAAAGAGGTTTATCCCTATGGGGTTGAGCCCATGATACAAACAGCTGCTCAGATTTCCGAAAAGCAGAAGTCCTATCCACGTACGTGCGTAACGCGCGCACTGGACAGAGCGCATGGAGCCGCTGGTGGGTTAGGTTTCAATAAAAACTTAGAATCCCCCATAGAAACTGCATACATGACGCATTAACAGACAGCGCGTGTATGTCACTCACACGTTTGGCTGATGACAGCGCCAGTAGCAAAACCGTCTTAAAAGAGAGTAGTTTTAACTCCACTTCAAGCAACGGCTCAAATGGTGGTCGAGACAGAGCGCTTAGCACTGTCGTCAAGTCCCATGGAGCGACCAGGTTCCTTGAAACCGGTTTTAGGCGTCGTGCTCCTTTCATAAACTGGCATATAAGAGGATGCTGACCAGCTGTCTTATCTCCAAAACCAATGTGGCAGGCCGATATAGCGGCCAAGTACACTTTAATGGTGGAGAAAGCAAGCCCTTTATCCAACAGACTCTGGAGGAAAGTCAAAATAACAGGCATGGGGCTCTGAAAAGCGACGTGTCCCGAGTTTACGCACCACTCCTCGAAAGCACGCCATTTGCCGTCATATGCACTGCGAGTAGACGCTGCTCTGGCGCTCTGTATGGTTGCAATGACGTTCTCCGGGAGACCCGTAGAGGATAAGTTCAACCTCTCACGGGCCAAGCCCATAAAGCCAGTCGCTCCGGATGAGGATGGAATATTTCCCCGCGCGCCTGCGTCACAAGATCCCTGCGTAGAGGCCGAGGCCATGAGTGGCTGCACAGAAGCTGGAATATCTCCGCCATCCAAAACATCGCTGGCCAATATGGGGCCACGAGGATTAGGGAGTGTTTCTTCTCCCGGACGCGGGAGAGAATAGCAGTGATCAGCTCTAACGGGGGAAACGCATACAGGAGGGTGCGTGGCCACTCGTGTGCCAGTGCGTCCACCCCCAGTGGTGCGCTCCGATCCATCAGGGAATAATATAAGTGGCACTGAGCGTCCTCTTGTGACGCGAACAGGTCCACGTCGGCTTTGCCGTATTTCTCCCATATCCACGCTGTGGAGTTTCCAATCTCTGTAGCGAGGGTTTCCCCATGAGAGGAGATCCGCTCCTCGGTTCAAAACACCGGGAACGTGTGTGGCTCTCAGTGACAGTAGATGGGAATTGGCCCATACAATCAGTCTGTGTGCCAACGTGTGCAGCTGATGTGAACGTAGTCCCCCTTGTTTGTTGACGTACGCCACTACCGTAGTATTGTCCGTACCGACCAACACATGCTGTCCTCTGATTAGAGGGAGAAAGTGTTGTAACGCCAGCCACACGGCTTGGAGCTCCAGGTAGTTTATGTGGCACAGCTGCATCTGTGAACTCCACTTTCCATTCACTATTCTGCCCTCGTGCGTGGCGCCCCAGCCATGCAGAGAGGCATCCGTCGTAATAGGTTTTCTTGCCGTGACCGTGCCTGTGGCCACGCCCGTGGTCAAGAAAACCTCCTGTCTCCAGGGGCGCAGCGCGCGGACACATTCCGCAGTCACCAAAACGCTGCGGTGGCCGTGACGCGACAGATTCAAGCACAGCGCTGCAACCCATCTCTGAAAAGGCCGCATGTACAGGCGGCCCAGCGGCACAACGACCAGGGCTGATGCCATCAGACCCAAAAGCCTGAGGCACATCCTGAAACGTAGCAGCGCGCCTCGGCGGAAAGTGGCCAAACAAGCTGAAAAAGCTTTTATCCTGTCCGCCGACAGTCGTGCTTTGGACGTGACAGAGTCCAGGTGTAGTCCTATAAACTCTATGCTCTGACACGGGACGAGGACGCTTTTGTCCCAGTTCACCACGAATCCCAGGGAAGACAGGTGTGACAGGAGCAGCCTGGCGTGGACCTGGAGTTGGTGTGGAGACTGAGCCGCAAGTAGCCAGTCGTCCAGATACGTGGCTAAACGCAGTCCTCTTTTCCGCAGAGGTGCTATTGCAGCCTCTGTGCATTTCACAAATACCCGTGGGCTCAGAGAGAGGCCGAATGAGAGCACTGTGTATTCGTAAACCACCCCTTGGAAAGCAAATCTCAGATACATTCGATGAGGGGGGTATATAGGGATGTGAAAGTATGCGTCTTTCAGATCTATGGACACAAACCAATCGCCCTGCCGTACGAAGCGCACTAGAGCCGTTTGTGTCAGCATCCTGAACGTGTATGTTCTCATGTACTTGTTCAGAGCGCGCAGAGCCAGTATTGAACGCAAACCCCCTCCTTTTTTGGGAACAAGGAAATATCTCGAATAGAAGCCTGCCTGGCACTGCCCTGGTGGCAGTATTTGGATAGCTCCCTTGTTCAAAAGAGCTTTTATTTCCTCCTGTAGGATCAAAGCCTCTTTTTCTCGCGGTTGTGAAAACAGCACGCTCCTGAAACAGGGAGGGGTCGCCGCGAACTGGAGCCTGTAGCCTTTGGTGATGGTCTTCAGCACCCAATTCGGCGCTCCACACTCCAGCCATTGTGATGCGTGTGACGCTAGCGGACCGAGGGGCTTGATCCCCGTGTCTGCTTGCCTGGAGAGTGGAGGCTGCTTCACTAGTGGTGTAATAGCTCCCTCTAGTGGATTTAGAGGGTCCCGCAGAGCTAATGGAGACGCTGTATTGTTCAATCTGTCTGTGTCCACTATGTGTATGTTTTGCAACATGTGTGGCTGCGCCCCCCTGGGGCCTGGGTGTGCAAAGGAACAGGCGTTTATTTCTTTGCAAGAACACATTTTTATTGAACATTTTTGAGAGAGAGGACAAAGGCACTGGTGTGTGCTTGTAAACAACTGCTGTGGCTCCACTGAGCTCTCTGCAGAAAAAGTCCTCCTCTTTGGGCCGTGAACGTCGAGCGCTGATGCAACAGTCTCTGCACGTCGCTTCCCTGGTCTCGAATGCACCACTTGAACACTGGACTGTGGGGTGGGGAGAGGCGTCTGGCCTGACCTGCTCCCCCTCCTCAGAAGGTGCACGTTAGGCAGCCCGCTCCTTTTTCTTTGCACCCTGGGTGGCAGGCTGGCCTTGTGGGGTCCCTGGCTTCACCTTGGGGACAAACTGTTTTCTGGCCCACGCACCCTTGAGCTCTGGAGTCCCACTGCTCTGTGGTTGAGGTTGTGGTGGGCGTTTGGGGATGCGATAGGCCTGTCCACTTGTAGGCCGTGGAGGGAGTTGAGGCGTGGCTTTAGGTGGTGGCGCTTCCCTGGGGAGACACAGCTGCAGCGCTTCACCCTCACGCTTCTTCTCCTCGCATCTCTTCTGCATGGTGGCAACCGCAGAACCGAACAGGCCTTTGGGGTCCACAGGGACATCCAGGAGTTCAGTTTTTTCTCTATGGGAGAGGCTGGAGAGACTGAGCCATCTAGCCCTCTCCTGTGTAACCATGACTCCCATAGCTCGGCCACATGCTTGTACAGCGCATCTGTGCAGGCGGAGGCAGAGGTCAATGACCACGCACAACTCGTCCCACATCTCTGGGCTGGGTGAGGCCGCCATGTCGTCCTGTAGATCAGCCTGGTAGGCTAAAAGCAGGGAGGACGCATTGAGGGCTCTCACTGATGTAGCCACGGCTTTGTAGCCTCTCTCCGTCAGCGTCGTTTGGAAACAATCAGCTTTGGAGGGCATAGCCGGGCCCGCAGTGGTCATGGTGGACCTCTGTGTTGGGTTGAGATGAGCTGCCACTAGAGGTTCGATGGGGGGAAGGCGAGTGAAACCATTTCCCTTCATGCCATCCCAGTCCAGCGCAGCCCCTCCCAGGGCGGGGGCTTTCGCGGTGAAAGGATTGCTCCAGGACCGAATGGCCTCCTCCAGGCACTCTGGGAAGGCTGGTAGGAGCTGCTTTGTGGAGGTTTTGGCCTTCGGTAGTCGTCGACCCTCGTAACGGGACCTCGCAGTCTCGAGAGGGGCCTCCGGCCACGTGATGCCTAGCTTTGCAGCTGCTCTACGGCAAACCTCATGCAAGTCCTGTGTGGCAGGCGGGCTGGTGATCCGCTACTGCCGGTGACCGCAGCGCTTCCCGGGCCTTGCGGCCTGTGTTAGGATGAATTACTCCATATAATCGTCGTCCTCGTCAGAGGGGAGACTTATGGGCTCATCACCGGAGTCAGAAAACTCGGCGAGGCTGTCCTCCGCGGCCGCTAGGTCCAAGTCCAGCTCGTCCGAGTCCAGGAGAGGGTCCGCAGCATCAACCTGCTCGGCCCAGCTAGGTCCCGCGGAGGTGACTCCACGGGGCCTCTCCTTCAGCTCCACCTGTAGAGGGGGAATGGTTGCCCCCAGTACAGGATCTTCCCCCGACAAGCTCGCTTGGCGCGCAAGTCTCCGACGGCGGGTTTTCAGAGAAAGGCGTGCACAGTGGTCACAGGTTACCGGGTCGGCTAGCGCATCAAAAAACAGCATGGTTGTCTGCCCCGGAAATTTTATTCCCACATTTGCACGGCTTTGGTGGCAGCACGTCTTTTTCCATGGTGAGGAAGAAGCGTAGTGCCGTAATCTCTCGCTAATGTGAAGCAAGCAACTAGTATTGCGACTAGCGGCTAAAATAGCACCTGTTTGGGGACAGACTTGCTACACACAAAAAACTCACAAATGACGACGTGGTAATAGGTAGCGTTCGGCGTCAGAGTGATTAGCTCTTCCTATGAACAATATGCTATCCCGTTCACCACTCACCGTCTGAGAGAGGCCTCTGGGAGCGAGAAGAGGTTTTAGACTAATGTTATGACGTGCTATGACGCTCTTATAGTAGGAGGAAGTCCCTCCTCCTCTGCTGAGCGACGTCACGTCTGACAGCCAGTCAGCAGACTGGCGTAATGTAATTGGGCTTCTGGGGGAACAGCGTTCCCATAGTGAGATACCGAAACGAATGTTGAAAGAGAAACAGCCTGGTTTCATAAGAAGATCAATAAAGTGTCATCTTATCTTATCTTAAATTGTGATTAACCCAGCGTTATCTCAGGAGGAATATCTAGCCTAGTCTAATAAAGTTAAAGTGGTTTTTAAGGTGTCTAAACTCCAATGATTTTCAATGGGGGCCTAGTGGCGATATGGAGGTACTACAGCAATGGCGGCCCCCACGTTCGTGGTCAAAAAGCAGAGAAGCCAGCGCCCATCGGTTGAAAGTCAGACTCACGCTAACTTTACGAGCAATTCCCCCAACTTCTCTCTCAGTGACGGGGACAGATCGTGTCCGCTACTACGTTCACGCGAAGTGATATGAAAGCACGAACTCTGTTGCCATTGGCAGCGGTCATTATTTTTTTCAGAGGTCCTTTATCAGAAAATAATGACCAGTAGAACATTGGGAAATCCCATTCAAATCAACGGAGCGTTCTACTTACGTTGTGAAGAGCCTATAATAATTGCGTATAATGAGCAATGGGCCTCTCCGACATAACACTCATGCCCCTCAAATTGCGAATATTGCTGGGTTGCAGGTTCTAGAATGTGATGATGTCATCGGGCCCAGCGGGGGGCAGGAGCCAGTTTTTCCTATTAACAGCATTACACTTTCACAAGTCGTAGCTCAAAAGAAAATGTATGAATTAGAAAAATGATCATTAATATCAATCACTGGGTCCATGATCTCTCTGTACAAGACCAAAAATTTCCTCAAAAACAAAATGATTTTTCCTCCATACAATAGCATTGGCCTTTAGAACGCTGTGATGTCACCTGCAACCCAGCAATAAGCGGAAATAGTTTATTGCACCTCCCTCCAGGACCCACAGAACCTTAGACCTCTATTTTTTTTAAATACATTTTAGACAAATGTTTGCAAAGAAGTGCATGCTGGGAGTTGTCAGGTGACTCTGTCTTGCCCCTCGTCATCTGTGCGCGCAGTTTGGAAATCTTCTAGTTTCCATTGAAAGGATTTACAATGTGTGGCCTTTTTGAGACTTCTATTCTCACCCCACACCTCTCTAACTGTGTGGTGAGTTTTACCATTTCATCTTCAATCTGCAGTGGGATCATGTGGTTGGTTTTGAGAAGTGTATTTGTGTTGCAGTCGCGAGAGGAACCTCATTAACGGAGCGCACATTTTAAGATTGTTAAGTAATTTTACGAAAGTTCCTTCAAGTTATAAATGACCAGATTAAAGTGTTGAGTGCTGTGAGGCGGCACGGTGGCGCAGCGGTTAGCACTCACGCCTCACAGCAAGAAGGTCCCGGGTTCGATTCCCACCTGGACGGGGCCTTTCTGTGTGGAGTTTGCATGTTCTCCCCGTGTCTGCGTAGGTTTCCTCCAGGTACTCCGGTTTCCCCTATCTGGACTATCCTGGTTAAATTAAGTTCAATAATAAAACAAATAATGAGGGGTTAGCTTGAATTTGGCAGAAACAACATGAAGCCATTGCCTCAATTCGTAGCTTATACTGTTTTAGTTCAAGCAAAAGGCTTATTGTTTTGCTCATCACCTCGACTATTGTATTGAATATGACTGTTTTTGTTTTTTTTAGAGGGCCGGCCTTGACCCAAAAGTCCCGGGCTGATTTTTTATGCCAGTCCAGCCCTGCCATCAACACTTCTATTAAGGATTTATTAAGGTAAACAAGTTTCTAAGTACTGCTTTAAAACCTGCCATGAGCAGTGCAGCTTAGAGTTACTTTTTTGCATGTGTTTTGTTCAGTGACACATTAAATCTGACGTTTAGAAAATCATTTATCGAATTAACAGTGATTAGTTTGTTGCCAAATTATTTGTTCACACTAATTATGGACATTTCTTTCCCTGCTAACTGCATGCCACACTCAGAAGTTTCACCGCTCCTGTTGACATGGTGTGTTTCTCAGCTGTGGTCAGTCGGACAGACCTGTTATGTCCATCCGCCTGACCTCTGCCTCGTCACCACATCACCAGGAGCATTGTTACCTCTGGTGTTAGCTGTAGAAACACGCAGAGCAGGTGCAGAAACATCTGTAATGCTAACATTTTCAATTTAAGTGAAGAGACGAGTTGGCATGTAGCTTAGAGTAACCTTTCTGCATTTGTTTTTATACGTGCGTGTCTGCTTGTCTTTGCAGGGGTGGGTGGGCATTGTTTTAATCTGTAAAGCTCTTTGCACTACAGCTTTGTATGAAAAGTGCTTTATAAATAATGTTTTGATTGATTGATTGATTCAATTGATCACCACAACATGAATCTGCCAATCTGATTTTTGTGTCACTGAAATTATTTATCAAATTAATAGTGATGCCTGTGAGCCACAATACAATTGCTATTGTCTTATCAATTGTCTTGTTGCGTTTGGAGCCCTTTTAATCTGTTATACAACTTATGGACACTTCTTTCCCTGCTACCTGCACGCCACGCTCAGAAGTTTCACCGCTCCTGTTGACATGGGGTGTTTCTGAGCTGTGGTCAGTCGGACAGACCTGTTATGTCCGTCCTCCTGACCTCTGCCTCGTTCCAGATGTTTGTGCACCTGCTTTGCGTGTTTCTACAGCTAACACCAGAGGTAACAACCACATCACCAGGAGCATTGTTACCTCTGGTGCTAGCTGTAGAAACACACAGAGCAGGTGCAGAAACATCTGGAAAGCTAACATTTTCAATTTAAGTGAATAGAGTAACCATTTTGCATGGGTTTTGTTGTGTATATGTGTGGGTATATGTGTGTGCGTGTGGGTGTGGGTATTATTTTTAAGGGCTGATTCTTGGGAGCCATGTGGTGTTAATGTCAGCCTTCAATGCCGAGTTCTACTGATGTCCTTTGTAGGATTGGGTTTAGCGGCGGCCAAACCACTTCCACTTCTGTTTGCGCCGATTCTCAGGCTCCTGAATCTTCTCCTCTCTGGTCCTGAGAGTTTCCTGAAGCTCATGGTTCTTCGTGAGCAGAGCAGAGTTGTTCTCCTGTGAAGCCTTCAGTGCGTCAGAAAGCTTCTGTATCTCACACTGCAGAACTACCCTTTGTTCTTCTGAGCTTCGCAACGCGCTCACCTGGTTTCTGTGGACGGCTGTTAGACGCTCAGTTTCCTGTCTGAGGTCCTGCGCCTTCTTCTTCATGTCCTGTTTGTCTGCCCGGGCTGCAGACACTTTGGTGCTGGCGTTCTCAACCATGGTCTTAAACATGTCCCGCGCTGCCATGAGGTTCTGCTCTAAGGCCTGGGCTGTGACCCTCTGGTTTCTTAGCTCCTGCTCCTTCTCAGTCACTTTGGAGCGAGCATCTTCTGTGGCTTTTTGCTGTTTGGTTAAGGCAGTTTTTAGATTTTCCACTGAGGACTGCAGACCGCCTTTTTCCTTCTCCAGAGATTTGACTCTGCTCTGGGCCTTTTGCAGGGCTGTTTTATTTTCTAAGTGGGCAGATTCAAGGTTGCCCACCTGCAACCGTAGGCCATCTCTTTCCGCCTGTAATCCACCCTTCTCCCCTTCCAGATGTTTATCTTTGGTCTGGGCCTTTTGCAGCGCCAAGTTCTTCTCACAGAGGGCAGATTCTAGGTTGCCAACCTGCAAGCATAGGCCATCGCGTTCTGCTTGTAGTTTCGCTCTCTCCTCCTCCAGAGATGTAACTTTTCTCAGACCCTCATATGCTGCCAAAGTATTTTCACGGAGAAGAGATTTTTGTCTGCTGATCTGCGAGTGTAGTTGGTCCCTTTCTGCTTCCAGCCCAGCCTTCTCCACATGAAGCTTCAACACGTCCCGCTGCAGCTTCATCACTTCCTGCTGCATATGACTACTCTCGTCCTTTAGACTTTTATCCGTGATGGTTTTGTCACGGATCACAGATTTAAGGGTGCTGTTCTGCAAGCTTAGTTTGTCCTTTTCTTTCTGTAATTCAGTCATCTTTTTTTGCAGGTCAGTGAATTGGTTCTGGGGCACTCGGTTTCTTCTTTCCTCGTTGAGGGCAATTTTTAGGTTCTCAATTTCCGTCTTCAGCCCATTTATCTCACCATTCAGACTGATGACTTTGCTCTGAGCCTCTGCATTTCCCTTATTCTCAGCATTTAATCTATCCACCTCCAACTGGAGGCCACATGCACCTTCCTGCAGGGCATTGGTTTGTCCTAGAGTCTCGAAGGCGATGCCTGCCTTCTTCAGCTCCTCCTCTCGGCTCTGGACATCTGCACCTTTTTGTTGTTTGCTTAAAGACGTTTGCAGACTTTTCACTGAGGACTGTAGGTGACCTTTCTCAGCTTCCAAACTTTGTACTCTGCTCCCGGCTTCTTGCAAAGCCTTGTTCCTTTTACAGAGCGCAGACTGAAGCTTCCACACTTTCCTCTGAAGCCCATTTATTTGGTACTGGCTGTTGGAGCCACTGGGCCCTGCTTTCTCCAGCTCTGCCACTCTGCTCATCGCAGCGTCAGTGATCTGCTTTTGTTCAGAAAGAGTTAACTGCGCCATCCGCATACACAAATCCTCGTTTTCTGCGTCACTGTGGGTTGACTGTAGGATCGATGCGGCCTCTTCCTGGCGCTCTGCGTATGTTTTCACCTGTGTACTGACCCCAGGACCATTCACATGTTCATGGATTTCAATGATTGAGTCTTTTTGAACAATCTTCTTGTGTTGTTCATTTACCTTTGTCATCAACATATCGATTTGCTGTAGGAGGTCTTCCCGGGAAGCTTGGTATCGCAAATAATCCATAACTTCAGAGTTATTCATGACTCGATGGGTCTGAGCGGTGCCTTCTTTGCTCATTTTGCCTTTGTTTTAAGCAAAGCGCACCCTGTAACGTGAAATTAAAGAACAAAGATGGATTTACAGCCTTTAAACCAAGTTAAAAGCTGTTTCCGTCGTGAGTCTTGAGCTCACAGCTGCCTGCGTCAGTGAGGGACGCCTGAATGTGACAAAATGGTGAAATGGTCGTCATGACATCACTGTCCCCTTATGTTCCGTATATGTACTGTTGCCGCGACGATGCTTTCAGGTTCTATAATGTGATGATGTCATATAGATACAGACGGCATCTATGGAATTGCCCATTTATGGTCATGTTTGAAAACAGTTAAGGGGGAAAACAATTTGGAGAAAAATCTAAACTTTGTCTAATTATTCAAAAACTACTTTAACAAAAGCTGAAATATGAATATAGTTTTCTACTAAATAAAGATACAAAGACATGGAGAGGAGCAAAGTGGTTCAACAGCCCCTTAATCACTAAGAGCAAAAAAGTGACTTTAAAATGTAACTTTATACTGAGGGTCATTTTGAAATGTCATTGGTGTCATGGCTGTTTGCATCAATTTTTGGCTGTTTGCATACAATTTTTCTTGGGGAAGAAACAGGCTCACAGCTAAAACTATACAACTTTACTGTGATACACCAGCTTTGTTCAGGAATTACATAGAAATACTAAAGAAAAAGGAACCATTGATAGAAATTCGTCACTGGTGTTAAGGCCATGAATGGAGGCATCTGATGCAAAGTTACAGGCGTTACACTTTTGTCACTGGTCAATGAGTGGACAGTTTGCATAACAATGCTAACTGTCCACTCATTCAGCTTAATTTAATGTATAATTCTCCCTTATTCTAATAAAATACTTTTCTTAGACAAAATGGCTATTGTTTAATTTCCTAAATGCAAAATTGTTTGCATTATTGCCTTATGTTTGTCATTAAAATAGTTTTAACACAACAAAAATCTTAAATTAGCCTATAAGAAAGTGGAAAAATACCCAAGCTGTCCTTTATGACTGATTGTAATGCTAAGAGGATATTGAACATGTTCTGGTGATTTTTATGTGAAAATGTTGCACTTTATTATTTATATTTTTGGGGACAGAAAATGCCCATATCTTGTAAGCCTGTGTTGTCTCTCAAAGCCCTACACTGTAGTCATGACACATTCACTATAGGTGGTGGTAAGCTACATAGTCACAACTGCCCTGGGGTAGACTGATGGAAGTGAGGCTTCCAATCTGCGCCATCTGCCCCTCCGACCACCACCAACAGATCAGCAGCACCAACAAATCTCTCACTCACACACCACATAAACCCAATGACTGCATCTGTGGGAGTAAGTACTGTTTCTGAACTCCATTCTTTGTTAAACTACACTTTCAGCAACATCATTGACAACAGTGCACAACATAGCAGCCTTCTGAAAGTCAGCATCAGCCCTGTTTGTTGGAGGAATTCTTGATGTTTGTGGCACATCCAGATCGTTGTGCAGATCATCGTGCTGGTGGAAACAAAATCACGGATAATCGGCTTGATTAAGAGCATCATAACGCTTTAGTGGAACCGTCCTTTTTTGTGTGAGTAATTTAACTGAGACTAGACAGCAGGTCCGCCTTAATGTACCCATAGGCCTCGGGGCTTAAACAGAATTGTAGGCCTCCACCCCCCCTCAGCGCAAACCCTAGCCCTAACTCTAACCTATAACCCTAACCCTAGATCCCACAACAACCCTAACCCTGCTGCTCCTACATGCATCCCTCTGGGCCAGGTATGCGGGCCGACTCCAGGTACACCCTTAATTCTGATAGGCCCTTGACTATGGTAGGCCCCTGGGCTCCAGCCCCTGCCAGCCCGTTTGATAAGGTGGCTCTGCTAGACAGTGATACAGCAGTGCATTACAGGCATCTTCCACCTGTAGCTTGGGAGCTAGAGTCCCTCGTCAGCCCCTTCCCCTTTGCTCCACAGTACGATCGAATTTTGGTGAAACAAATTATATTTTTAAAGTGTATATTTCTTTTCACATTTTGCACCAAATGATTAAATTTCCGAACACATTGCCCCTATAATCTGCAGATATTTAGTGAAATATATATCCTCACAAAGCACATACCAGGTAAAACATTTCACCATAAGAACTTGTTTAATAAATATTGTGATAACATCGTAAATCGCAATTATTTTGTTAAGAAAAATGTCAATATCTTCTCATGCCTGTTTCCAATAAACCTTTAAGCAGCAAAGTTTTTTCTTTCTTCCAAATTTCTTCCTAAATGATCTTGTGCATGCCGAATAGGCTCTAATTGGGGTTATCTGATTTTTATCTTATTTTTTATTAACCATGCTTTGATGGACGATGAACAGACACTATTGAACAATGTCATAGTTCTGTATTATTACTGTGTTATTGCATTAAGGGAGACATGAAGGATGTTTTCTAAACGGGGCCTGGACATAACTTATTTCAAAATAGGCTGTATAAAAGTTTTAATGTAAAACACAAGCTTAACAATAAAGGGTATGTACATTTTGAATCTCAACAGAAATATTACCTACATGTGCCTACGACATTGAAAATAAAGTGGAAAATGAATGAATAACAATGCAAACTGTCCCCTCAGTGTCCACTTGTTGCTATGACATCACACCATTTAACACACGCATTACCTCTATATTGATATTGATATACATGTATTCATCTTGGTTACCACTAGAGGGCGCACCACTCGTGTAGCTCCAACAAGTTGATGGCGAGCCGCTCACGTTTTTGAAAACCAAAGTAATATTGAGATTTTCGCGTTACAACATCAACAAGCCTATATCAAGTGTAAAGGTGTGCATTTACCTTGGACTCGGGATTCAGATCGCCGTAAAAAAAAAAAAGGACAACCAACATTATTAACAAAGCTACTTCCGGGCAACATCGCTGGTAAGTCCATGGGATCTGTAACCACAGTAGGGATTCCAGTTTACGCGATACGAGAAGTAATGCATTTGAAAACAGGCGCAATAATCAGTTTTGCTTTCGGGTTATTGGTGCAAAATAATGTGATGGGTGCAGGACTCGCGCCTTTTCTACCACGATCTGCATTATGCTCATGTGACCATTACTTTAATCAAGTTTATTAACGAAAACAAACAGCAAAACATAACACCCTATGAACATTTATCATTAAACAACAACAACTAGTACTACTACTACTACTACTCTCTCTCTCTCTCTCTCTCTCTCTCTCTCTCTCTCTCTCTCTCTCTCTCTCTCTCTCTCTCTCTCTCTCTCTCTCTCTCTCTCTCCCCTTATGGCCTATGGGTCTAACTACTACTACTACTACTTCTCTCTCTCGCTCTCTCTCGCTCTCTCTCTCTCCCCTTATGGCCTATGGGTCTAACTACTACTACTACTACTTCTCTCTCTCTCTCTCTCTCTCTCTCTCTCTCTCTCTCTCTCTCTCTCTCTCTCTCTCTCTCTCTCTCTCTCTCTCTCTCTCTCGCTCTCTCTCTCTCCCCTTATGGCCTATGGGTCTATATCTCACCGATCTCACCTCACATGATCTCACTCTCCAGGCAGGCGGTGAAAACGAAAGCTCTTTGCAGTTCGAAGTTTGAAGCGCGTACACACAGTCTCCACATGCCTCTTCAAAGCGTACGGGACGAAATCCTGAATACTCTCAAAGATTTGGGCAACGATGATTTTAAGGAGTTTTGCTCCAAACTGACCGATCCTGATGATGAGCCTCGCATCAGAGCTGCAGACGTGGAGCACAAGTCCAGCCGGCGCGAAATCAGGAACCTTTTGGTGTCGCGCTGCACTGAGGCCGGAGCTCTGGGCAGAACTGTAACTGTTTTGAGGGACATCGGCTGCAACAACGAGGCGATGCATCTGGGTGAGATGGGCGATTTAAACTGCTTTAAAGTCCGCGGTTACTTCGTCAGTCAGGTCACTGGCTTGAATAGGTGAAAACATGTGTGCCATTGTGCGTGCGTAAAAGGAGCCGCCTCCATGGAGCAGTGAGTACATTCGCGGGTCCATGAAAGTTGCCACAGTGAATGACATACATTTAATAAAACACGACTAATTTGTTGTTTTTAATGAACGTTTCTGTTTTCACTGTTGCAGAATCCAGAACCCAGACAACACCATCAAAAGTAAGTAGCCTATGTGAAATATCCTGTCACGGGTACTGACTTTTTTGACTACTTTTTTACGCCCATTGGCCACTTTGGCATGTTGAGTTTATTGGAAAGGAAATTACTTTATTTATTTATTTTCTTTCACTTGCACACCCTAATGTACACGGTTTTAGTGATAATTATTACTTAAAACCAATACATTATTATTATTAAATCATAGTAATAATGCATTGGTTTTATATAGCGCGAGTGAATTATTCATTCACTGCATACTTGGTGGCGGTAACCTACAATTGTAGCTACAGCTGCCCTGGTGCAGATTGATGGAAGCGAGGCTGCCAATTTGCACCATCGGCCCCTCCAACCACCACCAACCATTTACTCACTACATTCCATCTCCAAGGGCCAACCATGCCTTACCCATGCTTGGCTTCCAAGATCTGACGGGATCAGGCTGAGCAAAGGCGGTATGGCCTTTGATCGGGGAAACCGGAGTACCTGAAGGAGAACTACGCAGACACGGGAAGTGTCGAGTTTGCATGTTAGCAAAAAGGTCCCGAGATCTTCTTGCTGTGAAGCATGAGCGCTAACAGTCACCGTGCTGCCCATACATACATACATGTTAACTTTTAATTGTATAAATGGACTGGCATTTATCTGTCTGACCATGTTGAGCCTTATACTCCAGCCTGAGGTCCAGAGAGGGAGCACTGATGCTTGTGCCTAGCCCACTATGGGCCACTAGGGGAGATTAGGCCTCTTCTAATTGAGATATACTCGTGGAACACCAGCAGTCATGGTGATAATGTTCATGTTTGTGTTTAGGGGATATCCTCCATTGTGAGTGAATCTAGACCTTCACCTGAACCCCTTGACAATCAGGCCAGCAACGTGCCAAAGCAGCTCCAAAAAGCAAAGCAAGTGGAGCCCCAAGCTGACAAAGCTGAGGTGGTGCCAAAAGCTTCTCCTGCACCCGCAGATCCCAGGTAAGGCTAACCTTCTCACCAGCAAAACCACTGACAGGCACAGAGAAAAGCGTGTTTTATCATCAGTTCTTTTCACTTCTACTTCAGTAATATTTTGAATTAGCTTAAAAAAAGTGTATATTCAGAGTAGGGGTGGGCGACATTCTTAATTTAAACTACAAAAGCACTACAAAAGTGCTGAAAAAAACATGTCTAGTATTTTTTATTTATTAACTTTTTGTTGGTTTCTTGACATTGGAAATACACTCGATATTATACATTTACATATCTTTCAAATAGCTATTTTGATATTTTCTTGTAAACGATATATTGCCCACCTCTTTATTTCAGTGATTGGTTTCAGGCCAAATCTCTCAAGTCCTAGTTCTCACTATCCCGCAACTCACACGCCTGAGTTGAGTCTCCGGGACTAATTTGAATACTACATTTCTTCTATAGATATTGAACACATCATGATTTTCTTGCAGACTCATTGTGTTTTTTGTTTTAGGGTAACCATGCTTCCAAAAGACATCATCAGAGGCAATAAAACATCACTTCTGAGTACTCTGTCTGAAGACCATAAGCTGATCCTCCAGAAGGTTCACGAGCACAAGCTAATCACTGACCGCGAGTACCGTAATCTTAAAAGCATTAACAATGAAAATGTGGAAGGGCACATTATCCAGCTGTTGGACAAGCTCATGGGCAAAGGGGATGAAACATGCCAGCGTTTCCTCGACCTCCTGGAAACAGACAGCGAGATTAAAGGCACTTTTCCCGATTTGAAGTCATTACACTTGAGCCACACAAGCCCCATCACTGCACCTGTACAGGAGACATGTGTAATGGACAACAGAGGTACTTATATTGGTATTGTGGTTAATGGATGAGCTTAACATTATAGCTCTAACATTGTGCTACTTTTTCAATTACAGATGACGGGGGTCCAAGATGTAAAAAGACAAAACTGGTAATCGTTATAATGTTTTAACATTTTAATTACTCTCATTGTCATCCATTAACTGCTCACAAAATATTTTCAACTTTGGCACAAAATGTATATAAATGTATATCATTATGAGTAACTGAATGAGTAACTTACTGAAACTTACATTCAGTTACTAAATATATCAAAATTGTCTTGACTGCACGGATGTGTCAACTTTTTTTTTTCTACTCTGAAGGATGAGCCCTATCCGGTTAACAGCATTCCCAGAGGCATCTGCTTGATTTTGAACAACATCAACTTTGAAAATGAAGACTTGAATAGACCTGGAAGTGAAAAAGATGCTGGTACGGCATTATGGGGAATAACAAAAAAGGAAAAATCTGAATGATGTCATTTTTAGTCTACTATTCTCCTCATGGAAAACTCTATTTCCTTGACTTACAGAAAGTTTAGGAGAAGTCTTCAGCCGGCTTGGTTTCAGAGTGCTGATGTGTGAAGACCAAACAGAGGCAGAGATGTCTCATATTCTCACATGCTTTTCCACACTGAGTAACATTTCTGAGCTGCAGAAGTTGCGTTTGAAGGAGTGGTCCAAGGGATTTGGTGATCTTCAGGAGCCTCTGCCGAAGCATGGAGATGTCTTCATATGTTGTATTTTATCTCACGGAAAGAAAGAAGTGGTCTGTGGGACAGACATGAAGACAATACCTATTAAAGATGTGACAAGGACTTTTAAAGCGTCCAACAATTCACCCCTCACTGGAAAGCCCAAGATATTTCTGATCCAGGCCTGTCAAGGTGGAAGTACTCACCGTGGGGTAGTAGAAAAAGGCCTAGAGACTGACGAGGGCTCTGTAGTATCTGTTCCTGAAGAAGCTGATTTCCTGATCGCCGTAGCCACTGTTGAAAATTATGTTTCATTTAGAAGCAGAGTAAAAGGCAGCTGGTTCATTCAGTCTCTATGTCAGCAGCTCAAGGAGGGGTGTGAAAGGTAATTCTGCATCCATATATTCATACAAGCTATTTGATATGTAACGGAAATAATAGCAGTTGTGCTTTATTTCATTTTAGGGGTGACGACATCCACTCCATCCTCCAGTGTGTCAACAGTGATGTAAGTGAGAAAGAGGGCAGTAACCTACCAGGACAAATAAAACAAATGCCTGAGATCCGTTACACTTTGAGAAAGAAACTACTACTGTCACCGTTACACACTGAAGCATAAAGTGCTTTCTATTTTCTTTAGATGCACAACCTAATGGACATTGTTTTTATCTCTACATGTTATTTCATTTTATTATCTTTTATACCTCTTTATTTGAATGTCCATCCTATTTTTTGTTTATCTATGTTTTATGTTTGCATCATTCCGCCATTGACAAGTGCAATGAATACTTTATACCTTAGGTCCATAAAATGTATACTTTCAATCTTATTGATTATTTTATGTGTTTTAGATTGCATGATTACTGTTTTCTTTCATTTTTGTCTTATTTAGAATTTCAATAAGCAATTCATGAAACAGTGCCTAGGATTGTGACGTCATTTTTTATTTTTTGTGTTACGCAAAATTCATGTGCGCAACTTTTCTTACTGCACGTAAATTGAGTATTTACGGTAAAAGGAAAAAAGCGTCGTTGCCATGACAACTAGGCATACTCTGCTGCTAAAAGGAGACCGCTCAAACAAGTGCCTCTAAACACACTCGTTAACCTCGAAAACTGAAAAATATATCAACAATTGGTGATCGGGCGATTTGGAAATGGAAAACCTCTCTCGTGGCGGGCACTCAGCGGGCCTCGAAGATCCACAACATACTAAAGACTTACGCGCCTCTAAAGAAGCGGTAGCTTTCGCCGACAGCATTGGTGAGTGAGATCGAGAAAAGTAGCGTCGTCTGGGTTTGGCACATCTTCCGACCAAAATCATGCTCTGGGGTTAGTTGGTGGCATATGTTCATTTTGACATTAGGTTTAATTTAATTAGGTTTTAGTCTTAGTCTTTTGACAAAAATGTAATCTAATTTTAGTCGAAGTTTAGTCAAGATTTCTCTTACATTTTGGTCTAGCTTCAGTCGACTAAAATTGCATGAAAATTTAGACAAATGTAGTAGACTTTACATTAATAACATTTATTATCATCATAATTAATCAAGGTCCTCTGCTTCATGGAGCGTCTTCCACATGAACAAAGCTTAGCTGATCCTTTGAGAATTTACATGACATGAGGCTCTTTCAGACTGTCAGTAGACTTTGGATGATTTGAGTCTCTTTTCATTTTTATTTAGTCTTATTTTAGTCTACAAAAATGTCTGGACATTTTAGCCATAGTTTTAGTCTCATTTAAAACGTTTCATTTAGTTTTAGTCCAATTTTAGTAGGAAAAAAATACTTTATTGAGCTTTATTATGACTAAATATTTTAGAAATTAACACTGGATGGTGTAATTGTGACCCTATAATATCATACTTTGCATTGCTGTCATGTTGTTTGTTTTCCTGGATGCATCAAGGCCATATTTCTAAAGTTGCAAAATGGGTCCAAATCTGATGTCATGTTTTCCTCTTCCTCCTACTATTGTGAAGGTTAATTTGACCTCAATAATATGTTTTGAGTAATGAGTAGGTCTGCTGTTGTCATCTGTAAGGAGTCACTCATTTGTGTTTAGAATGTGTCTTTTGTGTGTGTTTCCCCTTAGATCCAACAGATCTGCAAAGGTGTGTTTTCACAGACAACTTAGTCAGTTTGTCAAAAAGCGGTCGAGACCTGGGGAAGTTTAGTGTGAGTGTGGAGTTTGCCTGCAGAGCCCAGCGTCCATGTATGTTGGTGCATGCACAAAGTCAAGGAGTGATTGTAAACTCCCAGTGTGGGACCACAGTGACAGGTGAGGCCAACACAGTGCTATCAGAATAAGCACCCCCCATTGCCAATGTATGTAAACCCATAGCTTTTTTCAGCTTACATTACATGCGACCTGGAGGTGCTGGAGGAGGACTACTATGAGTACATAAAGGTGAGACAAGAAGTCACTCAGGTCTTGACAAACATTTTTATTTTTTTATTTATTAAATCAACATAAGAACACAAGATAGATACACTTACAGTTTGTGTACCAACCCAACCCCCCCTCCACCCCCATTCACACTCATTCACACAAAAGGGTTGTTTCCTTCCATATTAATATTCTGGTTCCTACAATATATATCAATGCAGTCTGCAAGGGATACAGTCTGTGAAGCACATAGGATTGTGTGTGCTGCTGGTCCACTGATAGTACTAACCTTTAACACTTAATTTCACTCATTTTCATTAATTACATATTTATATGCAACTGTTTTTATTTTATTTTATTTTTTGTTCAAATTATCATTATTATTATTATTATTATTATTATTATTATTATTATTTATTTATTTATTTTAAAATAAAGGACTATCTTCAAAAGACCAGGTTGTCAATGAAATTAGATGGTTTAAAGGGTTCTTAAAACCAGGTCCAGTCCAGATTATGTCCAGGTCGGGCTCAGCAAAACAAACCTTCATTTATGTACACTCAAATTAGGAAACACAACAACAGATTGCATATAATGTATAATCAAAATTACATTTTCAAAATAAGCATTTGAGAACTTCCCATCTACTTTCATGTTTTTTGGCATCATTATCGGTTTCAATGATATAACTTTCTAAAGTTAAGAAATGCTGAATAAATGTTTTAAAGAAAGTAATACTATGTGAATATCTATTTTTGGCCTCTTGACAAACGTTTAGGTTTTTGAAAAATCTATTTAGGCCTATTATCAGGTTATGCAGATACTATTTCATATTTCATAAGATGGACTGTCAAAGAATAACACAAGAGATAGCCACTCAATCTTCTGATGACATCACACACATAAGCCATATAAAGAATAGAGGACAAGGGTATTCACGATAATAATCTACAATCAATATAATAATCTTCAATAATATACGCTGCTATTCTATTAAATCAGCCCAACTCACCCTGCAACAAATGTTTGAGCAATCACAGCAGTCACTTTTTGCAGACTAATTGTTTAAAAATGGATTATCCATCAGTCTAATAAAGTAAGGGAAGTCAGAATAGGGGGTTAAATTGGGAGGCACATTGGCACTGCAGTTTCGGTTTATATAAATTGTTAAACGTTTTACAATAGTTTTTACTGTCTTGGATGTTCTGTAGAACCTATAAGCCACAGCAGCCCTATTTCACCATGAATATACAACAGTATTTTTTTCTGTCTTCTGAGGTGTCCTAAGAGCATAAACTTAACTTGACTTTTTTGATTCATTATTCAGCTTGAGGACCGCAGTTTGGAGAACAGATGTCACATTGTTCAGCGTGATGGGAATATTTGTATCACCAAAGTTACAACGGAGGGACTGGTGAGAACTTTCACCATAAAAAGTGCTGAGCCTCTTAATGTACTCGACCTGAATTTTGCATATGGTCTTTATTTTGTTTCAGGATGTGACAAGGCAAAGTGTTTCATATCCCATGTCTTTTGCAAAGGGCTTTATCACAGAGGGATCCAACTTACTGCTGATGCGTTTATTTGCTCTAAAGAAAAAAGTGCCAGAGAACATGACCTTCATCTCCACTGACCAAACCTTACACATCATCAGTGCCACCTTTGTATGTAACTTCTATTTATTTATATAAAAGTATTTTTTATACAATTATTTAATAGTCCTCACATAATTTGTCAACACTTCAGGGAGAGTTAGGTGTGGAGCAGCAAGAGATTGGTGAAGAGTGTGTGGAGGTATTTGGTATAAGAAAGACCCTTCACTTTTCAGAGGACAATCCCCAAACATGGCACTGTTCCTTCCTGTCTGATGGGTAAGCCTGAAGGCAATATGTCAACAATTAGTGCACATTCAAATTAAACTACAATGCTTTGAAACTTTTATGATTTCCTATTTAGGCACATGGTCACCAGAGTGCAACTTGGGTCCCCAACGGTTATGAAGATTCTGCAGCTTCCATCTCGTCAGGAGAGAGGTACTCACAAACTCAGTTTTATTTGCCATGATATTCCAATTGTTTGTTGGTAATTTTTATTCCATATGTAATAGTGGGAGAGTTTGAGAGGATGTCCCTCTCCTGGGAGGAAGACATGCAGATGCGATCAAAATTTATGGATCGAAAGGCAAAGTTTTTACATATATATATATATATATATTTTTTTTTAAGTATTATTTTATTCATAGATGATCATGCAAAATGTTGATTTGCATTTTTATGTTGGGACAGGAGGAACTGAAAGCAGACCATGCCTCTTATCTGAGACGCCATCCAGAGATCCCAGCTCTAATATCTGACTTTCTGCAGTTTCTGCTCCTGAGAAAACCAGGTGATGTTTTTCATTTTGCCAGAGAGTACTTCCTCCCATTTGCCTCTCAGCATCGTCAGAGGGAAATCTCTGAAGCTGCGGATTCTTAGATACAAAATGTGTTATATTCTGTTCTCAGTTATAACAAGACACATTTTGTGCAAGACACCTTAATAACTGCTGTGATTTTTGTCTCTGAAGCACTAGAAAATAAAGCCTTACGTCATCAAAACAGAAGAGTGTAATTACATGTTTGGCACTTAATGATTTATATTATTTGTTGTTGTGATTATTATTACTTTAATGAAACAATGAAAATGACGAGTGGAGTAAAGAACGTGACATTGTTCAGTCGCTTGATGGCGCCAAAACTCTTGTAAAATGTAGGAAACTAGAAATGTAATTATTTTAAACTATTTTAACTAATAAATCGTTTATTTAGCATAATTTATAAAATGTGAAATAAAGCTCTTTAAAAGCAGTTATTGTTTATCTTGTGTTACTAAGCTTCCAGTTTCCACGGAAGTGATGTTCTAATTTCCTGTCTGGAAAAGCGAAACTACCACAGTAGAGTTGAGAAGTTTGTCCTGCTGTTTTTATGGTCGTTTAACATCTGTTATATTGGTATTATTGGTAATGTGCTTTTTCCAATTTCAAGAGAGATTCTGAAAGATTCTTCATTTGTTCAGACACTTGGTGAGCACCACACTAAGCGGTAAGTTTTTAACTTCAGCACGATTTCTTCGAAGATATATGTGTGAAATAAATAAACTCTAGGTAAATGTATAATGTTATCGCGTCCCCCAACTCATCCATTCTGGTGGATCCACATTGAACATAAACATCAACAGTAAATGCCATTAAACAAATAGTTTCACTTTCCATGAGACCAGGAAAGTCCTGATATTTTACACTGACACCATTGCGTCATGGTAATACATAGCCTGGCACACCCGAGTCTTCGATAAAGTCTTCTATTCTGCTCAGGTTTAATGCTGCAGATGTATGGGTTTTACGCCGTCATCTGTACTTGGTTGTTCATCTAAACCTTCGTCTAGGATAGATGACTGTACGGCTGAGATACTGCATGTTAACTGTTAACTGTTTGAAGCATTAGGTGCAACTAGATATAAATCCTTGATAAAGGAAGAAGACAGTGCTTGTTCTTACACTTGCTCAATGGCTTTGTCTTCAGGTCTCCGCAGATGCCAATGGACCGGCTCACCTTGTCCAAAATAGATGAGGAGCTGGAGTCCTCAGAAGTGTCTGCTCTGTGCTTCCTCTGCCGAGATGTGGTCAACAGAAAGCGTCTAGAAAATGTGAATTTTCCTATCATCTAAAAAGAATCTTACTCTTAAAATAGTTCTCAGATCAAGTATTTTGTCAACAGGTAGTGGATGGTAAAGGGCTGTTTGTGAGACTTGAAGAAAGGGGTCTCCTGGACAATGCTGCTTTCCTTTCTCAGCTGCTTCAAACCATCGGCCGAAATGACCTGGTCAATCTCTTAAGGACAGGCCACCGTCAGTTCACAGAAACAGATGCCAACCCTCTGCTGTCAGATTACAGGTACAGCTTTGGTTAGTGAATAAAAACATTGTGGGCTATTTGATATTAATGTGTTTTCGATTTAACAGGGTGATGCTTTATGAAATACATGATGACATTACTCAGGAAAATCTTGACAAGATGAAGTTTTTATTGGAAAACAAGCTGGGCAGAGCACAAACAGAAAAGTGTTTTGTAAGTAGAGTAATAATTACTATGTCAATGGTGACAAAGTATTTCTTTAATTCATCGGTTGTACATTTTGATTAACCAGTCTTTTTATTATTATTTTTTCACAAAAGACATCCTTGGATGTGTTTGCTGCGATGGAAAAGAAAGGTCTCCTGTCAAACACAAACTTGAATGAGCTTTGTGGTGTTCTGAAGGAATTCGATCTGCAGCTGGCAGAGACCGTCCATACGTTTGTTGAGAGTAAGTAGAACACATTATATTATAAACAAACCCATAGTAACACTATGTTTTTAGGGCTACAGTCTCGTCCATCTCCACAGCCCATCATAAATGAACAGGTGTGTTAAAAGTTCTGTTTTTTCTTATAGGTTTAATGCCATCATGTTGTATTCTGTATTTGATTTTCTTGACTTCTTTCAGAACACAAATCCCAGGTTACAACCTTGTTTGTCAGTAACTGAATCTCAACCAAGCTGTAAGTTCACCTGTTTCCAATGAATACCTTCTAGAATAAAATGTAATTGTTTTTTATTTGTATTTATTTTTACAGACCCAGGTGATAATGTATTCTCAGACGCGGAGCCATCAGCTAAACGCACTTCAGATGATGAAGTAAGTGCATGAGTCATTTTATAACGCATACTAAAAGACTGTATTCTTACCATTGTCATGTGGTTGAGTTCAGACGGACTTCTACTCTCTCACTCATAAGCCCCACGGTCTGTGTGTCATCATCAATAATGAGGACTTTAAACTGAATAGCAGAAGAGGTGGAAGCCACGAGGATGAAAGTATGTAATGTGTTTTCAAAAAACAAATTCAAACATATGCATGGATGAAAACATATTTCATTTTCTATTGTACCAAAGGAGCTCTTCGTGAAACATTTACTGCTCTTGGTTTCAATGTTGACATGCACAAAAATCTGGAGAGTGCTCAAATGAAGAGCCTATTAATAGAGCGGAGCAGGAGGAATTTCAACAATGAAGATGCCTTGGTATGGTGATACATTGTATAATCAAATATGTTTCACATTAAACTAAAATAAAAATTCAAATGTCTTATAAAATGTTAATGATCACTGATTAATTGGCTTTAGGTGGTTTGTGTTTTGTCTCATGGACTAAAAGACTGCGTCTATGGCTCAGATGATGTTCAGGTTTCTCTGCGAGACCTTACCCAGCCCTTCACTAGTCTCAATGCACCGTCATTGGCTGGAAAGCCCAAGTTGTTCTTCATTCAAGCGTGTCAGGGCTCTGGCTACCAAAGGGGATCTCTGCCCTACATCCCAAAGCCAGAAGAAGCCAACGAACCACCACATTTAGAGGAGGATGCTGGTCCAGTGCAAGGAGAGACTGTTCCTTGGGGTGCAGACTTTCTGCTGGGCATGGCCACTGTCCCGGAATGCAAGTCCTTTAGAAGCACCAAAACAGGGTCCATTTACATCCAAGAGCTGTGCAAGCAACTCAATGAATCAGCACAAAGGTAAAGGCATTGCTTAGATTTTGTACTTAACACAATGCTTTAGGAGAATTGCAAACACTTCTGATATTTTCTACTGTTTTTCTTTCTTGCAGCAAGGACATGGCTGATCTCCTCACCGTTTTAACAAGAGTTAACAGGAATGTCAGCAAAGGCGTGTTTTTGAATTACAAACAGATGCCAGAGCCTAAATACACTCTCACAAAGAAAGTCGTTCTGCGATATGTGTGAGGAAATTGATTGCCTGCCTTTAATAGACTATCACATTTTGATCCCTCAAAACCCAAAAGAAAATTGTATATTTTTCTAATTCATAGCAATAAAATTGTATGACAATGTAGTGTGTGATCCTATTACTAATACCAGCCTTTATAATAATAGACTTATCCTATAGCCAATTTAGCATTTGGACAATTAGGTGAACAAATGTTTTAAAAAAGTGACGCAGTTGGTAGAGTGGGTCGTCTCATAATCGGAAGGTCAGAGGTTCGAATCCCAGCTCCTGATGATGCACACTGTTGTTGCGTCCTTGGGCAGGACAATAAACTCAATTGCCTCTAGTGTCTGCGCACATTGGTGATGAGAATGAACGTGTGACTGGTTCCTTCCTGTAAAGCGCTTTGGTCCTGATGAAGGTAGAAAAGCACTATATAAGTTGAGACCATTTACAATTGCTATGGTAGTTTGTAAACAAAGATTTGTTTCTCAGTGGTTTGGTACAGTGGTCCCACTGTACCAAATAACCTTTTTTAGCTTTTCATCCAAGCTTGCACTTTTGGCTAACTTTGAATCAAAGATCGGGACTATGATCGAGATCTAAGTTTGGCTAATGAACTTCAATAATAAGGTGAGCCTAGATGAGTGGAGAGTTGGTGAAATGCTTGCTAGTTTAAAGTGATAGTCCGAAAGTTTACAAAAGTGGAGTGATATTGAAATTTGAAAGTAAACAATCACACAATCCCCTATTTTACTAGAAAGCCGTGTAGTTTGCAAAATGAGGAGAGCAGGAATTGGACCTGACAGGCTGGTTCATAGGAAAAGCTTGTCTCATTGGTCGACGCTGGAGGACACTATAGGCTTATTAGTTGCTGAGATCCAAGAAGGCAAGACTTCATAAAAAAATATATATATAGGTTATATATTATTACTTACTTTATATCAAAATGCAAAACCAGGTGGTCTATTTTGCACAGTTGATCAAATAAAACTTTAACATACACATTTTAACCACCACTTAGCAACAGGAAAGATTGGAGTGATTTGTCGTAAAACATAAACTGTAAACAATCATTACTACAAATTATGGGTTTTTGTGCTTTTAAATCCCATCAAGTCAATGGATCTATCCCGATGAGCTGTCTCAATGGTTCCCAAAGTGGGGGTCGGGACCCCTCGGGGGGTCGCAAGGCCTTGGGTGGGGGTCCCCAGATGATTTCAAGATGAAATTAAAAGAAAAATACCACTGTTTTTAGTTCATTTTTGTGTGTGTAAAACAGGATAGAATTTGTGAAATCCATTAAAATATTCAAAACAAGCGGATTAAATAGCTACATAATTAACTTGATTTTAAAATGTCTTTGTCCCCTACAGTAGCATAACGCGCAATAACTTATACAATGGGTCCCGAGTTGGTTTCATGCCAATTTTTGGGGTCCTAGTCAAAAAACTTTGTATATTGGGAACCCCTGAATTACCCCTGATCGATCCGCTCCAGATCCGCTCCAGTCGCTTCTTCTTCTTCTTCTTTTGACTTTTAATGGCGGCTGGCAACGCATCCCAATGTTGCATTTGTCGCCCCCTAGCGCCAGCTTCCATCAGCGCGAGGGCCTGTTAGCTGAGAGCACTCATTTCACACAGCTGCTGCAGTCGGATTCCTCTGTACTCCACCCTGTTGTCCGCTTTTCCAGGAAATGCTCTTCCCCGTTTGCGTTGACATCTGACTGACTGCTCAGCCCATTGACGGAGTTTCTCAAGCCGAAAGAGCCTCAAAACACTCAAAGAAAAGGATAACATTCATATACTTACTTGAAATAACTAAGTTTTAAGGCGTTTTGTAACTTCGAGAGTGGCTAACAGCCCGAGTTGAACTAGCCCTCTGGGAATTTCGATTTGGAGACGATTGTAAGTGGTAAGTGAATCTTCATTTGCCATTTAGTGGTTCAAAATGGATACAATTGTTACAAATAAGGCAGTAAACTTTAAGTATCCCTAATGTATGTTTAATACAGCTCAAACGTTGAAAACAGTTTGTGTTGTTCACGCGCTGCTGACGCGTGGAGGTGCTCGACTCACCTGAAAAGGCTTTTTTGTTAGAGGCCATAGACCAAAGTTAGAGCTGAAAGTTTTCGGCCTCCAACTCAACTCTAACCAATTAGCAAGAATGCTAATTGGTTTTCTCATACTGATAAAGATGGCTAACAGATGGTTCGTGTGCTGGTATGTCAACGTTGTTTTGGTCTTCATCTTGCTTTATGACTGATGTGAACTCCTCTCTATATAATATAAGATGTAACGATGTAATCAAGATATTCGACTTTGTTTATTCCTCTGGATACTCGCTAAAACTTGTTTCTGGTGTATTCCATTTCTATGGCTGACTTATCTGGGTGAAATGGAACACAAAGTCACAACAAACCACCCCACTGGTTATCACGTGACAGTGACTTGTGACAGTGGTTTTGTAAGAACTGTCTACTGGTTTTAAATATTCTGCGTCACGAAGGCAACTTCACCGACTGTACCAGAATCTGAAGCAGTTTTTTCCATGAAGCATTACTGCCCTGTTACTAGAGGAACTCTGTGATGTAATGCATTACTAGGTGGAGTCAGCTCATGAGCTGTTGTGTGTTGATGTTTCCATAAACTTGACTGTGATTACACAGCTCTGAGGATTAACCTCAACAGAAACATGATGATTCATCAGGAGTTGACACTCTATTTTTCCCATTTTGATGAATAGCAACATACTTCAGCAATGGGCTTCTGGTTCACCCTGATGTTCCCTCTTCACAGGTCATGTCCAACTATCCTCCAGCGTATGATGATCCAAACAAGCCGCTGTATCCTCAAGGGGGGAATTACCCTCCACCCCCACCTTATGGGTTCCCATCCTACGGTGGTCCACAGCCCAATGCTCCTTACCCTCCTGGCCCAAATGCCCATATGTTCCCGGGTCCGGGGGGCTCTTTCCCAGGACAGCCTCATGCCGGTGGGATGCCTCCCATGCCTCCCATGCCTCCAGTAATGCCACACATCATCCCAGATGATGTTTTAGAGTCTGGTCACGGTAAGGTCATCTTGCAGATAGGCTTTTGAGGGTAAACTCAAGTCTTTATTTTGACTCAAATCAACTTGAATATCTTTGTCCTGGGGCAGATGATGGGTTTGCAGCAAGCGGAGGATTTGATACTGTAAGCCTTCGACATGCTTTCATCAGGAAGGTAAAGTGTAATGTAACCTTGCTCTAAACTTGTTTTAGTCTGTATTTAAGGGACAAAGCACAGAGAGATTAAGTTTTTAGAGACAGAGATGTAGTGCTCCAGATTGTTGCTAAATAGCTAGTTTACATCCACATGCCTTTGTACATTCAACATTAAAACAACTATAACAATGCACTTCCACCAGCATTCAACCCCACTTATAGTTTAGTTCCCAGTCAGACAAATATATACAGTAAAACCTTACAGAATACGTTATACACTGCATTTAACTTTGCAAATTACATTTACCATTGAACTGAAAACATTTCACCCTGGCTGTTCCGATTTGTATATTTTATGATTGTAGAAGATAATAATATATATATATATAATTAAAATTGGAACAGCCAGGGTGAAATGTATTTTCTTAGTAGGAGATTAAAATATGTAGCACTTTATTTTACTCTACCTTGAAACATTGTACCTAAAAAAATGTTGTACAATGTAATGTGCAATCTGTAATAAGTTGTATCTATGTAGTACATAGACAATGGAATAATGTGTATTTGTACTTTGCAGGTACATAATGTAATAAGACATATGATCTTTAGGGTTAGTACTTAAGGTTAGGGTTAGAGTTGGGGTCTTATTACATTATGTACGGTACCTACAAAGTACTAATGCACATTGTTCCAGTGTGTATCTAACCCTTAGGTACAAGTTATTACACATTGTTACAAAGCCCATTACATTGTACTAAATGTGGTGCAGTGCATCAAGGGTAGTGTAAAATAAAGTGTTACCCTTATTTCTTTTGGCAATTAAAAAGTGTTTTCTTTTTGCTCCTGCACACGGTCAGTGGCATCACCATACAGTTCTGACAAATCTGTAATGTTCTATTTTCAGGTCTATATGATTCTGGCCGCACAGCTCCTGGTCACCACAAGCATTGTGGCCGTTTTCACTTTTGTGTGAGTGTCTGGAGAATGATTCTGTTTTATAATCTTTACATGTGTTTTACTTTGTTTCTTTTTTTTAAAGGGATTCTGTCAAGACATTTGTCCAGGAAAACCAAGCGCTCTACTGGGCTTCATAGTAGGAAATACTTTTGTGGTATTATTTTTTAAATGAAGTGGTTTTGATTCATATTATGATAACTCATGAGCTTCTGGTCTCCAGTGCTGTGTACTTCGTCATCCACATGGTGCTGGTCTGCTGCACAGGTCCCAGGTGAGCTATTGATCATGATGACCGTTGACATAGGGCTGGGCGATATATCAATATTTAAGATATATCGATATATTTTTAAATAAGATATGGAATTAGACCATATTGCGTATATTGGGATATTTCAAATTCAGATAAGCTATAAAGTTAACAAAAAGAAACAGGTCATCTCAAGCTGATTTATAAAAAGTTCATCTTAAACTGAGCACTTTATTTTGTTTTCTTTTCATATATAAACGCTGACTTCAGAAAAAGATTGACCTATTTTATTTCATAGGCTATTTTTATTTAAATGTGCACCTTACCTTTGTTACAGTATTTGTTAACATTTTATAGTGAGTTTTCAATAAAACTACTATTATATATATATTGCGTATTGTAGTGTATGCCCAGATAGCAAGCCGATGTGGCCCACATCAGGAAACGATGTGGCACTTGTGGCATTGGTGTGGCTGCGGGAAACAGATGTAAACCAGAAGTGGGCCATGTAAAACATAACTACACATGGCCCATTAATGGAATAACGTTTATGGGCCACTTATGGCAAAGACATGGCACGTGTGGCCTCAATATCTCCAGATAAACCAGCAGTTAACCAAATGTGGCCCACATGCAAATGACCAACTATGGCCCATTAATGAAAACACATATATGGGCCACTTATGGCAAATACATGGCAGTTCCAGGATAGTTTAAACCGGAATAACCAGAGGCAAACCAAATATGGCCCATATACAAAATACAAAAACATCTGTGGGCCAATGGTGGCAAACATACACTGAGAAAAGTAAAACATTGGCTTAATCTGAAAAATGTATAGAAATCATTTACATCTGCATTTTGCTAGTTGTTCATAATGATATATATTCATTAGTCCAACTATAAATGTTTCATCTGTAACTGTGAATATTTTAAATTGGTTCAACAAAAAAATGTTCCTGACTTGAATGTTCAAAGGTTCATTGAGTCAATTTAAAACTCTTCATTAGCAGATATGAGCTAATTTAAAAATGTCCATTGAACCAATGTACTTTTAGCCCTCGTGTTGCCTTCGCGGGTCATTTTGACCCAATGTTCTGGGCATTTGGATGCAAGGTGACACAAGGGGGCGCCCTTCCAACCTTCTCAGTGTAAATGTGAGTTGACTTTCTTCAGACTTAGACTTTAGGCCAGACACCATGAGTGACAGTAACATGACGCTAAATACAGTGAGCTCTTTTTTGCAGAGAAAAGGTTGAGGCCTCATTGCTCTTCAGTCACAGACTGAGAAGTGAAGAAGCAAGTCGTGGAGCTTCTGCTTTAGCCAGAACTTCAGACTTCTACTGCATGTCATGCAAGAGTCATATCATATTCTGAAACTCAATTATGTAGTATAAAGATAATATATGGAAAATTATTATTACAATTACAAAAAGATTAAAACCAGATGAAAATCCTGTGTCTATTAAAGTTTTTTTATTTACTCTCATTCAAAAAAAAAAAAAACCCAAACAAACCCAGGTCATTTGTATCTGCTGTAAAGTCATGTTTGTCCCAGTTCCTCTGAGTCGTGGTGCAGCAGGACTGATGTGGACAGATGTTACAGGAGAAGCTCATGAGGTTCATTTCTTCAACAGTTACTATAGTAACTATTTTCTCCAAAGTAAAAGTAGATCTACCACAGTCCTGTCCACATCTGTCATGGTCCACCATGACCCACCATGACTCAGAGGAACTGGGACAAACATGACTTTACAGCAGATACAAATGGGTAGGGTTTGTTTTTAAAATGAGAGTAAATTAAAAAAGAAAAAAATTAAATAAATAGATTAGATACAGCATTTTTGTAATTGTAATTATTTTCCATATATTATGTTTTTCCTACAGTGTTTGAGAATATGATCAATCAATCAAACTTTATTTATAAAGTGCTTTTCATACCGAAAGGTATCACAAAGTGCTTCACAGATTGCAACATTTGATATGATGTAATATGACCGCTACATGCAGCAGAAGTCTGAAGTTCTGTCTAAAGCAGAAACGTCCTTCTTCACTTTTCAGTCTGTGACTGAAGAGCAATGAGGCCTCAGCCTTTTTACTGCAAACAAAGAGCTCACTGTATTTAGCGTCATGTTACTGTCACTCATGGTGTCTGACCGAAAGTCTCACTCTGACACAAGGGGGCGCCCTTCCAACCTTCTCAGTATAAATGTGAGTTGACTTTCTTCAGAATGAGACTTTAGGTCAGACACCATGAGTGACAGTAACATGACGCTAAATACAGTGAGCTCTTTGTTTGCAGTAAAAAGGCTGAGACTTCGTTGCTCTTCAGTCACTGACTGAGAAGTGAAGAAGGAAGTCACGGAGCTTCTGCTTTAGCCAGAACTTCAGATTTCTGCTGCATGTAGGAGTCATATCTTAAAAGTACATTGGCTCAATGAAGAGTTTTAAATTGACTCAATGAACATTCAAGTCAGGACATTTTTTTTGTTGAACCAATTTAAAATATTCACAGTTACAGATGAAACATTTATAGTTGGACTAATGAATATATATCATTATGAACAACTAGTAAAATGCAGATGTAAATGATTTCTATACATTTTTCAGATTAAGCCAATGTTTTACTTTTCTCAGTGTGTGTACCATCAGTGGGCCATGTCTGGACCACCTTTGAATAATCTGGTTTACTACTAGTTTACTACTAGTTTACTACTAGTTGGCCCTGTTCTGGGTTTATTGTGGGCCAGATGTGGTAACCGGATATGGACCACGTTATGGCCGATAATCCACGCGGTATGTGAGCCAAACGTGAGCCAAAAGTAAGATATGTAGGCCAGACGTGGGCCAAAAAATGTGTCCACGTGTGGTACTCCACTGGGCCAAATGACGACCACATGTGTACCATCAGTGGGCCATGTCTGGACCACCTTTGAATAATCTGGTTTACTACTGGCTAAGAGTTGGACCTGTTCTGGGTTTATTGTGGGCCAGATGTGGTAACCGGGTGTGGACCGCGTTATGGCCGATAATCCACGCGGTATGTGGGCCAAATCAACGTGTCTGATGTGGGCCACATCTGGGCCATACCAATTTTGCTATCTGGGTGTGTTTGGCTTTGACTTTGACTTAACATTTCACTTTGAGGGAAAAATATCGGGATATGACATTTGGTCCATATCGCCCAGCCCTACGTTAACAATAATTGCTGTTATATTACAGTCAGTATTGACAACTCAACTTGCTGTCTTCTTAGGAGGAAGCATCCATGGAACTTCATTCTGCTTTCTATCTTTGTGAGTGCTTTCCATTCTTTTTCCTTTTTCCAACTCCAGACATTTAATCAACCGACTAGAACGTTTTCATGCCATTTATTACAATGACATCAACCTGTTGCTCAACCTGTTTTCTATTTATAGACTCTGGCCTTGTCCTACATGACTGGAACCATATCCAGGTAAAAATTAAAGGATTTAAGTCAACCTCAACCAAAGACATTTTACATAAATAATGGTTTACCTGTGTGCCTTTCAGTTTCTATAGCACAAAAGCTGTGTTCCTGGCTCTGGGCATCACCGCTCTCGTCTGCATCTCGGTCACAGTCTTCTGTTTCCAGACAAAGGTACAAAAATGCCTGTATATTTTATCAAACGGGGGAAGTGTATGTTGAGGTCATATGGATGTATTTAGCTGTGGTTTCTCTTTAAGGTTGACTTCACCAAGTGCCGGGGCTTGTTCTGTGTCCTTGGGATCGTTATGTTTGTGACCAGCATCATTTCTGTCATCGTCCTGTCCTTTAAATACGTAAGTGCTCGCAATATACATTTAATGACTGAGCATACGTCAGGCTGAAATCTGCACTTATGCTCCATCAGATCTATTGGCTACACATGCTCTACGCCGCCATTGGAGCTATTGTCTTCACTATGGTGTGTATTAAAAGTATTTATTCAGTTTTTGTCACAAAAAGGAACTGATTTGAATGATGTCTTGTATTGTCTTGCAGTTCTTGGCGTACGACACTCAGTTGCTGATTGGAAACAGGAAGTACTCCATTGGCCCCGATGAGTATATTTTTGGTGCTCTCTCCATCTATGTCGACGTCATCCAGATCTTCCTTTTCCTGCTGCAAATTATTGGCTCCTCGAACCGATAAAAATGTGCTACTGTTACAGATCTGTTGCCGCTTCCAAACCATTCCACGCTTTAAGGGATTTATAATCAACAAGTCTCAATAATAAGAGATCATCTTTTCTAACTTTTCCTCTAGTAGTGACTATACGACACACATTTGTAAAACTGCAGCAGATTTGTATCATCTATAGCTTTGAAGTTTCATGTAGCGGCTGACTGTAAATTTGTTCTGTTTGATGTAAATGAAGTCTTCGGAAGGAATGTGTCTTTATCTGACTGTTCTTGGCACAGTATTGCTGCTGTTAATGTATTCACTTTATACATTTCAATAACCATATAGTTGTGTGGTTGTTGTCAATGACATTGTTAATAGTTCTGTTCATAATTTTGCTTTTTTTTTTTTTTTTTAATCAGCATTAGCCTTTTTTCTGTATTACATAAATTCTGCTTTGTGTACATACAAAAACACCAATGGCATGGATTGCATGTTCATAACAAATAAAGATTTTTATTTAGACTGTCATATTTTGCACAATATTTACATCATAAATAGTCCTCATCAGTCCAGCTTAGGTTCCAGTATGCCGCTGGTAACGACTTCCATCATATTCTCCATCATTTGACTGACTAATCCTCTGTCGGACCTTCAGCTGCTTCAGTCTGTTCTTATCCACTTGTCTCTTGGTCAAAATGAAGGTGAGGATTCCCGTTGGCAGACCAATCATCCTGCAAGTGGCATGTTAACGTAATAGTTAAAAAATCTTGGGCAGCAACGCTGTGGCACACAATTGACACACCCATTGACAAGTCCTGGCTTTTCTCGGGCAGTGGTGATGTTCCTTAGTTGGCAATGAAGTTATTCAACATGTTGTGCTACAGTCTTGTTACAAAATTGGTCAGGTTTACAAAATGGTAGATAGGCCTAACACTGGTTAATATGGTCTCACAGGCTGCTTGCCATACTAAGCCAGCCTTTATCTACTTAAGTAGTTTAATCTACAAAAGAAACACTTAAGTCATAATTTAATTATATTGTAGCCCTAGTTTCGGTCGGATTCAGGCTAAGTTTAGACCTTGTTTTGTCACCTTTGTCCAAGGCCACTTTTTCACAATAACAGTCTTTGGCTGATGTAATGTAAACTAGGATATAAGTTATTAAAGGGTATGTAAAATATCTTCTTCCTGAACAATTTGAGCATGTTATTCACAGCATTACTTATTTACATTTGGAACAACAATTTCATAGCCTTTTGCTCTATTGTGTTGTCTGTTTGTTGGCAGATGTGGCTGCACTGAGTGCCCAGAGCAGGCCCGGTTCTACAGGGCTGCAAAAGGGCTCATTGCAACCTCATTCTAAAATGGTGCACCCTCAGTTTTAGTTGCCTCACAATGTAATTTAATGACGAGAATCTCTGTTCACCCTTTTCAAACTGATGAACATTTGGGAAAATGTTCTGGAGCTCAGCACAAGTTTCATTCATTCAGCATCAGATTGACTAGGTGACAACTGAAACAAATGGGACTTTGTGATACTAACCATGCATATCCAATCTTAATCATTGGATTCTTTGCTTTCTTCTTTGGGATATACTCCGGCCCCTCCTCCTCGTCGTCCTCTTCCTCTTCCTCCTCCACAGTGGCTTTAGGGTCCTGTTTAGGAGGGGTCTTCTGTTGAGCTGGCCTGGAGCTGCACATGGAGGACACAGGGGACAGATACAGAGGCCGGGATTGAGCAGCTGCTGGCAGGGAAACCTGGCTGTGGGGCTGGGCACAGTGAGTGAGGAGGCATCGTCCAGGAGTAAGATGCACACCTGGAAAGAATAGAGAACATGCTTTAATGAAATGTCTCATGGTTTGGTGGGAGATTAGTGCCCCTCCTGTAATAAAACATCTCATATTTTGCAGGCTGATATATTACTGAAGCAGTTTAAAAGGCCTAAGCCAATAGTTGCATGCAATGCTTCATTTATAGTGGAGGCCATTTGACTGTTGAAATGAGTAAAAGGGAGTCCCGTGAAGCTTTCAGAACAGAAAGGGGAACACCTCATGACATCAGCTGGTGGTTAACAAGAGCTTTAAGATCTGCAAAAATCCATAAACAACTTGTGCAACTGCCAAAGATAAATAGAATCAGATAAATAAGCGACAATTTGACTGTAATTGAAACAGCTAACAAACAAATGATACTGGCACTTTAAAAGCAGATAGGCATTTTTGACATTGAACGGCGACCTCGTTATCAAATTTACCTTTCCCTAATATCCGTGTAGCTGCTGTCCTGAAGGCCGCCATGTTGAGGCATTTCAGGCGCATGCGCAGTCACCATGTCTTGAAAAACACTGCCACACTGCCACCCAGCGGTCATTACGACGCCTGACAAGTTCTCAATTAGATGCAAGTCATTTTATTTTATCAAAAGAAAAAAAGCTGCAATTCATGACCCATAGGAACAAACAAGAGTTTATTTTGAAGCCTCAAAGGCCTATACAGGATTAAGCAAAACTGTGTGGAAAAGACAATATTTACAAGTCTGCAGAAGATCTGACAGTAAAAGGATTTCCTCATTCAAATCTTAAATGCTACAGTTACGTATTCTTTACATAAAAAAACATTTGAAACCAATATGAAGTTACACAAGTATATCCATATTGCAACATAGTTTTCGGAAGAGTTTAATCGTCAAGGATGTAGTTCGGGTTTACAACCAACACCGCCTCTCCCTCTGTGCTCGCAGGCTCTGACCCCTTCAGTCCGGCTTGTGACAGCTCAATAAGAATGTGATCCTGGGAAAAGAGATTGTGTGAACTTTGTAAAACGGATCTGAAAGTTTGGATTACGGAAATATCCAAAGGTAAACACTTACATAGTGAACAAGCCTGTGGATGACTTTCTCCACAAGTGCTTTTTTATTTATCAGATCCTCTTCTGACTCTATATCTGCTTCGATCTCCTTCAGATACCAGTTCACGACAGCGCTCTTCCTCAGCTCCTCCTCTTCCTCAACTGGAGTTTAAACAGATTGAATAGTCAAATTAAAATGTGACAGTTTACACAACATCAGTATATTGTTAGAGCCTGACCTTCTTCAGCTTTACGCAGGTGCAGAACGAGGAGGTTGGAGATGCGCCTGTACTCGGCGAAGGACAGACGGAGCGAGGGTTTGACCTGGCTCTCTGTGTGGCCGTTCACTCCATTCACGTGACCGTTGACCCCGTTCACGTGTCCATTCACTTCATCGTGGCCATTGATGCCGTTTACACCATTCACCCCATCCACTCCGTTAGGAACGTTCCCTGTGAAGATCATTGAAAAGAAACCGTTAAGGATGCAAAAGAAATAAAATGTTTAGTTCTCATTAGCTGAAATGTGTGTACCTTCTTCATGCTGCTCTTCCTCCTCCATCTGATCTTCCTGCTCCAGGTTGATGTCGGGCGTCTCAACTCGAATGATGGACTTGTTTAGGAGACGGAAAGCTTCCTTTACATGTTTGGGCTGAACCTACGAACAAAGTACATGTATTAAATAACATGATGTAATTCTTGAAATTGTATTCTGAGGTTCTACACACCTCATCACAGCAGTGCATGCGGGCCATGGACTCTGACAGGCGGATCATGCTCTCCAGCTGTCGAACTGTGATCCTCCAGGCTGATTTGGTCACACCCCCAGAGCCATCCCGCTGCCGCAGGCGCTTGTACTGCTCCACAATGAACTCCTCGGATTCACTCGAGATCTACAGAAGCAGTGTTAGAACGTTTAAACTAAAATACGCTGAGAAGATAAACATCAGGAAAAAGGTGCATACCTTTGGTTTGAACTGACGAGCAAATAGCAAATATCTGCGGATTTCATCCAGAGAATACAGTCTGTCCACAGATTCCTCCACACGAGAGTGCAAGTCCACAATGCGTCGAGCAATGGCATAATCTGTCACCTACAGCATTAACATTATAAATGTATTTAATTTCAATCAAAACTGAACTTCACTAACCCAGACAAACTATACCTCATTACAGTCGTCAACCAGGATGAAGAACAGGTCAAAGCGGCTCATGATGGGTGCCGATAGATTAACATTCTGCTTTAGACTCTTGCTGCGGTCGTAGCGTCCATTGACTGGGTTCGCAGCGGCCAAAATGGACGTACGAGCATTAAGTGTGGCCTGTCAAGAGATACATTTTGTTTAAGATGAATTAAAAACATTTTTGTCTTACAATAAGAGTACATACAAATGCAATACCTTGACTCCAGCTTTTGTGATGCTGATAGTCTGCTGTTCCATGGCTTCATGAATGGCCACTTGATCTTTCAAGTCCATTTTGTCAAACTCATCAATGCAGCACACCCCCTAAAGAAAACAGGAATAAGTAGCATTCATTTCCACCCGTGATGTGCATATTCCATGTGAATGATCAAAGTGGCACCACTCACATTGTCTGCCAACATCAGGGCTCCAGCCTCAATCACAAACTCGTGCGACTCTTCATCTCTGACCACGGCAGCTGTCAGACCAGCTGCACTGCTGGCTTTACCGCTGGTGTACACAGCTCGGGGACTGAACTCCTCCACATGCCTGGGCACAGAAAAAACATCAACACCACGGCAAAGACTGGAGCACTAAAACAAATAGTTACGATTTTCTTCATACTTTAGGAACTGGCTTTTTGCAGTACTTGGGTCTCCGACAATGCAAACGTTGATGTCTCCCCTCAGTGATGTGCCCTCCATGGTCGTTTTAGGAACACCCCCAAAGAGCATGAGCAGGACCCCTCGCTTAACCTCATCGTTACCTGCACAAACATCACAGCATTAGCTATTAAAACCCTTTCATTCTAAATGAAAGAACATGTGGATTTGCCCACCATGAATAGTGGGGAACAGACTGGTGCACAGATTGTGGTAGAGGTTCTTGTCTTGGCTCATTTCAAACACTTTCTCCCACTCTTTCTCAGTCATCTGACTCTTGATACTTTCAGCAGTCTGCTCCTCCTCACGTAACTCCTTGCCTCCAAACTATCAAAAACATGAGTTGGAAACACATAAAATAAGAAAAATCATGCAAAAAAACAAAAAATGTGAAATCCAGCTATGCAACTTACACGAGGGTTTGTTGGTGCCACGTTGCAGGCGAGGAAGGCCAGTCTGTAAGACAGTTCCCTCACTCCCAGAGCCTTTAGTCCCCTCAAACCCTCTGCTTCAAAGCCCTGACGTCCTCCAGCTCCTCGGTTGCTGGTCTCTGCACGAACCCCTGGACAAGTCATATTGTACATTGTGAAGATCTACCCAGAGTGGATTGTGCGTTAGGTGTGTACATAGTTGACTGTTTCTGGCTTTCCAAAAGGACATTAGAACTCTTATAATCATCCATTGTTGATATTGTACCTGGGGTGTTAAGCTGTGAAACATCTGGCACAACGATGAGGGTTCCTGTGAAGTCGCAGCGGTCTCCAGCCTGTGCAGTCTCCACCGCCTCAGCCCTCAAAACGATCTCCAGGGAGCGGGGGATAGAACCACGGGGCAGCTCCGCCTGAGTCTCCTGAATACGGACCTGAGCCCCCAAAAAATATGTGGTCATTTCACACAATACAAGATTGTCGTATTATTTAGAAGTAACCGACTGTACCTTCTGGAAATCAACGAATTTGGACTTGTGTGTGTCGAGGTGGAAACGTGCTCGGTTGCTGCAGACGGGGTTTCTGCAGATTGTAGGTGGGGAGTATTTAAACTGCTGTGGGACATCTTTGACCACAGCCTGGCAGTCCATGCAAATAAAAGTCCCGCTCACCTGTAAAATAATGTTCTGTAAATCTCTGACAAAATGCACTTAACCCATTTAGAGTAGAGCCACGTGTATTTCTTATAAGTGCGTCATACCAGTTCCGGGTGCACTGGGTGAGTCCTCACGACCTGCCCACTGATCCTCACCAAGGAGCCAATGCGCATAGAAGACAGCTCACGGATCCTACAAACACAGAGAAAATTCAGATGAAGATAAAGGGATGGCAGGTCAATTCTGAACAGTAACAATGTAACAACGCTTCTTACTTGTGTCGAGTTGGCAGGTCCTGGATGGCCACGTAAAACTCCTTGTTGAGGGGGACATTCCCGTGATCCCGAGCGACGTTACGGACTGCACGACACAGGAAAGGGTACACCCTGTAACAGAAGGGGGGAAATGTGTTTGTGTTTACTACCATAGGCACACAGCTGATTCTGAACCAAATGATATGGTCTGTAAGTGAAGTACAGGTACCAGGAAGCGAGGGCGTCAAACTTGTTGAACGATTAATTCTACATCCCTCGCAACTGTCTAAATATGAAGCTGTGAGTCATGCAATGCCACACAATCACGTCGAACATCATTAGGTGGGCAATGGCTTAACCTCTTAACCCCCACCTGAACTGATCACATTTTCTCCCAAATTTCCTAAATGGAAAAGCTTATTGAACAAAGCAGCCATAAAAATAAGGATGAAACAACAACAAAAAAAGCAACAAAAGATCAGCAAAAACGTGACAGAAAAGCAACAACAACACAATAGGGGCAAAAACGCAAAAAAATAATTCACTATCAGTTTTTGTAGGTCTTAGCTTTCAAATGAGACGTTTCTCTGGCCATTAGGCTTTGAGCTCCAGTCCAAAAGCTGTGAAAATGTGCTCGGTTCAGGCGGGGGGTAAGAGGTTAAAGGTGTTGCTACTTCATGAACATCAGAGAAGGATCCAGGTTGACAGTGCGGCTCACCTGTAGTACTCTTCCTGAATGGTCGTGGCCAACTCTTGGTTGAAACCCTCCAGGTCCGTGAAGCTCACCAGCAGCGTGTTCCTCTCAGGCCGGATGAGCTCCTCGGCCTCACGGACATACTTCTCCTCTCCGTCTACGCTCTGATACCTGCAACAAAACAACATGAGAAAAAACAGCTAAGTACACCGTAGTCCCCGAGCAATAATGGTATGGCTTGTAGACTGAATTACGATACGTTTACAGAAGAATACACGCATGGACAGACACTGACAACAGAAGCCATAAGCTGATGGTACGTACTCTTCAAGGAAAGCCTGGAATAACTTCTGACATTTCTCCGCCAACTCGTCCTTCACGAGCTCTGCGGCAGTCTCGGCGGTGGCTGTGGCTGCATCCATGTCGGCGAAATGTCCAAGCAGGTTTCAAAAACTCAGGAAAAAAGGGGAACGAAACGCAGCGATACTCCACACACCGCTCCGACACACGCTCAGCTCCTGACAACAGAGAGCACTTTCGCGCGAAAAGATGCACCACGTGACATTTGGCGCGCCGGTTTTGACCAATGGTTGAGCACATGTAAATGTCTCCCGCTCAGAACCAATCACAGCGGGTTCTATAATGACATGAAGAGTTATCTCATAAGTTTTTAGCAGCCATAAAATCATGTCCGACAGAATAGATAGAACAATAGACATGATTAAAGATGCTGAGTGAGACGAACATATTTTCAACACCTCAGTTAAGGAGTTGAAAATAATGTAAAACATGTCTCGGTCTTCTCCACAATAGAAGCCAAAGATGACCGCTAGAGGGGGATGTTGGTTGTAAAGTTGTACCACAGATAAAGCAGAGGTGGGTAGAGTATATGGTAGAGTAGCTAAAATATTCACTATTTCTTTTAAGTTACTCTTACTTATTTATATTAAAGGTGCATTATGCAACTTTGTATGTGGATGTGGTTGTATGAGTTGTGGTCAGCCTGGCGCCTTTACTTTCCATCACAGTGGTTTGGAAGCATGGATCTATTAATGGTCTGGAAGGTTTTCCTTCACAACAGAAAACCTACAAAAATATTGATTCAGGACCTGGAGCATTGTAGAGACCACTGTGATCGAAAGTAAAATGCTGACCACTCATACTGCCGCTGGGTGACTACAAGGTCAAATACGCACAAATATCAACTTTCTTTTCCACATAAAATGTTGCATAATACACCTGCAGAAAATGCTACTTGAGTACTGTGATCTAGATTATGAGAACTGAGGAAATTAAATTAAAACTAAAATGACAGTCCTATTATTTCCAAGAATTGTCAGAAATATGTACACTGCTCACAAAAACTTAGGGCACACTCAAAAAACACATCCTAGATGTCAATCAATTCGATTTTTCGGATGAAAATCTTGCCCTACATTGCCCTACACTAGTCATAGTGTAGGGCAATGTGTTGAGAAATAAATAACATAAGAATGATAAATGGAAATCAAATTCTCAGCCCCTGGAGTTCTGGATCCAAAATTATAGTCAAAATCAAAGTAACAACTCAGGTCACTGGTTGATCCAAATTCTGTAGAAATTCCTCCAAACGAGTCTGTATCATCCTCAGTCGTGTGTGTGGCCTCCACGTGCCTGAATGCACTCCCTACAACGCCTGGGCATGCTCCTGATGAGACCACGGATGTCCTCCTGAGGGATCTCCTCCCAGACCTGGATTAGAGCATCAGTCAGCTCCTGGACAGTCTGTGGTGCGACGTGGCGTTGATGGATGGACCCAGACATGATGTCCCAGATGTGCTCTATTGGATTTAAGTCTGGGGAACGGGCAGGCCAGTCCATAACATCAATACCTTCATCATGCAGGACCTGCTGACACACTCTTGCCACATGTGGCCTGGCATTATCAGGCATCAGAAGGAACCCAGGGCCCACAGCACCAGCATATGGTCTTACAATAGGTCTGAGGATCTCATCCCGGTACCCAGTGCCAGTCAGGGAACCTCTGGCTCGCACATGGAGGGCTGTGCGGCCTCCAATGAAATGCCTCCCCAGACCATCACTGACCCACCACCAAACCGGTCATGCTGGATGATGTTGCAGCAGCAGAACGTTCTCCAGGGCGTCTCCAGACTCTGTCACGTCTGTCACATGTGCTCAGGGTGAACCTGTTCTCATCCGTGAAGAGCCCAGGGCACCATTGGCCAATCTGCCAATCGCTGTGTTCTCGGGCAAATGCCAATCGGGCTGGGTTGGGCAGTAAGCACCGGCCCAACTTGTGGACGTCGGGCCCTCATACCACCCTCATGGAGTCGGTTTCTGACCGTTTGAGGACCAACATGCACATTTGTGGCCCTCTGGAGGTCATTTTGTAGGGCTCGGGCAGTGCTTCTCCTGTTTCTCTGTGCACAAATGAGCAGGTAGCGGTCCTGCTGCTGGGTTGTTGACCTCGGTTGCCCCCCCCAGGTCTCCTGGTGTACTGGCCTGTCTCCTGGTATCTCCTCCATGCTCTGGACACTGCGCTGGGAGACACAGCAAACCTTCTTGCCACAGCACGAATGGACGTGCCATTTTGGATGAGCATCACTCCCTGAGCAGCTTCTGTGGGTTGTAGATGCTCCTCATGATACCTCTAGTGGTGAGAACACTGGACAAATGCAAAAGTGTTCCAAAAATACGGTACAAAGGATGAAGACAGGGAAATGGTCTGTGGTCAACACCTGCACAACCATTCCTCTTTTGGAGTGATTTTGCTAATTGCCTCTCATTTCCACCTGTTGTCTGTTTAATTTCCACAACACCAAGTGAAACTGATTCACAATAAGCGTGGCTTCCTAACTGGACAGTCTGACATCCCAGAAATTTGACTGACTTGGAGTTACATTGTGTTTTTTGAGTGTGCCCTAAGTTTTTGTGAGCAGTGTATATAAAATAGAAATATATATATATATATGTATATATACTGAGTACTACCTATCTATATAATTCAATGGTACTACCCGCCGTTGTCATGAGCATGTAAATTTACTCATACTTTGTTAAGTTCTCTGCATTTGAACCATCCTCGATGCCACTGGGGCAACCTGTAGGAGCAGTGGGCAGCCAGTGTAGGCCGGCGCTTGGGGACCATCTCCAGATGTAAAGCCAGGCTAATGGTCAGAAACCTACACAGACATGGAGAGAACGCGTAAACTCGACACAGAAAGGCCCGGTCCAGGTGGGAATTGAACCAGGGACCTTCTAGCTGTGAAGAGATAGCTTTCAACAATGGTTGCATTACAGTTTCATGGGGAAAATGATCAAATGCAATCATATTCGTGATTAGGCTCATGATGTGCATTGCCCATTATCACATTAACAATAGGCTATTAGTTTTTAAATCTCAGTTAAAGGTGCATTATGGAACTTTTTATGCAAAGTAAGAGTTGATTGCACATTTGACCTTTCAGTGACCCAGCTGCTGTATGGATGGTCAGCATGGCGCCTTTGCTTTCCATCCCGGCGGTGGCCTTTAGGACGCTCCAAGACCAATAATCTTCTAGGTTTCTGGTAGGTTTTCACTGCTGATGGATCTGTGTCCATGGTTACGTATACATTCCATCCAGAAAACTGATTCTGTAGCATCACAGAGGTCATTGGGATATCGCCACACTGACCCATGGGTCACTGAAAGGTCAAATACGCACTATCAACTTTTTTCCACATTAAAAGGTGCATAATGCATCTTTAAATAACATGGGCTGGTAGAATGTTGTGACATCACCTGAAATCCAGCAATAGCAGGTAGAACACCGTGAAGAATAAAACACATTGAAAAATCCTGATCCTTCAATGGGCTCAGTATTTTGTTTTTTTTATTTTTCCAACAGGTAATAATTCTGCCTGGAGATGCTTAAAAATCTCAATAAACCAATTGAAATAAATGCTTTTGGCCCCTTTTAGGAGGATTCTATACAAATAAAAAGCCCCTTTAAATTATTTTATGTTTTTTTGGACTCGGGGGAGTGCGACCCAACACCAGTGTGATCAGGGCAGACTTGACATCAAGGAAAAAAGGTTGGGAACTGCTGTTTTAATATTCTACCAAATTAATTGAAGTCGTATAACCGCTCGTTCAAGTCTGGTGCTGCCAACTTACTTTCACTGTTGAATGGTTTTCTACAAGAATTATGAAGTATTTCTTTTTCTATCTCTCTATCTGGACAAAACCTGCAACCTATCTGTTCCCACATTACTCATCTGCAGTGGTGCATAAACACTCACAGAAGGCTATAGGTTTCACCTGTCTCATTGTGTGAATCCAGTGGCTCAGAGCAGGAAGTTATTGTGAACCATTGGGACGCAGACCAGTGTTTCTCTGCCGCTATATTTCTCTCTTTGTCTTGACCTTTGATTTTCCCACGATTGTTCAACTGCAGGAAGCTCAAGATGAACCTGAACATCTGTGCAGCATCACACACAAAGCACTTGCCATTATGATACACTTGCACCAACAAAATACTGGGCTTTTATGTTATTATAAATGGTGCTGTTAAATTGTGTTCACCTAATAGATAGGAGTGTTCAAATTGTTATTTTTCAAACACAATAAAGGACAGGTGGTCACATGGCACTTGTATCTAAGCTAAAAGTGCTGTGCAGCAAGAAACCACCCCCTAAAACATGCTCAGAGTGCACACAGGCTCTGGATGTCTTGCCTTACGACACAATGTCAGTTTACTGAGGTGGAAGGGGGTAACCTTTGGATTAGTGGAAGAAGGCTAAGTTGCTGAGATTGTTCAGATAAAAGGTTCAACAGGAAAGCAGAGAGTGGCAATAGGTGAGAAGGTTAAAAAAAACAGCTGGTCAATCCCACTCCCTCATATTGATAGTTTATGAGTTCACTGATCGATTGTTGGAGGTTAAAGAGGCTGTTGTTGAAAGGTGAATCATCTCAACTCTGAGAAACCTAACCAATTGCACTAGATTGCTTGGCGGGGCCCCTCTCCCCTCTATTAAAGAGATGTACTCGACCCGTCTCACCCGCAAAGCCATCAAAAATCGCACCCATCACACAATCTCTTCAAGGTTATGCCTTCAGGGAGGAGACTGCGGAATCTACGGGTCAGTTCCAGTCGACTGAGGAACAGTTTCATACACAGGGCCATTGGGAAGCTGAACCCCCTAACCTCCCTCCCAACCCTCTTCCCCCGCTCCACAATCAAGGGTGAGAGAAACATAATTTCAAAAAATCTTGAATCTTGAGAATACATGGGCTTTCAAACAATGTGTCACTGTGGTCACCTCAGATGAGAAGGCCCTGCATGAGCCTTCCTGCTGGAGTCAAACCTGTGTCTCCGAGCGAAGTGGTTTGTGTATTTGATTGTTTTAGCTGCTTGTTTTTCCTAAAATGAGCAGCAGGAAGTCTTTCCTGTTTTGGCCACTATGAATAGAAGAGGGTTGTGTTGCAGTTTGAGTGAGAGGGGGGAGTCAAGGCAGACGGAGTGAATGGGCTTTATTTATGTGGTGTTGATACGGCTTTGATTCAGTTGTGAAGCTACAGGTCTGTGATGCAAACTTCATTGATAATCATCACTGATCCATATCCCTATTGTGTGGCTGAATCAAAACTCTCTTTCTCACCCTCTCATCGTCATCCTCCTCCTTCCTTTAGGAAACAGGACACAATAAACTTCCACCTTCTGTTTGCTGCTCTTCCCAGTGGAAGTCAACTATATGGGAAGCACTAGGAGGCCAAGTGTGTTTGGGAGAATAGACCTCCTGACCTCCATCGCTCTCACGTAGGAGCCGACAACTGTTTAAATCATTAACATAAGCCACATACTGCAACTACAAGTGCAGATAAGACGAGACACCTGGCAAACACAGCTGCTCAGACCACGGATGAGCAGCTCTGACTGGCACTGGGCTGAATGAAAGCCAATGTAGGGAAAGTCAACTAGAGACATTAAACACATATATGTCATTGTCTATAACTTCAAGTGCACAAAATAAGAAGTGGAAAGTTTTATAGACCATGGAAGAGGCAGCTTGAACAAGTCTTGTGTTAAAACAATGCTTGGCAAGGTATGGGCTACTATATGGACTTTTTGTCAATTAGCCACCATTTTTTATGCAAACAAAAGTGAATCCTTAGATATGCTGGAGAATACAGGGATTTAGCTTTTTCTAGTCTTAACTCTTTTCATTACCTTACTGTTGATGTCTATTTTGATATTTGGTATACCGATAATATGTGGCTTATGATATGCTCTTTATAGTGACACACACACAAAAAAAACAGTTCATGGATTATGCATGTTTCAGTATTTTATTAAAAACATTAAGTATCAAATCAGTCAGAAATAGAAACAAAACTATGACAATATTTACATCAGAAACTCAAGACAGGTCATGGTCCAGCAGACTGCTTCTTCAGTTTCTCAGTTGTAAACTTTCTTATAACTCACTCTATACAGTATTTACAACATGGCTGCGCGAGTAAACCCTAACTTGAATGTAGACTGGATGATTCGGACTCTGTGGTGGTGGACTGTCCCGTGCGTCTTCGGGGTAAAATCTTCAAACTGGACGCCCTGCTCAGTGTGAGGGCTCTCCGGGCTGAACTTTTGAACCCCGCCCCGAGGAAAGCATAAAGGATCGGGTTCAAACAACAGTGAGCGAAGGCCATTGGTTCAGCCACGGCCAGCCAGACTCCTAACACAGCTTCGAGGTTGCAGCTACGGGGCAAGACCTCCAACCTCAGCATGGCATCCACAGTAATGCCCGCGCCGTAGGGAAGCCAGCACACGAAAAAGCACAGCACGAGGGCGATAGTAGTCCGCACCGCTCTCCTCTTCTGCCTCTGTCCCCCAAGAGGACCCCGAGTCAGCCTTGTGACGATAACGCAGTAGCAAATCAAGAGCACCAGGCCAGGGACCACCAGGCCGACCAGGACGAGCTGAAGGTGGAACACAGAGACCCACAGAGGAGCATTTTTCTCTGGGTAGAAGCGTTGACAAAGTGTGGCCCCCTCGCCCCCTTCCTGGGTCCGGGCAAAGATCAGGTCCGGTATGGCCAGCAATGCAGCAGGCAACCACGCACCTGGACAATAGGAGAGGTTTGTTAGAGAGAACAAGTGGAGAGAGCAAATCTAAGAGACCGCAAATCACTGCGTTTTTCTTTTTTTAAATTACAGCCAATTTTAGAATATATATTGTCTGTAATTTAGACACAATCAAATGTTAAGTAACCACGAAATAAAATGACAAAAATGAAGCTCAACCCTCACCAGCATAGACGAGTTTGTGGGCCAGCAGCTGCCTCAGCGCCCCAGTGTTGGTGTCAGTGGCTCGGACCACGGCCAAGTACCGATCCAGGCTGATGAAGGCGAGGATGAGGACGCTGCCATACAGATTCACAGTGTAAATGACGTGAACAGCGACACATGTGGCCGCACCAAAACGCCAGTCGGCCAGAGCTGCGTCCACCGCCCAGAAGGGAAGAGCCAGAACAAAAAGGAGGTCAGCAGCCGAGAGGTGCAGTCTGTACCGGTCGGTCAGGCTACACTTAGACCTGTGCAAGAGAGCAAGAGTTCAGTGTCAATTTGATTATGATCTTTTCTTGCATATGTAGGCCAGATATATTCATCTTCTTATTCTGATGGGTATCATTAATCCTCAAATGCATAGATTATATCCATATTAAGCCTCAGTATTTACTCAAATGTAAACATATCAAACTACACCATAAAGACTATACAGGAAAAAATACTACATTCCAGTTTATAGACAACTGTTGTTATGATTATAGCTTGCTCTATGATCAATTCATACATAAATTGGTTAAATTACATTTAATTAACAACTGGATTAGCACTATATTGATAAGGTTGTTGATCCAAGTTCTAATTACATTAAATGGACATCTTACCGGCGCTGGCAGCCCAACACGATGACCACAAGCCCATTTCCGGTGATGCCCAGAATGAAGATGAGCGCATAGACCACAGGTAAAAACACCTGCTGTAGTTCAGTCGTGATGAAGTGCTCCGCATCACAGGGCTCCTCGAAGTCCACCCCGAGTTCTCCTGATCCAGAGCCAGATCCTGTGTCATTGTAGTCATAGTCCAAAACAATGTGCTGAACAAAAGGAACAAATTAAGGCCAAACACACACACATGAAACCAGCCTATTACTTTTGTCTTACCTCATAGTACGACATTGTGAATCTTGTTGGAACTTTTTCTGAATGAAAGCAGTGGTCCCCTCTACAGACTGGCTTAAATAGAGGTCTTCAGGCCCCTCCCACCACACATCTGTGCCCCTGCAAAATGTTTTTCCTGTTTTCGAGGTGTCAGGTGCTGATCCTATCACAGGATGCCATGTCGAGTGTGTGCGTACATGAATTGTTTTGGCCCTGGGACCTTTTGCTTGATGGTAATCGGCATGGGACAGTGGCAAGGAATGAGGACATGAAGAGTGGCAGCAGACCCGTCTGTGGCTCTACACACGGTTTAGTCTGGACAAGTATAAGCAGTTTCTGAAGTCACTGGGGTGTGAAAACTTTTGTCCCTTTGCAGTGAATTGATTAAGTCTCAGGCACATTACGTGCAGATATCTTTTTTTTTCATTTTTTTTTTCACATGTGCGACTTTATGGGCTATGATGAAATATTTCTGTTGTTGCTGCAGGCAGGTAGCACAAATATCTTGTGTCTGTGAGTTTATGTTTTTTCTTCTTTTGAAATACAAGAATAAAGCATTTAAATTATGTATGCTTCATAAAGTCGCGTCTCACACATTTTGAATGATCTTTATTTTAAAGTCATTTTCAGGTTTATTTCTGGTTTGGTAATCGTCATGAATTTGTCCTTGGTTGATTTTATTCAGTAATGCTGAATTTCAACATCAATTCAAATATAATTTCGAAATCTGAACATCTTGGTGGGTAGTGCTAAAACTTTATTATTTTTTGTTTTTAAACCTCTTTGTGATCTGACGCCTTCACACAATCCCGATCAAAAGTTGTGGATTCATTTTCTGTCAGGTATTCACACTGTCAAGACGTCCTGATGGCAAAGGCATCAAACAATCTCATTGAATGTGGTCAGGTTGTTGAGCTGCATAGCCTCTTAACAACTTAAACAACTTAAATGTAATTTAAACATAAAGTAATTGTCTATCAGTTCAGTGCCAAGTCAACAGATTTCCTGGCATTGCTTCTTCCGTTTGTGTCAGTAAATCCCCATTCTCTTCAATTACACTTATCCCAAAAATAAACAGACAAAAAGTGTCAAGTTCTCAAAGTGGCACCCCAACTCTCTTATCTCCAGACCATTTACTCCACCCCTTCCTGCAAACTCTCTATCAAAGCAAGAATCAAAAGACAAACACAGTTAAAAAAATAACTCAAACGCTTTGATTCGGAATAAACACTCAATAAAGTAGGAATACACAGATTTCGACAAACAGAGCTTTTGCTGTGGAAAACATTCAACTTAAGTCAATCTGGATTAGGAAGCGACTTGTACTTTAGTGGTGCCATCATGTGGACATTAAAGAAACTGTTGCTTTCATGTGTAACTTAAGCATGGCTTATTCCTGTGTTTTATATTTGGGCAACATATAATATTGACAAACCTATTTATTATTAATATTCTCTTACTACCAAAAACACTACAATTTGGGGAACAACATAAAATGGTTCTTACGTTTAAAAACCCTCTCAAAGATTGGAAGTGAAGTTGATTGCACAAATAAATATGGAGAAGAACCTGCAACTTTGTAAATAGATCAATTAATTACCACCAGCGGTGGTATATATAAAACTTGCATCAAATAAATTAAAACAACAGAACTAAGACCTCTTCTATTCAGTGAAAAGAAACTGTTATTTTGGAATCACCTCAGCAACGCGCTCTCGGATGATCATGCTGCTGTTGCAGCGCAGCTGTGCCAGCAAGTCTTTGAATCCGCCTGCTCTTTTAGAGACACTTTGTTTAGGGCAGGCCTTCAAACTGTCTGCTTCAGAGGTGACAGACTCTGTGCACAGTCCGAGGGTCAGATCAGAGTCCTCTGCACACTCCAAGGACGAGGTGCTGCTGCCGTGGGTGCTCATCAGATCAGGACCGTTGTGAGTAAGGCCGTTTCTAACTGGCTGAATATTGTCGTTGTCAGAAAAGTCGTTGCTGACTGGCCTGTGGTGGTGGTTGAGGAGACGCTGCTGCTTAGCAACACGAGGACTCTCGGACTCCTCTCGAGCCCTCTTCTTCTTGTTCTTCCTTTTCTCCCTCTTTAGCGGCTTTCGGATGCGACGACGGAGACTTCTGATGAAACAAGTATTTAATATGTACTGATACAGATTACATATTTAGGTCCTTTACTAAAATCTCACCTCAGCAAAAACAGATGTGGTCGTGAGCACACCTTTCTCAGTGGATTATTTTTGTTACTGCCATCTTTAACCACACGTACTTTGTGAATAAATTGCGAAAGACTCCTGACAAACAAAGAAAAGAAAATGTCATACTGTATTATTCAATGCCTTGTTCATGATGTTGCTTTACACTGCACAGAACGCATTATAGAGCTTGGGATTGTATCGTCAAAACCTGTAAGATTTCTGGCGCATTCCAAACCAATGAATGTTGAAATGTAAAATATTTAAGTTTTGTGGTTCCCATGAAAGCATTTGGACAAGGCAGCTATTGGAGCTGATCTGCTGCGACTTTCTTTGATTTTATTATATTGTTTTGGCACCGCACAACATAGTGGTTCTCTATGGTAATGTTGAATAAGCTTCCATCCCGAACTCTATAATGTCTCATAGTATTTCCTACCCTCTGCTGTCAGGCGTAGCCTTGCTGCTCCATGGTTTAAGAAGAATCCACTGGTCACATGAAAGTGATTTGGGATCTAAATTCAATACGACATTAGTCCTGCAGTCTTTACTCGTTAACAAAAAATACAAAGTAAACTGTGTACTTACTGGTGTCTAGTAGTTTGTCTTTGAGAGGTGCTTTCGTCCTCTTTGCTTTCTGGTAAAGTTTATGACATGCTGGACATAGGGTCTGTGTTATTTTGGCAGAGTGTTTCTCAGGGAAGGACGGCCCAGACTTGACGCTGCTGGTGACTGAGACCTGGTCCTCGTCCAAATGGTCAACACCTTCATCAGTCACCTCCACCAACGAGTCCCACTCCTCAGGCTTGTCCTCATGACTTCTGTCTATGAAGTCTATGATGTCACGTGTGCATAGTTTATCCACTTCAACGTTTGCGTCTCCAGATGGGGCTTTTTTGGGCCCTTTTTGCTGCCTCTTTCCCCGTACCCTGTGCTGGACGGAGTCTCCACCACAAGAGTCATTTTGAGACTTTGTGGTCTTCGGTCGTTTAGACTTGCTTTTGGGTTTCATTGGTGTCTTCCACTTCACAGAATATTCAAATGACCTACAATAGAAACAGAACAAGTCTGATTTGCTGACTTTTGCCGAAGTCTGACAACACATAGAAAAAATAATAGCACAACCTCACCTGTAATATTCTACTTTTATGGTTAACACTTGCCTCAATGACTCCAAACTATTTGACCCATCATTTCCCAGGCTGAAAAACAGCAACATATCAAACACCATCACGACAAATATGTAAATCCAGACTATGATCAACTTTCGGATATAGATGTAGGGCTGTCACAGTAATTACTATATCGACTTATCATTCAATAAATAAGAGATGTACAATAGATTTTTGGGCTCAATAATTATCACCTGTACATTAAAAAAACATTCCCCCCCCCCTATTTTTTCATTGTAAACTTTAATTTTTAACCTAAGAAAATTTATTTACAGAATATTTAATGTTTATTGCAGCTCATGCGGTATTTTAGGATATGACTATGCACTTTTAGAACAAAGGTTTACAGTACTGTCATTTTTGGAGCTGACAGAATCGAGTATCTTTAAAGTCAATAATATTGTTTATTGCAATATTTTCCTGCCTCAATATATCAAACTTAACTATCGTGACAGGCCTATATAGATGTAGATAAATAGCCTCACGTGAACACCTGCTAACTATCTAGGAATAATTTGGCTGGAACCAAGTTTACTCAGTTACCATGGAGATCCGCCATCTTTGCAGCTGTTAGCATACATTTCCATTGAGTGACATTAGCTAAAAACAGTATAAAAAGTAGAGAAAAAAGCCGTGGAACCACTGTGGTGTCCTAAAGTTTTAATGTGAACAATAACACCAGTATTTTAACGTTTAAAATCTCCATTAGTTTACAATTCCCATAATGCTTAGCGATATGACAACACATTCCCGACATCACTTCACCCAGTTGTGCTGAATATTTAGATTTAGACATTGTTTACAGTAAGACAACATAATGCTCGTATTCTAGCCCTGTTTTTTGTTGTCTAAAGGCAAAAATGTCATAACTTAAATAAGGGTGAATATGGCTCTGACACCAATAGAGTTTGGGAATGTGATGTCATATCGCTATCGCTAAGCATTATGGGATTAGCAGCAATTGTAAACAAATGGAGATTTAAAAAGTTAAAATACTGTTATTGTTCACATTAAAACACTTGGACCCTACAGTGAGTTAGATGTATTTACCAGCAGTAACTCAGCAGCTAACGGCTCTTTTCTCCACTTTATATACTGTTTTTAGCTAATGTAATCTATGGAAATGTTTGCTAACAGCTGCAAAAGATGGTGGATCTCCATGGTAACTGTGGAATTTCCCGAACTCTAAAAGATCCCCGCTGTTCGGAGCATTTTCCGTTTAGTAAACATTGTTTTGATCACAAAGGGGGTGTTGGTAAAGCGAAGAGCCAAGCGATGCTACTAAAATCGCGAACGGATCAGCCAAAAAGTTAACAGAACCATGAGCCGACGAGTTATTACACAGTCGACTTAATTTAAACGACGAGTTATTACAGTCGACTTAATTTAAACGATAAAACGCGAATCCTGACACCGGCGTCAACTCACTGTCGTCCCAAACTTACTCTGCCTCGTCTGACTCACTGCTGTCGCTTTGGGACATGTTAAAAATTACATTTACTTGACGATCCCTGAGATTTGGCCTGCCGTAGCAAGACGTTGACAGCGTACCGGGTCCAAAGCTGCTCGGGACGGAACGGGCAGAGGGTCCGTGAAGAAGAAGAGCCGCCGCCGCCGCCGCCGCCATGGAGATTCGCGCCCCCCGCTTCTCCTCTTCTCTCTCCTTCTGCTTTGCGAAGTAAGATCACTGAGGCCAACTACCGGACTGGAGCTTTAACTGCATCACACACAAATTATAAATTATTTATATTTATGAAAACTACGACCAAAATCCAGGAGGACAGAAGGCACAGAAGTTTCCCACGTTTACAATGTTTTTTTCTGAGATAAAAGACAGTTCATGTTGTTTTAAATAACTGCTATTTTTTATGTCGATTTGTGATCATTTTTGATTAATCATTGCACAGTCTTAAAGGTGCGTTATGCAACTTTTTTATGCGAAAAAATAATGGTTTTATTTGTGAGTATTTTACCTTGTAGTGTCAGTTTTTCCCCCACAGCCATCAAACTCTTGAACAAAAACAGTACCCAATAACTTAATTACAGACTCATGGATGTAATCTCTATGTGGTGTGTCTACACTTAAAGTCTATTTCGACATCACTAGACCAGTTCGGTTCACATGAGACTGGTTAATTTAGGGAAGGGCAGCGCCCGCAAGTTTGTGTTTCAAGTGTCTTTAGGGTAAAGTGGTCTGGGTCGTTATGGGAGTGGCCATGGTCATTTATATGCATGTGACAGGCAACAACCACAGCTTGATATCACTGTGCTTTAGTCCTGCATCTAAACACCTTTATATATGCAAAATTTGGGTAATTTGAGTCATCAACAACAACAAAAAAATACTATGTAATTATTCTATATTATGCCCTTTATCAGGGGCGGACTGGGACTAAAAAATGGCCCTGGACTCTGACCAGCCCGCCCCAAGTTAGTGTAAACACACGCGTACACAAAGACATATTTTGACCTCAATGTATAATAGGCCTAATTTTTGTTAAACAGCTGTTAAACAAATAGAATAGAGATTTTTGTTTTTTTTGCTGCTTCACTATGAAATTGCAAGGCCGGGTAGCAGCACCCCCTTGCAGGCTGGTGGCCCTCAAGCCAGCAGCCCCTCTGTGCTCCTCCAGAATGGACCTATGGCCAGTCCGCCCCTGGGTCATAATGACACGAGATTGATTAAATAAAAAATAAAACGTGTAGTTCTATTCTCAACTACTTCAACAGCATTAAGTTGTTCAAAGGTTACCAGTTAAAAAGCTTTTAAACAAATACTGAGTCACAAATAGCCTAAATCTATTGTTGACATCAAGATGCAAGAAATTTAACAGTTTTTTTCCACTCTTCATCTTTTTCTTTTTCATCACTTTTCATTGTGTCTTGTCCCTCTTTTTTTTTTTTTTTTTTTTAACATTTTGCTCCATTTTAATCCTTGTTTTGTCACTTATTTCCCCCCAGACGCATTTAGATTTGGGTAATGCCAAAACTGGAGAACATTTTTCTTGGTTCAGGTTTTTCTCCTAATTAGAATGACATAGCAGTATTTCTCCAGGCAAAATGAAGATATTTAAAAAAAAAAAAAAAAAAAAAAAAAAAAAAAAGCCTTCATTGTTTATGGAAAAAGAAATTATTTGATAATTAATGTCAGAAAAGTATTAGTAACGAAAAGCCAGAGTAAATGTAATATTTCTTTGCATTAGACGTTCAAACAGAGCGCTACCCGGAAGTAGCGTGATGACATCATCAGCTAGCAAACTGAGGTTTCCATGGTCACCATAGTGTTTTGATTTGTTAATGTTAAATAGAACTTCTGGTCTCTATTTCTTCGGTGGTGCGATGGCCGAGCGGATAGCGCAGGTCCCTCGACCTCATCCACATCGCACCACCGGGGACGGCGCTGCCCATAGCCATGTCTACTACACGGATGTCATCATGGCGTGTCGCGCGCTAGACGCGTTGTGGTGCCTCCGTGGAGGAAGCAGGTCGTCTCTTTTCTTTAGCGGCCAGTTTTGTGGAAAACACGCCGACTCTAAGGTCCCGGGTTCGAGCCCGGGAAGGGGTCATATTACAGGGGCGGACTGGGACTAAAAAGTGGCCCTGGACTCTGACCAGCCCGGCCCAAGTTAGTGTAAACACACGCGTCCACAAAGACATATTTTGACATCAATTTATAATAGGCCTAATTTTTGTTGTGCGATTGCTGTGTCACCAATTAACACCAGAGCTGTTAAACAAATAGAATAGAGATTTTTTGGTTTTTTTTTGCTGCTTCACTGTGCAATTGCAAGGCCAGGTAGCAGCACCCCCTTGCAGGCTGGTGGCCCTCAAGCCAGCAGCCCTTCTGTGCTCCTCCAGAATGGACCTATGGCCAGTCCGCCCCTGCCCTTTATATTGAACAGCGAAACGAAAAATCATATGTGAATGTTTTCCTAATTCATAAAATTGACTTTAATATAGCCCAGTTCTCATCGGCCTCTCGGCTCAATCCATACAGTGAAAGTAAAAATCCGCTGTGCCATGTAGAACTCTTACTTTTAGACGCTGATACAGAAGTTAAGAACTGTGAACAAGTCATGATAGAGCCTGGTTTAAATTTGTGAAGAGAAAGCGAACTTTGAATATGCAAGGGGACTATTGCCTTTCACAGGCCTGACCAATCAGAGCAGTGACAAGCCCCCCTCCCCTTTCCCCCCAAACTGGTCTAGTCTGCAAACTGCTCCTGACCCCATGGGTGAAGTGGTCCGGGACTGGACTGGTCACTTTGGCTGTCGAAACACCCTCAAACTGCTCCAGTCCGTATGTTTTTACCAGTTGGTCCCATCAGGCCGGGACGAGCCTGACGACGTGCTGGAGCTGTCCGTGTACTGTACAGAGCATTTGATGAAGCATAAAGGGACGAATCATCTCAAAGCTGTTCATGCAATTAACTGGATTCAGCACTTCTGCCTGGATATCATAGCTTTCCTTGTGTCACTGTAGTTTTTTCAATGATTGTAATGACATGTTTTTAAAAAAATGCTTCATAAAGTTGAGTTGAAAAGAAAGCAAGAATAATAAATACGTATATCAATAATGTATAATAATTATGACGTAAGTAATGACAAATGGGAGTTCCAAATGTTGGTCAAAAATATTTAATGAACATAAATTTACAGAATATATTTAATGTTTCACCATGCGATCTGTGGCAGGTATGAACATTAGTGGTCTCCCTTTTTGGGTGGGAACACAGCATATTCAACAGCCAATGCAACAGCAAATGCAGCAAAGCCCCACTTGAATCCTCTAAAGACAACCTCCGAGAGCGTCACAGCACGAGAAAAGCCACCCATATACCTCCAAGCTTCATTCCTGGCAAGAAAATAAAAAAAACATCAGTGTAATGGCAGAAAACGTTATTAGTATTTTTGGTATAAAAGATACTAACCGTGCCCACGGGTCCTTCAGACCTCTGGCAGCCAGCCTCTGTTGTGTGAACTCCAGCGGTGTTCCCTCAACTTTCCACTGTTTCAAGTCGGGCAGAGGAACTTTGCCGTGTCCGTCCCCTCCCATTCTGTAAGTAAGTAGTTAATGTTACATTAATGTTTCACACACTGTAGAACTGGTCACCCTCACTGTGATCCATGTACCACTGTTTATACTTGCAGTCCTTTGTACCTGCAGTACTTAGATGCAATTTCATTTATCCTCCAATAATGCTTTTTAATGGGTGTTTATCAATAAACAATGACTAAATAGATAATAAAAAATTGGTTTTATATAGCGCTTTTCTGGACACTCAAAGACCCTGCTTAGCTTCCAAGAGCTGACGGGATCGGGCACAGCAAAAGCGGGATTGCCACATACGTATAAATAAAATAGTCTTGGTAGTGCTTAGAAAAAAAAAATATTTTACAACATGGACTTTTATGTTAACTTAAAAGTTTGAGAAAGAAAAAAATATATCTCACCAACAGTCCCACAAAAATCAAACAAAATGTGAGGTGAGTGGATTTATTTTAGATTAGTCAGTATATGAGAGATCGTCACGTCCGGGTTGTTGTAGGCAATTTTATATTTTAAATAAACAATAATAAAGCTATGACAGACAAAAACACATGTTCACAAACAGTGGATGTAAAAGGTGAGATTTATTTACAATGTTTCACAATTAGGCCTTCTTACTTCTTAGTTGCCAAAATGTAAATAAATATTACTTTTTTGCTGGATTTACAGCGAGCGGAAGATCCCATTTTTCACATGGTGCGAGCATTATGCACGACCTCTCCAACGCACCTGTTATTTTAAAAGATGTGCGAAGCACCTGCTCTGAGAAAGTGACCCTGAAAGTTGACTCTGCAAGTTGTGAAATGTGCCTATAAAGTGAAGATGTTGGGAAAGTTCGGAATGAGTTTGGACCACATTTTAATTTAAAAAAGAAAAAAAGAAAAAAAAAGGAAAATGTAACCTTAAACTGATCCAAACTAACCCTATATCTAACCTTAAGGATATTTAAGTTAACTAAAGGTGTCTTATGGTGAGGTGTGGCCCTCCACTGATCACGTGACTCAATTGGATGCCCAACTTGTTTCTAGCTCTCACAGTCCCTCCTGTGTATTCAAATTGTTCCATGTAATTATATGCAAATTTCACACCCATATACAGTATTGAGTGGTGAGTTGGATTTGACTTCTATCATCCATTGATCAATACAATTTTAGGTGAAGACAATACAACTAGGTCTGTGTTTTGCTGTGTTTACAACATACTCTGAGGTGGCAAAAATAAATGTATTCTACAACACCAAAAAATCCGGTACCCGAGCTTGAAGGAAGCCACAAATGGTATACTGTACAATACACGGCCTCCCTGAAGGAGCCCTGATATGGCCTTGACAGATAGTAGCAACTGATAAACGAGCTCAAACCCATCCACATTTTCTCCTCTAGATGTTTCAAGCTTATGATTTACGTTTCATGCTGATAAGACTTGCACTATACTATGCCCCTTATAAACTAACAAAAACAACACTTAAATTACCAAAGATATATAGAAAATAATAAATCAAAAGATATAGACTACAACTACTGTGTGAACTAATGTATAGTGGTAAAATTGTCAGGACAATGGCCGTTTATGTCAGAATGTAACGCTCTTCTTGTTGACGGCTCTTCTCACACTGCTAATTTGCTAGCTTTTAATGGACCAACAATCAACAAATCTACATTGAATAGGATTGGCCATAGATCTAAAGGTTCTGGCGTACCAGTCCTAAATGTCACTGTTGTCAAATTCAAGGCATTGTAGTAATTATGAGATGCGAGGCACTGACTGTACATCTATTAGCATTGTTAGCTACTGCATTTCGTTCGCAACAATTTAGTGAAAAGAAATCGATTTAATACATACGCAACCTTATTCTTTCATGTGGGATGATTTTGCAAGCGTGACAATCACACAAAGTGAACAATTATGACATTAAACATGAAAATATCAGCTTTACCTGAATGTTGTTGTGACCTCTGCAGCTCGAGCTTGACGACCAGCCTTTGCGACAGTGCCTTCACTTTTTCGGCAACTACGGTACGTTATGTAGGACATATACAGTTTGTAGAGGCTCTTTGCAAATTGCGATTTTTTACTTCATTGATAGCTTTGTATCTAATTCTATGGTTTGGAGCTACTCTTTACATATTGTATGCTGCATTAGTTGAAGTCACAATCAAACAATGTGTAAGCTTTATAATGTAAATGTAAATAATGTGCGGTCCTCCTGTAGACTAAACAGTCAACTAGGATTATATATATATTTTTTTTTTTAATAAACGTTTAATCAACGACAAAAATTACTTTGAAATACCAAGTGACTTTTCAAAAATGATTTAAATAAGGATAGAGGATAGCCAACAGTCTCAGACAAATCTGTGGAAAACACAAAAATATAGTACACAATTCAACAATTGTAAAACAGTTCATAGTTAGTACAGTTGGTTTAAATGAATTAGACTGAGAGCATCTCATTATAAGGGCAGATGTTTAAGGCAGCTGAGAAAGGTCACAAGTTTTCTCTAGGTTCTTCATTGAGGTATTCATTAATGTGCCATTTCCTTGTGCAATATGTGGTTAATCTTGAATTCTTCAGCTGATTTGATTATAACTCCTCAGTTATTATCCTTAAAGTTTGCTTTTTGGTTGGTTGAGCAGTTCTTTCACAGCCTCAAGATTTTCTCCCTCAGGAGCCTCGGGCCATGCGCTATGATCTGCCAAAAAGAAAGACCAATACATTGTTTTATTGAAATGCCTTTTACAGCTTACATACAGCACCAAATCAACATACCAGGTATCGTCCAGGCTGAGTGGTACAGACTCTGTCCTGCATCTACTCTCAATGTGGCTCCTGAAATGAAGGATGCGCCAGGAGACAACAAGAAACAGACGGCTGAAGAGATCTAAACACAGTGAAATCAAGAAATCAGCTGATACAGTAGTTCAATCAAAATGGACCCAACTTGAATACTCTATACATGTTTGAGTCTGAACTCTTGACTGAACTTTGGTTCATCCATTACATTTACACTTATTTTCAGTAACTCCAACATGGCCTAATCATGCATCATAGTTCTGTGTGCAACTTCCCTGAATAAATCCAAACATACATTCAGTTATGCCTCTCACAAATGAATAAAAAGTTACCTCCTCTGGAATTCCCAATCTCTTTGCCGGACTATTTGGGATGAACATCTTGAACAAAGAGGGTCCCAATTCTTTATAGTTTTCCATAGCAGTTTTTGAAAATATTGTACCCTAAAAGACAACAAAACTGTTTTTAAGTTATACATAACGCGCTTCTACATTTTCTGTTGAAACATACAGGTGCGACAGCGTTCACTCGGACTCCTGAAGAAGCCCACTCAATAGCCAAGCTCTTAGTGAGGTTGTCCACGCCTGCCCTTGCAGCTCCTGTGTGACTGTCCAGTGAACAATCGTTTTCAACAGATATTCATCACACTTGTAGACAAATTTGGCAAGGTAAACCTACGCCATGCCAGGGAACCCTTTCCACATGTCTGCGATGATGTTAATGATCACCCCTCCATGTTGCTTCATCCATGCGGTGTACACTGTAGGAAAATGAATAAAACATTACTTCAACCCTTAGTCGCGCTCTGAACTGAATAGAGCTGTAGAAGAAACCAAATTATTGTAAACATAATATAAGGGACACGCCAAAAACACATGGTAAATTTAACAGACTTGCTTTTGTTTAAGTTTATTTGAACACAGTGTTGAAATAGTATATTTAAAGCCACACAGTGTAACATTTCACCCAATCAATAAATTGGGAGCAGGGACATCTCCAGCTCAGCTACATGGAGACATTGACTAAAGGCAGCCAAACAGGGCCACATCCATATCCATTCCTTTATTATCCACTGTAAAACGTAACATTTTCTGTGTTGAGCTGTTTGATAAGAGCATGTTTGCTTACAACAGTCAAATCCAAAATGTTACACAGTGTGCCTTTAATAAAATATTCAAATATTGCCTTTTTTCCTTCATGTGGACCATGGCAAATGGACTCTTTTTACCTTCTTTGCAGCAGTGAAATGTGCCGTTGAGGTTAGTGTCGATCACAGCCCTCCAGCCTTTTGAGGACATATTTTCAACGGGGCTTGTAAACTGCCCCCCACCATTGTTGACAAGGAAATCTATGCGTCCATACTGTTTGATTACCTCGGAAACAAGACTCTTCACCTAAAAAGAAAAATTGCCAGTAACGCACAAAAGATCTCATGCTGTAATAGTGCTCAAGACAGAACGAGTCAAAACAAGACTTAAAATAGTTTTCAAGACAGAGTGAATCCAAACTTAAAAATGTATATAACTGAAAGTATTTTATCTACATTCTAGCCTCTTGCTGTAATTGATTAATTTTATGTTGATGTTTTTATTGACTGTATTTGTTTTTCTTATATTTTATGCTGCTTTAACTGTGAAGCACTTTGAATTGCCTTGTGTATGAATTGTGCTCTACAAATAAACTTGCCTTGCCTGTATGATGGTTTACCTCGTCCTCGTTGCGGATGTTGCAGGGCACAGAGGTGACAGTGGCCGGGTTAGAGTGAGAGATTTTTGTCTGCAACTCCTCAACAGCAGAGTTTAGCTTCTCTGCCTTCCTGCTGGAGATCACCACATTGCAACCTGACAAATGACATTACCTTTGACAAAACAATCCTTCACAAATACATAGCAGGTAGACCTACGAGCCAACCATTGCGCAGCCTTAAATGTGCCTGTGTAATGATGTAAGAATTCGGTACAGAAGTCAAGTGGACTCCAGTGTTATGGGTGGTGGAATATAGAGAAATATTGGGTTATGAAGATGATGTCACAGTATAGTAACAGATGCGAAATAAGTACTAAATTTTATTTGTTTTGTTATTTTCAGTACGGAAGGTTAAGGTCGCATTTTAATGAAGATACTAAGCGCATTGTCTCATTTGCTAGATGCAGAGCAAAGTTCACACCAGTGAGAGCAGAGCAGCAGGTCTGGTATCGGAAAAACAATGGTTTGATTCCAGACGTTCATGCGGTGATCAAGACCTCACCCAGTTCAAGCAGCTCTGCAGAAATGGCTTTACCGATCCCGGTGCCTCCTCCTGTAACAATTGCAACTTTGTGATTGAACAGTCCCGGTCTGAACACACTTGCAGCCGCCATTCTTCCCCAGTATTGCCAGCCTGCCTCTGCTGGACAGTCGCGAAAAGGTTTTCAAAACAGGGATTTGGTGCCATCTTATGGAATTTGTTAGTACTCCAAAAAGACAATATGTGAGCTGTTCTCTTTCACCTTAATTTAACCAGGTTAGTCTCAGATTGAGATTTTTGTTCATGTTAAACACCTAGGCAGACACAATAACGTGATAACTCCTCACAGAAAGGCTTCACCTGGTTCAGGAATAAACGTATATAGAATAAAGTATATGAAACTCGGAAAATTTGAATATTGTGAAAATGTTCATTTTCTGTAATTCTGTAATCCAATTTAAAATATGTAAAATGTATAGAGTAATGACATGCAAAGTGACATATGTCAAGCCCTTGTTTGCTTTTATTATTATGGCCTACACCTTGTAAAAACCCCAAATTCAAAATATCAAAGAATAAGAACATAATTTTAAACAGAATATCGACCCTCTGAAAACTATAATCATGCATAAGTACTTAGTACTTAATGTGGCATGGCATGGATGCTATCAGCCTGGCACTGCTGAGGTGTTACGGAAGACCAGGACGCTTCAGCCAGAGGAATAAGACATTTGAAACCCATGTCCAGGATTCCTCTGTGTGGTGGGATTTGATGCACGGACTCCAGCCTCAGTCCACCCCTTGTGAAGGTCCCCATTCTTTTAAATAGCCTTTGCAGGTGTTTTGGATTAATTATTTGATGAAAGGGTGACACTTTGAGCTGAAAATATACCGTAGTCCCCTTTTACAATATTCTAAACTGAGATTTTGAATTTGACAATGACTCACTGCTTGTAAAATACGCAAATAAACCTTCAGTATTTTTTTTATATTTTGAAAACGGACAGTAAGCCATAATCAAAACTATGAAATACTTAGCGTGTCATGAGTCTATATCATATATTAGTAGAAATAAATGAACTTTTAATCACAATATTTTCCGAGCTTCACTTGTATGTTACACAAATGTTTAAAAAGCACCTTTGACCGCTCATTTATTGGCTATGCCAGCACATAACCCAACGTTTACTTGGTCACCGTTCCACTAAATATTAGATGTATAGAGAGGACAATACAAACACATTAATACCATTGGTGGCACTAGGGATAGGACTTAAGGTTAGGGTCCTTTTTTACTTTTAACCTATTGAATCAAAAACTTGAAATGATCTGTAGTGTTTGAAGCTGATTCAACCCGTTAGTGCATAAAATCAATATGACACTTACACTTTCCAATTAAAGACTTGTATGCATCAATGAACATGCAAAACTAACTCAACTGGCAAGAAAGCCCCTGGAAAAAGGTGCCCTTGTTATTATCCCCAAACATGGACAGACAAATGATTCCGCTCCAGACCGCTTTATTTTGGAAATTGAGGCCATGTCCAGTACGGTTATAGAAAACAGTCCCAAATCAACCAGCAATTGAACTGGTTTACTGGTCCTTCAACTCCTTCAGCCTCCTGATTGCAGATTTCACTGTGACAGCGGAAGTTGTGCTGGGGAGAAAAGTTGAGGCATGTTTAGGTCCAAAACTGACACCAAAAAAAACTAACTGAAATAGCAGACTTAAGCATTTATTATAATTCTATTGAAGCAGGAATTGTAGCACATGCTTCACCTAAATAAAAAAATGTGAACATGCATTTATGACAATTCATGCAAAAGATGCATTTTAAAAAAAAGTGATTAAAGTGTCTTGAGCCAATTACTCCTTCCATGACAAAAACTAAAGCAACAAATGAACCACATGAATCCAACAGGGACTCTTGTTAAAATATGTGAAAAAATCAACTAAAATAACATTACATGTAATATAAAAAATATTCTATTTTAGGGAATGGACTAAGTCATAAAACGGTAGTTTTATCTGTTTTATGGACTTGGTCCATTCCCTAAAATAGAATCTTTTTTTTTTCGTTTATAAATAATGGCCACATACTTGTAAGTCCAGGCTCCTCCAGCGACAGTCTTTCTGCAGGACCCACAGTGCCAGATTCCGACAGCCCTCCTCTTCATCTTGGTCTATAAAACACGTTTTAGACATTCACATTTCTTTTCATATCATAGTATGTTCTCTACTACTTGCTAACAAATCCATACCTTTCCACAGAAAGAGCAAGTGTATTTTGAATGCTGGGAGATTTCAATTTTCTTGACCATCTTCCTCAGCGACGCACCATAACGGGTGCCATATTTACCCACGATCCCCACCTTCTTCGTGCGCTTGGCCTGTAACAAACACAGAATGACATTAGAGATGCAATTAAATAGGATCAGCCGCTTGTGTATGCTATGCAGTGTAAAGCCGAACATGTCACATGTTTCACGACACAATAATGGCTCGCAATGAATACTGTGAACTTTGATGATGTCTGACGATCGAAGAGAAATAGATTACGTTTACGTTATCAATGGTCTACTTTATTCTGAACACACGTTTGAGAAAACAACAAGGCAACTTCACAACCAGCAACCCGGCTAACAGCTACGCTGCAACACTGGCGGCAGCCATTATTGTTGGTAGGGTGACCCATCAACCATACCCATTTTTACAACGAGTAAAAGCGACAATCATTTAAAAAATGGTCAGACGATATTCGTTAGACTTATGTTTATACTTTTAACAAGGAGTGGACATATAAAACAAAGCCACAGAGGCAGATTATCATGGATTATGGAAGGGACATTCTCGGCTCACCATCGTATCAGTGGAGGCGTAGGTCCAAAGAGGACGCCTAACAGGCGCATGCGCGCTTTACCAACTTTTTAATGATGCATTATGGGAGATTGAGTTCATTATCGAGGAGGCCAGAGACAATTATACGTGTAATGAACAATAACACATAAAATGCAAATTATGATTATACTATAAATAAAGCATTACAAATATTACGTTTGTGGTGGTTGTTCTCGATGGAAATTTGACATGTTACTAAGGACGCTTCGTCTGATATACGCATGCGCAGTACCGAACGACAACATCCCTGAGTGAGCCGACTTGAGATGATTGCTTATTCGCCAACTACTGTTCGACTGTGTGAAACAATATAATGTTTTTGAAGTATACTACGTTGACATGAAGCTGACAAGAAAGCTAGTTCTCGCCAAGGCCAAAGCATCGGACCTAGAAAGCGTAAAGAAACTCAATTGTTGGTAAGGATTGTATTTCAGCACACTTTTAGCTGCTTGCTTTGGTGAGGCTATGGCTCTTTTTGATTTCTCTCATGACTTATTGCTTTTGCAGGGGATGCAATCTGACAGAAGTAAGTTTTTACATTTAATTTTATATTTGACAAAACCACTCTCCATTCCTGGAATGCTAAGTGTGCATATAAACGTAGGGCCACGCTATTGTGTTTTCTCTTCCACAGATATCCATCTTCACCCAAATTTCCAACATTGAGGTGCTGACACTGAGGTTGGCTAAGGTTATATTTGTTCGTTTTAACGTACACCCGATTATTATGCTGCTTCTCATCCACTCTATGGTAATATCTTCAGTGTCAACAGCATCACATCTTTAGCTCCTCTGGCTGGATGTCTGAACCTGTGTGAGCTCTACCTGAGGAGGAACATGATCCCCTCACTCTCGGAGCTGTCTCACCTGCGTCCACTGAGTAGACTGAAGGTACTGTGGTTGGCGGAAAATCCCTGCTGTGGGAATGACCCTGATCATTACAGACTCACAGTGCTGCGGTGCCTTCCATGTCTTCAGAAGCTGGATAACCAAGGTATGTATCTTATCCATCTATCCGTCCATTCAATTCATCCATCCCACCTGTATCATTTACAAAAATCAAACATCTCCTGAAGTATAAACATATTGTGTGCAGTGGTGACAGAGGAGGAGGTTGCACTTGCATTAACCCAGGGAGAAGAGGTGACTACACCCACAGAGTCTGCCCAAAACCAGCCTCCAACCAACGGTCATGCAGACACGGAGACAGAAAATGACCCACTGGAATATAGCATGGACGAGACAAAGTATGTGTTAAAAGAGCAATTTACTAACTCAAAAATAAGCTTAATGTGTAATCATAATAAAAATCTTGCAGCAAAATTAGGGAACAATTGGGAATGAAGCCACTTCCAAGAGACAAGTTCCCATCTCTGTCTTCTCCATCAACCAGAGAAAATCAGCCGCTCATGAGAAAGGTACATGTCTTTTTCCTCAGTTATAAGTTACTAATTTGGTTACTAAGGTGTTTTTGTTTTATTTTTAGTCGCACACACTTGATGCAATTCTGCTCCTGCTCAAAGATTTGGAGGGGGATGAACTTCTAGTTGTGCACACAGCCACACAGAACAGGCTGCAAATGTTTACACTGAACTCGGAAATGATGATTAATTCACTTCAGACACAAAAGAATGAGGACATTGATGTCTAGAAGTCTCTATGCATGTTGTCACTATGTAATTATTGTATTTGAATCAACTTACACAAAGTGCATGACTCATGGTCACCAAGCTGAATGATTGTCACTTGCTTTCCCTTCTGCCTTTATTAGAATAATGTATGTTTGACAAATTGTATTTATTCAAATAAAAAAGGAAAACACAATTGCATCAACTTTTTTTATTTACACAAATTCATGTCCATACACAAATCCAAGCAGTGGATGTAACACTGCAAAGATGTCACTTTAAATAATCATTTGTTTAGGTTTAACAGGCTATTCTCAAAATGGCTTTCAATTTATGCTTTACGAATTGTCTCATTTTAGTCCATTTGTTCATTCTCCAGGAAATCCACCAAAGTGTTTGCTTCAACAGGGACAATCAAATACTCCACTCCATCTGCACCCTATGGAAGAAATTAATAACTTTAATGCTGTAAAATTAAACCAAAAAAACCCAAAGTGTACCTTGCGTGTGCGGATCAGTTTATGATCTCTGAACTCGGTCAGTTGAGTCCTCAATGTCAAATCAGAGTTCACCAAGAATGCTTCTCGACAGCGCTGATAAAAGTCTTGGAAGGACAATCCTTGAAAAGGAAACACAGTGACCGTTACGTAAGGTCCAAGTCGATAACTGCATCTTTGCAGCTAAAATCACCTGTATATGACGGGTTTTCTTTGTTTTCCAGCTGAAATTTAACCAGCAATTTGAAGATTCCTCTAGAAAAAAAAAATCCATGTAGATGTTCAGATAACACTAGTTTACATCACATTTGGTGTCTAAGTTTTGTGAGATGATATTGGACAATTTTGATGTGCTGAATCCAAAAATCACATTAGTTTGGCTTTAAAAGGTAAATTTTTTACCCCTCGGCCAAATTTTACAATTAGGGGGAGACTAGGTTTTGGTTGCATTTGTGTACAAAATATAAATAATAAAAATAAAAAAATACACAGATTTTTAATGATATTAATATAAAAAAAATATTCCATGTTCACACAAAAACCTGACACAAAAAAAATTATGTAATTGTTAGGTTGTTGCAAAAAGTTTCAAAATAAGGTAAATTCTCTTAAAGGAACAGGCCACCGTTTTTACATACTGAGATATGTTCTTAGCTTAGACGAGTTGATGCGTCCCTGTCTGGTCTGTGTGTGCCCTCAGTCACGTAAAACAACCAGTTGTTAGCATTTGGCCTCTCCCAAAGTATTCCTATAGCTCCAAACAGAGGTGAGGTTGGAAGCTACCACGCTTTTCCACGGGCACGGACAAAGACTAGACAGGTACGTATCAACTCGTCTAAGCTCAGGTAAGAACATATCTCAGAATGGAAGAACGATGGCCTATTCCTTTAAGACACCTCACAAAAAGTATTTTTTTTGGTAACCCAGCCTAGTCAGTTATTTTTTACCTTGCGTTTGGCGTCAAGCTCCGCAGCACATGAGTGAGGGATGACAAAGCCAAAGCCCCCGTTTGCTGCACCAACAGTGAGTTTTCATACGAAGTCTCTTCTGTGTAATGTTGAAATGTTGTGCACTCCCACCACAACCAGTTAAACTGACTCTGTTTAAACTGGTCCCACACTGAAAAGATGAAGAACTTGTCAATACAAACACACCATGGCAAAGTGCGTTAAAGTAGAAAGCACTCACCGAGGGGACCGTTGATGTGGTCAATAGAAGCAACAAGGTGCAGGTTGGGTAGAGAAGCAAGTTGTGCAAGTGCACTCTGGGTTTTTTCTCCTCGTAACATTGGCCCATCAATATTGTGAATAATAATATACACATGGAGATCAGGACCTGTCAATCGTTATATTACATGTAAAAGGTTTTGAGTATTTAGCCTATATACGAACATTAATTAAAATGAAAAGCAAACTCACTGTCTTTAAGCGTCTGAGAGATGAACTGAATCTGGTCCGCAGGAGTTCGGAAACTTCCTTGATGCTCAAGTACGTCACTTGTTAGAGAATTTAAAATCTGAGTAAGAAATAATTGTGAATCAGTTATTAAAGTACGTATTGAACTTAATGAATATTCCTTTTCCACTTCATGTTTTACATTTGACAATTGTATAATGAAACATAAAGCACTTTACCTTGCCTAATAATGCTCAAAGTCAATTAAGATGTAAAGGTTTTGCAAAGTGCTATATAAATTTTGATAATCAGTTTTACACTTACTGATTTGAGGGTAATCGACGGGAAAAAGCCATTGATCACAAGATGAATTTCTTCAGACAGTTGAGAAACTCTGAAATCTTCCAACAGAGCTTTCTTACTTCCCAATCCGTAAACCAGGACACTGAACCCCAACCTGAAAAACGTCAGAAATGCTGCTTAGATGGATTTAAAGATTGTGTAGGACATTCATTAAAAATACAATTATACTCACTGTATCTGTAACATCCATTTACTGAAATTCCGGCAATGTTTCTTGTAAAGTTCCTGGATTTCTCTCGCATAACACGATGCTTTTCCTTCTAATAGTCGAATTAATGTCTCCTTAAATACAAATCAGGAAAATAGTTGGTATACAATATCACTGCTATACATTTTGACAATATTTCATTGTCCATAACCAACCCTATCAAGTTTAGGGGTGTTCAGTCTCTCAAGGGTACGATCTGACGTCAGCACTTTTGAACTCCCGTGAGCTTCGAAGTACTCCTCCACCATACTGGCAGGTTCAGGAATGTTCTTGGCTTTTTTGGCAGGAGTTTTGTCCAGTGCTCCAGATAAACCTCGACTCGGCGTCCGCTGTGCCTTCATGTTCTCCTTTTCCTCTTTCTTTGACCTTTGCTCCGTCTCCATTCTTTCATCCTCCTCTTGTTCCTCTCCGGAGTCAGAGGGTGACAGTTCACTGTCACTGTCTGAACGCAGGCTCGGGGCTTTATGTGAAGAAATAGGTATCCAAAAGTCAGGACAATATCAAAACATTCTATATGGAGTTTAAAAATGTTAAAATGAAGTATTTTCCTCCCCCTACATCAGGGGTAGGCAAGTTTGCGTGGTGGAGGGATAAAACACCCAACACCCGAGTGAGTGAAGCAGCTCTCCTAACTCTTGAGAGCATTCCTTGCGTATTACAGGGCTTCAATTTCAATTTCTGGATATTTGGGAGCCGAGCCAGAACAATTTCAAGAGCTTCCATTACTTTCGTATCCGCCGCCATAGCCAAACAACAACTAGCAAATGCGGTGCAAATGTTTGACGTCACCTACAACACCCGCCTCCCCCGCTCGCTGAATGGTAGGCAGAAATTCAACCGATGTAACGCAGCCACTGAGATCAGAACCAGACGTACATGTAGGGAAGTTATAATTGACCGGAGTTTACGGGTGGCCAAGGCCAGGCTAGGTCTGAAGTGCCGACATGCACGAGCTTAATATAGAAGCTGCAGTTACAACTAAGACCTGAGGCGGCAGTAGTGAGTATAAAAATGACCAACTTGCATCTAGTCCCTTTAATGCTTGTATGTGGAAAAAGGTGATACAATTCATGATTAGAAATTGTAGGTAAAATAAACTCACCGGTCATTCTTTTCCTAAGTCTATGGGGTGTGGTGGAGACAAACTGTCCCTTTTTCTTCTGTCAAACAAAAATACACACAAATATAGAAAAGGAAACACCTCCAAACTACAAAAATGTACTTCTTACCTTCTGTAATGAATGAGCTTCTGCTTTTGCATCTAGAGACAAATACCACAAACACATGGTTCAAGATATTAGTACAGCATAACATTAACAACCTCAGATTGCAGTTGGACAGACTCACTTCGTCCTGTTCTGGTCGGAGTAGACGGCTCAGTGGGTGCTGTGTTGAAGGTAACACTCTTTCCAGGAGTTCGAGCCAATTCACTAGCTGCAAAAAAAAAGTAATACAAGGTTAAATAACAGGCTGGACTTGAAAGCAAGAGTAATGATAACATGTTTTCCCACCTGTTTGAGCCATACTGTGGCCACGCCTACTTTTCTGAAATGTGAAAATGGAGGATCCTGCAACTCTGGATAAACCCTGTTCATCATCTGCAAAACAAAAGCACAAGAGAGGTTATAATACAAGACATATCTGGGTTTTCCCCAACTTTTTTCAACAGTAAGATGTGCATGTATCCCAAAAAACTACAAAAGCGTATCAATCAATAGATAAAAAAAAAAAGAACCTTCTGTGGTCAAAGCTTGTATGTAATGTTTCTCATTCAGATGCTCGTTCTCTTCATTCTCTTCACCGATCTGCCCTTTGTCCCGTCTTCCAGCGGGACTCTTGAAAGTGACCATCTTCTGGACAGCCCCACCACTGCTATGAGTCCCTTTAATGCAGAAACACTAGTAACAGTCACGAACACACTTTTGCACCGTTAAAAACAATAATGCTGCAGGCTCATACCCTCATGTTTGTCCACGATGTGCTCCAGTACATCTTTATCCCCAATGAACTTCACCTCTAATGCGCTCATAGCTAAAAAAAAACCAAACAAACATTCAAAGTAGAAACGTAAGCTAAATAAACTTTGTGCGGCGCATTAGCTTGTTACACAGTAAGAACCGACGTAGATGGCGAACACGGCGATGCTAATGTCACTAAAAGTCAATGACAGAAGGAAACATGAAATCACGAACATACCAGGCGGCAGCGATTTATCCAAAACAGAAGAATAAACTACACAGATGTAAATAAAAGCATCACATGTGGGTGACAAGTTTCCGCGCCACCTCCGTAAAGTTTTTAAACCACGTGAGGAGTGAAGGGTCATGTAGCAGCCAATGACAGGCGAGCATTCTTAGAAACTACGTGTCCCAAGATGCATTGCGAGCAAAACTACAATTGCGTTCTCATGCAAAAGTTATTATGATTTGGAAGAATGAAAGGACAAATTGTGGCACTGTTCTTTTTATTTAAATCACTACAGATATGTATGTACAGTCCAGACATCCTAGGACTGTAACATAAACTTTGCACCTCAATATTCTACTTTTTGTCTATTTTTATTTTTTTCTTGTTTCCTTATTGTTGTAATTCCGCCCCTTAAGATTTTTACTTATTGTATATAATATACCTTTTTTTTTTTTGGTTTTTACTATTTAACTGTTTGCACATTTCCTGTCTATTTTGCACACCCTGAGCGATCTTATTGAATGCCGAATGTAACAAATGAATTTCTCCATTGTTATCTTAAAATATTAATAAAGAAATTAGTTTTTAGATGATGATACCAAATCGTTTGACAGCCAAGCAGTTTAATGCTTCATGAAGTATAAATTGCATTCAATAAAACAGAAAGGCGTATTACATTAGTCTACAATTCAAAACATTGTTAGAAAAAACGGTTTGTAGAAAATTCACTTCATTTTACTAATTCACCATCCGCGTGTTGGTGTCCACTTTCCCACCAGTCGATCTTCAGAGTGGACATAGTATGTAGGGTGCATTGCCGCTGTTGCACAGGACTGAAAACATAGACAACCATGTTCTAAATTGATCACGGAATTAGAAATAATATGCTGTTTCGCACTAAATAGTAGTCCACTCACATGGTAAGGAATAAGTCTGAGCATGGTGCCTAATGGATATTTGCTGTAGTCTAGTTTTCCAGAGATGGGCTCAACTCGTCCATGCTCCTGAGTCATGGACAGCAGCCTAACAGGAATACAAAAAAACCCCACTTATTGCATAGATACAATGAATGTGATAACAACAAGTGACTGATAAATACTTTAATTTTGGATGTCCATCCACAATAGCATATCCAGTTGGCAGTTTCCCTGCTCCATCAAGACTGTGAATATTACATTTGACATAATTAGTAAGGCACATCTTCCTGTGGTGTCCATCACATTAACTGGCCCTGTTACCTCAGTCCAGCCCATCCACAGTCGATGAGGAGTTGGTTTCTGTGAGGACAATGACCAATGACTCGTGTCAAAACCCTCACAGCCACATCCTCTAAGCTGCATGAGCCGATCACAGACTGTTGCACATCTATAAAACACCAAAAGCTCTTGAATACGGTAAATAATTAAACCAGAGTTATCCGAGCTGGTCAAGACATACCATAAAATACATAATTTCCGGGGTGAACTTCACTGAGCCGTGCCATGTCTTTAACTGGGTGACTGCAGGAGGGTGTGGAGCCAATACTGGACTTACAAGTAATGCCTACAGCCTTCAGCCTATGGAAATACAATAATAGAAAATGTTTTTTTTGTTTTTGAAAATAAACATATTGTACACTTTATTTTATGAATTAAACAAGGCAGTTGCAGTAACTTTTCCATGAACTCCAGTGTTAATGTTGTGGTCTCCTGAGCGACTGCTTGTATCTGCTCAGCGCCTCTGCAGTTGTAGGTGTTTCCACAGTGTGCATAGATCCCCGTCAGCTCAACTCCTTCAGCTTCATCAATGGCCTGTGCCAGTTTAAGGGACTCAGGCTGTGAGTGCAAAACACCAGCTACAGCAAAGAGATCAGACCACACAGAGCATCACACTTCTGTTTAAGAATGTTGACAATTTAAATGACAGTGGTTCCCCTTTGTATTCGAAAAGCTTATATTATTCAATTCCCCATTTTACTATCTGGAATTTTTAGCATTTGATTTGCAGAAATACTTTTGGTGAAAGACCCTCTGACTCCTCTGGTACCCTTTGCCATGATACCTCTTCCATTGCCACAGTCGAGTTTCATCCAGACGTGCCAGAGACGACCATCCCTGAGAGGCCTCTTTTTCAGTTGCTCCAAAGCATCCGGATGATCCAACAAAACCTGGAATAGATCCAGCCTCTCTGACAAGGCTGCACAGCGCTCCACCTACAGATATATATACACTGTATTGTAAACTCAATAGACAAAATAAAAAGCTTGTCCCAGTGTATTATTGGTTTCTTGCCTTGTCAAAAGGAACAGAATATGCATAAAGGATGTCCTCAAATCCATGATCGGCATAAAACGAAGCCTCTGCCAAAGTGGAAACCACAACACATCTGCGTGATCCAGCAGTCATTATATCCGCACATTCACTGAAAAACAAAGCCACGATTAGTCCATGAGTGTTTCATAAAGTTTAAACATTGTCCTACATTGTTTTGTGCGTCTTCATGTGTGGCCGGAGTTGGACTCCAAGCTCCTTGTAGCGTTCAATCATCTTCTTTGCATTATTCTTCACTTTGTTGATGTCCACAACCAGAGCAGGGGTACATAAGGATGAGATGGGGTCCCCCTCCATGATGACAGCACTCTGCACACACACACAAAGAAACATAATGTAGGTAATTAGATTATCATGCATGAGTTGTGAAAGAAAATTACCACAGACTGCAAATCTAAGCCCGTTTGTCATAAGTAACATTTAGAATAGAAATTCAAAGAGTTGCATGTTATCCATCTATTTGCCAGTGTCACTTGCAAATTTTAATTATGTGGTTGCAATAAATATCCTTTGAAGCCTCCACTAAAACTGAGCTGAACTTAGAGCTTCAACTTACCCCTGTTTACTGCTCATTCACCTTAGAAAAGAGGGAGAGGCCAGCAGTGGGTGAAGTTCATAGTTGTCATGTGACTTCTACGGTATCCAATATGGCCAAATTTAATGTTGTCGTAAAGTCCAGCAGAGGGAGACAGATCATTAGACTTTGAATGCGATACAGGAAATGTCGCCCTTAAAAGTGCTCCAGGAAAACAAATGAGATCTGAATCTGAAAAAGAAATGAAGATCAGAGGAAAAACAGCAAACAGCCTATTGTGCAGTTGAAAACTTCATAAACAACTTACAATATCATTCCTTTACCTTTGTTGAGTGTAGGATAGTTTAACCCAGGGGTGTCAAACATCAGGCCCGCGGGCCGTATAAATAAAAAAAAAGGATAGAGTTCCACACGTGTCCAGCAGAGGGCACTGACATAATAAGAGATCAGGATATAAACAACACATTATATAGCCATGTGGTAAATGGACAGTCTGCCCCAGGGCGGCTGTGGCTTCAATAAAAGTTTACCACCACCAAGTGAATGAATAATGACTACTGCACTTTCAGGAACTTGTGACACAGGCTTGTAAGGTGCAATACAAGTGTAAGCCGTTGTCATTGATGAAGCTACAGTCAAGTTGGGGCTTTGATCAAATCACAGCTTATTATTATTCATTTATTGGAAACATTTTCTCTATTATATGTGGCCCGCGACCCGCCATGGGAGCTGAATTTCGGCCCGCGACCCAAAATGAGTTTGACACCCCTGGTTTAACTTACCCACACCCGAACCGTGCACATTTTCACCAGTTCGGCTTTACCCAAATCTAAAAGCCTTTTGATTGGAGAGCAACAGTGTAATGTCGCATTTGAAACCTTGGACCTACAAAACTGATCCAAACTTTTTTTTGTCGCGTTATCAGGTTTTTGTCACATATTTGAATAGTTTTTGTTGTATTGTTGTTGTTGTTTCGTCGCTTTTTTGTTGTTGTCGCTCTTTCGTCACTTTTTTGTTGATCTATCTCGCTTTATTTGTCACTTTTTTGTCGCTCTATTGCTTTTTCGACGCATTTAGCGATGCCCATCAGTTGCTGTTTATTTTGTGAGTGGAGCCATACATTCAAGTTGCTGCGAACCTACATTCTCACAGTGGCTCAGGCTGCTGAACAGATGTTGCAAAACTATAGGGTTGATTGTCCAATCCCTGTTCTGCATATTGACCACAGCATATTATAGCTGTGTCATTGGGCAAGACACTTAATGATGTACATGGATGAATGTGACGTCAGAAGTGCAAGACCATTGAGGAGAGAGTGAAGGATTCAGGCTTCACTGTGGTGTTTTGAGAAGCATGTCAAACTTGTAAAGTGCAATATAAATGAGTCAATGAATTTGACAAATCACATTATCTCTCCACACAATTTACATATATGCTGTAAATATAAATAATTATTTAATATAACTATCAACAATTAAAATACAGACCGTGCTGGGTTTACCAAGATTGTTTTTATTTGGACATTTTGTACATTCGACATTTTCTTGTGTTTGTGAATGTTGAAAATAGTGAATGTGGGTGTGATTGTGAGATGTTTGTGTTTTGTGCAGGGCGTGTGTGTGCTCTCCTCCCTGGGAATGACATGTCTTCATCATAAACATGTAAACAGTAATTACAGTTACTTTATGGAGTAAACATTTCAAAACCAGTCATGTGGCTCTCTCTCTCTCTCATTTGTTTAGCACCTTTAATGAATGATATACTGACTTAAATGACAAACAGTGAAAAACATTTTTGAAAACTGAAACCTTTTGAAAACTAAAATGATAACAAAAATAAAACCTCAAGTCACACATTCAATAATCATAGATCTCCTCGAGGACAGTATTATTGTCTTTAGGTGAAGTTGCTTCTTGTGTCCGTGGGATGAGAACGAACAGAAAACTAAATGAACAATTACATGCAATTTGTGTGTGGGGTTTGATCTACTTGGAACTATTAGATTTAAATTAGCTCCTGTTTCAGCAGTAGCTTGTGCCACCCAGTGTGTCCCACCAGGTAAAATTGTTATTTTGAATTAACACTGGAGCTGCGCATGTCCTATGGATTTGTTTACTCTGGTTGAAAGCATTAAAGGTCCTCATTAGCAAATCCAACGGAAGAAGCGATCGAAAAATGCTGGTTTGTTCAGCATAGTGTAGTCAGCTCCTCTGAAAATAGCTGTCGTGTCTCCAAGTGCCACCTTCCTCAGCACTTCCTCATCTGTGTCTGTTCCCATTGCGATTACCGTGGGAACGCCCTCTGCTCTTCTCATGGCGGACACGCCCTCGTCCAGCTGCTCACTGGAGGTGATGCCATCAGTGATGAAGACGAAAGCCACCTCTGCGTTTCGCCGAGCCACGCGGGTTCGCTGCAACACAGTGACGGTTTTGGTGAGAGTTGGTGTATGGTGCTAGTAGAGTTTAATCTTTTAGTGTATGTATCACTAATGGAATGCAACTACAACAGAACGTTAGTTACCTGCGAGAGGACCATGTTGTTGACAGCGTAGATGATGGCACTGCCCAGAGCAGAGGAGGAGTCCAAGTACTTAACTCCACCGAGAGAGTCAGAGATCACTGTGAGGTTGTGTGTGAGTGCAAACTCCTGATTATGCTCGGTGGGGCTGCCATACTGCAGCAAAGCGAGACGGGCATTCTTCTCGTCTGAAGGGCCACTGGCCAAGGTGAGGCGTGCAGCTACGTTCTCAATAAATTCTTTAGCCCGGCGATGGTTCTCCAGCCCCATCCGTTCTGATCCGTCCAGCAGGAACACAATATCCACAGGCCTCTGGACACAACTGGCAACAGCCGGCTCTGAATAAAAGAGACAGAGGTTCATATCAGATCATATGTGCAGCTTGCACCCAGATGGTCTGAGAACAAAGATCGAAGCTCTGCAGTCACATGCTATACATGCAGGACTCTAGTCTAGTCTAAGGACCATCAAGAGAAATTCCCTTTTTCAAACTTTTAATTCCTACTGAAAACAAATCAACTACATGGATACAGATATAAATCAGCTGGCATGCAAATCATGCGCCAGTCAAAGCCTTATTAAAACAGCATTGTTCATGCCTCCAGTATGTTCAGTACATGTACAAATACAGATGGACACAAAGTCCACTTCCAGTACCACAAAGCAGGGATACAGTATGTGCAAAGGAGCAACATAATAGAATGAAGGTTTCACAGCAGAAACAACATCTGACCAAAGTGATACAGTAATGATATTGACAGCTATTAACATGTATTAAGTTTGATATGAGTGATGACCTTCACCAGCCACTGCTTTCATCACGCAGCAAATTGAATTAATAAATAATACAGTACAAAGTCAGTTTTCTAAGCAGGCTATTTCAGGTTGGTAAAACTAAGAGCAAAATTATTTTTAAAAAAAAGGTTTTCTTTAGAGGTAATAATCTAGACCTTTGGCCTGTCCTGTTCTGTACAATAAATACAATACTTCACTAAAGGATCAGCAGCATGCATAATAAGCTCTGTTGAAAAGCACATTTTCAGCTGTCTGATACAAAGCTAATATTAGTTCAAATGTCTCAGTAAGCGTATTAGATGAGACCCATGTCTCGGTCAGTCTCCTATGGTGAGGTAACTTGGTTAGCAGTTAACACAGATTTATGGCTTTCTCTGGGTCGCCCATAATGTCTGCATAGACGTATTTGAAGGAGTCGATGAACGTCTGAGTCCACTGGTGTTTGTCTGCGCCGTGGGCGAGTTTGGCTCTCTGCGCTGCATACGCCATGGTGGCCACGCCCACTCCATACTGCTGCTCACTCAGGCTGCCCAACAGACTGGACACGCCCTCCACTGAGGTGGGCACAAAGGAGGGACTGCCATCCACTGCCTGGGGTTTCCATAGGGGAGGGGCTTTCCAAGTTACGCCCCTTTCTGCAAGAAGCAGGCGAATAACATTGTGGGCGTTGTCCCACAGACACCTCATTAACGATGCAGAGGGTAGATTAGATGGATCAGGGCACAGACTCTAACCATATTTGAACCTTTGTAACCAATCAGTGGTTGGTGATACTTTCATTTTTAAAGTGTTAATCCTACCTGATTTGCAAGGCAGTTCAGGACAGACCACAATGGGATCTGAAACAGACAGAAACTCATTATTAAAGCAGGCACACACAAAAAAAAATATATTCAACATGAGTAAGGTGATGAAGGATTTCTGATGTGTACCCGGGCAGAGGACTGTCTCGATCTTGTCGATGAACTCCTCGGCCACCAGGTCTGCGAACCGCCTCATGCCCAGGACCCTGCCGTCCTTCTGACACGCGATGCTCTTCAGAATCTCATTCTCCTCGATCTGATCAAACATGTCTCCAATACCAATCGCACTCACGTCAACACGAGGGTCACTGTCACAAGGACCACACAGTTAAACTTAGCAGCCACTCAAAAGGCCAGATGTGTTTCCCTCTAGTCCTAGGCACCTGCAGAGGTAGGTGAGCAGCGTGTCGTTGTCCCTGGGGTCATAGCGGCCATCTGTGATAACTACCACAGTCACGTTGGCTTTAGCTCTACGACTGTCACGGATCAGGTTGTCATAGGCGTATTTTAGAGCAGATGGCGTCCAGGTTCCTCCAGCGATCCACTCCAACCTCTTCACTGCTTCCTACAAACAAGAAACAGAGAAATACGTTTGGTACAGTATAAATGTATCAAATGCTTGAAAACATAAAGACAGATGCCCCCTGATGCAATTTATTGTGGCTTGGGGCTGCCTAAAAAAGTATACTGACTTTGGAGTCTTTGTATTGCCCTATGAGTAAATGTGATAAAATGTTGCTGTGAAAACTCATCACGGGGGAAATGTGCTGACACTTAGGGAGAGAAAGAGCACCAGATTTGACTAATTAAAAACATCTGGATGAATTACAGAGGGGGAACTGTCTGCCTGAGGTATGAGAAGAGAGTTCAAAGCTCTGTTTCATGCGTTTGTGTGGGAGACCAGACCTTGAAAGCCGACAATGAATCAATCTTGGGGTCGTCGAGACGGATGGCCTGGAAGGTCCCGCTGTGACTGTACTGAACGACTCCCACACGAGTGCCTGCAGACAACGTTCATACCATTCATTCATGACTTTGAGAGAGGCTAAATAAGGCCCTCTATGCTGTACCTGACTCGGCATTGGGGTCTGTGGCCAGAGATCCCAGTCTATTTATGGTGTTGATGACAAAGTTTTTCTCCAGAGTGAAGTTGGTCAGTCCCACCGACTCTGAGCTGTCGATCACAAACACAATGTCCAGGGCCCCGCAGCGTTTCTCACAGTCTGCAGATAAAATAATAAATAATAAATAAGAATGAGTGAATATCAAATCTGAAGTTTTTCTAAGGTTCTGAACTCACCGCAGCAGCCGCATGTCTCTCTGATGTAGTTCATCACATCACATTCCTGGTCAAATTAAACATTACCCATCAGGCATTGTTTCATGATTTGTCAATGATAAGTTTAGTCAAAATGTTCTTACAGTGAGGCCGGGATCTCCTTCAGGACCAGGATCTCCCTACAGTGGAACCAACTCAAATTTAATATTATCAGAGTGCAATGTATTGTATGTGATTCAGATTTATGCTTTACTTACATCACGGCCCCCCTGTCCTTGCGAACCTCTTGGACCAGGTTCACCGCTAGGTCCTGGCTCGCCCTATTAGGAAACATCAGAGGAAACTGTACAACTGTAGATTGTAAAACCACATTTTACATGAAACTCTAAGGACCACTCACTGCTTCTCCTGGACCGCCCTTGTTACCAGGTCCGCCCTTCTGCCCACAGTCTCCTCTGCCCCCACGAGGTCCACGGTTTCCTGCGTTACCTTTTTCTCCCTACAATCAGGGCACATCTGTGTGAGTTTTGAAAAAATAATTATCCAATGATCAGTGCAGTGTTTCTTACCGGTGGACCCCTTGATCCAGGAAAGCTAAAGCCAGGTCTTCCAACATCTCCCTGGATGCGAAACAAATAGTTAACACAGATATCAAACAGAGAAGTAAAATAAAATAAAAGCACATTTACTTTTGGTCCCGCAAGGCCCGGCTCGCCTCGTGGTCCAGCATCACCGGGATCACCTCTGGTGCCCTGCAATCAATCCAATGTTACATGTTGACAGTTTCAAAAAACACACACAGACTGTTCCATGACCTACATTTCGTCCAGTTTCTCCGGAGGCCCCTGGTGGTCCTCTGGGGCCAGGCAAACCTGAGTCGCCCTGTGTAACAGCAAGAGGACAAGGAGAAGGCTTAAGACAAGACAACTCATCGACGCTTTCGAACTATAATGATGAGGCACACATATCCCGACCAGGACAGGTTACAAAAACTCACCGTCGCCCCTTTGCTTCCAGATTCACCTGCAAGTCCTCTCAAACCTTCTGGTCCCATTTCACCCTGAAACAGCAATCAATAGAAATGTCATGTGTAAAAGCTTTTGAAACATAAAAAAATTAATACATTAAGTGCGAAACAAAACTCACCTTTTCACCTGGACCTCCCGATGGCCCCTGAGCGCCCTTTGGTCCATAGTCCCCTCTTCTTCCCTACAGAGACAATGTTACCAGACAGTGGATGGCTTAGTGTTGTAAATAACTACATAGTCACAACAAACACCGAATGAATATCAAATCAAAACGTTTTATGCACAGGAAAAACAGTCTTACTGGCTCTCCTCTGGGCCCAGATTGTCCGGGAGTCCCCTGAAACAAAACATTGCTTAGTTAGAGTGACATTGTGTTAAGTGCATGCTAACAAAGTGTATTGAATAGACTTACAGCGTTTCCTTTAAGTCCAGGGGAACCGGGTGAACCAGGACTGCCCCTCTCCCCCTTTGAACACCAAATAGTGTAATATTAGATTTAGCACTACAGCATCAAAGACTTGAACACATTATTATTATATTTTAGTTTTTGCCTTTGGTCCACCATCTCCATCTGGTCCAGGTGAGCCGGCTCTGCCAGGGCGACCCGCATCTCCCTGCAGAACAATAACATTAACGCTGTATCCAAAGCCAGAGTATTATTTCTTTTGTGTGAAGCTCTGCAAACCTTCTCTCCACCAGTTCCAGGAGGACCACGCTCACCAACGTCTCCAGGATGACCATCAGGGCCCTAAACATGCACACAAATCACCGCCTTAATACTTAATGATAAATGTTATATTATATCATGTTAGTAATGAGCAAAAGGCCTTACTCTGTCGCCCGGATCTCCTTTGCAGCCAGGTGCACCGATGCGGCCGATTTTACCCTAAAACCAAAAATGAAGCTCTATAAAAAATACTGAATTTACATGCTGATTATGAGTATCAAGAGTCAACAACATAACAACATTTCTGAATAGAAAATTGAGCTATACCTTATGTCCGTCTCTTCCATCACGACCTGGAATACCACCTGCGCCCTGAAGTCAGGAAAAATACACAAGCTGGTTACAAAAATGTACAAATATCATGAAAATAAAATAATTAACATTAAAATGGCTGACCAACCTTTTTCCCCTGGGCGCCCAACTCTCCCTGCAAAAAACAAGAGAAACATATTTTTTCCAACATCACAGCATTAAGTTACTATTGTGTTTATAAATAAATCAATCCCACATACCTTCTCCCCTTTTAGACCAGGTTCTCCCTAAATAAAAGGCGCAAATGACACAGGTTAGTAGTAGTATATAAAGCAGTTTGTCTTCATAACTTAGACGTGTTTCTTACTTTGATACCAGGCTGACCAATGGGACCTTCGATACCTGGGTCTCCGGGACGACCTCTCTCTCCCTTCAGTCCTGGCTCACCGTTGTCCCCTTTTGCTCCCTGTGTAACGGAAACAGATTTACATGGTGGTTTATTGGTCACGTGACGAAAATTCTCCCCGATGCCATATTGGATGATGTGGCCAATGTAAACAAACGTCAAACCAGTTCCATTGAGTGATGATTCTGTGCAATTTTTTGCTATTTTGTTCTTTTGTATTGTGCAAAAATTAATAAGATAAGAAATATAACTCCCAGCTGCTTTGCGCTCCTACATTTCTCACTCTGACAATCAAATAAAATGACTGTAATTAAGTCGCCATTGCGGATGCTGGTTATGTGACGCCGATCTTAGCCTATCAATACATGCGATTGATCCAGCGTGGCGTAGCTGCATCTCATCCGTCCCATTGCGAGCATGCCTTCAGTCCCTGAATGTGACGCCACCATTTTTTAATCGATTGGGATGACAGGGACTTCAACAAACCACAAGGTAGGGCTGCACGATTCTGACAAAAAACCTAACTGCAATTTTTTGGACAAACATTCCGATTGTGATTAGATTTTTATGTTTGATCCATTGAAATGTTTAAACTGCTCACTGTTAGTGTTACTTTTAGGCTTTAGTCAAACAACATATTGCTCAAATTGCTCCACATTAGAATAATACGCAAAAATCTACTTTAAAAAATATTTGGTTTTATGCCCTCTTCTGGATTAGTTTCAGAGTTTTCAGAGTACCTCTGGGGGACAGCCACATGACTAAAATAAGTCCAGGATGGAATCAAATAGCATCTATCTAAACCAGAGGTCTAGATAGAAATTTCCCTGGAGACTAAAATATATAGGTAGTGTATTGCCGGGATCCATAATCAATAGCTCCAGCAAAATATGTTTTGATTGGGTTAATACTATTGAGGAAACCCTTTTCATTGAATGAATAATAATGAGCCTGACAGGACTTTAAGCCTCATAAAAACGACTTATACTTGTATTTCACCTTCTGCTACACTGTAGTCATTATTTATTCACTCCATACTCTGCTACTAATGTAGCCAGAGCCAGACAGTCCATTTACCACGCGGCTATAATGTGTTGTTTATATCCTGATCTCTTATTATGTCAGTGCCCTCTGCTGGTCATTCTTTCCTTTCGTTATTTAAGCTGCCCCCTAGTGGCTAGAGTGAGCATACTAGTTATTTCTTCAAAAATTCATAACTCCGCACAGGAATGGGCTAGACTCTAGCCCATTCCTGTGCGGAGTTATGAATTCTCTAGTCTCTAGCCGCTAGAGACTTACTTTCCCTACAGGTCAGGGGCCAGATTGAATAATCAAAGGGCCGCCTGTTGGAGACCCCTGATCTAAACACTTCAGAGGCTCCACAATTCTGATCGGTGACATCTATCACTCAAGACAGAGACAGCAGAAAAACAAACCTCATCCTCATGAGGTTTGGTTATTGCAGTCATCAAACCTCGATTTGCGATTCGATATCAATAAACCGTGCAGCCCTATCACAGGGTGCGCTTGAACAAAATATAGTGCCAAACTTGCCTAAAAGGCTGTCAAATTATTAGCAACTGTGTTTAGGTAACTGGTGTCAGACGTTGAGATTCAACTAACTAATAGAAAAGCAACTGAAAAATGACGTGTAAATACAGTATTTGAAGCTTTCCGTCCATATGGTTGTTATGCTGACCCAAAAGTTAATTTTGTCCTCCTGTCCTTTCAAATTGTAGAGCTAGATATTTACCTTTGTCTGTCCACTATAGGTCCATGAAAAGCCGTCTTTTGTACAACAGAACGGCGCTGACTGTCCTGCATTACCACAGACATCAGCTGCCTCACATAGGTTTGCGCAAACTGATTTCAAATAAAAAGATTAAATGCACCACTGTAAATGGCATATTCCAGTGTACATGACCAATCATTTTCTTATCAAGACTGTTTTAAAATGAGTTTCACTAAACTATCATAGAACAGGTAAAGAGAGAGAAATAAATGGACAACAGTGCTTACTAATGTGAATTAGCTCAGAGTAATCCAGTTGTCTTATTATGATTAGGATATTCCATTGTATGTAAACACATTCATTGGCTTTAGTGTTTTTATATTGATTTCTGTTAAAATCTTTAGGTAGAAATACTCACTTTCTGTCCTCTGTGGCCTTTTGGACCAGGAGGCCCGGTCGTTTCCAAACAGGACACACTGTAGCACTGTGTTGTGAGGAGAAGAGCACATGATTAATAAGTCAGAGATGATGAAAAGACTGACCATTAGAAGTGCATTGTCTTACCTCAACATAGGCCATATGTTTCTGTGCAAACAAAATCAAGAGCATTTGTTAGCAGAGAATAAAGGTGATTTATAAGTCAGTACGTGTCGTATCCATGAAGTAGTAGTACCATAGTTTTGATGATCTGGTCCATGGTGTCGGTGTGAATGAGCGGCCTCCCCTGGCTCAGGTCCACAGCCATGAATTCCCGCCTGTAGACGGCTGCCGGGGAGTTGGCGATCTCCTTCAGCCCATTCTCATCCACGTTCTTTGAAGCGGCAACGACAAAAATGCGGATGCCCTCGTCGCGAGCTTTCTCAGCTGCCACTTTGATGCCCCCGCACGGGTTTCCGGTCACGTGTCCATCAGTGATGACCACAGCGAACCGAAGAGATCTGGGGTATGTGGGCGAGCGCAGCATCTCCTGGGTCATGTTGGTGATGGCACAGTCGATGTAGGTGCCCTTCCCCAGATAACGGATGTTTGAAACCCCCTTTTGACAGAAAAGACAAAAAGAAACATCAGTCATCAAACATGTTTCTCAAATATGATCTACAATGTGATCGACATAATATTTAAAATGTTACGTCATCAAGTTTTACGTTCAGAATAAGCAATAATTAAATAAAAATGCATTGCTTTCATTTAATATGGTGGAAAGCTGACTTTATGCATTTAATTTAAGGCTACTTTTTAAGTGTAGTTGTAGTGTAGTTATTATTGTTGTGAGTAAAAGTATAAGTGAACCGTGTTGCTATGTTTTCTTGCTTTAGTTTTGGCTGCATGATATGAGAAAAAAAATGTGATATTTAAAAACTGTCTTGAAGATCGTGATATAAATATTTTCCGCAGCATGGAGTTTGTCCTGCACCCTTTAATACTGGCGACTGACCATCGATATATTCAGGGCATGGACAGTGTTTGACTCACAGTGGGAGAAATAGTTTGTAGTTTGTCCTGCTAGCACCTAGGTTGTCGGTGATGTCACTGTGTAGAAGAGGAGAGCGAAGAGGAAGCGTTCGTTTTAGTCAGTGTTGTTCTTAAATTATGTTTTTCCCTCAGTTTGCTGATCTCAGACATAAGCCATCACTTTGACCAATGAGACAAGCTTTCCTGTGAACCGGCCTGTCAAGTCCAATCAGGGTGAAGGGAAACGGAGCTTGATCGTTTACTAAAGTTTGTTCTCGCTCTCTGAATTTTGCTAACTACAAATTCTTTGGAGCCAGGCTTTTAAGCTGTGCTAGGGAGGCGCAAAGACTCCATTGGAATCCGTTTTACTCTGTTTCTTTTGGAGTCGCCCCGGCCACCAGGGGGTGGTATTGCAGCAATGTCAGCTCCCCGCCATGAGGACCAAAGAGAAAGGCTGACTTGTGGATGAACCAATGGGTGTGGAAAGCCTTGAAGCTGAACACTCTGCTGCCCTCTACTGGGTACAAATATTATAGATTTTGCACAATGTATAATATCAACTACTGTTTGATGCACCAAGGCTTTGAAGCAGCAACTTTCTGAGCTAAAATATGTCAAATGAAAGTTAAAATTATAAAATTGTATTCATAACTTCCTGATCGACATAAAATATATATATATGAATAAAGTTGATAATGTATTGTATATTATGTAAAGTGTGGTTTCAATGGCAGATAAATGTTGTTGAAGTCAGCTTACACAGGACCATACAGGTGCATAGTCATTTACCAGCGACTTTATAGACTGTAAAACTGCTGCACACTAGTTAAGAGACGGGGACCTCACTCACAGCAATGAACTCGTTCTTGGAGGCGATGCGGCTGAACACCTCCTGCCTTTGAGAGAAGTGAAGTCCTCCCAGGTTCCAGTTGATCTTCACCGCTCCTCTGAACTCATGGTCCTCCAGACGCTGGGCAAACTGCTCTGTGAATGACTGCAGACACCACACAATACGTAAATGAAACAACATAGGGTCAAATCAGGACACTGTAAGGAGATGGGGGTAGAGATGGGCGTACCTTGATGCTCTCCACCAGTGACCCGGGGGGTGGCTCCTGCAGGGCGATGGTCTCAGATGTGTCAATTGTAAAGTAAACATCTATGGGGCATTCGTTTTTCTCTGCAGCACACAAAAGCATATTTTAGTTTGTCCAATATCGTATTCAACGCGCTGTCCTCCATTGTGCCTTGTGTGGTGACTCACTGGTGCACTCTGGAACCTGGCCGTGTGTCAAGGCTCCGAAAAGCAGACAGAGAGCGATGACCTCTAAGCCCAACATCTTCCTCTGTAAGACACGTGAAGACGCATTGAACATTACAGGGTTTCAGGTGACGTTGGTGCTCAACTTCAGAAAAACACTCTTTCTCTCAATCTTTTAAAGAAAAGGACATTGGTAAACATTTTAGATGATATAATTGTATGTAATAAAAGAAAACAGTTCAGGTAACTGTTTTGGCCTGTTCCCTGGATCCAACAAACCAGTCCAAAAGCATGACTATTGATTTACAAATGAAACACAAAAAGAAATTGTTTGACCGTAAACAAATCATACAAATGCAAAAGAAATCAAGACCAGGTCTATTGAAGATCCAGGGGTCAGACTTGGCTCAGGTCCCCAGCAGAGTTTGTAATGATGTTTGTATTATCTTATTTTTTCATTCCAAGTCAAAAATGGATGCTGTTTTTGATCCATCATTGTAAAGTATGTGGTGTTTTGGAACTGAATGTTAGGCCCAGAAGCTTTAGACTTACATTTCTCCCCCTTTAAAAATATAATTGAATAAACCATTGTAAAGCCAATGTCTATTTATTGATTTGAGGACAGAGTTTGTTGATTATTTAGACATAGATATAGCAGTATACTGTGGATTTATCAATACAGTTGCACAGCTACTGAAGTGACTGAGCTACTTCTATACAGCGGTGGGTAGAGTAGCCAAATTTACTCTGGAAAAAGTGAAAAAAAACAGTTGGAGAAAGGTCTACTTGATTAGTCTGAGTCATTTGTAATTGTTTGAACACAAAAGACAAATTATGAGCACAAAAGTATGAGACACAAAACATGAATATAATGTGAAAATGTAAGTATTTCCAAAGAAAATCCATAAAACATAAACAAGGAAATACTGAATAACAATAACGTGCATGAAACACAAAACACATATATTTTAAATATCACAAGAAGCTTTTACCAAGTAAAGATTTAGTCACGGTGGAAAAAGTAACTACTTTTTTACTCAAGTAAAAGTGCAGATACTTAATTAACATATGATTAAAGTAGAAGTAAAATGCACTGTTTGATAAAAGGAATTACTTCAAAAAGTTACTCAAGTACATTTACTTGAGCTAATATAACTGAATACAACCCCTATAGCCTCAATCTGTGTTCACAAGCTTCAGAAGCAGCAGATAAAAGAGAATGATACATATATTAGTATATAAGTGCATTTAGAGTAAAATGGCCGCCGATAATTTTGTGCAACAGGTTTCTCAAATGTTCAAATATGCAACATTTAAAACTGAAGTGTCCAACAGGTTATAGTGCTAAAACAAATGCATGCACATATGTTTTCAAAACATATGTGCAATACTCTATTATTTAGATCTATGAATCTGTCATAAATCACCAACTTGAACACTTTGAGTTGTGGCAGATTGTTTACACAGAGGGGCAGCAGAGAGCAACAGCTGTAAAGGGCCATGGGAAAAAGATAGCTCTGCTGCCCCCTAGAGACCCCTGATCCATGGACAACCAGAGCAAGTAGAGGTAAGTTCAGATATTTCTGTCTGTAAATAGTGTGACTTTTTTTTATTTAGGGAGGCCTATTGTTTGACAGACAATTGATTTCTGTTGTCTTATGATGTTTGGCTTTTTGCACATTAAAGTGATAGTCTTTACGTTTAAGGGCCCTGCACGAGCTGCTGCGCAAAGAAAAGGAAGATTGAGGCAAGGGCTTGGGCTAATTTAAATTAAATTAAAAACACTGCATTAAGGCAATGTAAAATGCTTAACCATACTATGCTCTCAGTATGTAAAGAGGCATCTTTGCACCTACAGGCGTCATGAAGGACCATCTCAAAAGCCACAACTATTTCAGAAGCCTATCACTTTGCATGAATTGTAAGTCAAGTACATTAGTCTCATTAAATCTATGGTTACATGACGGTATGTCTGTCTCCCTCTAGCGCGCGCACATGCTGCCTGGAAGTCGCTTGAGCATCCAGCCAGAGGAGTGGGGCAGCTTTGTAAGGTAAAGAGCAGTAGGTTAGATCCTCATGGCACAAACGTCTTTAGTAGATTAATCCAAATAGCTGATTTCAATGATGTGAGGCCAATTCAAGGAAACCTAATCCAGACACATGAAGCACTTATCTACACAGAAAAGTGCGTGAAACACAGCATAAAGATGTTTTTCCCCCAAATTAATGTAATATTTCCGACACAAAATAAGCTCTGGAATAAAACGGCCCTGTTTTGTCTATAAAAAGACATTCATAAAAAACAAAAAGTGGTATAAACTAGGAGACACTGCACACCGCTGTGCGTAAAATTGGTGCTTACCCAAACTTTTTCCAGTAAGTTTAGTCCTTGGTGCGTGACTGGTCCTCTGTAAACTACCTCCGCATTTCAAGAAGAGAAACGGCCCAGAGAACAAGAGGGGCACGGGAAATAAAAGAGGAAAATAAAGCCGCTGGATGTGCCTTTAGAAGAACCGTCCGTTCGCCCTGCCGTCCCGCTTCAGCCCCAGCAACAAGCTCAAAGCCCTCCTCCCGCACGCGCACCGTGCACGACAGTGTCAAACATGGCCACTTGGAGGCGCCGTGGCTCTGCAGCAACAAGTGCGCGCAAGCGTTCGGCTACTCCCACGCACGCGCCCAGTAAAAGAGGATGCCTGAGCTGGAGATAAGACCCTGACTCCCCGCACTCCCCTCACCTGAACCAGCCTCTGACATTAAGCTCACTTTCAATTCATTTGGGATACCACAAGTACTTTGGCACACCCTTTCCCGTTGCTCTATGGGACACTTGTCGTAAGGGCCCTCAACGCACATATGGAAGGGTTTTTGTCCCAGGTTTTTTTTTTATGCTGGTGACATTAAGTCGATTACAACCCATAAAAAGGGCTTCAGAACAGAATCCAATATAGTTGAGAACCAGTTAAAAACCTGCTCTAAACAAAGGTCAAGATATAATCCAAAACCTGTAAAGGAGTTACAAGATGTTGAAATGCTCTCTCATGTTTGGCCCGTCGCCACAACCTTGGGTGAATCACAGAGGAACCCCCACTCGATTCACAAATGCATGGACCTCATAATTTGTGTCGCTGGGTCTGGTTGCAATTAGTATAGGCCTAAGAGACGAGTTTACAATGAGTGTAAACAAGTGTCGAACCGTCCACTCCCCATGTTTATGCGTCTGTAGGTGCTGTAGCTGTCACAGAGTGGGAGGTCGCTCTCAAAATACATCCACAAAGACAGCCAATTTTATATAATTTAAAGCATATTCAGCATCATTGTTCCGTCTTGATGGGAGACACGACTTGTATCAAAGCGTCCAAACTTGTCTCAAGTGTAAACACAGACAGCACAGCGTTTTTCTACTGATGATTTCTCCAGGACTCCAGAACAGCTTCGCTCACATCCGCTTCATGATTATCGCATAGGACTAAGACCTAATGAAGCTGTTTGGAAGATTTATACGTGAGGGCAGACAACAAAGTGAGTCCAGACCAATACAAATGACTTGTAATTACCAGGAAAAGAAAGCCAAAAGTGACATAATTGGTTTGGGGTTTTGGGCCTTGAGTGGCTCAGCTCACTCAAATCTTATCTTGGCCAGCTCAGTCAAATCTATTGCTGAGGCTGATATGGCTTATAGGATCAGGCCACCGTTTTTACATACTGAAATATGTTCTTACCTGAGCTTAGACAAGTTGATGCGTACCTATTTGGTCTTTGTGCGTGGCCTCAGTCACACAAAACGACCCCGATGTATTCCTATAGCTCCAAATGGGGATGAAATTGGAAGCTACCACGCTCTTCCACAGGCACGCACAAAGACCAGACAGGTACGTAATCAAGTTGTCTAAGCTCAGGTAAGAACATATTTCAGTGTGGAAGAACTGTGTGCCCTCAGTCATGCAAAAAGACCAAAGATCCTGTTAACATTTGGCCTCTCCCAGTGTAGTCCTATTGCTCCAAAACAGGTTGAAATTAGAAGCGATCAAGCTCTTCCACCGGCACGCTCAAAGACCAGACAGGTACGCATCAACTCGTCTAAGCTCAGGTAAGAACATATCTCAGTATGGAAAAAACTGTGGCCTGTTCCTTTAACACTGCATATCACATTTTTGTAGAGCCTAAATCACAATTTATGTGCGCTTTATATATCTTTTTTTCTTTTTTTCTTTCTAAGCTACAAGGCTAAAACTTCTCTGGAACAGGCCACCGTTTTTGCAAACTCTCAGCAACAGTTCCCCTTTTTATCCACTTAGAAAATCTACATGTTTAATTTTGTGTGACTTACTTGGATGGTGTAAATGCTCACGTAACCATATATAAATAGGGAAAACTTAGAAGAGCTTGGTTGCTTCTAGCTAAATGCTAACAACATCTTCAGTCTTTTTGCGTGATTGAGCGCACGCGTAAAGACCAGACAGGTACGCATCAGCTCGTCTAAGCTCAGGTAAGAACATATCTCAGTGTGCAAAAATGGCGGCTTTTTACTCAATCAGAGAACGACCGAAAGGGGGAGTGTGGGGAGAAATGTGTCTGTATTAAAAAAAAAAAAAAAAAATTAGAAAGATAGAGAGATATGCATAAAACAGAAAAAAAACAGAAAAAACGGAAGTACTGTCTGATAATAGAGTCTGGGAATGTGACGTTATATCGCTAAGCATTATGGGATTAGCAGCAATTGTAAACTAATGGAGATTTTAAAAGTTAAAATACTGGAGTTATCGTTCACATTAAAACACTCGGACACCACAGTGAGTTAGATGTATTTACCAGCAGTAACTCAGCAACTAATGGAGTTGTTCCACGGCTTTTTTTTTTTGCAGACCTTATGTTAGTCAATGGAAATGTATGCTAACAGCTGCAAAGATGGCGGATCTCCATGGTAACTGTGGAATTTCCCGAACTCTATATCACAAAAATGGCCGATTGTCAAATGAATCCAATCACGACCAATGAGTTTTGTTATTGTCATATTGCCCAGTCCAACCCAGTCCAGCTTTACCTATCACCAAAACCACTGATTTACTACCTAATAGCTTTTGCACTGCTAGTTTTAAGTCTGCCAACCCAAATTGAGTGGGCTGGAACCGGACAGTAAACTTTGAACAAGTATGTGCAAAGCCAGGCGTTGCTTTTTCTCTGCAGTTGGATGTTCTAGTCAAAACATAAAGCTGTTGTATATGAGAAGCTAAAATGGTAGAGGGGAGTCCAGCTGCAGACCAGAGACCAGAGATACTATATCCATGAAGCTTCTCTTCGGATCTTGGCTTCAGAACGGATTTTTCCTTAAAAAGAAAAGAAGACTGCAGTCAGTGAGAGGATGGAGCAAAGTGTGTGTGTGTGTGTGTGTGTGTCTCCATGAAGGGGGGGGTCTGCTCTGCTTTAAAACGTGTGACTCAGAGAATAGGAATGCCCCTCCCTCCCAAATAAGCCAGTTCTCTCTCACACAAAGTCTTGCATTTTATTTTTCCTTAATTTTTTCTCTTTTTTTTTTCTTTTTACAAGGAGCATAAAGCGCCATTGAGTCTTAGGGGATTTTGCTATAATCAGATGCAGAGTTACAAAGAACTCCACATGTTTTCTCTCATTCTTCAGCTGCAAAAAACCTGCAATCAGAACCAGAGCCACGAGACAATAAAAACATCATAAAAGATCATGAAAGTTTAACCTTTCTCATAGTTCAGAGCGGTGTTCAACGCCTCATGTAACAGACATGAAGGTGAGAAGCCGTGCAGGCCAAGGAGCTGTCCCATGCATGTAAACAGAAAGAGTCTTTTAAATGCATCATTGTGCCATTGATGAAGCATTGGTCATTTGGTCCGTATTTGGAGTTATTTGTTGAGTGTGCAGTTCTTGGTTGCAGTAAAAGAGGGAGAAAAACATAAAACACGCTGTAATTTATGGCATTGTTAGTAATTTTTCAAGTCAGTCTGCATCTGGATTTGACTATCACCGTGCCAACCTAAACTGAGGTGGATGCAGGAGCACAGAAGCAGCGCAGAGTTTGCATGTTCCTGACAAAGTGACTTTTGGCCATGAATACCTCCTGAGTATTGACAGTGGCCAGTTAGACACACGCTCGCTCTTACTACAGGGCACATGCAGAGATTACATTACCAAGTTCTTTGATTGCACCTTTTTCCTGGCCCTGAGTGTTCTCTGTAGTGAATTTCTCCATTGTGAGAGCAATAACATATCATCTCATCTTAAACCCACATCCTCCACAAAGCACTGCCACCATACCTCCACCTGCAAGTTCAACAGGACAACTTGAAACACCTTTCCTCAAGATGGCTCCTCCAGTACAATGTGTTGCCTCTCTGACTCTGATTTGAGTCAGCTGTTGCTATGACCACAATTATTTGACCAAGCCCCCAATAATGTTTTGTCCCACAGATTTGACTGTATTGCTGCAAGTCCAGTGTTGTAGGGATTACTCCATTAAAATAATTCAGCTACTGATTACTGATTACTAGTAAGTAATCGAGCTACTTATTTGATTACTTGATTTCAAAAGCAATCTGATTATTAGTTACTTTAGTTTTAAAAATGATCCAGAGAGGTTATTTAGGTTTACCACACACAGTTAAAAAACGTCTTGTCGTGTTGAGAACCGACAATGGGCCACAATATTCTTTGCTTTAGATGAGATAAACTCAAAGGAATGACTGTATAGTAATAGAAAATAGAAAAATAATTACCTGATAAAGTAATTATAATAAAATCACCACTTTTTCAATTCCATCACATTATTCTGTTTCTTAAAAAGTAATCTGATTACATTAGTGTATTACTTTAATACATTACAGTAATGCACTACTGTCAACACCATGCAAGAAATAATGAACTTGCGGTGTTGTTATAGTTAAGGAGTAATGAGAGTATGAATAGGCTATCTGGGTATTTGAAGAACAAGAGAGGAATATGAAGAAGTAGGCTAAAAATAAATGCATTTATGCAGCAAACAAGTAAAAGACTTAAGTGTATGTGTTCTTGTGGGATATGAGATCAACATATAGGCCATTGAGAAACAGTAGTAAAGCACACTTGACACAAAACAAGAGTCTAATAAATGTTGGATAGAACATGGCTACACACCATTGTGCACAATCTCCAAGATACAACAATGTTGCTTAAATGAACAAAATGGCCGATAAGGGATAGTGCTGGCTCCTCTTTGCCTTTTGGAATCTCTTGCTTCCTTTGCTCCAGATGTGCTGTGTGTTCAGACTGTACAGCTGGGAGTCGTTATCAGTGATGTGCACAGACCAGTGCTTGTGCACGCTCAAGTCCATTTGCAAAGCGTATGTCACTGTTACCAGCGTATTTCAGAGTTTGAGTTCAGAGAAATGTGGTAAGAAGAGGTCCACTCCAAAGGGATTCACAAACAGGAACCAGGAGGAAATTGAGTCTCAAAAACAGCCACCAAGAGCCAAGACAAATTTAAGGAGAACAGTCCCACACACAGGCACAGACCCAGATCAGAGGCAATGAAATTAAATATATTATTCATATTTTTACTTTCAAAGGGCGAGGAATTAAATGGAAGTGATAATTGAAACTTTTACATCTTAGGCTCTTGCTTGTTGAAGAGCCACTTTTAGCATGCAGGGCTCAATTTGGGCAATTCTTTGTATTTTACTGCATGTCTATTTGGTAACTTATTTTTCAACATAGACACACACTAGGTACTTAGATTGCCATTTCTTTATAGCCATGTTTTGTTTTGACATCTTCAATTTATTAGCATACTTCCCAATCATCCTGTCATAGAAATCATTCACAGAGAAATGTCTAAAGTCAGACAGGCAGTGCGGCACACCCATTAGCCCAAACAAACAACTCAGAGTCAGTGGACGGATCTGATAAAGGCAGTTTGGTTTTGATGCCGAGATATTCACTTCAACACAGGAAGAGACTGTCACACACTGTGCATGTACGAGTGCGAGCAAAATGAATACACAAGATCAAAAACAGTGGCTTGCACCAAAGGCCGTTCCAGCGAAATCCATCCTGAGTATTAAGCATTAATATAAAACACATGGGCTTCTATGGAAGCCCTGAGTTCAGCATCCAGTTATGTGTGACTGTGTATTTGCTGTGCGCTCATTTGTGAAGAAAGAGAGGTGTGACGATGCAGTGGTGCAGTTCTCTAGAAGCACATTCATTTTCCCCAGTGCTGCTTTTGGACAAGAGTCAAAGGTGGGGTTCAGTAGCACAAGGACGTTCATAGGTGACTCCAAGTGCTAAGCTCATAATGGACACCTCCGAGACTGTGACGTCAAACGTGAGGATCAATCATTCCCAGGTCAAATTCAGTCATTTCTCAGTGTTAAATCTTTGAAAGGGGTGCACATATACCTGTCTAGATTTGTTCATGATGAGGTCAGCTGACTACACTGAGTGATCAGACTATTACGTCAATGGATTTCTACGTCATGTGGCCCAGGCACATACTAAGATGACTGCCAGGACTGTGAAAGAGTGGTTCAGGGGTTTGGCCAATGAGAATCTTTGGGATGTGCTGGAGAAGGCTTTGCACAGCGGCCACACTCTCCCATCATCAATGGACGATCCTGGTAAAGAACAAGGGGACAGTGGCGCATTTGGTAAAGCGGGTCGTTTCATGATCGGAAGGCGGGGGTTCGAATGCCGCCTCCTCAAGGTGTGCACTGCTGTTTACTTGGGCGAGACACTTCACCCACCTTGTCTGCGTACATTGGTGCATGAATGAGAGAGTGAATGAGTGATTGGTTCCTCGCTGTACAGTGTTTTGAGGGCCTAATCTAGGTGGAAAAGCACTATATATGTGGAGACCATTTACCAATTAATGCTACACTGGACATTGCAGAAGCGTTTTGAAATAATTTGACAGCAGATCTGTTCAAAGCTAAAGTGCAACACACTATTACAGTGAGACCGACTTTTTGTGGTGGTGACTTTGGTCCAGGCAATGTAGTCTTTGGACAAAGACTATTTTAATAAGTAACTCTGTTCTAATATACACAAGAAATAGGTAGTTTTGGCAATCCTGACCCCTCTTCTCAGAAGGGGTGGAGTTTACAGTAAATACACCTCTAGCAGTGAAATGTCTGACAGATTAAAGTCATAGCTTTGACTTCAAGAGCTTGAAGCTTCTGATGATAGAAGCAAAACCTTCTTAAGTCAATTAATCAATCCAACTTTATTTATAAAGCATTTTTTTTTCAAACAAAATGTAATACAAAGTGCTTTACAGATTAAAATCCTCCCACCCAGAAAAGTTAACAGTATTTAAATCTCTACAGTGATGGATAATTCCTGGGTGACTGACAGCCCACACAAACATATTGTGACTTAATACTGGAGGAAAGACAAAGATGTTGACTCCTCATACCGCAAGACATTTGTGTAACATACTCTTGTGTAGAATTCCTAAATAAACCCATGTAATACGATGGGATTAATTACCAATACTACAGTTCTTAGTGTGGTTTATAAGGAAAGGTAACGAAAGGTAAGGTATACTTTATTGATCCCGTAAGGAAATTTGTTCTTTGCATTTGACCCATCCGAGCACTAGGCAGCTTCAGTTGGCAGGCCCATGTCCAGATGTGAAGCCAGGCTAATGGTCGGGCTTAGTCTGAAGACAATTAGGAGTTTGCAGTTCACCACAGCGAACAAAGGTTTTAGTAATGACTTCTCGACAGAAACCAGATGAGGCAAATGCATTTGTGTAAAAAACAAAAAACTTGACAGATAATAGTTCTGGTGTAGCAACCTTTATTGAAGGAGCTTTTACAACACAGGGGTCTTTTGTTTCTTCATGTGAACAGCCTGATACACTGGGATTGTTAGCACCACAGGACAGTACAGCGTTGGACTGGGACAGGTTGAGTGTGTGAAGTAACAAGGCTTTAAGTCCAGTGCTTCTCTGTTTGATGTTTGTTTTCCTGCGTCATTGATCAAGTGTCAAGGTGTAACAGAGGTACTCCTTAATGGGGACCAGGTTTCTGTCATTCCAATCAGAGACCCCTGCACTGTTTACGTAACATCGCCCAGGGGCACATGAGGGAAAATTACCGCCATCCGATTGAGTGCTGTCCACTAAAGCACTGGGCAGTACACATTACACACATGCTGCTCCACACACGCAGCTGTCCTGTCCTCATCAGTCTCTCAGGTCAAAGATCATGTCCTGTAGATTAGCTGATCGAATAGGGCTTTCAAGTGGTGTCCAAGCACTCAGAGGTGTGGTTATTTTAGTTGGGTCTGAAGTGGTTTAGTTTGGCTGTGTTGTTGTAAAAAAAAATGATGGTTGGGGAAAAAGGTAAATCCACCACTTGAAAGCAACATTGGTCAATGCATTTCAGTGACAAGCTTATGCATATTATGGGGGAGTTTAATGAACTAAATGTCTGGGTTAGTGATCCAGGATGCAGAATACCTGAGTCAAAATCTCTGATCAAAAGCTACACACGAAAATGATGGCTCTGTGTTAACCCTGACCTTTGCCAAGGAGTAAGGAGGACACTTTTGTACAACAATAGCATACTTTAGCACCATGATGTAGGTTATTATCAACTGAAAATGAACAAAAAAGTATACGACTATACAGTACGTCCAACCTTGAAGGCAAAACCCAGGGTGAACTGTTTTAGATTCATTGGCCAACCACACAATCATTTGTCATTTCTTTAACATTTTAATAAAGTTGAGCACAGTGTCTTGTAAATGAAAGTGAATAATCATGGGACTAAAAATCTAAAGCATGTTGTTTCTGTGTTCTCAGTTCTGCTTTAGGACATGGCCACTCTGCGGGACACGGTTTGGTGGAAGACGCCGCGGAGTAGAGAGGGGTAGTCTGCCACGCGGAACAGGTGGCGCTGTGCGTAGGAGATGTCATCGGGCTGCCCCCGGCTCACCAGCACGCGCAGGTTGGCCTCGTTCACCTGGCTGCCCACCGCGATCACAAACAGCTCCAGATTGGCTCCAGCCACTTTACGGGCCTTGTCCAATAGTGAGGCTGCGGTGACGTCCTGGGACCTGCCGTCGGAGAACAGCAACACCTTCCTCCTGCTGCCGGACGCATCCCCGCGGTCCGGTAAACGCGAAATGGCAAAGTCCATGGCCTGGAGCACGTCGGTGCCATCGTTGGAGAAAGCGGCCTGTTCCACTCGATTAGACAGCTCTGTGAGGTTGGTGGTCAGAGCCTGCTCCATTTTGGTGGCGCGGCTATACTGCGCCACAGCCACGCGCACGGTGGGGCTCCTCCGGTCAGGGTCAATGAAACGCTCCGCCAGACGACGAACAAAGGTCTTACTGGTCTCAAAGTTCTTCTCCCCCACACTGGCTGAGCTGTCCATCATCAGCAGGATGTCATGGTTTCTATTGAATGTGACTAAAACACAAACACCAGAATAGTATTAGGAGAAGCTTTTAACACGGTTTATTGTAGTTGAAAGATACTCACTTGGGCATTTGTAGTCTGGACACTTCTTATCTAGAAAAGACCATTTATTACGTGTTAATCATTGTTGAGAAAATAAAACGCAACATTGAATCACTGTAAAATATTGATGACATTGAGGCCATACCTTGACAGATCTTGGCTGTGAGGTTCTGCAGGAAAGTGTCCTCCAAAAGTTCAGCGAAGTTGTCACGAACAAAAGAAAAGCCAGGTTTCTTGGAGTCACTCTGGCAAACCACATCCCCCAGCTGCTCCAGGTTTGGCACACGGCCAGAGTAGTCCTTCACTCCTACACCTCCAACCTACGAGTAAAATGAGTAAATTGAGAGGGTCCAATAAATATGTTAGTAAGTGTGATGCAGGAGGAAGTACCCTGATGTCTTGTCCGCAGAGTCTGTTGAGGGGGACTTTGTCTCTGTCTGTGTCCGAGCGTCCGTCGGTGAGAACGATGACCACCTTGTTGTCCTTCTTCATTAATTTGATGGTATTATTGAGTGCGTACTCCAGCGCCTCTCCTGTGTACGTGGCCTCAGCCAACCACGGCAGATCCTTCACCTTCCTGGGCACGCACACAGTATCACCGTTTAACCATATACTAGTCCCAGTCTGACTTTGACTAATTGTTTGTTAACAAAATGGCATTGCAAATCAAGTTGGTAAATAAATACAACATGTTGGACTGATTTTAAAATGTCTGCCATGTCTGACTCCCCCATATAACCCTTTGTCCAGGCTTAGGACAGAGTTATTTAACTGTGGAAATGATAGTAAAACATAATCAGTGAAGGGCTGTTTATCACACCACTCTCTGGGGTGTCATTATTTGAGATGGATGGAAATGAGAAGTGGTTTATGTAAAGTGATGGAAGGTGGTATAAAGACTGGATGATGGATCTTGCTACAAATACGGTGTAAATGATCAAGCTTCACATTTGTGGATCATTCGTTAGAGCCTGTTTTCCCCAGTGCAACTCACTGTTTGAACTCTGCGAGGCTGTTGGTGCTGATGCCGAGCTGCACGGCTTCTTGAGCCCGGGACCCGCTGTACTGGACCACACTCACAGTCGACTCGTTACCCGAAAACTGCAGAGAAATACCACACAGTTATTCCCCAAGAGTGTTTTGTCTACTCTAAACACTTCTTCTTTTGGCTCCGTTAACATTTCTACGTCCCGCCCATCCTGAGTAATTATATCCAAAATGGAAGAGCAGAGTCATAGCAAGGGCCATGTCCAAAAACCAAGGAATTTTATTTATGCTTATATTTTTAGCTCTGAACTGGATGCGACTTTTCCATGCTGTACAGTTGTATATCCACTGTTAAACCTATAAATGCCAAAATATGTATAAATGAAAATGCATGATGTATGACAGGCGTTACCTTGACGTGTTGGTCTTTAATCAGTCTGTCAATGACTGTGATGATAAAGTCTTTGGCGAGAGCGAAGTTTGAAAGGCCAATACTCTCAGAGCTGTCCACGATGAAGGCCAGGTCCATGGGTGCACATTTACACTCTGGAAACAAACAGAAACAAATGCAGCAAAATCACCCCAAAAGAACAAGCTTAAATTATAATAATGACTGCAATTTAAACGGAGAACAAACTCACCACAGCAGGCTATGAAGTGCAGCGGACATGTAAAAGACAAACACAAATTAACCAGGTGGAAAAACGCTTGCATTCTTTGGGCTTGACACGGTTCTCAATGTGTGGAGCATATGTGTATCGTACAATATGTAAGCACTGCATGTTTTTATGCAAATGTCAAACTTACAGCAGAGTTTCATGATGATGTCCAGAATTTCACATTCCTGAGGAGAAAAGTAACGCAGACAGCACTTTACAGCTCGGACATGGACTCTTTAAGGCGTATTACATAAGTGCTATGAAACTGTGAAACACAATGCAGCCTGCCCCAAACGGAGCTTCAAGTTTCAAAGAAAAGATGGAGAGAAGAAAAAGAATTTGAATATTCCGCGCTGAATGTTTGCTGGGAGGGTTTCAGTGTTTTTATTCAGGAAATTGGATGTTTGCCTTGAGGCTAAACAAACTGGATCAGTTTCAGAGAAAGGTCTTGAAAGTCTCTGGGGAGTTTTAATGTCATACTACTTTTCTAATGAAGGGCTGGAGCTAAAATGAGTCCATCCGGAGTGGTCTTTATACTCACATCAGTTCCTGCTGGTCCAGGCGGCCCAGGAGGTCCCTGCCAAAAAAACAAAGATAACGTCGCTGATACAGTAATTCACTGCAATGATTGAGGAAATAGCAAAGAAAAAGCCTCTTTTAAAGTGGAAAACTGTGATTTTGGGAGAAAGCCATAACTTCTTTGACTGCAAACCAAACTCCCTCAGTCTGTGAACCCACATCCACACCCACACATTGAACGCACTATCTCTGCAACAGCATGAACATCTTCCAAAGGTTTGTTACCACAGCATATTTTTTTCACTCAGTGGCAGCCATCTGTTTTGTTTTAAAAGACATTTAACTCGGTTTAAGAGCATTCTTCTCCGTGACAAAGATGTGGTGAGGTCTGAGATCTGTGCAGACAACCGTGCACACAACAGAAAGACAGAAAGAGAGGGAGAGAAAGATGAAGGGTGGAAGAGAGGAACAGTCCTGACGTAAACAGTTCATACAGAAATATGCAGGGGAGACAGAAGCCAGAGCCGCAGGAGGAAGAGCATGAGGTGGGGTCAACAAGTGTGCTCCGATGTCTGCGCTGATGCTGTTTACTGTTATATTTAGATCAATATTTTAACAGAAGTCCAGTTCAGTTGCCAGTGAGCGTAGTAGGATTACACATTTCTTTCCTCTGCACTGAGTCATGGGTATAATTTCTGTGTTTTTACATGTGGTTTGATGTTCAGAAAGCTCCCAGTGACTCAGAGTAAACCACTGTAATGTAACACACAGTAACACAAACAGAAGAGGCTCCTGTTCGGTCACAATTGTCCATCACCAGATTATGGAAAATGAAAAATACCACACCTCTCCAAAAGTCAAAGAGTACGAATGACTGACAGAGGAGTCTGTGGACAGTGGATGGATGTGTTCTAAGTCTGTACTTGTTCACATTCAGATCAGTGTTTCATGCTCCAGTTTGTCTTACCGGTTTGCCTTCAGGTCCTCTGTGGCCTTTGGCCCCTTTGGCCCCAGCAGGCCCAGGCTCATTGTTCTGTAAAAAGAGAAAACTACATTGTAAAATTATGTGTTATTAAAACTTCTGCAGTCATGTAAATCATATGTTAAAAAGGTACATGTCCTTATGTAAAGTAGAAGTAAACCTAAACAAAAAGTATCTCTTGATTATTTGCTCATTCTTACAGTTTAACTTGGCCTCCTCAGAGGGGCTGTGGACATTGTAGTAGCGCATACAGTTTTATTACTGTTTATTTAGTAATACTACTGAAAGCTCTAAATCCAGTCGGATGAAAAGTGTGGATACACCCATGTTCAGTATCTCTAACATGAGCAGCTGGACACAGAAGCGAGACTTCAGCAGCTGCTCTGGGACATAGTGAGGCAGAGTATAAAAGTGTGGAGAATTAAGAGCTTTACACGACAATCACTTTTCCCACAGACAACAGAGAAAAGTTTAAACAAGGATAATCATTTGAGACAGACTGCCAACAGCTGTCGACATTTTCAAATAATCATACGTCAAGTGTGTAAAATGTAGATGTAAGTGCGAGATGTGAGGTCCTCTTAAGATTTGAGTTTTCAGTCAGGAATATTTATTTTTGCTGTATTTTACAAAGAATATCTAAACTCATTGCTTGGCTATGTTTGAGTTTAAAGGCTTGACTGCTTAAGAATTTCTAGAGACATTTAAATAGCAAGTAGCTATTTGTGGACAAGTTACACCAAATTCACCATTTGAAATCATGTGTATTACTTTATTGCGGCCCAAGATCAGTGTTGGGCAAGTTACTTTAAAGTTGTAATTTATTTTATATTAGTTACAGTTTTAAAAATGTAATATGTTTGTATTACATATTACTGTTTAAAAATGTAGTTGAGTTACACTACTTTGAGTTACTTTTGGCAAAATATAAACTGAAAATAGTAATAATGCCACCAACCAAAAGTGCAATCAAAGATTTTTTTCCTTCGCTCTCCCCATTCTCTTGTGTTTTGTTTAGACGACAACATGATTTGGCAGGCTGCAGGTTATTTTGGGGGAGTTTGGCATTTTTTATTTTTGTGCATCAGTACAAACCCTTTAAATGCGCTTGTTTCTTAAAATGACTAATGTATTGCCGTATTTTGTTTAAGTAATATGTTATATTCCTTAGTTACTGAAAATATACAATACAATATACTACAATATATTTTGTAACTGCTTACTTTTGTAATACGTCACCCCCAGCACCGCCTCAGATCATATGCATTTATGAGAGAATGCAGCATGAGGGGGAAAAAATGCTTTGCAAATGACCCTCAGAGAGTTTACAATAATGTGGTAAAAATGATAAATAAAGGGTACACAGTGTATCTTTTTTTGTTCTAAACTGAACCCTAGTTATTTCAAACTGAGAAGCAAAATCATTTAATACTTTCATAACTCAATAGTGTGTTGACCGTTATGACATTGCGTGCTGTAAATTGAGTTTTACTTTTGCAACCATTTAAATACATAAAAATGTGTTATTTTGAGATTGTGTGCCTGCCTTCGCCAGATTTCTTCCCCACAACTTTAACAGCAATAAATATAACATGCATAAAACAAACTGCCTTGTGGTCAGCAAGAGGCAGAGGCTGGCATTTTAAACTCAAACCCAGGTGATAAATCTTTAAGGTTTGACGTGAAGCAGACACAAATCGCAGGATCTGTACTGCTTCATCACAAGAATCTCACCAGGGCAGTAACAGAAGAGAAATCAGCAGAGAAGTCAGTAATACCAACCACCTGGACGTTCGGTCATTTAAAATCCACACACGTTTCAAATTACAAAACTTCAAACACACTGATTTAGCACGGGCCATATCACACACAGACGCTCATGTCCTGACCTTGAATCAAAGCGCCACTCTTCATAACATGTGGCCGTGTATCCAAAAACGTACATACGCATTTTCATTCCTAGGAGTATTAGAACTGATAGGCGCATAGTTTAGGAGTCAAAGGTCGTGAGCTGTTTCTACCTTCATCTTTAAGACACGCCCTTGACGATGTCATCCTGTCGCCCCTGGCCACACTGTGCCTGCAAACTCTTGTATGCTCAGTGGTTCTCAACCTTTTGGAGCCGCGACCCCCATTATAACAGGTAAAGGGGTTCGTGACCCCCCGCCCGGGTCACACCGTGAAAAATAGGAACATTGGCCTACATAATTCTTAAAAAACAAAGAAAAAAACAAATGGCTAAAATACAATTCATCAAACTACAATCAAATAATGGCTCTCTGGTAAAATAGCACATGCTACAATAAAACATTAGATGCTAATGAAAATATGTATATTTTATCTAAATGATCTGGTGACTCCCCAAATTTGTCTCGCAACCCCCTTGTGGGTCCCGACCCCCAGGTTGAGAACCACTGCTCTAATTATAAAGGTAAAACAATCATTAATCTAGTTTTATTCAACAATTCGATTATTCACGGTGTGACATGGTTTGTAGATGCTCTGCTCATTATTACTGCATTTTGGAGCCTTTACCCCAGAACTAAAAAAACTTTGGTCTGAATCCACAATCTTAATCATTGTATGTCCATATTTCTCCTCCTTTTTTGTAGTACCTTTTTAGATTAAATTGGCATTACTGGATTTTTTTGGCAAAAAAAGAAGAATGAAGCCAGGAATAAAACTTTCTTCTAAAAATTAAAACAGATGGGGACAAGGAATGCTTTGTTTTTGCTGTTGGGATGGTGGCACTGTAGCACATCTTACTGGAAAACAAGCGAACTCATCTGTTCTATAGCTGCCACTTTTCATCTGGAAAACAATTTGAGGCATAAGGGTCTAAAAGTTCAAAAGATCAATAAGGAGACTGGGGTTATCGTTTTGGAGTTCAAATCTTCAGTGATAGTCTATGGACAGCTGCAACTAATCGTGCCCTCTGCGAAAACAAAACCTCGATGAGCTGCAAACATTTTTGACCTTGTGGATTTAAAGCTTACAAAGACGTGAGGGTTGTGCAGAGAAGGGCGAGAGGTCACCGATGTACAGATGACTGTTAAGTCCAAACGTGCAGAAATGTTTATGTCATAAAACGGAGACCTTGGAAATGCTGTAATTTCAATGTAAACACCATTGAGTTGAAGCCAGGGGTAAAGTGTTAAAGTGATACACTATACGGCCGCTGTACAGTGGCCACACACCATAGAGACAAAAAGAAACCCTTCATCTCCTCAGCTCATTTCCTCGTATCCCTGACAACGGCATATACACAGCTGCTTCAGCTCAACATCCCAAAGTCTCACACACACAGACACACACAATTGTTCTCATTTACTCATGAAGGCATTTCCAGCTGCAAAACAGAGGGCGAGACGCACTGTACGTGCAACAGAAAAAGTATATTTTAAACTATGAGAAATAGAAATGGTGTCATTAAAAGTAACAAAAATAAACAGTGAGATAACACCAGACGTGTGACTCACATCCTGTTAATCCAAACAGGGATTTTAAACTCATCAAATGAGATCAAAAGAGGTCAAGACAGAGGAACAGGGTCAGCAAAAACACTCACGTCTGGGCCTGGATCTCCGGACTCTCCATCGTCTCCTTTTGGACCTGGAGTTCCCTTACCACCCTGAGGTCACCACAAGATGAGATGGAAAAGGAGAGAGAGTCAGAAATGCATTTATAGGTTGTTTGAATACAATTAATCAGGGCTATCTCAAAACTATTTTAACAACAACACAACCCATGTTATTCTACACTCAGCATCTAATTCAGGGAGATTAAATGTTTAAGTAAGACTTACAGGCTCGCCAGGGTCTCCACGCTGCCCAGGATAACCCTGAAAGAAGCAAATGTACTTATGTCTAAATTCAGAACAATCAAACAGAAATGTTTACAGTTTTAAGTGATGAAACATACCTGGAAACCATTACAGCCCACAGTACCGTTTCCGGGGGGGCCATCATCTCCCTAAGATTCAGAGACAAACATCAATGTCACATCTGAACAATACTCATCACACAATATGGCTGCTGCCCTCACCCGGTCCCCCATCACGCCTCTGTCTCCTGGAGCTCCTTTGATTCCTCTCGGCCCTTTGGCTCCCTGGGAGAGCAATGAAACAATTAGAAACATATTATAGTTGGCCTCACGCTACAAGCAAAGGATGTGTTTTCCACATAATTTAAGCCAAAAGAAAAAAATTGTGGAAAAGTTACAAATGTATTTTACAATAAGTGCAGCGTGAGAGTGATTTTGGACTCACCTCTGGTCCAGGGGGGCCCTCGTCGCCTCTGTAGCCAGGAGCTCCTTGTTTGCCAGGCACACCCTGTGTTAAGATTATTGTGTTAATACACATTGTACAGAAATGTTATGTTGCTCAATGCCTAAAAAAGCTGGCATCTAACTGCTTTTAATACTACGAACTCAACTAAAGACAATCTGAAAACTGTGTCCTCTGAACTCTGTGTTGGCATTGTCTCCAGCTGACGACAGCTGAGTGCAGCTGGGGTTTGTAATGAGCTTAACATTTCACTGAAATCCATTTCTTCTCACACAGTTAAAATGGAACAAACCACTATGTTCCCATGACTTCTCATTTATTATCAGTACAGTTTCCAATCTGGGCACAGTTTCAAAATCTACATTTACAATGTTATTCAGCGATGTCCAACGTGAGCAGTGATCATGTTTCAGTACAGTACAGCACAACAGCTTCACTGCACCTCTGCTGCTGCTATAGTGATGCTGATGCACACAAACCATTTACGAGGTGTTTTCTGAGGACACAGCATTAACACCATTTAAGGAGGGTCCTAACGGTCAGTTATTCCATGTTTTTCGTTGGTTATACGTTCACTGCTCATTCAGTGCTGATGTCCTGAAGCACAAAAGAGCCTTTGAAACTTGTGACATCACGGAGGTAACCACAACTAATACTTGTAACATGTTATTATTATTACACTGCCTAGAGCCTTATTAAGAAAACCATAGTGAGGCTTTGGCTGGAGCGGGAGAGAAGAAGTGAGTCAGAGGGGAAAGACTGAGTGTAGATGTTCCCCGGAGAAGTAAACTCTGGGAACGAGCTGGAGGACATGAAGCTTAAAGGGAGTGGGCAGCTCTGGGGAAGCCGCCAGGTGGGCCTCTGTTTGGGCTAAGGCCCAGTGTACGCCCCTGAACAAGCACAATGAACCAACCGTTTTTCCGAATGGAAAAAAAGGATGCTGCCCAAAAGAAAAAGGGTTTCTGCTTTGAACTGTGCCTCTGGATTCTAAATAAGTTAATGCTAAAGCTTGGCTTGCAAAAGCAGTTCACCAATATCAGCAATTTTGTGTCTTACAGGGTCTCCGTTGGGGCCAGTTGAGCCCTCCCTTCCTTGCTCTCCACGGGGTCCAGGTTCACCCTAAAATACAGAATAAAAGTATAAATAACACATATTAATTGATTAATTAAGATTCATCAAGATGCGTCATCGGGCGGCGCGGTAGAGCAGTAGTTAGCGCTACCGCTTCACAGTTAGAAGGTCCTGAGTTCAATCCCCGGGCAGGGCCTTTCTGTGTGGAGTTTTGCATGTTCTCCCCCCGTGTCTGCGTAGGTTCCTCCAGGTGCTTTGGTTTTCCCTACCACTAAAAATATGTCCAATAGGGATGAATAATGTGTGTGCGTGAATGGTATTGGTCAGCGCAACAGCGCTTCTGTCAGTCTTTCCCAGGGGAAACTGAAGCTTCTTACATAGTTACCACCAACATGTGTGGAGTAAATAAAGAACAAATCCCCAACACTATGTAAAGTGCTTTGGTGACTAATGTAATGTGAAAAGCGCTGAACAAATAAACTTTCATTCCATTCCATAAAATAACATAAAAGCAATGTTTTACATTAAATGACGTATTAAACATGTTTTATGCCAATCGATGTTGTTGTTTTGTTACCATTTCAGGGCTTGTTTATTGAATATTGTATAGATGTTAATCATGTACCGTCTCTCCTCTTGCGCCTCTGTTTCCACGAGAACCTTGCTCCCCTTTCTCTCCACCTTGACCCTAAAAGGATTTAAACACAGAAGTGACTCTCTGGCATCGTTCACACAAACACTGTCACTCAAATAAAGCAACTGTCCATACTCTCTCTCCACGACCGCCATCTTTTCCAGTTTCACCCTGAAAAACACGAATATAGCAGATGATTGTACATGCACACATTATATTTCAGAACTTTAAAAAAAGAAAGTGGCCAAAAAAGAAACGTACATCATCACCACGTTCACCTTTGTCGCCGTTTGCTCCAGGTGGGCCACGATCTCCCTGTTACAAAACGCATATTAGAATCAAACAGTCCTATCTGCTTTTTTACCAATTGTTACCTGTGCATCACCTTACCTGTGGTCCAAGAGGGCCGTAGTTCCCAGGACGTCCTGATTCACCATCTTTTCCAGGATCACCCTGAAATAAATTTGATCAGTTATCATTTGTCCCATTCGGGGTCCATCAACCAAAGCATCTCTGATATTGTTTGAGGGAAAGTAGTATAAAGGCCAAGCCTTCAGTCACTCCTTAAACACTTCCCTTTGAACCAACAACTGTGTCTGAACACAGCAGATATAGTAAGTGTCACTGATCATGTTTCCCTCATCTAAACCCTCTTTCCTACTCTTGGCCTCATGCTCTCAGCATCCTCATTGTTCCTTCATCAAATCTTGCCAAAGAAATCGTTCTAATCACTTATTGTTGTCGTGTGATCCTTGGTTGTGAATCTGCCCATTTGGAGAAAACTAGATATTGTAAAATTAAGTTTTCCCACAACTCTGCACTCTCCTCTAACGTTTTCTGAGTGAGAGACAGGTGGATGGAACCAATAACAGTGAAGTGTGAACTCTCAGAAGAAGCAGATATTAGTAGTACGTAACTTAGTAGTTAGTAAGCACCTTTAAAAGGCTATATAAACAAGTAAAACATCAAGATATTTTTGATGGCTCACTCTAATTAATGTTAGAAGTAAAGCAGTAAGTCCTTTTTTCTGTCAGTGACCGCTATGATCAAGAAAGACACAGTGAGGCCGGTATGATATACAATTCTGAGGCTAATTTTGTTGTTTACCTTATCTCCTTTCTGCCCGTAAGGACCAGCGTCTCCCTTTGGTCCAGACTCTCCTTGCAGACCCTGAACACAAACCAAACAGAACCAGGAGAATCTGAGCACATATGTAAAAAGTGACTGTGTATGTAGCAGATATAAACGCACATATGCACGTGTTTATTCACAAGACAACTACATCGCTTCATTTATACAGTCTGACAGAGGGAATGTAAACCCAAGTGTGATTAAAGACCCCGGAGTTTGAGTGACCCCGGGCCCCAAACAAACGCACACACGGCATTCCTAAACATGTAGCCACAGCTAATGGCTAATCTGTAAACATGCATGTGTGCATATACACGTGTGCACAATCGATAGGAACAATATGTGTGCAGAAAGTTGCTATTTAATTTCAGTCAATAGTTTTAAAGAGAGGGTATTATGCTTTTTGCAAGTATTTGGAATAATTTCAAACACATCTAGATCACTATCTTACACTGTGTTGGCTAAAAATGTTATATTGATCTAAAAAGCCTTCACTCCCCTTCACAACAAACCTCTGTAGTTTGCTGTCTGAACATGAAATGGAAAAGTAAGGGAAAAGCCTGCTGGTTGCGAAGAGGGGCAAAGGAGGTGGAGCTCAGGGTAAACAGGAGGGGCAATGTATAAGTTGCCATCGCGGCACTAAGAATAGACACCAATTAATAGTCACTAGAAATGATACAAAGATATCTCAAACACGCGCAAGTGGCTCAGAAAACTACTCCAGATATAGTATGGTTTTGATGAGAGACATTGTAATATCCTCAAAACTCAAAAAAAGTCAATACCTCTCCTTCTACTCAAACAGTTGGGTTGCAGTCCTTCCTTTAGTGAATGAAAATATGTGTTTATTGGGAATGACATTGAAAGGGGTACTCACGTCAGACCCAGGAGACCCTTTACAGCCAGGAAGGCCAGCGAAACCAGGCTCTCCCTAGAGATGAACAAAACATACTTCAAGTTACAGGTTTGTCATTTTGCATCGCGTCATCGCTGATTAGATCCGTTTACCTTGCGTCCATCAACTCCATCTATTCCTCCCTGGCCTTTGTCTCCCTAAAAGAAAGAAGTGGATGGTGAGTGATTTGTGGGGAAAGGTTTATAGATGAAAAACGAGGAAATACTTGGCAGCTCACCTTGTAGCCTTTGTGTCCTCTTTCACCCTAACACAGAACACCAAGAATGTTGATAAAAATCCATTATTGCACTAAACAAAGCATTAAATCAATTTAAATATGAGCGTTTGTGTCACCTTCCCTCCTCTGCTGCCACGGTCTCCCTGTAAACACATAAACAAGTTATCAGCACTGGGATTTTCTATATGTCCACCTTAGTTCTGGGCATTCTGAACCTTTAAGAGATGTGAAAACAGAACAGCAATGAAGGATTTATGTTTTTCCAACAAAACAAAATAAAATTCTCTTTGTAATCACCGGCTTCCCACAAGCACTCACAGCAAAGCGTTGTTGGTAATCCAATAATTATAATGTATAATAATGTCCGATTTCAGTGTTCAGGTTGTATCTATATATACATTGAGTTCCTGATAGGGACGTACCTTCATTCCACTGTAACCAACAGGACCAGGATCTCCAATGCTGCCCTAAAACACAGATAATAAGCTTCATTAGAAAACATAAGCTGCATTGTGTATTCAATTTGCTGCATGTCAGAGAAGTGAAAACGCTCACCATGTCTCCAATATCTCCTTTCTCTCCTGGCATTCCAGGTCGACCCGTTTCTCCCTGTGATTACAAAGCAAAAGTTTATCAGCATCATCAAAAATGATCAGTGCATAATTACCTAAATCTTAAAATCATCTTACCTTAGAGCCACCGTCACCGTCTGGACCTTTAGGTCCACCAGGCGCCTGTGAAATAACATAAAGATTAATGTAATGATGGAGTTGAAAAGTACTATTTAGTAAAATCTAACAAAATAAAGCACTTACGTTGCAGTCAAACGAACAGCACTAGATAAGAGCACAGAGAAAGGCACATTAGCAATGATGTCATGTTTGTCAATAATGAATTATTATGATACAATTTGAGAAGTCTTCAACATACCACATCCTTTGTCTCGTTCGTCTACAAACAAAACAAAAGTTCACAAAATGAGTTTAGATGTTGCCAAATTGATAGAGAGTAATATACGATACATACAATCATGTCAATGATGGTCCTAATTGTTGATTGTTGGTTGTTTGACCTGGCGTCGTCGGCTGCAGTAAAGTTCTGTCTGTAAGCGTGATCTGTGGCGATCACTGACAGCCTGGTGTCCTGACAAAACATTAGATATTTCAACATTCAGTAAGTAATTAACAAAAGCAAAATCAAATAGACACAGGTACAGACTGAGGTCACGGAGGTTCTTTGTATGAGTTGTTATTAGATTGTATTGTATGAGCAAATATCTGATTCTAATCAGTTGTTAAGACCAGAGATTCTTAACCATGTGGCCTGGTCCCACAGTAGTGTCACCTCAAGGACACTCAATGGACCATGACAGAAACAGTCCAAAAAAGTGTCCTTATGTGTCAGAAAGTGTCGTTTACTGGTGATCAGGGGGTAAAGCCATGTGATTAGCCACCCCATGTCCCATACCATAAAGAGGGACCGAGTACAGTGAAGGCCTTTAACAAGTTCATTTCAATTTGATGTATCATACACAACAAAAACTACAACAAAAATGTGGAAATGGCTACATACTAGTAAAAATGTATGCATTCAAGTTAAACAAAATACAGTGTTTGATTCTCAATTAACATTTAGCTTAAAGCCTCAGGCTTAGGCTGGCCCTGGTGCCTTTGCATAAGTGCCCCCTCCTAGACCAGTGAACAGGGTCATATTTTAATTTAGTTTTAGTCTTCATATGTTGAAGGAAAAGTCATTTAATTTTAGTCGAGAAGATTTAGTTAAATAATTCTTTTACATTTTTGTCTAGTTTGAGTCGACTAAAATTGCATGTACATTTAGTCGCCTAAATTTAAGACGGATTTAGTCAACTTTTGCATTCATAATATTTATTATAATCATGTTTAATCGAGGCCTTCTTGAAGGTCCCACATGAACAAAGCTCAGAGCTGTTCCTTTGACAGTGGATTGAAATGATATAAGGCTCTTTCAAACTGTCTTTGGAAGTTTGGATGATTTTAGTCTCTGCTTCTCATTTTTATAGTTTAGTCCATGAAACTATCTGGACATTTTAGTCATAAATTAAGTTTCATAAAGTTTAGTTAGTTGTAGTCCAATTTTATTTTGCCTAAATATTACTTTGACTACAATTATTATATTTTAGTCGCATAAATTAACACTGCAACACTGAAGTTCCCAGTGTATATGACAGTACCTCCTGATCAGGTGAAATCGCCACAGCGAACACTTTGACTCCATGCTGCCTGGCCTCGTTCGCGGCCTCCTGCACACCTCCACAGGGCTCCTTGTACCCGGTCAGAGGATGGCCATCAGTCACTACCACAATGTACTTGTTCTCATGATAGTTGGACCCCCTGGAGTCAGGAAACAAAACGTTATTATCAATGTTGTATTTTTATTATGTACTGTAAGTTCAGACTTCAGAGCTCTATTAATTACTCCACGTAGACATTACCCAACAAGCAGCTCTGCAATGCCCCTCTTGATGGCACAGTCGGTGTAGGTTCCTTTGCCGATGTATTTGATACCATCAATGGCTCTCTTGAGTTGGTCTTTGCTTGTGCTCATGTCCATCAGCTCTCCCACGATCTCAATGTCATCGCTGTAGTGCAGGGCTCCGGAGTTCCAGGTCAGGTACCGGTCACATCGATGGCGACTGTAGGATAAAGACAAAATGTCGTCGCTGGATTAGGTTCATTATTCCTCTTGGAAAGATTTTAGATATAGATGATGATAATTGAGTTATTAATTCTAATGTGATGTAAGCAAAGAAAATTCTATAAAGTTCACCCTTTTTTTCCATTTTGAAAGAACATAGTTTGGTGAAATTAGTAATTACACCTGCATGGATCTGTAATCTCCATTCATGTATTTGTGCTGACATCAAATGTACTGTTTTTGATGACTTAAAATTTATCAAGGGTAAAGAGTCTTATGGGTAACTGTGAGGTCGGTGGTATTATGTGGTTTGGTTAAGCCACCAGGAAATGATTTCGGTAATTGCTTGTAAACATGTGCAGTGTCTGTGAATGTCTTACATGTCTTTGAGTTGATCTAGGAACAGCTTGGTGAAGTCTTTGATCTGGTTTATATAAAATGCAGGGGGCTTCTGTCGGAGGGCCACACTCTCAGATGTGTCCAGCACAAAGAACAGGTCAACAGGACACTCTGTGCAAAACAAAACAATAACGACAAAACTGAGCAATTCTTTAGACAAGGACAGGTTTACAGCTGTTGTCGAGCCTGTTTAGTGTCATCACTCTACATCAGTCTGACCTGCAGCAGCAACAAGGCCTCAATAAGTTTGTATAAGGACAAGTGCAGGCCTACTTCCTGTCAGACCACTGAGGCCTGAACGCCTCCCATTACAATCATGGCTGTGAGGCTGGGTTTATTGGTGATGGGGGCATCTGACATCTCTTACAAAGCTCTGATTTCTAGGGATACACTTGTTCAGATAAGGCCTGCTGAAGATGTGCTAACCCACCATCCTCTTTCACACTGCTCACTTACAGTTAATTCTTCTTTTCACTGGGAGCATCAATGACACACATCACATCTGGACACTTCACAAACAGTGGCAAACAATTTCACTTCACAAACAGTGGGAAACAGCTTAAGCACAAACACATCTCAGTAAGTTCATGCCTAATGGTGATGAACATGACAAATTTAGGATGAAATAAAAATCTAATGCGACTTTCCCCATATTCTTGTAATTATTGTAATTATAAACTTACCCGCAAATCTGGATCTTTGGACCTGCGCCTGAGATGCAGCCAGGAGTACGCACAGCAGCCCAAGGAGACTTCTTAGGGTCTCCATGCTCAATTTTCCCTCAAAAAAACTACAAAACAAAGAGAAACAACCCCAGCCACTCCAGCACACCCACAGAGTCCACCGGCACCAGGCCCCGGTACCGTTGCAGAGTTTCAGTCACTTTTAAGAATCCAGCGCTCCGCCGCAGTAAAAACTCCGAGGCGAGAGCCAGAGCGCGCAGAGGAGGACGGCAGCGCACGGCCAGGAGGGAGGAGGGGAGGAGAGGGAGGAGTTCACGCGCATAGAGGAGAAACTATGAACGGGAACGCGCACGGTCAAACGCTGCACAAAATCTCTCCCATAAAAGGGGTCCACGGAGAATAACTATGAGGATGCGCAAAGAAGTGGCGTTTGATTTGGCTGTTGTGGCTGAATTAAATGCACAACGGTGTAATTTTTCTCAGACTTAATAAGAAGCAGCTGAGGCACATTGGAGGTATTTGTTATGGGGGTATTCGCTTAGCCTACATCTGGTTACTTTGGCATCCAGGCCTGAGCTGATCATAAAAGCAACAGAAGTGGAGGCGTGGAGATTTTACACGTCTGTGCGCTAAAGCGATGGAGACACACTGCCATCTAGCGTTCATTAAGGCCACACGATGGAGGAAACTTTTAGGTAGTTTACGGGTTACGTTGAGGCTCCCTCATGGAAGAATCCGGTGAAGAGTGAGGCAGCGGTGGAAAGTGGTCATCTGGCAAGGTGTTGGCGTGGGTGGGTGCCGCTCGGTTGCCGTGGATGTTGGTTTTTGTTTGTGTTTAAACGGTGGGTTTCTGCAGAAAAGGCATTGGCCTGGACTCAGTTTTTCCACTGAGATCACCAAGGGAGGAGAGAGGAAAGGAAGGATGGAGAGAGGGAGGGAGGGAGGGAGAGGGAGAGAGAGAGAAGGGAAAGGAAGGATGGAGAGTGAGAGAGAGCAGAGGGGTGACATCTGGTAATGATCTGTGTTTAATAGTGGCTCTCATAGTAAATCTGCAGGATCCTTGGCAAATGTCTAGCTGTCTATAAATTGTGTTGCAAGAATTCATTTGCATTTGAACACCGTTTAGCACAAAGATGTCTCAATACCAGTCTACATTATGAATGCATTCCTTCATAAATCTCAAGGGGAAATTATTACTCACCAAAGAGTTTCCAGTTTCCATCAGAGCCACGTGCATTTTATGGGACCATGGCAGTAATTGCATTGAAATTAAGCAGGTGGGATTAAGAAAGTGTGTAACCTGGGGAGACTGCCGCAGATAAAACAGCAGAAAGACATCACAGGAAAAGAGTGCAAGCAGATGGAAGTCAGGATGCAGACAGACTTCCCACAGACGTCAGAGAAGATTAGAAGAATCTGAGTCAGAAAGAACAGGAATATTGAAACAGCAGTGCTATTGTGCAGACATGGGACTACAATATTAAACATGGAAACTGACAAGCTGTTGCTCACTGTTTGCAATTGCCATGAATGACCTTGGTGTGATGCATTACACATGACTGAAATATTCTTACGCCTTACTGAGCTGAACCGTAAACATAGAACATGAAATACAAAAAAAAAGAGAAATGGTTTTCCAGCTCAACTTTAACGTTCATTGTGCACACATGGAAACCATTGGCAGCATGTGGATGTAACGGTATGACCTCACTCTGCTCTGTGGTCCACATGGAGGGGGTTCGCTTATGGGGGTATTGTTTAGCGGTGTCTATATCAAAGACTGTGAGGGTAAAAGAGGTAAACACAACTATTTCAATTTGAAAAGAAAGGTTGTATCAAGAATTATTAATACTAACTAATATAGGAAGTATTTGGTGCTAGTGAAAGGAAATGGCAAACTGGATGAGGGACAGTGTAAATGATGTTAATGAGGTGAAATGAGCTGGACTTCCTGTACTTGATCCCCATATTGAAGTACATTTGCTAATGAGGGCCACAGACAGTGAAACATGTGGGTGCATTTAGCAAAGGTCGTAACTTTGCAACAAACACCTTTATTTTGGCTTGGAAACTTAATGCCAGCTCTGGCTCACACACAAACTTTAAATTGCTGAGATTATAATCGTGTAGGATTATTGAACTTTCAAAAAAAAGTGCCAATTTAAGCAATGTGGGACAAGTCAGCAAGAAGCCTGAGGCCCAATGGAAACTGGTCAGTGGGCTGCACTTTGGGCATCCCATGACTGCAGCACATATAGCAGAGCGCTGTTCTGCCCCCAACGTCGTGGGTTTGAGTACAGGTGTAGCAGGCCAAATGACAGTTTGCTGGATGTCTCTCCCAGCTCTTCTCCCTCTTTAAACCTGAGCAGACCAATCAAATAAAACCTACGGGCCAAAACCCAGAATTCTAATCGCATAACTGTGTCTTTTAACTCATGTCCTTTCAAGCTTGTTACTGTCATGTAATTCATGTAATTATAGCAATTAGTTACAATAATTAAAACCACATATATTATATATACTGTATATATGAGGGGAACTTTGAATGTTCAAGAAATTAATTTAGTAAACACTACGGGCAACATTTTTGAGGAAAGAATTTTAAACAATTTAATTGCAATTTTTATTTTGTGTAATGTTGATAGAGCTAGAGATATGGAATAAACAAAATAAAGCAATGTCAACATTATAGTCTATGGCCAATATTTTCAAATTTTCTAGATTTAATGCTTGTTGGAATCAAAATGTAATGCCTTATCTTTGGCTCAATGCATATTATTATGACTTTTATATAGCCCACAGAAACTTTGCTTTTATATATTCAAGACCCAACACAAGAAAAACTTTCCAAAAATATTTATCAGTACCAACAGAATTCACAGATGGAGTTAATAATGTTCAAATCCCATTTTCACGCAAATCATACAGACTTCATTATGCTCCTGATGGATTGTGCTTTTGCTTCATCAATCCCACTGCCCTTGTCTTTTACAGTAATGTCCTGAGGAGTTTTCCCTCAGCTCACGTTGGCGTGGCTCTTCAGGTGCCTCCTCAGGTGGTGCAGACAGGTGTAGGTCTTAGGACAGAGTTGACAGTGGTACGGCCGAACCCCTGAGTGATTGAGCATGTGCTGCTTCAGGACACTTCCATCTGAAAAGGCCTTTCCACACTGGGAGCAGACATAGGGGCGCTCCCCCGTGTGGACGCGCATGTGAACTGTCACTTTATGTGCCATGGTGAAACCTTTCCCACACACGGTGCATTTGAACGGTCTCTCGCCTGTGTGTGTGAGTCTGTGTGTGCGCATGGCTCCCATCTGAGAGAAGGCCTTCCCACAGTCAGGACAGACGTGGGGTTTCTCTCCGGTGTGCACTCTACTGTGGCTCCTCAGACCGCCGGCTGTAGAGAAACACTGAGAGCAGTGAGTGCACTGGTAGGGCCGCTCTCCAGTGTGCGTGCGCATATGCTGTTTTAAATCATAGCGGTTCCTGAAGCCACGCCCACAAACCACACAGTTCTCCGGACGCTCATCATTGTGCCGCAGCTCGTGGTTGTTTAGACATTTCTCCGACAGAAAACATTTGCCACATTCCTGGCACTGGTAGGGTTTCTCATGGTCCACTCGCTGGTGGTATTTGAGCTCGCTGATCCCGGGGAAGGTCTCGTCACAGTAGCGACACCTGAAGCGGTGGTTGGGGCTGTAGGGGAGCTGGTGCTCATTCAGCTGATGGTTCCTCAGTAAATGCGCCATCTTAAACGTCTTCCCACAGTGGGAACACTCATATTTCGTGAGCAGCTGCACGCATTGATGCCTGACACGTTCATGCAGTGACCTGAACTGACAGCCACATTTTGTACAAATATGAGCTGCATTTGTGCACTTTCTCTTCCTGTGGCCTGACAGGTGCGCCTCAGTTCTGAACGCCTTTCCACACTGGGAGCATTTGTATGGCTTCACTGCAGTGTGAAACCTCTGGTGCTCCAAAAACTCAAAGCGATATTTGAAGCTCCTGCCACACAGTGGACAGTTGTGTGTTACTCGTCCACGCTGGTAAACACTTTTGACAGTTTTTCGAGAAAAAGACACTGATTGTGTGCAATGAGTTGAGCTGCTATTTCTATGTTTTCCTCCACTCATTGAGTTCACTGTATCGAATTCACCAACTTCTTCATGACGTTGTTGATGTTTAGACAGGCTCTTTGAGGAGATAAAGCTTTTCCCACACTGCTTACATTCATAGGGCTTGTCATGATCTACCTGTTGATGATACTTGAGGTCCCCTATCCCAGAAAAGCCAGCACCACAGTGGCTACACTTGAAGAAGCGGCTCTGAACATGGGTGAGAAGGTGGTCCTTCAAACTGCTTGACTTCTGGAAACTCTTCCCACACTGTCCACAGTTGTGGCTACGCCCTCGTTTGGGACAATGATGTCTAAACTTCTCCAGTGATGTTGGAAAAGTGTTTCCACACTTAATGCAAATGTAGGCTGCATTCCTGCATTTGCGAAGCCGGTGCCCTGCGAGCAGAGTAGCAGTTCTAAAGGCCCTCCCACATTCAGAGCAGTTGTACGGCTGCAGGCCGCTGTGAACTCGCTGGTGCTCCATCAGGACAGAGTGGTGCTTGAAACATTTATCACACTCTGGACATTTATGCAGCCCAGGCTGCTGTGAGTGACGAGGAGATAGAGACAGGTCCGACCTTTTTGGCGATTCAGGGAAGTCCGCTGATGTGGAGGGGTTTGTGGAAAGCTCTTCATCAAAAATGACAATCTGCGGAACATCATTATTGTCATCGTCACAAGCACTCGGGTGTGAAGCAATCGCAACTTCCAGTGACGGAGGCAGCGAGAGCGAGGGGATCAGGAGGTCATCTGATGGAAATGGAGCTGTAAAGGACAATTTGTTATTTTTATATCTTCATCTATTTGAAACACATAAAATATCAAAGAACTACATACCAACACTGGTCTTCACAAGCTTGCCATGGCATTGTTTACTTTGCAAAAGAAATTTCAGATCGTCTCCATTTGAGACACATTGCATGTACTCCTCTAGGACAGAGGGGGCAGCACTGATCCATGAAGCAGTCTAACCCAGATGGGGCAGAGAAAATGTTAAAATCAAAGATGAAACATTCGGGATTCATTTTATTTTACTTACCTGTTTAAAATCTGGTATTGGAAGCAGTTCCTCCAATCTCGTGAAAAATTCACAAACCAAAGTTTCAAGTGCGGTGTCAAAATCAGGACCATACTCCACGGGAAACACATTCTGTTTGGATCAAAACGGCTTAAAACACGATCTTTGGTGATTTTTCATCCACCATTAAATATTCTACATTACCTTGAGAAAGTGCTCCCTGCCATCAGTATCCTCAATAAGTCCTTGGACCAGTTTCATAAAGTTTGCTTCCGGTGCTTCAATTACATGATCATTTGTCTATACACATGATTATACAAATAAAAGTTAAAACATAAATGTTTAGAGAATGTGCAAAAGGAATGTGCACTAACCTCGTCAATGTAAGACGATCTGATTCTTTTCAGGTGCGTCTCAACAGCCTTCAGGTCTTCAGGGTGCTCAGAGCGGAGCAATTCAAGAGTTGTCTATAATTGTGGGGAAAAATTAACTACAATTAACTACAAAAGCAAAAATCCTGATAGCATGTGTTACTCAACAATAGGTCATCAGAAGTGAGCAGAGATTACAGTAACAGTGTAGGTACGTGTGGTGAAACTTTTTAATCTGGCTGGTTTGATTTAATGGACTTGTAACTTAAACACCTGGATGTAGGACAAGATCGCGACTACAAGTGATCAAAATGAGTTTCCTTTGCATGTTTCCTATGAAGAAGATCCCCCTCTTTCTGGGGGTGCACCCTGTAGCCAGCTGAGGGGGCTCTAGGAAGGTGCGTCCTATTGAGAGGAGGCCCCGAGGAAGACCTAGGACAAGCTGAAGTGACATAGAAAAGCTGGAGGAAGTGTGCCTGGATAGGGGAGTCTGGGCATCTTTGCTCCTACTGCTGACCCCAGATAAGGTGCAAGAAAACGATTGGTTGCTTGACTGTACAAAACGCAATAATGCAGGGTTTTCATGGGTCATTTTACTTTGATGCAAACTTTCTATTAAAGGACAACCAACTTTAAGGTCAAGGCTGGAGGACAAGAAGAATCCTGATACATAAATACAAAGTCTAAGTAGCACAGACTCACCCTGGCCCTGAGCCCCAGTGACAGCAGCCTGCCCTCCCGTCTGCTCATCAGCTCCGGCACCACCTCTGTCACGGTGGACACAAACTCCTCCAGCCGCCCGTAGTGCTGCGTGTTCCTCTGCCGCACCACCTCCCACATCACCGCGGACATGAGGCGCAGCGGAGGCACCAGCAGGGCCAGGGAGGACAGGGGCACGTTGAACTCTACAATGAGGGGAAGAGTTCCATGTTTTCATTCACCAAGTGCATGAAGGTGTCATTCATACGAAATGTCTATCAATGGCAAAATAAAAGTAAATAAGTAAATGCCTCTTCTTTTTTCCGGCTCTGTAAACTATTCAACTAATTGTACACAAAATAAACAAATTTAAAAGATGGCCCAGCTCAAACAAATGTTATATTTACATGTTTTAATCACATTAGTTTTATTTACACTATCGTGATGTAAATGAAAGAGTAATGCCCTTGTTTGTGCAGCAATACTGCCTATGATGAATAGGCTGGAAGACTCCAGCTGATCGGGAAAAACAGTGTTGTTCCAGAGATTAGTCGAGGCCTAGTGAGTCTTCACTCACATTTGTTTTTGCCGTGTAGTTCGCAGTGCTATGAACCGAAACATATATGTTTTGTTAAGCCAAAGTCACGTATACATACCCATGTCATTCATTTTGGAAACCCGGCGTAATGGTTCGCGCAAATACAGTTAAAAACAATAATTTTGCATACTCGCTGTTAGCATATCAGCTAACTGCATACGCAGCTTCAGGCGCCAACTTCTTCCTGAAACGCGCTGTCCACGGCGGACACGGTGCTGTGCTGAACCACAGGCGCGTGGGCGCTTCATTTGGGGCATCGGGTAAAGCGAGGAGAGCGGGACTTACTGCCTGTGGTGACACTAACCAAGCACCGCCCAGTCGGGACAATAGAAAAAGCGCATGTAACGAGTTTATCACATAGTACAGTATATCACATTGCAGCAACATTGCAGGTGTTAAAAGAGTGAAGCAAATAAAAGCTCACCAGAAAGACTGCCTGGAAAAGGCATTGGGGAATCTATGATAGAATAGAATAGAATAGAATAGAATAGAATAGAATAGAATAGAATAGAGACCATCCCTCAATCTCTCTATTCTATTCTATTCTATTCTATTCTATTCTATTCTATTCTATTCTATTATCACACGAATGTATTTTTTGCCCTACAGAAACTTATAGACTGCCCATCCAATCTTTTCATTAAAAAATGTAGTAACGTGCAAATCCTGGAGGTGGTAGTATTTTACTTTCAAATCCACTCGGCAAAGCAGTGACAATATGTTACAAAGTATTGCTTCTAGTAATTAGATTGCTCCATCTGGATAATAGTCATCATGAAAGCATGAATAAAGCGCCATTGAATCATGACTGAAGTCAGCGATTAACACAATTTTGAGCATAATTCCATGATATTACTGCTATTTTGCGGTATTTGCACAAAGAAATAAAAGCTAATGTAAAATAGATCAATAAAACAAATGCATTTGACTCCTTTGTACTTTGAGATCATTTGTCTATATCAGGCATATAAAGTGTACGAAAAGGGATATAGATGAACAAATACAGCTGACTTGAAAACAAATGAAGCCCTTAAGTCAATAAAATTATAGATAACAAATCTATTTGAAGCTACATGTTTCCAGGTGAAACGTCAGCATTAAAGTCAAGTCGGGCTGGTTTGATTTATCCAAACTGTAATAAATACACCTGCATGTAAAACAAGATTGTGATGAAGCCCTTGAGTCAATAATACTGTAAATAACCTCCAGCAAATCCATTTGAAAAAATACCTTTATGTCGCCATATTGTGTAGGTTAAGGCTAAGACTGAAAATAAAATAAATATTAAACATAATGTGACTGTTAGGATTATAACGAACATCATTATGGTCACCAGATATTATTCCATCCTCCAGGAGCCAAATACTCTGACAATAAATTGAACCTATGGGGGATTCGTCTTATGTTGACATTATTTGTTGTGAGCCAGTACATTTTTAATTAGACATAGTGCCTTTTTAATCTTGAAAAATGCTTTTTTTTTCTCTCTGATGATGCTTTAATCTCTGCCACATGTGCAAATGCTGCTAAAAAATCAGATCAATTACCATGTCATATATATTCAAGGCGCATTTTCTTCCCTTGTGAAACATGCTCTATTAATCTTTCCCTGTTGTTCAAAAGCATTATGGGGCTGTGCATTATGTCCATGTGCAAGTATCGCCAGTGCTCCATATAAAGTGCATGCATGTGCGGGAGACAGAGAAAAAGAGATACTGCGTGCGTCTGTGAGTGTGTAATTAAAACAAGTGATTTTTTTACACACAGATTATCCCTCTATCCCAGCTGCTCAGAGTTGGATTTGACTACCCCGACAACCAGAGGAAATCTCTTTGGGCCTAAATCCAAATTGGCACCCTTGATGTTTTTTTTTCTCCAAAACTAAAATGTGAAAGGAGTCAAAGCTGTCCTAAAAACTCGAATATGGCACAAAATGTCATGATGGACAGAACAGTGAAGACAAGTAATGTAGCATCTGGTTATCAGGACTTTGCCCTTTTGGCTGTTTCAGTGGCAGAAAGTAACTAAGCAAAAATGACAAGTATAATTAAAGAGTTCACATTTTAGGTATTTACTTTACTTAAGTAAAATGTGTGATGAAAACCTTTTACCTCTCTATGTCTTAGAGCCGCCTGTCCTGTCTCTTCACTTTCTATACCACATCTGCACTGGATTAAAAGAATTTTGAATTGTGGTTTCAACATTCTTCACTGTGACCTCAGTCGATGAAACATCACAACAATGACAGTCAATCTGTCCCGAATTTGAACCTGGATTAAAAACAACAGCACAATTCTACAATAAAAACAATACCATACATATAACCCTTTTAATAGTCTAAAAATGTGTGAAATATGTTAAATTCGTACTGATCATGTACATCTGAAAGTGGATTTACTTAAAGGCACAATACCTATTTTTGTTAACCTTTCAGAGTCAATATGTGACGAAAAGATTTTTTGCCACATATTTACTATTTGGGTTGATCATGCACAACATCAACAAATCATAATACATTATACGCATATTAGGCTGATTGTTTCACAAATGAGTACTTTCACATCATACTTTTATGGGGCAAAAATTGCTTCCCTACAGAAAGAAAAAAAAAGGTCAGGTATAGGTCCTTTAAGTAGACTTTGAATCTGATACTTTTACTTAAGTAAATGTCCTGTGTCTGTACTTTTACCATTATTTTCTGTACTTTTACCACCATTATTTGTAAAACTAAAATGTTATGAAATCAAACTGTTTGCGTATGCGTCAAGTGTGCGCATTATGAACAAATTTGTGCTTTAAAGGTTTACACTCTAACAAGGGCAACAGTGACGGAAACTGGACACATCTGTCCTGTTTTTATGCTCGGACTGAGAGAGAGATTTATTTAACTGCCTGCGGTCTGTAATGAGGTCACATCAGCTAACTGCCTCTGCGTGCACAACAATGACACTTATCTATATGAAGGTTACTTTAAGTCTTTAATCTCCTTTCTTTTACACAGAATTTCACACGTGGATTTATTTTTCATTTTAAAATGTCATCTGTATTTTGTAAGATTGTAAAAGGAAAACCAACAACATTCAACTCTCTCTCATTCAACCGATAAAAATAATTGGTTACTAAAAATGTTTGTAAAAAAAACTGAATAAAGACACAAAATAACCTTCAGACATTATGAACTCACAAAAACAAATATGGAAACACTTTTATTGCTATTAAATATGCATCAGATAACTGACCTAACTGTGTTAACATACATTCAGGCTTTAAATGCAGGTTGTTGACTATAAATCAACTATGTTCATGGCATTTTCTGAGAACAGGTGAGTGATATACTGTCTATAAAATATGTTACAAAAAGATGTATAAATGAGTTACATAGCATCCCTAAACAGTAGTTACAAAAAGAGACTCTGAGTGTTATCTGTGCACATCTGATTTTCTAAATCACCAGAAAGATTGAGAGTGTGAGGACAACAATCAAAATCAGGCACATAGTTTATTTAGTGTACTGTGGTAATAAATTAGATTCACTACAGGATGTATTTTGTTATACTTTGAAACAGTCCTGTCTGCACATTTTAGTAGCTGTTAAATCATACGCAAGTAATTACATAATAGTTTAACATTTCCCAATTCATATAGCACACATTTCTTTACATTTAAATTATTTTTCTTGATGCTACCTATAAAAAAAATAATTATGTTTTTTAAATTTTATTTTTGGGCGCTGTAAGTGCATTTCACAAAAGCATATTTTTGAAGGTCATGGCTTAGACATTGACTGCATTTCTTTCTCTAGCTTCCAGGACAAAACTCCAGTCTGCCACTGATATTCTAAAAATCCCATTTCTTCTATAAAGTAGAAAAACTAAATAATGCTGTATGTCCATTTACAGAGCAGAATTTCAAAGAAAAGTTTCCTCATAGTTGCCTTGAAGCTCTGTCGGAGAGTCTGACCTGGTCACACTGTTGTAGGACGGGGGAGAGGACATTGTCATTTCCTCTGTTTGTATATCCTCTAATAGGACGGGCCCAAAGTGATGGATCATGGAAGCTATAAGCCCCTCTGTTTCCGGAGCGTTCTCCAGATCCAACATAGTCTCGTAGTTGATCTGTCTGTAGAGGAAGGACGCCTGCTTCATCTGCCGCTGCACCAGATGTCTCCTGTAGCATCTCTGTATGACAATAGCAGACACTTCCTCCATTTTGCGGCGCAGCGTTGAAGTGATAGGTTCATGGGAAATTTTGGAGGGATTAGTTGCCATGAATTTCTCCTCCATCTGCTGTTTAAGAGCATCCATTTCCCCTGACTCCCCCAGGACGCGTTTTGTGAAGGCAAATAAGATGTCCAGGCAGTGGATGCGGTCACCACTGACCATGGGGAGGTCCATGGCAATCAGTTTGACCTTGTTGGGCTTAGCAATGCGCAGTGGCTCTGACAAACTGTCTGCGAAGCGTGACAACATGGAAAACTCAATGAACTGTGATGCTTCTGAATCAAACTTCTCCCAAACCTCATAAAACATCTCAAAGTCATCCTCACTCAGTGGCTCCGTGCTCTCCTCGGTTGCAACACTGAAGTTCTCCAGAATGATGGCTATATACATATTGACCACAATGAGAAAAGAAATGATGATATAGCTGACAAAGAAAGCAATGCCTACTGAAGGGCTACCACAGTTCCCCCGTGTGTTGGTGCCAGTGTTAATAAAGCTCGAATCGCACTCGTCCGGTAAGTTGGCCAATATGGGGCTGAGCAGGTTGTCCCAGCCCGCGGAGGTACTGATCTGGAAAAGGCAGATCATACTATTCCCAAAGGTCTCAAAGTTGAACATGTCATCAATCCCGTCCTGTTTTTTCACATAGGCAAAGTTCGCCATGCCGAAAATAGAATAAATGAACATGACAAGGAAAAGCAGGAGGCCAATGTTGAAGAGTGCTGGCATGGACATCATTAAGGCAAACAGTAAAGTCCTTATTCCTTTGGCTGCACGTATGAGACGAAGAACACGACCAATCCGGGCCAGTCTGATGACTCGAAACAGTGTTGGGGACACAAAGTACTTCTCAATAATGTCTGCTAGAACGATACCTGAAATGAGAGACAAGGGAAGGTTGTTAATTAAATGTAATTTCCAAATTTCCTTTTACTATATATGTATAACTGTAAATTAACAAGATGACTAAAGCACTGCATCCGGTTTTCTTTTGTTCATTCCTAACTTTCCTTACACATTTCTGAAATCCAAATTCTTAACAGTGGCACAACAAGACAACAACAAGAAGCCAGTTCACAATCAGCATAAACACTCTACAACTGGATGCACGGCGGTCACGTACCCGCTTTTACAATATACTGAAGAACAAATGTCATTCCACAAGCGAGAAAATAAGATATAGGGCCTTTAAAACAACACGTGCACTTACCGACAATAGAAAGAATAATGACCACAAAGTCGAAGATGTTCCAGGGCACAGTGAAAAAGTAACAGCGGAGAGCGAAGATCTTGAGGAGGCATTCAGAGGTGAAGATGACAATGAACACCAGGTTGATTTTGTTGAGGATGCGCTCGGTGCGATGTGACTGCTCATCCGTCTCCACCATCATTGTCACCATGTTCACGATGATAAGCATCATGATCATTATGTCGAAGGCTTGTTTGGACACGAGGTCAAAGAAAAAGCCCTGGACAATGTTCTGGGATATGAAAATAACATCTGTGTTATTGCATGTGCTCCTGTTAAGAAGGATTACATTAACTGAATGTAATTTACCGCAGGTCTTGGTATTGGTTTTTGTGGCTTCTTGGATCCTAGTTTCTTCATTGCATTGTAATACTTTTTCTGCTCTTCAGTCATAAAGATGTCCTGCCCACCTAAGTATAACCATAATTAAATCATTATTTTAAACAAATCACGCAGATGTACTTTCTAACAACGCTTTGTAAAGCAGGTGCAAAGACACTTATCTTTCGTTTCTGTTGGTTGAAGTTGTCAATAATGACACCAATGAAGAGATTGAGGGTGAAGAAGGAGCCAAATACTATGAAGATCACAAAGTACAAGTACATGTAGAGGTTGATTTCTCTGACTGGCTGCTCCTCCACCTGGAACACATGGTCTAGTGAGTTCATCAGATACGAAATTACAGACACTGAGAACAAAAAATACTTACTCCTCTTGAATCAACAGCTGCGTACATTATTTCCATCCATCCTTTGAAAGTGGCCTAAAGTTAAACATAAATATAAACAGGAAGCGTTATTTCTTTTTATGACGAAGCGAAGAGTTAAACCAGTAGCAAGAGTGAGCTTCTTTAAATAGTACAAGAATATGATGAGCACTTTCTAGATGCTAAGTGCATTTAATCTATAGTGCGGTGTTTGTCTTAATGTTCGAGATAGGAATGGATTAAGTAGTGGAAAAACACTTGTTGCACTTGAAGTTGTGCAAGGGAACTGGCAGCGCAGTCAGTTGTATCACAAAATAGCTCACCACTTGTAGAAGGGAAAGATAGCCGAGTCCAACATTATCGAAGTTGACTTTAACTTTAGTCCAGTAAAACTGTGTGTCGTTCATAGAGATGCATTGTGACTTGTTGTTAACCAAAGCAACGTTATGGATGAAGCCAGTTCTGTTCACACATTTGCCGAATTTCCCTGCGAACAGGTTGACTCCCATGATGCTGAATATGAGCCAGAAGATGAGACACACCAGCAGCACGTTCATGATGGAGGGGATCGCACCAATGAGAGCATTCACCACCACCTGAATATAGAGAACATGAATAAGCATCAATACCTAATACGATACCACAGAATACAAACCACACAGTGTAGTATAAAGCATAAACAATGGCACTTACCCTCATTCCCTCAAATCTGGAGAGGGCCCTCAAAGGTCTCAAAGCTCGCAGTGTCCGAAGAGACTTGATGGCAGCAAAGTCTGAATATCCCAGAGAATTAGCAGCCAGGCTAATAAGGGACACCTGGAAGACACATAAATGTACACAATAAGATATAATGGCAATCTTATTCCATGCACGTGTGTCTACAACTTTAATATGCACTATCAGCCAACCAAAACCATCTGAAAAACACATCCTTGTTTTCATATTTGCGTTTGGTGTTTATATTAAGTTTCTGTTTTTTGTTTTTTAGATTCCCACTCTATTCTACATTAATGGGAGACAAAATGGTTTTCAGCTGCTGAATGATCCTTGGTGGTTTCTGAAAGAAATGATATGAAAATATTCATAGAAACAGGATTATGTCAGGAGTGATGATGAGTACAGACCAGTATGCACTTATGCATCTACATAAACACATACTCCGCTATATATACATACAGTATATGTATATATATCAAATAGAGTGAGTTTTATAAAGAATCAGAAATAAATTTAGCCAAATTCCAATTTATGTTGATTCAACGCTTTTGTACAATTTGGAACAGTCAACGTCCAGCATTTCTTTATAAAAGTCAATTTAAAAATGTATTTGACCAATAGATATATATCTATAGAAGATACTCAATTTACACTCACACAGACCCTTGTTAAGGTCATATCTTTGCAAAAAGAACCCAGCGTCAAGTGTCACTTTCTTTTCAAAATCCGAAAAAGTCAACAAAGTAACAAAGTCACAGCAGGTCATTGTTTCCACATTATCTTCTGTAGATAAACTTCAGCAGTGCAGAGTGTTTCTGATATAAAAGCCAAAGTCATGTAGTGGAAAGGTAATTTTAAAATAGCATCACTTGATAAATACTGGCTACAAGAGAATGGCTTTTAATATCACATAGAAAGTACTTACGAGTGAAGAGACATAAGGCATTGGTGGGTCTATACTCACCTGTGACCTGCTAACTATAACTTACCCTAACAATAGAGCGGTCTGTGGCAATCTGCAAATGCAGGTGAAACCACAGGAGTAGTCAGACTCGGCTGCACCCCTCAGCCACTCAACACCCCCCACACGAGCATACCCATCGTCTTACTGAACCACACAGAGCCGTAAGGCTGAAACGCAGCCTTTTTAGGCTGTCTGTGATTCAACAGAAAACGTGAGACACATACAATGCTCCAGTTAAACGCCAGATGTGATTTAAACTTACATCCACAATGAGAAAGTCAAGCCAGCACCAGTAGTTGGTGAAATATTTCTTAAATCCATACGCAATCCACTTGAGGAACATCTCCAGCACAAAAATGTAGGAAAAAATCTTGTCTGCGTACTCCAGCATCACCTTTATGACCTTCCTCTGTTCAATGTAGATGTCTTCAAACGCCTGTGTGGGAAAACACTGATGTTATCATTGTCACAAAATGCAAAAACAAATCTAAATCTATAAATCCAAATCCCACCAAGGCACCGCTGCTCAACAGGATCATGAAAATGATAAATGTCTCAAACCAACTGTGCTCCACAATCTGGTAACAGGTTTTCCTCAGCCGCCACCAGACCTTCCCAAGGCCTTGACTGATGTCGATACGACAGCACTGACAATGACGGACACACACTGCAAAAGCATTATATTATATTACATTATAGAGTCATGTTTTATGCTCAATTTCACATTTTACAAACCTTCCGGGAGGCACTGTTCTGGGTCCATGCTGTCCTCGCCCAGCTCTGAAAGATTGTCCTGCTCCTCTCCAGGTTTCCGCAGATCCACAGTGCTGCCTTCAGACATGCTGACCTTCTCCTAAAGAAAGAAAAGTAATATTACAACTCAAAAATATTCTTATCTTCTTGGGGTGCAGCGCAGCAGTTAGCACTCTTGCTTCACAGCTAGAAGGTCCAGGGTTCGATTCCCACCTCGACGGGGCCTTTATGTGTGGAGTTTGCATGTTCTCCCTGTGTCTGTGTAGGTTTCCTCCAGGTACTCCGGTTTCCCCTTCCACTAAAACATGTAGAATAGGCCAAGATGAATGATGTGTGTGAGTGAATGCATGGTGGTGGTCAGGTTGCCGCAGATGTGTGCAGTTGCGACAGCACTTCTGTCAGTCTCCCCCAGGGGAAACTGAAGCTACAAATGTAGTTTACCGCCACCGAGTATGGAGTGAATGTACAATTGTCTCATGTAAAGCGCTTTGTGACTATGTCTGTGAAAGGCGATATATAAATAAAGATCTTCTTTCTATCAAACGCTAACCCCACATACAATGTAATGTTCAATGTTGAGCAGTGAAAAACACAGCCATCCACCACCAAACCATCTTAATACAACTCTGATGAGATTATGTACCAGGTAATCGCAGCATATTTAGTGAAGTTCAAAGGACAGGGTTGCGGCCCCAATCCTATAAAGTTGTGTGTGCCGTGGTCTAATCCAATATCAAGAGCGTTCATAAATCTCCAGAAGATGGGATTACCACCTGTCTCAGCAAACATTCTCTACACTGCATTGAACTAAATCAAGTTACTTGTTACTGTTTTGAGGTTTGTCTTTAAAATGTTACATTTTCAACCCTTAATTTAATGTGAACAAACAAGCATGTCACCAGACTTGTAATACTGGTGATGCAGCAGGCTAAAATGACCCGTGTGTACCAGACTGCTCTCCTCACTTTGTGCCACTTTAATCTCTGAGCCGGGCCACGCTCCACATCTGGACTACAGCTGTGTTCCACCAGAGACAGAGACAAACCCCAACCTGCACTTTGACTGTCAGTACACAGCCAGGTCAAGGCAAAAGTGTTATACAGACTACATTCAAACACACAGATAAAAGTAATTTAGAATGGTCAGAAATCAGCTCTATTTCATTGAGATTTCAAAGAACTTGTGCTCATTTTTATGTTGCTAATGATTTACTGTCACTGGTAAACAATCTCATTGTTATCCCCAAACTCCAGCCATTAGATAAGATACCATTGCTGACTTTCATTAGCTCTGGAAGGGTGGAATCAAATCAAAGTTTTGTTTTTTACCAATATGCCAAAGACTATGGTCCAAACCACAGAAAGGAGAAAAAAGATCATCCTGCGCTTACATGTTTTTGGTGTCATGTAAATGGGCGGATGAGCCAATGGCACAGATTAGCAGGCTCACTCCTGTCAGTCAACTTCAGGGCAGCTGTCGCATATGCGCGAATGCCGCCGCCAATGAATAATATATGAAATTGTAAAGTGACTTTATAAGACAGTCCGGTTCACTATCTAATATATAAAAACGTATCAAAACTATACATTTTGCTTTATTACTTTACTTTATTAAATAAGCAATCAGAAAAACAATGTTTCCATTTGCTCTAATATGTAAAAGAAAAGGTGTGATAATAACATTCATATGGGGAGCAAAAAACATAGTTTGGCGGAAATATACAAAATTTGGCAGAAAATTCCATTTGGTCGCTCCAATCAAAAAAGTCAATGAAACCCTTGTCATAAGTTTCATGGAGTTACAGTAGCGATGACCAGAACTCCCCATTTACTCTAATAGAAAAATGGTATAATTGCACAATTTTACCAAATAACAAGGGCAAATGGAAACATTGTTTTTCTCATTGCTTATACCATCGAACCACGAAAACATAGTGAACCGGACTTTAATGCCTTTTTAGTATTATTAAGTCAAGAAGTAAATCTATAAGCAACAAATTACAAGTTCTTGGTTGACTGATTGGAAGACCATTTGTTACTAAAGTAAAAACTAGCACTGACCGGTTGGTTCTCTTCATCCTCTGAAGAGTCGGTGATGTCCTCCTCCTCCAGCTCCCCGTCAGACTCTCCTGGAGCAATGGGCACCACAATGGTCAGGTTTGGGTTGGTCATGTAGCTGTCCTCCTCTGGGATGATGTACTTCTCTTCTAAATGACCCAAAACTCCCCCGTTACAATCCAAGTGATTTCCAACCAGCTTGTTCCCATGGCAGACTTCCTTTTGTTTAGTGCCCTTTAGTCTTCGGTTACACAAGTTCAGCAGACTCCTGAAGAGCCAGGAGGCGCCGCTGTGGATGCGGGCGATGGCCAGTTGGATATTGTTCAAATCTCCGTCCTCGTCTGGAGCGGAGAGGTTGTCTGAGCTGAACGAGCTGAGCAGCAAGGCCAGGAAAAGGTTCAGCACCTGTTCACACATACAGGGGCTTTTTTGTTGTTGCTTTAATTTTTACAATATTGCATTTTTGTTATGATACAGAAAGGTACATCTCTGTAGTGTAAGAATGAGTAGATTTCTTTTAAAATGTAATAAAAATATAAGTCAAAACATAATAGCATATTGAATATACAAAGAGGTATGACTATTAGCTCACTGTAGAAAGAAAAAACTTAAGGTTAGTAGTTTCTTTAATACTGGAGGCATTGTAAAAGTAGTGTATCGACTAGATTAGAAACTCAGCTAAACTGCACATTAAGTTCATGAAGTAGTTGTAAAGGGATTTGCTTTTTTGCAGAGAAGCACAACTTTTGTTCAGATAATGCTTGATTAACTTTTGGTTTACTTAGGACGAGTAAAGAGAATTACAATTACAATTACGCTTGAAGCAGGATCATATAGAAAATGGGCAGACGAACTGTGTGTGTCAGTGATCTTCGGATTAAATGACACGACATGATAAGACTCCACATGTTTATAAATCCATATTGTGTCGCCCTGATGGCATTGTGCACAGATATCCGTCACATATGGCTTCATGGGCGTTCAGATGTGATTGTGCCATAGGCTTAAGGCCGCAGTGGAAGCACATGTGTCTGTGTGCACAGTCAGAGACGGGGAGGACGAGCAGATGATTAATGCCGAATGCCCTTTGACCTTATCCCCCTAAGCATTATGGATAATCCTTATCTTAACGGCTTTTACACAATTCATATGTAATTTTACATGTATATATGGCGCTCTGTCTTGTCTAACAGGACAATAAGATCAAGGCAGGTGTCACTCCAGAACCAGCTCTCTGACCTTTGACACTACAGCTAATGATCAACGGCAATTTGTACATTTATGATGTAAAAAAAAATCACACATTGACCCCAATTTTCAATAGTTAAAACAATAGCAGTACAGTGTAGTATTACCGAAGTACATCATTAGACTGTATTCAGCTAATTAAGTTTTGATTGATACTAGCCAAATATTCATACAGAAATGTATTTTTCCTGATGTTGCTGCAAAATTTGCTCACAAACGAGCAACTGGACGACAAAGCTCAGAACTCAAATGTATTATCTACTGTCAACTCCACTACATTAGTTTTTCTTAGCAAGATTTACTGCAGTGGCCTTGGGTGATCCTTTGTTGTACTCAGGTCACAGTGTGATAAGGCTAAACTCATTAGATGTGGATAAAACAGTCGCGTCACAATGAGGATATAGTAAAGAGCTCTAAGCTTGTGCTGCCGTATTGTACATAATACAGATATGACTTGGGCAGCAGATGGTTCAAAGGTCCCAGACACGATCAGGTCAGGTCATGCTAACGACTGTGGTCGTTCCAGACATATGAAACAATGCCATGAGATCATAAAGTAGTTCTAAAGTCTAAAGTAGAGTCTCCTTTTGCTCAGTTTTTGCATGTTTGGTTGTACTTCAATTATGACTGACACAAAAAGCACTGGAATGTCATCAGCAAAACTAACCCGACATGTCTGATATGTTAAACACAAGAACGAATAAAAGTGTGGCAAATCACTTACCACCAGGTTTCCTATGACCATGACCAGCATGAACACCAGGATGCAGAGGGGCTGTCCTGCCACCTCCATACAGTCCCACATGGTCTCGATCCACTCGCCGCACAGCACTCTAAACACGATGAGAAACGAGTGGAAGAAGTCCTTCATGTGCCAGCGGGGCAGCTGGCAGTCGATGGAGATCTTACACACACAGTCCTGGTAGTTCTTCCCAAAAAGCTGCATCCCGACCACTGCGAAGATGAAGACGATGATGGCCAACACCAGAGTCAGGTTCCCCAGGGCGCCCACCGAGTTCCCAATGATCTTAATGAGCGTGTTCAAGGTTGGCCAGGACTTCGCCAGCTTGAAAACCCGTAACTGACAAACAGAAAGAGAAGTCAGCCATAATTAACTGTTTTTATTGCACAAGGATAGTGTCAATGAGGTAATTATCCAGAATAAAAAACACACAAGTACAGTTTGGTCAAATTACTCTCTTATTGATCCACGCAAATACATGTGGCAGCGTAGATAGAGCTGACTGAAGTGTTGCATCTCTTACCAATCTAAATGAGCGTAGCACAGACAGTCCGTCGACATTGGACAGGCCCAGCTCCATCAGACTGAGGCACACAATGATCCCATCAAAGATGTTCCACCCCTGTTGAAAATAGTAGTAAGGGTCCAGTGCAATGAGCTTCAGAACCATCTCCGCAGTAAAGATTGTAGTGAACACCTGGGAATAACAGAAAGAGATAGCGGTGACGGTTTATTCAGCAAAAACAGGATTAAAGCATAATTTACAGGCCTCTATATCTCAAACTACCAGCAGGGGGAGATGGCAAAATACAAATGAAAATAAGACCTTGCTAAAAATATTCCCCTCTTAACATGGATAATCACAAATAGCCTAAAGCAGAATCTCTGAAATGGATAAACACGCCCCTGTTTGACCTCATGGCAGAGTAAGTGCACATGATGTATTATCTGACCAGAGCCAATGGAGGCCCTATCCTACAGCCTGTATAGCTCCTTTTAAACATTCATTTAACGAACAACGAACCACTGATAAGTAACAGGAGCCTGCCCATATAAAGTGGGTTCAGAAAGTTTCAGAACAATTTGAAGCATTTATATTTTATGATGTAGTATTCAAAATTATACATATTTCTTTGGGGAAATAATCTAACTCTACTTAACCCTGCAATGATAATCAAAAAGACAAATGTAAAGGTTTTGGGAGAAAAAGAAAGAACGATGAACCCACTGCTCTCAATCATACTCTGTGGTTAATTCCATGATACAGAAAGGTGCAGCCTCTGCTTACCAGGTTTCCCACTGACAGCATGGTGCTGAACTCTTCGGTCATGGGGTAGTGCTCCAGGGCCATGAACAGAGTGTTAAGAACGATGCAAATGGTGATGCCCAGGTCCAAAAAAGGGTCCATCACCATCAGCTTCACCCCCTGCTTCATCTTCAGCCACCAAGGGCAGCACTCCCAGATCAGGTACTTTTTAGCAAAGATGTACCAGCGCGGGTGGCACTTCTGTCGAGACACCTCAAGTTCTGCAAACAAACAGGAATATCTACATTACGTTGTTTATATTCTTTATTTAACAATGTCTATGGCAAGTGCGAAATAAGAAAGATGAGCTAAAAGACAAAATATATGAGTTTTAAAACAGTTTGTGATTATTATTTACTAAGGATTAAAGGTATTTGGCTAATCCTGGTAGGGTTACATTTTATGTTGATTATAAATAAATGCATTTAAAACTAGCTTATTAGCTCTTTGCATGCTTTACAGTAAAGTGAAGATATTACTGCGCGGACGTCGAAGTGCTCCTAAAGTGTTATTACGCCTTACAATATTGTCCCCCTTTTTATCCACTTAGAAAATCGACATGTTTGATTTTGTGTAACTATACTTGGATCGCGTAACTTCTTGCGTAGCCGTATTTAAACTTCTTCTAACTTCACCCCCTTTTGGCCCCATAAAGGAGAGGAGGAGAGACTAAATGCTAACCACATCTTTTTGCGTGACACGTAAAGACCAGACAGGTACGCATCAACTCGTCTCAGCTCAGTTAAGAACATTATCTCAGTATGGAAAAACGGTGGTCTGTTCCTTTTAGGCTGTACATATTTCTATTTAATTAATTAGAATCATAATTCACCATCATGACGCTTTTCCATGCAAGGCCGTGACCTAACACGGGCATAAACTGTGCATTACTTTGAATCGTGCTTTACTGACCGTCCATGGCATCACTGAAGAAGCTGACGGAGCTGAGCCCTCTCTTCCTGGGCACAAGAGGCGGCTCTCCAATGGAGGGTGAGGGGTGCACTGTTCTGGCTACAGCGTCCTCTAGACCCCAGGGTTTCTGTAAAACAAAAACACCAGCCCAAAGATTAATATTGGGAATTGTATAAAATAATTTGTCTGTCATAGCGCAGGTGTTTAATCCAATTAATATCTGTAATTACTGGACACATCCACATATCATGCTTTTATCAGGTATATCTTGAACTCTTAAATTATAAAATATAAAACAGCAAGTTTCTCTTGGCTTGGTTTTCGGCTTGACATAAGCTTGCTGAGTCCCCATCAAAACAAACACCCCAGCTTTTCCGGCTACTGTCGGTCATCACTTGCTAGGAGAGTTGAGCTTTTTTTTTTTAAGGTAAGAAGAGCATTTCCTGAACATGTAAGGCCACAGGAGGAGCTGGTGGGAAATTGGGGAAGCAATTTATGAGAAGGTATCACGACACTTTGAATAGTTGCCAAGGAGGATTTAAAGATTACTCAAACAAGCGCGAATGTCTCAAAACCCAACTCCTCGTGTGCATTTGATGAGGGGACAGCACTTTAACATGGTAAAAGGGCCACAAAAAATTATTTGGCATAACATTCCTCTTTTAACAATTGTGAATGTGTACAATAGGGTAATCCTCCAGCCAGGTGATTCTGACCCTGGCTCCACATCTGGAGATGGGAACCCGGGCACCTGCCTACTGAGGTTGCCCACTGCTCCGACAGGTCGACCCAGTGGCATCGACGGAGGGTCAAATACAGAGAATGAATTTCCCTGCTGGTATGAATAAATATTACCTCATCATATCTTATCATACCTTACCTTACCTGTGCTATTCACAGATTTTGTTAAAAACTTATTTAACAAATTTACTTGTGTTCCTACACACTAACCTGTTCTCTATCTGGAAATTAGCACCATCAGATTATAGAACATGAACCGAAACATTTAAAGTCAAAACAAACTTTTACATACTGTATCTACAGTGTCTTCCTTGATCCTCTCCATGCTGAAGGTAGAGATGGACTTGGGGCTCTGCAGTCCGTTCTGGTCAAGCGTCAAGATGTTTGGGCGCCCGTTTATGTTGAGTGTCGGTGTAAAGACCTGGGATCCGTGACTCCTCACGCTGCTCGCTCTTCGTTTCCAGGGAGTGATGCTGGAGCCGGCCCGGCTCCTGAAGTCTCCGTGGACACTGTGCTCATCGTCTCCAAACTCAACTTCCGAATTGTTGCGCGCTCTGAACGCGCTGAAGATGCTGGCCTGGCTGCTCCGCCTGGTGCTGAGCGGGTGAGAGGAGAGTGTGGCCAGGAGCGGGTGAACAGGCAGAGGAGACAGAGGAGGCTGCAATAAAAAGACAGAAGATTATACACATTAACACATCGTGAAACATTCAAATCAGAGTCAGATACCATAATAGACTTGATTGGTTATAAAGATAAAAACAATGATGCTGTAAAGAATACAAGTACCATCTGAGAACCTACAGAATTAAAGGCAAATAAACAATTCATAATGGAAGAAAACATCTCTTAGAAAATTATCTAAACAACTAAACGACATTAGGCCAGGGGGTAATAATGTAATAAATCAATTGTTTAATAAAGTAACCAATTCATCAGTGAATGAAAATAAACAGAATTGCATTATTATTTTGTACCATGAGCTCGTCTGGATCGATGTCGTCTGCAGCTGTGTCCTCTCCTGCCTCCTCAGATAAAGTCCGGTGGGATCTTCTGCGGTGTGTGCTGTATCTGCGCAGGTTTCCCATTTTCATAGAAAACGGAGACAACTCTGGCGACAGCATGCCCTCTGGCTCCTGGGCCTGTCTTTTTGCTGCCAACTTTAAATAAAATCGTTGATTAATACAATTCATGAATTCTAGGCAAGACAAGGCATATTTATTATATATAATAAATATGCACGGTATATATGCACGGTATATTTATTTATACCGTGCATTTCTTGCATGAGGTAACTCAATGCGCCTCAATTCTAAAACATGAGAGAAGACCCACCGAATATTGGGAAAACACGGCACGTACTCTTTGCTCTCTGCGGAGGTGCTCCACTGCCAACTGAAACTCCCGCTCCTTCTGCCACGCCTCTGCTATGGTGGCCTGATTTTGCTCCTCATAAGCCATGGCCACGACTGCCAGGATCAGGTTGACGAGGTAGAAGGAGCCCATGAAGATGACCAGCACAAAAAAGATCATGTAGGTCTTCCCAGCTGAGCGCAGTGTCTAGGAGGGTAAGGAGCCAAATAAACAGTGAGCTGTTATCACAATGCAAAGTTAGATTACTATAGTTTTCATCCTGAATGAAGAATATAAGTTACTATACATGTGTTTCCAATGACATCACGCATAGTTCCGGCGGCCATTTTCAATACCGAAGTAGAATTATGCAGTACTACGACATGTAAGAATATCTCTACTCAGGATGAAAATGAAAGACAACTGATACACAGCGGCTTTTTTATGTACTCGTAATCATTGCTCAAGAAGATAACAGTGAAAACCCAGCAAATGTGGCACAGACGTAGCAGCTCTGTCTGTCGAGCTACAGCAGGATTTACTAAAGATCTGCTTCACTCCTCAGACTAAATTAACACATCATTTGTCTGTGATTTTTACAGTTTGTCAGGTCAACAGAGTCTCAGTCTGAGTCAGTGTTTAAGGTGATCAAGACGTTAGCATGCTACCGGTTAGCATGTAGCTTCATCCATTGACAGTTGATTCAACATGATAAACACATGCGTGGCTCACATCTATGAACACTGAGGAAATACTACAGTAACAGCTCAGCTCTGATGTCTGTCACATGTTGTAGCCAAGGCTAGATTTTGTTTGATTGGTTCATGGCACTGACTCACTGGTTTCTTCACATAAACGTGCGTCTCTGGGGCCGTGTTTTTACTGCCACCTTCTTGAGCAATGATTACGAGTACATAAAAATGTCACTGTCAATCAATCGTCTTTCATTTTCATCCTGAGTAGAGATATTGCTACATGTTGTAGTACTGCATAATTCGACTTCGGTGTTCAAAATGGCCGCCATAACAACAAAAGTCACATGACTGAAAAGCATGTATGTCCTATCATTCAGTATGATGATATACCCATTACATTGAGTACACTTGCTGTTGGAATCTAGTGTAATTTCAGCAGAGAATGCTCATGAAAGCCGAAAAACTCAAATCGTTCTCAATAGGTTCAGGGTTATGGGGCTCTAAAACTTTGCAGATCTACTGGCTAATGAAATCCGCTAACATACTAACCATATAACATAGATTCATAGAAATGTATTGCACATTTAAAAAAAAAAAGATTTACAAGAGCAAAGTTGTAATCTGAAGAAATGTAGCACCTGGTGGAACAATTTTTCCCAGTAGTCTTGAGTCATGAGTCTGAAAAGAGCCAGAAAGGCCCAGCCAAATGTATCAAAACTGGTGTAGCCATAGTTTGGATTTCTTCCAAGTTTTAGGCAGTCGTATCCATCCGGACACTTCCTATAAAACACAGAAAACAGGAAAGTGGCAGATGAAACAAGCTAATTGAGTAACCCTTACAGCAAGTACATCAATTTAATCTGAATTCAGTCTTGTGGTGTCTAAGGAAATGTATCTAAAGTTTACTTCACCCGGTATTAGCACAAAGTTAAGTCGGCTCAAGGGTCAACCACTTTCACACTAAACTGGTGTTTCCTGACTGCAGGCCAAAAACATCAAAAAGTCCAATAGGGTTACAGTCATCTGGGCAAATCTCATGATTTTGCTTCAAAATAACAAATCAATTTATTTGTTGCTGTCATATATTGTAGCAGCATTAGAAAGTGCATATTGAAGTCCAACAGACGAGAACAAGCTGGATTCGTGTCAATCTCAGCGCAGAATAATTTCGTAATGGCCAGAAAACATCTGGGGGAGAGAGCTTCCCTGTGAGAACAGCTGTACATGTCACCAACCGGCTGAGCGGAGCGGGCAGCGGAGAGGGGAGGGTCTGGCTAAAAGGGACCCTCTTCTAAGAACAAGAGTTAACTTTCTACAAAATCAGCAGCTTAAACTAGTGTTTATGTTACCAAACCTAAGTAACAGCGAGTCAAAACAAGACTTAAAAATAGTGTCAAGACAGAGCGAAATAGTGCTCAAGACAGAGCGAGTCAAAACAAGACTTAAAAATAGTGCTCAAGACAGAGCGAATCTAAACAAGACTTAAAAATAGTGCTCAAGACAGAGCGAATCTAAACAAGACTTAAAAATGCATATAACTGAAAGTATTTTATCTACACTCTTGCCTCTTACTGTAATTGATTAATTCTATGTTGATGTTTTTATTGATTGTATTTGTTTTCTTATATTTATGCAACTGTGAAGCACTTTGAATGGCCCGGTGTATGAATTGTGCTCTACAAATAAACTTGCCTTGCCTTGCCTAACAGAGAAAAGAGAGATAATTCTATATTGCAATGACACTGGGACTCATTTATGACTCTAATGTACAGTCTGTTTCCAGGGTGACAGTTCAACCTTTAGCTCTTCTTATGCTCCACCTTGTGCTCATGGAAATAAGATGCAAAAAAAAAAAAAAATCACCAAAAAGTAATTTTTGCTACGTTTTGCTACGGCATCTAGCAGATATTGTAGATTTTTTATGCATCCATCCCTGCCACTATGTGTTGGAAGCCTTCAACGACCTTTTATGTAGCAAATATCGCAGCTCAGAAACAATCATTTCCTGTATTTGTGCAGTCATCCGTCAATGGTGGGGTAGAGTTTCCATGACCACATAAGGCCAGGGCAAAAGTTGAAAGCGTCTATCCAATCTGCCGTAATCCTTGATGTACAGTGGCTTTAAGAAGAGAAGAGATAAGCATCTGCTTCACAGCTACAATATGCACAGTGTGAAAGTGCACATCTTTCAGCAAAAAGCTTCAAACCACTGAGGCTGAAAATGTGAGCTCTCATATATGTGGTTTGTCTGTGTTAGTGTTATAACATATCCAGAGCTTTAATTTGAAAATCTACTCAGGGATTACTTGTTGGAATACACTCAAAAGATTAGGCATCCTCTATGTTTTGTGTCCTCCATCCTGACCGGCTTAATATTTTGTTGATCTTGACAGTCAAACCTCAGAAAAGTTTATAAAATGTGTGACGATGTTTGATATAAAAATATGGAAGAGTCTTTATTTGTTATCTATAGAACAATATCGAAACTCCCAGGCTCAAATCAATCAGACCAATGGGAAATGGAGTTGATCATAGACAAAAGGTCAGATTTTTCCCTTAGTCTTTCATTTCTTTTCATTTTTTTATTTGTATATCTAGTTTTCTTGTTCAGCGGGGAGAGAGCCAGGGCAAAACTCTATTCATTGCTTTTGGTACCTTGTACTTGACACAAATGATAAATAAACTTCAACGTGATTTCAATCAATTTGGATCCTTGTCTACGTACAGTAACTAAATCAGATTTTACTTCCTGGGCTTAAGTTTCTGTGCAATGATGGAGAAGTTCTATTGAAGATTATGAACTAGTGGCTGGATTACTGCTCATTCTAAGTTGCAATACAGTGTTAAATGCTATATTATGACAGCAGCGCCTAAAGGAAGCCATTTGTTGAAGTGGTAGGATTTGGGCTCTCACAGATGGGTATTTAGTTCAGTACAACCCTTGAACTGGGTCTAGCATCATCCTGTTGCAAGCATTTGGATTTATAGGATTATTTGCTGCGTAGGCTGAGTAGCAATATTTGGATGGTGTCACATTGTCCCTTTGATTGGGAACAAAATCTGTGCTTCATATTATTGACAAATGTTCAGTTGTTTTAATTTTTTCGGTTTCTGTCAAATTTGATTCAACATGTTTCTGCTCCATCCTTCGCATTTAAAAAAAATCAGTACTATGCAGACATGAGCCGCTGCCCGAGCCGTATAGTAGGTCATGGTATAGGGCTTTTGTGATGATGAAATGACATAAAGACCCCCTGCCTCCAGCTGCTGACTCTGAGTAGTGTTCCTTTTGAGCCAGAGCGATTATCCACACCACATGTTGTCTTCTGCACACTCACGCTACGCCCCTCCCACCAATGCTGCCAACCCTCCATACATTACGTCAAGTCACTGATTGCCTCCTGAAGTATAAAAGGCTTCATTCATCTCTTGTCTGTGAGCAAAGCCTCAAGCACTGAATCAACCTGGCACGTCCAATTGCGCACATGGAATCAATGCATGGAAAGCCACGAGACTCTCAATGTTTGAATTGTTATGTAACAGAGTCCAGATGATTAAAGGGGCTAGATGCAAGTTGGCCATTTTATACTCACTACTGCCACCTCAGGCCATACGTGTAACTGCAGGTTCTATATTAAGCTCGTGCATGACAAGCCCGAAGCAACAATTTTTTGAGTGACAGTGCAGGATTTTAGAGGCAGTTGTGGTGAACAGGTCTGGGCTCATTCTACACATTAGGACATTGCTGGAACATGTAGGGGGAGGAAGAAACATCATTTTAACATTTTTAAACTTCGTATAGACCCTTTAAGCATCAGCCTCATGATGGGCTTCCACTTACCCCGCATCACTTCCATATCCGCAAATTAAGGCATCCTTTGCTCCTTCAATTTTGTAGAAATTTTCTGCAAAATTAAAAATAAGAGTTAACCTTTCTTTCCCCATCTTATGCAAAATCAAACAATAGGTAGAGTCAGTCCTGTCTCTTGTAGCAGATGATGAGGCTAGAGAAAACATGATTGTCCGATTCACAATGTCAAGGGTATCAACTTATATAGCGCTTTTCTACCTTCATTAGGTCCAAAGCGCTTTACAGCAAGGAACTTCTCACCCATTCACTCTCTCATTTATACACCAATGTACGCAGACACTGGAGGCAAGGTGGGTGAAGTGTCTTGCCCAAGGACAGAACGACAGTGGGCACCCGCGGCAGATTTTTTGTGGAGAGTATCAAAACTATACATTTTTGAAAACTTTATTAAATAAGCAATCAGAAACAAATCTGATATATATAAAAAAGGTGCTAATAACATTTATATGGGGAGTAAAAAAACTTACTTTGGCGGAAATGTACAAAATTTGGCAGAAAATTCCATTTGGTCGTTCCAATCAAAAAAGTCAATGAAACCCTTGTCATATGTTTCATGGAGTTACCGTAGCGATGACCAGAACTCCCCATTTACCAAATGACAGGGGCAAATGTCAATTGTTTTTCTCATTGCTTATACCATAAGGTCCAAAAAATATGTAGCTTTCATACTCTCCACAAGTGGTAATCTAAACATAGTGAACCCGACTATGAGCATGAATATGAAACCATCCTTCAATGCAAAATATCTCAAATTTTTAATGAACTAGTCTATTCAGCTAATATTTTCAATAGGATTCAGGTCAAGAACTCGATCTTGAGCAGAAAAACAGCCCCAAACTATTTTTGACGTTACAAACCCACTTCAAATGTGTATTCTTTTTGTCATTTCTATTGTGCTGTTACTGTATAAGTCTATCAATATTTAAATGCCCTTAGGGCACTATATACTGTAGAAGAAGAAGATCTTTATTTATAAGCGCTTTTCACAGACATAATCACAGAGTGCTTTACATGAGACCATACTCGGTGATGGTAAGCCACGCTAGTAGCTTCAGTTTCCCCTGGGGGAGATTGACAGAAGGTCTGTCGCGACTGCAAACGTCTGTGCCTGTATGGTGGTGTCCTTCTGGCCACCACCATACATACACTCACACACATCATTAATCCTGGCCTATTGTACATGTTTTTAGTGGTAGGGGAAACTGGAATGCCCGGAGGAAACCTACACAGACATGGGGAGAACATGCAAACTCCACACAGAAAGGCCCCATCCAGGTGGGAATCGAACCCTGGACCTTCTGGCTATGAAGCGAGAGCAGTAACCGCTGCGCTACCGTGTTGCCATCGAGGGGGGAATATACACCCACAGAAGAGCTTCTTTGCACTTATTTCTGGGTGAAAAGCGGCGAAACTTCCTCAAGTCAAGATATCTGTGCAAGCTCTCAGTCGTACAGGAGTTGTCCATACCTTCATTGAAGGTGGTCCTCAAGTCAAACAACTCAGTCCATTTGACAACTTTGAAAACCACAAGACTATGGAAAACTCCGAGAGAGCTCACACTATTTTTTTCTGGCAGTGTCAATCGCTAACTAACCTTCGCTGGCCATGAAGTCGTCAGTGGAGCTCCAGGTTTTGTTGTTGCACACAAAGGATGCGTTGGGGCTGAAGGAGGCGTTGACACAGTGTGCAAAGCTCCGGATGCACTTCTGACGCAGGAGGCCCATGAAGAGCTGCAGACCGATGAGGGCAAAGACACTGAGACAGAAAACAGTCAGGACCATGACGTCTGCGAGCTTCTTCACCGACTGGATCAGGGCGCCGACGATCGTCTTCAGACCTGGACCAATCAGAGGTTTAGTAACAGCGGCACCGCAGACGTCGGAAAATATTCAGTTAAAAAGATTTCTCACCGGGAATCACTGAGATGGTTTTAAGAGCTCGAAGGACTCGAAAAGTTCTTAAAGCTGAGACGTTTCCAAGATCAATAAATTCAGTCACATACCTGAGATTTAAAAACAATTAATCAAATTTGGCTCACATACATATATTTTTGTTTTTGTGTAAATGTTAGATACTCACGCCATGACGATGACGATGAAATCAAGCCAGTTCCAGGGGTCCCTCAGAAAAGTGAACGGCAATAAACAAAAGCCTCTTGCAAATATCTTCATTGCTGACTCAAATGTGTAAATACCAGTGAAGGTATACCTGTGGAGATCAGAAAAACATGTTGTTAACTACCAAGAAATACCAAAATATGCCATGCAGAAACAGAGTTCAATAGTCAGTGTAGCTGTTCATGCTTCGAAAATGGAATATGATAAAAAATAAAGTTGTGCAAAGAATGTACAAGATCATGTCTATGGAAGCAGATCAGAAGTGCACGAAGAATCTGAAAATATTTCTTAATTTCATTATATTGATAATGTAACAATGCGTCAGTCGGTTATTCATACACTCTGCACACTCAGTGAGGGTAACGTACTTGCAATGCTGCCAATCTGCGCCAACAACCCCTCTAAACATTAGCAATCCCTCTCCCACACACCACATTCAAACAGAGGCAAAGTGGGTGCACTATTCCTCGCTTTGTAAATATACAGCGTCAGTATCAGTTTTTCCTTGAGGCACTGACAAAGCAACAGAAATGTCTGGGATGCACTGATGATAAAACCTCACCCACAAGACTCCCATCATGCAATGACCTTTGAAAATATATTCATCTTATTGTTTCTTTGTGATGCACGTCGAATATTACATGCCTCATTTACTTACATGTGACCAGCTTCAGTCATCACTGACAAAACAACCACCAAACCGCTACATTAGACAGGTTTACAGAGTTCCTCAAGTGGATGTCGTGTTGTTCAGGACTTACTCCAGGTACTTGGTCCACGTGGGCGGGTCCGACATGGCCATGAAGAAACAGTTGGTCAGAATGGTGAACATTATGAACAGACTGAAGAATGTGGAAAGAGTTAAGGGAAACAACTGGACAACGATATAATCAACAATTATAATACTAAGTTCATATAACACAGCCTTATAAATATTTCAGAACCACGCCTTTATGCCGAGAAGGGAAAATACATAGATTAATATAGAAACATCTGTAAAGCTGATTCAAATGTACTCAACACAAAACAAAATTGAATCATTTTTAAATAAAGAAATGAAAGTTTTTGAAGTAAAATTCCAAATGTTACGACTAAAGACAATCAATAAGCACTTCCGTTTCTAATGATTAAGTTTATGCTAAAAAAAGAGATGATCCCCAGAGAAGTATAAATCATCTGGGAACTAACAGGCCGCTGCCACATGACGCAAAATCTCCTTGCTCTTATTTTATTTCAGAGATTAAAAATGGGATATGCCAGGATTTGGTTTGTGATTCCAGAAGGAGGGTACCATTACAAAGCAGGATTGAAAGATTGGACTATATAAAAGATACCACTGTAAATTGTATATTTTAAGTCATTGTTCACTCAACTTTCTGAAGTGACACTTACTGTAGATCAAAAGGATATGAATGGACTAAAACTTTAATGGCAACGGATCTCAAGCAGTGAAATGGGCTTAATAAATATATTGCAGATGTGGCACTAAATCTGAAGATTGCTTTCCCTTTGTTAAGTACTACAAAAGTCTGAAAAACACAAAGAGAACAAATGTTAGTTGTAAAAGACACAAACACACAAAACCCAGAGATGCCTTATAAAACAGTGTTATCCTATAGCTGTGTCAGAGGAGTTTAGTCTAAAAACCTTCAGGAAACACAAGGTTTTCTCAAACTCTGTCACTGAGCTCAAATTATGGAGGCAACTCTTTATTCTCCATGTAACAGAGCACCATATGTCAAAACAAAAACTCCCTGAAAATGACTGCTGCATCCTTTCTTCTCCACATAAGCGTCTCATTAAAGGACAGCAGCTTTCTGCTGACTGAGCAAACTAAAACTTTAACCAAATCCTTCGGTGTATCCACAACAGATGGGCTCAGTGCCTCATGTCTGCAGAATTAAACTAAACTGGGGCAGTCACAGCACCTCAGTGAGTTTCCTACAGTGTCATAGCTTATCTAATTTGCAAAGTGCTGGACATTTGTAGGAGCCCTCCGCCAGTCACACTGTGAACACAGCGGTGTAACTTTAAGGAAATATAGCTAAATAAATGAGATGATAGCTAATATTGCAGGTTATTAAAAACAGAACCAAAAAGAGAACCATTGCTTGTATTACAAATTTGTACTTGTTTTTAATGTGCATAATTTGAAGAAAGGTCAGTGTCCTTCTTTTCCCTGCTCTATTTCGCACACCGCTGACTCTTATTCTCAGTCAATCATAATCTCACACCTAACCCACCTCTTAATCAACTGGTATTCAGACTCCTATACAGACTTGTTTCTATAGCTCTACCACCCCATCCATTCAAGTCTCTTTACCAAGTTGTATAATGTCATGATTTCTTTTGGAGGTAAAGTAAAACATGACAAATTGCTTTGAACCTGTACTTCGTAAATCTCCTTTGGTGTACAGAGTGCTGCGTCACGCTCACCCTCTGGTTCTTGTAGTATGGGTCAATGTCCTCGAGTGGCACTCCGATGAGGTCAGGTGGGATATCTCCATAAATGCGGGGGAGCTGTTTGCCTGCCTCCAGGTCAGCCCGAGGTTTAGGCGGCTCTGCGTTCTTCTGGGCCTGCACGCAGACCTTAACCTTCTTGGCCTGCTCCTCGGCAATCCGCTGCTCCATGGCAGCCAGGGATTCGCGAGTGAACCGCCGCAAGGCTTCATGACCCGTTGGTAACAGGATGGCTGCCATCTTTTCATCCTGGTTCCCCTGTACTAGAGTTAACTCACAGCTGAGAGGAGAGACAGGAGATGGCAAAATCAATGACAGAGCATTATATTCTATTTCACTCTATCCTGTGCATATCTAAAGACTTTACAGCCCCACATAATCACATTTTTAAACATCACTGACTCCCAAACACTATAAGAGGTCACAATTGGGGGAATATTGTTCCGTAAGAATACGGTATGGAGAAAATCCACGATGAAGCATTAGGTCACTGAATAAGGACCAAGTTTCAATATATATAGTATGCATATTCATAAATTATAAATGATAACCACAATCTAAATAAATAAAATTCACTTATTAACAGAAATATTTTCCCTCTCCAATAATGTATTGAGCCCCTGACACTAATGCCTTCATTTGATCAGCTTATTTGGCACAGGTTGATCAGAGATGAGCTCTCACTGAGTAAATGATCCAATGCTGTCCCTGGCCATCAAAATAGGTTAGAGTTGTTGTACTACATGTATGATTCACATTAAGCCCATTTTGATATGTACATGTCATGCAAACACTGTGCAGTATTGAAGTATTAAATAGGAGCAGTGTTTTAGTGAAATTAAACGTCAGCCAGATGTGGTATGACTGTCACACAAAAAAAAGATTAGATTTAATGTGGAATGTCGGTTTTGTCACATCCAACAGGTGCACAGGGGAAACAAATAAGTATGGCACAAAAATACAAATATTTGAACAGGGTAATAGATTTCATGTGCTGTTGCAACATGTCTATTACGAAACTATCCGTCCTTCCATCCTGCTTTAGTTACTATAGCTGATGCACAGTAGCCATTGATGCAAAACGCTATACTGTACTGTTTAAAGGTGTAACATTTAAAAAAAAGTGGATATTAATGCGTATTTAACCTTTCAATGAGCCAGTGACTGTATGGATGCTTAGTTTTCCACCTTTACTCACCATTGCAGCGGCCTCTCGGATGCTCAATTGTTTTTAGGGTTTCTGGAGACAGTTCAATCAGCAGTGAAGACCTTCCAGAAACCCTAAAAGCAATTGATCGTCTTAGGGGCCACCGGGATGGTGAGTAAAGGTGTTATTCTAACCACCCATCCAGCAGTTGGCACCCTGAAAGATCAAATAAGCACTGATATCTACTTCTTTTTACATAAAATGTTGCATTATACAACTACAAATGACAAGGCTCGGACTGGTCACATTGGTGCAACCACAGGAAATATTCAGTCCCATCCAGTAAAATTGTAGGTGAACTTACAAACTGGTCTGACTCTGCCCTGGTGTGAGGGGTGGGAAGCAAAAGATACTGTACTTCAAATCAACATAGTGCCCGTTGATGAATACATCAATGGTTTGCCTGGTCACTGTTACTGTGTCTTCAGTTTCACTTGTCTTTGATGATTGAATTAAATCCAGTTGTTTTTGTGAAGTCTTATAACACAACAGCAACTGCCTCACAGGGCTGCACAAATATTGCTGATTTGACAAACAGGAACAGTTTGGAAGAACAATAAGCATTGACACAGACTACAAACAGTGATCTGTAATGTCCAAATAAAACTAAAGTTGTGTCGTCCCCCTCATAGGGACACATCTTTAAGAGGATATGAGTATTTCTCCACCAAGAATATACATGTATTTCTATCTGATAAGAAGAGCACTCCTGACGCTACATTGTGCCTTTAGTGATGCCTTTCATGCACACACATTAAACTAATAGACTTTTGAATGACTGGCCTCTGTGTATTAACTCCCTTTGATGGTGACATTGATAAATGATGACTACTGCCTGTTTAACATGTGATGCAGCCTGTACTAAATGTACATCACACACCAGGGCCATGTATTGTCCATTTTACACAGCATGTGATCAGTTGATCTCTTTGCAGTCATGCTACTTTGCTGTCATTGCCTAATGGAATATTAAACACAGATTTGGAGGCATATTTTGTTCCAAAACCTTCTGTTGCGATTGAACTAGAAGTTTAGATTTTAGTTTAAAAAACACACTGCCCTTTACTAACCATCATCATGTCAATTTTAATATTTATAAAGAAACACTGGTCTTCCAGATTACTTTCAGTTATAAAACTAGATGGAACATTTCTTTGCTGATAATAGGAAACAAGATCGTTTGATACTTACATATGAAATTCAGAGATTTACAGCTTTAGATCCGGGACATAGAAGGGGGAAACAGACCCTCCGTGCAAAATCCATGTTGTAGTTCATTTCGATTGCTTAAGATTCCAAACTCCCATGAACAGTATCATAAAGTCCATTTCGGGGGAAAAAGCATAGTTTTACAATCACCGGGGTATAAAGATCAGCTTCTTGGTGGATTTAGGCTTTACATTTTGTATTAGCCCCAAGTGTAAATATGTTTTCCTCCTTTTTCCATGAGAAGCGCTTCCGTATTGAGCAGCAGAGGAAAAGTCCAGGCTCAGAGGATGCTGCGCAGCGGCAGGAGGCGCACCTCCGTTTGCCCTTGAGCGCGTCAGGAGGGGGAGGATGCCCTGGACCACAGAGGATTATTGTTGCTATAGGCCTCTACGGGGAAAAAACACCATAGGCCTGCAGTAACCTGCCGCATTCAACCGAGTCAAGCAGTCAAAGTTAGTAGAAGAAAGTTATTAGCAACACAGAACAGCCGTGCGATCAAAACAAACAGGAACAGTACTTTTCTTCGGAAAATCAATTAAAACTATTGAAATGACAGATGTAGAAAGCAAAAAAATAAATTAAATTAAAGATTAATCATCTTAATCTGAACGTTTTGTGCATGCTAACGCTAGCTCGAACCTCCAGGCAAAACTGACTGAAGAATTGATTGATGGATTACAACTAATGTCACGAGCTGTTTTCCAAGAGAGAACTTTTACATATGGCATATTTGTGATTACCTCTACAGATGAACTCAGGTTATAAGAAGCGGAAGACGCTAATCTAATTTGGTCGGATTGTTTTGACCAATTACTGGTGGAAAGTCACTCAGTCAATCTGTAATCTGTCACACAACACCGCGGACAACAGGTCATCTCTGAAGCTGGGTCTAGGAGCGCCCTCTTGTGGCGGACTGCGCGCCACTGCAAAAATACAACTATTTAACCAAGCTTTGTCTTTGTAATTTAATACGATTTATAATGGCAGCTTCCCTAACACAGTAACAACAAATAAACTTTAATAAAATGTATTTTGTTTTCTCCAAATGTAAAACTATCTATAGCTTTAATTACACTGGAAAACTTTGTTAAATGTATAAAAAGAGGAACACAAAGCTGAGAGAAAAGTTAAGCATTTTAGCCCGAACCTCTTTCCAACATTTTGAATTTGATTATTTATCAATTTAACTTTTTCTGATGTTCAAACCCACTGGTATTTATGGAATGTTTTTATTATTTTATTGCATAAATAAATGGATAGAGTCCGTTCGTCACCTGCGCGTGTGTGGTGGAGAGCCAGTAAGAGAAAACCATTATATTATATTACCATTATATTATATTATTACCATTATATTATATTACATTATATATATATATCCTATGGGGAAAACAAACACATCCGTGGGAAAACTCCATTACCCACAAACCATCGCGGCGCGTGTTGTCTTCTTTTCCCGGATGTAGCATCACATGAACTGACTGTCAACATGCAAGATGGCCACGCATCACAGGCAAAATGCTGCTGGGCGGAGAAAAGTGCAGGTGAATCTATTGCACATCATTGTGTGTGTCTGTCAGCCGCGACATTTGGGTTTTGATCTATGAGGCTCAATTTATCTAAAAGTTAGCTCACATAAAAAGTCAGTCCCATCACACGGAGTTGCTGTTATGAGTCATGATTTCAGCCGGCTAACTTTAGCTTAGCTGCGCTAGCATCTTCAGCTAACGCTTGCGACACAATATATCTGATTTTTACTCAGAATCTGCAACATATCGATGCAGTGTGAATACAGGCTGTTGTTGCTGTCACGTCTATTACTATGCTTGAGTGAATGTCGTATTTCCATTGTGCCCCTAAAAAATGCAACTGTGCTAAAATATGATTAGCATGACTGTATCTTGGCTCCGTCTAATTGCTGGGGTAATGTACGCTCTTCGTGATTATGGGCACACTTAAAGCCAATAAAGTATGAATTTAATATTCCTCCTTGAGCCGTTTTGCGTTGTAGCACCGGTGTATTTAATTGCCCCGTGCTCTACATTTCCTCACTCTTAATCCACAGTCCACAACACCAGATGTGCCCCTTCTTATAAACTTATTGTGCAGCTAGAGTTCAATGTGCTTTTGATATCAATTATACTTGCACCTCGGAGATGTATTCGTGTTCACTGGCCTTTCTGTGTCGTAGGTGTCCTATGTTATTAGAGACGAGGTGGAAAAGTACAATAGAAATGGGGTGAATGCACTTCAATTGGACCCAGCGCTGAACCGACTTTTCACAGCTGGACGTGACTCCATCATCCGGATATGGAGCGTTTATCAGCACAAAGTAAAGCATAATGTTCTGTTACTCATGTTACAGCTCTTCCCGTGAGCAGATTAAGCGATGTCTTTACTTGCTTTATTCTTTCACTTTTCAGCAAGACCCATACATAGCTTCAATGGAGCACCATACAGACTGGGTCAATGACATAGTATTGTGTTGCAATGGGAAAACATGTAAGTTGGTGTAGTTATTTTGAATTTGAATGTTTACACTATTACAGAACATAAGTATGGCGTATGGTGATATTTTGTATTTATGTGCTACAAAATTATTATGTGTGTTATTATATGTCTTTTTGTGACTCCTCTTAATGGCTACTTTTCCCTTGTCATTTTTAGTAATATCTGCCTCATCCGACACTACTGTTAAAGTATGGAATGCACACAAAGGTTTTTGTATGTCGACGTTACGGACACACAAGGATTACGTAAAAGCCCTGGCGTACGCTAAAGATAAAGAGCTGGTGGCATCAGCAGGTCTGGACCGTCAGATCTTCCTTTGGGACGTCAACACATTAACAGCACTTACTGCTTCCAACAACACCGTCACCAGTGAGTTCTTTTGTGAAACTAATGAAACTGTACCGACCTAGTAACATTAATAAAATGTGTGGCTGTTTGCATGTGATTTTTGTTTGCAACAGCTTCCTCGCTTAGTGGGAACAAAGACTCCATTTACAGTCTGGCAATGAACCAGATGGGCACAGTTATAGTATCTGGATCCACAGAAAAGGTTTGTTATGGGAAATAAATGTGCAGTTTACCAAAAAGAAAAGTGTCGCAAGTCACTTAGAAATGCAGCTTTCTCATTACTGTCTTCTCTCAGGTTCTCAGAGTCTGGGACCCTCGGACGTGTGCAAAATTGATGAAGCTTAAGGGTCACACTGACAATGTGAAATCTTTGCTGCTAAACCGTGATGGAACTCAGGTAAATAAAATAATAATGTAAATAATGTACTGCACAACGGTAATACATTCAAACTGTGAAATATTCTTCAACTTCTTTCCTTTTTTTTTTTTCAGTGTTTGTCCGGTAGTTCAGATGGGACTATCCGACTGTGGTCCCTCGGTCAGCAGAGATGTATTGCCACGTACCGGGTGCACGATGAAGGCGTCTGGGCTCTGCAAGTCAATGAAGCATTCACACATGTATATTCAGGCGGCAGAGACAAAAAGATCTACTGTACAGATCTACGCAACCCGGACATCAGGGTATTAATCTGTGAAGAGAAGGCCCCGGTGCTCAAAGTAAGAGAAATAAGAGTAGAAAAGAAGGTCTTGGTTTGTTACCCTGGCTTTACATTTTTACATTGATTCAGGAGCATTAATGTGTGAGAGAAGACTGAAACATGAAGTTCTAAACTAACAACAATCATCAATCAAATTCACTTTATTCATCCATTAGGAACTTCACTTGCAGAGGAAGTGCCAGTACGAGCCCAGTAAAAACAGTACATCCACAGACAAACAACACAATCAGCATCAACATGTGCAGTAAATACATTAAATACATTAAACAAAAACAATACAGTGGGCCTATAATAGACCAAGGTCCACTCATATACATTTCATATTTAGAGCCACTTGGAGACATATTTTTTTTCGAGATATTGTTCTTCCGCTATAAAGGCTGTCTTAGTTATTTGTTGACTGCAACTGTTGAAAATGAACCTTTTGTGTCTTGTCTTTTGCTCAGATGGAACTGGACAGATCCGCTGACCCACCGCCAGCAATCTGGGTCTCCACCACCAAGTCATCCGTTAATAAATGGGTAAGCATGCATGACACGTCTGCGATAACTGCTGCACTAAAGCTACTGGCATCCACTGTTTACAGAGACGAGTTCCTGTGAGCTCACCAAATGTCCTCCTGCCCCAATCCCCATTGCCTTCCTCAAAATGCAGTGGGATATGTTGTCTGTTTGTAAAATCATATACATTTGTTATTTAATGGCAAAAATGTAGCCTCAGTTTTAGCTCATAAAATATTTGACCTCACCAGTACCACCAGGCCTCAATCAAGAACACCTTAATATAGCCTTTTTTTAAAAAAAATATATAATTACAAGACATCAACATAATGATTTAGGAATAAATGTGGGGTAAACTGTGTTTTTAACAGCGAAACCTCTGAGATTCGCTTAAAAATGAATTGTCTATCATGCTGGATTGAAATCAAGGGGTACAATTGTATAATCAATATGCAAATGTTTTCCAATAGTCTCTGAAGGGAATGCACAACTTTAGATCATCAGGAGAGTATGACAACGACTGCACCACGCCTCTGACACCACTTTGTACGCAGCCTGAGCAAGTCATTAAAGGTACTGAACATGTTTTAATCTTAGTTTTTATGGATGTACATTTGGTGTTCTCACTTCCACTTTTATCTGTTTTTGAAGGAGGTGCCAGTATTATCCAGTGCCACATTTTAAATGATAAACGACACATACTCACCAAAGATACCAACAACAATGTGGCATTCTGGGACGTCCTGAAGGTAAGTTTGCACAGCATGTAAAGTTGTGTGCATGTGTGTGTTTGTGATTTGTTTTGTTTTGCATAGTTGTTTTTGCTGTCTGACTGTGTTGTGTGTTTTTCTTCAGGCTTGCAAAGGAGAAGATTTAGGCAAAGTGGAATTTGACGAAGAGATTAAGAAACGCTTCAAGATGGTCTATGTGCCAAACTGGTTCTCTGTCGACCTGAAAACTGGGGTGAGTAATTACAGATAATAGTTTGAAGAGTCTGCAAACGTTTGTAAACTGTGGCCTGGTGCTTGTGCAGATGCTCACGATCACCCTGGATGAAAGTGACTGCTTTGCGGCCTGGGTATCGGCAAAAGATGCTGGTTTTTCAAGCTCTGATGGCTCTGACCCCAAGTGTATGTTGTATTAATAATGTTCAGATGAAATGTAATGAACATGTTTGTCATTCTAACCTGCCGTGTTGCTTTTGTGCAGTGAATCTGGGAGGTTTATTACTTCAAGCCCTGCTGGAGTTCTGGCCCAGGACTCGAATAAACCCAATGGATGAGGAAGAGAATGAAGTAAACCACGGTATGTGCTCCCAGCTTATTCACCTTCAGAAGATTTGTACTGTATTTAACAAAAAGTATCAGGAATGATTTGATCCTCTTTGTGTTCGTAGTGAATGGTGAGCAGGAAAACAGGATTCAGAAAGGGAATGGATATTTTCAGGTGCCACCACACACACCAGTCATCTTTGGGGAAGCAGGAGGCAGGACTCTTTTCAGGTATGTGACATGTTATCCAAATCCTGTTTGTTTTGTTTGCTTCACTGACTGTGATCTGCGTGGCTTATTGCAGGTTGCTATGTAGAGATTCAGGAGGAGAGACTGAATCGATGCTGCTCAATGAGACAGTCCCTCAGTGGGTGATTGACATAACTGTAGATGTGAGTATTAGTGTTGGATTTGTTGTCTGAGTGGTGTATAATTATGATGGCGTGTTTAATCAGCATTAGCTGTTAAGTAACGCATGAATCAAATTGGATGCTTTGGTTTTCTTTCAGAAAAATATGCCCAAATTCAACAAAATTCCATTCTACCTCCAACCCCATTCATCCTCTGGTGCAAAAACACTAAAGAAGTAAGTTTTTTTTTCCTTTTTGTGCGTTTAAAAATATTGTACAGCAAATAATTGGAATCTTTGTATGTTTGTCAGGGACCGGCTCTCGGCCAGCGACATGCTTCAAGTGAGGAAGGTGATGGAGCATGTCTATGAGAAAATTATCAACTTGGACAATGAGTCCCAGACCACCAGCTCCTCGACCAACGAGAAGCCCGGGGAGCAGGAGAAAGAAGAGGACATGGCCATGCTGGCAGAGGAGAAGATCGAGCTCATGTGTCAAGACCAGGTCACTCATCACCCTTTTAACAGCTTTCAGTTTCCTCTCACTTCTGTTTCTAAGCGTATTATTTTTCTGGTTCAGGTTCTGGATCCCAACATGGACCTGCGAACAGTAAAACATTTTATCTGGAAGAGTGGAGGGGACTTGACTCTACACTATAGGCAGAAGTCCACGTGAAAATAATGATTTTTAACAAAACTCTTGTCATTTGCCAATTACCACCCACCACTGACATGTATGTCCCTCCTGCTCCATTGTGTGGTCCAGAGTCACAGTAACTGAGAATCCAGTCAGATTTGTGCGTACAGGACGTGGCTCCAGTGTAACATAGGGAACTACCAGACTGGACTGAAGCAGCTAAGACCCACCTGGGAGAGAACCAGTCCCTGTTTTTCCTTATTTTTTAAATATTTTTTTAATTACACCTCTGACTGCTTATTTTACTCCTTGGCGTTAATTTGAGGCGATTGCAGTCGGCGTACTTGTTGTCTGAGCGTGTTTATATGCACATGGATGTAGTAGACTGTTCTAGTACATTCCAGAAACTGTCCATGTTCTGCAAACACTCCACAGGCGTCACCGGTTTAGGAGTGCACTTGGCTCCTGGTAGTGTCACAGTTCCTCAAAGCTATTGTCCTGTTTTTGGCCATCATAACTTGAACTTAACCTTGGCTTAGACATGTAATTATTGCAGAGCTTGAACCTCATTGCTAGATGCACATGTCTGTCTTTGTTTTTAGCTGTGCTGTTTTCAGTGGACTGAATGTTTTCTTTTTGTAAATATATAACATTTTTGATTTAAGTGACTTTCATTTGCAGCGGGTTTTATTTTGTTGTACAGTTTACCTAAAGCTATTATTTTTCAAAATCCTTACAGTCAATATTAAGATAATTTGACCTTGTTAAAACACATTGGTCACAACCTGGAAATTGCAGTTATTGTTAACAATGTTAGTTGTTCAAGTCATGTTAGCAATCTGGAAACTCTGTATAAGAGATATATATATATATATATATACTGTATCAAACAATAACTCATTCTTTACTTGCTCTGTTATGGAGTCACAATGAATGATGTAAGTTCTCCAAATGTATATTTCATTTAGGCTAAATAGTAGTTTGTTTAGGGATCAAAGAATCTGAAATCAAAGGAAATGCCCTTTTCCCTCAGAACCACAGATCCTTCCATTGTAAATGTTCTAAGGTTATTTTGCCATCAAGAGTGTGCGTAACGCCATAAGGAGAGTAATGAGTGAGCTTGAATTGGCCAAAAAGAATGGGTGATTAGGCCATAACACTGCAATATCCCTTGTTGTAATAATTTGTGAAATATGTATATTTTAGGCATTCAACAAAATAAATTGGAATGGTTTAACACTTGACAGATTTTATGGCCATTATAACTAGTTTCTTGAATTGTACGGTCTTTGTTGGGTGTGAGAATAGAAAGACAACGTTTTTTTCAATGATTGTTGAACATTACAGATTTACTCTTGTCACATTCATCAAACATCACATTCATTCCTAATAAAACATACAATTCATTGATAAAATATATGCAAAAATATTCTCCTTGTTTTACAAATTAGCACCTACTTCACCAAAGACACCAATCATCTATAAAATCCCTACACGCATTACTAAATATATGTAAAAATGCCTCTACTATTGGTTTCACATGAAGTAAACTTCAGTCTTTCATTACTGTTGCATAGATAACAGTAAAATAATGATGGGACATATATTAAAAAAGTCATATCTTAAGTTACAAATGGCCAGTTGTTTTGTTTGTAAACAAATTACACTGTTTTCAATTTCTTTAAAAAAGTCATGTAAAAGTGCACCATGAGAACAGAAAGGACGTTGAGGTGCTGATGTGCTTTGTAGTTAATGCCTCTTTGGCTACCTTCAAGTTGTGTTCTCTTTAGTGTTAGATTATCATAAAGTTTAGTCACTAATATAGCTCAGTTCTTATATATTACAACCACATTATGCAAAAAATACAATCTATTGGCCCTTGACCTAAAATTGGCAGTAACTTGTAAAGAAAAGAGACAATTGCTTCAGTGTATTCACTCAAACCAATCCTTCGCCTGTCCTGTTAAATAAAATAGACTAGTACATTGGCCTGACATGCAAAATTACCAGAGATTGTCAAATCTTTGACCTGTTGCAAACTTACTCAAGGGCACATTCTTCTAAGTCATTATGTGTAATTGGCTCTGAGGATACCTCGGTGATTAGATCGTGAGCTTCCTCTGTATCATCAACAGCCTGAAATGCTGATGCTGAAACATCTGGATCAGCTTCCTCCGGGGTTGGAGAAGGGTTGAGGTCTTTGGGGGATGCACTCTCGGGGTCTTCTCTCTCAGTAAGGGGCGCAGCGGGGCGCGCAGGGGATTCAGGGACGAGGCAGGCTACAACATCAGACGCCTCAAAGAGAGAACTGGACAGCTCAGTAGACTCAGAAAAGAGGCCGGAGGGTTCAGACAGAGGAGCGGCTGAATCCATGTCGTTAAAGGACAGCGCAGCTGTGAGCTCCATCGCGGCCTGAGGACTCAACTCTGGGGCGTTTTGGATGAGTTCGCTGTCATCAAGCTCCTCTGAAGCAGAAAACCATCAATAATGAGAATGAGTGATACATGCAGCATGGATAAATTGATCAAATGGGTATATAGAGGGATTTCCAAATGTTTTCAGGCCTCTCAATTATTCCTATTTTATTGTATCAGTCTGAACATACATTCTTTATATTGGTAAAGCCTTTAATTGAATACTTCCTAAAACCACTGTTGATAGTTTTGTGAATTCGTTACTCACCCACACCGGAAATGTCACTGTCCTCCTTATCGTTCATAGCAAGAGCAGTGTTTGTCATATCGATAGAGGACATTGACAAATCAATCTTTTCTAATAAATCTGAAGGGTCTGGAGCAATTTCTTGCACCTCAGTCTCAGAGAAGCCTGGATAATATAAATTAAGAAAATGACTACTTAAATTTATGAAGTAAATCTTGTGAAATACCGACTGCTCTCTGAACTCACCAGGGTCCATGACTCTCTGGACGGGCGGAGGCATGGGACTTGTCTGAAGAGACACATGCTGGATGTCTAACATGTCTTCACTGGGGGTTGAAGGAGCCATCAAAGGGGTCTGTTAATAAACAAAGCACTATAAAAAATTATAGGTCTAAAATCATAGGACAGAAAGAATGAGCGTAAGCATTGCCTCTGTATATCCATGATTCAGTGGCTTTGGTGTCTCTTCAGCAACTGTGGTCGTGGAAGGAAGATTTGAGGATGGCACATCCGACTGAACAGGGATTCGGTGCAAGTAACCATATCCAATTCCACAACCCAGACTATAAAATACAGTAAACACAACTCTTAAAATACCAAAGGAAATTCAGAAGATAAACTTCTTTTAAAATAACATTTTACGTGACATACCTGCCCTCCCCGCCCCACGCACCATTGGGTGTTACAAGCACTTCTCTGCACGAGTCAGTTTGTGTGTTATATACCATCAACTTTAAAGCCTTCCCTTCATGGGCCTCAATCAGTGAGAAAAAGTCCTCTGACTGAAAAGTTCACAAAAAGTGAAAGAAAGTTAGGCTGTAAAAAAATCAGATGGGATTAAAGTAACAATAAACAAAATTAAGAGTGTGTACATCTTGTAAAACCTGATCCGCTCCAATAATGTAGTCATTGTACGGCTGAAGTCCTGCCAAAGCAGCTGGTGAACTGACCTCCACATCCTACAACAAGAAATTATTTAATTATTAAAAAGTCATTGGTGGGTTTTTAGAAGACATCACTACACTTTGTTTTTTTCCTGGAGTGGTGGAATGGCTCTTGTCACTAGTGTAATTTACCATATCTCAAGTAACAAGTGTGTTTATAATAACATGAAAGAACAACAACAACAATCAAAACGATTATGTCTCACCAGGACATGCCACACATTCTCATTGGCTCCTTGGTAGCTGCAGAAGCGAACGCTGGCCCCAAGCAGACCCTGTCCACCCCACATGTTACTGGGCACCACCTCAACCTCACGGACTCTCATGGTTTTAGTGCTGTACACTTCCATCTTCACTGTTCTCTCCATGCTGGCCTTCAGCACCTCTTTCAAGAGCTCATTCTCCTCGTTCTAAGGAATTGACAGACGTTTGTGTGAGCAATAGCTTTCATAAAAGATAATTAGTACTTCTGGGAATGTTGTAAACATACAAGTCTTCTATTGTCCAGAGACAAAATGAAGTCGAAGTAGGGTTCAAGTCCTGCTTTTTCTGCAGGTGAATTTGGCTGCACCTTTAGGACCACAGAATAATGTATTTCATTGGCAAATAGCAAAAGAGAGAGACAGAAACACAATATAAATAAACTGAGCAAGCAGTGACATGCCAATATGGGGAATTATGTACAAAAAGCGTACATTGTGTACAAAAAGTGTACGTGAGAATTTAGCTACGTTGCATACACACAGCCAGTATCGTACAGTATGTTCACTAAGCTCCTCAGCATGCTGATCAACATTTACACTTCTGGAAAACGTGTATAAAGCCTTACACCGTGTACATGGTATCCATACGTTCCTCCTTCGGATATCTCAGAACTCTGTGATAACCCCATTTTGACGAACACAGCTCAAAACAGGTTTGACTTGAGAATACCAACAAATGGGAGAATTATTCGTACAGCGAGTCAGTGGCCATCTTGTATCCAGTCCAAAACAATCGAACGTCGTGACGTCGTACAACGGTACGCACGCACCGTGGCAACCGCCATACATAGCAACCACATATGTCGTAAACATGTCGTAAACATGTCAAAACAGTCAGCCGCTGGCAGACAGGAAAGATAGTTTTAAAGTGTTTATGTTTTCCTCTTGTTAAGAATTAATGGAATTCTATAAGAAAACAAGCAAAAGCACATGGTAAATAAATAAATGTTTTATTACATGAAAAAGTCACCAGATGCTGTTTGTGAAATAACTTTGCTGGTGGTTATAAATAGGACCATATTTTTTTTCTCTTACAACAAATTAAGAAGTGATAAAAAATAACATTTTAAACTAACCACATATTTGTAATAATTTACAATACATTTGTATGGCAGACTTCAATGAATCATAACCATTATTAGCATAATGAAAACTTAAAAATATATATTAGATAGTTGCATTTTCTGTAAAAGGCTTTTTTTTAGGCAAAATATACAGCTCATAAAATTCTTAGGCATTTCATTGTCTTTACGTAGACATACAGTTCTGTCAGCTCAGTGCTTATACACAGCTAATTGCCATGTTGTACACTTTGGATACATTGAATAAGTCTTCAGTCATCTGTAAGGCCTATCAGAGACTCCAAGAGGTAGGTGCTGGATTCATACTGAGGCAAAGAGTCAGTGCTGAACAACTGTAGGTGGTCCAGATTATCTGAGTGCCGCTGACTTTTAAAAGAGCTGTGCAGCAGCCCAGATGTGTAATCACTGTCAAAAAACTCAAGGTCCGAATCAGAAGACAGGCTCAGGTCCATGTAGTAGTCCACAGATGGAGATGGAGTGTTGGGAAAATCCTCAAGGGAGTTGTCATCTAAGTGGTTGTCATTAAGACAATTGGAATGGGACGACAAACCTAAAATGTCCATGAATGATTTGTCTTTTGAACATGGGAGTCCTACGAAGTCAGACAATGCGTTGCAATTTTGGGTCAATGGTTCTTTTGTATTTCGTACTGATTGGTTATTTTCAAGTATATTCATGTTTTGACACAATTCTTGATTATCTTCAGAAAGTGTCGGACTTGCAGGGAGGCTCACAGCATCCAAAGATGAGCAGGAATTGTCACTTATATTCATATCACTGCTGCAGCTGCTCTCCTCCACAATAGACTCAGGCCCAGATATGGAACTAAACAAAGTGGGAATGATAAGAGGACTCTGCTGGGATGTACGCGTTTTACTAATGTCTTTCTGAACTTTAGATTGGTCCTTTGAAAATGGCAGCTCATGCTGTAGTCGCCGCTCGAGCTCCAGCCTCATAATGGTGTGCATGTGATGAGTGCGCACCCGTCTGGAGTCGAACTCAACACGACCCTGAGTGTTCCCACAACTGTCTGGACTGCAGCCGCACGGAAAGTTAAAGCGGTCCACCTGTAACATTTAATATCATTGTTACTAAAAAAACAACTGAACAATAACATAGATAAAATACATTTATATTAACTGCTGATGGTGCAAATAGCAGACTGTGCTAAAGGTTTAGGTTCATAAATGTAGTAACGGCTCATACCTGACACTTGATGCCTGCCAAGCTGCACGCACAGCTCTCTGGTTCACAGAAGCCTTGGCAGTCACAGCCACAGGTCTCCCTGGAGAGACGGAGCGTGTGGAGCTGCCTCTTCTCCTCCTTATCAACACGTTTCACTCCCGCTGCCATGAGGATGGCCTGCCTCTGCTTTGAAGAGTAAGGCTGAAGAAAACCTCCACCCTCCAACTCCACACTGTTAATGTTGATGTGAGGTTCCTCAATTGGCACTTGGTCTATTGTGAGATTCTCTGCTGCTTTCTCATTTATGGCACCGGTAGCGATCAACTGTATCAATACAAACACAGGTAAGTGCACTGCATACTGCTGTAAGTGTGTTGAACATTTTTTATTTCTCACTTTCTGCTTTATGTCCAGAAATCTCTCTTGTCTTCGTCGCTCTCTGAGCTGTTCCCGGTGCCGGTGCCGCTGCTCCACAGCATGTTCAGCGATTGTAAATGTTTGAACATCAGTGTGTCTCCTCATCATGCCCAAAGTAGCACCTCCTCGGCTGGGTACACTTGTGAATCCCTGGCACCGTGGGAAACTGTAGACAGTCACCAGGTCGAAGCACACACTGCTCTGAGCCCCTCCGCGCTTTTGTTGTTTCAGGATAGATCTCACTGAAGATGAAAAACAACAGGAATCAGTTGCAGTTCATGATGAAGTGAAGTAGTGGGTCAAAAATGTTAATTCCAATAGAGAGAAATGTTTATGTTATTTAGGACTTTGTTCTGCTCTTTAATACAGAGACCACCATTCGCTGTTGCAATATTTAAATGTGCACTTTTCTATGTAGCCACCAGGGGACACACTGCATGTGCTTCAATACACTACAAACGACTCACATCAGCACAGCTGAAAGTGAAGAAAATGTAAAACATGCATTTTGAAAGAGCTACAGAATAAATATTGAACAACCACACGACTTCTTACTGTCTGATCAAATAGTGAGTTTCAACAAAAAGCCTGATGTGCTTTTCACATAAATATGTCTGACCTCTGTTTCCAAAAGTTAGTAAACAAGGCAGACCAGCTGACTAAGCTCATCTCAGCTGCTCCCTCTAGCTTAAAGTACAGACTACATCACTGTAATGTTTACTTTTTCCCTATGACTATTATAATGACAGAAGTAAGTAAGTAATAACTTAATGAGTGTGATTTGAAAATACATTGTGTTTGTGTATAATCTAAAAGGGCAATATGATATGGGTTGTTTAAAGAGTCCTTGCTATTCAAATTAATACCACAGCTCTCTATTGCTCAGGCAAATGATGTTCAGATCCAGACAGTACATCCAGGCTCATGTTATTCTAGTCTATTATCAGGACAGCCCTAATGCTGGTGTTTTCATATCAGCATGCTACAACAGTGGTGCCGTCGTCTGATAATGGACACTCCTATTGAACACTTGGGATAAAATTGGTAGATAAGATTTGCATTATTTGAAACAGAAGAATCGGTACTTATGGGCATTCATTTAACACTTACGGGGCAAAGTGTCGGGTGAAGGGGGGCTGTGAGGGGTGAAGTCGATGTTCTCCCTGTCCGAGTCCCACTCAGTGGAGGCTGGTGACGGGACAGAGGACGTAGGAGACGAGGAAGAGGAGTAGCAGGGGCCATCATCCAGCTCAGAAAACTTCCTCTTAAGGATGCCCATCATTATTTGTCTCAAGGGAATGTTACACAATCTGCAAGACACAAAATAACATTGCACGTTATTAATGTTCTCCACTGTTGCCATTATATAGATGGATGGCAGTTCAGGAGAGGCACAAGAAGCTGTTTTTTCCCCACACAGTACAACCATATGATTTATTCAAAAGTGACAAGTGCAGGAATGAGAGGTTTTTGCAGGAGAGATCTGTAAGCTGGTTGAACCGGTTTTTGAGTTTGTTTAGGCTAATTACAGCCTAATCTCTTTCAAAGTGATGTTTCATGAATGTACAAATGTAAACTGATATCCTGGCCCTGTACTACCAGCTGAGCACTCATAAGAGAGCACAGGGGAAAAAAACTGAACAGCTCCTTTCCCCCCAGAGTAATTAACATTCCAATGATTCCTCAAGTTTTTTAGAAGAATGCATGGAAACTCACTGTCCGCAGCCGAAATACAAGTGACACAGCGCTTTGATTGCCCAAGTGGTTGTTATTTATAATTCTCAAGTGTAAAAGGCAGATTGTATTTAAAATATTGTGGAACAGCTTTGTTTCTTCTTTTTCTACATGTAGACAATACTCTTATTACATATTACATAAGGCATGATGGTATTAACTAAGAACAGTGTGTTTGGATTATATCACTGTAAATGCTATACTTGACAGATTTGTTTACCATTTGAAAATGATGTCACTGATCTATCCCCAGGTCCGAAAGTGAGAGGTGTGCACTGTAACACAACCTATTGAGGGGAAAACATGATTCTGAAAATTGTCCCAATGTGTCACAAATAATCACACATAAACTGAGGCAGACAATGGATCATGGTGCACAAGACAAGGGATTGCTGATTGTAAGCAGTAAGCAAATACTCGGAGCAGCTAGACACTGAGAGTGAGCAACTTCCTGGATCCATCAGCAAATAAGAGGTGAAACAGGAGACAGCCTCTAGTGCCATTACACTGTTTACAGGGAAAGAGTAATGCTCTCTGCTACTCAAGGCCAAGGAATTCCTGCTATCTACCAACACACAGCTTCTGATGGTTTCATTTCTGTTCTGAGGACGAGTATTAGTGGAAACAGAAACACTAAAAGGTGCATGACAGATCTCTCTATGTAGACATCTGACAGAGCACAGTACAGGACTGAAACCACAGAGACAGCATCAATAATTTAAAGGCTCAAAGCAGCAAAAGCACATAGGGCAGAGGGGGCACCAGGGGGTCCACTAGATGCAAATGACAGGACCAATCGACTCCTCGGAGTAGTACACAAAGCCTGGGTCTGAATTATCATTAAAGGCTTGTTTCCTCTTTGTTGAAAGCAGTTATTAGACAGATGACTTATCCACCCACCGAGACACCCTGTCAGCCACAATCACTCCTTGTGTCAACCAGAAACATACTTTACACTGGCTGAACACTGTGCACAGTTGTCCAAAATAAACCCCCTTTGTGCGAGAGAACAAACTGGCAATGTGCGTGGGGGAAAAAAAGTGAAACTAAATATTAAGTCACTTCATCATGATATTGTAATAAGGCAAACGAATAAAATCACCCCAACAAAATATTTCGAAACACCCACAATAACAAGATTCTGAATTTAAAAGTGATCAATAAACTTATTTACAGACTCACGCGCTAATAAATCAGACACTTTACAATGTATTACTCACTGTGTAGATGACAGGCAGCATAATAGAAGCCGAGGAACTTTTCAGTGGTGTCCTCGAGTGAGCCAGCTGAGCATTGTGTGTGTCCCTGCGTGTTTATGAACAGTAGTACCAGTGTGAACCATGAACACGAGAGAGGAGCAGAGGCTGGGACTGCCAAAGAGTGTGAGACAGAAACAAGATAATTACTTCCGGCGAAACCAATACGTCGCAGTGGTGCTTGTTGTGTGTTATGTGTTTCAAAACCCTTTTCCAGCCAGTTCGTTGTGCTAAAACTTAATGGGTAAGGAAGATACTAGAGTTATTTGATTCACTTTCACCAACTTGCCTAAACAAATCGCTTGATATGCCGTTTCCATTGTACAGTCTCTTGGTTGACATACACGCTCTTTGTATCTCCCTGACGCTGTTGACGCAGTCGATGACACACTTAGCGACGGCAAACTGATGAGTGACGTCGCCGCCCGCATCCTCTGTCTCACACACATGATTATAGTTGCCTTTAAGTACTGTATCAGTAACAAAATCAAAGAAACTCACTGGAAGATTATTCACAACATTTACCCTACTAATTCTTATATAGCGAAATTTAGCGATATTGACAACAAATGCTCATTTTGCAATCTGGAAAATGAAACTCTAAAACATCTATTTTACGACTGCGCATATACTCATGAAGTATGGTCCAAACTACAAATGTTTCTATCACAAAAAATCACTTGTCCTATTAAATTAGATTATCAACATATTGTCACGCACTTTAACCACAAAAATAGTAATATTGAATATATGGTTAACTTATTCATTCTCTATGGAAAATTTCATATACACAAAGCTAAATTCTTAAAGTACAAGCCCTCGATCAAATTACTAAGTATGGAGATCAACAACTATCTGCAATCACTCAAAAATATTGCCAACAAAAAATCAGTCAAAACCTTAAACGTCGTGGAACAGTTTAACATTACAACTTGACAAATAGCCGGCGTTATTCCGTAGCCTTGCCTTATGTCACTAGTAAAAAGTATTGAAATGTTATGTCTGTCTTGTTTTTTGTGTTGTTGCTGTTGATAGAATGTTGTCACTTTGATAAATAGATGGGTGGAGCGAGCGCCGAACCGTCAGCCCCTCCTGCTGTCGCTTCAGCGACCGCTACACCGGGACATCACCCATATAAAACAGAAGTAACGGCGTGACAATGTTATTCTTCTGAAATAGCCTCACACCAAGGGGACATGAACACAGATACAGTTAATCAAGAAAACTTGGCAATGGAACCAAAATCTGTACTCTTTATTTTCTGTTTTAACATATGTTTTTAATCTCTGTATACTACTGCTCAAGATGAAATGCAAAAGAAGTTAATAAAAAAAAAAAAAAAAAAAAAAAAAAAAAAAAAAACACATGATTATAGTTTACATTGAGGTCACGTAATGCCTCCGTTGCTCATGTGTCTGGATAATAAAATTGAGTATGAAAGGATAATGAAAAAGGATATTGAAGTTAGTTTGGGAGAGTCACAGAAGAAAACTAAACAAGGCTATAAGCAAATTAATTACAGTATTACAGCCAAGGTTATGCATATTTCTCTTTGTCTTAGGCTCGATCTGCTAAAACTGTGCTGGTCTGGTAGAGCTTCTGGACCACCTTTACCCTATCATGACTGCAACCAAAAAAATAAATAATTAAACTTATAAAAAACACTTGTTATCTCTGTTAAGTCAACAAATAGTAGCTTAAGTTTCCTCACGGTTCTCTTGATTCAAGGAAAGGACTGATCATAAGGACTATGACAAATGCTTATGATAAAAAATTATATGATCAAGTTATCAAAAGTAGCTTATCACAACCCTCTGTACAGCTGCCCATGTAGGTTTTGGTCAAGACCTGCGAGATAGAATATTCTTTGAGCTTCCTTTGATGGACTCTTCAGTGTACAGTTATAAAGGTCACACCGCCTTTGCTCTGCCCGATCCAGTCAGATCTCAGAAGCTAAGTAGGGAAGGGCCTGGTCGGTACTTAGATGGGAGACCATTAGGTTGGGGACACCAGGAAGCCTGGGCGAATGCAGTGAGTGACTGAGTGGTGGTCGGAGGGGCCGATGGCGTAGACTGGTTGCCTCACTTTCGTCAGTCTACTCCAGGGCAGCTGTGGCCGCAACAGTCGCTTACCACCACCGAGTATGGCGTGAATGAATAATGCACGAAATTGTAAAGCAGCTTTGAGCATCTGGAAAGCGCTATATAAGACTAATGCATCATTATTATATATTATAAACATTGGTTAATTTAAACAATTTGTATCCACCCCCATGTCATTCCAAGGAACAAAAAAGCTGAACTATGTGAACATTAAATATAGAACAACTTCTTTAATGTCTATTGTTTGCAGCTCTGTAAACGCATGCTGAAGATCTAAAAAATATTAACTTAGCACTTTGACACAGCCTGGTGCAGCTTGTACATTTACTACCAAATCCTCATCAACACCTGCTGGTCTGATGTTTGAGGCCAGGAGGACAAATGCCAGTCGTGATCCCCACGCTTTCTGAAGCACAGTGAAGTGTGTGACCCAGATTGAGTGGGACTGGGAAAGCTCTGGTGCGAGCCTGATTTTTCGAGTCCCCTGACTTGTCCGAGGAATCCCCTTGAATCAGGCTAGAAAGAAAATACAAAACCGGGAGAAAAAACATGCTGTAATCTATCCCAGTTCAAATTAAATGTAAGTGTAAATCACTGTTTGTATAAAAGTTGTTCAAGGTGTTCCCGTCTCTGCTTTCCTGGAGTGACTTCCTTGTAAGATATGAACAAAATGCTCTGTGCTGATCTACTACTAATAATAGAACAATCACACTGCATCCTCAAAAATAAACATGTGCACTACCGTTGGAGTTTCCTGTTTCGTTTCGAGTCCGTTACCACGCGCAGAAAGGGATGACTAGTGTCGTGTGTGAGGTACGAAAAATCACATTTCAACCTCAAAGTGTGGTTCATGTGCCACTGGTGGGATCATCATCTTATTTCTTTGCTGGATCCTCCAAACTAGTGCCTAGATCCTTTATCCTCTTAGTGAGAGAACCATCTCAGACTGGGTCCATAGTGCATGTTACATAACCTTATAGTTAACCTACATTCAGTCTGCCTCTCTCATTGCTTCAAATGGCTCTTGTGGCCCAATTTTTCAGCCACACAGCTCCTTCATGAACTGATAAAGATTCAGGAGCAATCCAGTCCTTATATTGTCTTAATGTCTTTAAGATCGAACCTAAAAAAATAAAAGCTTTGCCTGATTTACAAATGTCACTACTGGTATGCTGTTGTTGTTGTTTTGTTACATATCATGTTTATGTATGTAGAAGTTTTGCCATTCAAATAGGTATGTTTATAACAAAAAGTTTATTCTATGATAAGGATTCATAAATTGCATGCTTTTTAGAGGCCTACGTAGTGTAGGAGCTCTAAATAGCTCTTGTGACCCAATTTTAAGTCATGCTGCATTTACAGTGTGTTGTGAGTTTGGTAATGATTTTTGTTAGTGAAAAACTACCCAGCCTTTCAAAATCCTGCACATCTCAGCTTGATCTGTCTAAAGTATAAAACGGCAAATTCATGCTTTCCAATCAGCAAGTCTTCTGGTGTTTGTGAGTCACGATTTCAATGAGTCAGAGAAAAAGAAGAGGCAGCACCAAAATAACAGATTCAAACTTGTGATATTGACGAATCATGAAAAAGCAGGCACCCACTTTCTTCCTACACACACTCGTCCCGTGAACAGATGACTGGGCTTTGTTAAACATAGCAACTGATGTCATATTTTGCCTAACATCACTGTGGTCGCGAGGGCAAATATGGAGTGTCTAAATTAGGGTTTGGAGAAGGAGTGAATCATGTCTCTCCAAGACCATTATCACCCAGAGTGCTATTGTTGGTTTTAGTGCATGGTCTTCTATGATCACGCTAAGATTAGATAAGTGGTTCTATTTTCACACCATGCAGCACCTTTATTGAAGTGAAAGAGGGTGCCTTGGCCTGATTTGCTACATTCATAATAGAGCTATTTTAATAAGAGCGCTATTCTAATAATTATAAAGTGAACATTACCAGCCCGATTGACAAAGTGGTTTGGGCTGCGGCACATCTTCTCGCTTATAGGCAAATTATTAATGTGTGTTCTGCATGTGTTGTGTAAGGCAGAAAGGGAATGCATATGAAAGTATTTATCATTTAGATTCAGATTATGAGGAAAAAGAATCACTGAAATAGATTGACATGCTGTCTTTTGTAATTTATAGACAACAAATTAATGCTTTTATGCTCATAAACAGTTTGAGTAAATCCGTAATTAGACATAATCCCAACAGTGTCAATGCCACAACTGTCATATCGCTGCAAAACAATAAAGCCATTGAATCACAGTAATGGAAGTCTGCTACTACATAAGAGCAATGCAAAATAATAAATAGTATATAAATCTAAAACAACAATTCCAGTATGTGCTTTTTCTAAATGTACTGCATCATAGCTCTTATCGCATATATTTCAAATTGCTGGTTGTGGCCCAAACTCATTCCTTGCTTTCCTCACACATTTGTAACATCTCAGTTCTTCACAGACTTTAAGAGCCTGTTTCACAAGGGAGCCACACTGTCGCGGAAATGTAAATAACAACAACTAGCCTAGTTAGTTCCTGATCAATAAAAAGGTGTAATAATTCGATGCACTGAGCTCACAATCACTGTCACTGTGGCAGGTCTCCTATAAATATTAAAATGAAACGTTTTGCTTACATTTAATATAATAAAAGCCCATATGCTTTTCATGCTTCTCTTTGATTCTGTTCTTCAGCAGAGAAGCAGAAATTTGGAACTAGCTTTAAAGTTCAAGTTTATGTTCAGGTGTCTTAAATGGTTAATGAGAGTGAGAGCAAAGTTAATATGCAAAATAATCTGCTCGTATTTAGCTCATTGGGTTGCATTAATGTCAAGCGTAACTGGAGAGTTATGCAAACAACTGACTTTTGATCTGTAACTTTAACCTCTCTTACTGATACACAGAAGGTGGTACTTTCAGTGTGTAGCAAATAAGTAGAACATCTAACATGCTTAAATGATAATAATGAACAAATATGCTTCACACACAGTTCAGTTTGTTTGACTGTATGTGCTGTGTTATATCTAAATGTAGTAAAGTATCAGTAAAACATTGAGAACATAATTTCACCTCTGATTTTAAAGCCTGCAGGAGCTTGTTTCATTGTGCTGTCATTAATTTGCATATTCTGCCTCTTTATTGCCCTGTGCAAGCCCTCACAATATAGAAACCAGTGCAAGTCAATTTGCAGCCCTGAGTGCAAAGTAGGTTACACAACTGCAGTTTTCAACAGAAGTGATCTTATCTGTCGCTACATGTGAGCCACACAAGCCTTAGCAGCAAGCAGCTGTGTGATTGGCTTTGACATTCCCCATTCAACAATGAGCCTCTTGTCAACATTAGCCACAAAACTGCTCTGACCTTTCTGACAAACTGCTGGTGTGCTTGAGTAATGCACTTTAGGGCCGTGAAGGCGTTTCTTTAGAGGAACGTGCCTGGAAAAGCAGACAGTGAGTGCACATACTTTTGATGTGGATGTATGAATCCACAGTTACAGACCACATGCACTGGCGCTGGGAGCTCCTGTGCACAGTATTCTGCTGTGGGCTGTCACATGTGGCGGCATGTGAGCATTAGCAGCAGCCGCGGCAGGAAGGAGCTGCTCTGTTCTCAGCTGTTCGGCCCAGGACTGACTGTTCTGGCCCCCGCCCTCCTCCTCTCACCCACCGGACTCTCTCTGGACACCTCTCCCTTCCTCTGCTGGCTACTGCTGCAACATCGCATTCTACAAACACGCAAACAATGGTCTTTCACATTCTCATTGTCCTTATTGTACAGCATCATGGAGGAATGCATACTACACTACTGCACTGTAAAGTACCCTTTGCAGATAGTGGATGATGCAGTAGTTGGAGTAAACATACCATTCATTTAAAGTGCACTGAGCTGATAAACAGGGTGTTTCTCTCAATGAGCCACACTAGTTCATATCACTCTGGCGCCATCTGTTGGCTCTGAAATGTGAGTGAACTGAACGTGACGTGTGTGAAAAGCGCAAGTGCTGTGCGTATGGTCAGGCCGCGCCCCCTGTCGGTAATCATGTGAGCTGCTGAAATACATAAACGAAGCGGCTATGTCAGGCATTTAAACTAACATCTGACTAGACCAGCTGTCAGCGTGTAGTAGTCCACGCTGCATTTTCACAGGGGTTTCAAATGCACCACACTCACAATTGGCTCATTCTAATCTCCTTTTAAAACTGCCAATCATTATCCAAAAATCCTAAACAAGAGCGGCAGCATTTTTTATTTATTTCCGGGAGCTTAAATCACTGCAGGACTTTGGCCCCTGAATTATGCTGTGTCTAGTAAAACAATGAGAGATGCTCAGCAGTGCTCAGTCAGTCCGTAACGGAAGGATGCACAGGTGACTTCTCTGCAGGTAAATCCTATTTAAACTGATTATATTTGTATTCATTTACAAACAGACCAAGAATTTGTCCTATTTATTCAAAACATGAAGAGTTTTGGCTATGGAATGGTTAAGGTTTCATGGTGGGGTTTTTTCCCTTTTCTAAAAAAAATTCCAAAGTTATTTTTTGTTGTTGGATTGTTTTTTAGTCAAAATGTACATGTTTTCTATGCGTTTGTGGTAATTTGCATTCATAATTGACATTGCTATTTGGACTAAAAACTTGCAACATTTCCTATTTCAAACCAGTAGTGAGATTGATAAACATTAACAGTGTCATATGACACCGAGTGTGACAGTCTGTTTTATAGTAACTCAGTCAGGTTTATGTTCAATTAGTGGTTTATTGTTGCAGTAGTATTTATATAAAACATTTTACTGGTTTGTCCTGTTAAAGTCACAAACTATGTGTAATCTTTTTTGACAGTCATGCCAGTTTTAAGTCGCTGGGACCGAAAGTCTGTATCTCAACTGGTGCAACAGTAAGTCTGGACCAAAATGAAATATTCTCTAATATCTGTCTTACCTGTAGCCAACAGTCTTTAGGTAGAAAAACTAACAAAATGTGTGTCATTGTTTCAACAGTTATCAAAGTTGTTCTGACTTGAGGAGCATTGAAAATGATAGCAAAACACAGGTAACAATTTTCCGTAATAGAATTATTTTGGGCATTGCAGCCATTGCAGTCCCCTCCCACCAATAAGAATTTACTCCATTTAAAAGTTATATTTTTAAACAAATACATAAGTTACCATCAAACTGTTCATTTGTATGTATTATAGACAATGTTTTGGGGCCCTTCAATGTCTCTGAGGCCCCACAAAGTGCCCCTGAAGGCAATAAAATGAATACACTAAATACCTCTATGTTGCTGCAGGAGGCAGAGCTTGAAGACAGCAGATGGAGGGAGGACCATGTGGACTTCTTCAGAGTGGGACACAGTTTGTCCCGGAGTCGATCCATGGATGTATTACCTCAGAGAGATGTGTCAAGCACCAAAGCCTTGTGCGCTCTGTTTGAGTCAAAAAGATTCAAGCCGAATTCCTCCAGCCTGCAACACATTAACCCACCATCAGGGGGCGCTCTGCTGGACTGGAAAAGACACAAGACCCAAAATAATCAAGTATGTTCTCTGTACATGAAAACAGGTTTAAAGACAGGTTTACATGAAGACAGGAAAACCGAATAATATGACTATCAGTGTTTTATGTGATGAAAGGTTATTAAAAAGCTCAATGTTTATCTCAGAATTAGATTTATTGTTTCTACACGCTTTTCTTAACTGCTAATATGTCATGTTCTGTCTATTCTGCAAGACTATTGAGTCAACCCTAGCCTTATGCCAGGTTTATCCAACATACTGTGTGCGACGCCTGGCTATAAAGTGCACACTTAATAATATTGACAAAGGCAGAGGAGTGGGTAGACACATTCACCTTGTTTTACAGGGCCATAAAACCATGATCAAAGTTGGATAATTGCATGTCAGTTTTGAGTCTGTAGCCCTGTGTTTTTCAGAGTGGTGTTGATATGGAGGAGGGAAGAGCCATGAATGGGCACCCAGAGTCTCACAACAGAGGATCAGCACTCTTAAAGGGTGAGTAAGGCCAATATAATAGTAGTGTTTCAAAAAGAGTATTAGGTCAGCGCTTTATTTTAGTGTCACGGCTCATAAATGACGCACGGCTGTCATTTGATATCTACACGGCTATCGTTACCTAGCCCACATGACTGGGAACACTAAAACCATACAAACAACTACCAGTGCACCTCATAAGTTCTGGACGTGAGGAAACAGCTAAATAAAGACGGTAATGTTTGTGAATCCATGTGTCCTTCTGCACATACTGTTTCATCAGATCAGAAAGAGACGTAGACCTTGACCTCATCCCAGCATCCACACAACCTCGGGGTATCTATGGCATTCAAGAGCTTTAAGGCTCTCAGAAAGCACCAAATCTCAAAAAACACAGAGTAAGAAATGATATTAAGTGGGAATTACAGGTTCATGTGACATTATAACAATCTAAAAAGTCTTTTGTTTTATAGAGCTGTGCAGAATGTCTGTGTTTGTTGTCAAAATGCAAATGTTTTGATCGGGCACTTAATATTTCTGTCCTTTCAAGGTACAAAGTTTAATGCTAGCACATATCAGCTGAGGTGAAAATATTTCCTCACACTAATGTCAAAAAGGGTGGATTCTGGTGCTGACTGTGTATTTAGCCTTATATAGCCTACTGTACCAATGTTTTTACATACTTGTTACATGATATACTGATATAATGTTTCTGGTTAGAATGAGATTTCAACATTTCAACCATTCATCTCCTTCAGCATGTTACCGTCACTGCGCTAAGATATTGAACTGTCACTCTTTATGTTGACTCATTTGACTTTTACCAAACACCACTGACATTACTAGCGCAGGTCTCACTCCAGGCCAGTTTTAGGGACTGACAATGTATGAGTGGGAATGGGGTGGGGGGGAGCCCCTGTCCCACTGAGTCACAGAGGGAATTGACTAGGTGGAGTACACAGCAACAGCCACCTCCCAAAAATAACCAGGGCCACTTCCACCGGATAAAAATCAGCTGTCCACCAGGCCGAAGCCTAGAAAGCGCTCAGCCACTGTTGAGATAGGAGCACACAGGACTCTAAGGACGCAGAGTTTCTACAATAAGAGAACGGCAAGCTTCATTTAGTGAGTATTCAGCGCTGTTACCAAACTTAAATAATTTTGTCCTCCATTGATTAGTTTGTACTGTTTGATTATGGCTGGTATTATGGATGCTCTTTAGTTGAGAGGGCATCAGAAGTGGTCAACCTGATATTGTTGGTACATTACTTTGGAATGTGACGTTTTCATGTGTAACAGAATCATGTAAAGTTAAGTCTTCTTAAAGTAAATGCAAATATTAGTGACCTGGTGATGCGGTCAGTACTGTGATATAAGAATGTGGTTACAATGGGAGAGGGTGTCGAGGGGAGACAAATACCAAACGCATTTCCCGACCATTTGAACAGCTGCCAGCCGCACATTACTGAGCCATGAATAGCTCCTATTAATTTCCATAGAAAGGACCCAGATCAAAAGGATGCTATTTAGGTATAGGTTTTTGGGGCCACTCATATAAATTACATCAATATTATTTTGTTTGTTTAGTTGCACATTTACATTTATTTAACAATAGGCCTGACCTATTGAACGCTCAGTACATTTTTTCTGTCTGCTCACCCATCTGTGACAATGATTTAAGACCAGGCTCGCGAGAGGCGCCGCTCATTTGGTCCGTTCTTTTGTCCCACCAGAGCTTAGTGAGTGAAAGGAGAGGTGTGCTACAAATCTGGACATTAGTTACAGCTGGGTGGCCCACAGAGCTATGAGCTACGAAAGAAAACAATCACATTCACCATAAAGGTTACTGCATCCCTCGCCTGTAGAAACAAACACCAAGTACACAGTGATACAGAAAAATGGGAAAATAAAATAAATAAATAAATAAATAAATAAGAATAATCTGTCATACCCATACCACTATTTCTTATTTTATGTTTACATTCAGGTAGGTGCAAGCAACTCATACTATGTGAAAATTACACTTGAATGAGTGATCATTTATCTAATCTTCATGACACTATGTTGAGACCATGTTTAGTCTGAAACAGCTGAAATATATTTACGGCTTTTAACTCTGTCTCTCAGACACATTCCTGACATCAGGTGCTGATGCATGTGGCGGAGCGCTCGGCCCAACAATGTGAAAACAATCTGGGTCACTCCAGTCGACACCAGTTGGCGTTTTTTTTTCTTTCCGGGCGTCATGGTCAGCCGTGGCACGCTGAGAGCTGTGGTCTGGAGCGTCTGAGAGAGCAGGCACTGTCTCTGTAGCCTTATTTATCTCACTGTTCCTGCCCAGGGATCAAAGACTGCACACTTGTTAGCTGCCACTATGTAAATTGTGTTTTAATAGAATTGATCTGGCGGAAACTTATGTCAAATATTGCTGTGTGTTCCTTGTGTTGCACTACCCGACTTAAGAGGCCACTCTTTTTTTGGAAAGAGTGGCGGATAAAATAGTTTCCATTGACAAAACAGATATCAATATCACTATAAATATACACACCATCGCTCTAAATATACCTACTTCCCGGGACCCACTTCAAACTTATATGAAAGTGGTTAACTTTAAAGTAAAATTATAACAATTACATTATATACTGTATTTATGTTTTGCAGATGACAAAAATAGTGCACTAGTGACTAAAGGAGTCCAAGGCAAAAACCGGATACCCACTTCCTCGTCTGTGAGAGACCGCTCCGCTCTGTATCAGTCCCAGGCAGCAGACGCCACAGGAGGCTCTGAGCAGCTCGTGAGTGCTACAAATGCCTTTCATTCCCCACCACACTGAGGTTAAGGACTGCAAAGGGTCAAATAGCACGCTACACACAATAGAGACAGGCTTGTACTACAAGACCCATATGACTTAGTATAAGAGCTCTTTTTCCATTTACCCTTGCTGAAGTGAACAGCCTTCCAGTAGAAGTGGTTTTGAGTTTGACTCTGGACATCTTCAAAAGGCAAAACTACTGTTACAACTAGCACTCTGCCCCTTCCCATTATGTGTTTGCTAGTTAAAGAAAACTAGCAAACATCAATTTATACTCTTATTAACATATCATTGTGAATAAAGTGAATTATGTGTATTTTTTTCTTGTTAGGAATCCATTTGTTCTACACAAGGAAAAAAGACCAAAGTAAAGAAGGTATAGTACAATGTTCACTTTTGTTTTGGTTGTTTACGAGTGCTTGTTGGATTTAGTTTTATGCTTTGCCTGCATTTGATTTGCGTTAGTAAATTATTTACATAAATAGAAAATACAGTCAATTAGCAACAATGGTCTTAGGTTAAATAAACAGCTGAACACAAAGATAATCTTTCTTTAAAGAGAGTGCTTGAATAATTTTACAATTTAGAATAACTAACACTAATAAACACTAACAATACATTTCAAAGAGGGGGAATTTAATGCAAAAACGACCAAAACCTCCCACACACCGTCTCACTCTTTAAGACATTTATTGCTGCAATGTTTCAGTCAAACTGACCGTCAGGCCAGGGGGACTTTAAGATTCACACTTTATCTACACCACTCAAAGACTAGGACTGTGTGTGGCAGCCGCCTACTAACTGCTCTGAAGTGTCTTGTTAACCCTGGTGTGAAACAAGGACAGTTTGCTGTAAAACCATGAAGCCAACACAATGAAAGGTAAAGTATGGCTTCACTTTGTCATTAGCATGTTGAGTTCACTAATACTTACATTCTATGGGGTTTGACATCTAACCATCCTCAACTGTCTTTTCTTTTAGATGGATGTCGCAGAGAGGAGGGTAACTGTTTCACATACCTGTGATGATGACAACCTCCCCCCTCCCCCACCACCTGTCCCACCCAGACCCCTGGACTATGAAGGGGCTTCTTCTGGGAGCCCCCTCCCTCCACCTCCACCAAAAGAGAGCTTTTCCACATATTACCAACAGCAACAGAAGAGTGAGTTAAAAAGGCTTTTCAAGCACATCCACCCAGACCTCAGGGCCAGTCTTGATGATGTGGCTGATGAAGACCTGATGAGGGTAATTCAGACTGAAAACCCACAAGCCGCAGATTTGTACCAGGGTGAGGTCCAGTCCATGAGGTGGATCTTCGAGAACTGGACTCTGGACAACATTGGGGATCCTCATGGAACCAAGAAGCTGCTCGATGAGGAGGATTTAACTGGGGGAGATGTCAGGCGCACCACATCTAAGTTTGAGCACATTGACCTGAACAAAACAGCACATGCTCAAAGACAAGCATCGGTCTGCGGTGATGTGCGGACATCAGCATGGTTGTTTGAAACACAGCCTCTAGATTCACTCAGTGCACCTAAAGAGGGAGAAGAGTTGGTTGAGGCATTACTCAAAGAGCCCATCCAGCCCGGTGATGTGAAAGGCACTCGATTCCTGTTTGAATCCACACCACTGGGCGACTTGGGCCGCTGTAACTCTGTTGAAGACCACAACTTCTTGAGACTGAAATCTGAGCTGCAAGAACAAAAAGGAGATGTCCATAAAACTGTGAAACTATTCCAAGCAGATCCAAATTGTGCCATAAGAGACAAGAGCGGCAAAATCCACAAAATCAAATCTATCTGCAGAGAAGAGATCCACAGCAGTGACATCAGCACTGCACGCTGGCTATTTGAGACACAGCCCTTAGATATAATCAATAAGGAAACCGACAAAGTCAAAATCATCAGGGGCATTTCACTGGAGGAAGGCCAGAAAGGAGGAGTTGGTAAAAAGAGGTGGATGTTTGAGACACAGCCATTTGATACAATACATGAGATGATGGGAGGAGAGAAGTTTGAGGGTACAGTAGTTGACTGTGCAGCAGACACTGATGTTGTCAATAAAACTAAACTCTTTGAGACAAAGCCTTTGTCAGCCCTAAAGGGGGACACAGCAGAAAAAAATCAAGAAAAGGATGAAATCATTGGTGGAGATGTCAAGTCATCACTCTGGCTCTTTGAAACCCAGCCCATGGAGACTCTACATGACAGTTATGAAGTAGGAAGATTGCAGAAAATCACTCTTTCAAATGAAGAACAGGGAGAAGTAAAAGACAAAAGACAAATGTTTGAGAGTTGCAGTATTGAAACTAATGTTATGACCAAAGAAAAGGAGATTGAGAAAGGAGATGTGAAAACATTCAAAAATCTCTTTGAAACAATTCCACTGAGTAAGATAGCTTGTGTAGAAGAGCAAACTGAAAGTAAAGAAAAAAAGATTGAAGCAGTAAATGTGCAAGAAAACAAAGAGTTGTTTGAAAGAAATAATGTCTATGCAATAAAAGACAGCTCTGGAAATCTGCACAAGGTGACAGCAATCAGTCGAGAGGAATCCATCAAGGGTCAAGTCCAAAACTATAAATGGATGTTTGAGACCAAACCTTTGGATGAGCTGGCACAACGAAAGGGAAGCATTGAACTCATTCAAGGCATCACCAGACAGGAAGACACAATGGGCGATGTGAAGACGGCAAAATGGCTTTTTGAGACACAAACAATTGATGGGATCCATTTGAAGTTCAATCAGCCAAATCCATCTGCAGAAGAGGCGCGGCATACAGGTGATGTCAAAACCTGCAAGTGGTTATTCGAAACCCATCCCATGGACACGTTGTATGAAAAAACTGAAAAGGCTACAGACAAAGAGGCCATTGATAGCACTGATGTGAAGTCCATTACCTGGATGTTTGAGTCACAGCCACTCGACAGCATCAAGGATGGTGAGCAGTATAATCTGAAGGTCAGCAGAACAATCCAGGACTCTGTGAAACCTGAAGTTGGCGTTCAAACAGTGAAACACTTATTTGAAACAGAGACATTAGACAGAATACAGAAAGATTCACGTCAAGAGGTGTCACGATGTGTTAGCCAGGTTGACCTACAGTCAGGAGATGTCTCAAGAGTCAAAGAACTTTTTGAATCCCAGTCACTTGATGAAATTGGGCTAGAAATGACAACATTTGACACTCAAAACCAGGCGGAAGCAGTTGAGAGAGGGTCTGTGCATAAGTTCACTTGGCTGTTTGATAACTGTCCAATTAATAAGATCCACAGAGACAATAATGAGGAAGTTGCACAAACTGTCAATGAGGTAGAGTGTGGAGATGTAAAACACAAAAAGTTTATTTTTGAAACGTCATCGTTGGACAAAATTCATGAGGAAGAACATGAACAGAAGTCACTATGTGTGGAAAAGCCAAGCAGCAACATTGATGTCAAGTTAAGCACCATGATGTTTGAGTCCACTCCTTTGTATGCCATCAGAGACAAAGAGGGGCAGTTTCATGAGGTGACAACTGTACAAAAGGAGGAAGTCCTGAGTGGAAATGTGAGAGGAGCACGGTGGATGTTTGAGACGAAGCCACTTGATGCTATCAAGGCAGAAAACAAAGTTTACGTCATTCGTGCAGTCACCCAAGAAGATGTTGAAAAAGGAGATGTCAAATCTGCTAGATGGAAGTTTGAGACACAACCTCTGGACAGTTTAACCGAGAAAGACGTGCCAGCTGCTAAAGAGTTTGAAGATTTTGGAAGCTGCAGTGTGCAGCAAAACAAACAGATTTTTGAATCTGACCAGGCCTCCAAAGTCAAGAGAATGGTGAGTGTCACAGATGTCCAACATGGAGATGTGAGAACCTCAACCTGGCTTTTTGAAAACCAATCTATTGATAGTCTCAAGGGAGAACCTGAAGAGCAAGGTCCTGTACAAACAGTTCACAGAGAGGACAGCCAGAAAGGAGATGTCAAGCGCTCCACATGGTTGTTTGAGTCACAGCCACTGGACAAGATCAAGGAGCAGGAAAGTTCAATAGCCGACCGTATTGTGGAGACAATACCCAAGTCTGATGTCAAATGCACCACATGGCTCTTTGAAACTACCCCATTGGACAAAATAACTGCCTCTAATGTTGTAGACTCACTGTCCTACTTGCACAATCTTAACTTTGTTCATTCAAGTGGCATTATCATTGAAGGAAAAGATAGTCAGAATGTCCATATGGCCAAGTATTGCACTGAAAGCAATAGAAATGTTCAAATCCTGAAAGAAGAGTTGGTGGGAGGAAATATTAGAAAGATAATGATACAATTGCTCCTCAAACCAACGCTAAAACCACAAATCACTCTTCTGAGAGAAATTGAAAATGGTAATGTAAAGACCACAGTGGTTGAATGTCCTGCTCACGAATCCTGTTCAATCAGCTTTGAGAAAGATCAGAGAATGGAAAGCATTGTCCAGAGGATTGATGAACTACTCAGTCAAGACAAGACTTTTAAAACAGGGATTGTAATGCAGGAGACTGAGGGAGGCCAAGCAGAGATGTCTGTTTATTCACTCATAAGCCATTGTGAAACTAAAACTGAGAACGTTTCAATTGAGAGGGGAGATGTCAAATCCACTATTGGGAATCTTTTAGCTACAGCTAATGGTCACAAAACAGCAATGCCATACAGGGTGGATGAGAATGAAAAAGGGAACGTGAATTTGTATAAGAGATGTATTGAGGAAGGAGACCTAAAGAGCCTTCATCAGGAGGATCAAGAAGATGAGGTTGATTGCTGCCATATGTCAAAAGAGCATGTTGAAATTGTACAGGGGGATGTGAAGGAAGCAAAGAGAAGCCTGTGTCAGCACAAAGATCAAGTAGAGCGAACTATTTCAGATGTCTTACCTGGCGATGTAAAGAACACCAAAAAGATGTTTTCATCTGAAACCAATGTGAATGTTGAAAACTGTATCTCAAAGGATGAAATAATCCCTGGGGATGTTCAAATGGCAAAGGAACAACTTACAGTGAAACAGCAGGTTTTGGTAGAAAAAGAGGAAATTGTCAGTGGTGACATCAAAGCAGCAATGCAGTCTTTAGAACGAGCAAAGCAGCAGAGTATGACAATTGAGCGTGAGGTGATCAAACCTGGAACTATCTATGATATGGACATGTCAGGCCCAGATCTCGAATTGGAAACTACACAGATCCAGAAAGAGGCTATTATTTCCGGGGACATCAAAGCTGCTAAAAAGTCGCTAGAAATAGCAAAGCAGCAAAGCCTGCACATGGAACGAGAAGCTGTTGTTCCTGGAAAGATATACAATCTGAACATATCAACTCAAGAAGAGACCTCATCAACAATGTCATCAACGTCTTCATCGAGATACCAGCAAGTCAAGACTCACCCTAAGGTTAGTAATTTGGTAAAACACAGAGAAAACAGTGCCTCCTTTGAGGCTTATGAACCCAACTCAGTTGTAGTAAGTAATGGTACAGAGTCATTACCCAAATACGAGAGTAACAGTCAGGCTAATGAGGATGAGACAGGAGAGGTTATCAGGGGGGATATCAAAGCAGCTATAAGGTCCTTGCAAAGTTCAGTATCGGACCAGAAACCCACAGACAAAGAGGACATTGTGAAAGGCAATGTGCAATTGGCTTTGCAGTCTCTTGAAAGATCTAGTGTAAATGTTTCTAAGGGAGATTATAAAGCTGCTATGATTTATAGGAATTCAGGAAGAAGTAAGACAGTTACCAAACCATGTGTTGAGATGCAAGTGCCTCCATCTGACACAAAACTGTCTCCTTCAATTTCAGTAACCCATGAAGAGGCCTCAACCCCTTTACCATCCATCTTGATAGACAATGGAAACTTTCAGTCGGCAAGCTTTACTTATACCACTTCCTCTCCTCCAATTATATCTGAAAAACGACACAACGAGAAGCCAGCGTTGCCGCCAAAACCCCAATGGACAAAATATGTTCTGGTAGAAGAAGAAAAAAATAATTCAACATCCTCTGACACAGTACAAGCAAATATAAAAAATGCTGCCACTTTTCCTTATCTCACATCCTTCCACTGTGACGCTGCACCAGAACAAGATGGAACATGTTCAATAGACTATAAAGAAATAGGTAATCCACCACAACCTTCAGGAGAATCTTTACAGAGCCAATGCAATGGAGTTGAGCGGGAGCGAAATATAATACAGAAGATCAATGCAGCAGAAGAAATTCAAATGTGTATGAAGAAATATGCGGAAGAAGGTAAACATGAGACAAATCTTAGCTTGAAAGAAGCTTTGCAAAACTTCGAAAGAAAAGATGCAAAGAGAGGTCAGTTATTGTGTAAAAAGGTGACAGTAACTGATCCCAGAAATATCGGCAGTGTTGCACAAGACAAATCTCCACTGATTCCAATCACACGGAATACACTTGACTGCAATGAACAAAATCAGCCCTGTGAGAAGAAACAAGTCCAAGTGGAAAAGGTTGTTTTACGAGAGAAAAAGCCCAAAGAGACAGAGGAGCAGAGACGGCAGAGGTTATCTGTTCACATGGATGAAATTGTGAAAGAAAATGTTGATGTTGCCCTGGAAATCTTTGACAATTTACGGAAACGTGATGAACTTCACGGAGTCCTGGCTCAAGTGCACGAGATTGAAGGAGATCGCAGAAGTATGAATGATAAATCACTAAAGAAACTATATAACAATTATCCTGTTTGGGCTGCTCCAGAGACAAACACAAAGCAGGAAACAATGGAGGAGAAACTAGAAGCTGACTCACTTGACGATGATCAAGAAAGCATCTCTTCTGTCGACACTGCTTATGAAGACCTGGAAAAGGCCAGCAAAGAAATTCTGCTTCTGAAGGAACAGACTATTGCAAAGCTGCTTGACATTGAAGAGACCATTAAAAAAGCCCTGTACTCTGTGTCCAATCTCAAATCAGAGGCGGATATCGCAGGTCTCTCTGGCCTATTCGATGAATCACTGAAGTCAGAGCAAAATCCACATCCCATGAACAACATCAGGAAGATAAGCATTGGATCTTGTAAATCCAAACCAGCTCCTAACAAGGACACTGTGAGTTCAAAAAATGGTCTGAAAGCAGAATCCCCACAGCGTGCACAACCAAGGCAGTCATCAGCATCCCAGTCCTCGCCATCATTTATTTCAATTCATTCAGCTGCAAGAAAACCTGTGGAACAACCAAAGCCTATCATGTCAACATTCACACCAAAATCAGACACCCAGTCCCAGTGTTGCCACAAAGCGAACAGCAATGCCTCAAAAAATACCCCACAGCGTAAAGTTAGCGTACTAGAGGTTAAAACGGCGCCGGGCCAACCTCCAGCCGGAGTAATTGGCAAGAAGACTGTCAGTGAAACTTATGAAGAGACAGATGGTTTTGGAAATGTGTTCATGTCTTCCACCACTTCAACATTTGTTCACAACCAACCTTCAGCTTTGTTCGAAGTAGTTCCACCCAGATGTGAAGTTGTGATGTCTCCTTCACTGCACAGACGCCATTTTGAGGAGCAAGTGTTGAACAAGTCCAAGGCAGAAGGGAGTGTGTTTGTAACATTTAGCCCCCCAATGGATAAACACTAGGTTTTATAGGATTTTATTGAATCAGTGTATTTCTTATGTTTTGTATGCATTTTAGAGAACATGTTTTATAAAGTAAATAATTAAGGTTTTTTTTTATTACAGCAATTTATAGCGTAACATTATTTATCAAAGAAAAGCATGAAGTTTGTATGTGTCTAACCAACTTGTTAAGTAAAGAGATGATTGATTTCTAAAGTGGCTTTTTAATTACTTTTTTTTGTTGTCTTGTTTGTTTTCACACTGACTTTAACTCTTTATGGGGCACTCACTGAAATACTTTGAAACAAATAACTTCAACTTAAGAGTGTTATTGGGGGACATAACACAAGTTAATTTCTGTTGTTCTGTTGTAACATTTTTCACATTTTTTTCGGAAAATCAATGTGAGTTACCATGAGTTCCTTGCCCTAAACTGATATATACTATATATATATATATATATATATATATATATATATATATATATATATATATATATATATACAATACAATATATATACAGTGGGGGAAAAAAGTATTTGGCCAAAATCCAATAGAATGTCTATGTGAAACTGACCAAATACTTTTTTTCCCCACTGTATATACCATAATTATTTCATTGCACTTTAAGTGGTAAAAAACCCACTAAGGTTTATATATAAAATATACAAATACTTCCAGGTCTCGGGGGTACAGGAAATGTTGTGTTTTGTGATATTGTTGTTTGAATGATCACACCTGTCATAGGCAAGAGCTTTTGTAATGTGATTGTGCTTTACGTGCAGTGGGAGGGCTCAGTCACCTCCAATATTGTTTGCCAAAATTGTTTTACTAGAAATATACTTTGGCAACACAAAAACATAGTCCTCGGGTTTATTGGTCAATTTGTCAAGAAATTACTGTAAGTATGAATAATAGGTAAAACGGGCAAATGTCCAAATATGGACAAAACTAATTAACTTTTGGTTTAAGTGAAAAGGGCGTATGATCAAATATGGTGCCTGCCTTTTTCATGCTGTAATTTCACTTATTTCACTATAGCCTCCAAAACCAACACATATGTCATCACTTAGCACAATTATTCACCAATAAAATGTGTGAGTTTCGTCAACTTACCACAGTTAGTTTTGAAGTTAATGAAAGAAATATACCATGAATTTAGCCAGACGGGTCTTTTTCAGATTTCAGAGAAAACAGGAGGTGTAGAGCGGGACTGGTCTCTGCTGATTGGTCAAATGCCACAGAGATGGGATCTGTGATGTAGGGTGATCTCTTCTGATTGGCTGAGTGAGGACTACCTGCTTCTTTACCTGATAGAAGCATGTAGTCTGATGTGCAGCAGGGGGGCCATATGTTAAGTGTGCGGAAATTACCAAAAATAGTCACTTGCCCTTAAAATGTATAATTTGTTTTAACTTGTAAATCAATTTGGTATCATCTTTACCTTAATACAGATAATTTGAGTGTATCAAATAGTCTGCCTACTGAGAAGTTACTGTGATGTGCTGCTACACAATAAGATGAAGACACATTCCTAATTGCTAATGCTAAGCTAATAGTGTAGCAAGCATGGAACTAGCACTTACCTCAGACCTTTCCTTTTAGTTTCAGTTTCCTGCCAGGGAGATGTGCTCTGCTTGTCTGACACCTGTTTATCCCATGGAAAAAATGGTGGCCAATAAACTAACACTACACAGGAACTGCTTTTGCTGCAAACACTGTCAGAAGAAGCTTGGGTGAGACATTCAAGATAACTTTATTGACAGCAAATCAACAACTGCAATCAAGTCAACTGATCAACCTCTAAAATAATGATCACAATGGGTTCGAAGTTTCTTGTTTTTATAAAATTTAGTAAAAGTAATATGAAGATTATGAAGATTTGCTGAACCAACTGTATATACACGTTTGATCTGAATGATTATTTGCTGATGATTTATGGATTCACCAAATTTCATTTCATTGTAAACCTCTATTCTAATTCAAAATTATTTTATTGCAGCATTCACAACTATTCATCTCTGTATGGGGAGATTTACTGCATTTCTCACTACCAGCAGCTTTTTAAAAGAAAGGGCAATTATGATGAAGGCTTTGGGCATAAACAACACAAGGACCGCTGGATTCAGAAAAGAACTGATGAGCCGGATGCCATGAAAACTCCTAAAGCAACGAAAAACAAAGCTAATTCCTTAAGTGGTGGCACAAAGTCTCTCAATACAACAACTCCACCTGCAAAAGAGCTGACAAATACAGGGAATGCCAATACTAAAGGTAGACTCAAAATAAGTTGGCCTCCGGAGAAGAAAAGTCCAGGTAATCAGGTAAAACATACAAAATCTGAGAAGAATGAGAGTTCGCAATTTGACAGAAAAGCCACTCCCAAAATTGCAAAGAATAAACAAGATGACCACAAGCAGGTAAAGACGAGCTTTTCCGAAATGAAACAAGATGAGCCAGATTCAAGTTTGAAAATGGCAGATTTAAAAGGGAAACCAAAGAAAGCAGCTGAGCCACTTAATTCTGGCCCGCAAAAGTCAATCATTTTACCCAAAGAAAGGCAATATAAATATGACAAAACTAAGGCAAATCTTCAAACTCAACCTGCTAAGAATTTTGTAACAAAGCTGTCAGATCACTCACGCATAGCAGCTGCAGAATCGAAGTCAAGTAAAGTTAAGAAGTCTGTACACTTTGCACCAGAGGTTGAGACACCTAAAGATGAATCTCAAATGATCAATGAAGAAGCGGAAGGTGGTGAAGATGTTTCATTTCAAACTGAAGAAGTTGGATATTCTAGTACCACAATGTCAAATGAACTCATTCAAAGTACAATTAGACCTGACTCCCAGGGTAATGACTATTGGAGAAATGATAGTGATCTGAATTCTTCAAAAACACAAACCCTGAGCCAAAACAAAGATACAGAAGGAGCTACGGAGAAGCCTGAAAAAGAAGTTGAAGAAACACTGACTACAAAAGCAGGAAACACAGCCGACGAGAACAGTCTAGCTGAAATGGATGAAGATATCATCAAAACAGACATCTCTAGTGACATAAAAGGTTTGATGCAGGATGATGAAATGGAAGGAAACCCAGGAATGTCTAAACAAAATATTATAAAAGCAAACGACACAGAAGACAAAATTGAAGTTGAAAAGACAGATCCTATAAATGACGAAACCAAAGCAGAAAAGTCAATAGATGCAAGCTGCTCACCCGACACACACACTCCAGCCCCAAACACATCAGGGGGAAAAGCAAAGCACAATGAAAGAGATGAAGATCAAATTACAATATGCAATAAGGATGAAGGGACACTAGACAATTCCATCATAGATTCAGCAGAAGCTAATGTTTCAAACACTGTTAGTCATGCAGAAGATCTTGACCCAACAGAAACTGCACTGATGATTGATGAGAAGGGTCATGTTAAAAAGCCCAAGTCTGAGAATGTGCCAAAGAAAGTTGTTTCCAGAACAAACTCAAAGCCTAAAGTGGGATCTTGGTCCAAAGGCATGAGTCCTTTGTCAAAGCTTTTCACCTCCGGGGCAAATAATAAGGGGGTCAAAGCTGATGCTACGGACGTGAAGAGGCCAGAAGTCAAATCTGGAGGTGGACTTTTGGGGAAATTATTTCAGTCATCAGGCACTGATAAAAATGAGAATGCAGTGAAATCTGTTGGGCCAAACACCATAAAGGAAAAAGCAGCTGAAGATAAGACGGCATCTGATGCAGAGACGAAAACTGAGACACCCCCAATAGAATTAGTACCAAGTGACAACGAACAGTCAAAACAAGTGAAAACCAGTGCTCAAGATGATGTGAGCAATTCATCAAACCAGAATGAAAATGCTGAATTAGAACAAAGTGCTTTGGAAGTGACACAGACCAATCCGAAATCTGAAATAGGAGACGTTGACCAAGAAGAGTCACTGGAAGTGGACCAAGTGAGGTCTTGCGCAAGCAGTGATTCACACTCAGCTGATGCAACAGCAGGTGGAGCTCAGAATGGACCGTTCAGTGGTGACATTTTTGGAGATGATCTCAGAGGCCTGCCAAATGCTGAGTCATCGAATACAGTGGAGACAAGTAAAATAACAGAGGAGAATGTGCAAGATAAAGCAATTTTAGATGATAAAGATGAACCTCTGGATAACACATGCCCTTTTGATGAGACCCAAGATATTTTTGGTGATATTTTAGCCATTTCAACATTTAACACAGCTTTGCCAACAGCAGAATCCACACAAGCTCAAAACAGTATCTTTGATGACCCGTTTGTGCCAGACCAAAGTGTTGTGAATCAGAAAGAAGATGAAACCTTAAGCTTAAGCGTGACTGGGCAAAATGATCACCCCGATTTTAACTTTGATATTTTCGCTTCAAATGATGATTTCTTCAGCCAGACACCTGCCCCCAGTGAAGCAGCCACTGAACAACATCATGACTTCACTGGAGACATTTTTGGATCAGGTGATTTTCTAAGCGCTGATAGTGATTATAAAGAACAGTCTTCCAGTAATTTGAACACATATACTGTTGCACTCTCTGAGCCACTGGACATTTTTGGTGAAGACACTTGTACATCTGACCCACAGCTGCTGCCTTTGTCTGAGTCGAAAGATGAAATATCACTCCTCGAGGGGTTTTCAGTGCCAGATCTGAAAGACCAGGAAACAGAGAAAACTACAAACGCCAACACAAGCTGGATGGATGATTTACTGGGTTAACTGCAGACAGTGTACCACAATCATCACTGATATAACTATTAAAAAGGATAATAAAGTTTATAGACAAGGATAATCATTGAACACCGCCATAACACCGGTCCTTTAGCCAGTAGGTGTTGAATGTTTTGTCTAACTACATTGTTGATTTTCATACATTCATAGATTATTATGCCATATGATAAATCAGTTCACCAGAGACAGAAGTCACATGATTCATATGCTAAGTGTAAATAAAACTTGTTTGCACCTGATGGATTTGAATAAAAGAGTCTTCATTTATTCACTTTAAACCAAGTACGGGCTTACTTCAGAAAAGCTTTAAAAAATGTTTAATAAATGCTCTAACATAAGAAAAATACAGTAAAACATACAAGTAAATTGAGTACAGTAATAATATTCTCAGTCTTCAGAATCACATGTTCAGAATCAGGTCAGAAGATGATAAAAAAAGAGTAGCCGTTTAGTCATTATTGTCTTCAAGTAAAACATTTATGAAATACTATAAATTATGACACAATCACATTAGAAATGTAACCAGCCAATATTTACAGAAAAGCATCAGAATTGCATTGAGTTAGACCACTTAAATCTGTGACAGTACATGTATAATGACAGAAGATGGCACTGTTCACCTGCTCCACATAGAACTCTTAACAAAATATGCTGGTTTCCTAAATGGAAATCATGGTTATTTTACCTACAGGCGGGTCGATTTCATCTGAGAAAATGTTGAAAAATCGATCTCATCATTTGTCAAAGTATTTTTTCTGTGGGGGGACATAGCAAACATAAGTACATCATTTAGTATTGTCATAATTTCAAGTCCTACTTTTTGAGCCTTACCTTTTCTCCACATCAGCAGTGGAGTCTGGGAGCTCTCTCCTTCTGGTCTCTGGCAGCAGAAATCCCAGAGCTCCACTCAGAAACATTAAGGAGCTGTAAACAGCAATAGGAACAGTCCAGTGATACATGACCAGCATGTTGACCACTGGAGACAGCAGACCACCGGCGCGGCTCGCAATGTTACCCAGACCTGAGGCAGTCTGTCTGTAGACACAAAACACTGTCAAATCAAGAGCTTAATACTCATGTGGAAGGAATTTAAGTGTATAAGAGTTACCGAAGTGATGTTGGGAACAGTTCCTGGACATAAACGCTGCAAATAGATCCTGCCATATTTGAGAAAATCCGTCCCAGTGTGGCAAACAAAGTCACAAAAATAGCTTTATCTGGAAAATACATTCACAAATACATTATAATTTGACTACATATAACACATTACTTTACATAATACATTAACTTTATTATTGTCATTTTATGTAATATAGATGAGAACAAGTGTGCATTACCCTGGCCCACTACAATGATGAGGAGGCACGTGACGCCTCCTCCCAGTAGAGTAGCTATGAGGCACACTCTCCTCCCCACAGCCTCTAACAGCCAGATACACAGCAGATGAGCAGGCAGCTCCGACAGACCAAATATGAGCTGTGTCAGGAAGATGTCCAGGCCCAGGTTTCCCACGTTAAAGGAGAGGCAGTAGTATGTGAGGTTTAAAGAGAACCTAAAGACAGATGGAGATCAGTGAACATTTGAGCAGGGTTTGAAATCAGCTGTATTGTCAGGTGTAACTCACCAGGCCATAACTACAGCAATTAGATACTTTGTGAGCACAGGTGATTTGAAAATAGTTAAAGTGCCTCCTTTTTTCTCAGTTTCTGTCACCACCACAACCTGAAATAAACAGGAAGTGGACAAAATAGGACCAATACTTGTCCTATTTAAAAGATTTGTATTTCTCTTGGCTGACACTTCAGCCTAACACCTTTAGGTCAGTCAAGTGTGGACATTACATAATTTAACCCATGCAGGTGTGGTTCTAAACATTACTGTGTAAAGTCACTCTTTAGTTCAAAGTCCCACTTATGACTGCTATGGAAATAGAGCTTTATGACAGAAGTAATCTGTTTTAACATTTATCCTGCCTCAGGGATTATGGTTGACAGAGGTCATAAGGTCGTTAAGAGGCTGCATTTACACAGAATTTTTATAGAGTCCAGTGAAGATCACCTGATTTTTTTTCTTCTTTTTGTGTGTGAAGGATAGCCGGATCAGACTTATGAATCTTGGTAACCAACATAATGTTTCTAGCGTATCCATCCTTTAGGGCTGAAATTTAAGTACCGTGTTGAGCAGAGACTCTGGGACCACTCCTTTGTTGATGGCAGCTGCTTTCTTTAACACTTCTCTGGCCTCCTTTACCCGACCTCTGTCCAGCAGCCAGCGGGCCGACTCTGGAATAAACCTGACACAAACTCGATTCTTTACATGTCCAAAGCATTCAACCAATTACAATATGAGTAGCGGTAACACACACCATATGTAAAACGCCACCACTCCCAGAGGAGCTGCAGTGATGAACTGGACCAGTCTCCAGTCTCTGACAAAGTAGCTCAGACCTGCCAGGGCACACAGACCAACAGCAAAGAACATCTGAGACAAACAGGCTCCCCACGACCTCTTGGACATGCCGATCCACTCTGTAGCTGTAAAAACAACATATCAGATTATGAGTACAATAGAAAGAGCAATAAAAGTTCAATTTCATTTTGATGAGGTTTACTTTACCCAGTATAATAGCGTTCATCCGAAACCCTCCATAGCCGACTCCTACCATGAACTGGGATGCCAAATACAGGTACAAATTGTGACTGAGTCCAGTTATAGCGGTAAACAAGAACATGAAAACTCCTGGGATCTGAGTGGCTCGCTTACGGCCAAACCTGAAGCATAAGTGGTTTTGAAAGTGTTAATAAACAAAAATAAGGAACAATGAACACAAGTAAAGATCTGTGTGTGATCAGGTGTTAAATAGCTTGGAATTTGTCTATGTCTATTCACACATGCACCCTCAGCGGGACATTTTCAGGATACAGTCAGGATTTTCTTCCAAAACATGTGACATTACCAGGGGAATGAACTGCTGAGGGCGCATGTGTGAATACGGCTTTAGATACTTATAGAAGGACAGTCAAAAGGTTAACTGGGCAGTAAGCTTAATATGTCTGGCTTGTTAACTTGCATAACTTGTGGTTATGGTTATGCATTTTGAGAAGATATCCCATTATTTGCTCAAGTCAGCTTTTCATCAACTCAAATGTTTGATTCATAATTTCTGACCCAGAGACAAACTGTTTTGTCTGAGAAAACTTGAGAGTGATTGACAATGCTTTGATTTCTCTCACAACTTTTTCATAACTGCAAAGAGACTTACGATTCAGCAAAAGGCCCAAATAAAAGGCATCCGAAAAGTACCCCTGCCATGATCACAGTCTGGGCCACCTGCACGAGATTGGACGCCCCACAGACCAAATCAAACTGCCAAAGCACAGATTTACACAGTGAGCACAGGCCAGCACTACAATGTCAATATTATGAGTTGCCACTTACATCCGTCACTATGGTGGCATCATACAGAGTGTTTTTGTACACCCACCCGTTGTCACACACTGTTGTCTCATTCAGTCCGTAGGTCCTGATGGCATCAATGTCCCAGTCCACAGGGGTGAACATCCGGCACTGACTGAAAGTCCCATCCTCCTCCCGGGGCAAGGTGAGGTTTAGCTGCTCCTCAGTGGACAAATCCGGATCCGCTCCCAGAATCCAATCTGTGTTGCAGTGCCTCTCTGGATCAGACTGGACAAAAACCACAGAGGCGAAGTGGAAAGGCAGGAAGACATTTGGAAAACACAATGCAAAGAGGTAGACTTTTTGGAATAAACCAAATTCTCCAACACTTTGTAGGATTTTCCCAAAGTCAGTCATGTTTGGGAAGCTGATATGTACTGTCCCAACTCCCGCGCTTGTAGAGGCGAATTTTATACAGCGTCCATTAATGTTTAAACCCTGCTCCACATTACTTAAAGAAGTGTGGGACAGCAGAGAAGGGATTTAATTAAAATAGTTCCAACTGGCCTGCATCTTACTCTCTCTGAGTAGTATTTCAGCTTACCCTTTAGAGGGTTCCCAGCGAGTCTCATATTATTAGCACAGGCTCCTCCTGCAAAACTCCCCTCCTGAGAAGACCTGTTTTATATTACATGCAGGGTAGAATAAACCCAATACGACCTTACATAACAATTACCTTTGGACAAAGGGGACTAGTATCAGCTGCATACAGCACTGTCCACAAACTTTATGGCACAGTAACAGCGTGCTGTAAAAAGATTTGTTACATAATTGTTACAAAACTTGTCACTGCACATCAAATTTTGTAGTTTCAATGAAGTTGGAATAAAAAAATACATGTGCACAAGGCAAAGCATTGGCTACATTGTTTGTTTGTTTGTATGTATGTATGGAACCTGATTAAGCGGCAATAATTGCTCAGAGGTTGGTGATTTGGTATTAATTGGTTGGGACAGTGCATGTTAATGAACATACATGGGTCTCATGCCTTGGGCTAATTTCCATCTGTCATCCCCCATGCGCACACTCTCATCCATCCTTGCCTATTGTGCATGTTTTTAGTGGTATGGGAAACCAGAGTACCCAGATGAAAGCTACGCAGACACGGGGAGAACATACAAACTCCACACAGAAAGGCCCCGCCCAAGTGGGAATCGAACCCGGGATCTTCAAATTGTGAAGCACGAGCACTAACCGCTGCACTACCATGATACCTGGCTTCTGCATGTGCCGACTCTCGCTGTGTCCTTGGGCACGACACTTCACGGCTGTATGAATGCAGTGTGTGAGTGGTGGATGGTGGGCGGAGTGGCCAATGGCACATGTTTACAGCCTTGCTTACGTCAGTCTACACCAGGCGGCACTGGCAGCAATAGAAGATGACCGTCACAGAGTATGGAGTGAATGAAAGCTGACTATGGTGTTGTGCTTTCAGAAACTTGTCAACACTGGCTTGTAAAGTGCAAGTCATCATTATTATTAGTAACAGCTAAAGTCATTATTGAAAAAAATAGATATTAGCAGATTGTTCAGATTGCTTAGATGGCTGAAACATGAAACCTATGAAAACAGAAAAGTAGCTCAGCTTTGGTTGCAACATGACCAGAGGTTAAGGCGCGGTCTGTTCATGTTTTGTTTAACACGCCATAACAAACTGATCTACTCACTCTTGTAGGTAAAGAGGTGGATTTGAGATCTACAGTATTTGGGCAAGACACTTCACCCACCTCACCTTCAGGGTCTGTGTGAATGGGTAAAGCACTATATATATTGAGGCCATTAGCCATTTACCATTTAGGTAACTATCACAGAAATGCTTGCTCGCCTGCAAGTTCATGAAGATGATACAAATGTGTGAGTTTACAATATACCAAAGGAGGACAAAACAGATTTCATTCGAGAAAAGTCAATAATTAGCCTACAATTTACTCAAATTATTTGTTGATGGTAAATTTCATCTATTCACTTGATGCCTTGAAGTGTTTTGAAGTGTTCTTTGAAGCTCAAAACACTTCATTAAAGAATGAGTCTCTTCTTCTTCTTTCACCTTGGTTTCTATGCACTTGCGCTACAAACTGCTCCAGTGCAAAAGTCCTGGCCAGATGAAGCCAACAGTGTGTCTATGAAGATAAGAAAGATGACCAGTGCTATTGTAAAGGGCAAGCTTGGTTAATACCTGAAGGAATTTACCTTTTATCATTAGTTTAAACCTTTCACTGATACAAAATGTCATATGTCTTGTGTAGTTATGCTGTTCTTATCCTATAAGGTTGACTTCAAAGCCACAGTGGGCCCTTATAATCCCCTTGTAATTGGGAGATCTAATAGTTACACTAACATTGTGTCAAATAAAAATAATTGATGACACCGGACAAATAAATAGAGTCAAGGTTGAGATCACTTTTTCTTATTTACAAGTAAAATGGTTTGGACACATATTCTTCAACATTACACACAAACCAGGTGTTGGTGACAGTGCATGGAGTTAAGGACAGTAATGACATCTTTACATAAGTCAGTTTACATTAGTACCTGAACAATAGGGTTCTTTAGAGATGGGCTTCATGTGTTTAATCGCCAAACTGGGAGTGACATTGTGAAAGTTTTATTTTCTTGAGAAGCAGAGCAACCATACTGCTAAATAAAATCATAAATCAGAACTGGGGTGTTCAGCCAAAACAAACAAGAAATTATGCTAGAATACAGCTTGCTAAATGTATGTAGTGTTTTCAAAAAATGATTAGTACCCATTTGGTCACAATTCTGCAAGCTTTGTAAGACCAATTGTATCTAAAGCGTATAATTAGTTTGTTCATACTTATACCAATTGTTATGTTTAACATTAATTTGTATGAAAGAAATACAGAGGAATTTATCAGCATTGTGCACTGAAGGCTTCACATTTGATACTTTGAGCTCAATAAAAAAGTACCATTATAAAAATTCAGAAGCGATGATTTAGCAGCACAAACACAGCTGTAAACAGGGTTAGAGTAATTATTGGAAGCAACAAGTAGCTCAGCTGATGCAGAAAAGAAACTTATCTTTTGTTTGTAGTTTTTACATTTTAAAAGAACTGCTCATTTCACCTGTAGCTCTGGTTCATTTTCCCAATGGTGAGCATGCACATCACCTCTGAATTTCAACAATGGCCAGCAACAGCCAAGAAAGTGCCCAAAACACCACCAGCATTCAGGATCCTCCCAGCTTTCAAAGGGCCATCAGACACTCTTATGCATCTCTTATGAAATGTGTTCGTCTGCATCAAATGTGGTTTCACTTTCCAAACCTTGAGTTGATACAAGCAGATATGTCTAAATAAAACAAAAACATGTTCAATTCTGAAGAGATGTTGCTACAGCCTGAAGTAATGCACAGAAAAAGAAAAGAAAAAACAAAACAAACTTTGCATAGAACAAGGATATGAACCAACCAACTGTGAATAATGCTTTTAAATACCATAGAAACCTCATGCCTGTTGGTAAGGCCAGTAATTACACTATCTTTAACATGCACTGATGCTGAGGGGAAAAGTCATTGCACGGCAACACTACTCTCCACAAAGATACAATCCTTTTCATTAAAATCTGATCTGTAATTTAAAGATAAGTAAATAAAAGTTACTAGCATGCAGATTAATAGGTGTAACCCAGACTGCACCCAGTAAATCAATCACACAGGTAAATTTGTTTGACTAAGGCGGATATTACACTTTTTAAACTCAGTGTAGCATAAAGTGCCATAGAAAGCTGGCACAATAATTGTGTGGCACAGTTGTTTAAAAATATATAATTATAGTAAAATAATAATAAAGGCAAATCACTTCCAGTACTGGCAGCTGATGGATTTAGCTCATGAAAAGAAAAGAGGAAGTAAGTACAACTAAAATAAAACACACAATAAGTGGATATAGTTGATTGCATCTCTTCTCCCCTTTGTAAGCGCACTGTAAACGTTTCAAGTGTGGTTCCTGTGTTTGAGGGGAGCCCTCCGTCCATGTGGTCCTCATCAGTCTGCAGTAGCGCGTCACTGCTGCCAGCTCAGTGAATCCTTTTCCTCCTCTTCACGCTCTCTCTCTCTCTCTCTTTGGCAGTAGTGGTTTCTTGGAATTGACTACAATGCAGCTGTGCAATACCTTCGGTTAATGTCCGCAGTGCTGCTCCAAGCTTAACTGATGCTGAGCTGAGCGAACCCGATGAGTTTGATGTCATCTGGGATTTCAGACTCCTCCACACCAGAGGCCTGTGCAACATACGAAAACACTTTTAAGGCTGTGTCGTTTTAAAGAGAAATGAGGACGTGTATGGGGACAGGATTTTGTAAGGCAGCATTAGATAAGGGAAAACCTGGTTCTAGTAACATCATATAAAGTGTGGTGTCCCAGATGAAGGCTCTTGAGTCATCCTCTGTGTTCTGTAGTTGAAAGGTAGGATATTACGTCTCCTATCCTTCCATTCAAAACCTTTTGGATGAGAGGCAAAACGTCCAACACCTCAATTGCAGAGTACAGATGATGATTCAAGAACCTTCATCTAGGATCAACTCCTGTTTGAGTAAGAGCTTACACAGACAAAGTGTGGTATTCACATTTATGTTGGAATAATGGGTTTGAGAACCAATACAAGAATCAATAAAAACAACCAACATAATGAAAAGAGCAGGAATCAATTCAAAGTTCAGTTTTACAAGATCTCTTTGTAATTTGAATAAATAAATAAAATTAACTTACACGTTTAACAATGTCTTATAATGTTCTGTCATATCAACTTCTCCAAGTGTTACAAATGTTGACTTCAGGATTTGTGCTAGTGTTGTTTTATAATTGGTAAGAAAATACAATAAAAAAAATAAGTATTCTTATTGTGTGACTTTTTCTGGTAATCTATGCCAATTGTCAGACTTTTGATCGATCAAAAGTATTAAAAACAAATCCAAAATCGGAGCGTTAAAAAAGGTAATTGCTATGGCAACGGTTGTAATTTTTCATCACTGAATACCCATGCATGGTTTTAAAAATACAAAAAGCTCTTTGCCTCACCAGTTTGAAGGTCACATTTTTGTTACAGGAAGGATCATCAACAATCTTTTGCAAATTGGCAGCAACTTGAAGACAATACATAAAAAACAAAGAAGGATTGAGGAACCTGAATCATAAATCCAGAAAAAGAGGGATTTAAATAACATATTTAGTCTATGTACCAATCACTAGATCCCTCCCGTCAACCAGTCCAGCTGAGACCAACTCCTGCGAAACTCCATCAGCAGAGTCTGAAGAAAACATCAGATTTTAATAGCTCGCCTGAGTAATACTAGCACAAACCAAGAGAAGACGCTGTACCTCTGCCGGGCATAAACTCAAACCGGATGTCATTCAGCTCTTTCTTGAGGTTCCGCAGTCTGAGCACAAGGCTGATGGTAACACTAGCATTGGCTGCATTGGGATCCTGTACAAAGAGCAGGTAAATTAGGCTGTGTAGTATTTCTTTAGCTTTCAGATTTAAGGATGCCATCATTTGTACATTTGTATACACGTATAGTAAAAAAGAAAGAAAAATCGGTTTCTGACTTTTAATTCCTTAAGTCTATTTGATCACGAAGCAGTATGATGCCAAAATCATAAACATTTATTTTCTAAAAGGTACAAATTCTACACCAGACCAAACTTCTATCTATGCCGGAGTGTAGTTTGCAGATGGCACAGAGCAAAGAAATAAAGTGTAGTTTTTGGTGCGTCACCAGAATACTGTCAGGATCAATTTTGTCTTTGAACCAACAGTTCAATGTTGACGCATTCTCCAGTTAGTTTTACCTGAGCTACAGGGACATGCAACGGGCTCGCCGTGTTTGCAGGAGCTTGTGGAGGTGTGTCCCCTCCAGACTGTCCCGCATTCACTGGGCTCTCCTGAGGAGGAGGAGGACCTCCTGGCTGTAAAAGTCCTGTGGCGCCATCTGCTGGCTGGAAAATCTAGCCGCAATATGCAGCAAATCAGAAACTATTAAAAGTGTAATCGTTTTCAATTATATGACACAGGACAGCCATGCAGATCAGATTATGAAGGATTTGAGGTCATGTCCACTACAAATGCACTCACCTCCAAGTTCTGCGAGCCGTCCTTCACTCTGGGAGACTGCAGATTGGACATGACAGATTGTGAGGATTAAAACATGCAGATCCACTTTATATCCCCCAAAACATGGACCAAAGAGTATGCGATTAAAGGAATTTACACAGTTCAAATATACAGCACATAAGAGAGTACATCCCACACCAAGGTATGAATTATCCACCAAAACATAAATCGGACACAGGTGAGAAAAGGACGTGTTACTTTTTCACTCTACAAAAATAACTTGGGCATAATCTACGCACTATTAAGGTCTAATAAATGCTTGTGACAAACACAAATAATCATATCTTCATGTACTGTGCGTGTATTATCTCTTTTGGTCAAGTAACTGGCTGTAACAATGAGAATTTCTACTTGGGGACCTATGTCTGATCTGATAAGTACATTTTAAGAAATGTAATGTAATGTAAAGAAATGAGCAACAACAATATACAAACTAAAGATGAAAATGTGTTAATTTACCAGATGTTTTCTTACAATCCATAAATAAAATACAAATGTTGTAGATGGTGAAAAAAGTAATATATGTAATGTGAAGCATTTCACCCTGTTCATTTTACCAAGTGAACACTTCATTGTTCTCACCCTCAGAGCAGCTACTGCGGCTTTGCCCTCCTCGCTCTCCTCGTCCAGCTCATCGTCGCTCCACTCCCAGCCTCCGTCCTCCGTCTTATGAAGGCGGCCACTGGAGCCAGGCACGCGACGAACCTGAATGCGACACATTTTTACTTTTGAGTGATTTTAAGTCAATTGGAGCATAGTATAGAAAAGGACTGGAGTTGTTCATGTAAAAATCAGACCTTCTTTGAACGCTCTGTTATTGTTGGACCTTTATGAAGGAGCCTCTCCATCAAGTACTCGTTGTTCTATAGAAGAAATAAACATTTTGTCAAACCATCTAGAATCATGCATCTTTACCTCTAAATAGTGCACTCACCTTGGCTTTTGTGAAGAATTTGTGCTTTAAGAGCTCAGCAGCGGTTGGCCTTAATAGGAAAATATTTTTAATTATCTTTTTAAATATAAACAGAATTTAATACAAGCTTTATTACCTTTTTTCTGGATCTTTCTGTAAACAGAGAGAAAGCATTTTCCTGAAAGACTTGCCATACTTCTTTACCATTTCCTTATCTGTGATTCCAGTCTCAAGGCAAGGAGGATCGTTCTGCAGCGTCAGCATCAACACCTATGGAAACGCCAACACACACTTTAGAGAACGTGTTTACAACTTCACAAGAACAAGCTGAAATGTACATAAGAAACATCCTTTACCTTCATTGGTGGGTATTTGTGATATGGGGCAGCTCCAGTCGCCAGCTCAATCGCGGTGATAGCAAAACTCCAGATGTCAGCTTTGAAGTCATAACCACGCACCTTGAAAGTCACAACTACTTGTCATGAAAGCAGTTATAATTTGTAGCAATTCAGAACAGACAACTGAATGAGAGCTAGTCTCTGACCTGCTCCATGACCTCAGGTGCCATCCAGCAGGGTGTGCCCACAAACGTTTTTCGAACTTTGTTTCTGGTCATGTCTCCTCCAGTGGCTAGAAAGGCACTTACACCAAAATCTGAGAGAGAAAAAAAAAAAAGATTTGGATGGGGTTTTGTATGCACTAATGCACAATCATGACAGTGTGCATATTTGGAAAACAACTTAAATCTGGGGTCTTAAGCAAAAGAGAAAACACAGTACCAGCAATTTGCACTGAGCCATCGTCCCCAAGCAGTATATTTCCAGCTTTCAAATCCCTTTGCACAAAAAAGTGAGGATTACAATGCGATGTAAAATCAAACTGTCACAAGACTTCAGCACCAGGGGAGTGGCAAGATCAAGAACAAACACTGAGCTGTTACTCAAAAACCTCTCGAAGCGGCTCTTTGGATCTACTTTATCCTCGTCCTTGCAATCTGTGGACTTAATTTGAAGTACTTGCTACTGAAACGGGGTGGGTAAAAATATCCAACTGGAAAATACATTCCTCTCTCCGTGTCTTCTGACCATAGCTTAACTAGCGGCTGCTCATGAGTTCAATTAGCAGTTAACACAATCTACTGGGATGTTACGCTAATGATTATGTAATTAACTCCCTTTGTGTAAACATCTATCAAAATCTATTTTTCCAAAAATCAACAACATTTAGACATAAACCAAATATTTTTTTTTCCAGAGAAAAATCATTATCTCCTGTAATTTATGAAGAACACACACATAGAAATACAAATACAACAGAAATATTGACAAGATCAGCGATTAAAAGTATTTCTCTGTTCACATTGTGCTGCCAACAATCAAAAGTGGGTGGGTCAATGTCAAACTCACCGATGAATCTGCCCATTTTTGTGAAGATACTCCAGCCCCTCCAAAACCTCCTTTAGAATTGTGGCAATGCTCGACTCATCCAACACCCCGGTCTTGTGCTCACCGCGAGAGATGATATGCTTAATTATGTCCAATACAGAACCTATAATCATAGGTTTTGTTACAGTTACAGAGCATCAGGTATACTCTTAGACTAAGCTTAGTAAAATAACATCAGGAGCAAAATACTTAACAAGATGAGGTTTCAAACCACTTACCACCACTGAGGAGCTTCATCACAAGCCACAGTTCGTCCTTCACCACAAATGATGTGTAGTATGACACAATGTTTGGGTGGTGGCACTGGCTCATTGCTTGAATCTCTTTCTGTATTGGTAAAGCATATATTAAATAAACAATATACAAAATCTGGAAGTCTTCTTCCACTGGACGTGGTGTAACTGGCAACAATAATGTGTCTTACCAGAAGTTCATCCATGCTAGTTTGACATTTTTCCAGGTTGATACGCTTGATGGCCACTTTCTCCTTTCGTGGCTTGCAGTAAGCTGCTTGGACCACTGCTGTAGCTCCACTCCCTGTGACACACCACCAAAGTTATGAACCAAATCAACTTAAAAATGAACATATAATAATATGCAAATAATATCAAGGTACTTCAAGTGCACCCATTTGTTGTATTGACAATCAAACACAAAAACACCTAAGACTCAGTGTTCAATAACAATTACTTAAAAGAAAAAATGTGTGTGGAACCAAGACGAAGATGGAAGATTTGGACAGGTTAGATCAACATTACAGTCTTAACAAATATCATTTTACATTGAAATTAAGATAATACATATGAAGATGTGGTCAGTTATATTAATCAGATATTTTGCTGAAGTTTGTATTGAAGAAGCCACCTACCACTCCTCTCCCTGTGCTGTGCTAGGTTAGCTGCCAGAACCCTATGAGTAACAAGCTAAACATCGACATGTTTTAATATAGCCACCCACTAAAGAGCTAAATGCTTGGTCTAAACTGAAAAGAAGATAGCTCTAGTGAAATTATGTTTCTCCAGCTGTAGCCAAGTGTTTCATATTGTCCCTGTAACGACACATAACATGCTAGCTGGTAGCAGTCGGCAGCCGACGACTACAGTAATGTGCAGAGCTAACATTAGCGGCTAAGCTACTCACCTATCACCTCGTTCAGTTCGTAATCATCCTTGTCGATAGACCAGGATTGGGCACTCTGGTCTTCCGCCATGGTGTCGCAGTTTGTTTGGAGAACGCTGCAGGTTAAAATGGATTGTTATTTGTTTTAAATTGTATATCAGTTCTCCATTAGGCAGCAAGTCTCAGATGCTGTTGGTGCTGCTCACTGTCAACTCCTACCGCTGTCAACACAACTTCACGCACGGTGACGCACGGTGACGCACAGGACGTCAGCTCACATAGAATGTTGAGTGTCGCCATCTTCAGTTTGTTTAAGGATCTGAAAAATAATGCAGGGCAACTTTGGACAACTGAAATTCTTGTGTTAAATCAGCAATTTTAAAATAAGACCATGTTCAAATTGAGCTCATTTACCAAAATAATATTAGAAATTCCCTTTCGAATTTCAGATTCATTAGGAACAACTTATCAATGCGAGCAGCAAAGATGTTCTTCCATTCACTCATTCTTAGTCACATCATATATTGTCTAACGTGCTGGTCCAACACTCACAAATCAACTATAAAACCGCTGGAATCATTATACAAACAAGCACTGAAAGTCCTTGATAAAAAAAAACCTTACGTTTTCACCATTGTCACATTTTACAGAAACACAGGCTGTTAAGCTGGGACAATCTACTGAAGTTTCACCATATCTGTTCAGTTTACAAAATTTTGCACAATTTAGCTCCACCCCCTATTTCCACATTCATCACTGTCCAGTCAAACCGAAGCACCAGAGGCACCACCAGAGGAGACTGCAGAATCCCCTTGAGGAAATCTGCATTCAGTCAGACTGTTTTCTCCTTCACTGCCTCACATCACTGGAACACAGTACCTCCATCAATAAGAGAGGCTTCATCTTATCAGTCTTTTAAATTGAGTGCCAAAAAATGGCTAGTTGAGACGCAAATCTGTGAACACTAAACTACTATTTGAGTGTGTGTACATAAGCTATGTGATTATCTTATTGTTATGTCTGCTACACTGTTCCATTTTATATTGTATTTTACTGTAGTATGTGATTTTTTAATTACTCTTCTTAGGTTTCCTTATGAGATCTGGCAGGGGGACTACCGGTGAAAACTAGCCTTTTGGCTAATTCGGGTACATTTACATTGTCCTAATGTTCATTAATGTACATTGTCCCACTTAAAACTAAATAAATAAATAAAATGCTTTCTTAAAGCCACACCGCGTAGAATTTTACCCCAAAAATAAAATTGAAATACAAGCATTTATTTTATGACAGATATTTTCATAATTGAAAAATACCTCTTAAATGTACAAACAAACATGTGCTTTTGCTCTCCTAAGACATGACTGTAACTTTACCAGGAGTGGGTAGTCTGCAGCATGTCTCCATGGAGATGTGACTAAAGTCAGCTGAATTTCAGATTTAAAAAGGTTTGGAGATGTGACTAAAGTCAGCTGAATTTCAGATTTAAAAAGGTTAGGTTCTCATCCAAATCCATTCTGTGATTACCCACTGCAGTAATAGAATTTTCTGTGCGGAGTTGGTCATTAGGAGCCGGTTTTGTACTGATGGTAACAGCATAGTCCAAAATGTTACGCAGTGTGCCTTTAAAATACTGTATACTATAATCAATTAAACAATACACACTTTAGGAAAAATCAGTTGTGTTCCCCTGCTTTACTTAATGAACTATTCTATCTTTTTAAATTAGGAAAGGGAAGAGGACTCTACTGCCCCAAGATGAGACGTTGAGAGGAAAAACACCAGTAGTGAATGCAGTGGTATGAGGAAAGAGATGGCAAGTACTGACATGTGGCCTGAATTCTCTCACCATTTTGCATTGTGTAATTTAATCAGAGCTGCTTTTGATCACTGCTTGAGTGCAAAGCTGTGTCTCATATTATTTGAAAAGTTTCTACCACAAAAATTCCTCAGAAATATAATTCAACTCTTCAGTTGCCCTGCATCTGGATGGATAATCTTAAACTTGTAGCTGCAAGGGAAAGAAACAATACAGAGTAGAAATGAGCATTGGTTAATGAACCCACCCTTACACTATAGGACATAATATATTTACACTGTCACACAGGATGTTGCATGTAATTAAGAAGCAATTCTGATATGGCTCATTTGACAAGGGTGTCTCATTTGACAAGTTGAAGTTAAATCCACTTTTTAAATGCCCCCAATAAATGACAAGTAGACATCTTGAATTAGCTACCTGAAACCTGTAGCAAACTCATTTTTGTTTAGCTCCTGGGCAAGAACATTTGCATAACATTTAGATATATGGCTGACAATGTAGTTCATATTTACCACAGCAATTAGGCTTTGCGCATTGATTTACAATTTTCTATAGCCTAACATATGGTAATAGAATTTTTCACAATGTTCAGGAGACGGTCATAAATATCTCCATGTAAAACCCACAGCATTAGGCTATAGAAAAATAAAACAAAACCTTGCTTGTATCTCAAATTGCCTATACTATATGTAAGTGGTTGTCTCTTGCCCGGAAGCCCTGGACTGCTCCTGTATTAAAGCTCACTCATCCTGATGCTGACAGGGCGCCGAGGTTTAAGCCAGCTCTGAAAGGGAAGTGCTGAGAGTCACAAGAGCCATAAGCGCCACAGTGATTGCAGTACTATTATTCACCAAGGCTGGGCTGGCCATGAAAAGGAAAGTAAAAACTTCATGTAGGCTACTATCTATCTCCCTACCCTCCCTTCAGTGTAACCAATATGTTTAGAAATGACTGTGAGCTTAGTGCTTGACTCAAAAAGGTAGAACGTCTTGATCTTTAACTGTAACTTTAAAAAATAAAAAATATATATATGAATGATTAAATGACAGGAAAGGTTGCATAAACAAGTTGAATAGACCACTTGTTTTTTTAAATTCAGTTATAGTGCAAAAATATGTGTCTCCAACAAAATCACATGTTTCATATTTGCAAGAAATTGTAAGCACAAATTGGTTTATCAATTCTGACAAGTTTTGTAAAGGACCAATGTGAGAGTGATTCAGTTTTGTGCTTGTCCTCATTCCCAAATAATGGTGTAGCCCGACACCCTTTTCCCAGGCCCAGCCCATATGCTCAGGTGAATCCTCCTCCCAGTGCCTCTCGTGACATCACACGCGCAGCTCGTATGGCAGGCTTGTCAAACCGGTGTTGAAGCTCATTCCATCCAGACGCCAAATCGGATCCTACCACAGCGCTGTCGTCGGGTCAGTCAGGCGGGCATATGGAAAGAAGAAACAGCGCTGGGTAAAGAAAGGTCAATCAAAGTCAAAAGATTTTCCCCACGAAAGAGAGAGAGAGAGACAGAGAGAGAGAGAGAGAGCCAGAGAATGGAGACCAATGGGAACGACAGACAAACAGGTGGGTTGTTGATCAAGGATTGCAAATACAGCTCTTTGCACGTTCCCTTAAAGAATTGTAACTATGGAGTCGGTTTTCATCAACTATGCGTATGTAAAACAATGTGTTGTAGTCTTTTAACGCTAATTGTTGACATTAAAGTGTAAAATGATCTTAAACTACAGGGTTACGAGAGTACATCTGTAGTAGTTTGGTCAATTGTGATTAACTTTACCTTGTAAGGTGTGGTCACTCGCATCAAGAACCCATTTGACCTGGTTAGAATATAGACTTGAAGTTACCCAAACATACGAGGATAAGTCAACTGATTTTGAACGGTTTATCTTTGGGCTAATCGATGTTATGGCAGCCACATAGGACACACATCCCACAACAATACCTAAAGTAACCATGTAAATCAGAGCAGTTGCTTGTCTATGGACGACCACTACGTGGTGCACTTGTGCCACTGAAATATTCCGCCAGGCCATACTCAACATTAAATGAACTTCTACACATGTATCATGTGTCAACATGTTTATATTATATTCCCAATTAATGTGCACTGTGCACACACGAAACGGGGATTGTCACACTTTAAAACAGGCAGCAATGTTCCAATAACACTGGCGCCCATATAGGTCTAAGTTCTTTAAACAATTGCTTAAAATAAATTTAGCTAATTGGCGCCTTGCCGATATTAACCACGAGCTTACTGTTTTTGTTCTTTCAAACTAATTTGAGTATATGATTTGTAGTAATGTAATCAACATCGTATTTAACAAACCTGACTGAACTTTGACTTCAGCCATGAGAAGTAGCTACGCCTTCCTCTTTCATTTCCCTCACAACGCCTTGAGAACACACAGGATCGCTACTGTCTGCGCAGACGTGTCTGCTCCCTGAGGACATAATGAGCTGCTTAAAAAGACAACAGAGGCTAAGCAAATCTCAGGAATTACTACAACATGCTGCGAGCAAAAAAGTCATTCAAAGGAATGTTAAACTTTTAGGTATGCCGCCCTCGTGACTAAATGGGTCATGGAAGTTTAGGCCAAAGATCACCTGCATTAAGACATTTTAAAAGGTATTTTAATTTGATAATCTATTTACTGAACGTGCAAATGTTTCAGGTATGGAGGGAGATTCAGACCTGCAGTTCCTCCTTCAGGGTGGAGACCTTCTCAAAGTCCGCTCTCAGTCCTGGAAGAGGACCCGATACTTCAGGCTGCAGGAGGATTGCAAGACCATGTGGCACGAGTCCAAGAAGCCCTTCAGGAGAAACCCCACCTGTGAGTGCCACCCTGGCAGCCCACCTGCGGTTGTGCAAGGGCCAGGGCACATGCCATCGTTATGCGGTGGTTATGCATCACACACATGTACAGAACTTTTATAAGTTACCTATTAAGTGCAAAGAAATTACTTTATAATCCTAAAATGGCCAGAGCATAGGTTTGTTGAAAGTTTTTGTTATAAGACTTTGTGTTATCTCACCTCAATAAGTTCAATTGAGATGATAGCTATTGGTTTGTGTTTGTTTCAAGAGGAGTGGTTGGAAATGGCTCAGGTTAAACTTTCCCCTTGGATTGTATCCAAAAGGGCTGTCATATAGTAACACATTGATAACGGTTGATTCTGCTGGCTGACCATCTGAATTGGTGAACAATACATAAAATGCAATGTAATCGTCCGATGATTTGACTGAAATAGCTAAACTAAGCTAAGCTACCTTTGCCTAATGTACTGGGGATAGTACAGTGCTGACAATGATTCTCACGATTATGATGATATTGACATTTATTTCCATTTCTCTTCAGTTTCTCTGGAGGAGGTTGCTTCTATGCGATTGGGGCGTCAGTCTGAGGGTTTGAAAAAGTACACTGAGGAACAGGTGGATGCTCGTTGCTTCTCCATTGTCTTCAAAGGTAGACGCAAAAACCTGGATCTGATCGCCAGCTCTGAGGAGGAGGCCAAACAGTGGGTGAACAGCATTGAGAAGATGATCTCAACTATAAACAGCCTGAACCGCCAGGAGAAGACTGAGCAGTATCCACTTAAGTTATACTTCAATGTGTAATATTTGAATATGGTGTAATATGCACTTCATTTGATTTATTAGTGATTACATTTTTTATTGGTTAAGTTAAGTTATACTTTATTAATCCCCGTGGGGGATTAATAAAGGATTGAGGATGCAGGTGCAACCTGTAGGAGCAGTGAGCTGCCAGCGTTTAGGCCAGCACTCGGGGACCCATCTCCAGATGTGAAGCCGGGCTAATGGTCAGAAACACCTGGCTGGAGGATTAACCTATTGTACTTGGTTTTAGTGGTAGGGGAAACCGGAGTACCCGGAGGAAACTTACACAGACACGGGAGAACATGCAAACTCCACACAGAAAGGCCCTGTCCATGGGGGAATCGAACTTGTGACCACTTGGGACCACTAACCGCTGCGCCACCGTGCCCCCAAGTCTAGTCTACAGACAGTCCAATAAGACTGAGACAAGGTTAAGTCCTGCTTTAGCCCTCAATTTAGCCTGTAAGGTTTGTATCACACGTTTTCTGTTTTGGTTTCCTGCTTAGTGTCGGAGGTTTGAAATGCACAGTCTTTTGACAATGTTCCTTACATCAAATGCATAGTTGGATCTTCACTTGTCTGAATAAGGCAGACAAAAACAAAGATGCCAAACTGAGTGAATCTGAAGTAAAAGACTTCATGCATTTAATCAATGTTGACGTGGATGATGAATACACAGAAATGCTCTTCAAGGTAATGTCTTGATGTTTAGACTAATTTCAATTTCAATTCAAAGATTTATTCTGATCTGTTTCTTTTTCGTAGAAATGTGACACATCAAAAAGTGGATATCTTTCTGGAAAGGAGCTCCAACATTTCTACGACCTGTTGACCCATAGGGAGGAAATTGATGTAATTTATGGAGAGTACGCCAAAACTACAGGGTTCATGAATCCTGACAACCTGGTGGAGTTTTTAATGAAAGAACAGAGGGAGAAAGCATCACTGACGGATGCCCACAAGATTATTGAAGAGTGTGAGCCCGATGAAACAGGTTGGTGTATTTTGAATTTGATTTTGGATGCAAGGCTTTTATATTGCGATGTGGCTGGGAATTTTGTTCCAAGCAAAATACCAGCACCGGGTTAATCGTTTCATGTGTTGTTCTGTCTACAGTATAATGTATCCAATAAATGTCACGTCAAGTAGAGGATGACCTGTGGGTCAGTTTGCAGCATGCATGTAAAGCAACTTTTCCTGTTTCAGCTAAAGCCAAGAAGCTGCTGTCCAAAGATGGCTTCAGCATGTACCTGCACAGGCGTGAGACCTTCATCCTTAATCCCGATCACAAAGACCTGTACCAGGACATGAGCCAGCCCCTGAACAACTACTTCATCTCCTCCTCTCACAACACTTACCTCATGGAGGACCAGCTCAAGGGGCCCAGCAGCACCGAGGCCTATGTCAGGTAACAGACAATTACAGGAATAAGTTTAGTTTTATTTATTTATTTATTTATTTGATGGGGATGATGCATATTAATGAACATCTTCAACGTTTGCAATGTAAATATGCAAGATTACAGCAAAGATGCTAGTTTCCATTTGTTGCCCCCAGGCAGGTGACACAGATAAAACATAACAGTTGAAACAAGAAGATCACATTTTTAACTCATTCTTAACTTTCCTAATGCAGTTTGAACATGTCAGTTCTATGTGCACGATTGACAACTAACAAATGGCCAATTGTACGTGATTGAGAAAAATAGGCTTTATAATTAAATGCACAGTGCACAAAGGTCTTTATTCCACAGATTTTATACTGTACTGGTCTTCAAAAGAACCAAACTTTTCACACAATCACACACTGAACCATACTGGGTGTTCTCTCAGGGCTCTGCTTAAGGGCTGCCGCTGTGTGGAGCTGGACTGTTGGGACGGATCAGACAACGAGCCGGAGATCTACCATGGCTACACTCTCACCTCCAAGATCCTCTTCAAAGATGCCATCAAAGCCATCAAGGAGTACGCATTTAAGGTGCATAACTTGACAGCACCATAGGCAACGCAAGAAAAGATTATTTGTAGAACACAATACATACACAGAGCAATCCAGAGTGCTCCACAGATAAAAGGATAACTTGGATAATCAGTTACAGACACACAACCCATTCAAAGACACAACTCATTCGATTATGTTACAGTAAGGGGGAAAACACAGAAGGGCAAAACAAAAATCTTTGGGAATCAGCGTGAAGTTAAATTGCAAGTGTAGAAAAATAGTCATGCTCTAAAGTAATGTATATTGCTAAAATATTTATATTTTAGTCTAAAAAAATCTATACTTCAGGATGAAATTTACTTTAACTTTTCCTTCCATAATAAAAACTTTTTTCTAAAATCATATTTACTTGCATAACCTTTCCTTTGCAGACCTCAGACTACCCAGTGATCCTGTCTCTGGAGAACCACTGCAGCGTGGAGCAACAACAAGTCATGGCCCACCACATGAGCTCCATCCTGGGCAGTGCACTTGTCACTGAGCCTCTGGGAGAAGGCATGCCCACAACCTTCCCAGCTCCTGAGGTCTGCCTCCACTTTGTTTTGTTACTTATGATCAGACGCAGGTAGTACTCAAGTACTCAGTTACATTAACTTAAGTAACCTTTGGAAGTAACTTATCACACAGTATTTTTGACTACTTGAGTCATTTTTTTTCCTTCCCAATGTGAGATCTCTTAAAGTACAGTAAGCATACTGTAGACAGGCCATACCGCCTTTGCCATGCCCGATCCCGTCAGACCTCGGAAGCTAAGCAGTGATTGTGTGAGTGGTTGGTGGTGGTGGCTGATGTGCGCAGACTGGTTGCCTCGCTTTGCTTATCATCACCGAGTATGGAATGAATGAATAATACACAAAATTGTAAAGTGACTTTGAGCGTCTGGAAAAGCGCTATATAAGACTAATGCATTATTATCATTATCATTATCATTATCATTATCATTATCATTATCATTATCATTATCATTATTATTATTATTATTATTATTATTATTATTATTATTATAAACTCAGCCACTCAGTACTCTAATATTTTTTACATTTATTACTGTTTATTTGGGTCATTACTTTGTACTACTTCTACTAAGGCAGTGGTTCTCAACCTTTTGGAGCCGCGACCCCCATTATAACAGTTAAAGGGGTTCGGGAAAAAAACAAATGGCTAAAATAAAATTAATCAAATTACGAACATATAATGGCACTCTGGTAAAATAGCAAACACATACAATAAAATATTATAATATACGCTAATAAAAATATGTATAAGTTATCTGCACGATCTGGCGACCCCCCAAATTTGTCTCGCTACCCCCAGGTTGAGAACCACTGTACTAGGGTAAAATCATTTCAAAATAACGTTACTCTTCTGTATTTATTTTTGATACTCTACTACCTTTGACCATAATCAATTACATACTATGCAAACATCTTTGTGCAAATCTAGGAGCTAAAAGGGAAGTTCCTGATCAAAGGAAAGAGGTTAAACAAATTGGAGTCTGTCTACACTCAAGAAGCAGGCGCTGAAGACACAGACGTCACAGAGGAGGAAGAGTCCAATGATGAGGAAGAGGAGGTTGAGGAGAAGGAAAAGAGCAATGTAAGTTATTTTATTGTCAGTCGCCACATGTTAAAAAAGACATTTCAAATTACAATGAATGACATTACTTCCTATCTGTCAGTTCAAACAATACAAAGACCAAAGAGTGATGGGGGGGGGGGGGGGGGGGGGGGGTCCGTGTCTGGGCAGGGAGGGGAGGAAAATCAGTACCTGATTACCTTGGTGGATGATGGTTCAGTCAGTTGGACCTGGCTGTAGACTCTGCCATCACCTCACTGATAACAGTACACTGAAGAGACTGTGTGATGGGTGTTGGGATCACCTGTGTTTCTGAGAGCTTTGCAGATGAGACGGTTGGGCAATGGAGCCTTTCTGTGTGGAGTTTGCATATTCTCCCTGTGTCCATGCAGGTTTCCTCCGAGTGCTCCGGTTTTCCCTACCACAAAAAATTCACAGGAATTTGGTGCTGGTCACTATCTTGTTGATAGTCAGAGGAGTATGCTGAATCTGTAAAAAGTCCATTGCACTAAATATAAACTCCATCTCATTTGTATCAGGACCAAATGCATTTTTATGTTTGTATTAGTAATTTTTTGTGTGTGTGTGCAGAAGAAAAAGAAACTTAAACTAGCCAAAGAGCTGTCTGACATGGTGATCTACTGCAAGAGTGTGCACTTCAATGGTTTTGAGGATGCTAGAAACAACCTGGGCTTCTATGAGATGTCGTCTTTCAAGGAGGGAAAAGCTAAGAAGCTAGCAGCAGAGTCTGGTAAGGATGTTTGTCATTTACCCTTTATTTATTTCTTGGTTGTTGTTCAACTTTTGAGTCCGTTTCTGCAGCCAATGCTTACATTCGTCATAATGTGGACAAGTTGAGCCGTATCTATCCCGCTGGCTCCAGGACTGATTCCTCCAACTACAACCCAGTGCCCCTGTGGAACGCCGGCTGCCAGATTGGTATACAATTTTAAGAACAATCTAGTTTTACGTCAGTCACTTACTCTTCTCTTAAACTTTGTATTTGTACTTTAACTTTTATGTACTCTGGGTCTTTCAGTATCGGGAATGAATGTAATTTAACAATCCACTTTTTTATATATTGCAGATTTAGACAACAAAAATGTTTCCAAAGTGTAGCACATAAGATCATAAAAGCAATTAAAGAAATGCACAACCACTAAATAAGTGCATAAAACCCATAAATGGAAATACAATAGATTTTAAAAATCATCTTAACCTAAGAGGAAACCACTCATCCTACCTCAACCTGCGAGCAATAGACTACTACATAGACCACTTCCTGAAGCTGTAAGGAAATGGGAGCAAGCTCTGGAAGTCCTTTTCCATTGAAACATTTTAATATTATGATTTTTTTCTCAGGGGAAGTCTCACTTAGTTCATTCCAATACTTAGACGGTCAAATACAGTATCTTTATCTGGTGGTGTTTGGAGTGAAAAGTTTAAGAACCAACTGCTTTATAACGGATGCAAATAATGATCAAACTGTACATGTTTTTTCTTCTTAGTGGCCTTAAACTTTCAGACATCATGTGAGGACATGGATGTGAACCAGGGCAGATTCATGGTTAATGGAAAGACTGGGTACATCCTGAAACCGGCCTATATGAGAGACGGTGCCACAGATTTTGACCCCATCACCCTGACCAGAGGAGACTGGCTCCGGCACAAGACTCTTCATATCATGGTTGGAGACTTTCTAGAAACCTCATGTTGTCTTTAAGTAGTGTATCTTTTATTGTTAATTTCCATGCCTTTTTGCTCTATCGCCAGATTATATCCGGTCAGCAGCTTCCAAAAGTTAATAAAAAGAAGTCCTCAATTGTGGATCCTCTGGTTAAAGTAGAGATCCATGGAGTCCCTGCAGATGTGGCTACCAAAGAGACCGACGCAGTTGATAATAATGGTAAATTAATTGCAAATACACCCGGCATTCATCATCCCTTTTAACCCTACATGTTAGAGCTGCATGATTTTGGATGTACGTTCCTACCCTCACCTATGGTCATGAGATCTGGGTAATGACCGAAAGGACAAGATAGCAGATACAAACGGCTGAAATGAGTTTGGTTGGGCGCACCGTTAGATCTAGAGGAGCTCAGTTACCTGGAAGGAGCTCGGAGTAGAGTCGCTTCACGTCAAATCGGGCCAGCTGAGGTGGCTAGGGCGTCTGGCTCAGACGGCTCCTGGTCGCCTCCCTTGGGAGATGTTTCAGGCATGTCCTATTGGGAGGAGGCCTCATGGAAGACCCAGGACTCGCTGGAGGGACTATGTCTCTGAACTGGCCTGGTGTCACCTCGGGCTCCCCCAGAACAGCTGGACTGCTGCCTCCACGACCCGGCCCCGGATAAAGCGGAAGAAAATGGATTGATGGATGGTTTGGCTTGTGTCAGAAGCTTCTTCTTGCTCTTAAGGTCTACTACAATGCGTGTATATTTTCAGATCACGTTTGAACAGGTCTATCTTACGGGTTGGCGTGTTTTATATGTAATACATTTTTATATAGAGATTTTATAAATAGATTTATTTATTTTTTTAGGATTTTTGCAATCTATTCTATGGAAAAGTATATCAGTGGGACACCTTGTGGTGATTCTTTAAATATTTTCTTCTGTAGGTTTTAACCCGTCTTGGAATGAACACTTCCAGTTCGATGTGTACGTACCTGATTTGGCCCTGGTGAGATTTGTTGTGGAAGACCACGACACAACGTCTGGTAATGAATTTGTTGCTCAATACACAGTCCCCTTCAATAGTCTACAAATGGGTAAGTTAGAATATATACAGCTTAAATATCATTCATGCTTTCACTTTTCTAACCTGAAGTTGTCCGCAGGTTACAGACATGTTCCTCTGCTAAATAAGACCGGGGACGTCCTTCCATCTGCTGGACTTTTTGTTCACGTCATGGTTCTTGATGCAAGATAATATTTCTTTCTTTTTTCCATAATAGACCATGATTTTTTTTTTTTCATGTTATGATTTTTTTGTTTAATTTATTTTGCCTTATTTTCAAAAAGTCTTACTAGTTACAGTATACGCTGGCTAAAACAGACTGCGCAGCTATACTCAGGAAATGGGGTGAATGTTTTTGTACATAAACATTTGAAAGATCTTTGAATCAGAAACCAATATGCATAACCTTTTAGACCAGTAATAGACTGTTGAGTGTCTTTCAGTTCAGTTCTCATTTTTATCTATTTTGCAAGTAATGCAATGGCAATTTCCAATGAATTGACACAAATCAAAACATTGTACTGTTGAGACATGTATTTTCTTCAGCACTGTACTGTCTTTTTTATAAATGAATATTTCAATATCAACCAACTGCACCCGTTTCAATGTGTATTGTGTTACATGATTAAATATTATTTAAATTGTTATAGTAGAGTATAGTAAAGAGTACTATAGTAGACTATTAAACTATACACTCATTCTTGGGCTTAGATTGTCACCCAAATTTACTGATCAAGTCCATTTTCAATTATTTTAACTATTCAAATATTTAAAACAACATTTTACCATGACTGAAATGGTACATCCTATTTTTTACCCAACGCATTTTAGGAAACCACTGACAGCAACAGGTCATTCTTTGCATTGGTAAGTTCAGATGAACTTTGAAAGGACACACCCTTAGTACATGTTAAAGTGCAGCAACTAAAACTAGGCTATATTTACAAAGCACTTGGGAAGATCTTTGAGAAACTTGGCTTGGAAAGCTCAATACAAATGTAGGCCATTATTATCAAAGTGTTAAGAGGAAAATCACTACAACAACTTGCTCAAATGTGATTTATTGTAATAAGTCTGACAAACAAGAGTAGCTTTAAATGTAACTTACTCTTACAAAGGACAAAGTAAGGGGGAAATGACTCTTTGGCCTTGGCTTAAAATGATACATTTCACAACAAAAGACATGACAAACAGATCAAATGAAGCTTTTTTTTTTTATTATGGAAATAGACAAATAAGCTGAATAAGCTCAGGATGACAACATGCTGCCAGCTCTCAAAAGAAACCAACAAGAAGTGACAAGTGAAATGAAGGAAACTTAAAGTGAACCAGTCCCAAAAGAAAAACAATGACCTTAAACTCAAGTGTTTCTGACCTTTGGTATTAAATCAATATGAGTCGTGAAAATGTGAAAACAAAGTTTGTGCTGGTATACAAGCACACGTCCCGTGAAAGGACTACCCCTGACTGAGATTTTACCAAAGGCAAGAGAAAAAACTCTGGAGGAGGCTGGAACATCAACAGGAAACAATGAAAAGTATGCAACATGTTGAACCAAATACTGACGAGAGAAAGGTAGAAAAATATCACAATACAAACATCAGAAAGGAGACCACTGAGTTGAGAAGAGTCAAACAAATAAAACAAAAGACATTGCACTGAACCACCTTGAGCAAAACGCTCACTACCAAAATGGCAAAACAAAGTATTTCATGTATCACCAGGAGGAATAATAATTTTATGAAATGGTTTAGACTGAACTGACTTAAGCAACCAGTCCTCACATCACATGTCATTTTGTAAAATGTTGCCCAAATATTTGGCAAATCCTGCCCATCAATTTGTTCAAGGAAACAATACCTTTGATTGGCAACTCATCATAAATGTAAAAATATGAACACTGAAATTAATAGTGGTATACAGGTGGGTCTGAATTTGAACCAAGGACACACTGATGGTTTGTTGCAATGCTCCTTTTGTGATAAACACTCAAGACATACAACGATAAATACCTTCAGAGTTATTGCCGTGGTAGTGGCTAATGTTGCAGCATTCGGTTTGTGTGGCTCCTCTCAAACAGGCACTGAGGTGAAGAGCAGTTTAAACCAACCACTATCCTAAAATCCCCAACATTAACCTCATAAGAGGTACAAAAAACATGGCACTGGACCTTTTCACTGTCAGATCTGTGACCATTTTAAACAGGACACCGCTGCATCGGTGTACAACTCTGCCAAAGAAATACTCCGAGTCAAAAAGAATGGCCCAAAAGGACGTTGTAACAAAGACATACACATTGACGTGTCAAATAATATACCTATAATGTTATCCTTACCAATGGGAACAAGTGAAACCCTCAAAGACAAAATACCAGTATCCTCATTTGGCCAATAAAACAAAAAACTACTACAACAAATGCACGACAGAAAAGCAATGGCACAGTTTTATCTGAACTTTTCACTATTTCTTACTACTATCAATGGGCCATAAACTCACATCGCAAACATTGTCCTTTTCCAAATCAAATAAAATACAGCATTCCTACAAAGAGTAAAGCAGAAAGAACAAAGTAACGTCTACATAATGGCACAAGGTCACTGAGGGGAAAATACTATGAAGATGTTTACCCAGCGTTTGATGATCAACCAAAAACTAAAAAAAACTAAAGCTAAACTTTTTTTAATATAAAGAGATAGTTCTGTGTCCACTTTAAAGCATATTTTCTGTGAAAAGACTGAAGTACTCTGAAATATGCCATTTACAAAACATCTCATATAAACTACTTTCACACAAGGCACTTCATTTAGTAAGAGTCGTCACAGTCCTTACTATCACCAGAAACTGCCTGCATAGCAACGACGAGGACAAAATCTTTTAGACTTTTGTGTAGTGCCACAAAAATGTCTTGAAAATCTGTTTTCCTTTTTTGGTTTTTAAAACAAGCACTTTCCCGTTGCTAAAACTTTGTATGTTTGAAATAAAAACCAGAGTTCAATCCTCTTAGTAATTCTCACCACTCATCCTGCTCTGTTCTGGTGAGGTCAGTGACGGTGCTTCTGGGAGTTTGAGTTTCTGATGGCACTCAGAAGGCAAAGGCCAGTCTCCGAGCAGACGGGTTATGTCTGGGGTTCCACAGTGAGACTCCAGGGCTCCCCTTGTGGCAGTGACAAAAGGGGCACGTTTTGGAGGATCTGCCTGAGTCCGAGAGGTGTGGCGTAGGTTTTAGGGCACAGATGGACACAGAGGAGGGTACAGATCAGCCGTAGTGCTCGAGTCCGTCCTGCTACCTGCTCCTGAGATTCTGCAGCACGCCGTAGACCTCTTCCTCTTTGCTAAGTCCCTCAAAAAAAGGCAGCAGGTCCAGGAGCTCAGTGTCATTCATGTCGTCAAACCAGGACTGCACCGGGACCTGCACAACAGTAAATGCCATTAATATTTCTTTTATTTGATTTGCAGGGTGGCTTCAACTTTGTGCCAAGTGAAATTCAAGACTTTTGAATATCTTTTTAATGCCATCATGGTGAACTTTACCTTACTAATGTGGGCCAAATATCTATTTTGTTCCTCATTTTACAGAGTACATAAACAAATTACGTATTAATAAAACATTTTAAAATGATAAGGATGAAATGTTCAGCTAATGAAAATAATAATTTAATTAATAAGAATATTACTACTGCTACTTCCTTCCTAGTATTTTTCTTTTTGTTGACATCATACTAATGAATTCTTATTTACAATACTGGAATATAGACTATTATAGTATTTCACTGAGTCTAGAGGCGTCTCTGACATGAGAGAGAAGTGATGCCAAATCTGTGACAGATTCAAGTTTGACTAATAATATCCCCCAGGTCTTTTTAAAGAGGTTTGGACTACTATTGGCCCTTGCGTCCAAACAATAGTTAATAGTAGCCTCACCTCAGGGACTGTGCCAAAGTTTTGTAAACATGCTGTGGTTGAGCCGTTACTTAAAAAACCCAGCCTTGACTCACCTGTTCTTTCAAATTATCGGCCAATCTCTAAACTTCCCTTCTTGTTGAAGATTATAGAGAAAAGTGTTTTTGTACAACTACAAGCATTTCTTGATGCACATAGCACATTCAATGTTTTCCAGTCAGGCTATAAAGCAATGCACAGCACTGAGACTGCACTTTTAAAGGTTTTTAATGACCTGTTTTTAATGACTGATTCTGGTGATCCATGGACCCTTCAAATGACCTGGGCCATCTTAAACACCATGTTCGCTCTTCAGCCACCAGCCTTGGCGTCATTGCTGACTCTGATTTTAAACTTCACAAGCAAATCAATGCTGTTGTTAAAGCCAGCTTTTTTCACCTTCGTCTTTTAACAAAAGTTACGTTTTTTATCTTTTAAGAACTTTGAGCAAGTCGTGCACGCTTTTATTTCTACTCGTCTGGACTACTGCAATGCACTTTACACAGGCATAAATCAGAATGCTCTTTATCGCTTGCAGTTAGTCCAGAATTCTGCGGCACGGCTTTTAACAGGAACCAAAAAGTATGAGCACATCTCCCCCATTCTTGCGTCGTTGCACTGGCTTCCTGTTAATTTTAGAATTGATTTTAAGATTTTATTGTTTGTTGTTAAAGCTTTGAATGGTCTGGCCCCTCATCAGGACCTCATCCACATTTCACACCGTTGCGCACTCTGAGGTCCGAGGGCCAGCTCCAGCTTATGGTGCCTAGGACGAGCCGTAGGACTAGAGGGGACAGAGCGTTCGCAGTAGTCGGCCCTAAGCTGTGGAACGCTCTGTCCCTTCACGTCCGAACGGCCCCACCGTGGAGTGTTTTAAATCCTGTCTTAAAACCCACTTTTATTCTCTGGCTTTTAACACCATGTGAGTTGTGTGGTCCTATGTCTTTTATTTGTGTGGTTTTATCTATTTTTAAATGTTTAAATGTTTATTGTTTTTATTTTCTTGTGCAGCACTTTGGAAACTCTTGTTTATGAAATGTGCTATAGAAATAACGTTGGATTGGATAATACGATACTACAGCACAAAAACAAGACTCTCTCCTGCATTGGGCTCATTTATGCATTTGTGCCTCTGTGGTAAAAAAAAACACGTGCAGCGCGGCTCATTTCATCAATGTAAAACTTCTCTCGTTCATAGCGCTTTAATCACGGGGCTATCGTGTTTATTTTATCAGAAATGCTAAGAAAATACATAGGTTTAGGCCCCGCTGTGTTCCAGTAACTTACGTGAGTGCGGGTCCGCGGTTAACATTTCATCGTCTTTTTCTCATTTTGTTGCGATGCTAATGTTGAAGTTACTTCAATGTAAAAAGTCAAAAAACTCTTCCTTCACGGAGAGCGCCTGCACAGTGCTGTTTCCCTGGAATACTCGTCGTATTTTTCAGCTAAAACCGCGCAAAAGTCGGCCGTGGAGAGCGTATATCTGCTGCTGTAAATGTGCTGTCCTGAGTCTGCAGCAGCTCCGGGCTGCAGGACGTGCGGGGCGGCGCAGCCGAGAGAAAGGCAGCGAGCTGGAGCCGCAGATTCAATGTAATTTGAGTTTATAATTATCGGATATATACCGAATTTTGTCTTATCGGCTTTATCGGGGATGGCGCCAAAATGCCGATAAATGCCGATAATTATCGGCAGCCGATATTATCGTGCATCCCTATTTCAAATAGCACAAGTAAATCGATTCATGAATTAACATTATTGTAAAAAATATTATGTGACTAATGCACAAACAACGAAAGTTTGTTAAATGTAATGCTTTTAAGGTCTTAATCAAGTGTAATACTATCTATGTAAAACTCTGCGGCAACCCAGTAATGGAGGCAAGTGTTGATGACGTCTGTATAATCATGTAAACATTATGGTGCTTTTAAGTAACACGGGACAGCAGAGTGGCAAGCTGAGCTCTTTTAAAGATGAAACAAACTTTATCGAATGTAACGAGGACGTATGTGGATGGCTGTGTAATAAAGTATGTTTCATATATTTTTTTAAATATCACTTACAGCATTTTCAGGGTGAAAAATGTAGGAAGCAGGTGAGTTGTCAACAATAATAACATTGCTGAGTTCTCGTCCAAGTCGACTGAGGTCTTTGACATAGTTTCCTCTGTGGAAAACACAGGACTCTCTGAAGAGCCGCGCTCGAAACATGCCCCACTGGTCCAGCAGATCTGCCACAGGGTCTGCATACTGCAGTGAAGAGAATGCATTACATACAAATGTGTGAAACCAAACTTTCACAGACATACTGGCAGCTAAGGAATCCAAGATTGTCATAAAACTACACTATGACCAAATGCACAGCAGCTACTCACTTTACTTTGACACTACAGGAGCAGTAATAATTAGTCCCTTCATTTATAAACTTACCCATGTATTATTGTACAAGGGGCAAGACACAGAAAGTGAAGCAGAGTGGAGTGAAAATTAAGATAGCAATCACAGTATATTAAAGCAGATGTAAAGTGTTCCAGTCATACCTTAGCGAGGCTGGCCGTGAACAGCACACACTCAAAGAGTTCTCCCATTTTTTGAAGAAACTCATCGACATGGGGCCTTTTTAGCACATAGACCTGGAAACAAAATGTCATCTTTAACTGTAGTAAATCATGTTGTGTTTACATGTAGGTACTCTCCATTCCTGGAGCGTGGAGCGCCACCTGACTTTTACAGTAGGTAAAACCAAAGAGATGGTCTTTGACCCCAAAGGACTTATGTCACATGACCCAATCTTTATTGGCTTCAGCGAAATAGAACAATTTGAGCCCTTAAAGTATCCTGGTGTTTATGTAGACAACCTACTCAAGTGGAATGTGCATGTAGATTTTCTGTGTCGCAAACTGTCTGAGAGGCTTCATTCTGAGCGTGAGCACAAAAACAATGTCCTGGTTTTATAATGCTGTTCTGGAAAGCCTAATCAGAGACAGCATGGTTGACTGGTTCAGCCCTTACTGTCCTGTGTAAAACCAAATTGAGAAATTGGTCAGAAATGTGATGAAAATTATTGGCAGGAAAGAGTATCCTTCTTTACAAACACTCTTTGAAACCTCGGTCCTGGCACAGGCAAAAATTTCGATTACATTTTTTTTTTATTACTTTTTTTAGGTTGCCTTATGAGATCTGGCAGGGGGACTACCGGTGAAAACTAGCCTTTTGGCTAATTCGGGTACATTTACATTGTCCTAATGTTCATTAATGTACACTGTCCCACTTAAAACTAACTTTGCGTAGCTGTGTTTATGCGGCTTCGCTACCCTCACCTGAGAGCGGCTGAAATGTAAACATGGCTCTGTTAACCGGTGAAAAACGGCTAAACTACAAAGACAAGAGGCTTATCGTTGGATGGACTGGCAGATTTGACCAAACCAAAGAACAAGGACACTCATGCATCGTGTTTACTGAGTTTTTCACAGATTATCTCATGGAGGAGCAGGACTCGCGGTCCTCGGCAGTTGGACAGCGTGTTTCCCTTTATCAGTACAAAGGGCCTGACCTGTAACTTTAGGTAAGGAACATCAGTTTTGGATGTGTTTACAAAACAGGTGATGAAGCTGATGTAGCGTGAGTTTGGGGAAACTGCACTGGGCTAGCACAAGTGTTCAACTGGTCAACACGTATGTTAAACCTCGCTGTCTGGACTCTAACTAAAGCCAAATAAAATCAGAACAATTCATTTGACAGGTAAATGTTGGTTTCCTTTCTCCTTTCGCTCAATTTGATCTGCATTTGTGGGAAATGTGAAGATACAAGTGCAGAGATGTTTCTTTGCGATGGTATGAGTTAAGAGGCTGAAGCTGAATAAATGAGGATGCAAACACGAGCACCTAATTCACTCAGTTTTTCATAAAGCGCCAGGTCTGGCAGGAGAACAGCGGCTCAGGTGCTTGGGGATAGCCCCCCCCCCTCCCCTCTTCAAAGGTGACCCCACCATCTTCAAAACGCTTCTGATGCCAATGAGCTGTATATCACAAAACTGCGGGAATTTGTTGAATTTGTTTGCTGTCCGCGGTATAAAAAAAAAAAAAAACGGCACAGCCCTAATATGTTCTCTCTGTCTTTGGGCCACATTGTGGCCTTAATGTGTAACACACCACTCTGTTGTACTGTGACTGTTATGGCACAGCTATATTCCACTGTTGAAATTTTGAGCTGACTGTCATATTGTTATATATTGTTATTGCAGGAACCACAATATGGCAAGTCCAAGACAAATTTTCCTATGGGACAATAAAGTTTAACTAAACTAAACATCCAGTTATCACTGAGTAGTTCTAATAACAACTTAAAAAAACATCGGGATTAAATAAGATAATGGGGGGTCTACTTCAAAGGAAGGCCTAAGAGCATGCTTTTCTTACAAGCAACAGCGTTTTGTTTTTGAGTCCTCGCTGAATCAATGGCTGCCCTCCAGTGCAAGTAATCATGAATAGGCCAACCAGGCCACACAGCCTATCCTGGATTACTTGAACTGGATCACCGCCTCCATCTTCTGGTCGCTGCTTCAGAAATCCTGTAAATGTAGTCGACAATCACAGTGTGGCGACGTACCTGATGAACTATACCGTCAATCTCCACTGGAACAATGAAGTCTGCGTTACTTATAGGCTAAAAAACACACAGCAAAAAAGCCAGTTAATTATTTATGTAATTAACAACCTGGCCAGCAGAGGTCATGCCGGACAAATATCAAACAATGTTCTGCCTTCATGAGGAAAAACCTACAGAAACTTTTGAAATGACTATAAAGCCAAATTATTCTAATAAATATATGTCAATTTACTAATTAATGCCCCACTCCTTCCCAAGCTCCTTAAAAGACACTGAACTGAACCCCACTATTGCCCAGATATAGATTTTTAGATATCAGATTTACTTATTGTTGCACCAAAGTATGTGACCATTTCACATTTCTGTAAGTACTTCACATGTCATAAAACTTTCCCCTTTGATTTATGTAACTTTACTTCTTTTGATTTATGCAACTTTACTTCTTACTATAGGCATATATTAAGGGTGAGCGATAAGGGGGCTGAGTCAAACAACAAATGTCTTATATTTCAGACCACAATTTTGATGTTGTCTTTACACACAAGTAACTTCATATTGTATTGTCAATGTTCCAATACATCCCACTTCACTCCGAGTATGGAGGACCATGGCTGCCAAAACAATAAATATATCTATAAATAAATATAAAAATAAATAAATAAATGTACTTATTATAATAAATGCATGCATTTCTTTGAACATTTGATCATTATTTTATTTATTTATTTATTTATATATTTATTTATAGATATATTTATTGTTTTGGCAGCCACGGTCCTCCATACTAAGCATGATGGCGGTAAAGCAGTAGGGTTTGGGGAAAAGTAGACTGGACATGTTTGATGCGATTAAGCCCTGAATGCACTTAGATAATTTCCCTTCTACAAACAAAACCCTAAATGTGCTGTACGGAGCGTCACCACAAACAGTAATGCACACTTGACCGTTATTTCTCTCCTGTCGCTGTGCTGTAACCTCACTTCCCTCTATCGAACAATCTCACAGCAGACAGACGGGCCCCTCCTTACCTTAAATGAACTGTGGACGAGAGTTTCATCCAGGTCAATCACTACACACTTCTTGCCGTAATCAGAAATCATTATCTCTGGAAGGAGGTATTTGGCTGGTGGCTACAGAGATACGACAGAACAAAGCATTTCGTGAATGTCCGGGGGGAAAGTGAGGGCATTTGAGAAAGACAGAGAGAGTGCACGTTTTAAAAACATTCACACAAAAAAGGGCTGAGCAGAGGAAATGTACCATGTTGCAAACAGCTGTTGTATAGCCACTAAAAGGCAGATTATGAATGTTTCAAGCTATGGCTCTAGAAGTTATTTTTCGAAAGGCCCCACAAACAGAGCAAGAGCAGCCATCGATACCTAGTGATTTAATGAAGACGGTGTTTATTATTCCATCACCAGCATCATTAGTATTACGGATTGGCCTCTTCACATGCAACAACGCCCCATGCTGTGCCCACCATCTTGGTTGAGCCCGGCTGACATTGTGCTGTGGATCAATAATGCCTAAAAAGCTATTTCCTTGTTTGCTTCAAATCAGCAGCACGATAAGAAGCAATTAAATAAAGTAATCATGTAAATTTGCATTATAGCTTATAAGCAGAGGCTCAAGCTTGCTTCTTGTTAACTAATTTTAATGCCAGAGTAACTTTTATACAAACCACCATGTGTCACCCATGCAGCACTTTAAAGACCCTGTACCCAACGTTCCCCAGTTGCAAACCATGAGGCTAAATCAGTGTAAATTAGTGGTTGAAAATTACTCCTAACTTTCTTAAAGCATTCTTAACATGCCAATTCTTCACGTGGATGAGTACATGAGCATGTTTCACAACTTTCAGGGAGCAAAGCAGAGCGGTCAGTCAGGTAATGCCAACAAGCTACATGAACATAAACTAGGCTGCGTGAGGGCTACTCCTGGGTTTCCAAAGCTATAAATAGTTCAAAACATGATACAGACTGCGCACGGCGGCTTTTTTTGTTTTACAAATGTGTGCGAATACAATATACTGTACTGCAAGGGAGCCGAAAAGATATCACTATCAACTACTCGCAGGGTCACATTGGTGGACACATGATCATTTCTTAAAAGAAATTATCATAAAAAAATAATACTATTAAATTAAGTGTAGCTGGATATCAATGCACAGGAGCCCACACAAGCAAAAGCGGAAGCACAATCCTCTCGGCCACAAGCACAGGAAAAGGAAAAAAGGCAATACATACACTAGGGACAGGGATGACCTCGACCTGGTCACACTACAACACAGAGAGATATATACGCAAACAAAAAACAAGGGGTGGGGAGGAAAAGGTGATTTAAACACTTTACAAAAGGGAGGTTCACATTCACAAAGAAAAGTCAATGACATAAAAACACACAGGCTACAAAATGAGGTTAAAATCTCAAAAAGACTTAGAAGCCAAACATGGGGAAAAGCAGATGGGTCTGTACAGGGGGCCCACCTTTGGAGGGGACCCGTTCTCCTCGACCGGGGGAGGCAGGATGCTGGTGGTGTTGGCGGCTGGAGGCTCCACATTGTAATTGCGGAAGCAGCAGAATAACGTGCTGAAGATGCTCCGATTCCTCTGCTTTTTGAGGCTGCTTTTTGACTGGGACGCTGTGAAAAAAATAAACAAAAATAATGACTGATAGTTCATCATGTGAACAGTATCATGAACACGGGGTCAATAGATTACAGGTAATTAACCAATGTTAACCAAAGAACTTGTTCTTGTCAGTGACTTAGTTGTTCTTGTTGCATAATGGGGTCATAACTAGGCTTTTGCTTGTGTTTTAAGTTTTGAAAAGGTAACTTTGAGATGACATTTTCTGGATTTAATGAGTAGTAAACCAAAAAGTTTGGAATTTGATCTGGTGAACTGAACTGATATTATTGCAGACTTATGTTGGAATAAATTTTATATTTTCTGAATTTGTTATTCTCTTTGAACAGATAAATGAGCCTGATACATGTTGACATTGCATGTGTAAAAGTACACACATGGGTCTTGTGTGTAAACACATCTTGTCACGCCTGAAGTGAGACTTTCCAAGAGTTACAGTAAGGTTAGTCTTGGGATTGATTGCAGGATTTGGCATGAAAAGCATCAATTAAAAAAGGCCTGGAGCCTTCAGACACTATCAGTGACAGTTCTGAGTGCGCCATTTCTCATAACACAACAACTATGGAGTGGAGCCTAAATAAGACTTTTATTAATAGTGACAGTCTGAAAGCGGCACACTCCTCCTCCTTTGCCCCGTCATACTTTCTGTAACCTCATTGGCCCTCAGGTCTCCATTTTGAAAGCGTGCTTTATTTCCCTCCCAAGTTTGAGCTGGCAGGTGAGTGACTGAAGCAGCCTGGACATGCGTGAGGGGAGGAGGGAGGCCCCAAGACTCTGTGGAGGCTATACAAGGGTGCATTCCTCTCCACCCACTCGGCCCTCCGGCCTTAACACCAAGAATGCTTTGAAATAGTTGGCCAGCAAGAAAAAAAAAAGCCAAATGTAGTGCGTCTTCTTGGCATCTTTGACTTTGTCAGTCCAGCTCCAGGAAAAGTAAATTATTGATCAGTTTTACTACAATGTTACAAATGGGATGTTTCCCATGACTGTCATGTTTACTTCACAATTTCAAACAATGAATAATCATTAACACAGGCTTAATATTTGTCGGTTTGAAAGTAGATAAAGTTTAAACACTACACTTTGTATAATCATAAAGCAATAAATGAAGGTGTCACCCCTGCTTCTCCTGAAATGGATCAGAAAAGCGGTATTTTTATAAACAGTCATACAGACATCCCTCAGCCCACACACTTCTCTCCTGAGGCGTTCCCAGCCCACCCAAGACAAACATAGCCACTCCAGCTTGTCAGAAGCACTGAGCTGGCTGTGCTCTTAGCTGGCTGTGCTCAAAGTGGAGGAGCGGTGGCTCTACACAGAGCTCCACTTGGGTTCCTGAGTTCTTCACTCTATTAGTAACAGAGTACCTATTCACCAAGCAGAAAACTCATTACGACCATTTCGCTTATATCCTGAATCTTGTCCTTTCAGTTATCACCCAGAGCTCATGGCCGACCGAGAGGCAAAAGGTTGATGAGTGTTTCCTCTTTTGACTTTACTACAGACAAAACAGACAAATGACAGCAACCTCAAAACCTTTGACACTTCAGACCCTACACTTCCTCCCGTTATTCAAATCTTTTGTTCATTTAATGGTAATAAAATACAATTCTAATTTCCACAGAACATGCATTTGCTGTACAAATCATATTTCTTAATAAAATCACTGTTAACTTATTCTACTTATTTACTAATTTTATTCTAAATTTGCCTGGATAATTTTTGGTTGTAATGTTATTATTATTTGTTATTATTGCAGAGTGCCCTCATGTTTGATACAGCATTTGAGACAGACACGTGACTCGTACTTCTAATCACTTTCTATAATTATAGCCAATCCAATTACATTACTTAAACAAATTATTACAAGAACTAAAAATAACGCATCTCGATTAAAGCTGTATACTCGATAGTTGTTGCTGTCAAATAAAACACAATACAAAATGTTTATCCAGCGCAAACAACCACTGAACAATTTGCTTGTTCACACAATAGGTTTTGTTTATTAATTGTAATACATGTTGGTGCAACTATTTTAAAGTTAAGCCGCAAGTAACAGTGCCTTCCATCTAAAACAAAGGGCATTCACAGAGCATTGCATGTGGGGGTAAAAATAGCCTTCTAACGAGGGGCTCCATAAATTACTTTTACTCTGTTTAATGGGAAGCTTCATATTGTGACACTGAGGTTAAATAAGGACATGACCTATTTCCTTTTAGTATCAGTTTCAATTCAGAAACATAAGCTTCAGTTCTCTAGTTGATGTTTATCATCTATGAAGTACAGCCTACAGAGTTTCAAATAGTTTTAGCTAGTTTCCATAAAGTAATTGTGAATTATATGTTTTACACGTGAGTGCTAAGAGATGAAGGAATATATAATAATAGCCATTGTCATCTTTGTGAAAGTTATACTTGCTCTGAGGTCACAGTGGTGGCCAGTGGCTCTATATTTAGGTGAAGGCTTGGTGTTTAAACAGGACACACATGTCATAAGGCAAAAGGCAGTGCCACACTGGAAGCAAAGGTGGCTACAGTCTGTCCAGACAAACTGGAGCCTGGACAAGTACCATCACCTGTGAAACTCACAAGTCACTCACAAGCATATCTAAACACAAAAATACGGTTGCACAATCAAATCAAATAAAAAAAATGCAGAACATACAACTGTGCAAAGGTTCAGTTTTAGTCAGTTGTTTTTGTCCTGATTTTGTATTGTGTTGCATGAGACTTGTACTTTTAGGAAAGATAGGAAAGATATTTTATTTTGTACTGTATCTTTTTGTTTCTTTACAACATAAAGGTTAATTGTTGCCTATGCCCTAATAGCGATTATTCATGAAGCCTCTGGTTGAAATTGTTTAAAAAAAAATAACACAATATTGTTATACATAAATATTGTTCTTCTAATAAGAACATTGTGCAGCAGCCCTACGGAAAACCAGGGAAAATCAAATTAAACAACATCATTCAGTGCATCTTAATTGATGAAACGTATATCATAGGAGCGTAATCACAGATTTAACTTGAGGGAACACTGGAGGGATTGACAACAGCAAAAGAGCCATTAAAGTCAAGTATCAATGCATGTTAGTCAACTGTAGTGATTACTGTATTCCTGTATAATCCGCTTCTTGCAAGCAGATTGTATTGTGTAATCTGCTCGCAGCCTGTTTTAAACCTTCGAGAGATTATCAGAAATGAATGAAAATCAAGGCATTCTTTCAACCTTTTTCTTCACTACAGTGGTATAGTGTCTGTTCCAAACTCTGATTTATCATAAAAAGAAAAGATGTCAATTTGAAAGTATAAGTGGTTATTCATAAGTAAGAAGGGAAAATAAAAAAGAATAATTATAATGAACTGCGACGGCGCGTATAATACAAATATAGAAATGTAATAGACTTACATTTCTATTATGCCATCCAGATTCCATGGACGATTTAATCCTGTAAAACATGTTTCTTCTCCAAATTCTAAACTTTAAGGGCCAGAGAGTATTTGGTGCTGAGAGGGAATTGTATTGTTGCACTTGAAGCTCTCATATTACTGTAGTGTGAGGTGTATGGCTTGACTCTGACACAGTTACGGGTTTCTGGGCTGGAGTGACCCAGAACCTGTCAAAGAACCTCAGAAAATGTCTATGAATGGACTGGACATTGGCTCTCTAGTACAGGGTATTCAGGTGTGACTTGGGATACATTTTCACCATCAACAATACAATCCACGGATGACAGGATTTGTGTATAATGAATGTGTAAATCTGACAATGAGGTTGTTTTTTCCCCCCCGTATATTAACACTCTCCTTTGTATTGAAAACTACAGATGCCTGAGAATGCAAACAAACAGATGCACTGCAGTGAATTTGACAGTTTGCGTCGGCTGAAAGTTACTTGATCAAAAGCACTCACTCAAGCACAGATGAGTCGACGGTGATTTAACTATCAAATAGCACGTTTGCAAAAAGAACAACCAAAAGTTCGGACTTCGCAGATCCCTCAGCACACAAACAAAATAAAACAAAGCGCTCTTACTACAACATGCGCTTTGCAGATTTTCATAACACACGAGTCCAAAGGGCCGCGCATATAAACTTGTTGCGTAACAAAGTTTAAAACTAAAGATGTGCGTTGCTTTAGGTTTAAAACTAACCTTTATAGGCGCTGATCCGTGTCTTGTTCTAAAGATGCGGCTAACAAACGCGAGCTAACATTGGTAGAGAAAGTGACTAGCACGCTACCAGCGGGGAAACTAGTTTATTTAGTGTACTCTTACCTTTATCTTGATTAAAAGATAGTATTTCCTCCTCCTTCGGATTGGAAACCTGGGTTATTATGGACATGTGGTCCATTTAGGCGGGTGAATTTTGCAGCTTTGTTTCCCAGAGGGTATCCGTGCTAGCGAGCTGTTCGTGTGCTAACGTTAGCTTCGTTAAAGATGGGGATGAGCAGCTCGGAGCGAGGCGCCGCCGTGCGTCACCGTCTGTCCGCGGCGCAGTGTTGTTGTGGCAGCGGTGTTAGCCAGCCAGCTAGCACAGTGGTGGGTGAAAGCCAGGCAGTGAATGTCATTTATGGCCAGTCGTAATTCAGAATACATGCAAACTACTTAATTATGATCAAAAGTGAAGTGCAACTGCAACTTAAAGAATAAACTACGCTGCATAGACCCTTAGCTGAAGTTAGCAACTAGCCTTGTTAGCACGTTTGTGGTAGCCGTAAAAATTAGACATGTACGCCTGTGCAGAAACGATTGTAAACTACAGGAAGTCAGTCAGAGAGTTGTTCAAACCCCAAAACATGCAGCCTAATATATTTACTTGTAGATAATACCAATCTCTTCTGGTCCCCGCATGGAACTTCAGTTTGATTAGATTGTCCATTTCTCTTTTTAAACAATTTTAGACTGTAGTGTTCCAGAAAAAAAAAGATAAAAAATTAGAAGTCTTTATAAAAATGTCTAACATCTTTTAAAAGCAGGATATTCACAGATATTAGGGTACTCGTATGGGATTGTTTAAAATAATTTAATTTATCTATTTATTTGCAAGACCAGTGTGCCAACTGTGAGTTCAAAGAGATACAGCAATAGTCAAGACTGAAAAGGTTGTAAGGCAGAGGTTTGGCAATGGACATCAAGCTTGAATTACTTTTCATTATACAGGAGATATTTATCATATGGAAATAATGTGACCAGAGCCCCTTGTAGCATGTAGTACACACACACTTAATTGTCATTGTCAATTATTGGGTCATGAGTCCATAGTGAAAAATGACGAAGAATGTAATCCAATTGCAATAATAATCACAACCTCTGATAATCATATAGTAACAATCTTTTAATAAACCTGGAGAGGGAAAAGTTAATGTAAAATTAACTGCATTGTGGCGCCATCTAGTGTCAAAGTTAAAAACACACAGACTGCTCTTTTTTTATTGTAGTGAACGACTTTTTTTTTTTTTTTTGCGTGGGTGTCCCGACAAACACACTGTAAACAATCAATTTGCAGCTTATAGCCTTGCTTATACTGCCTATATTTTTTAAACATTAATATGCATGTAACCTCTCTGTTGCCTATCAGCCTAATTGGGTACAAATGTTATGCAACTGACTGATTAATAATGTTCTATTGCCTCCTACATCTGTATCTAAATGCGTTTCTTCTCGCATGTTTCTAGGCCTACTGTGCTAGCGGAGTTATGGACCACCCCTCTCTTTGCAGAGCTGTAAGGATAAATATATCCCCCACCACCTCCTCCTCCTCCCGCCGCGAGTCCGCAACATCCTGACTGGCCCAGGCTGGCGATCAGCAGCGGCAAGCCCCCTCAAGACGGATGAAGTGAACCTGCTCTTCTTCCATTGCCCTTTTTCTTTTCTTTTTCACTCAAGAACCTGGCAACAAAGTCCACAAACCCGCCTTAACAATAAAGCGGATGCAAAAGGTTAGTAAAACCGAGTGTTTTTGAGTTAGAGTAATAAAATACAAAGGGAAATATGTGAGTGTGTGTCTGTGTGTGCATGGAGAGGGTATATAAATCACATTATGTATGCTGGACGCTTTGCCGGGTTCCGCAGCCATGGTTACATCTAGAAGGGTTTAGACCTGACCAAACACTTAAAAGTCCAAGTGCGCCCCACATACAAACTTAGAAGCCTCATATGTCCAATTTAGGAAAAATACCTAGTCTATTCTACAATCGCCTAAAGTATGTTTTCTAGTTCTGAACACCATTCTTGGCCATACAGTCAAGGCTAATTATTCTTGAAGTGAGTCCCAAGCGCCTCTCAGATGGATCACATAGCACTGCAGCTGCCTCCTGTACAGCAAGACCAACTGTGAGAGCTATAATAGGAAGGAGGGGTAGGGTTGCGCAGCTGACGAGGCTGATTCCGAGGATCCACTCTTCTGCAGTCCTATAAGTCCATGCCTGATACTATAGGCATCTTGCAAGATCTCACCTGTATAGTGGTCAGTGTCTGTTGCGTACATGTTAATATGAGCAACGTAGGCTGTATTCAGCAAAGGGTAGTAAAAATTGCCAGTGTTTTAAGTGATGATGACACAATGCATGGTTATTTACCACTAAAGCATTTCCTCTTTAACAGTCAAGTGTCACACATCCAGCCTAAATTAACTTCTGTGTGCCATTGATAAAAGTCTCATCAGTGGTCATAACCCACAGTCTTCTCTGCAGAGAGACCATGGGGATCAAGGCTGCTCTCCCCAGATATGAACTGTATCTCTACACTGCGGTGCTGGCCGGGGCCTTGGTATGGGCAAGCAGTTGGATACTTGAAGCTTCAAGTGGTGAGTGTATGACATTTTTAGAAATATTTAAGGGGCATATAGTATGTTGAGCACAGACCATCTTCAGCATTAAAAATACCACATGCCAGCAATGCCGTGTTACATACAAAGTCACCCCCAAACAATCAAGATAAGGATAAAGAATGAGTCCATGTCTTTAGTGTCTTAATGAAATTAGAGCTATTTAAGGATGATGTCATTATCTGTTATTAACCTTCCCTGTGGTTATATTGAAAAGGTGACACACTAAGCTAATTAAAGCCCATATCAGAAACATGAAGCACATGCTGCCATGAATGCTCTCAGTGTGACCCTGCGAGTGGCACAGTCCGTCACTCACTGAGGCGTATTGTTATTCACTGTTTTGCACCACTTACTCCTTCCCTCTTGTCTCACTTTATACCTCCTGAAATGGTCATCCTAACTTTGCAGCTTGCACCAATTGCTTATGCTTAAAGTATTATCATAACCAACACAACAACAGAAATATGTGAGTGTCTTTCCATTGTTAAAAATTCAGAGCACATTTTAATCTGGCTCGATGGTAACATAATCCCTGACAGAGATTATAACACATTGAGAGAAAATGAAAATGGGAGTTTCAGGTACATTACATAATACAGACAAGCCTAGCACCTAAAATCATCACTAAAACATCAATCACTTAATGCAGCAGCATGGTGTACGAGGACATTGCACTTGTGTTTTCTGACCACTACCTTTTTCTATTGTTCAGAGAATGTAAACAGAAAGGCTTTCAAAGAGAGTGTACAACCAGGATGGCATTATTTTGGCAGGAAAATGGTAGGCTACTGAATGAATTATTAGTGAGTGTTGTAACATGAGACATAATACAGTGATGTTGCTGATGTTTTTCCACAGGATGTAGCTGACTTTGAATGGATGATGTGGTTCACTACATTCCGCAACCATATACTCTTTGCGCTCGCTGGTCATGTGATCTTTGCCAAAATCTTCTCTATCGTTGCTCCGAAGGTGCGTGCACAATATAATATTCCCTTTGGTTCCCCTGTTTTGAGACGTACTTACTAGCACATTTGTGAATCCTGTAAATGCATGACCTTTATGTGTGTCTTGAATTCTGCAAAGTTGACTTCCAATGTAACACACGTTACACCAGTTAGTACTGACGTGTTATGCAACATATTTAAAACAACTGACCATGTTTTAAATATCTCTGTCCTATTTCCCTGCCTATTATGAAGATTGGTATAGATGGATGCAAGGTAATAATAAAATATGAATGCAATCTGAGCGTTGTCTGCTTTTATTTTATTTTTTCATTCATTTTTTAATGCCTTCATTTTTAAATGTGAATTTGTCTCGTTCCTTGTTGTCATCATTGTTTCTACAATACTTCAGTATCATAAAGATTTATACATCATGTCCATGCATTGACACGGGTCTCTCTTTGCTCACAGCACAGATCCTTGATCTTTGGTCTGCATGGGACTCTGGCTGTTTTAGTCACTATGGGCTGGACCTTCATGGCCCTGGTGGTGTCCCACTGCCTCGTGCTCTACAGCGTCGCTCTGGTCAAAAGGAAGTGGCTGGTGTTTGCTGCAGGCCTCACCACTTTGGCCTCCATTAAGTTAGAGCCGTACAACTCCTGGCAGGTGAGTGGAAACAAGAAGCATCATTTTGCTCATGTGACCAGTTACTGGAAAATTATTAAACTTCACAGAGCTGTATGTGTCACATCTCAACTCTATCCAGCATCTCTGTCCCAGTGTCACACATCCCAATTGCTTGAAGGAATGTGGTATTGAGTGAGTGGTTGGCAGTGGTTGGAGGGGCAGATTGCTCCGATGGGTAGCCTTGCTTCCGTGAGTTTACCCCGAGTGTGGCTTGACCAAGTGTCAAGCCAGTACTTTTCATAGGATGTGACCATGATGGCGATCTTACCATTATTATTATGGTAAGAGGTTTGGCTCAGGTCTTCAGCCAAGGACTCTTGGAAGTATGCGGATTGTTTTTTGTTTTTTCTTATTTTTGGAGCTTCCTTTTCATTGTTTTAGCAGAATATTCCTATGTAATGGTCCCTATCTGTGTTTTTAGGAAACGTTGGTGACAGGCAGCTTCGATCTGCAGGACATCCTGTTTTATGGAGGCGTTGGCTTCAGCATCATGCGCTGTATGAGCTTCGCTCTGGAAAACTGTGAGAAGAAGGACGGCAACTACACTTTCTGTGATTTACTTAAATACAACTTCTACCTCCCCTTCTTCTTCTTTGGGCCCATCATGACCTTTGACAGGTATCACGCACAGGTGAGGTGGAATAGAATATTTTCTTCAAAATGTCAAATTTTAAATATTCTTTTTAACTTTTTGACTTAGGCCAACAACACTAAGTTGACACGTAAAGAGAGGGAGGTGTGGAACATCACCACCAAAGCCCTGCTGCACCTTGGGGTCATTCTAGTGGTGGATGTCTTCTTCCATTATCTGTACATTTTGACTATCCCCAGCGACTTGAAACTTGTCGCCAAGCTCTCAGACTGGTGTTTGGGTGTGTAACAGTTCAATATTTATTTCCTATGTTGCATTTTCACTTGTTAGACAAGTCTATAATATCATTTGCTGTGCCCTTTCCAGCTGGTCTGGCGTACTCTAACCTGGTGTACGACTGGATCAAAGCTGCGGTGATGTTTGGTATCATTAACACCGTGGCCACACTGGACCACCTGGATCCACCACAACCTCCCAAATGTATCACCATGCTCTATGTGTTTGCTGAGACGTAAGCGTTCTACACACAGTACTACATAGTTCACATTGACATGGATTGTAATGGTATTTTCAACCTCTTTTTCCTCAGGCACTTTGACAGAGGTATCAATGATTGGCTCTGCAAGTGAGTGTGTGCAGCGGCATGTGAAAGTCCTTACAGTTTCTACATGCTAAATGTCTGAATGTTTCACAGGTATGTTTATGACTACATCGGTGGTGATCATGATAAAATCTTCAAGGAGCTTCTAGCAACTTTCTGCACATTTTTTATCACCACTTTATGGCTCGGCCCCTGCCAGCTGGTCTACCTCTGGTCTTTTTTCAACTGCTTTGGCTTGAACTTTGAGCTGTGGGTGGCTAAACTCTTTTCTCTCCCACCATTTTCTACCATTGAGGTATTATGCATTGCACATTTATATCACTATTTAAATCTCATGAGATGATTCCTAATTATTCTCATGTGTTTTGATTCCAGCGCTGTATGGGTGAGGCAATGTCACGAAGGATCAGGGGTGTGTTCAACGCAGCCAACTTTTGGGCCATTGTTCTCTACAATGTCCTCTCCCTGAACAGCCTGGAGTTTGCCAAACTTGTGGCAAGAAGAATGATTTTCAAAGGTAATGACAGTAACTTTTGATTTGATTTTGTGTTATTGTGTTGTAGCAAAATCAAGACTTTAAACATATTAAAACATTCAGTTGTTCAATTGTTTTTATTTTGTGCTTATTCCCAGGCTTCCCTCTGTCCACTCTGTCCGTGCTGATGGTGACATACTGTGGTGTGCAGCTGGTGAAGGAGAGAGAGAGAGAACTAGCTCTTTTGGAGGAACCAGAGCCAGAGAAAGCAGCCGATGCCAAAGAAAAAACGGAATAATAATAACAACTTCAATATTAGACATTTTTCAGTTATTGGGTTTCCTTTACAGTGAATCCAAATGTCGCAGCTGCTCTGACATTGCTATTCACAGTCTGTTTTACATTTGTCAATGAGAGAAGAGATACTGAATATTTTCTATGTGAGAAGTTAATATATGGGACTGTGAGAGATCCTCAAGTGCACTTGCTGTAATCAACTGGTCCATTGGCACAAACCCACCGACAGTGCATTTGTAGTTAATTTATAACTAAACAAAGATTGTTTTGAATATGAAGGTCTGATAAATCTTCTCAAGGGCTGACATGATGAATGAGGGATGATTTGTCTTAAGTTTGTCAGAACCACACTGATATTTTAATATAGTCTTTATTTATTATTTACAGAGTGTCTTTGGCACTGTGAATTGTAATTGCTAAAAGTTCAACAATACTAAATGGATTGATAACCTTGTCAAACTTGAAGCGAATGGGCTGCTTTCAGAGACGAGTGAGAAGGATACGGTGCTGTGGAGTGTTGATCTCCAAATAGCTTATGAAATGAATGTTTTGCATTGTTATGCAAAGTTAAATGTCTGGTAGGATGTTTAACAAGTATAGTTCTACCACTGATTATGCAACAGGGTACGGTGTGGAAACTACTGGGGCATGCTGATGCAACAGCAGATTTAGAGTCCAGGTCAATTAGCCTGTCAAATGTTTTGGAGGGTAAGTACAATGTGTTTGGAATTTTACAACTTCAAGGCCAAATATGTTTCATGTTTGGATTGAAATAAAGATTTGGCTAAATTAGACCTATTGTGTTGTTTGTGATCATTTAAGGTTTAGTGCTTATTGTAGGATGACCAGAGTCCCAGGACAGTCCCAGTTTTGAGCCCTCTGTCCTGTGTCCCAGTGGATTTCACCATTGATTTGTCCCAGTTTTACACAAGCTCTGTCCCAGGTGTCCCATTATTTACACAATTTGACCATAAGTCAAGCACAAAGTTTCCATAGTGACTGAACCAATTAAATAACTAAAAGTCTATCACCTCAAAGCTGATTGGTCCATTTAATTGACATTAGACTGTTATAAACATGAAGTTTGTACCAATTTGGCTCCCCTGACAAACTCCCCTTGTGTCTCAGTCTTTAATATGGAAAATCTGGTCACCCCAGTCACTCAGCTGTCAAAATGAGTTTCACAGCATGACAAACTAAGGTTCATCAAGTACTTGTAGCCTCTCATTTTAAGTTTTCCTACAAATCTTCCAGTTACAATAAAACAGTAAAAAAGAAAAAAGAGGGGGGCAACAGAAAGAGCAAAATAGTCTGAATTTTGGACGTTATTCAACTTTTACTATACATTTTTATGTTATCTATCTAAACCATTAGCTGCAGCTCAATGCTACAAAATTACTGCTGTTTACAGGTAAAGTTTCACCACTAGACGGCACTAAAATACCATCCCCACAATCGTGAAGTTACAAGCGATGGATGCTGCGCGTGGCAGGCGGGGCAGGAGGCAAGACAGGAGCAGCTTCCTCCACCATCAGTTTCATTGGATAGAAAAGGTCTGGTTTTGCAGAGATGGACAACATCAGGTTATTACATTAGGTAATAGAGCGTACACATGCACATGTGAATGTAATTCAGTTTAATATTCATAAGTCCTAACTGATTAAGTTAAGAGCTTTGGGAGTCAGCTACCTATGTGACATATGTAGAACACAGTGAATGCTTAATTGAAATTCTGTTAAAATTATTAGTATTCATACACAAAATGTCTATAACCCAGTTGTCAAAGTGGGATCGAGGGCTGGGATCATTGGATCTATAATTCGGGCCAAGACGCTGTGGACTGGTGGGGAATCCAATCAAAAACAATCAAGCAAAAATAAACACTGGTTAGAAGCACTTTAAGAGTCTACAAAGTGGGGCCCTGGGGCCTCAAACAAGTCCATTGAACTATACTGAGATTTAAAGGAAACTGACATATATTTGGTCAAATGTACTGCTTTGGCTCAGTATTAAGCACAAGTGCATTAATATTTGTTATATCAACAAAACATTATATTCTTTTGAATGGAGTTAATTTATATTATTGGGGGACCAATGACCGTTGTGTTTTCTTGGCATCAAAAAGAGGGGTTACGAGGCTCTGGACTTTGGGAATAGCTGGTCTACATTATTGCTCTTTAAGTTACACGATTTAGCCAATGTCTTGAATATTTAGCTTTATAATTTCATATTTGAGAGCTTGGGTCCAGTGCGTCACACCATCTGTCCCACAATACAGTATCGAGGATAGTCTCAACATGTTGTCATTGTCCATATCAGCTGCTGAGTGCATTAGATCCTCCTACTCACTGAAATGGATTCTACATCTTTGTGAGTCTCTAAATAGCTTTGACTAACAATCTGAGTGACAGGCACAGACAGCTGCAACTCCAACCCCATGAGGTCTCCCCCCACCTCTAGGAACCTGATCCAGATCTGGGACCAGTCCTTCTCTGTCGCGGGGAGCGAGCAAGCAACAGGACGCCCCTCGGAGCCTCCCCTGCTACCAAGACCAACGGGACAAAATGGCTGCCATGACTATAGACCCGGTGGAGCAGCCTCGCATGTACCAGCAGACCCTACTCCAAGATGGACTTTGTGACCTCCTGGAGAATGACAAGTTTGTGGACTGTGTGCTCAAAGTTCAGGACAAGGAGTTCCCCTGTCACCGCTTGGTCCTGGCAGCGAGCAGCCCATTCTTCAAGGCTATGTTCCTGTCCGAGCTAGAAGAAAGCAAGAAACGTGAAATTGTCCTCAAAGATGTAGAACCAGGGATTTTGGGAATGATTTTAAGGTATTTGTACACTTCTGATATCAACCTAACAGAGCAGAACGTCCAGGATATCTTCATGGTGGCCAACATGTACCAGATACCATCCATATTCTCAGTCTGTGTGTCCTACCTTCAAGAGAAGCTAGTGCTTGGTAACTGCTTGGCCATCTTCAGGTTGGGGTTGCTGCTGGACTGTCCCAGGCTGGCTCTGGGAGCGAGGGAGTTCATTTGCGAGCGTTATCCAGTCGTAGTGAGGGACCAGGACTTTATGCAGCTCAGCCCCAGTGAGCTGGCCATCCTGATTACGTCAGATGCCCTGAATGTGGAAAAGGAAGAGATTGTCTTTGAATCCTTAATGGACTGGGTTAAACATGATGAGAACAATCGCCTGAAAGACCTACCAGAGCTGCTCCACTGCGTTCGATTCAGGCTCATACCTTTGGATTATTTCAAGGAGAAAGTAGAAAGACATCAATATATACGTCTTAATCAAGAAATGAAGAAAGATCTAGAGCTGGTGAAAGACGCGCATAAGGGACGATTGCCCAAACCCAAAAAGCCAAGTTCGGATGGGGCGTCGGGGGGAGAGGATGAGGATGAGGATGAAGAGGGGCTTCTACCAGGCATCCTCAACAATAACCCTCGATTTGGGATGTTCGAGCTGGATCTTATTCTCATGATCAATGTCACAGGAACAGTGGCGTACGACCCTGTTGGGAATGAGTGCTTTGTGGTTTCAGAGTCCACGGAAATCCCCAAAAACCACTGCAGCCTGGTGACCAAGGAGAATCAGATCTTTATTGTGGGTGGCATGATTTACAACGAAGAGGACAAGGATGAACCGTTCAGCTCATACTTCCTACAGGTATAGTGTCATCGACCGCATGACTGAGAGTGACACTTAAATATGTTGATCTGGCTCATTTTTGTTTCCCAGTTTGATCCAGTCAGTTCAGAGTGGCTGGGGATGCCCGCTCAGCCAAACCCCCGCTGCCTGTTTGGGATGACAGACGCAGAAAACTCCATCTTTGTGGTGGGAGGAAAGGAGCTGAAGGATGGAGAGCACGTGCTGGACTCAGTCATGATCTATGACAGACAGTAAGCACAAAGCCAATATGCTGAAACAGATTAATGCATTTAATAACAGAAGAATGTAATAGTTTTGAACAAAGGGCTATTCCTGAAAAGTGTCAAAGAAAAGTTGCAACTGATATAAACACAGAAGCCTGGGCATAACATTTTCTGTTAAGATCATCACTTAATAAACTAACTCGGCACTAGTTGGTTGAATACAGACAAACTTAAAGGTGCATTATGCAACTTTTTATGTGAAAGCCGCTGACTCACTACATGGTCAAATACACACAAATATCACCTTTTTTCACATAAAAGTTGCATTGTGCACCTTGAAGTTTGATCAACCTATAATCCATCCATCCATCCATCCATCCATCCATCCATCCATTTTCTTCCACTTGTCCGCTGCCGGGACGTGGGGGCAGCTGGTGGAGCTGCCCAAATCACATTGCACCAGCCCCTTATGGCTCCTCCTGCAGGTGGTGGGTCCACAGAAGGACGGCCTCACAATTCTCAGGCCTGTTTGTCTCTCATAAGGGGCTTCTGAACCGCTCTTTGTCTGACCCGTCACCTAGGACCTGTTTGCCATGGGAGACCCTACCAGGGGCACGAAGCCCCCGACAACAGAGCTCCCAGGATCATTCAGGCGCTCAAACCCCTCCACCATGTTAAGGTGGCGGCTCCAGGAGGGGTAACCTATAATCACACAGCATTATTGTTATGAGTAAATTAACTCCTTTATTCTCAATTTTATATTATTTCCATGTATTGTTTACTCACAAAGCCAGTTTGGTCCAGTATCAATTTCCATAGTGACTAAGCTATGGGATAAGCTTGTTTGATCACTTAAGCCAATGCTTTTGGCCAAAAAGTCTAGTTTATGGAGTTTACCCACTTTTCTGAAACACCCATCTGGAGTACTCAGTGTAAAAATGCAAGCAGAAAATGCAGAAAACACACGCCTCATTATTGACTTATTGCTACTGATCTTTCACATTACATTGCTCGCACAAGTTGTCAGTACAGTTATGGTTCAAATGTGTACATGGGGTGGATGTAAATGAATGTAGATGGTTGCTTGAACCTTATTTAACAATTGCAAATATCTGTCAATCTGAAAACTGTCACTGATTTTTGAAAATGAAAGATATAGAGGTTATACTTGATGATATACAACACCTGTTAATAACATGAAAAGCAAAAGAGTCAAGAGTTCAAGATTCTGATTCCAATTACAAAGTTGTAAACTCCTGGGGCTGTTACATCACACGTTTACATAAGATGTATGGATTGTACATTAGGTGAAATGTGTATGTCATTATAAAGAAGCAATTCATCTTTGCTTTTCAACTCCTGAACCTAACCTAAGCACTATTATAGGTTACATGTTTTTCTTTCTATTGATATATAACTATAGCATTATAACTGTTGGTCTGTAATGGGTCTGTATGTGATTTATCTAGAAGTATTTTATGATCATAGTAATTCTCAATTGTTTTTCTCTTGAATCTAACAGGTCTTTCAAATGGGGAGAGTCAGACCCTCTTCCTTATCCAGTCTATGGACATGGCACTGTTTCACACAAGGGACTGGTCTATGTGATCGGAGGAAAATCAGAGAGCAAGTATGTGACCCTGTGTTAATTTAAACAGAGACAGATGCGTTCAGTTTAAAAAGTACTGTATGCCCCTCTATTTGTCTATTATGTTGAAAACTGAAGCTTGATATGTTGAAAGCATGATAATCAGTAGCCTATAGATATTATACCATCAGAAATAAAATGTATATGTTTTAAACTGCCACATAACCCCATATATTTAATTCCCCATATTCCTTCAATTAAACAGGAAGTGTATGAGGAGAGTGTGCATGTACAACCCCACAAAGTTCGAGTGGAAAGACCTGGCGCCCATGAACACGGCTCGCGCCCTGTTCGGAGTCTCGGTTCACGAGGACCAGATCTATGTGGTCACCGGGGTAACGGACTCCGGCCTCACCAGCTCCGTGGAGGTCTACGACATTGCCACCAACAAGTGAGTACTAATGAGTTTCACGAGACTTAACCTCTTGCCTACTAAGCCTTTTAATGTTATATAGACCTTGGGTTGATACTGTCAATGTGCAGAGGTGCACCATAGTGAGATCTCCAACCTATTCAGCAACAATAAAATAATCACCTTATTTCTGGACATTCATGTTGAATATTTGTTCTCAGAAAAATACAATAATCAAATGGAAAAAAACTCCCTTCTGTTCCTCGTTTGAGAGTGTGACGTCACGCAAAACATTCTTCAATCTATCATTGATAAAGAATTAGCCCCATTGCCCTAAAGTAAACTCTTAATTTGTTTTAAAGTCTGGAAAAGGTCATGTGACTAAAACACACGGACATTTTTGTTGCTCAATTTACTGTGGTCTTCATTTTAGCCAGTCTTAAAAGAGTACAGTTATGTTCTAACTCACGTTATGAATTATTACTCGCACAGATGTCAAGGTACGCTGTAACATCTGGTCTTTGCATTTAGTCCAGACCTGAATCTGAGAAAGTTGTTTCAGAAATATGAGATAAAATCACTGAACATCAATATCTGAAGAACATTTGATACACTGACTGCAAAAGTAAATAGGAAGGAGTTACTTGTTTATTTCACTTTATTTCATTACATAAATAAAAAAGCACAAAGCTGTTCTATGGGGTTCATTGGGTCATAAAACGAGACTGGTTGTATAGCTGTTTCATATGGACATCAAGCCACTGATTAAACGCAACCATCACTCCTCCTGTTTCTCTTTAAGGTGGACAGAGTTCACAGAGTTTCCTCAAGAGCGCAGTTCTCTAAACCTTGTCTCGATGGGAGGGTTTCTGTACGGCATCGGTGGATTCGCCATGATGCCCTCAGAGACCAGTGAGGAGTCTGTGCCAACAGAGATGACTGACATCTGGAGGTAAGGCCCCAGTGTGTCATATACAATACAGATGGCACTACCTTTCAAGTAAAACTGATACATAGAAACATTATAAGCGTTTTTATATTAACAAATGTACTTCCACTGATCTGTAGATTATATACTGAATGTATGCTGCACCATAAAAAGCACATATTTTGTTAAATTGTATGCTCTTATATTTTCCATCCCAGAACACCTATAGCACTTATTTACACAGATTTCTTGTGCTGTGTCAACCACAGGTACGATGAGCCGGAGCAGAGCTGGACTGGCATTTTGAGAGAAATAAGCTACGCAGAGGGAGCCACCATTTTGCCTGTGCAGCTAAACACACTGCGCCTCACCAAGTTGTAACCAAAGTGAATCATCAGACTCGATATGTAGAGAACAGTGTCAAATACAGGTCATGTATTAGACTAAATGAGGTGATGTCTGTACACTATTTTTGACAAACACTGGATCACCTGTATTGATTTTGCCTCCTCACTGTAGAGAGAACCACTGTGTATCGCTTAGGAACTAATTACAGTAAACAGAATCAGTGTGAAGATGCTTTTGAAATAAAAATCACAATCAATATCGACTGTGCAAAGAACCAACATAAATACAAAACATTATGAGCACCATTCAGTATATGTGTACATACTGAGTAAGAAACCTTCTAACAAGTTTTAACCTTATTGCAGTAGACATTGTTCAATCCAGAATTGCAATTTGAATGGTTATATAGGTATTACTATAGTACCCTTTGGAGAAAATAATGTTTCTTGTTTATAAAACCTTCTTAACCCTGTTGTTTATAAGCAAGTTCTGAAACACTGGTGATTCCTATATTAGTGTTGCATTTATATTCCGCCCCCTCTTAGTGTTAATGCATCTGGCTGGGTGGTATTGTGGTATTGTGGGCAGTGAATGGACTTTTAAAGCATTTAAGTCGCATTTCCTATCTCATAGCTGAAATTTGTCAGAACAATTATTTTTCCCTCCAGAAACTTCCATTAAAATGCTTCCAGGTTTATTTTCATGAACAAATGCTGCAACATTAAGGGTGAAAAAGGGAACTTTGATTTGGTGCAATGGCCACGTGGGAGTAACTTTACATTATTTGTCTGTTAGACATTACACTTTCAGCACTCAAGGATTTCACCTGGAGAGCACTCAAAGTCTATACTAATAGTATGGCTTTCTAGTATTACAAACATGTTTTATGCAACACATTGCTGTCAAGTGGTGATAAATAAATGCATTTCATCTTGGCCCTGTTTAGCAGCACATAAAGCGCTGGTGGCCAGAATTCCTCTCCAAATATGGTTGGTCTTTTGGAGGTTGTAATATAAATGGGTTCTAAATCGGCCTTCACAAAATACAGAAGGCCTTGGTAAAATGATGTCTATTGTAGTTCATCCACTAATTAAATCTGTATCTTCCAGTAGAGCGAGGCACATTTGGCAAAAGCCCCAATTCTTTGTGCATTTTTGAAGAAAAGCCAGTAATGGGTGAAGGAAGAGGTTTGTGCTCTTGGCGAGGGTCCAATGTTTTAATGGATCCTGAGCTATTGCGAGATAAAGCCAAACAAATGACACTTTGGTAATAAAGATAAAGAAGTAATTTTTTCTTATTGTTTTATACATATTGTGGGCTTTTGTCTAAAGAAAAAGATGCACCAAACTATACATTATTGCTACTTTGGTCTTCCTTTGCTGTTTGTATGTACATTTGTTATACACCGTTATATCAATTTTTATGTTCCAGAAATAAAGCTCTGATGAATGGATACCAAAGGCCACCTCCAGTGCAAATAGTTTTATTTCATGAGACACATAAATATAAGACACTTTAACAGTACGCACGTACCATGAGTGAGAAACATACAGCTTCAATGTAAACAGTGGTCACCTGAGCACTAAGTCGTCACAATATAACCTATTTACACATTCACATTATTTACAATGGCAAAAGTAAGATTGAGTATGAGGTAATTGGCATTCGCACACTGCTAGGGCTTAAAGGGAAGCTACATTTAACAAGCTAACTCAAGGACCAATATTTATGTATGTGGGCCTGAACATTATCAAAGAGGAAGTGAATGATTGAGGCCACGGAGTACACTGTTTTTGATATTTTCAAAGGTAAAGTACCGACTGTGAATCAATCATTTGCGGCTAGTTATTTGCCGGGACATACTTACAACAATACTTCATCGCACGTTTACTTACAGCACACAGTACAGGATGATGACATGGATAATGCCGTATAGAGCTGTCAGAGGCAGCGTGGGGGACTGCGACTGTGCTAACTTTAATACAGTCTTCTCATGTTCGAGACACACCTGCAAATCTTTAAGAATGGAGGAGTCTCAGTGTTCCCTTCACTGCAATGCCATGTCCTGTACATGTCCTTTATACAAGTGCATGTGTCATGGGCAGGACAGTAGCTGGTTTATATGAGCACATTCAGTGGGACAGCCCCTCTTCACAGCCTCACACTGTCATGAATGCTATTACCACTGGTCCCCTCAGCAACATAGACCATTAGGTTAAGTGCTTCGGCCCTACGCTGAACAAAAGCCTTTTAATAAACATCTTGGCCCTTATTAGATACAGGTCTATTCATCTTAACAACAGATGGATTGCGCTGGCTCTTTTTTTAATTCACTTGATGCACCGCTACTGCTGTACAGATCATCTTCTCACAGTATTCAAGTGTTGGTTGTAATGAAGACAGAGAGGTGGCTTTGCATGTGCCAGGAACTAGCCCAGCGTGAGTCATCCGATGATATTGCTCAATAAAATGGTCCCTTTCAACCATAACTGTCAATCACCTTTATTTAATATAAGTAAAGTCATAAGAGTGTATCAGCACAGCCAATATCAAAGACTGCACTGGTGTTGTTATCTCAGAGTGTGAATTTGGCTTGTTTGGGTTTTATCAAGTGATGGTGAGAGATATAATTATATTTAGGCTGGGTGATATGAATACAAAAAGAAAAATCCCAATGTTTTTCCTCATATTGATCAATCTCAATTTACGATTTTCTTTTATTTCTCTGTGATATAAATAAGTAAGTAAATAAATACATGAATGTAGCTTTAATTCAGGAAAGGTTTCCATGTCACTCTATGTTAAGCTGGAGACCTAACAATTAAAAACTGAGCTTAACCATGGATAAGATTCTAATTTTGATTAAAATTGAATTAATTACCCAGCCTTAATTATGGATGGATGGCATTATCAGAATTACATGACTAGTTTCACGGATGCATAAGCTTTTTCACGGCTGTCACCACTGCTACAAAGACTGGTGGAACATAACTGATTTACATCGCATTTTCCATCCACTTTGAGCTATTTCATTCTCCCCGTAGGAAATTGGACCAAATAGACACACTCCATTCTCTGAGTGTTCACACTGGAACAAATCAGTAGGTTTTGGAGTCAGTTTATGCAGCACACGTTTACCATTGCGGGATACAGTAGATGCCTATTGCTATGTGTCTGCTATCGCTAAGTGCTTCTAGTTCATTGCACATTCAGTGTATACGTATATGGCATATGACAACCTGTCTGAGATGGTAGGTTAACATCAGTAATGCTGCAGAAGTCACACTTTGGTGTTTCTGGGTATATTGTAAAATGAAGTGTATTGTCACTTTCGCGAGAACCCTGGCACTTTCAAAAGTCTTAAAGCTACACTTCGTAACATTTCAGCCACAAATATATAAAAATACAGAGGGTAGAGTGGGTCGTCTCAAGATCGGGAGGTCTGGGGTTCAAATCCCTGCTGGTGCACACTGCCGTTGTGTCCTTGGGCAAGACACTTCACACACCTTGCCTCCAGCGTCTGGTGGTGTATGAGTATGTGTATGAATGGGTGAATGGCGCTTTGAGTGTGTGATGTAGGTGGAAAAGTGTTATGAAAGTTGAGGCATTTTTACCATATGTCAATGTTTATTCTGTGAAGCAAGCTCGACTCTCCTCTGACCTGACCGGTTACTTTGCTGGAAGTGAGACATCACCTGCATGTCTTCTCCATGAAGATGTTGCTGTTTTGGGTGGCCAAGCATTAGGTAAAATACTTTTTGTTCTCCTCAGAATGCCAAGGTGTTAGAAGCATGTTTGGTATCACTGGCATGTTTGTTTCTGCTTTGGGTTTTGCCTCAGTTTGGTAGTTCTTGTGACATAGCAAGAGCATGCAACAAGAAGTGTTCCGCAGTGTAGCTTTAAATTCACAAAAAATAAATTAATTACATAAAGTAACAGGCCCTATATCCGCTGCAACAGTTCAAGTGAGCATCTGCGAACACGTCAATATCAAGGGTTCAAACGGCGGCGTTCATATGGATGAGAAGTGCTCATGACAGGTGGAGGAGGCGCGGCGTGTGGTGGGACTACACTTGGTCAACATACTGATCTGGGTGCTGAAGTTGTTGCCATTGCTGCCGATGGAGGGCTGCTGGTACTTGAGATCAGCTCCCAGGAAACGCTGCAACATCCATCTGCGCCACTTGCGTTTAATTTCAGCTTGCACCTGCCGAAGAGAGCGAGAGGGAGATATAGGCAAACAACATGAGAGGTTTGGCAAGTGGCAGAGGCATAATATGCTCTTTGTACTGTCATGGCACAGCTTATAGAATCACTGTTTCAGACTTGACTGTAGTCATAATATACGTGAATTAACTTACTTCTCCATTCAGAAAGCAGTACAGCACAGCCACCACAAACCCCTATGAGATACAGAAGGGGAACAAGATGAAAAAAACAAGCAAGAGTTCTCTTTAAATCGAACAGCTGCTGAAAATATTTGCACATGAATTATGATAGCGTGATCCTGAGCGGCCAGTGACACAGAGGAGCTTCATCTTTTAGAGATTATTCCCAGGAGACCTCGGCTGAAACAGCGGGTATAAATTATGAATACTTTCCACGGCTAGGTTTCCATCATTGCATTTGGCTCTGAGTGTTTGTAATCAATTTCAAAGACAGTAAATCCTGAGCATCATTACGCAACTATACAAGAAACACACAAACTAAGCACTAAACAAACTGTGCACTGCTGCTGTTGCAATGTCCAGCTCAAGTTCAACAACAGGAGAAGGGGAGGGTTATTTGCTGATTTTCTGATGCTTGGGACAATATATATCTCATTGTGTGAAGGTTTGAGGAAATCCTCAGAAGAAAAAACTTCAAATGGTAATAACACATTTGCATGTTGCAAGTGGTAATTTCGTCATGAACTACTACAACAGTGAAGGATCAGATAGAACCCACACACTGTTTGGTTGCATTGGCTCAGTGGTTAGTGCATGTGTCCCTGTATCAAAAGGTAAATGGTTTAACTCTCGTCTCCGACTGGTCCATACAGTCAATATATCTGCCTTGTCAATGTGAATGCAGTGCCTGAATGAATTATTACAGTTTATGAAAAATGACAGTCTACTTCTGGCAGCTGTGGCTACAACTGTAATTTACCATAACAGAGTGTGGGAAAGTTACAATAAAACAAATTTAGTAAGTACATAAGTATGTGCTTTATTTGTCATTGTACAACCGTACCACATAATTGTGTTCAGGCATGTTTTTGGGGGTCAAGGAAACCGTAGCACCCAGAGAAAACCCGGCTGCCTTCAGTCTCCTCCAGGGGCGGATTAGAGGGGTCGCACGGGGTGGCATCTAAATGGAAAAATTGCCTTGCGATCAAGCAAAACTTGCATATCCCCGCTATTAACATTAGACATTGTAAAATGTGTTGCATCCCAGAAATAATCTCTGACCCTGCGATTTTTTCTCTAGATCCGCTCATGGGTTTGTCAATGTGTCAGAGTGTGGTGTCCTGCACTGGTCAGCCCCTCCACCTCCTCCTTCCACTTTCACCATCACCATCTCCTCCTTTGTCCCTTTCTTGTTTCCTGTAGCTCCTCCTGTGACGCCTCCACTGTGCTGCAGGCGTGGGGGCACCTGGTGCCTTTTCAGTGTTTCAGAAAAAGAAATTTGTTGGTCTCAAATGTCTTTAGCGCATAATGTTTGTTTCCTTTTTAAAAGGAAATTTCTCTTTATTATACGAACATTTCAGACAGTGCTTTGTAAGTGTGGTCCGGGTTAAAACAGCCACTTTAAACTGTAACAGGTTCTTTTGCTAACGAGGCAAATCAAAATAGGATGTTGCTAAATGTATCATTGATAATGTGTAAAGTTAATCCACAAACTGGTACGTTGTGTACACATGTGCATGCTGTGTTCCAAGGCTCTCGTACTTTGTACTTGCTATATGTTCTTTTGTACCATTGTTGTAATATACATTTTTATTGTAATGATTAAGGGCATTTAAACGCTTTTGCTATGGCCCACTCCTTTTGAGCAGAATTTCAACTGCTCAAACAAACAAATAAACTAAACTAACTAGCTGAAACTACACTCTTCACCTGCCCCAAAATAATATATATGGTTTTAATGTGTTTATTTATATTTACAGTATTTTACAATAGTGATGTATTAATTCCAATTATATTGGAACTAATGATGGATACAGTGGAATTTCTGAAGTGACACTTGTGCTGTTACTTTACCATAGAAGGCTATGGCAAAAATTCATGTAGTGAACCTCGACAACTGATGAAATTTATCTCAGCAACAAGAAACTTAGAAACTGACCTGAAATGACCCCAGAATGAGGTCAAACACCATCCTCACTCGTGAATTAATGTCGTCCGGGAGAAAGACAAAAATAATGTAGTTTATTCCAAACAGTGGTATCAGCAGCAGCGTCGATTTGGCAAGTCTCCTACAGAAACATCAAGACATTTGTCAGCACATGGGCAGCTCACTGGCAAAAACACAAAATTAATTTTAAAACAGTAAATCTTACAAATATTGATTGGATTCTTTTCTTCCGATGTCTGGGCAATTCATCTTCTGACGCAGAATACGGATTATGCAGATAAAGAGGAAAAAGTTGACCTAAAGTAGAACAAGGGGGTGATTAATTGTGATTCAAGAGCTCCATAAAAGAAAACTAACCATTAAAATAGTACAGGGACTCACAACTATAGTTGCTAAAGTTGGTATTTTGATAATCCACCAAGAGCTGTAATCGATAATGTCCCAACAACTGTGGATGAGAACAGGAAAGAAATAGCTGAAGATAGCATCATTATCAAGTTTTTATGACATAAAATAAACTAAATGTATCATTAATGAAACTAGATGTCTACTAATGAGACTGAATAATACTACATCGATTAGATAAATCCTCTAGCTTGAAAATGTTTGTAATATAAAAATGTATTTTTATTATAATCATTTTATGTGGCATTCTGAATATAACCCCAGATTCTTCAGCAGTGAGTTTAAAACCCATATACAAGTGAAGTATCAGACTTTGATGAATTGGTAAGGTCTCTTTTTGGTCTGTTGTTCATTAATACTTCAGCACAAACCTTTACAGAGAAAAGCTATAAATCAAACTGCCAACTCGCTCCCTGAAAACTCTGCTTTTCATTGTATCAACCTGGTTATAATGCAAGTCCGATGATTCACTTACCCCACGTTATTTAGACAAGCTTTTGTAATGACCCACGAAGAGATGAAGATAGTTGGCACTCCTGAAAAAGACATACATGAGTTTGTGATTTCTTTATCAATGGCAATAATGCATAAGGAGTTCCCTCTATCCATTTGAACTTAGGCAAACTTTACTGATCCTCCTCACCAAACTGGGTGGCTTATCACTCGGACACATAATTAATTATTGGAAATTAATACATTAATTAACTAATTAGCTATTTGTGCAAAACATCATTAAAATAGACTGCAAGTCAGTTTTTAATCTGAAATAATTCCTCTGACCCCTGCTATGTAATAATGCTTATATAGAGCTTTCCCAGATGCTCAAAGTCGCTTTATAATTTTGTGCCTTATTGTAACTTCACAAAATTTGTCATGGTAAGGCACGTTTATTGCCACAACTGTCCTGGGGTAGACTGACAAAAGTGATGCAGCTAATCTGCACCATCTGCCCCTCCAACCATCACCACTCACTCACACACACACACACACTATTCACATTCACGTGTGGCTAATCTATTTTTATGACAGAAAATCTTGGACACTGATTCATGATGGAAGAGTCAGTCAAGTAAGCATGACAATGTGAAGCCTTTTCAGTAAAATTACTTCAGTACTGCATTAGAGCAGAACCCATAAAGAAGAGGTACCCTGCTGCTTCTCATTTAAAACAACACGCCTGGCTCATTTCAATGTGAAGCACGCAGCATAGTTCAATGGCACCTGTGCATTGGAATTCACGCTTGGATATTAATTTACATGTCATTTGATTTCAAAGGCACTGCGTGCACAGTTGATGCCCATACCACCACTTCACACAGAAAGAGGCGAAACACACACATGAACATACCCCAGCCAATTAGGATGTACCACCAAAAGTACTTCCTCTCTGAGAAGAATGAAACGGCTAAAAGTGCGTGGAGATAAAGGCCTTCGACCAGCAGCCAGAAGTAGCTCGCCATGATGCCATAGTGAAAGAAGACCATCACAGCTTTGCAGCCCACCTGCAAAAATGGCACAGTTGTAAATAAATTACCCCTAAACACAGATAAAGACCGTATTGAAAAAGCAAAATGAATTGATTATGTTTCCACTGGTGCAGTTTTACCTCAGTGACTTTGAAATAAGGATAGATGAGTCACAGGAAAACACTTAGGGCACACTAGGGGAGTCATTTATCAAAGGCAGTGGTGTGTTCATTAAAGGGAGTGTAACATAATTACAGCAAATTAAAATTGGGTTGACTCTAATTCAGATGCTCATTACATCAGGCGTCATAATGGATCAAAAATGCACTCACTAAAATGCACAGTGGGCCACTTCTTCAAGTTCAAATGTAGTTGGAAGAGTGTATAAATATGACCATTGTATTCTTGTTGTTCAGTTGCACTGAAATGGCAAGCTGCTTCTCCTGCTTTAGTTAGTCTTTGCATAAAATAGGAAAATATTGTGGTTTTGGCAGGCCAGGCTATAGCTGCAGACAGGATGGAAAGTTCCAGGCAATTTATGATGTTTTCTAAATCAGTGCAAAATGATTTCAAGATATAAAAAAGAAACGTATTGATTGTGTATTTAACATAGTACTTACCGGTAATTGGAAAAAACATTAATTTGTGAATTGAAATGACTAAGTAAACCATGTAAATACATATTACTAAACCAGATTTTAAATGGATCTTTCCTTGATAGTATCTTTTGGGGGTCCCAGTCTGTTTGGGAACCCTTGCTCTAGTCTACATGTATTGTAAATGCGCAAATTAGGGAAAGGCATGCACACGCACCACAAAACTATAACTTGTATGATCCAAAACTGATTAAAGATAAGCAATCAAAAAGTGAATCTTGTTTAGTTCTTTATGATTGTGAGTTCCAGGGACTGTGAGGATTCACTCTTTGCTTGATCTTTACATGCATTCTAAATGTATTATCATATTTTGCTGGAAAAAGCTACTAATTGCATTGGTGAAGCATTAAAACTTTTCCCGGGCGCTGCACTGCAGTCGCCCACTGCTCCTTACGGTTGCCCCAGCAGCATCAAAGGATGGGTCATATGCAAAGGACAAATTTCCCTTCAGGGACGATAAAGTTCACCTTAACCTTAGTGTGAAGGAATGTTGCATGTGTCAAGCAAAGATCACTCAAATAAGAGGCCTGTAATTATTTTCTGCAGAGAAGTGGCGTCTCATAGACTCTCCATGACCCATATTTGCAGCAGTTCGGGCCAGTCTCCAAACTCGGGTCTATAACACATAAATCGCACTATTTTAATTAGATATCTCTGTTCCTTTATCGTTCGCTCTTTTATTTTCAATGCTGGAGGACTTAGCGTTTCTCTTGCGGTAAGCCCTGTAATAAGGAAACAAATCATAGATAGTGCTTTCTGAATGTGTTTTGTTGCAGCTATACTTTTCCATATTTGATATCAACAGGAGTGAACATAATTGTGGCTCCATTGGGTCACAGTGGCCGATGCATTTAGTCCAATCTCTATGGACTTTTTTGTGCCAATGTATCTTCTTGAAACTGTCCAGAGGGTTAGCAGCTGTGTTTAAACCAGGCTAATGTGTGTGTGCTCTTAAGAGGAAATGCATAAAAACTTGACCATTACCAAGCAGCCCTCTGAGAAAAGGTGATTTACAATCTGCTGACTCAATTCTCTGTGGTCATAAACATTAAGATAGACATTTGAGCCGTGCAAACACAAAACACAAGCCACTGTAATGTCTTCACAGTTTTCAACAATTATATTGTGCAGAAACTTTTTGTACCTCTCAACAAAGCTCTCGAAGTTTAAAGTAAAGGCTCTGCAAACAGCTCCATTGACAACATCCTGCTGCACAGACTGACAAATGAGGAAAAGCTCTTACGGCAAACAGTGCTACACCCAGGTGCACCTGACCCTTTGTATGTTAAATAATCTGCAGGATAGAGCTTTCAAGTCAGAAGTGAGATAGCTTTATTTACAAACTCCAATATAAAACGGGAACAGGAAGTGACACTTGTAAAAGGTGTTGCATCGGTACTCACCGTGGCGTGGCAGTTTTCGGCCTCACCGACATCATAGAGAACAACGTCCTTAATAAACACAGATATGGCTTTCAGAATGAAAGACACAAACAAGTGCATGTGGATATAGTTTCTGGTGCAGTGCAGCTTTCTGTAAAACAGACAGTTGAACATGATCAGACAGATAGATTACAACTTTGTGGACAATATGTGCCACAAAAATGTTTGCAAAATGAATTGACTTGGCTAAATTTATTAAAGGTGCACTATTTTCCACAGACCATAGTCACAAACTATAAAACAAATGTGTGAACATGATAGGTAGCCATTATCAGCACTTACTGTAGAAGCTTTTGCTGTTATCTAAAGGTCAAACGACACATAAAGTCTCCATTGCATGTTAGTGTGCGCTTTTATCATGACCCATATAGTTATCAGGAGCAAAGCAATGAGAAAACCTCCCACAACCGCAAAATGGCACTTTTCTCAGAGGTCACTAATATGAAGCCTCTTGTAAGTGCTTGGCGTCCTAGTGATCGTCTGATTGGTGTGAAAAGGCCTGGCCATGGAGCGGTGTGGTGACAAACAGCATCCCGCAGCTGCTGAACACAACATAAACAGCCCCTGCACATCCTGTGTCTCACACTCTACGTCCAAGCTGCACATTTCACAACCATCAGAGTAAACAGAGATTATCCACTGTTTGGTCCAAAGTGGGCTTGTTACAAGACTCTGGAGTCATTCTTTTGATCATTTATCAACTGCCAGATACTGGACATGTTGAGGTTAAATGTCACATAAAAATATGTTATCAACAAAGACAAGGCTGCCTAAATGTTTACGGTGACTTTCCTATGACGGCTTTGTTTGGAAAAAGAAGATAATGGTAAATTTGGCACATTAGAGAGCAAATCTTGTGAGAAAAGCACTCCATTAAAGAGCAATTGGTGCATCACAAAGTGCAGTGCCATGAGCATGATAAGAGATGTGAAAAAGTGTTATCATGCTTTTTGAGATGTATTATCTGGTTTTTGAAAGTGTCTTACCGAAAAAAGCACAGTATTATGATGGCAATCGACAAGGATATGAGAGACACACTGTGACCAATGGTGTAGCCAACTTTGATGGCGCCATAAAACTCCCCCTGTGAAATCATGGGGACAGATCAACAAGCTGATGGTGCTTCCGCTCAGACATGGGTGAAGTGAGTACTATACCAACCTCAGTGTCATCTGTGGTGGAGTTGGGGTTGTATTCACAGTCCATGATGTAGGAATCCATGCTGATTGGGCTCCAGCCGTCCTCAGTGCAGGTCTTTGACAGGTTTCCTATAATGAGTGGAAAGACACAGGTACATACCGTTTGTAACATATGTCAAGCTTCAAGGCAAAGAGATTTTTACATTCACAGACACACAATTAAGCCAAGACAAGACTATCTGCCCCAGTGGAATAGTCTTAAACACTTAAAGGAAGTGCTGTACAGCAGGGGATCCGTTGTCTCTTTGGCCCAGAGATGTAAGGACATTTCCCCTGTGTATTCCCCTCCCTCTGAGACTTAATTATTCTCCAACCACACGCACTGTATCTGCCCAATAGTCAGCCAGCCAGTGAGATATTTTTACCCCTTTGTGCAGCGTGCCCGTAGTAGAGGGAATGAAAGGTTCAAGTTCGTTAGATAGCCCATAAAGAGAGACTAAACTACTCTAGGGAACAAGGAAACAGTGGAGCTAGACGTCTAGGATGGAGTCTTAAAACATGCAGGATTCAGCATTTCTGTATTCTGTATCATACTGTATTTTGTACATATTAGAATATTGAGGTAATGGCAGCTAGTTAGTCAACAACACCTGTATAAGAATTAAACTGATTTTTATGTATTATTTTCGAGAACGCCACAAACTGACTATTCAGGATTTAATCCTTGTATAGAATTAAAGGTATTGTTGTCATGTGACAGTACAATGACACCAGTATAATTAGATCCTAGTACTGCTTTTGATTTAAGACGAATGAAATAGTTAATACATCACTTCATAACTGCATAAACGCTAAAACTTAGCTAAACGTACACTGGTCACACAGCGAGACAAACTCAAGTGAGTTGAACACATCTTTCTGCAGCTCAAGGCTCCGTTAGCCCTGCTTTGATTGCTTACTGATACCTGGCACCCACAAGTGCTTGGTATCTTGATTAGGTTATTGCCGCAGTAAAATAGCTAATGCCATCTCTAAATATAGGTCCCTGTGAGAAGCCAAGATAAATCTTGCAAAAAGCTCTATTTCTATAGTCCACAGTCTTATATGCATTGCTACAGCGGCAATATACAAAACAGCTGTCCTTTATGTCAATGTTTAATCTTTTCTTACGTTATACAAAGGCAATCCATGACCTGTCTTTGAGAGTTGACATAGGCCTTACACCAGATGCCCTTCCTGACTCTGAAAAGGCATCTTTTAGAGGAAGTGCAAAAACTGTGAACTTGCAAGCAATTTAATTTACAAGCTTATAAATCTTAAAAACAATTACATAATCAAAATGTACTGTCAGCATTGCAATAATCATATCTACTGTCTCGAATCATATCATAAAGTTTATCTCGGCTTGTCACAAGGTGTTTGTTTTTATTCAGTCATACATTGTGAAATATTTATTGGCGACATTCCCTCAGTCGATTTCCAGCAAATGACGGAGCTACGTGTGTTGGCGAGAAATCCATCTTTGCCCTGAAAGCTGCTAAAGAAATAAAATATGTAGGACATTCCTCACATTGCCCAACCCTATCACTCAGCTACCTCTATCAAATCAAGATTAAGTTGGGAAACGACCAACAATCCGAAGTCTTACAATGTATTTTGCATAAACCAGTCAGGAGGCAAATACCTGAGCGCCGTTCTGCAGAAGATAGAGTCTTGGCTTGTTCAAACAATATGACTGGACACAATGGTGACGGTAAGCCATTGCTGTTTTAGCCCGTGCCACCACTGGACCCAGTTTGTTTGAAGGATTGCCAGAAAAATGCTTTCATCGTCAACCAAAAACACAAGTCCAAGGATTTTCCAAGCACGCACAATGGCACGAAAAACTCAGACAGGTTAATCATCCACTCATGTTTGGATTTTGTTTATATGGCTTTGTCTGCGTGTTGTTGTCCAAATCTTCCTTATTACAGCATAAGAGGAAGAGGACCTGTTACAGCACGACAACAGTGGTGCTCTGTCACAGGTTTGGAAAGAGGGCAGGCCGTGTGTAATAAGAGGAGATGAATGACAGTGTTTGCGTTCGGCCTCGTAGGTAAAGAGTTCATGAGAATGGCAAACTCTACCTCAACTAAATTTACGACTTGACCCCTGAATCTCTCTGGCGCCATATTTCGTAAGGCTGGTGATATTTTCTTGTCTGCGTCACTAAGGTTAAGCTTTCCTAATCCTGAAAAATCACTTGAAAGGGAATGGGACAACAAATTTAAAATGGTATAAAAGGTGAAGCTGCTATAAATATAAATCACTGTAACCTTTTGAACACCTACAGTTGTGCTCAAAAGTTTACATACCCCGTCAGAATTTTTTATTTTTTGACTATTTTTCAAAGAATATGAAAGAAAACACAAAAGGTTATTTTTCACTCATAGTTAGTGGTTGTGTGAAGCCATTAATAGTAAAGCAACTGTGTTTGCTATTTTTTAATTATAATGGAAAATGAAAGTGACAATGAAAATGACCCTGATCATAAGTTCACATACCCAAGTTCTTAATACTCTGTGTTGCACCCTTTAGCATCAATGACAGCCTGGATTCTTTTGTTTTTAGTTGTGAATGAGGTTCTTTATTTCCTCAGATGGTAAAGCTGTCAATTCTTCTGCCACTGGTATCAGCGAACCACCTCCATATCTCATAGTGGGTATGGTGCACTTTTTATCATAGGCCTTTCATCATAAGCCTTGTTGATAACAAAAAAGTGCACCATACCTACTGTGAGATATGGAGGTGTTTTGCTGATGTCAGTGGCTCCAGCAGAATAAAGTGAAAGTCCCCATAGTGGCATCAGTCTAATGAACTAATAATATGAAGAATAATATTGAACCACTGTGGGGAGAGCTCAAATGTACACTTCATGCAAGACAGCCCAACAACTTATAGGAACTGGAGGCTTTTTGCTAAGAAGAATGGGCCACTTCACATTAGAAAAAATAAAGAACCTCTTCCACAACTACCACAAAAGAATCCAAGCTGTCATTGATGTTAAAGACTGGGGTATGCAAACTTTTGATCAGGGTCATTTTGGTACTTTTATTGATTGACTGCGGAATTCTTCCGCAGTCAATTATTGGTTTTCATGTTCTTTATTATTATTCCTCTTCCATCTTTTTCCCGATTTTCTCCAGCTTTCAGCACCTTCATGCTTTGTGCAATTTATGCAAGTTATGCATCAAAACGTTCCGCATGTTGAGGAGAAGGGTGCTATTACTTTTGGGACTTCTGCAACTTACGGTTTTTCCGCAATCGGCCAAAATGTCGGAGATTTTTCCCATTGACTTATAATGGGGCTGCCGCAAATCCATGCTTTTCTGCACTTTTTTCTGCATTTTATGCAATTTTTGCACTTTGTGCATGTTCAGCTTATGCAACTTGTGGGTTTTGAGAAAAAATTGGCCTTCTGCAGTTTTCCAGTTTTTTTATACGAGAGTTTGAAGTTTTTGCATTAGTGTGTATGTGCGAATCCAGCCAATGGGGAGACTCCAAGCCTTTCAGCCATTTGTGCAGCTTCTGCCAATCAAGCACTGAGGCCATTTCAACAGTTTGACCAGTTTATGGAATATAAACGTTTATGCAATATTAATAATTTATGCAAAGTAACCACTTTAGGGGATTTAACCAGTTAATGCATTTTAAAGAGTTTATGCAACTTAAGAGTTTATGCCATTTAGGATTTATGAATTTTAAAGAGTTTATGCAATTTACATAATTTATGCAAATTAACCCATTCATGCATTTTACCACTTTATGCAGTTTATACAGTTCTTGCAATATGACATTTGATGCATTTTACCATTTTATGCAAATTAGATTATGCACATTAAGCAATTTATGCAATTTGAACAGTTTATGCAATTTCTGCATTCGCTTCCCGCAATTCCGCAGTCAATCGCAATGGCGCAGCCATTGCATTTCTAGTTTTTCATTATGATTTTAAAACAGCAAACTGAGTTGTTTGACCATAAATGGCTTCACACAACCATGAACTATGAGTGAAAAAAAACCCTTTTGTATTATCTTTCATATTCTTTGAAAAATAGCCAAATTCTGCAAGGGTATGTAAGCTTTTGAGCACAACTGTATATGCACTAACAACAGACATACTACATCTCCGATTTAGGGAATACAGGGTTCAGCATCAGCACTGAATCTAATTTGTAATGCACCAGACAGTTAATAATGGTTGAATGTGGACCTCCTAACCTGACCTGCCATCGAGGTTTACTGATTTACTGCATAATTGATGTCAACTGCATCAGAGAAGCAGGACCTGTATCATATGTAGCCCAGGCTCTCTTCTTTAGGGACTTGGCTGGCTGTTCTCATGTGAGCTTCAGGCCTAAACCTTTGACATATCAGTGAAATATGTACCTCGTGCTCAACCCCACCAAAGTGGCCATCCCTCTTGCCCCTGCCCACTGTCTGTCCCTTGGGGTGCTGGGCTTGCTCAGGTCACGCTATCTCCCATCTGGGTCAAATCACAGCTTCCCAGGGAGTCCTCATCTCAATTTCCAGTGATAAATCTTCAGCCTGATTCCCTCTTATAGCCCAAAATGATGGAGAATGCAGAGGCGAAAGGCCGTCGGCTGGAGAAGAAGCTATACAGTGAAGACCAGAACCGAGAACAGGGCTCTGGACTATTTTGGACAAATGAATGTTCAGCAGAAACTGAATTACTGTCCATATTAGTTTGTTTACTGTGACAAACTTTAAATAAGTGATTAGCTGCACTTGGGTTACCGTGAGTCGGTTTGGTGACTGATGAAGTGTAGCAATAAAAAGATCAGGGTGTCGATTCAAACAATATTGGTCAAATAATATATAGTGTATGGACAAGTGGATTTTCAGTATGTCTATATCGAGAACTACAGCAGCGCTTTTGGCTGAACGGAAGTCTGAGCCGCAGTTTTTTTAAGGTTGTAAACCACCACAAAGTTATGCAATACACTAAAAGTCAGCACAAAGATGTTAACAAGGGCTTTTTGTCAACTGCATGAAATTTAGAGGTGTTGTGTTTTCATGTTGCTTTTGTCCTTGTGCAACAACAAAGCATCTATTTTGTTTCCTGTGTGCACCACTGTCAGCAGATTCACTCTTAATACCATAATGAATTGTTAATGCTATTAAAAGAATTGCTGTTGGCTAACCAGGGAAACTGGGGCTAAGCGGCAGACTAAACAAAACTATGACGAAAAAACAAACTCCAAACTGCCGATAATATACTATCACAGTCTATCCTTCTTTGTCCTTTTCAAATGATTTCAGAGGAGAGAGAGAATGAGAGTCTGAGAGGCCGTTGTGTCTGGAGCCTAAATCAAGTTACAATGATGTAACAAAGTGAATGTGGTATGGCTTCTCATGCACATGTTGCTGATAAAACACCCTGGTAGAGACGGAGATCAAGTGTTGGTTGCTTACGTATAGGAATGTCCTTTGAAAAGTAGAAGAGATATTTGGGGCAGGGGATGGTGACCACTTCTCCGACTTCAGCATTGGGCCAGCAGGTGATCTTGTCCCACATGACAGCACAACCTGGTGTTAAAAACATGGGTTACTAAACTGGGAAAGCAGTGTAAAAATAAAGAGTCAAATTATGACCAATTATATATCAATCTATGGCAGCTACCGATGATGGACCAATTATGCTGCTATGAATGAAACGCTTTATTGTTCCCAAACTAATCTTCGATTTTAACTGAAAGCGCAAAACTCAAAACTTGATAAAGACCGAGTGTGGTGGGTGAAACATCAGCAATACAAAAAAGAAAAATTAAAGTGATTATTAGCAAATAACTCATCCGAGGAGCTTCTTCTGGCTCATATAGGGCCAGAAGATTTCACTCTCTGGTAAATCAAGCTCTCCTCTGCTGTAAACTCATCTTGTTCTTGTTTAATGTAAGACAGTTCCTCTCATTAAGGTAGCCATTGTTCAGAACATTGGGTCAACAAAGGTTCCAATGGCATTAACCTTGTTTTTTTCTGTGATGGAAACCTGCAAAGACCATTGATTAAGTGAAACACGTTATTGATTAAGTGAAACACGTTGCGTCTCTGTTCAGCTTAACGCTTTTAGAACCTACACATCAATAAGACTTTTTTATGTAGGCAATTGTTGAAGATCTTTTTCTCTTCCAAGGCTAAATGTTGATTTGGTCATGAGCAAAGGGCAGTCTTATTTCAACAATTACAAAAGAATTGTTTTCTGTTTACCAACCTGTTGTTTTGTGCTCAATCTGAGCCTCACACAGGTCACGCTCCCGGTCGATCTCTTTCTTTATGTCACACATCTGATGCTGCACAGTGAAAGTCTGCAGAGGAAACAAAGACGCCAATATGGTAACATGAAACCAGCCCCGAGAAGAACAAATATACAAATTCAAAGCAAATTTACATATTCTTTCATTCATCTTCCACTTATTAGAGAGAGCCAGGTGACAGGCGCCCGCAATATATGAGCTGAAGGCAGCGGTAGTCGACATGTATTTTGCAAGTGTTGAATTTAATAGTCGGTCAATACTTTATACAAGTATGTGTGGAAATTTCAAACTTGGCAATGCATTGGTAGCAGAGAGTAAGGTAAGACATGAAAAGGCTGCTGGTGACAAATACTTGCAGTGTAATCTTTCCCAAATAAAAAGGGTGTGACATTTCTATGTGACATTATTGTAAAGCCAATCCTTGTTTTGTCCAACACATTAACCTAAAAGTAAGACATTGAAGCACTTTTTCTTTTGCACAATTCTGACTGTTATTGTCAATATTGCACCCTAATGGACAAGAACAAAACAAGAAAGTCAAGACCAGTTGCAGGGCGAACCATGAAGAGTTAAGAAAGTCTAGACCAGTTGCAGGACGAGCAGGTGCACGGCGCTCTACACCACACAGTTATCAAACATATGGAGTACGCAAATGACCCTGAAGCAAACACCCATGAATCACATAGACATCTGCGCTCATCTCCAACATGAGGATGCTGTGATCTCTGTGTTTTGGTGGGGATGCTGAGCTGATATAGATGATTTAGTGCTTATAGTCAGGTGGATACATCGCCTCTCCGCGGGCATTAATCAGACTGCACTATGCTTCTATTGTTAGGCGCCCAGTGGAGCCAGTGTTCCCCCTGCAAGGTGACTCCCTCATTTGGGCTTTGATTTATCTGGCTCCTTAGGCTAAGCTTATACCCACAGTGAGCTGTTGCACTATGGTGAAGGACATACAGTTGGTGGGGAAAGTATTCAGCTACACTATTTCCTATAGTGTAGCTATAAAATTGTAGACTCAGACATTTTTCGAAAGACATGTATTTTTCCAGAATAATTTCAGGACTTTTGAGAAAAGTTCAAAAACAGCAAAGGCAGGAATAATTGAGAGTAGGAGGGGTCTGCAGTTGTTGCTTGGGGTCTCGATGCATATGTCTTATGCTCCACAGCAAGAAGGTCCTGAGTTCGATTCCCACTTGGACTAGGCCTTTTTGTGTGGAGTGTTAAGGCCCCAGACCTCCAGTCTCCCTCCTGTTTGTTTAAGTTTGTTTCTGTGGCTTAATTCTATTTTTCCCACCATGTAAACGTTCTGCTGTGCTCCTGGGTCCTGCGGTTGGTGGATTGCCTTGGGAGTCCTTGCTGTTGGTTGGTTTTCTGGCTCTATTGCTGGTTGATTGGTGGGGCAGGAGGACCACACGTTGGAACATTCGGGGCTGCTGGCCTTTGTGGCCAGTATGCCACTCGTTCTGTGTCGCTTTGACGTTAATGTTAACTTTTGTGCAGAGACACTCGTTATTATAGCATCCCGGTTCTTTATCTATTATTCAGTTTTTTTCTGAATTTTCAGCACTGTAATGCAACTGCAATTTCTACAAGTTATGCATCAAAGCGTTCCGCATGTTAACGAGAATCCTACTATAACTTTTGGGACTTCTGCAATTTAATTTTTTCCGCAATCGGCCGAAATACCACACATTTTCCCCATGGTCTTTTCAGCATTTTTTCCCCACATTTTCTGCAATTGCTACGGGATTCGGATTTTTTTTTCCCCGTGTGTGTATGTGTTGAATCCGGCCCACTCATGTGTATGGGGAATCCAGCCCATGCATTTTAATAGGATTTCAGGCACTCCAGGTCTATCAGCCATTTTTAATTTAACCAGTTTATTGAATTTATATAATTTATGCAAATTAGCCAATTTATGCATTTTACCAGTTTTTGCAATTCAACCAGTTCATGCAATCTAAAGTTTAAAATAGCTGTTTATGCAAATTCGAGTATGCAAATTAACCAATTTATGCAATTTCGACAGATTATGCAATTTAAACGGTTTCAGCATTTACTGCATCTGCAATTAAAAACTCTAGTTTCAGTTGTGTCTCCTGTTTGTGTTGTTTCCTGTGTCACTTGTTTGTTCGTGCTCTGTGTAGCTTTGGTAACTTTGTTTGAACTCCTTTATGTTGTCTTAGGTTAAGCTAACTTTTGCTAACCTGTGTAAATATTACATATAGCCTTTGATATTTTTGGCTACCTGTTAAATTTCCCCTTTACCTTACCTTTTATTAAATTACAACTTTATTTAACCTTTTTACATCTTTGTTTTTGTTACAACTTTTAACCTAGCTGAGCTGGAGTTTGCATGTTCTCCCCATGTCTGCGTTTCCTCCAGTTACTCCGTTTCCCCGCCACTAAAAACATGTGCAATAGGCGCATCTTCCAGCCAGGTGATTCTGACCATCAGCCTGGCTACACATCTGGAGATGAGTCCCCGGGCGCGGTACAAAGTTCCCCATTGGGACAATAAAGTAACCATAGCCTTAATGTCTAAAAACGACTGGTTTTGGTGAAATAAGTCTTCTATTGAATGTATGAACATTATCTTTCTCTTTAATGGATCTTGACAATGAATAAAGTAAGAAAGTATTGTTCAGGTTCTTTTATAGTGAACCAAGTACCATCTAAGTTCTGGTATCAAAAAATACATATAAAAATATGTATTATTTGTAAAATGTAATGTAAAATTTGAGATTCTCTTTCTATTTACATATTTCCCTTAAACATTATAAATGTAATGTTTTTAATTTATTATCGCACAGAAATAATGTTGATTCTTCTTTGCAAATAAAATGAATTCAAACAATTGCAATATGAGACTGCTACAGAATAAAAGTGTGTCCTAATACTTTCAAAATCCACTCCCAGCTTTGATGAAAGAGCAGTGCATCAGTACAAAACTCCTTACCCTCAATAATTTCTCATCAAACCACTTCCAACACAATGGTCCCATCTTTCCCCTGCTCTTTATTTTCATCACTAATTCTAGTGCATTCCATACAAATGCAAACGCTGCCTGGGGGTAACAAGTGCCATGGCCTTCAACTAGATTCCTGCATGAATCGCACAAGCTTCTCTGGAGACAGAGGAGGACACTGCAAATGGAGATGCACAATAGAGTCCGTTTCTATGACGCTCCATCCGGATAGTTAGAGAATACTGCTAAGATGCAACGTATTCTGTTGCTTTGTCAGAGTATTGCATTCTGAATACTAGAATACTTAGAATACTTTCATGTTGATTTGCATGATATTTATGTATAAATTTGCCGTATAATTAAAACATGAAGTGACGCCTGTTGGAACTCCTATTATGAACTCACCACAATTTAACTCAAAAATGCAGCACAGCCGTATCAGATCACAGCACATCATATGAAGCCTTATTTGCATGAACATTTTATATCTCTTATTCATTTTAGGAGGAAAAACAGGTCATTGTTCAAAGTTCTGACTTAACAATGTAATAATATGAAGCTTAAATGTAATGACTGAGTACTGTGATGTATTCCTTTGATTTTAGGAAAGTAACTGTATTCTAAATACTCTCAAAGAGTAACTGTACTAGAATAGTTACTCAAAATGAATATTATAAATACATGTATACAGGTACTACCCAACACTGTATAGGATCCATGACATAACAGTCCTTTTAGTCACAAATGCTCCCCTTGAACACTGCCCACTAAACTCAGCAACATGTCCTGTCATAAAGGATGCCCTGAATGCCTGAATTATATCCCACAAAAAGCTAAACTTGTACATTTGAGTTTCCTTGTGTTGTGTGTTAAAATGAATTTATGAAGAAGTCACAGATTAGAAGATGACTCTACTGATGTGAGATATTGATGACACTAAAAGGTTGGTGATAACGTGTCTACTAGTGGAATATGTATGTTGTTGGTGAGGAGAATAAGGTTATAGAGTAGAAAAAAGTAGTAGTGGGAAAAATTGACAGGCAAGCTTCCATATTTAAGTCCAAGTGCACGCCTATGTCAATCCTACACTATTGCATATAGCAGTCATGAATATTTGGAGTAAGACACTGTAGTGCAAAATTAAAATGAAATCTGGTTTCTAAACAAGCCACTTGCTACAACTCTTGCAAACAAAGGTCCGTAAGGAGATTGTATTTTTTTTTCTGCAAGGGTAAAAGAATTTGTGTGATACTTACAGGTTTGAACAAGATACAGGAAATAAAAATAATGCTCTTAAAACCGTCCGCCATCGTGCAAGCCTTTAACACAACAGATGTGAACAGATGATGTGTGTAAAGTAAAAGTAAAGTAGAGATAGTCCTCCGCACAAACAAAAAAAACAAAACAGTGCGCTCTGACAGTAGCTCCGTCTGCGCTTCTGGAGCAATGTGCTTCCCTCCCGCTCCACCTCCTCCTCTCCGGGTCCTTACCTTCAGCAGCGGCCAATCAGACCTCACTGCACACTGGGAGCGTCAGCGGCGAGGGCAAGGCCACAAACTTTGATCGATACAGTTTAATTGGGTAAGTCGCTGTTTTGCACTCAATTAAAAAACACGTATAGCTTGTTTTAGGTCTTATGGGAATATGAGTGATGTGACACATAGCAAAAGCAAGGAAACAGAAGCCACATGAGTTGTGAAAATAATTTCTAAAGCAATAACAACAATAATAATCATAATATAATTGTCTTCAATTTAACACTCATTTCTAGATTTTAAACTTTTCACACAGAGAAGTCTACCAGCAAGTATTTGACCTTCCAGTACCAGAGATCAACATTAAAGCAGGACTATCAAACTCATCTGAAAGGGATCTAAATTATACTAAATACTAAAGCACAAATAAAAGGATCTTGAATTGACAAGAGTAAAGTCTAAAATTCAAGACAACAGTAATTGCCTACCACCTAAAGAAACCCAAGTACGACGCTGCTGTCATAGTATAGCTGTAGTAGTACATGATTCTGTAACCTGGATACTATTAGTTAAGGGGAGGCACTACCGATTTTCTTTTCTTCTCAGTTTTCAGGTTTTGGGCCAAATTGGTCTCTGAACATATACGCGTTCACCTGGAAACAAAAAAATATACTTAATAGTAACATGTTTAAATATTGCACTGATTCAATGTTTCTCCATAGATTTCTATAGGAACTTGTAAATTCAAGGCCATTTTCTCTAGATGCATCTTCACATCAGCAGCTCCTACAGATCAGAGGGATTTTCTTAATATCAAATTCCTAGCCTGATTTATTGAGTTTTGAATGTCAAAAAACACGCCCAAAATGTACATTTTTACAGATTACAATGAGACAAGATATCCAAAAATCCCCTCTGAAAAAGTCGTTTATATATTACATATTCTGATTCTGGCTCAATCCTTTATTCAGATTTCGTTGCCAAAAATAAAGGTCATTTTGGGCATTTTTAGAAGCACCTTATTTTTAGACGAAAACATAAAATGACTCAAAACTTGCGATATATTGTTTTCTCAAGCACAAGTATAAGATTGACCTGTTTCATTCACGTCAGGACTAAAAATCATATTCATGACCTTTGTGTGAGAAAAGAATAAACCCTCACATCTTGCAAGAGAGCAGATGCCAAATTGAATTGACATTTTTCATGGCACTCCTTTTGTCTGTGTTTTTCTTCCCAATATCATTGTATATATTGTATCAATGTGCTCTCCTTGCGATGCTGGCTATTGGGTTTGTAGTAATGCAGCTCTCAGTGAACTGCGTAATTCATGACACAGCTCCCACGAATGAGCTATAGGAATTCAGATAAAGAAATACAACGTAATTCTCTTTACTTTGTTTCCTAATATAGAGCTGCAGACATTTCGCGCAATCAGATAAGATAAACTACAAACGCCGTGCAGATGTCAAAGTGAGAGGCCAGGCTTGCAAACTGGACATGTGTCTGTGAAAACTATGCAGAGTGATCAGGTGGTTGGTTGGTCATCAGCGTGAGCATTTGTGCATTAAGCTCTTGACAATGCACAAAACCCGGGCTTTGTCTCTGTCTTTGCGTTCACTCCTGTGGCACCGCTGTACCATAGGTTTTACTGGTGCTCTTTTATGATCAGGCGTGAGTCACTGCAGCTTATGGGAGCTTTGATGGATGTCAGAACAACCTTCGTCTGGGATGAAAGTCAAATGTTGGGGCTTTTCAGAGCCAGGCTGATAAATCTTGAGGAATTTCAGCGGAGTTCTTCCATTCTTGGTTTTTCCATCTCTTGATCTTGCAGCTCCTCAAAGTGCACAAGTTTAAGACTTAGACTTAGACTTAACCCCCACCTGGACCGATTTTCTCCAGTTTGGCTTTACCCAAACCTAAAGGCTTCTTGATAAACAGGATCAACATAGTGACAAAAACAAGAAAAACAGGGATAAAAACATCACAAAAGAGCGGCAAAAAGTGACCCTAAATAAGGCCACAAGAGAGCGACAAAAAAGGGGCAAAAACTCGACAAAAAAGTGGCGACATAAGGACAAAGATCAGCTTAGATCAGTTTTGTAGGTCTTAGCTTTCAAATGAGGCATTACTCTGGCCTATACAGGTGCTCGTCATATAATGCAAAGTGACATGTCAAGCTTTGTTTGCTTGTTATAATTTGAATGATTATGGCTTAAAGTCCATTGTCAAGTCAAAATATTCTAATTTTCAAAGATTTTTATTTGGGTATTTTACAAGCTGAGCCATAATAATCACAATTTTAGATTTGGGTGAAGCTGAAATGGAGAAAATGCGCCCGTTGAGGGGGGTAAGAGGTTAAAGCCAAACTGTGGAACATATGTCTCAAAACACAATAAAACATGGCAGCGATATTTTTTTTTTAACTTTTATTTAACCTGGAAAGTCCCACTGAGATTAAGAACCTCTTTTTCAGGGGAGTCCTGGCCCTATTATACATGTTTTAGTGGTAGGGGAAACCGGAGTACCAGGAGGAGACCATGCAAACTCCACACAGAAAGGCCCCGTCGTCCATGTGGGAATCGAACCCGGGTCTTTTGTTGCTGTGAAGCACGAGTGAGAGTGAGAGCCTTCAACCTGTCCTGACTCGGGAGGCTAAGTCTGCTTGAGCCACGCCGGATTATAGCAATGGGTTAGAGGGGAAACGTGTCTTGCCCAAGGATAGAACAATAGCATGAACTGAGCTGGTGTCGCTTCTGTGTTTGAGAAATCTTCACAACTGCACCAGCACCTAAACACTGCTGTCAAACCTCTAACTAAAATGCATGATTCTAATTGTGGCGGTATTATCTCCTCCACCTGGCTGTGAAAAGCTTGAGTATGGCGCAACACGTCCTGATTGCTTATTTCATTAATGATCATCTTCCCTTGTATCACCGCTTATTTCTTGTCGTATATTCTGATAAAATGTCACTTTGATTGCCGTGAACACATTTCTCCTGCATCTGCAAAATCAACCTTTGGGGATGTGAGATCTCTGCGGTCTGTCAGATAATAAGAAGACATTTTTAACCAAGGTAATGATGGTAATTACACCCATAGATCAACGTCATCGACCGAAGATAAACAGCTTGGTCTTTGCAGCAGAGAAACCAAAGCAATGTGAGTTTATTTATGGGAGGGATGTGTCATTATTGCTTTTAAATCATATGCTTATTCTCATTCGGGGTTGCAGGTTGCCAGAATCTATGGAGGGAACAGGGATGATGTCACAGCACGGCAACAGAAACCACATGAGAGTCAACACTGAGTTATGAAGTTGGTTATTGTTTGTTTTGACACCCCGAAACAGAGGGTTCACTTTAATGAAAAGGATGTGAGTGACTAGTGACACAATCCTTTCTTGCATTCATCAGAGGTGGGTCAAAATCTCAAGGGAAATACTGTTGAAAAGACATTACAGATGTTCCAGAAATATGTGCAACAAAGACAGTATGTTTGAGGTATTTGATACTGTTGTTATTATTCTTATAGGTAAGAATAACCAAAACGTTTACATATTACTCATGTATCAAGTAATTGGAACTAATGTTAGTAGTAAAATGTCTTTAGTTTGACAGTGTTTTCAAACCCTTTATTCTTATGGCATTTCTTCCATCCACAGTAGAGTTGAAATCCATCCCACTTTAGAACGTGGTGAATTCCTTAGTGGTCGGACTTACCCATCAATCAAAGCTGTTTTCTCTTCCTCAAGGTCTCCATCTATCTCGCGACTTCATCTCGATACATAAAACATTACGACACAACTTCATCAATTATAAGCGCACCGCTCAGTGTGAAAGTTTGGTGCCAGACGCTTTTCTTCTTCGCCCCTGTTTGACTGATGGACCACAGGGCAATGAAGAGGAGAAGGCGTTTGGCATGTGCACCCTCAAGCCCAGCTCCTTGCTATGACAGTAGTATGCCTTTTATCATCTCTCACTTATCAGTAAGGCATTTGGCTGACGGGGCTGCTAGTAAGACTTTAAAATTAGAAGCACTCAGAGGACAGACTTTAGTTAAAGCAGTGGCTCTGCTTCACAAAGGTAGAAGGAAATTGATCCCAAAGCAGGAAGTGGCACTTATTGCACCTCTTAATCTATTGTTGTTATTCAAACTGCTGCTCTCTCTACTCTATCAAGTTATAAAATTAATCTATATTTCAGTTGTTGCTTAGAGACTGACGAAGCCATAGCAATATAACTTTCATTCCACTGTATGCACAGATACACATGAAAAACAAGCAAAACACTATTAGGATATTTCGTTAGGAGGCAATGCGAAAATCATGCATCGAATTTGTACTAAAACTGCCATTTTTATTGTTGAGGAATCTATTATTCTACTAATAGCTGCTGTTGCTGCTCAGCCTTCGGTTTGCGGCCAAGGACACGACACACACAATGAAAACGAATAATTGACACTCCAGCATATACAATCCAAACAAATGTCTTTTGTATCCCACATAGATTCATTGTAAAGCCAGTTCCAACTATACATGTTCCTTGTTATTATGATGATACAAGTTTAAAAACAAATAGTGTCCCTACGGTGGTTCAGATTAAAAGAAACAAGCAAGAATACAGAAAAGAACAGTACATGGAGCTTTCAAATCATAGCACAAAGTAATAAAACAGTGCAAAAGCAGCGGTCTGCCAAAGAACACGGTCTTCTTCTCAACACAATGAGAGCAGAGGAAATGGAAAAAGCTGAATCAGACGGATCTGTGTCATACATGGCTTGCAGTTGTTTACAAATATGGACCGAGATATTTGCATGCATGAAACGGCTGAAGTCACAAGACAAATACTAGTTTTGCTGTTAACTATAAAGTGAACTGATGGTGAGAAGACTTTAAAATGAAACTACCTTTTGAGTCGTCTCTGCAACTTTTGCTGAGTCTGCTGACAATTCTGCTAAATCGGGTTATATAAAATCAAGATGTGACAAAATGTGAATAGGATTGAGCCAGGTTTAAATTCATGGGTTTACTTAACACATGAGATACAAAGAATTTTCACAGGAGATTCTGTTGTTTTTTTGGGGTGTTCAAAACTGAATAAATCAGACAAAAAAATTAAATGATAAAGTTCCTTCTGAAAAAAAAACCCCTCAAAAATATTAAAGGTGCATCATGTAACTTCTTATGCAAAAAAACAAAAAAGGAGTTCATAGCCTAGTTGACCTTTTAAGCACATCGTGCGACTCGACCGTGCAAGTCATGATTTATACACATTCATCACCTACCCCGCACAACTTTCTGTTTCCACCACACACACACCCGCATTTGTTTTGGGGGAGGCGCCCGCACAGAGGAGCATCTGTACAGATCGTTGTTAAAAGTTTTGCAAGCCACAATGAGAAAATGGGGACAAATGCTGCCTTCTGGGGGGTTTGTAGAATCATTCTGAAGTGCAAAGCTGTAATAAAGCAGCTAAGACACTTCTAAATATGATCTATGAAGGTAAACTCCATGTTATGCTAACACCATCTAAAGGTGAGCTAACAGCGGCGAAATGCTCATATCGGCAAAATCCCCTTTTACAACAGCAGTATGATGTTATTAATATTAAATTTGCATGACCCTGTGTCACGAGTGAGGCTGTTCACTCTCTCGTTCTCCTATCAGCAGCCAGCAGTCTGTTCACATCACGTTGGTACATTCAGCGCACTTTGGCCACAGTCAGAGGCCGGTCCTAAAACTTGTACCTGGTCAGACCGGTTTGACCATGGCCTCCGCAATGGAAACGCTGGCCAACCCGGGTTACACCAGGCACTGGGCTGATACACGCCTGCCTGTGGAATAAGGAATGAAATCCTGGATTGTTATAGCTGTCTCTGTGATAGAAAGAAAAGGCGCCATGCTGAACACCCATACAGCCACTAGGTCACTGTGAAAAGCTACATAATGCACCTTTAAGTAGGCAAGGCAAGGCAACTTTATTTATACCGCATATTTCGTACACAAGGCAACTCAATGCGCCAATGTATATACACTCACTACTGGAATATCCACCTCGCTGTGATTTGTGAATATACATTTACAATATATTTGTTTCTCAGTGAGTTTTGGAGGAAAGTAAACCGGCCAAATTTCCTGCTGTGTGTCAGTGTCGTTTTGGAGATACAGCAAGTTAATAATAAAAACAAAGCAGGAGCAATGGATGAGAAAATGATCAGTGGAAGAATCAGTGGAAGACACACAATGTACCCATGCTAGATTATAATTGTGTGTCAAATATGGTGTATTTATGAAAGATTAAAAAAAATCATAATTTGTGTAGATTCCTGAATGTAAACTCCATTTATCTTTCCTTTTAAAAATGAACTGATGTCCTTGTATAAGTCTCTTAAAATGATAGTATAGAGTGTAAAACCTACTTATCTATATATATGAGCGGATGCCCTTTTGTTATTGTAACACAAATGTTTATTTCTTTTTGTTTATTTTTTTGTGCTGCTTAGATTTTCCTGCACTGTAGTCATTTGTATTGCCTTTTTGATTCAGATAAATCGTAAATAGACTTTGCAAATTCAAAAAAAGTGGAGAACAATTACGCCCTCTAGTGGTAAAGGCCACATCTAAACGCTCATTGGCTGTAGCCGCTGTAGCAGTCTGACCTCAGCTGAACAAACAAGGAAGTAAAGGCTCCTGACTGTGCCTGTTGCTCGTTTCTGTTTCTGTTTCCAAAACCTACTCAGTAAACGTTGTCATTAATGCAACTTTTCATCAGGTAGTGTATTTATTTACTTTTAATAAACCTATTTTCATTAAGTCAACAGCGCTTGACCCACAGTCTCTTTGTGTTTACAGGTAACATGAGTGACTTTACAGTAAACCCGCTCGTGTGGGTTGGTATCGGTTCTAGTTTTGCCTTCTCGGGCCTTTTCTATCGTCTATACCAGGACAAGAAGAAAGAACTGGAAAAAATCAAGGTATACATGTTTGTGTGTATGCCCTCGGTCGCACAAGAGTTTTCCATTGTACAGGCCGTTCAAGTCGTCATCTGTACTCGGTTGTTTGTTGTAGTGGACACTGCGAAGGGTTTGTCGAATATGTTCCTTTCAGAACTCTGTCAGGGTTTATCAGGAGCTCTTCCCACACAATACAATGTCACAAAATGTATTAAGGAAAAGTAGATGGCTTCTCTTATTATCGTCGTCTTGCCACACTGTACACCTCAGTTACAAAATGTCCCTTTCTCCAATAGGAAATACCTATATTCAAACCTGATCGACATTTGGTTAGTGTACTGAGAACCACCCCCCACAAAAAACTCCAGTATGTTGCTGTAGAAGGTAATGAACAAAAGCATCTCATGTGCAGCGGGAGGAAAAAGTATGTGAACCCTTTGGAATTCCTTCAGTTACATGTTATGGCCAATGAAAATAGGACATGTAATTGTTTAGGTGGTACTAGGTTAAGCAGACACTGTTTACTATTGCGATTGTGCCCTCTTAACCCCCATCTGAACCGAGCACATTTTCTCCAGGCTTCACCCAAATCTAAAAGCCTCTCGACTGGAGTTTACAGCCTCTAGGCCAGTGTAACCTCTCATTTGAAAGCTAAACCACAAAACTGATGATGACTTTTTTCCCCCCTGGTCACATTTTGTGAAGCGTTTTTTTTGTCTCTTTTTTTGTGGCTCTTTCTTTTGCTTTTTCATCACCTTTTAATCGTGTTTTTCTTGCCCTTTTCTTGCTTTTTCTTCTTGTTGGATTTTCATGCTTGTTTCCATCGCAGTTTTGCCACTTTTTCAATAAGCTTTTAGAGATTTGGGTAACGCCAAACTAGAGAAAATGTGCTCGGTTCAGGTGGGGGTTAATAAAGATCAGACAACTAGTTATGACCAATTTAGGCAGAAATGTATTGTAAGAAATTCCAAAGGGTTCACATACTTTTTCTTCCCACTGTAACTTAAGTGTTGTAAATGATCAATCGACATGTAAAGTATTAATGTTATTATTATTTTTAAGGCATGGTGCAGGCTGATGGGGAGCCTATTACCAGTCAGTATGTCCCAAGGTGCTTTGGTGTGATCCAGAAAATTGCAGTCGAAGAGCACTGGAAATACTGGAACTCGTTTACCAGGACATGGTATGTTTCAAAATGACAGCGTTATCCCTTTTCAATGTGGGAATTTTAACATTCAGCAAATCTCCAAATAGGAATTCCCGGACAATGAATAAGAAAGAAACCAACAACTCCGTGCCCTTCAGCCTTGTGAGCCCGAGCGCTTACATCAATGACCTCTATGTCAAAGTTCAAAACCCTTTGGAGGCATCCGGGGACTTTTTGGACAGAGTTTACCACAAGATAAAGCACGCCGAGACGGATTTGGTGAATATAGTATTACAGGGCGTCAGCGGAGAGAAACCTGGATCCCTGGAGGAGAAGGAGGAGATGCTGAAAGTGGGGAGTACACTGACTGGGTTTGGAGAGGTGGTCCTAGAGGGAGGAGAGGTAATGAGGCTGCAGGCACCGCAGGACGGACGCAAGTACATCCTGGTGCCTGGAGACTACCGCAGCTTCATGGACAGACACGAGAGCTCGGCCAGCATGTGGAAGTCTCTCACTGCGCTCACGGGAATCACTGGGACCACTCTCCTAGCTGCTGTCATTTATAATATTGTTGGGGATCAGGACCAAAAATCTAAATAGACATGTCGATGTCACAGTATTGTCAAATTGACCTTTTAACTATTAAACAGTTAACTAGCTATTATTGTAAATCAAGCTTGACTTTGTAAAGGGAATATTATGGGACCAAAATCTTTGATTTAATCACTGCAATCAGTTCAAGTGTCCTTTCATTCATGGTGATGGATTTATACTTGTCTTCTACTGAACTTTTTATTACACAAAGTAGAAATAGATGTGATGTATTTTTTGGCTCGAAAGTATATTTTTTATACATCAAAAACTGACTGTGAATAAAGGCTAATGCTGCTGTACTATTATGGAGGTGACTTCAATAAACGTTTAACAAACAAGTATTTCAAACAGTCCGAAGTCTTTTTTTAATTTTGCTTAATTTTCAAATAAACTTCACATAGACCTTATAGCAAGAGTGGCACTGATAGTTATTGGTATTAGCAGCTCTTTACCCCTTTATACAGATATGAGTTTATCGATTATAATTATCCTTCATCCTCTGAAGACTCCTCGGCCTCCTCCAGCCACTGAATAAACTTCTGAAGCTGCAGAACAAAAGAATGAGAGAGTACATTTGTTGTTTATGATGGTAAATATTAAGGTATGTTATGTTTAGTTAAAGCCACACTGGAAAACATGCCAATTGCCAACCCAAAATCAGCTAGACATCGACACTGCTAATTTTGCAATGGATTATCAAAATAAAGCATTTGGAGGTGGATTAAATGTATTTAAAACTATGGCTTCTGATGTCCTGCTCCAAGCAAGTTACAAGTCAGTAGAAACAGCGATATGACTGACTGCTCTAGGTGTCCAAATGTATTGCAAACATTTGTATAGGTGCTCCTGGGAAAGGGATCCAAATTGCACAAAAGCAGGAAAACCAGTCACTCCAAACAAATACAAGCAGCACAAAGAAGTACACACACAGTCACAACAAATGTTTTAGAGATATCTTTTACCAATTAAACCGTCCAGAGTAAAATTGATGCGTTATTTGAGTTATTCACATGTTCTTTTTACTGGACCCAATCTGTAGTGTACACTATATCAAGGTTTTGTAGACTTTGAAGGGGCTAGATGCAAGTTGGCCATTTTATACTCACTACTGCCACCTCAGGTCATAAGTGTAACTGCAGCTTCTATATTAAGCTCGTGCATGATGGCACTTCGAAGTAACACCTTTTTGAGTGACAGTGCAGGATTTTAGAGGCAGTTGTGGTGAACAGGTCTGAGCTCATTCTACATATTAGGACATTGCTGGAACATGTAGGGGGAGGAAAATACTTGGTTTCAACATTTTTAAACTCCGTATAGTCCCTTTAAAGTTTTTCAAAAGTTTCTATGAGCAAAAATCACTCATTTCCATTTTGTTCTATGGGTGGTCAAAACTTTAAAACTAAATGTCTGAACTACTCAGAACGCAGATAGAACCGGGACGAAATGTAACGCAGTGTGGCTTTAATGTAATCAAATGTTGAATCTGGCTGCATAAACAGCTCTATTCATTTTCACTTCCTACTCACCCCTTGGTTCTTGCGAAGATGCCTGCTCTTGTCGGTTGTTGCGCCCTGGGAAAACCAGCGCAGAATCATCTCCTCCTCCAGAATCTCCAGCTGGTACATGTTCATTAAAACCTGCAGTGAAGCAGCATGTTCATCTGTTCAGAACAGTTATTAGTGAAGTTTGGCGTAATTATTATTGCTAACAGGGCTTGACGTTAACATCAGCCAAAAGCCGAATGCTGGTGGATTTCTGTCTTGGCTATTGAAATGTTCACACTCACAAGCCAATCTGCAGAGACTTTTAATGCAAGTGAGGTTTTGAAGCCATGATTGTGCATTTTGTCTTATTAGTCTTGGAAATTCTAGCAGGCAGGAACACTAACTGCCTAGTCAAGCCTTGATTACTAATGAGATCAGCCACTGACCTTGACCATAGCAGCCCAGTGAGCATCCTGCTCAAGAAAGTGCTCTTCAAATGCCGACAAACAGTCCATATGGTCCTGGGCTCTTTTTACATAGTTTTTAAAAACAGGCGTCCATTTCTTCAACAACTAAGAAAAAAAAAGCGCTAAATTAATTACATACACACATAATAAGAGTCATTTTTATTTATCCTTTACCGGCAGCAGCAAAGCCACATATTGTGATGTGGTCAGCTCTGGTCCCTGTTGTTGGAAAGGGTAGTCCAGAACTACTCGAGTTAAAATCTGCATGACCTCTTTCAGAGTGATGTTATAAGCGTATCTGCAAAAATAAAGACGTGTCGTATTGTTTATTTCTAGGCTGTAGAAGAGGACATCAATGCGCAGCAATTTTCTTACTTGAGAGAGTTGATTTCAAGTACAAGGTTGTCACAGCCGATATTTTCCTCCAGGCCTCTTTGAAGTGTTCCCAAAACTTCCAACTGAAAAACTATAGAAAGCCAGAAAGGGTTAAAGGGTTAAAGAAAGGAAAAGAATGAAATCCTTTAATCAAACATGCACAATGGGTCTAAAATTTTAAAAAAAGTTTCGACACCAGTGTGACTTTATCAGGGCATTTTTAAAATTCCCCTGATGAAGACACACTGGCATTTACTATTGAATTTATTTACGGTGACAACCTCAAACGGCTACTTTTCACACGCTGCAGTGAGCTACATTGGTCTTACCTTTGTCATCGTCCATTTCTGGGGAGGGGATTACGGGATCATCCGGACCCTCTGGCTCACTGGCTTCACTTTCACTCTCAGGGTCAGGATTCAACACCAAACCTTGCAAACCAAACCGAAAAATACACAACTGACCAGGCTGATAAATATTTTTCTCAATCAAAGTGGCCAACGTACCCCAAAGACAGTGTGCCAACTCATCATCCTCTGTGTCATCCAAACTACTAGCTTTCCAGATATAGCCCTTTCCCTCCTCTCCAACCTCTGCTGGATTAAAACCTAGAGGGACAGAAAAGTCTCAACTTTAAACATTGGATTATTACAGGAACATAATATTTAAAATGCAAATAAAATGACCTTTCTGTTTGTTTTTGTCTTTACTTTGACCAACTTCAGCATCATCACTAAGAAACTCGTCATCATCTTCCTCCTCCTCCTCTTCTGGGTGGTGCATAGACAACACAGTTCCTTCAGGTAGAGAAATATTTGGTCCAATTACCACCTAAAAAAAATCAAAGAAATAGCTTTGTATCACTTCAATATTTAAAGGAATAGGCCAACATTTTAACATAATGAGATGTGTTCTTACCTGGGCTTAGACGAGTTGATGCGTACCTGTCTGGTCTTTGTGCGTGTGCTCAGTCATAATACTACATAATAATAACTTAGGACCTAAGGTATTATTATGCCTTACAATAAAGTTCCCCTGTTTATCCTCTTAGAAAATCGACATGTTTACTTTTGTGTAACTATACTCTTGGATCATGTAACTTTTCATGTAACCGTATTTAAAAGGGACTATACAGAGTTTAAAAATGTTAAAACTAAATATTTTCATCTCCCTACATGTTCCAGCCATGCCCTAATGTGTAGAATGAGCTCAGACCTGTTCACCACAACTGCCTCTAAAATCCTGCACTGTCACCCAAAAAGGTATTAATTCGGTCTGAAGTGCCGTCATGCACAAGCTTAATATAGAAGCTGCAGTTACGTGTAAGACCTGAGGTGGCAGTAGTGAGTACAAAATAGTTAACTTGCATCTAGCCCCTTTAAAGGAATAGGCCACCGTTCTTACATACTGAGATATGTTCTTACCTTAGCTTCTTCTTCTTACCGAGTTCTATAGGACCTGTCTGGTCTTCACCCGTGCCTTCAGTCACGTAAACACAGCGCAGACGGCGTTAGCATTTAGCCTCTCCCTCTCTCCACTATAGCTCCAAAACTGGTCAAGATAGAAGCTACCAAGCTCTTCCACGTTTTCCCTATTTAAATATGGTTACGTGAAGTGTTACACTACAAAGTATAATTACACAAAATTAAACAGTGTGGATTTTCTAAGCGAATAAAAGGGGGAACTATATTGTAGAAGTAATAATACCAGGAGTAATTTGGCATCTGCACAGTAAAGTGAAGATTACTGCGCGGATTTCGAACTACTCCTGGTATTATTACGCCTTACAATATAGTTCCCCCTTTTATCCGCTTAGAAAATCCACACTGTTTAATTTTATGTAATTATACTTCACGTAACCATATTTAAATAGGGAAAACGTGGAAGAGCTTGGTAGCTTCTATCTTGACCTGTTTTGGAGCTATAGTGGAGAGGGGGAGAGGCTAAATGCTAACGCCGTCTGCGCTGTGTTTACGTGACTGAAGGCACGGGTGAAGATCAGACAGGTCCTAAAGAACTCGTCAAAGCTAAGGTAAGAACATATCTCAGAATGTAAGAACGGTGGCCTATTTCTTTAAATGGGGAAAACATGGAAGAGCTTGGTTGCTTCTAACTTCACCCCAGTTTGGAGCTAGAGGAATATGCTGGGAGAGGCTAAATGCTAACAACATCTTTGGTCTATTTGCGTGACTGAACGCACGCACAAAGAGCGGACAGTTCTGCATCAACTCCTCTAAACTCAGGTAAGAACATATCTCAGTACTGAATAATAACTTACATTATATGCAAGGACGCACTGCTTGTTTAGTTTAACGCCCTCTTTAACAACCACTCTGTCACATACCACAGACTGACTGATAGCCACATTACTTGCAATGTGAACATTATGCCAGATGTAGGCATGGTCCAGAATGACATTGTCACCTGTTTCAGTGAGAAAACAAGTCTTAGCTTTTGAAACCTTATGCTCATCTGTCACTGACAAAACACACACAATGTCTTACCTATGGTGCAGTTGTTACCAATGACACTGTTCGAGATGTGACAGTTGGCGCCAATGCTTGTTTCGCAGCCAATCAGCACGTTCTCTTCCATCTGACTGCCGTGGCCCAGGCTCACTCCTGACCCTCTGTAGACGTTGTGGCGAGAGTACGTGCAGCAGCGCCCCTCCTGGTCCGTGAAGTTGGCCTCAGGGGTTAGAGGGTAAACCCAACGCCGCACAAGATCCGACGACACAGAGTCATACATGAGCAGATTTGACACTCGGGCACCATAGCCATCCTTGGTCACATGCATGTGTATCTGATTACCAAGGATCTGAACAGGAAAACAGTGCATTATATTCATGAACTTAATCTGGGTTTTATTTGAAAATACAAGATATTTAGTAAGTGACATACTTCTTCATTGACCAGGATACCTCGCACAAAGTCATCCCTAGTTTGGTAGTCAAAATTATCAGTAAAGAGTTCTGCAACCTGAAAACCATATAAACATTTAAATTTGGCACTGTATTCAGAAGTCACCGTTCTGTGTCAAGCGAAGCTGACCTGTGGTGAACATATACTGATGTGACAGTCTAAAAGGTCATGTCTGATTTCAAATTCGTCACTTGTGCTGTGGAATATATTCTGCAAAAACAGCAACATGTAACACAATTATCGACAGGAAACAGCTGTATATAATTAACTAAAACAAGCCATTACCATTGGAAACTGCATTTTCTTTAGCCCTTGTGTTTTCTGGTAGTGTAAGACACGTTGAGTCTTACTGTCCATAGCAACAATCATGTCATCTTCCTCACAGCGGGATCTGTGTCCTGGTGAAGACTCTTTGAAAACCATCGTCATCACTGAAATGTTCTTCTCCATTTTTCTGCGGTATCTGTTCAAATGAAATGAAAATATATAACAATTGCACTGCAAATGTTTTGTGCATTATTTGCCTACTTGTCTCACCTGTGTTCATGTAAAGCCTGACTGACATCAACATTTGAGACCACATCTCCATAGACCAACACAAAGTCAGATCGCACAAGGGACTTTGCATCCACATCCCTGAGCACGTCCCCCAGAGAGCGGTACAGCTCAGAGGTGATTATGTGGACTGTGTTTGAAGAAGTGGGCCGGCACCACTTGGACTTGCTGTCACACAAAGCAGCAGAATTATCATGAGAAAAACAAACGTTCAGTCTGCAGCAATAAACAATTTTGTTTCTCTAAAAAAAAAAAAAAATGGTCAGGGATTACCTAATAGATTATACATTTTACTTACAGCAGGTGTTCTTTGATTTTGGGGGCCATCCAGCAGCAGAAGACGAAGGTCTCCTGGACCCCAGTGGATGTGAGGAACTCCAGCGTGTAGTCGATCATGGCAACATTACCCAGAGGCAGCAGCGCCTTTCACCGGCGAAAAGTGACAGATGACAAGTTTAGTTTAGCCCTTCCATTTGTAAGTTCATCATGTATTGATTGTCTGCAGTAAATCAGAACCACTCCAAAGTCACGTTCCTAAGACCCACGGTGGGCATACTAGTATTGTTTTATCTGCATGTATAATTTAAAGTGAAAAGCTCCCGTTCTAGTATGTTTGCCGTATGTTTACAGCATGGGTAGTTAGCATCGTTGTTAGCCTAGCTTGTTGCTCACCCTCGGCTGGTCTTTGGTCACAGGGAAATATCTCCTGTTGAAGCTGTCGGCGACTAAAACAGCCTGAAGCGGCTGCTCATCATCCTCATCTCCGGCACCTTTTCTGTCCGAAATACGACCTTGTTTCCCCCCTTTACTGGACATGATTCACTCTCCTCTGGCTAACCAAGTCTGTCATCAGACACAAGTACGGCATCCGCGGAGGGACAATTGTGATGAAGTCAAAAGTTCAGCAAAACACAAGTTGGTCTGACAACTACTGTGCTTATTATACTGTTATAAGAACATGTATGATATTGATGATTTCTAAGTGATGTAATCAGTCATAATGCATGTAGTCATTTATGTTTAGTTTTGACAACAACACCATGCGCATAAAACAGTCAGTCTTTGATTCAAATTTATTGCAAAGGTCATGTGCTAGAACTTGTTACACTTAAACAGACACAATATCAACATCTGGTTACTGCCACACACTGGTTTAGACTGTAACCTTCATTCACTGATCTGTAAAAGCTTAATAGTTTCATTTGACAATGCTCCTTCACTACAAGAGATGTTTTGTGATCTTCTTGGCATGGTCCAGGACTGCTCCATATCGCTGGGTTTTGGATTGCCAGGAAGTTGGAATTGCTTCAAGTCCAAACTGAAAAAAATAAATTAAACAGACACAAACATTATAATTGTGTAAAATAAGATCATCACAATAATAAACATAAAGCTAAACAGTTTCACCTGAGCTCCCAGACATGCCCCGATGAACGACCCTCTGCTGCAGGTGCACCCGCCGCAGCTCATGGTGTCTCTGATGGCCTTCTCATACTGAGAGGCTGTGAGGACTCCATGCAGCGCGGCCTGGAATGCACCAGGCAAACCTAAACATCAACAACAATACACAAACATTTTGTCAAAATGCAGACAGTAAGTAAAATGATTAAAATGTACAATTACATTAACCAAATGACTGTACCTCAGGCATTTGGGAACACAGAGGGGATCAGATCTTTGGGACTTTTGGATAAATGCTCCTTCACTTGCATAAGGTGCCCTTGGAATAAATAAGTAACAACACTTTATTTTAGAGAACAGTAATAGTATGGTTTTAGGATGAAAATACCATGGTAGTTAGATGGTTGACCAGGTGGGAGGAGTTTATGGTGCTAAGTAACGGAGCACCATATAAATCATTGAGCAGTCAGTGAACAGTCAGTTGGGCAGTTGCAAATGTCTGTATCTATGACAGAGGTGGGTTAAAATTTAATTTACAGTTCATTCATATTCTTAGTATAGTTTCAGATGATATTTATTTAATTATTAGTTTCTGGCTATATTATTGTAATCTATACTAGGCTAACTTAAGTAATGTATATATATATATATATATCTTAGTCATCAGTCTTTCCATATGTACCTTCAGATCACCAGATATTTGTAATAGACCTTTGTAACCATCATTAAACTTTGAAACTGCCCTTTGCATCCGACTTTACTCATTAATAAGAGCGTAGGGTGGATGAAGACTCCAGAAACATCCGGAAATGTGATGTCATATCGCTACGCATTATGGGATTAACAGCAATTGTAAACTAATGGCGAAAGTTAAAATACTGGAGTTATTGTAAAGCTCACTATGCTATTAAAGTACTATAAAGCAAAGTACAACCATATAAAGCAATAAAGATAATAACTACAAATTAATACAACGGCCAACACATATGGTGAGTCCCATGATGTGCTGGGGCAGGATTACCCTCAGGCATTACATACCAATGACAGCTCGGTCCAGATCTTGGGGATTGTTTCTCTTCGGGTCGCTGAGCTGCCCAATCACTACCTCCACAACATTTGGATCAGGCCCATGTAATATGAAATGCTCCAAGATCCTTATCGAAATGTAAAATAAATTACAAACATATTAGTATTAGAAATATTTTGTTCTTTTAATTGGTTCTTCTGCCATGAGTAAGTTAAAAATAGAAACCTTGCAGCTGCCAGAGTCTCTGCGACACAAGGATCATAATTTTGGGTCACACGGATGGCATCTTCAACTTTTTCTAACATTTCGGGCTTCCCGGCGTAAAAAGCCACTATAGGAGCCAGCTTAGTTATCCCATCAATCTGACAGTCAGTTTCACAACCTGTGAATAAAACCCGTAACATTATGAACTTTGCTTTCTTTTGATGTTGTAGATGAATTATCACAGTTTTTTACTCCACCTGTTTCTTCTTTGCCTGCATCCACATTTTTTAGAAAGCTCTTCAAACTACCATGCCTCCATGGTCCTTCAATAGGTAGTTGAGGTCTTGGGCCTAAAATATAAAACCAGACAATTTTATTATGTAACAATGAACTAAGAATAAATGTTTAATCACTATAAGCCTAATTTTTACCTCCTTTCTCTCTGTAGGGATCATTCACAGGAGTGTCATACACAGACCCTGGGCCAAAGTATTTTAGCGTACGTTGCTTCAGATCTTCAACATTGAGGCCTATTGACACATTTAAAGCAAGAACATTTTGAGGTAAGTGACTCATAGCTTATCTCTGTACAACAGTGGTTCCTTCTTTTTTTTTCTTTAAAGGGAATGTACATGTATTTGCTACAATATACAACTTTAAAATCAGCAGCATTTAGCCTTCAATCATTGTTGGATGTTGTTTGCTGTAAATTAACCTCTTAACACCCGACTGAACTGAGTGTATTTTCTCCAGTTTGGCTTTACCCAAATCTAAAAACTTCTTGACTGGAGCTTACAGCCTATAGGCCAGTGTAACGCCTCATTTGAAAGCCCTACAAAACTCATGAGCTTCATCCTCGTTATGATTCATCCTCATCATGTTTTTGCGTTTTTGACATGTTTTGGTCACATTTTTTGTGGCATGATCACAGTTAAATTACATACACAAAAACAAAAAAAAACAAAATGTGGCCAAAACGTGCCAAAAAGCATTGAAAATGTAACACAAAGTGACAATAATGCGACAAAAAGGAAATGAAAATGGGATAAGAACGTGGCAAAACGACAACAGCAAAGCAATGAAAACATGATAGAAACGCAAAAACAACTAAAATGTGATCATTTGCAAGGATGAAGCTTCGATGATTTCTGAAGCTTTCAAATTAGGAGTTACTCTGGCCTACAGGCTGTAAACTCTCCTGTCAGCGTTTAGATTTGGGTAAAACTGGAGAAAACGTGCTCGATTAATGCGCGAGGTAAGGTCAGTAAGTAAGTAAGTAAGTAAGTGCTTTATTTGTCTTGGGCAAGTCCTGAAAACAAATGTCTTTGACTGGAGTAATTCATTATTATTGTTTGATAAAAAGGAACGGCTGCTGTATAACAATAGTACCTCCACACTCTGATAAGGATTCAAGCAGGACATAGGCTTGGTCTCCATAGCAGCTCTGTTGGCCGGTTTGCAGTGTGTAAAAGGGGTTCGCTGATTCAGCCCGAAACTCAGGGTTTGGGTCCTTGGCCAGAATTGACTGTAATTTCTGTAGGTCATAAACCCAATGGAGCGGCTGCGCTGTAACATCAGACAAGTGGCACTTTGATAATAGATCCACATCAAATGTACACAACCATGATGAATTGTATCAAAAACAATACTTTGAACTGGCTTTACTTACCTGCTGCATCCGCCACTGCACACCCCACGATGGCTCCTATGGCTCTGTTGGCCACAGCTAAAGCCATCTAAAACATTGAAATTGGTCAAGACAGCAACAGTCGTGAACCTTTGCATTGAGCAATTCATTAATTTATTTATTAATATCAATAACGTTGTGTGTCATTTCACTGTTTTCATAATTCATTATTATGTTGAGTGTTAGAACATATTTCATATAAGGACAAACAAGGAATTGTTTTACATAATAGTTCAACTGACAAAATGCATATTTTTATGTCTTTGTTTTTTCTCAGTCATTACTGGAGGAATCAACATGAAACAAAAGCTGTCACAAAGTTCATTATCTTCTGTCAGCACATATGAACTAATGTCCAATTATTTTCTCCGACAAACGTCAAAAAGTGGTGACAATATGCGAAAACATGAGCGTGATGTTGTCCAATAGAAAGGACTTTCAGACATAAAAATAATATCACAGGTTTGTGAATTCAATCACAATGAAACACTGATGAGGAAAAACATTCGTCCATTTTCGTTTTGGAGATTTCTTCCAAAAACTGCATTTCTCCCATAGAGTTGTATTGGCCCTGCCCTTCACCTGACATTATGAATCATCCCTTTCTAAATCGTGAACGAATTGTTTCATTTGTGCATCAAGTGGATAATTTAAAATGAAGTGCGATCATGCTAATGTGTAAGCTAGCCTAGCCTGTATTAAACTGAACAAACACTCAGAGGCTGGGATACAATTTTGCAATTCAGTGAAGTAGTCCTTCCTTACCTTTGACTCTAACAAATGTACTAATAATCGTGTGCCCAAATGAAGCTGAGGACCTATGCTACTAGCGTGGTTGCAAAAGGCATTAAATATAACAATACTTACGTTAAACACGGCTTTCTGATTGGAAAAAGGGACAAATCCGCTCGCTGTGTCTCCGACTTTACTTTTGTTTTGTTATCCTAACCTCGGGCCTCGTGCACACACTTTAGGGTTATGCAAAAAACCAGTGGGCGGGTTCTCGTGTCATCTGACTGGTGCTGTGTTGTAATGCTGTTCAGTGACTAGCGCCGTCTACTGGCCACGATGTAAATAGCACTTTTCAAGGCTCTCAAAAATGCAGTGAAAAATAAATAAATGAAAGAGACTCGCCATAATAAATATGAAATAAACAATAAAAAACAATAAAATACATACAAACATTATCTTTAATTCAACATATGGACTTTAATTCGAGCAAAATGCAGCCGATCCTTATTTATGTATTTATTTATTTATTTGAAATAGGACCGTGCATAATCGATCATGCCAAATTTATTACAATAGCAAATGTTTATCCGTTGTCCCAAAGCAGGTTCTAAGGCAGGTAAGAACGATGCACATTCAACAACATAACAATCCATGAGTTGGCCTTTATATTTCTTAGTAAAATAGACAATGACATGAGAACATGTTATGCAACTTATAAATGTTGTATTTGTAGTAACCTACATTTGTAATTGATAGCGACATAGCTGTCAATGGGTTGTTCTAGTTAAAATGTGTGTGGCTGAGTTATTTGCATGTCTTGTTTCAGGAAAGAAGGGTGTGTGGAGGTCAGAGCAATGATATTTACAGTATGCATTTATTTATAGCTATCCACATTTCTGTTTGTAAGATTATAGTTTTGGGGTTCACATGTATATATACAGCAAAATTCAAACTGACCAACTTTTGGCAAAAAGAAATTGCATTGGTTAGATAAACACACTACTCTGTCTGCATAAAAATGCAGTTTGACCTAATTTGACCTAACAACACATTCTGGCTCTGTGCTGGTGCCAAAAGCTGCACATAGGACACCAGCAACCCATGATATGTTCTTCTGTGTCCCACATTTATTATTTTTAGCTTGGATCCATCGCTACATCTATTCTAAATAAGGCAACAGTGGGTCTTGAATTCCAAAAGTCAAACTTTTAGTTGCAAAGGACTTATCACTCACTATTATCTGCCTATTGCCGGTGTTTCATGTTGCACCTCTACCATGCTCTGATTAAACACAGAGCCTCCGCAAGACCATAACAACACAAGCCTTCAAACACACAGCAACCACACCTGCCCCACAACATCTCTAGACCGTGTACCCCTCCTTTAGACCTCACACCTATGACAGCTTAGTCCAGCCCCTTATGCACCCTGTCTCTCACAACCCCTGCCCCAAGTGGGGTTTTTAATTAGGTGTGTGCAAGGGTTGGTCTTGCTCTCTTCTGGGTGACGCGGATTGGAAACAGTTCTTCAAGATTTTACAACTTTTTAAAGTTGAAACCCCATTGGAGCCATGAAGTGGGGCTGGGTGCTTGTGGCAGTGTTGCTGTCTTTTGGGGCATTTTCCCTGGCCAAGGAGACCTTGGACTTCCCTGAGTATGATGGCAAAGATCGTGTCCATGACCTCCATGTCAAAAACTATAAATCTGTCATGAAGAAGTATGATGTGTTGGTGGTGTACTACCATGACCACCCTGGATCCAGCCGCGTTGCCCAGAGACAGTTTGAGATTGAGGAGCTGGCCCTTGAGGTAGGTTAAGATGTAAATCGTGGAAGTTATCAGATGCTTTACTATAATACATTATTTTATTTTTTTCAGAAAGAAACCTTGCATGGCAAAAATTAACTATTATTATTTTTTATTTTTTTAAAGGCAATCTGCTTAAATTCTGCTTGCCACATTCAGTCAGGGGCTTTGGACTAATCAGCATCCTTTGGTGCATTACGTCATGATGAAACACAAAGCCTCCCTTAAATATTCTAAATATAGAACATCAGAAGATGATATGTTTGCATTCCATCAGCAGGAGGCACACTGTAGATTTATATGGCATTAATCAACAATTCATAAATTTAAATCAAAAGTGACAAGGAGAAGACAGTGGAAGACAAATTGTCTTGTTCACACATAACAAAATGTAAATAATCTCTGCTGGTGTAAACGAGTAAGATCATGGAAATCATTTGTGATTTGGCAGAAAACAGATCTGCAGGGCAAATGCAATCAAAACCGCTGTATACAAATGAAGATTTTAATATCAGCGCAAGTGCAACTCTGGTGCATGATGCCGTGAACAGTTGTAGCTGTTGTTCCAGGTGAGCCCTGGTTTTGGTGGTGCTAGCTCAGCCCAGCCTTGGTGGTGGTGTGACTATCACCCTGCAGGACTGTAGTGTCAGCGGATCCCCAATGCTAAACATCACTGCCACCTCTCCAAAATAGTCCCTGAGCCGAAGAGTCCAACTGCTATTTTTACATCAGGCTGCTTTGTGGTTCCGTGAGCTGCATGAGGGCTTGTGTGTCCCCTTCTGAATATATTATGATGTTCATTTGAAGATTTATTTCTTATTGGGAGTAGTGTGTCACAGCACAGAAATGTCTTGCACTCAAAGGCTGGGCGAGGGCTGCTGACAAACAGGTGAAATATGACTTGGCGAGGGAACAGAAAGAATAGCTTTACCCAGGGTATACTGTAAATGTCAATACTATTTATTGCTGTATTGTCAATGGGTTTTGTAAGTTTGGCCTCAGGCAAACTGTCAGCACTACATGTCCTTATTTTTAAACAAAGATGACGCGTACTGAAATTACCACTGTAAGAGATAGATAGAACAAACAATATGAAGAAAAAAACCTTCATTATTTCTCTGCCATTTCTGTAATGCTTGATATATACAAGAAGCACATTGGTGTAAACCACTGTCTGTCATATGGTTTGACACAGATTACATGTTCTTTTGAAGTGTCAATAATGGATAATTAAACCCTGTACAGTTGTCTATTATTGAGTTATATAATAATAATAATAATAATAATAATAATAATAATAATAATAATAATAATAATAATAATAATAATATTACTGTTATTATGATTATGATTATTATGATTATTATTTATTAATTGATAAGAATCGTTTACACTTGTTTTGCGCTTTTCAAGCCTGTGTTGCCATTTACTGATGTACCATTTAAATGTTTTCAGCTTGTTGCACAAGTACTAGATGAATATGAAGATGACGACATCGGAGTGGGTCTTATTGATGCAAAGCACGACAAAGCTCTTGCAAACAAATTAGGTAATTCTTCACCATTGAGATAATTGTTCATGGGTTTCGTGTTTCACATGTCTGGTCTTCCTCAGGTCTGGAGGAGTCCGACAGCATCTTCATCTTCACAGAGGATGAAGTGATAGAGTATGATGGAGAGTTGGCAGCTGACACTCTAGTGGAGTTCATCTATGATGTTCGTGAGGATATAATCTCACAGTTAATAGCCTGCCTTATTTGAGTAAAACAAATGCATATCTACTGTATATACACAATCAATTTATGTAAACACTGTTTATAATCTTCCTTTGTGTTATCCCTTTCTCTTGTGTCACCTCTAGGTTCTAGAAGATCCAGTGGAAATGATTGACAATAGCAGGGAGCTGAAATGCTTCAAAAATCTTGAAGAGGACATCAAACTGGTGGGCTACTTTAAGAATCACAAATGCGACAGTAAGAATCTCAAATGAATGCAGATTTTTAAAGCACATTGACTTACATTAATAAAAATGGTCAGTTCAGATTTGTCAAGGAACATACCATTTTTAAAATGATTAACGCAATGGATACATATCAGATTTCGAGGCTTTTGCTGATGCTGCTGAAGAGTTCCATCCTCACATCAAGTTCTTTGCAACATTTAACCCTAAAGTGAGTTAACACAAATGTGAATCACATTAAGAATAAATGTTAGCTCATGATAATGTTTAAATTAACTCAAATGTTTAGTGCGAACATGAACTATTATGTGTCTCTTCATTTTTCCTATCTACAGGTCGCCAGGGCTTTGGAGCTGAAGCTCAATGAAGTTGACTTCTATGAGCCCTTTATTGAGGATCCCATGGTAATCCCTGGAAAACCATACACAGAGAAGGAGCTGGTCAGGTTTATTGAAGCCAATGACAGGTCAGCTTTGTTATATTTTATTTCCTTTATTTTAGGAATGTTGGCCTGAAAGTGATTAAAGTGCACTTTAAGAGACATTGAGAATTCACATTTCACCTGGTTAAATAAGGGTTAAAAATGACAGTCCTTACAAAATAAATCATAGTTATTAAAGAATCTGTCAATAACTCATATTTATTCTTTCTATCAAGACCTACTCTGAGGAAGCTGCAACCACACAACATGTATGAGATTTGGGTGAGAGATTTGACGTGCTAGTGCAGCCATAGGTGTTTCCAGGGTATGTTTTTGACAAGTGTTTTTTATTTTATTTTTAGGATGATGATGTTGATGGTGAACACATTATTGTTTTCGCAGAAGAGTCTGACCCAGGTACATTAAATCATCAAACTGGTGGTATGGTTAACAAATAGTTATGTTCAAATTGTCAGCCAATGTTTGGTATATATTTAAGTTTTCATAGCAGTCATCATGCAGTTTCACTTCTACAAGGCCAGTCCAAAACATTTTGAGGGTTGCTATTGTCATTTTCTCTGTTCAGGCTGTCAAAAGAAGTCAAAGGAAGACTCTGACTTGTTTGGCATTAGTTAAACTCTTGTACTTTTAACCCATTAGATGGCTTTGAGTTCTTGGAGATTGTAAAGAGAGTTGCAGAGGATAATACAGATCATCCTGACCTGAGCATTGTGTGGATCGACCCTGATGACTTCCCTCTGGTAGGATATAACAACTCTATGACAGGATATTTACATAATCACCAAGCATGTTGTGAGATGATGTTCTGTACAGTAACTGGGTGATTTTTATTTCAGCTCCTGCCCCATTGGGAGAAAACCTTTGGAATCGACCTGGACTACCCACAGATTGGCGTTGTTGATGCCGATGATGTAAGTAACTCTTTTGGAGTTTTAGTTTTCAGATGGTTAATTTCTTGATGATATATTCCACAGGCTGACAGCGTGTGGTTGGATATGGACGATGGGGACGATCTGCCTTCTGTGGATGAACTAGAGGACTGGATTGAAGATGCACTTTCTGGACAAATCGACCCAGATGATGACGATGATGATGACGACGATGATGACGATGATGACGATGATGACGATGATGACGATGACGACGATGATGACGACGATGACGACGACGATGATGACGACGATGACGATGATGACGATGATGACGACGATGACGACGACGATGATGATGACGATGATGACGATGACGACGATGACGACGATGACGACGATGACGACGACGATGATGACGATGATGATGATGACGATGACGACGATGACGACGACGATGATGATGATGACGATGATGATGATGACGATGACGACGATGATGATGACGACGATGATGACGATGATGACGACGACGATGACGACGACGACGATGACGACGACGATGACGACGATGACGATGACGACGATGACGACGATGACGATGATGATGATGACGACGATTACTAAATAATTTCATCTCACTTCATTCTCGTATTTTGACCAATACAACTCCAAGAGTTAACATCAGAGACACAACCTTACTTTGATATCCTTGTTATGTCATTATCAGTTTCTATAATTATATTCCATTTACTTGTTTGTCCCTTCAGCATCACCAGTCCGCTTCTTAAAGTAGCACTTAAGGCCTCAGCAGATGCTTGGACTCTTGTCCGATCATTCTGTTGAACACCATCGGTGATCGAGAGCGCTGTCGGGCGATGGTTAACAACACCTCTGGCCCGGCATTCTGTTGAAGTCCACACTAAATACCCTTGTGTTCATTCTTTCTGTCTCAGTCCTGCAAAGTCTTTTACAGCATACATGTTTTGTTTAAAGTTTTTTCTAATTTTCCCCACATAAGAGAATGTAGTAATTTTCAGAGTGCTTCCAGTCCAATGGAACTGAACTATTACCAGCCTCCTCTATAAAACAATGTAACAAAGTATTGTGAATGTGATTCGCAACTAATGTATGTTTTCTACTATGACAAAATAAGTAAAAACAGTTAATCTATTTTTTTAAACAAGAAATATTTTGATTATACTGTAAAGTCTTAAATAAATAACATCTTGGACATTAACACTGTTAAGTCTTTTAAATGCAAGGCCACATCAATGTATGTGTTTGCTGACACATCTGATAAAACGAGATGACGCAGAGAGAGTTCTAAGAAAGTTTGATTCGAGGTTAACGACACCACTCTTTAACATGTCACTTCCACTGAACCAGTGGTGGCTGGTACTTGCACTACAACTACAGAAATGTCTATACTCATAATAACATGTGATTGTGCCGATAGTAGGTAGTAATTTACTTGTCTACATTCATCACTATATTAGTACAGATGATAGGTAGTCTGTCAATCTTCAGAGAGCATTGCATAGTTGTTGCATATACTGTTGGCTACAAAAAAAGAAGCAAACAAACAAATCATAAATCATATGTTGTACTGTTTTCAAACTCACATTGGACTTTCCCACCTAATATAATAGATTTAGAGGAAAACTGGTGGTATTAAAACCTAAAACATTACACTTCATTAGTCTTTGTTTGAAGATATTTAGTCAGTTTTCCCTCCACAGTAAGCCATTTTTGCCTGCCATCAATTATAAAGGTTTGACTGGGCTTATTCATTGACTAATCTGCTTCACAAGAATCCCATGTTTACTTGAACAAATTTAAATAGACGTTTAACAAAAGGGGGAGCTCCACGTCAGGGTCAGTCATGCGCATGCGTTGTCCACAGACACGCCCCCTCGTCTTTTAAAGCCATGTGGTTGGTTTTGATGATCAATAACAGGAAAATCAGACGGAGAGTTGTTTTTCTTCCTTTATTTTGATTCTGTTGGAATTTGACGAAGCACAGTGCAGACATGGAGCCTCGAGGAGTGGCGCAGCTGCAGCAGCAGGTGGAGACGCTGCTCGGGACTCTGGTGAAAGCGGCTGCAGTGGAGTTGACCAAACTGTTCGAGAGCACGTACCTTTCCGCCGCGGCTGCAGCCACCGATGCAGGCCGCGGGGACGACCAAGGCGGAAGTGTGAAGGCATTTTACCCTTTAAATGCTGCCGAGGGTAAACAAAGTATCGGTGTCCAAGTGGAAGTCTTCGATTGTACATCGACAAAGATGCCTGGTATGTATATTTTTAATCGATGGACACCTTCCTGTTTTTGATGCTCTGTTAGGCTGCAAGGATGCAGCATTGAACTGCTATGGCTCTGATATTTCACTGTAAACGTAATATCTCTGGGCATTATTGAATGCACGTTTTGGTGCATACAATTCTGCAAGTGTTTCCTGCAGGGCGTAGCTCAATATGCATAGGAATCCCATGTCCCGTAAAATGGCATAGGCATTGACCCGTGATTTGACCCCTCCCCCGTACTCTTGCAGATCCCTCCTTGAGCTCAGATGGGACTAGCTTAAATGAGTGCATGATAGAGGATGACCTCACGCCCTCTGAGCTTTTCCTGTCTAAAGATGAAGCTCCCACAAACCCCCACTGGTCACCCATTAAAACACAGCAGGTGAGTATCAGTGGAGAGAGATTCAAATGATCCCTCTCCTGCCTTTGTGTTTAATGTATCCTGTATGCAAAGTTGTGACCAAGAACAGTGAAAGTGTAGATAGACCTGAGACATTGTTTCTTGTTTTTTCCAGGATGAAACAAGTACTGGGGACTCGTTGCATAGTTTACTTAACCAAGAGATAGAAGCACCCACTAACTCCAAGGCTGAGTCTCGCAAGCACAAAGAACAGAAGGAGGAATCAAATGGTATGTGTCTCTCAAAACTAAAATAACTTAATCACAATCAGAAAAACATTACTGATTTCCAAGGGGCAGTTATTTTTGTTTGCTTACAAAAATCCAACCGACCTGGACCTGTTGAATTAAAATCTGTATAATCAAATCTGGAGATAAAAATGCTTTTTTTTGTCTTCTTCTACAGACACAAGAGTTGACAGTCCATCGCGCTCTTCAAGTAAAAAGAAGGTGTATGTGGTCCAGCAGAGTGTCACTGATGGTACTGTAGACCAGACCAAGTTTGTTTGCCCATTAATCCTCAAGACACAGTCTGCTGTAGCAACACCAGAGAGTACAGAGCAGCCCGTTCACGCTGAGCCTCAAGCAGCCAATGCGAGCACAGCTAAAGGCAAAGCCTATAGTCCTTCTCTGTCTGATGGGACCATAACCCCCTCTCAGGCCGGCGTGTCCCCCCAGAACCAGCTTCTACTGAAGCTGCAGTCAATAGACATGAAGCTACTAAAGCCGTGTGCAGTGCAACTAGTCAACCTGCTGTCTGTGCCTCAGTGGGCTGTTAAGCAGCAGGGCGGCTCTGTAAATGGATGGCCGATGCCCAAAGATCTCCGGGCTCACCAGAGTCTCCACACGGGGCATCGCCTGTGCTGCTTCACGAAGTGTGACAACGGTATATGGCGCCTGCAGAAGATTGTAACTCACTGTCGAGATGGCTACGCGTGCAGCAAATGTGGTAAAACATTCAAGCACAGGAAAATTCTGCGACGTCATGAGCGCTTCCACACCGGAGAGAAACCTTACTCCTGCTCGGTTTGCTCCAAGACTTTTGCTCTGCGTAAGAGCCTGCGACGTCACCTGCGGTTCCACACGGGCGAGCGGCCCCACAGCTGTACTCATTGTGGGAAGTGTTTTCGACTCCGAGAGAACCTAAAGGCCCACTTACGGTTCCACTCGGGAGAGAAACCTTACAGCTGCACAGCTTGCAGCAAAACCTTCAGGATACAGAAGAATCTGGAGAAACATACAACGAGCCAGTGTGGCTTCTTTGTCCCGTCGTTCCGGACAATCGCTGGATTATAGGTGTCACTGCAGCTTCAGTGGATACCTGCAGCCGTCTACCTCAGGTGAACTCAAGGAGACCTACAAAAGAAATATCTGGCATTACGAGATTGTATGTGTATATATGTTGCTTTACACATAGTGAAAGATCACTAGCTGTCTATTTTTACTACAGAATGTTTCCTTTTTTATAATGTTAGAAGTAAAATGACTTAACTTGTCTTTTTAGAGTTTTTTTAATTTTGTATTTTTAACTTGTATTTTTTGTGAATCTAACAGTGTCATGTTTATAATGTGAAAAAACATACTTTCCTGCTTGTCTTCATAGTTGAATCATTCCTCTTTTGTAACGTGTGAAAGAAAAATAAAGTACTGGCCTCGTGCTCAGGCCATTCTGCAAATGCAAATGTTTAGAATGGTTATAAAATTGAAAGCTGCAAATACATTAATTCATGCCACAGTGATAATTTCACATCAGTGAATCTGAACATGAGTTTAAATTACAGTACACAGCTTGATCCATTAAGTGTAATTGAAGCTCACAAACCAGAAATGTTTGTCACAACAAAGTGGATGTTGTCATAGTTGCATTATTACTGCGCCTGTGGTTTCTAAACCACCTAACCTAAAACATAGTATGTCGTGTTAGCATTATTATTTTGTTATTACTCATGTTATTACTGTTATCATTCATTCCTTTTTAAATATATTGTTTTAATTTGATTAGAGAACTTATTTTACATTACAATCTTGTCTGGTCTTGAACCTAACTCCCAGACCACGCCCACCCGGAAGTGTTGTTATAAACACTGAGGTGCTTTCGGTTTGTGATGAAGGAAAGCGGGCAGTAAAGTGCAAGAAGACTCCAAAGAGACAAAGGTAACTACGACTTTCCTTTTAGGGCCAAAGTCCATTTGATAAACTTTCATGGTGTGTTTATATGAATCACTTTTAGTCCGTTTGATCAACTTGAACTATATCGTATTATACATGACGATTCAGTAGTATTTTTAGCTTTTACTTCAAAAAGCACATTTTAGTTTTCTGACTTGACCCATTCTGCCGCTGTCTTGGCATTGTAGCCCCTCCTCAATCATAAGCCAGATATGATGTAAACATGTTAACATCAAAGTGTAGATTTGTTGGTAATTAATTGAACAAACATTTTAACACATGGCGAAAATCATTCAACAGGACAGTTATCCACAGTCTTGGGTTTGCTTGATGTTATGGTTAAAACCAGTTTGGAAAATAACTTAAAGGCACTCTCTCCTTTAACAATCCCAGCATCTGTCCACAGTCAAGTGTGTTTGACATATTAGAGACATTTTTTGGTAAAACAGTTACACACAAATATACTTAAAATTTAGCTTTTTTTATGTATGTATTTATTATTATTTTTACCTAGTTTTCCTTATTTTGACATTTATGTGACATTTATTATTTCACTTCCTTATTGCATTAGCTTTGTCAGCCAAATACCCGCCTATTCTTTACAAAGACATGCCCTGCTTTTGAACAGAAACAAAAAGCAAGAGTGACATACGTAGAGGTCAAGCTTTTTAACTGTTGCCGTGTTGATTTGTCACTCAATCTGAGGTTCAATTTCTATGTAGATTTTTATAGAAATCCTCTGGTAGATGATAGCTGAATTCTACCGACCCTTTTGTTTGTGTCTTTGTCACAAACAGAGGATCAAACCCTGTCATGCACTTGTCAAGCCTGTCAAGCACAGAGACTGAATCCTGAAAGTTCTTGGCTTTCAAATGAGAAAAGTAATATTCACATAGTAAAATGAGTTTGTGTCCATGTAGCCTAGGGTAGCCACTGCGAGTACATCACTTCAAACACTACATTTACATACAATACTTTACTATGGATTATTTAACACCTGTCACTTTGCATGTAAACTAATATTTCTAAAAATAAAAATATATAGTTCTAACATGGCAAACCTGACAGAATAGTCAGTAATTGTCCTCCTCTTGCAGTTAACCGTCATTTTTGTGTGTTCTTCATGTAAAGCCTGTGGATCGAACATGGCAGACACAGCTGCAAATGAGAAGATGCAGCTGCAGCAGCTATTGACGTGTCCAGTGTGTCGGGACATCTTTAAGGACCCGAGACAGTTGCCCTGTGGCCACAGCCTGTGCCTGGAGTGTGTGGAGAAGATGGTTGACCACACCTCAGAAGTCCCCTTTCGCTGTCCAGACTGCAGGGAAGACTTTGGGCCGGTCATTGGGATCCAAAAGAACTACACCCTGTCTGGTATCGCAGAGGAGTACAGAAGCAGGAATACTGTGAGTAAAAACTAGTAAACCATTTGTTTTGAACAGGATCATATTGTATTGTTTGTTTTTATAATATGAGGCAAATAAAGACCCTCGAGTGTTCATTCAGATTCAGTGAACTTTATTTATCCCACATGGGGCAATTCCTTCAGAGCAGAATAAAACATACAATATAAAAACAAAAACACAAACCGCATACAGACAAGCAAGTGGAGCTCACTCATAGATTACAATCTGCCTGAATAACTAATTAAAGAGAGTTCAGTCGTATAGCATCAGGGATAAAAGATTTCATATAGCGGTTCCTCTTACCGCATGACAAGGCATAATGACATCCTGAAGCCAACAAGGAAAATTCACCATATAGAACATGCTCTGGTGATGCTAGAAATGTCTTGGCTTTCAGAGAGATCAGCTGGTCCCTCAACTGAACTACAATGATTTTAGAGCAATTTTTTACAACTCGATTCAGACTGTTTTTGTCTGTAAGTGAAAGGTTTTTAAATCAGCAAATAAAAGAAAAACACAGCAGGCTCTCGATATATGCTTAATAGAACAGCACAAGAATTATGGGATTGACGGAGAAAGAACTTAGTTTACGTAAAAGGTAAATTCTTTGCTGACCGCACGTCGCAGGAGCAGCCGCGTTTACACCAAATTATCACCACTCAAGCCACAATCTCCACACTTTCATTATGTACAACGCTTTCAGACACAGGAACCGTTTACCTTTTTGTTTATTACAGACCAAAAAAAAAGTTGTTTTTTGTTTATTAATTTAAACAAATTTACAATGTAATATTTTGGCACTAGTGGTTTATTACGCACTAACTTAAACCCACCATTCTCAAACTGGTTTTCCTTTGTGTCTAGTTTTTGCTTTTTACTTGAGTTCAACACAATGGTAGTAATGAACATTTGAGTCTGACTTGTGTAACCGTGTGTAGTTGGAAAATTGATTTGATTGTATAATTTTCATGAAAACTATCATTGTGCACTGAAGTGCAATACTTGGTATGTGAACCTTTGTACCAGACTCAGGTATCCCCCACGGGAAAATGTACACAAAGATGACCTGTTGACCTGTCTGGCCTGGTGATCAACCATAAAACTGCCTCATAGTGTTGATGGGATTCTTATCAGGCTTGACCAGTGTCTTCTCTCCCAGCTTGCTGTTCTGGGAGGAGGGTCGACAAAGGAAATATAACTGGGAGTGAAGGGGTTAGAAACTTCAGACTTCTCTGTCAGTCTCACTCATATGTTTACACATATCACTTATTCATTTGTTTTTCACAAATTATCTTCTTCTACTCTTAAAATAAATCACCAAAAGACAACTGTTTGATTTCCCTTATTAGTAATTTCTGCAATTACACATGGATGATGCATCCATCTACGATCAGATCTTAGATAGGATTATCTACAAAACAAAAGGAAATCACTACTCAATATTTACTACTTTTTTTTATTATATACCGTATATATTTGTTTAAATTGTATAATGACTGTATTTTCTTTTCACTAATAAACAGGAGGAACAGGAGAAGACGGTGTACTGTGACTGTTGCCCTGGAAACACCACCCTGGCTGTTAAAACATGTCTAAAGTGTGAGGTGTCTTTGTGCCAAACTCATGTGAAGTCACACCAAGAGCTGCCTGTCTACACAGGACACCCTCTGGTCCAGCCCCTGAGCGACCTACACGAGCGCAAATGTCCCCAGCACGAAGACGAAGTGCTCAGATTCTACTGTCGTATCTCACGAAAATACATCTGCAACTTGTGCTCTCTCAAAACGAAGCAAAAAGACCTGGCCACTCAAACCTGCAGCGTCATGAAGAGGCAACTCACTGTAAGTATTGGGAAGGCAGAATACTACCCAAGCACAATGACTTCAAAACAAATCACTGACAGTATAAAATATTGATGAAGATGTTGAAATATGCCAGATGTCACATGATTTTCTAACGTCAAAGCTGATTGGGTCTAATTGTAAAATTCTGGGTATTTCCATGGATCGCATGGATCAAAATACCCACTTATCTCAGAAAGGGGAAATATGTAGTTGCTCAGTGCCTGTCAGCAGGTAGGAAGTGTTGAAAAAGTTGATGATTAAGGTAGATTCAGATGGTGTAAAAAAAAAAAAGAAAAAAGAAAAGACAGATTGATTGAAACAGTAGCTTACAGTCGTTCAGAGGCATTCTGCATTCATATATCTCCCATATCCTCATTTTAGTACACACCACACAGAGCGTTTGTATAGTTATCACAGCCCTTGGTTATGTAGACAAAACAATGCATAAGTATCATTCTTCGATAGTCTTGTAATCGTCTATGAGAGACACAGAATGTACAGAGACACATTTTAGCTTAACATGATATAGAAGGTGTATTGTTTATGTTCATATGAGTAAAATTCAAATGTATCTGTTTTTTAAAAGAATTGTGAGCTGTGATGTAATTGTGATTCATATTTGATTCAGTTGCTCATCTGTTTTCTGATTTTATTAGGAGTACCTGGATGGGCAACTTAAAATGCTTCAAGAAAAAGTGTCAGAATCTACAACTTCTGTTAAACATCTTAAAGACGAAATCCAAAGAGAAGTGAGTATCGCAGAGGCCGAGCACTTCAGTTGCAATCACATTATGAACTACGCGTAGAGCTGTGGTCAGTCTGGACAATGGCCTGGACAATAGTAACGGGATGAAAATAAATCTTATACTGACAAGTTTTGCACATAGAGGCAATTTATTTTTTAATGTCAAGATTCAGTTCACTCTTTTTTCCCCCTTTTAAACTCTTGAATATTTTGGCTACTCTATTCACCTCTGGTAGATGGTGGAAGAAACCAATTCTTTGTAATAATAAATCTATCACTTTATCAGAGAAAGAGAATGAACTCCCTTGACTCCTGCTTCAACAGCGTCACTGTCGTCCTGCTGTGTTTGTGGTTCATAGTTCTGTATTACGGTACGTCACGTCAAATTAGTGCAAACTGCTTCTTACTACAGATTATTCATGTTTAACTTTTTCCAAACAGCTTACAGCTACTCTGTGGAAAACCAGAAACTTACGGATAAGTGGGAAGATCAGGAAAAGCATGTGCAGCGGATGAACTCCAAGCTAGCAGGTAGCGGTGGTCTCTGTTATCGATTCCACCCGAACGGAATCAGTGCAATGACTGTGTTGTATTTCTTGCTTAGACATGAAGTTGGACAATGACTATTCCTGCAGATGGCAAACTCCAGTAGAGAGTCATGATGAAGGTAGGAAGGATGGAAATAATGTTAATATTGCATCAAGGTCCACAGTGAAGTGATTTGGCAGGTTTTGACTGTACGTTTCTTTCACAACCAGCTCATTACTGTATGTTGTGGTTGGAATTGGCCAAATTAATTGTCTATGTCTGAAAGTATACTTTTATTTTCTGCTCCGAATGTTGTTCCTCCTGTTCTTTACCTAAACACACAACCGGATGACATTTTAAAGTTGTAAATGTATTCTTATCGCTTGTTTTAGTTTAATATTCTTTCTGCTGCTTACTTCTTGCCTCCAGCTGATGTCACTGATGATGTAGACAGGGAGACGGTACAATTTATTGCTTTCTCTATTGGTTTGTGTGGTTGGGACAGTGCATGTTAATGAACAGGCCACAATGAAAAAGAATGGTAAATGGTCTCAACTTTATATAGCACTTTTCTACCTTCGTCAGGCCCAAAGCGCTTTACAGTAAGGAATCAGTCACCCATTCACCCTCTCATTCATACACCAGTGTGCACAAACACTGGAGGCAAGGAGGGTGGTGAGGGAGTGTCTTGCGCAAGGACACAACGACAGTGTGCACCTTCAGAAGCTGGGATTCGAACCCCCAACCTTCTGATCATGAGACGACCCACACTACCAACTAGGCCACCGTTTCCATAAAAATGTGTTGCATTGATCATTATATAGAAACATCATTATTTAGTCATGTTGGGTCAGGGACACTCTACTAAATGACTAAATATACAGTAAAACTAGTGGGCATTACTAAATGATCCATCCATCAATCCATTTTCCTCCACTTGTCCGTTGCCGGGTTGTGGGGGCAGCTGTTGGAGCTGACCCTAACCCTAACCCACATTTCAACAGCCCCCTATGGCTCCTCCTGCAGGTGGTGGGTCCACAGAAAGACGGCCTCACGATTCTAACCGGGCCTGTTGGTCTCTCATAAGGGGCTTCTGAACCGCTCTTTGTCTGACCTCGGACCTGTTTTTCATGTGAGACCCTACCAGGTGCACGAAGCCCCGGACAACAGAGCTAGGATCATTCGGGCACTCAAACCTCTCCACCACGTTAAGGTGGCGGTTCCAGGAGGAGGCTACTAAATTATATAAAATCCTAACCGGCACGAGATATTAAACTTGGTTTCAAGACTTTACTTCACACCAGTTTCAGTGTAACGTTTCTCAACATTATGGAGGCCCTCATCGCTGTGAGGAGTGACTTAATATAGTGCCAAAATGTTCACTAAATGGTTTACAAGGCAAGTTCATATGTAGAGCACAATTCATACACAAGGCAATTCAAAGTGCTTCACAGTTGCATAAAATTACAAAACTAAACTTTTGATCAGTTTTAACCCAAAGTATTCAAACTAATCCTTGTGTTTACAGGGTTTGTAGTAATGTAGCTCCTGTTGTTGAACTGATGTCCATCTTTCAGAAAGCCTGATGCTGGATGTGGACACCGCAAGCCCGTTACTGCAAGTGTCTGACGACGGCTTGACAGTGCTGCGGCTGAAGAAGAAGGCGGAGCTCCCGAACAGCCGGCAGCGCTTCACCCAGGTCCCACAGGTGCTGTCCACTCAGTGCTTCTCCTCCGGGACTCACATCTGGGAGGTGGAGGCCAACGGATACTGGGAGATTGCGGTGGCGTTCAAGACCATCCCGCGGCTCATAAAAGAAAGTTCATTTGGTCACAATGCAAAGTCCTGGAGCCTGACGCACACCGACAAGGGTGATCTGTACACGCTGCACAACAGACAGAAAACTGCTCTGGCCGAGACTCTAAAGACGAGCAGGATAACCGTGACCGTAAACTTTATCAGGGGGACAATAGTGTTCAGCACTGGAGGGAGCCAAGTCACTAAGCTGCATGAGTTCAGTGCCCAGCTGACTGAACCGCTGTGCCTCGGGATCGGACTGTACCGTGCAGATCTCTCCAGCTCTGCCACCATCCTCAAGGCTTTCAGAGTTAAAGACACTCCTGTGTAGTTCAGTAAAGATGAAGCCTGTACACACTCAGGTCTATGCTGCCTTCTATAAATCAATGTGTGAGTTATTTAGTAATGTATTAATATTGTATAAGCCGGACACACGGTTAAATACAATCCACCATTCAAGGAGTGATTTTACTGAAACCACTGCAGGTGACACTGTGAACTATTCCTCATTTAAAGCCTGCTTTGAAGGCCTGCACCAGTAAGGACTGTATATGAGCAATGTCGTCAGGCTGTGGCTGGCAATGTAATGTTTTGAATGAATATGTTGCTAATATATTTATAGAACAAATTTGGCAACTGTATGTTTGGGGCATTTTTTGCTTTCTGATTGGATTAGGAGCTTTAGAAACAAATAATGTTTTAGTAATTGTAATTAAATCAAATATTAATTTATATCGGTAAAACAAGCATCTGATTCTAACTTATCATGTGACAGCTGTGAACTGGGTTAGGCGTTATAAGTTTTCACTTCAGCCTAAACCCTTTCGGTCGTGTTGTACACAAAGAATTGGAAATGTTTTTACGTTTACAGGAATGAACTGACCGAATAAAACTACTGCTACTACTACAGATTGTTTTGTTATTGTGATATGGTGAGAGATGTATATTGAGATATAGTGATATTAAAAAATGATTTTCCTTTTCAAATTGTTAAATGTGGTTAATTCCTAACTTTCCAAACACATTTTTTTCAAGTCCGCACAGGGATGAGGTTATGAGTTGCAATAAAAAAAAAAAACTAAATTATTATTAGATACACAAAGGCCTGTCACTAATGTCTGTGTTTATACTGAAGGACAAAACAGATTTCATTCCTCTAGAAAGAAAAAAAATCACGTTTTGAAGTGAACTGAAGGTGAAATATTACCACAAATACTGAGAGATGGTTGTTCTCGTTTATTAAGAAAGGGAAAATTAAGCACTTTGGTGGTCATTGAAAATGTCTGACTCGGTACAAAATGTTTCTTGCATTTGACACTTTTTGAACAAGTTGTGTTCTTGAAACAAAACCACACAAATATGAACTGTATTAACACCTTTTTGAAATTACGCTTTAAATTCACAGATAGAAAAATACTGTAAGCAAGTACAAGTCTAATACATATTTGGTAAAATGTCTGACCATTTCTGCAATAATCTCTAGCTGCCTCAAAGTCTTTTACACTGAGCTAGTCCCACACAGCAGACCTGCAATATCGCTGTGTCATTTGATAAGAGGCCGATGGAGTAACAAATTATTTGAATGAGCGAACTATGACCCTCCTCACGTTAAACGTTAACTACAGACACAGTAGAAACAAACTGAATGAGTCTTTTTTGGGAGAGGACTTCACTTCACCGTAGCAACAGACTGGTTTCTGATGGAGCACCACGCCTGGAAAACATCCCTGAAAACAAACATAATAGGTAAGTATTCAGACCCTTAACCAGGCTTATTCAACTTCAATTAAACCGCTCAGAGCTAATTTCCTATAATCAGCAAATGTATATTTCACACCCAAACCATTCAACCAGATGCAGTGGATTGTATGCTAAGTGGCAAAAAAGGGTTACTATAATAACCCTTTTTTTTAAATCACAATAATAACCCTTTTTACCACTCAAAAGCAGAGTCTGAAAGTACTCTGCTTTTGAGGACTTTCGGACTCAAAAGCAGAGCGTCTTTATAAAGAACTGGCTGGCCACGTTTATGTAGTAGCATTTTGTGAACTAAATGTTCGACTAAATGTAGTGTATATGAAAAAATATGTCCCTCGTAAAAATACAGTAGATTAAATTAACCCAATACAACAATTGCAACCCATTTCGTCGCTACCAACCATCACTGTTTTGAAACACAAGTTTAACTTTTTGATTATTGTGTCTTGCACATAAGTGCCCAGCCCTGATGGGCTTACAAGACACATTTCAAAACAGAATTCAAATGGCTGCCAAAATAAATTCACAGAAACTGTACCATCAATCATAGCAGAACATCCACATCACACAGGAGGATATCAATTAATTTGTCTTCGGTCCAAAATGAAACTCATCTTCCACCACTTTTAAATCACACAAAGTACAAAACCTCCTACAAAACCTCCCATCCTCAGGAAGGACTTTCAACCATCCCACCTGTACAGCTACAGTGTACATATAATACACACAGTAGTTTCATAGCAATCATCCATGTGAGAAAAACTTGCTAGACTAAATGATTCCACGTTTTTTCTCCAACACATCTGTACAAAAATAATTTACAAGATAAAATGTAACGTAATTGGGAGTGTAGTTAACACTGTGACAGATTTAAGTGCATGCTTCCCTTTACCTGCAGTGATGCGCCACACATTCGTTGCTGCAGTACTCTCTGTCCCAGTCCTCGCTGTCGACTGCAGGTTTGTTACAGCCCGCTCTGAGGCAGACCATCCTGGAGCTGGAGCTGACCCGGGACGCACTCACCTCCATCACATCCTGTCATTAACACAAGCCAAAATATAATTACGGAATATTGATACATGTTTGAGTCCTGAAAATTATGTGGAAATGTAAAAGGCCTTTGGGGAAAAGGCTTGAGAGCGGCAAGTTTGATCCACAAATATTGACCAAAATAGGACTATTCCAAAAAAAAGAAAATTGGTCCGAAACTTTCCAATTTCCTATAAACAAAAAGCCATTAAGCACCTCCTCTAAAGGCACTACTTCCGTAACGTCATCGTCTTCTGGGTTTTCCTGCTCATCCCCAGAGTTCACCAGCTCCACTGTATCTGGCTGCACGGAAGCAGGCACTATTTTGATCTGTAGAGGCGGCGGCGGGGCGGCCGAGACGGACAGATTGGCCGTAGAGGGTTTGGCCTGAAGTCTCGGCGGAGCGGGGGCCATCTGCTGGAGCCGGGGAGGTGGTGGAGCGTTCTGCATCTGCTGCAGTGGAGGTGGCCCGCGAACCGCTCCGGAGAGCAGGAGCGTGGTCGGCTGCAGAGCGGGGACCCCGCCTGGCAACACCGTGACCACTTGACCCCCAGCTTGCAGCAGGTGCTTGGGGATGATGATCTTCGTTATGGTCGGAGACTGCCCTGAAGCCGGGAGTTTGGACGTTGCTGTGCTGGACACGGTGTTTATTATGATGTTAGGAGTGCCTTCTTCTGCAGAGGCGACGGCTGTAGGTATAGAGCTTCCTTCTGGTGGAGGTGATATTACTTCCATTTCTTCAGAGGTAGACTATGAAAAAGGCATTTAGGAGTTAGTTCTTATATATGTACAAGTAAATATTATAGAAAAGTTTGTGGATGCAGTTTACCTGTGAGAGCTGGTTTGCTTTGTAGGCTGCCAAAGCCTTCAGATAACCTTTTTTGGCTATCTCTGTCTTTTTCTTGTAAACCTAAGAAACATAATTGCAATTGACATGATTATTGTCAGAAGTACTAAGCATTTAATGCATTTAGCCCTAACATAATCACATATTTTGGTTAAATGTTTGTCAATTTCCATCTACCTGTTTCTGCTCCTCGGCCAGACTATCCCACATCGAAGCAACTATCTTGGACACTTCTCCAAAGGACGCGTTGGGATTTTGGCCCTTGATCGCAGCCTGTGTGTCTCTGAAGAACAGAGCATACGCCGATACCGGCTTCTGCGGCTCATTCGGGTCCTTCTTCCTTCGTACTTTCTTTGCTGTTGTCGGTGAGGCCAGAGTGGCGGGTTTCCCTCCACCCCTCCTGGCTGTGGAGGCTGCACAGCTAACCTGGGACAGAGTGTGTGAAATGGCAGAGGTTGATGTGATGGACAGAGGTGAATCTACAAGAACACTCCTCTGAAAAGAAGAAAGAATTGAATCAACTTTCCCATTTTTAGCTTTATCATTAGTCAACCATGTGTGACCTAACCTTGAAGTCATCCATGTCCTCGTCCTGCAGGGAGCTGGCGGGTGACGGAGTTGTGGGCATCACTTCAGACCTGCCCATGTTCCCCAGGCCAAGAGTCAGCTCCGATGAGTTAATGGTACCGAGTTGACCACTTCCCAAAAGCCCTGGTTCAATGTCTCCCAGCTGAACATCAATAGTCATCGGGGAAGAATTGCCGAAATGAGAGGCTGAATTTCCCATTTCCTATAGACACAAAAGATATTTACACTTTTTACATGGCTAGAAAAACAAACAAAACAAATGAATGATCTAAACTAATACAAGAATCACATGCATTTGCGGGTCTAAACTATAGGATAAGATTCATTCTGCAGGTCTATTACCAAAGCTGATGAGCTGAGAAGGACACCTCCAGCCTGTGCCTCTGCACCCAGGTTTCGTTGGACCATGACTTGGGACCCAGAGTTGAAAAATGTGGAAGCAAATGAGGGGTCACTGGCCTCCACGACCATGCTGCTCACAAGACTGCGGGACCCAGGCGTTTCAAAGTGGGACACAGCATCACCAATGTCCAGAGCAGAGTCCGGGTCCAGAGAAATAGGAGGGATCTCAAAGACCTCATCCCCCAGGCTGGGTGTATGAAATGTATGCTGCAGGGGAAAACACAGATCTTACACATTAGGAATAAAACTACACACAACACAGTCCACAAAAGTCAAGCAATCACACTCACTTCAGCGGACAAGAATGGATTAACGGCTCCATCAATTGTGAGATAGTTGTCCCCACCACCAGAAAACTAAACAAAACAAAACACGAAACCTTTTCATATCGCATTGTTTCTTTATGTTTGGTAATTAAGAGTGCCAGCCTTACCTTACTCTCCCCGGAGTAACCACTAAAAGCTTGAGAGTTCAAAAACTCTGCGTCCACATTTTGTGTATCGGAGAGCTCCGAGTAAAAATTAAGGTCCATTTTTTGGGGGGAAAAACAATATAACGCAAAATTTCTGCTCAATTTCACAAGTGAAGTCCATTTACTGCTAGCATGTCGATTAGCTTAGCAACCGACAAGACTCCGTCAGTATTGTCCAGTCCAAACAATGGCCTTTATTTCAATCTTGTGACAGTTGGTATGAATATCCGGTGTCAGTGAGTTTCAGGGGTTTGTATGGCGTAATTGTAGCCTAAAAAGTAAGTAAAAATGATCACGTATTGCCATAGAAGTGCTTTTGGTCTACCATGGCATTCATTCAATGCACAATTGCAATTTCACCGCCAGCCCATACGAGGGCGTTGCACAAATAGCTACTTCTTCTTCTTCTTCTTTAGAGTTAATTGTTGACTGCAGGCCACACCGCCACCTACAGTATTGCGAATGCAATAGCACAATGTCCAAACGATCCACCACATTTTCATTTACGGCATTCGTTCATCTTATGATCTTATGGTGTATAACCTCTCCAGACATGTCATCCACATCAAGAAATATTTTTAGCTGCATCTCTACAGAGATTAATACAGTATAACTTAACTTATAAAAACATTTCCCTTCAGTTGAACCATGGCTATAAGAGCCAGAAACATTTCTTTTCTTTTTTTTTTCTTTTTTAAGCGTCATAAAGTTCATCTTCGTCTTCGTCTTCATCTTCATCTGTTGCAAGTTCATCAGTTGCATAATTTTCTCTTTCATTTTAGGAAGTGACATAGAAAAAGGTAAAGTTCCATAACAGTTTGATTCACTCGTTAAAAAAAAACAGCCCTAATCTGCATACTGACAGTATTTATTTAATCTCTGTCTTGTTTGTTTTGTTTGTCCTATATTATTGTCTTGTCCCCTTTTGTTGATTTTTTTTTTACCGTGAGTTTGTCTGGTTCTGTTTGATACAGTAATGTGTCAGTCAATTTATGTTGAAAGCTAGGCCTCGTGCCATGTATCATCTCTGGTTGTTTTAAAATAATAATAAAAAGTTTGCCATTGACTTAACATGGTTGCACGGCAACAGTTTAAAATTGCTTGCCTTCATCTATGTCACTTCCTGTCAGTGTCCAATGAGGAAGAGAAACTATAAACATCACAAAAATGGCCAAGCTAAAGAACGCTGGGTACAATCTTCAGCAAAATCTTGAATCTAATTGTGTCAGCTATGTTTTAGCAAAAATTGTGTCTAAAGTGTCACTTAAAGCTCTGCTCACAGGGCAGTCTTTTCATAGACATCAAGAGTTTATTTTCTATGTATGGTCTAGAAATTAATTATACTGTTCAGCCCTAGTGGTTTTTCAGATTGTAGGTTTTCTTAGCCTGTGTATGGTTTATGGGTGATCTCGCAGCGTGCTATTGCCGCTGAGGTGTTTAAAAATGAGAATTTCTTAAAAGACCCGGAGGGATTATATTATAAAAACAATAATATACAAAAAGAAAAAGAAAAAAAGCTCCTGCGGGTTATGAAACAAAAAAGTAAAATGTGGAAGACCCCCCAAATATTTTCCCAGCACTGAGCCGGAGGATCCAATTGGCCCAATAACCATCAGGGGCATCGGCGGCTGAAGGGCTTCAAAAACAAAGAAACTAGTCCCTGTAATGGACTGCCATTTATCACACCTAAAGTTTACTTTTTGAGCCAGAAATATCAGTATCTGATGTTTTGCCACATTCAAGCGAATTGTTTTTATTCATAGTGTTTTTTTTTCTATAAATATCTACTGAATCAACACTTATACAACAGTGTATACAAACTGAATGTAGCACAATATCCAGTATAATCGGTATAATTTCCTTACTGCTCTTCTCAGGCACAAAACACACCAAACAGTGTTCACTGTAGATTGCTGTTATTCATCACAGATACAGTCAGGTCATAAAACAAGAATAGTAACTCATTGCGGTCATCTTTGCACCATAGTACACAACTGACCAGCTCTACATTGTACATCACACCCATCGTTCTAGCACTGCTCCATAACTAATATGTTGCTTTCCCTCTTCGCGCCCCCAAAACCCTCCCACATGAAAACAATAACAGTCCACACACCCCTCTCAGTTCGTCTCATTTGGACACTGACCAAAGAGCAGAGGAGCGTGTGATATGGGTTCAGGTTCTGCACAGTACAGTCCAGTTTCGTGTAGAACCAGTCTTGAGGTCTGTAGATCAGAAAAGGATATTCGTACAGCAGGGGTCCTCTTTTGGTCACGGCTGGGAATGTGATAGGAATTCATAGATATGGTGGAAGAGGAAGCAGAGAAGTCTTTTGAGATTTGGGAAGGACAAATGTGAAAACGAAAAACAGATGGGTGCAGTTTATGGAAAAGAAAAAAAATCCTATATAAAATAAATGAATAAAAGTTGAAACAAAACATCCATTATTCAATACATAGTAAAAATAAATGAGGAATAACATGATTTTTTTTTTTTTTTTCAAGAGGACAAAGTGTTTTGTTCAGAGTGTTGGGTCCAGTCAATCCTCTGAACTGGATGAGGAGTCCGTGTCTTTCCGAGCCAAGATGACATCGTCTAAAAGAGCTTCTGGATCTGAGCTATCGTAGTCCTGGGAAAGGCTGTCACCGCCCTCCATTTTCATGTCAAAGTCTGGACTGGTGAGGAAATGGTGAGAGGGCTCCAGCTCATCCTCATCCATCATGTAGGCCCCGTCAGACACCAGGGTCTCCTCTTCCACCCCATCCAGACTCGGCTCCTCGGGCGCAGGGTCTGGAGTGAGGTGGTGGTGGTGATGATGATGATGGTGGTGTCGCTTTTTGCTTTTCTTAGGAATTTCAGAATCCTCGTTCAGTAGCCGGTGGAAGAGATGCTCAGGCAGGAAACCCTTAAAGATGGATAACATGGTTTCTTTTATAGTAGATATGAGGATTGAACAATACATTGCAAATTATTAAAAAATACAGCAAGATTGTAATATGTATTTTCCTAATTTTGCCTTGGTTTAATGCATATCTTGACTTGACGCGCCTTGATGCTGCTATATTTTTTTTATACTGTGCAGTCAAAGTACATTTCGATAGACAATGCCAACTTACAGACTTGCGGACAGTTTCAGACCAATCAGGAGCCACAGCATTATCAGTGTTCTCCTCCAGATACTCTCTCAGGTCTTGTAACATTGGACAAAAAGCAGCTCCAACCTAACATGTAACAATATCATAAAAAAAAGGTTTTAGGTTTTCGAGACATAACCAGTTACAGCAATTTTGTGTTGGTGATTGAACTCTGCATCTAATACTATTCAATTTGCAATACAAAAAGCAGTCTTACCTTTTTCCCTGTCCTCATGTTTATTAGCTTGACCTTTTCGGTACCGGTCAACACTTTGTCTGCCTTCCGCCTTCGTTTCCGTTTGCTCCGGTTCACCAGAAGCTGAGCACAAAAAAAATTGGTCATTTCCTGATTGGTCTTCACATGACACCGATATCGGGTTTATGAATGTACCTCCAGCATGTCTCCCTCCACTTCATACTCTGGGTTCTCCTTGAGCCATGTGGGAGGGTCTCTGCGCCGGGGTGTCCGCTCCAGTGGGTCATGGATCCCATCTGGGTCTGAAAACTACAAGATTTACCAATGCAACGTTAGGAACTTTAATATCGGGGTTGGTACATTTACTACTAACAAGAGCGATTTTAAAATTCTTATAATTAGCATGCCAGCATCTGAGATAAACCATTGTTGGCACGTCTGCTTCTTTTTTACCTCTAGATCCTTGCGCTTCTTGCGGCTGCTCTCTCCCCCCGAGCCATTGGGCATGAGAGCCTGTTTAGAGAAGGTTAGCTTTAATCCTTCCTCCTGAAAGGACAAGCACAGAGAGTGGTGATTAACTTGCTTTTATGGATTCCGATACAAAATGTTAATGAAAATTATCAATAGGCGATTATGGCGTTTTCACCTTGAGGAGTTTGACCGTGAACTCTCCGTCCTCGCCTTCAGCTCCTTGACCCATCAACATAGGTTTGCGGATTAACCTCGTGTAGGCCATTTCATCTCCTCCGAAGTCTGCGCTGGGGTTGAGTTGTGCTTCAGGCAAATAGCGCCGCCCTGATGGCCACTGACCCGACAGCACCAAGTTACACAAATTATCCAGTCGGTTGATAAGCACACGATCCTGAAGGAAAAGTGCATGGTTTAATTTTTTTTTTTTTTTTTTTTAAGACACAAGTATCAGTAAGAAGTCACTGTTACCTTGGGCCATTCGATTCTGACAGGAGGTGGATTACCGTCTTGAGATTGACTGATCGACAGTAAACTACTCTCATCACATATTTTCATACCTGCTGGAATAAGTTTATGTCGTTAGACATAAACTTAAGCCTGATGTAATAGATTATCCTCACAGTAGAAGTCATAGAAGTCATACCTCCTTCTCCCTCCTCATCGCTGTCCCCGCTGTCATCGCTGCTGCCGGAGCGATCAGACGACGACGAGCCTGAATCAGAGTCCGAGTCCGAGTCGGAGCCGCCTTCTTTCCTCCGGCTCGACTTCACTTTGCTCCTCTTGAAGCCCCAGCCCTGCTCTCCTGGTTTCATACTCAGGGGAGTGCTGGTCATCTCAGAGCTCAGTTCCGCTCCCAGCAGCTGATGGTGCACCTCAAGGCCCTCCTCCTCCTTCACAGGCATCAGCTCGTCCTCGGACTTGGGCTGACCCAGAGGCATCAGGGTCTGGGTTGGTGGGGGTGGAGGAGGAGGAGGGGGCAGCGCTTGCTGATTTTGGGTGAACTCATCCCGGGCCCGGCTGAAACTGAACTGCGTGTCTGCGAAGATGGAGAGCTCGGTGCGACTGACGCCATGCAGCGACGCCCCCAGCATCAGCTGACGATCGTGCTCCGGAGCGCTCCACCAAGCAGGTAGCTCAGCGCCAGGCGGGGCCATGGCCAGACGCTCCTCCAGTGACGGGTGCGGCAGGACTCGCTCACGGAGGCGACGGAGAAGGCTAATGCGGTAAAGGGTGCGAGACGCACGCTCCTCGGTGATGGGAGCTACAGCTACAGGGGGCTCTGCTGGATCTAAGACAATGAACATTGAGAAATGATTTCATAAAATTAAAAATAAAAGGACAAAGTAAGTTGGTACTTACTTTCTACGCGGCCAGGATGAAGGTGACAGACCTTTCGACACATTGTAACAAATGACCGGAAGTATCGACTCAGACTCTCATCAGTTTTTTTGTCCAAACGGGCAAAAGTACGGAAACGGGTCCAGTCAAACTCCGCGTCTCCAGTTTCAAGACCTTGCTCTTTTTTCACCTTCTCAACACCAAAAGTTGACACCACACGATAGAAATCACATTCCTCTCTACGTGTCCATCTGAAACATTCATATATTTGCACATATATTTACCAATATCTCAGAGACAAAAAACACATTTCCTTCAGAAATGTGGACATACCTTTGCTGGCGTTCCTGTCGTGCGATCTCCTTGAGCTTACTGGCCTGTTCACATCTCCTCCTCCTGCGGTCTCCTTTGGCCTCGGCTTCAATCTTCAGCTGCTCCTGTCTGTAGCTGCGCTGGTACGCAGTGATCAGTTTTCGTAATCGCGCTGTTAGTGATGAACTTGAAGGCCACTGACAGGGTCCAGTCTGAATAGACACTGGCTCGGAGGCCACTAAACCCACTTTATCATCCACTGAAATCTCATCGTCAACGTTCATGGAGTCAGGCTGAGCAAACAAAATGAGCATATCATTGAATTAAACTAGAACATCACGGTCATATTGTGATTATTGATATTTGAAAATACACATAACCCACTGGATACATTTCGTAGTGTTCATACCTCATCAAATAAGTCTTTGGGGAGTCTTGAGGCTGGCTTGAACTCTGGGTCCTCGGAATACTTGTCAAAATCAGCGCTGTAATTGAAATAAAAACATTATAATATTTTGTTGATGGAACTACTTTAAGAAAAACAAATCAAGCTTGAATTAATATATTTTGCATGTACATTTTGTGTAAGCACTTACTCATCTCCCAGCTCTGCATCACCCGTGTGTTGTTCTGCATCAATGGCCTTGTCGTCAGGACGTCCCGCTCTCTCCAGGAAAGAGAGGCAGGGATCAGCCCTCATGGTCGTATACATTTCATAACCTGTTAAAATAATGTTAAAAAAAATATTATACATTTCTTTTGCATTTTGGAGCAACAAAACAGTGGCTCTAAAAGTGAAGAAAATGTCTGAACTTACCATGTTTATAAACACCTGCAAGTAGTGAGCGGTCTGCTTCAGTGTCCCACCAGGCGGCTGGCACCTCCGTTTGCTCCATTTCTGGCATCCAGACATCCAAATCTCTGTAAAAGTGGTGTCCCCCAGTTAGTTTCAGAGCCAAACTAAATATGTCGTCATTACAAAGTCAAGATTAACCTGATGTCAGCCCCTTTCAGGACAGAGTCAGCATGCTCTCCAATCACTTCCTGCTTTAGGTAATAAAGCATGCGGACCCTCAACAACACCCTGGAAAGGCAGCAGTTAGTGGTTATGAATTATCCTACATGGAATAAAATTAGCCTGGTGAACTCTTCACCCACTTGTTGCACTGATGCTTCAGATGTTTGCGATAGCTGTCGTCCAACAGTAACGTGTCAGGGTTGTACTTTCGGATCCATTCAACTTTCTGGACATCAAAAGTGCTCTGTGCCTTAACCCTCTTCCCTTTCCTTCCTCTGGGCACAGGAATGGACAGACCTGGAAGAAAAAATGCCTTTAAATACTCTCCTCTTTAGTGCAATGCTTCAGCTCTTCCCAAAAGCTCTACCTGAGTGGTTGAGTAAAGTTTGAGGTTCGCGTCCGTTCTCTGGTGGTGTGATAAGTTCCCAGATAAAGCTCTTGATGTTTTCATCACCGCGGTAGTGGATTAGGCAAAACACAAGGATGACTCGGCAGATAGTTTCAACATCCCGTTCACTCAGACGCCTCTTACAACGAGCATGGGACAGGATGTCTCTCCAGCGACCCCAACTAGAATTGATGCAATAGTCAGCAAGTTTGCAGTAGACCTGACATGTGTAAAATGAGAAATGCTAAATACCCATAGACCAGGAGATGCTTCTCCACTCTGAAACAGTCGGTGCGCCCGTAGCCCCCTCCGCTGTGACGCTCAGCTCGTCTTGAAGCTCGTGACTGTCGGGAATTGGCCGGAGGATATTCGTCATCACTGTCCAGCTCCGACACGTCACCTTCGCCTCTCAAAGAGAACTGTCGAGTTTGTTTACGAATTCGTGGGGTATCAATGACAAGGGTATTCTAAAAAAAAGGAGAGAGATTACTCTATAACACATCGACTCAACCCCAACATTAAAACGTAAGATGAAATCTGTACCTTTCGATTCATGGAGTCCATGTCTATGTCGGCTTTCTTTGCCCATTTCTCCCAAAACTCAGGGTCATCCAGAGCAATGTCTGTACGGTTTTCAGAAGCCACAAAGCTGGCCTTAGAGAAAGTGGACCCCTTGCCCTCACTCTCGATGGTGATGGTGGTGGCTCTACGTTGAAGGATCTGGTCAATATCCTCTTCACAGAAACGACTGCCTTCATCATTTTCATCCATAATAGCAGCATAAGCTCCTTTTCTCAAAAGGTCCTCTATCTCTTTCTTAGAAAACTGCTGGATCTGTACAAGTTGACAACATTTATTAATTTAACTATACAAACACTGTATAAGAGGGAAACTGTAGAAAACCATACCCCATTAACATTGCTCTCTTTGTTGCCACTCATGCTCTGCAAAACAGCGCGATCCAGACCGAGCTTCAGACTGGCTTTGTCCAACATCTCCCTCTCGTAAGAGTTTCTAGTGATAAGGCGATACACTTTTACTGCCTTGGACTGGCCAATTCGATGACATCTAGCTTGTGCCTGAAAACAAAACATAATGCCGTGAAGTCCTAAAAATAATACACATGAAAAGATGTGAGATTTGATTTGAATGAAATAATACCTGTAGGTCATTCTGTGGGTTCCAGTCGGAGTCAAATATGACACAGGTGTCAGCAGCAGTGAGGTTGATACCCAGGCCTCCGGCGCGGGTGCACAGCAGGAAGACAAAACGGTCTGAATCAGGTTTACTGAAGCGATCAATAGCAGCCTGACGCAGGTTTCCACGCACTCTGCCATCAATGCGCTCATAAAGATATCTGGAAAAGATTACACAACATAAATAAAGTATTCATTTAAACCTGTTTCAGTGTTGACACTAATAAAAGTCACCTTTTGTTGATGAGGTAGTCCTCTAAAATGTCGAGGCAGCGCACCATCTGGGAGAAGATGAGCACTTTGTGGCCACCTGCTTTAAGGCGTGGCAGCAGCTTGTCAAGTAGCACTAGCTTTCCGGCCGAACGAATCAAGGCTTGTAAATGGAAGTCAGGAGCCGTGGGGTCATACACCTGTCGCAACTCCATAACAATCTTTTCCTCCGCGCCTGTGTGCAAGAGTAAGTTTAGTAAAAAGGTCAATCTAGAGCAGGAGACATTGGGCAGGAGCTTCGTATTTTAGGTCCTCAACACGTACCAGTGATGAGGTAGGGGTGGTTGCAGCACTTGCGCAGCTCCATCATTGTGTTGAGCAGATTTGGGACATTACTATTACTGCTTGCCCCTAAACTGAGAAAACTGAAGTTTCTCTCCAGGATAGCCCGGTAGTATTTCTTCTGAACATCAGTCAACTCAACCTGGACAGAAGAGACATCAGTATTATAATTCAGAACATTAGAATAAGACTTTTATTGTCTCGTAATAAATTTCCAACCTCAATTATTGTTTCCTGTTTAGGAGCCAAATTCTTTTCAACATCTTCCTTCAGCCTTCGCAACATCATTGGTTTGAGAATGGCCTGTAATTTCTGAACCTGTAACACAATTAGAGATATGGTCATTAACACTTCATAGTAACACAGTTCAACAGTTCAATATCCATCATCCAGGGCTTTGGTTTGTATGAGGTGTATGGACTAAAATGATAAAATTACATCCAACCATTGTTCAATTGTGTAGTATGAATACCTGCTCCTCTGTTTTGAGATCACCGAATTCTCTGAGGAACTCAAACTCCGATGGAAACTGGGTCGGTTCAAGGAAGTGGAGGAGACTGAACAGTTCTTCCACAGTGTTTTGAAGCGGGGTCCCGGTCAATAAAACTTTGTGCTCCTTTAAGAACAAAATGTGATATTTTTAAATAAACTAGGGAACACTCTCTGCATTGTTTTATTAGGTTTAGCCTCACTCACCAGATCAAGCATTTTCAGACTGTCCAGGAGTTTGCAGTTGCGATTCTTCAGGCGATGAGCTTCGTCAATGATGACACAACGCCAGGAGATCTCCCTCAGCTCGGGACAGTCCGACAGCACCATCTCAAATGTTGTGATGAGTGCGTCAAACTTGTACGCTCCCGGAATTAAATGGTCCTGCAGACGCCAATGTTTATCAATAGCAACATTAGAAACAATGAAATACTACAGCAGAAGCAGTAGCGAGTCGTTTAAAGGTATGCCCCCACCTTATCATCCTTACAGTACATCTCATACTGCTGGATCATCTGTCTGCTGGCTAAACTTCCATGATACACAATCGCATTCATCTGGGTCCATGTGCAGAACTCCCTTTCCCAGTTGGTGATGGTTGACAGAGGGGCAATGACCAGAAAGGGTCCTTGGATACCAACGTTGTGAATCTCAGACAGCAGAGCGATGGACTGGATTGTCTTTCCCAGACCCATCTCATCCGCCAAAATGCAGTTTTGTCTAAATTTAAAAAGATAGAAATGGTGACACAGTGTTAAGTAGCTTCACAAAAACAGAGTTAAAGAAAGGGTTTATTACCTGTTGTACCAATTGAAGAGCAACCAGTTGACTCCTTCGAGCTGATACTCTCTGAGAACATTACTGTTTTTGTATTCTTTCGTATCTTCCAGTTTCTTCCATGAAGCGGCAGGAGGTCTGGCCTGAGGACAATGAGGCGAAGTATGTTTTAAATTTAGACTTTGTATCATTAAATTTCTCAATGATGATTTCAAACAGACCATTCTTTTCAGACGAGGTTGTCGATTCATAAGTTTGCTGAACTCCTCAACTTTGCCTTCGTCCACGTCTTCTTTAAGCTCCCAGGTGGCATCTTCATAAGGAAGGGAGCACCACTTCACTAAATAATAAATGACCGGCTGGAAGAAGGAATAAGAGGTTGGCGAATTAGTGAGATGAAAGACAGAATCCAGAAATATGATACACGAAAATGAAAAGTTGATCATTCCTCACCTCGCCATTGTCCTTGTCCACGCTGTGGGATACATCAAGGATCCGATCCACTTCCACATAGTCTGGATTAAAAGCCTCCTCCTCCTAATGTAGAGACAGGAAGCTTTGTTTATATAAATCCAATACAGCAATTTGCACTAAAAGACTTTATTATTGTAGAAGATCGTACCTCTTGGAAAATATGCCTCATTTGTGCATGTTTTGTCCTGAACCTCTTAATCTTTTGTTGTATCCTTTTATCTTTTTCCAACTGCGCCATAGTGGCCCACTCGCAATGAAGATAAGAACTGTAAATGAGACAAGTGCATTGATTACGTTGAAGTATTATTCAGAGAAAAGCTATGATGAAATGAAGGGCATGACTTACTAATTTTTATATTTTACAAAGAATTCTTCCATATTTGTATATTGGCCAGGGGACACCTGTGAAGAGGAGAGAAACATGTGATGCGCTGTAAATGTAAAAGCATAACTTAACAGGAATTACACTGAAACGTACCTCTTTTTTAGCCAACCTCACAGACAAAATTTTGTCAACAATAGCGGCATCTTCCTCACTTGGGTTTTCCTATGAGAACATATTAAATTATCCTTTTAAAATGAGGATTTTCTAATTTTGCATTAAAAAACAACAACACATCCTTACAACAAAGAACTGCATGCTGGGTAATCCATCCGCATCCAACTCCACTTCGTGAGGGATGTGAGCAGGAGGGGCTCCGCTGATGGAAGCCACGGCGGCTGCAGTCGTCGTCACATCTATGTCCTCCTGCTCCTCCTCATCATCGGTGATCTTTATGTCCAGGTCTTCAGTGTATTTCTTTCTTTTCACCACACGGTTGGAACGCCTCTTCTAGGCAAAATTAACACTCGTTAGTCACATGTGAGTGAAAAGTGATTTTAACATAAGAAAATTATGATACACTGCACAAAAAAACCTAGCTGACTATAATATAATTAAGTCTTGTTAAAGTATGTGGGGTTCTGTGGATGTACCATAATCAGGTCATCGTCAAGCATCGTAGGAGACGCAGGGCTGAGCTCTCCATCAGAGTGATCAGAAGAAGCATTACGCTTCCGTTTCTTTGCTCCCACTAGAGTTATTGTGCTAAAAACGGTGGAGAAAAAAAAAGCAGAACAATGAGAATTTCTTCCACATTCCTTTCGTTATTCCATCACCACAATGTGTCATCTTACTTCGGTTTTGTCTTGCTCTTGCTTTTGTTTCCAGATGCAGCAATGACTGTGCCACCAACCACCGTAATCGTTCCTCCTGGTGGCTTGGATTTGCTTGCCTGGCCTTTTACGGTTCCCATCTTAGGCACTGAAGCAACAGGGGTTTTCTTCTTGCTGCTTCCTCCACTGCTCTTTTTCTTTGGAGTGGTAACGACAGTCACAGTGCCACCTAATTCAGGAGATGCATGTGTTACTGAAAATTCATCCTGGTTTAGGACTCTGGGGAGGTTCTTTTCACCGCGTGCTTTGGCCCTGGCTATAGCCTCAGCCACGATGCGATTAGCCTTTTCTTGTTTGCACAGGATCTCCACACGGCGCACGGAAGCAGGCTCACCGCTTGCCTTCGTGATGCGGATGGCTGGCGACGCAGTGGTAGTCGTGCCCGAGGAGCCAGCAGCCGACGTGTTGATTACCTTCACAACAGACACAGCACCGCCCGCAGAGGACGCAGCGCTCACCTAGAGGAATTTTTAAAGCACTTATAGGTTAAAACTATTAATGGACCACATTATGTATAAGAATATTTTAAAGTTATACCTGTGGCTGGAGAAGCATTTTCAGTGGCACTGCAACTCTCTGTCCGCCTTGGCCCTGGGAAATCTGCAATACTTGTGGGCTGCCAGTAGTACCAGCTCCAGAAACCAGCTGATACTGTGTAAATTAACATACATACAGTTAAAATAGACATAACTCCACAAAGGTTGATCATCATAGCACAGTGTTGTTTAGGGTGCGACAAATGGTGCATGTTTTCTTTTACCTTAACTCCCCCCTGTTGGTTGGGCTGCTGCTGCACCTGCAGTTGAATGGTGAGGACCTTCGGCTGTCCCCCAGCCTGCCCAGCCCGGGCCTGGGTTAGGGCTGCGAGCTGGCTCCCTTGGAGCACCAGTTTCCCTCCGGGGAGCTGTCCCAGCACGAGCCTGGTAGTATTCTGAGGCTGCTGCTGTTGTTGCCCTTGTTGAGCAACTTGAACCTGCGCCACTGTCTGCTGTTGGGATGCCACAGATGCTGAATTTTGCGATGGTGGCTGCAGGACGAGGGTGATGCGCTTTGCTTCATTACCCTATAAATACAGATTAGAATGTCGTTGTTGTCTTTACATTACATATGAACCAAAGTCAGTATGCCTGTTATTAATATTAGACATACTAAGCAAAGAGTCCCAATGACAGAGGCACACATCTGGGATTGGGACTTACCGGTGTCTGGGGCTGCATGGCTGGCTGGAGCTGCACTTGGGTTGTGACCTGAGGCTGAACGTGGATCTGTGTGGTCTGGGCTTGAGGCTGGACCTGGGTCTGGATCTGAGTCTGGACTTGGACTGTCTGTGGTTGGGCCTGTGACACTTGAACCTGAACTGACTGGCCTTGTGTCTGCTGCACTTGTTGGGGCAAGGAGGTGAGCAGCACCTGTTTGACTGGCCCATTAGGAGAGTGTAGCAACCTCTGAACTCCCGCAGTACCCACTTTGACTTGAGTTTGTCCTGCATTTGCCTGATTCAAGACTGTTCCACCCTGCAAAATAGACATTCCTTGTTTGAGGGGCGTCCCAGACAGCAGTCGAATGACCTTCCCACTGGCCTGGCCAGTAGCTCCCGACACAGTCTGCAGCACCTGAGCCTGACCATGGGGCCCTTTAAGGATGACGATTTTACCGCCCGCCTGTTGTGTGATGGCGGCGAGCTGCTGGGGCGTGAGCTGGTGCGTGATCTGGGTAATCTGCTGAGTAGTGGCAGTGGTTGCTGTTTGAGCGTTAGAAACAGTCAGAGGAGAGCTCAGCAGCACTGTGTTACCAGTGGGTACAGAGGCCTGTATCTGCTGAACAGTTTCCACAGCAGCAGGAGCTACTGAAGGGGCTGGTGCAAAAGAAACAGTCTGAGCAGGTGCTACCGGGACAGGCTGAGGTGTGGTGATTTGTATGGGAAGAGGATCCGAGATTACAGGAGCTGCTGCAGGTATACTCAAACCTGTAGTGACTGTGAGCTCTGGAGTAGGCTCTGACTCTGTGGGCGGGTCGACCTGCCCCAGCGCCAGCTTCAGAGCCTCCTCCACAGGGTCCGAGGAGCCCTGCGTGAAGGAGTCGTCCGCTATGGCGTCCAGGTTGAACAGGGGTGTGTCCTCAAAGAGGTCCATGATCGGATCAGCCATCTTGCCCCCTCCACAAAGGGAGATGGGCACCGCACTACAGAGACGCTGATAGGGAGACTAAAAGTTGTTGTCCAGTTCTTTCTGTTGATTAAGGAAACTGTAAGAGATGAAGGACAGGTTCATTACTGAAATTGTAAAAAACATGGGTAACTTGGATGTTTATATTAAAGATAAAACAGGGGTGAAAAATAATAGAATAGAAAGAAAAACAGAAATAACAACCTCAATTGCCAAAAATCTCCAACTGTTCTTGTTACAAGTTATTAAACTTTCATTTTACACGATGAGCTTAATATAGATTGAGAATAAATTGATGAACCAAGGTTTCCTTACAAGCGGGTTTGATAATCTTACACATACAACTACTATTACAGAATAGATACTTGGCCACTTCTATCAAGCGCATAGTTATTGTTCCCAAAAAAACATTGACTGATCACAGAAGTATCACGGCAAAAGTCTGCCACAAACATTGCAAAGGGAGGTGAATACACTAATAAATCCATGAATGAAAAGAGTTAGTTGTGATGTCAGTGAGGGGGGTACTGATGCTGTAAGCTGGGATGCTACACTGTTCGTCTGCAGTCTTTATCCCAAACCCATGGGTTAGCATTAGCTTGTGCGGCCACCAATGTGCCTCTATATTACACAAGTCCATGAACCAATTGCTCGTTTTGGTGCGATTAGACGGCATTATTTGTAAATTAAGAGAGGTTAGTTTGCTTCACTGTCATTTCCTATCGACCACCAAGTCTACGGGACGGCTTCAAACCTCATCAACAAACCGGACCAAACCAAAGCAGCGTGCCACAATAACCATCGCCGTCTACGTTCAGACTAGAGTTAGGCCGCATTACTCTTTCGGTTGACCTGCGCCTCTTTCACGGCAAAAAATCCCTGAAATTAACCATCAAATCTACTGCCCCCAACACTCGCAGTGATATTTCGGGTGCTAAATTTACCTTTGCATCGACACACATGGCTTTCTCCGTCTCACAACACTGTACGATTACAGGAAACGGCCAGAGGAGAGCAGGAACTAACATTCTGCCCAGAGAAAGCAGCGAAGGCGTGTCCAATGATTTACTCGATCAACGATTGGTCGGTTAGGGTCCAAGCCGGCAACACGATGGAATCCTATTGGTTAATCCGGCCGTCGGTCAAATCTACGGCGGCTTCTAGGCGGGACAAATAACAAGTTTGGTTGAGAAAGCAATAAATGCGGCCTAGCTTTGGATCATTTGACTGAGTGATGTGATCTCCCACTTAGCCTTTTTTAACGCCACAAGATGCTTATTAAATCAAATGTGGGCGTTCAATCGGCTACACGTACAACACACAACGATTTTAATGGAACAGAAACAGTCTGAAAGCCAACCGCGTGGTCTCCTGAACAGGCCATTGTATTTTTTTTTTCATATTCTTTTATTACATGGGCTGTAAACCTACGATACACTAAATATGTTTCTCCTGTTTGCTTTACTTCGAGTGGGCACTAGGAACAAGTAAAACAAATTACAGTCATTTTTTGGTTTACACTTAATTGAAAGCGCCAGTAATTACACAGTGGTCGTTATGCGTTTGGTGACCGCATGTTATGAGTATTTGTTGCCCCCTTGTGGCAAGTCTTATGAATGTATCGATCCGTTTAGTAATCTACAAAAATGCAACTCAAATCTATATAAATGTGGCAAAAAACATTCATTTGTTAGTTATTTAAGAGCATAATATTGACCACGAACAAAATAAAATGAAAAAAAAAATATTCCCAAGAACCTAGCCAATGTGAAAAAATGTGATTATTATTATTTATTGGATTCGCAACATGATATGCAGTTTGTTCTGATTATATTATATCTACACTCCATTTTTGCTACATGTTAGAAAGAAAATATATAATATACAGGCTATATAAGTTAAAGGGGGGGGGGGGTTATGCAAAATCAACTTTTTCAAGCTTTACATCACGTTATTATGTCATTCCCTCATTAAAAACATGCCTGAAGTGTTGCCTTGGGACATTCACGTATATTTGAGTAATCTGTAAAAACTCTGATGGCGGCCATTTTAGGGATAGGTTTGCCTGAGTCCTCCTAGGAACGCCTCCACCTCCTGGAGACGCCTCCGAGCTTTCGTCACCAGCCGAGTAACCAACCACTGCTCCTCAGCAGAACCCCCTCCCCACTGATGCCACAGACAGTGTGGAGGGGGCGTGTCGGAAAGGGTCAGAGGTTCTTAAAGAGACAGAGGCCTATTTCAAGACATTCACTACAGCCATTTTGAGAGAGCAATTTTATACAAGCCAGTTATTCTAATTTACTGCATTGACAGACCAACTGAAGGTTTGGTCATCCTTGTAGTGTGCTATAGACTGGTGCTATGTGATTGAAAAAAGCATAATACCCCCTCTTTAATCATACAAAAATAATTTCAACAGTGATAATGGCTCAATAATAGACAGCTCGAATGGGAAACTGTGTCCATAATAACACAGGGACGCGTAAGTGACTTCATGTGACACTTTATCCACGGCAGTCCTGCAGTGATCCGCCTGTCTCTCCGCCAAAGCCTCCATCTGTCCGCGGCTCTGCATGGAGTATCCGCTCTCCAGCACTACACGCTGCCTCACGCCGGTGCGCCTGGTACACGCCAACGCCGACTCTGCTGGTGAGGGCTATATTTACAAACATCTGCCATGGCACTGAGGTATTAAGGGAGGGAGGCAAAGTGCCTGATAACAGATTAATTTGCTCATAAAACTTAAGATACTTCCTAAAAATAGGCCCATAGACAGAGTAGGTCTATATCAAGCCCAACTCAAAGCACCCAAGCCAGACCGAAGTAAGCCCCTACAAATAAAGGGCGCCTGGTTTCTGATATTAATCATCTTAATATGCAAATATGCGACACACATGGCTGATAGTTCCTGAAAGAAAAAGTCAAAAATAAAAACAGACCAAGGAGACACAAAAGAGTATTCATGACATAATCTTTTAACAATACATTTTCATTTATTTATTTTATAATATATTAGAAATCTCTTTATAAATAGACATTTGTTGCAGATTATAGACTTCTGGCATAGGATAGAGGGGTACAGTCATACAACACAAGAGAATAGAGAACAAACTTGGCATGGCCCTAAAATAAACAGGAGGCCATGTGGTGAACAGCAGTGTTTCAAACGTGATGGGTTTAAGGAACAAAGCGTCAGGAGTAGTAACACAGAAGCCCACATTGTACATGGTTAGACTATGTTTCAGAATACTTAATGTATAGCATCCCCAAAAGGATTTAATGTACAGCCATCAGGAATAACATTATGAACATTATCTTCTGAGGTGATGTTATTTGTCTTGGCATTCTGACAGGTTGAGTTCTTATTGAAGAGTTTGATAATATCATAATCTCAAATGGAAAATAACTCTGTGGGAAAAGAAAATCATGGAATATTGAACCAGATTACTTTATTTGTTTTTACTATTCTATGTGCATCACTTTGGAAATGTTTTTGTTATTTAATTGTGCCATATAAATAAAGTGGATTGGATAATTGCTAGGGATTAAATTCACAAACTTATATTTGTCTTATGGTTTAAAGTCAATCACACTCATTGAGCTAGTCGTCCAGCCATGTGAACTAGCCTGTTGTCGAACTCACTCAGATTTACATTTTTTTTTTTGTGTCTTACAAATTAACGTAAATCATCAGAAGAAATGAGCTCTGATAAACTGATCTTTCTTCTCCTTGTCATCTGCTGTCATAATATTATGCCTCATCAGTGTGTATTGAGCTGCACAGTCCATGATGCTTTCTTGCATAAAACACATTTGTTCATGCACATAGAGAAATGTTCATTTTCCAAATTCACATATTATCTCCTGCATTGTTTGTCCTCACAATGGAAACACCAAGAATCCAGAGAAAGTGGAGTATTTCCATCCGCCCATTAGGTTGCCCCTTTCCAGTCTGAGGTAAGCCTTGTCCCCCTTCTCCATGATGACCAGGCCAGCGTTAGTCGCAGCTTCTCTAGTCACATCTTGATCCCCAGCAAAAGCAGAAATCATGGGCCAACCGTTCACCATCAGGCTAACCTGCAGAATTAACATGATTAAATCACAAAAAATAACAATGACCAGACTCCAAAGTGTAATCTAACCTGAATAGTTTGTCTATTATAAGCTTTCACGACATGGAAGTTGAAACTGTAGACTCCTCTTCTGGGTGCCAGGAAGATACTGCTCTCTTGGTCAAAGTGGTTTCCGACGTTTACCAAAATCTGAGTAAACAAGAGAGGAAATTTGAATGAAAAATATACAAAACATCAACACACATAATGTAAAAGAACAGCAATACTATTTATATACATATGTGGTGAATTGACAAAAGTAAGTGTAATTAGCATGTGCAGATTGTACAGGAAAGGCTTCCATCTTCCATCTACAGTGGCTTCATCTTGCTCTTGAAGTCAATTGCAAAACAATAGCTGGAGGCCTATTTACACTTGGGCTTTTATCAGGACACCTTTGTCCTGTGTTTTAAACAGTCTCCCATGTGACTACAAGAGCGAGAAGAAGCCTCTGAAGATAGAGGCAAACATCCTCAACTCAATCAACCTAAATTGATAATACTAAATGATGTTTTAAAATCTCTACTACAGGCAAAGTAAGGTCACCGCAGGGAAATTTGTTCTCTGCTCATCCTTCACTGCAGGCAGCTTATAAGGGGCAGTGGGCTACCACTATGCAGCACCTATACAGTATCTCTAGATCTTGAGTCAGGACTCCCTTGGAAGATTTACCCTGTTGTGCCTGTTTTAGGTTCACAGCAGAAACAGCTGCACATAGAGGAAACCCAACCCTGACATGCAAAATAGTTACTTCTAGGTGAGAAGTAGGAGCACTGTCACTGGTCGCACCAAAGTGAGTGTAACAAGCATTAAGATACAGTATTTCAACACATTTCTGATACACAAAGTCTAACAGGGACTCACATTGTCAAAGTAGATGATCATAGTGCGGTTACTCATGTCTGTTGGCTCGTGGTTGGTCTGACGACTGGCGGAGAAGGCCACTCGTCCCGAGCCTGACCGAACGGACATTCCCAGGGCGTTACCGGCCGGCTCGGACGAAGGAGTGGAGTCACAAACAACTAAACACTTTCCTTCAAGCACGATGGGCTCTGTGTCATTCTGCCCCTTGGCTCCCCACAGCAAAAGCACAACCAGCAGTAGAGAGAGGTCAAAGGGGAGTCTGGGATGCATGGTAAATTTAGAAACTACTGTGGGCAAGTTTATGTAAGAAAAAACATGCTATGATGGAATTTACAATTTGGGAATTCTTTCCTAAATTAGGCGAGTAATCAGAAAAGCATCTGTTAGGATTTTTGTGTTGTTGAGAAATGTAGATAATATATCTGAAACTTGTTGTAGTATTATTTACATAGCCATTACATTTAATAAAATCCTTTCATTTTCTCCAGTCTTTCTCATCATTTGTCCACCCCTAATCCCAGATCTAACAAGTTGCTTTGTGGCTGCTGTGTCAGTCAGATCATGCCTCTCCAAAGTGCTTTATTCAGCAGGAAATCTAAATTTAAAAAAAAAACCTGACGTGCGCTGTCAAGTAAGTTGAAGGCAAGAAGCTGGGGACAAGAAGAGACATAAGACGACAGGGATCAGTCCAAACAGCAAACAGTTGGGTGAGAAAGTGGGGGGAAAATAGATGAGGTAAGGATCTGGATGGGAGTCAAGGGAAGGATGCAGTACTCAGGAGGGAGGCAGAAAGAGACTGAGATTTAGGGACAACTCCACTGAGTGACCATCTGCTTTTATATACACATACAGGACCCCCCCTCGCCCCTCCCAAACCTGCTCAGCACATTCACACTTTTATATCTATGGAAAATCTATTATTATACCAATATGTCACAATAAACAAAAGTTCTTTAAGTAGCATAACTGGTGCTGAGCATCAGTGTGAGCAATGTAGAAACAAATATATAAATCCAACATTCACAACATGAAGAGAGTGATAGTTTTTGATTTGTGATAGGTAACAATCAATGCACATTTTTATCAGCAAATATTAGCAAAAATATGTTGTGACAATTCCTAAACTACTTCATTTAGCTGATTAATTGATCATTAAGTAATAGGCAAAATAATAATTACCTGTTTTTGTTGAAAGAAGATGCAGCAGGTATTTTCTTCTTCTGTCAAAAACCTGTATGTTGTGTCTCTCTGTATTTTGGAGGAGCAGTTATCTTAACAAAGGCAGCATACGTCCGACCGCCTCACTCTCTCACCTCCTCGTGTGTGTCTTCATCTCACAGCCGCCCCTTTTCTGTTTGCTTCTTTCTCACACTGCGCTTCATCCGCCCACTCACGCCTTTAATACCTCCACAAATTACAACAATATTTCATCTGCTCCAAATGGATGAGTTTAAAGTGTCAGAATCTCATTTTGAAACAATTTACTTTTGGGAAAAACAAACGTAAAAATAGAACGGTAACTGCTTTAATATGTAATTTGCACAGTATTTTGGCATATTTAACAGATACGTTTAGGCAGGAAATAAATAAATAAAGATGGTGGAATAAAGAAGCAGAAGTTGTGAGTCTAACCCATTCTTCCTCTGAGACATTATAATGTAATTTGTGCACACAAAAATAGTATATGTATAGATCAGTGTAACATACTGGTCTGTAAAAACTATATCCAGATCCTTTATTTTGTTCTCCCACTACAAGCTGCTTCAAATCATCCCAACCATCTGCTTCCACTATGTGTTGTAATAAAAATGCCAAAACAAGAACAAAAAAGGATTGCAGTGGCAGTTTTGTTTTGTTTATTTAAATTGCCCAAAGTGAGCAAGATTAGGGCTACATATCTGACAAAACACCACTTTCTCAAAGTCACCTAATGGATCGTCAGGCTTTGACAATAGATACTCGGCTGTGAAGCTCAGCTTTGTACAGTCCAAAGCCTAGACACACTGGCTCTGTGAGTGTGGCAGAGAAAGTGTGAATGTGGGTGAGGTTTCCGAAGGCTCCCACCTCAGAGAAGGTGATGGTGCCCGCACAGTAGTCCATCGCTACAGCCACTCGATTCCCAGTCATTTGGTGCATGAGGCGTGTCTTCTTACGGTTGTGCCAGGCAGCCAGTTTTCTGTCACGCTGCTGAGTTAGGCTCCAAGAAACCTACAATTAGATTTAGCATTACATCATGCACAACATATTGACAGCTCTTCTAATAAATAATTGTCAAAAATTGCCATTTTTGTTGGATCTTAACAAGATTCGAAGCAGAACTTCATTATGCAAAAAGAAATGGGAGTGAATATTTCAGTAAATATTTGATTGAAAATAGGTATTAAACTGAAACTGCAGCTGATCAAAAGTTTAGGACCAAATGACTTTAAAATGCCACATCTGTGCACAAATTTGGATTCAGCGTCAAATATTCACACTATCATGATGTCCTGATGGCTAAAGCAAAAAAAAAAATCTTGTTTTGAACATGGTCGAGTTGTTGAAGGATCTGGAACAAAAGAGTTAAGTGGAAGACTGAAAGAAATTTCACCAGCGCTTAGATGAAAGATCTGATTGGCTGTTCATCAAGACATCGGACGATCCTCGACCCAAATGAAAGCCGTTACTGGAGCCGACAGTAATGTCATGACAGTGTCAATACTTGACAGAACGTGAGACTGAATCCACATTTTTGCACAGATTTGTCCTTTAAAGGCGTGCAGTCTTAAACTTTTGATCAGCTGCAAAACAACCATTTCAGTTTATTTGTTGTTTTCAATAAAAGCTTTGGTCTCACTCCCATTTCTGCTTGGAACCTTGTAAAGATCCTACCATGCAAAATGTGATTTTTTTGTGTGCCATTTTTCAAGTGGTCTTAAAAGGAAACAAGTAGTTACAATGGATTTACAAATGAAAGAAGAGGTCTTCTTTCTTTCATTCATTGATAATTACACAAAAAGGAAAGTCTGAGTGTACGTTTAGTAATAAATAAATACAAACAATTTGAACATGGGAATGAATGGGGGGCCATGAGTTCTTCCTGTGTAATTTGTTAATACCAATAACTGAAAATAATATGCACCTTGTTGTTCCCAAAGGCATTGCCCTGGTTGCCCTTTCTGCCAATGCTTCTATAGCACACAGCAATATCCCAGAATCCCTCAGCCTCCAGCTCCCAGTAGTGTGTTCCCGCAGAGACAGTCTGAACGGTGAGGACCTGGGGCCAGTGGTCGAAGCGTTCGGGATGAGCGGGACAGGACAGGCGCGTTTTAACTCGTGTGGCTGAGCGGAGGTCATCAGCCACACTCAGGAGAGGGTGTGCAGAGTTCAAGTCTAGGGTTAATGGACTGGTCACTGCAGACAATAAAGATGTCATAATAAATATTTATTTATTTTGGTTCCTCACTTTAAATCACTCGACTTACAGAGCTCCCTCTTGAGTTCACTGAGGCAGCGCAGAGTAGATGTGATGAAATCTCTGTACTTGCGATCTATTTCTTCAAAGACCGGTTTCTTGTCCAAACTGATTGGGTCTGGATTGAACGGTGGGTTGTTCAAGTGGGATAAAAGCCTAAAATACAAGGAAATGGCACATCACGTCTTTGAACAGTTCTCTACTAATTGCTTGGGCATCTACTGTAAAAAAAATCAACAATTAACGGGACAGATGAAATTGCACACACAAGAAAATTCAAGGTTAAAACTCACTTGGTGTCATCTGATTGAAAGGCCTAAAAGAACGAAGGGCAAATTAATTAATTAATCGTCAGAATATTAATTTGCAAGTTTAAGTACCAATAATAACAGTGTCTTAGTTCAAGTGGTTAGTTTACCTCGGAAACCACCTTATCACTAAATTAAATGCGTCTAAATGCAGCATGTCTTTTATTTTTTCCAAACACAACTATCCCCAAACATGTGAAAATACCGTCTGAATATCTATAAATAGCACAAAAACAAATTGGCAACACACGGTGAAGCTGCACAAAAGCAGTGTGTGATCCATTTCTCAAATCTACACCCCTCGTTGAGAAGATAAATTGGCTTACATAAGACTGTGTGATCAGCACTGAGCCCTACCCAAATGAGCAGGTAGGGGTCTGTTTCTGCCAGCAGCGCAGACAGGTAGTGCTGGATGCTCTGTGCCTGGCTCACGTCACGCCTCACTTTCGTGCAGTCTTCCTGGACTTGCTCAGTGATCTGCTGCCTCTGCCTCTCGGTCAGCTCCCGCAGAGACAGGACCAGTGCTTTCACTCGGGCCTCGAGGTCTGCGCCCATTCGCTCCACCTGGGCACCATCCTTTTTCAACGACTCCTATATTTAAAAAAAAAAGTATTAGCTACAAATGTCTCCTAATCTTAATGTTGTTATGACTTACAAGTATAGTGCAATCACTGTTTTCATGTTCTTTGAGAATCCTGTCACCATTTTGTATTTTTTCTTCTGCCTTCTGGAGCAGCTCTCGGAGAATGGTCTGTAAAACAAACAACATGGACACCAACTCATAATAACCCTGCTTTATATGAATTGCTTCAGATTTTTAACAGTATTATTGCAAAGTACCCAAGCCCCACAACCAAAGGTGAGCAGTTTGAAACTTGCTCTTTGTGCCAATGCCAATGCCAAATGCCAAAAATGGATCATAATGATGAAATGAACTGGATACAAATCGTGTAATAAATTCCATTTGTATTTGAATAAGCCCATACATTTTATGACCTAAAAAATAAAGAGGTAGATAACCTTGAGATCCTCTTCAACCTGCCTCAAGGCCTTGACTTGGTGCTCAGCGTGGCCTCCGTCCAGCAGACAGTCTCCGCACACATACGCCCGCTCATCTTTGCAGTAATAGCGATATATCTCTGAATGAGCAGGGCACCTTCGCAGGGAGAGGTCGCTCACTGGATCCACTAACAGGTGACTGCTGAACGCTGGGTGTTCCAAATGAGGCTGCAAGTGCTGGACACACAGAGACACTTCACACCTCAGGCAGGTCTTCACAGCCAATGCCTTTTCGGTCTCAAGGGGGCAGCAGTCGCAGAGTACCTCACATGGCTCATCCTGGCACTGTGGGCAGGTGAAGCGTTTGCAGTCCCTCCATGCCTCTCGGATACATGATGAGCAAAAGCTGTGTCCACACGGCAAGGGCTGAGATTGGCAAAAGAAGTCCCGGCAAAGTGTACATGTTTGCTCTTCCTCCATTGACGCCATTGTGAACTAGTAAACCACTTAACTGCAAATTTTGAAAAGAAAAAGAATGAAAATTTTAATATTTAGGTCTGAGTAAATGAAACCAATCTCTTAATAATCAGAAAACAGCTACAATGTTTAACTGTGTTTTTTCTTAGGGTGTATCTCTGGCAAAGAACGACAGATAGTTGTCATACAGCTCTGGCATATAAGTTGTATGGTTAGTTAGTATACTGCTCTTTTTATAAAGTTATACATAATTCAGAAAAGAAAGAAAGACATTTTTAATGCTTGAGAGAGATATGGGATGCCTTACTTTGCTTAAACCAGGGTTGTTAGGATCAGGAGATCATCCCTGACTGTCTGAGCTCACTCTTATGTGATGCACCGTTCCACAACAGCCCCACTCTTAAGTTGGAAGTACTAGTAGAATTCACCAGTCTTTCATCATATGTAATACATAATAAAACAACAACCATATTACCTGTTGATGCTCCTGCGCTGTAGTGCTGCAGCCATCGCTGAGCTGCATTGGAGTGCTTAGGGAGTTAATCCTGCAGAGCTCTACATCCTGGTGTTTGGCTCTCAGGGCACTGGACACAAAAAGATCACATGACCTTATTTCAGTTATTGCAGTTAAAAGACACTTATTATCTATATCAACAAGCATATGTATTTACTTTTGGTGTATGACACAATCCAATGCAAAAGAAATGGGTTATATTTATTTATTTATTTTTTCAGGTTCATATCAGCCTTATCCCAAGTCTAACAGACCACTGTTATTTAAGAAACTGTTTCTTTATCAGTTGTTTCAAGCATATTACGTTATCTTTCATGATGATTAATATAGTAGGCCCGTAGACATGCGTGAAGAAACATCGCCCTCTAGAGACTGTTGTGGAACGTAAGAGCCAACGCATACAAACAACAAATGAATAGGCTAATACAATTCATAATGCATAGGCTATTTGTGAACGTTTTTAGTTAGACAGGGTACAAATGTTTTTTTTATTTTTTATTGCATATAGAGGCTAAACATGCCTATTCCCAAAGGCATGGACACTAGGCCATGGCTTTAGAACAGCATGGCATACTGTAGATAGGTTTTCAGAGGACATGACAGGATTGCACAATAATAATCAAGTATCCTGAACTAAAACGGTGAAGGTGAGGTCGTCTATGTGAGATGCACACAAAAAGCTCATCGTGACCGCGGTCTCCCACAGGACCGTCTGGCGGCGAGGGCCATTAATTATAACAGACAGGAAGACAGACAGCCCTAACCCGACAGACAGACGGACAGAGACGGTACCGCAGAGGGAACAGACAGGCTGAACAAGAGCAGGCCCTCAAACAGTACAAGGGGAGCGGTGCGGTGGATAAGAGACTCCCTTGTTACGATAGGGCTGTCGTTAGCTTCTACACATGCACGTGCGGTCTTGATTTCTCACGGGTGCACATAAGGTAAAATATCCACACATAAAAATCCTTTGTTCACTGAGTGTTTTAAAGTCGCTATTGGAGACGGGGATAAATAATTGAACCAAAAATGCGGTTGTCCGACTGCGCATCCCAGGGAGTGAACAGGGAAATGCAGCGCCAGTGTCCCGGCTGAGAGACGGACCACACCACCTCGCCTGCTTTTTGACCCATCGCCACGAACCAATTTTTTTGTGTGCTAAAGATCATCGTTTTCGACATGGTGAGTGTCGTTGATTTTAACTTTAAGATGGTTGAGTCGACGACGAGAGGTCTAGCGGGGAAATGCACATCCGGGATTGTATTTGTGTGAAATCATAATTTTATGAATCATAACTTGTTATGATGTGGGAGCGCGCCTTGCGCGCAACAGGTCGCTGTACAGTATCCCGACAGTAGAGCGCGCCTACAGCGATTAAAACTAAGGTTAGGCGTCGAAGACATCGGAAGTCTACGGACAAAATGGCACTAGAACAATTCGAATAACCCCCCCTAATAAAAAAACACCCAAAAAACGGTGTAAATTCGACTTTAAATCACTGGTTGGTCCCAATCTTCTGTAGACAACCGTATGAGTTTATTGCACTGATTGATTCACATGATAATTTTAAAACTGTATGATTATTAAAGCATGAAAAAATAACAAAGGTAATAAGTAAAAGTGAAAGTAAAAGATTAATAATAACAATGCCAAAATCAAACAATGAAGACTCTCCCTGAATAGGGCTAATAATATTCTTATTAATAATAATAATTCTTATTATTATGGACAAGCCTACAAGCTTAGACTACTATTTGTTTGTCACACACACCATATGACCATGTTTTTTTGCTTCTTATACATTTGTGTTAATCAATGTTATGTCATTGTTACTATTTGATTTCATGAAATGCAAATTAGTTATGATCTCATTGAAATGAACAAAATAATCATAAATCAATAAAAATTGTGGGTCCTTCTTGTTATGTGGCCATTTACAGCACTTCACTCACGTGTTAAGCGGTCGAGATGTGGGTAGAAAGAGGGCATTGTGTCCAGTCTGAGGCCTTATGTGGCTCTGAGGCTCTGAGAGGGTGATGTGCACTCAGCTGTGGTCCCTCCATGCCATTGTTGCAAATTCCGCCTAATTCCAGACACTGTTTACTGGGCTCATGCTCCAAGGCAGGGATTATCAGACAACACTGATGACGTGAATAACTAGATCTCTAAATCTGAAGTATCTTTTGAGCACATCAAATTGCACTTGTGCTGACCGTCTCTCACGAGCTACACATCCACCAATGACTTATGTAAGTCGTGTTAAATCAGGGAGAGGCTTTTTAGGTGATGAAGTTCAATGCAATAGGCTTTCATTAAAAAGGCAGGGGACACTTGGCTCAAAAGAAAGAGCATGCACTCGCCATTAGAATGTAAAGTAGTGGATGAACAAGTGAGCTGTGTGTAATGAAAGAGAGAAAGGGAAGGAGAGCCAATTGGTGAGATTTGTGAAAAGGGAGACTTGTTGAGAGACAGTGTCACACATGTCAACGGGCTCTTTAGTCTTCAATATGCTCCACTTTTTCTGTTTTTGCACCACTTATGTGGACACAAATTATTCAGAGCTATTAACCTGGAGCAGAATTTAAAAAAAATCCTTACTTTTTGTACACTTTTATTGGATATCTGACTACTTTTTGGTGTGCAGATAGACAAAATTATAGGTTGTATGCTGGCCAGTGCCCCCGTGCGTGGGTCCAATCCTGCAGAGGCATGTCCCGTCGGAAACAGAAACAACCCCAGCAGCTTTTGAACCTGACCTCTGGTACCAGTCGGATACTTGAGAATGGTGAGAAATAGAATCCATAGAAAGTGCTTTATTGTCGTGGTTTGTTTGGAAACTGTACTTTTGAAGGATTTAACAAGCAAATGTTTCTTAAGTAGAACAGGGGTGCTCATTTGATTTGATTTGAATTTATTAATGGAATGCCCCTTGAGATGTGCCATCTTGTTTTCGAGGGGGGTCTTAAACTATATTAACTTTATTGTATATGTTTTACATAATATTACTTTAAGTTATGCTATTATAAAGTGGTTTTATGTACTGGTCCCAAAGGAAAAAAAGTTGTTAATGCTGTTGAAGGTGTTAAATATCGTGATGATGAGGTTGGTTTCCCATATCCTTTATACGAATGTGGGAACTTGGGGCCCTTTGAGTTTTGTTGCTTGGTTCTGAAGCATGTGTGTAATGGCAAATGTGATTCTCTGGCCTACTTTAAACACAATTAGACACACATTTAAGAGTCTGTTTAATATTATTATCATTATTATTATTATTATTATTGTATATGGATATGTATGTATGTATTGATTATGCAAATCAAAAGTTATTTTACACACTGTTCTCAACAAAAATACAATTATTTCCTGTTGTCTTGGAAACAAGTTGTGTTTCTCTGCATCTTAACAGTGTTTTGCAGTGGTCAAATGTTAGTACAAGCATGTGTGTGTGCACTCAGTGGACAAAGGAGCAGGAAAGGAGAGCTTGATGGGGATGAAAAAGCAAAAGGCCACGTAGATTGAAGTCTTTTAGTGAAACTTTATGTACAATGTTTTTGATTAAAATATAATTAAATTTTGATGTTTTGTTTCTTTTAGAAACACCATTGGCTGTGAAGTCGCACTCGTTAATCCCAGACTCTTCTTTGGGTTCATCGTCTACACGGCAAAGATCCCAGGTTTCCCTTGTTTCCAGTCTATTTAATAAAAGACACAATCAATCTGCTGAAAAACAGACTCCTGTTATCTCACCAGAGATTCTGAAGGATCCTATCTCGTCTGTCTTTTCCACATCTTTCCTCGGAGAAGTTTTTTTTAACTCACATATGGCCTCTCCAAAGTTGGGGCTCTCAGCCACCACAACTTCCTCTTCATCATCACCATGCGCCTCCCTATGCCCTCCACTGCATCCCGGAAGTCCGAGCCGTGTTCCAGAGGGACCGCCTAGTCCAGTTACTCCTGCCCCCAGCCCAGAAGTGACTTCTACAGCCACTGCACCACCTCGAATGCAACTCAGCATTGCACTAATCCTGGAGGAACTGCGGGTGTTGCAGCAAAGGCAGATTCATCAGATGCAAATAACAGAGGAAATATGTAGACAGGTGCTCCGTTTGGGTGGTGCCTCTTACAGTATTGATACACCCTCCCAAAATCTTCTTTCAACACTTCCTCAACTCTGTCTGGAAGGGGACAAGTGTGCAGAAAGCCCAACAATTCCAACATCTGGAAGTCAACCATCTACATCTGTGGCTCCTCTGCTGGCATGCTTCTCCTCCCTTCTGCCCTCTCAGACAGCCAACAAACCGCCAAAGCCAAGCAGTTCCTTATCTCAAATCCTTCAGCCTCAGAAACCAACAGTGGAAGACTGCAGTGGGAGTGTTGGAGCCCATGGTTTTACTAAAGGTACTCCAGAATCATCCACTCAGTCCTCTTCTCTGGCTTCTTCGACATACCCCCTGGCACTTTCCTTAGCTTTGCCCAGTCGCTATCTTCATGAAAAGTCATCCAATACAACATCTTTAAGTGGGCACAGTGGTCTACACTTACAAAACTCCCTGCCAACGTCAATATCTAATATTCAACAATCCCTGCAATCAGCCTCTGAAGCAGACACCTCCTTTACATCCACCTCCTCTGGTCGTCTTCTACATGTCTGTCGCTTTTGTAGCAAATCGTTCAGTAGCGACTCAGCACTCCAGATACATTTGCGTTCACACACGGGCGAACGTCCCTTTCAGTGTCCAGTTTGTTTTAGTCGCTTCACCACAAGAGGAAACCTCAAGGTTCATTTCCTACGCCATCGAGAGCAGAACCCAGAACTCTCACTTTCATTGCTTCCTCCATCTTTGTTTGGGATGTCATTAGGGAGTAGCGGAAGTTCAGATATTGGACAAACCTTGAGCAGTGCACACAATCAGAAGACAAGAAAAAGCAGATTTGATGAAGTGCCAGAGGTCAGTGGTACAAATACTACTTTTTCAGGATTGGCCACTGAAAAATGTACCCCCTCCTCTTTACCTCTCCCACCTACTGTGGACTTGGCTTTATTATCACAATCTCTGTTACAACTTAATAGAGCAGCAGCAGCAGTCGCCTCAATAACAGCAAGCTCATCAAGTGCCTCCTCTTCAACCACCTCTACTCTATCATCCCCTCTTTTCTCCAATGCTCCATTGCTTTCACCCTCTGCACTCACAGGAGTATTCAAAAGTTCAAAGCAACAGCACTTTGATGAAAATACTCCACCCCAGGTTCCCATCCTTTCTCCTGGACCTTACTCCCAACTAGTCCAGCATTCCAAGCTTCTTTTTCCATCTGTCTCCTCTTCGCCTGCTGCTTCTATCTTCAGTCATCCAGCTTTAGGGTTTCTGCGCACTCCATTACCTTCAAACCCAACTCTGCACCAGCTCACATCTTCTAGTCATCGTCAGATGTCATTTACTGCTTCCGCTTCAGAGAGACCCTCGTGTCCATCTACTACTGCACAATGCTCTCTGTCATCATCAGTGCCCACTTCCACACCTACATCTGAAACATCCAAATTACAGAGACTGGTGGAGAAACTAGAGAAAGTGTCCTCTCAAACATCATCTTTATGGGGCTCATGTAGCAACCCAGTTACTTCTTCTGGGTTACCCAGCTGTTGTTTCTCAAATGCCAGCACCTCAACAACTTATGTGATGGCATCCCCAACATCCTCAGCATTGGTAAATAGTTCGGTTTCAAACCTAGCACATGATGTTGCTGCAGCTCTTGGATTGAATGCAAATGTATCGAGCAACTTAGCTGGACAGCTCTCAGCGTACAATGCAATAGGCCTATCCAGCAATTTAGCAGCCAATCAGTGTGGTGTTTGTCTAAGAGTTATGAGTTGTCCACGTGCACTGCGTCTACACCAGGCTACACACCTTGGTGAACGTCCATTCCCTTGCAAGTTATGCGGTCGATCATTCTCGACCAAAGGTAGTCTGAGGTCACATTTAGCAACACACCATGCTCGACCAGCCAATTCACGTGTCCAAAACTCTTGCCCGTTGTGCCAACGCAAGTTCACCAATGCCCTTGTGCTTCAGCACCACATACGCATGCATCTTGGAGGGCAATTGCCTCCAGGAATCTCAGATGATCCTGCAGCTCGTGGTTCAGAGCAAAGCAAAGCACCTTTGGTTGAAACGGGTCTACCCAAGGTCCCAACTTTAACTTCACAAAATCAGACCTCTGCTTCTACAGATGATACAAAATCAAAAGATGAGTGCAAGTCTGATTCTGCAAGTCCTGGCATCACCACACAACCCAATTCTGACCCTCTTTCTGGTCATAATACACAAGCCACACATACAGGCAGTGCAGATCAAACCTGTAACACTCTGCTGTCTGATCACCAACAAACATCAGATCAGAGCACAGGGGTTACTGACTGTGAGCAGAAGCAGAGTGATGCTGAGTTTCCGGTGTCTGTGTCCAACTCATCGCCAGATCCCATTTCAAAAAATACCATGTCTTCAACAGCAGAGACCATGGAGAGTCTAATGGATTTAGAAGTGGAGGCGTCCACCTCCTCTGAAATCTTCCAATGTTCTGAATCTTCCGTTGAAAAGATCTGTGATCCTTTGGCGTGCCTAACACCTGAGACAACACAGAGTAAAGAAACATCCCTCGCTACACCACAAATTCTGTCAGAGCCCAATTCACCAGAGCTAGCAAAAGCTGATAAAGAAGATTTTAGTGAACCTGGAACACCAAAGCATGAACAGGTGATTGTGTCTGATAAAGATTCAAAAACACCATCTACTTTGGAGACTGTAGAGCTTACTGATGAGAATAGCAATGCACAAACATCTACTTTTGTCAAAGAGACACAAAAGCACTTCAATTTTGGATCGTATGAAATGGAAGACAGGGTGGAGCATAGTGAAGCAGTGGATACTTCTGTACCTATAAGTCTGACTCCAACACTCCCATCCCCTCTGTCTCGCCCAGAGAAGAAAACATACTGCTGTGCTGAATGTGGGAAAGAATATGCTAGCCGCAGCGGATTGAAGGTAAAATTAAATATTTGTGTATGTCTCTGTTGTTTGTTGTTCCATAAACTAAACTGTTTGTAACTGTTTTGTTCAAGGGTCACATGAAACATCATGGAGTGTATTCAAAAACACGACTGTCAGTACGGAGCTGTCGCTCCAGCTCTGATCAAATGAATACTGCAGTGATGAATACTCATGTTCCTGCCACTAGGAGTTCTGCTAGTTTTTGGAACCAGTACAAAACCCTCCTCAATACCAACGCTGAGACTCATGAGTCTCCCTCTGGCAGCCAAGGAGAGAACGAGCCCACCAGGGCTGTGCGCTCTTCTGCACGGTCCAGGATGGAGTCAAGAGCTGCAGTAGAAGCTCATAAAGGGGATGAAACATAGGCTTGAATTACCTGTTATAGAACAGTAGGCAGTGGTGTCTTCTGTACTCTGTTTTTGTGTAGTGCTGCTTTTTAAATCATTACTTGAGCTGTCTGTTTTACAGTTGTTGATGTTGTTGTTATTTAAGTTTATAAACATTATAAAACATAAAACAAAACTAGCACTGAAATGTCATAGTTTAAGGGATGTTTGTTGTAAAAGTAGTTATCATGGTCATGGTGTCTTGAGATGCTTGGTTAAAAAAAAAAAAGCATTTTTTTGTATGACCTTCTCTTTTTCTTTTTTTTTTTAACATAATGTCTTTGTTATAGCTTGTTATTGTTTATTGAAATATCTTATATACAGCCAGTAAAGCATAGTGTCTGAGGTGCAAATATAAAGTAGTGTCTGTATTGTCTCTTGTCATTAAATGTGTAACAGATAAACTGATGATTCAAGGTGGTTTAGTTTTAACTATTGTCTCGTCAAGCCGGAAGCACAGTCCTATTACTTGTTATCAGTGAGCATACAGTATTCAATGTGACTTTTACCCTTAATATCTGCAATTGCCCTTTTGTTGCGATAACCATGAATTTATGATAAAATGTAATACATGTCCTTTCAAAGTTGTATGTTCCACTCTCCCAGTATTAAACATATAAGCTGACTTGCATCAAATTATATTTGGCACACAAGCAATATGACGCATGATATGGCATTGTTTTTGAATTTTGATTGTCATGTTAGATGAAAATATAGTGGTACAAATGGTACACTAGAGGGCGCAGCTTCCCTACTTAGAGTCCAGCAGTGAGAGGACATTTTATATTTTATACAATATTTAAATGGTATATCTTATACTGCAAAACTAATTAAAAGTAAGAAAACAACCACCACTAAATACTGCGTGCTTTATTTTCTCATCTTTAAAAAGGACTTTATCTATCCGACAATAGGCTATAATTAAACATCAATAACTGTGGTAAAGCCTGAAAACATACACAGACAATGGTCTCCAACTATGTCATAGCAAATGCCAAGGTAAAAAAAAAAAAAATCATTACCTACAAAGTAGGTTGTGCAGAAGAGGCGGGCAGAAAGAAGTGGGACGTTGAGAAGCGTCCACTTTCACGCGCACGCGTCTCCCGGGACTATCAAACTACCACGTCTGCAGCGCTGTCTGAGAGAAGAAAGGGATGAGCATGGATCGACCACAATAAAAGCTAGTGGAGATAGGAGAGGGTGAGCAACAAAGAGTTAAGACTTCTACATGAAAACAAACCCAGTTGGCAAAACTTGGAACAAAGCGCTCAGTTATTTTATTTTTTTCTTTGGAGACGTGTTCCACAACGCAACAGTTCAACTTCCTTGTCAATCAGATCTTGCTGTGGATAAATAATGCACAACCTGATTTCGACTCATCCTAACTTCAGAAGATAACGGTGGTTGATTTTTTAAAGATCTCTGACTGCAGCGCCACATCGACCGCTCTCGCTCTTTACGCATCCTGGCACACCCTTACAGATGTTCTGACAAACAATCCTATTCATATCACAGTTTTTGTAGTTGCTTTTTTAGTTTTTATTGGGGGGGAAGATGGCCCCTCGGCTGAAATGTCTAGTTCGACTAGTTTTGCTGGCTTTGGCTTGGGAGTTCAGCGTACAAGGCGAGACGGAGCGACAGATGAACCCAGAGGTAAGTAGATCGAAAATTCTTCTGAAAACAATAAAAAAGTGTGAGTAACACATTGCGTCTTCATAAGTACAGTATCTCCCAAAGTAGAAATATTTAGGTTTACTGTTAAACTAAATAAACCATGAATCATTCTCACAAACAGTTGATAAGGCCCATAAAGTCTAACTTCAAAGTTTTATGTACAGAAGGTGCTTATTTAGCGTGTAAACTTGGCATCTTGTTGATTGCTGTGATTTATGCTGAACCACAATGATGTCAACAGCTCTTGCTTTGGTGCCTGTGACCCAGGGTTAGAGGAAACAGCATATCATGATGATTTTACTCATAAAAACGGAACAATCGCTGAGATGGCAAAACAATGGGAAATGGAGAGCAGGCAAATGAGAGAGAAATGCATGAGCTTGTAATGTGGTCACGGGCAGAGGCAGGGGTGAATTTTGTGGCCATGGTAAAAGAGAGGGGAGAAGTAGAATGAGAATCATGTATATTCAGAGGGATGGGCAGAGGTAATAGTTGACATCTGTCCTGAGTCAGACCGATGGGGGAGGTGTGATTTACAGTGTCAGGACTTATCAAAAGCATTGTAGATGTACTCAGCTGAAGACGTTTAATTGTGGTTTGAAGTTACAAGAGGCCATCAGTTAATATCGTGCATCTGCCCTAATTTTTCAACAGACCTTCTTTACAGTTTTCATATGATTATCCAAGATTGATTTCTCAGCGGGACCATTGTGGGATCAGCATCAAGTGTTTTTCCCTCTGTGTCAGTGGAAAAGACTCACTGACCTACTGCTCTACTCATGTTGAATTCAAGTCAATCTGTCATATTGACAATTCTTCTACATGTAAATGCAAAGATATGTTCTTTCTGTCCATCTAAAAAGCAATAATTTATTGAGCAATATCAAATACACATGTACACAATAGGAAGCACAAGCTATTAAGGTGGCTTCAGCAAAGGTCCCACAGGTCATTGAAATTAATATTTCATTTTAGTGAGCATTTATGTTGCTAATATTTAAACAAATGTGAGTTGGTACACCTGCAGCTGTGTTTTTATATTGTTGTTGAGACAGCAGGCTGGATGCTGTTTTCACAATAATAGACACTATGATGGCTCCCATAGTCTAAAAAAACAGCACAATAAATGTGTATGCTAACATTCCTGTAATAAACACTGTTAGCAACTGACTGCTTTAAGGTTATTTCATATTAATTAAACAGGTTAAAAGTGACATTCTACTTAAATTTAAACAAAAAATGTAGTTTTGCCTTTGTCAGCATAGTCTTATTTTTATATCATCGGTACAAAATGTTGCTTTATGCACAGTGATATTTACAAAAATGTGTGTTGGAATCTTCCCATATCTCTGACCACATAGTCAGACAGATGGTCATGAACAAAATTCAAAGCCGAAAATACAGTAAGGACACTGTCAATGACTAAAATGGCAGGCATTGTGGCAGAGCATGATGTAATGAACGGAAGAAGAGAGAACTGCATTTTGAATGCACTGCATTTGTTTGAATGTTTTCTGTGGATGTGGGGATTTAGGGCCATATCCTGAGGAAGTGGCAAGGAAGGATGAGTGGGCATTACATCCTACTCATTTCTGAGTGAATGCCACAGTCTGGTCTGGACCGTTTCCTGAACAAAGATATAAGGTGTAAAAGGAAATAGGCTAATGAGTAAAATCCTTGCTTAATTTCCTGTTCACCAAAGAACAGAGCAAAGTTCCAAATTTAAGGACCGTGGCGCTTATTGAGTATTATGGAAAAGTACAACAGCTGACCCTGATTTTACAAGCATAGGGAATGTGATGTATTGTGCAGAGAAGAAAAGCCCCAAAGACAAGGGAATTAGATTTATTGTAATGTTTTTACAGTTGTGCTTTCTTGGTCATAGAAGCCAAGTGCAAATATGGGCTACGTCGTTTTTATGCAGGGTATACGCTTAGCCTCATCACTGTTGAGTTTCTTTCCCACTCGCTTTCAGTAAATGGAACAACTGACTTCTTTCTTTTCTGAAATGCGATCCCTGTCACTTTTCCTTGTCCTTCACACAGCTCTGACATGCATAGCAACCGTTGCTTTATGCCTGTAGATATTCCACCAAACAATATAGTCACTGCACACCAACTCAGCAGCTAAACGCTATAACTCAGAAGCTTCTATATTTCATTACTCTGGTTATTCCCTTTATTACATGCAACATTTACCACGCAATATTTTTTTATAACTTTTCAACTTCAAAGACTTAAATTTCCATGTGCTGTCAACTCCAGTTCCACGGGAAAAAAGTGACTGTTTCCTCTTCTTGGTGCTTACTCGGGTCATTTCTGTGGTCAAAAATAGCCAGGTTGCAGTGGTGAATAAGACTTTGTCAGGCCACCTATGGGACCTATCCAAGAGGCGTGGGAGTCTTGCAGTTAAAACAAGTACAGTATACTGTGTCACTCAATGGGCCCCTTTTGACTGAGTTCACGGAGAAAAAGAAAATACGAAATTCTTTTGTGTGATGCCAGTGTGACTTTACGTGAATTACTGCCTAAATAAACAGTTACTAGAAAGAGATCACAGAAGTTGGACAAGTTCTTCTCCTGACTAACCTCAGTCTCTCCTCCTTGGGCTCCTCTCTGTGGCACTGGTGCGGATGAGCTGTAACACTGCGTCTTTATGTGTCCACTGTAGCTCCATGGTGAGTCACAGCCAGAAAAGGCTCATTCAAAGCCTAACCACTCAGACCTCCATGCTTCCCTGAGACAGACCAAGAGGCACAGATTAAAACATAACAAGGCCTCTCAACCTGCTATTCTTTTAATACTATAATGTTACTGATACATTTGTAGGGTTGCTTCTGGGCAGTGATATGTCATGCTAGGAACATAATTGCTTGTCGTAAAACACCCTGAGAGACCGAAAGCCATTACTCATAGCAGTCTAGTAGGATTGAATATACAGTAATACCCACCTTGGCTCTTGTTTTTCTACCCGTCCAAAGCAGTTGTGTCAGTTGTTTATTCAGTCGCTATATACATGTTTAAACCACAACTGTATTCTTTTTCATCACTGCAATCATTAGGTGAGATTTAGATCAATTATCCGTCTTGGGTGTGGTGTTTGATATGCCTTTACAGATTTGTGTTGTCCATTACAGAGAGCGAGAGAGAAATGGGGGAGCTGCAGAGGGGTGGAGTGACAAGGCAAAGACAGACACACATGAATAAATAGTGGCTGAGTCTGACTTTGAGGTTTGGATGCAATGAGGAAAAAAATTCCCAGCAAAATTACTGACTGACGCTGCAAAAGGGCTGGAGACGCAAGCTGAGGTTGCCCAAGGCCTCAGGCTCACCCCAGGACACTCCCAGTCCTATGCTCTGATTGAACAAATTCCATCTCTTGATCCATCTTGCTTATGGCCTACAAAAGTTAAGTCTAGCGAAAGAAAAAAAAAAAAAAAAAACAGCCAACAGAGGAAAACGTAGAAAAGTGTGTTGCAATCGTGTTGGAACCAGTACACTTGTCAAACCAGAATTGGACTGACACTGAGCGTGTTAAGACCGAAAGTACGATGTTTAAATGTAATAGTGTATAATATAATGAAAACAAGTGATGCTTATAGGCGTTTTACCAAGTGATGGAAAGTTCCATTTTGGTTTTGTCGTAACCCAACTCTGCTTTGCTAGGAAATGATCACGGCTTGTCGTTGTTAGTGTAGTGTGGTACATATTAGTACAGTTGAAGGTCAGTTCAGCAGCGTCAGGCCTATGTAAGAGTCTGCCGAAGTAGACATTTGTTACTCCCACCTGCACAACTAGTAAAACTGCTTATTTTTTGCTGTCAGTGTGGAATGTGTTTATATCTCAGACTCATAAAAAGACCACACAATTACAAATGTGTCAATTTTTTTTTTTTTTAAATCAATGCAAAAACACTACTTTCTATAAATGTCTAATGATTTTCTTCTTTGCCCTACAGTCATGGCTGCAGCAGTATGGTTATCTGCCCCCAGGGGATTTGCGGACCCACTCTCTCCGTTCCCCGAACTCCATCACTTCAGCAATAGCCTCTATGCAGAGATTCTATGGCCTCACCATCACTGGCACCTTCGACCCAGATACTATCCTGTAAGAACTTTTGAAATACCTTTTGCGGTCAAGAACATGTTTTTTTGGATTATAGTACAAGTGATACCATGTTTTTGACACAAAGGGCGATGAAACGGGCGCGCTGTGGTGTTCCTGATAAGTTTGGTGCAGAGCTCAAAAGTAACCTTAGAAGGAAGAGATACGCTGTCCAGGGCTTGAAATGGAACAAAAATGACATCACTTTCTCGTAAGTCCGCAATTAAATGAGCAAATCTGCTGTATGCACAAAATGTCGCTGGAACAATTTGTAACCTAAATCTTTAATACTCCTTCTCTGCAGAATCCAGAACTACACTCCAAAGGTGGGAGAGTATGAGACACATGAAGCCATCAGGAAGGCTTTCAAGGTCTGGGAGAGCGTGACCCCTCTTCGCTTCAGGGAAATCCCCTACAGCTACATTCGAGACAAAGTGGAGGATTTTGCAGACATAATGCTCTTCTTTGGCGAAGGATTTCACGGTGACAGCAGTCCATTTGATGGAGAAGGGGGTTTCCTGGCTCATGCTTATTTCCCTGGAAATGGCATCGGTGGAGACACTCACTTTGATGCAGCTGAGCCATGGACTATTGGAAACAAAGACCTACAGGGTAAGACTTGGCTCAAATCAGTGACGTCAAAGGGGTTTTCTTCAAATTATTCTATTTAAACTAGTGACCCATGCAGTTGGTCAGAGTCTTTTGTCCTCATAGATTTAAACAGGAGCATGTTCAGTCTAGATGAAGTATTTCCTTCTTATTAACCGCAGTGTTTATTTCTGGAGTAAAGCAGAAGTAAGGTTGCTAAATAGCCTGCATCATTTCTCTTCATGGGACTTTTGGATGTGATTCATTCATTTGTCATGAACCAATTAAATCACTGTATGCTAAATCAATGTTTTCTTAAAAATTCCTTGTATTATCAGGTAATGACATATTCCTGGTTGCTGTGCATGAACTGGGCCATGCTCTGGGTTTGGAGCACTCTAATGACCCATCTGCGATTATGGCGCCTTTCTATCAGTGGATGGACACTGATAACTTCCAGCTTCCAGAAGATGACCGCAGAGGGATCCAGCAATTGTATGGTGCAGGTACTGTATGTTTTAAGGAGAAACATTTCACTGTATATAGAGTTAGACTGAACTTTTTTTTGTATTGTTTAAAGGCTCTGGTTCTCCTTATGTTACACCACATACACCGTACAACCCAACTCAACCTCCTTATTCCCCTGGAAAACCCCGCTTTGGCCCCAACATTTGTGAAGGACACTTTGATACGGTTGCGATTCTGAGAGGAGAAATGTTTGTGTTCAAGGTAATTGTGACTAACTCAGATGATTGAGGCCTTGCCAAACAAGAATATAACTGATTTGGACTGGTGGAGATAGGGGAGCAATTTTATATTGTGTTGTTATTGTAATGTACCTTTTTCACCCATTAAGGATAAATGGTTCTGGCGAGTACGAAACAATCATGTCATGGACGGATACCCTATGCCTATTGGCCACTTCTGGAGAGGATTACCCACTCACGTAAATGCCGCTTTTGAAAGGGAAGATGGGAAATTTGCATTCTTCAAAGGTATGCGCTCTGGATACAATAATTAAGATGTCTTTTGTCTTGCATTTAAATCTAACTGTCTTACTGTTTCTGCAGGAGATAGATATTGGGTATTTAGTGAGTCCATTTTAGATTCTGGCTTCCCCAAAACTCTGAGGGAAATGGGCCACGGGCTTCCAAAAGATCGAATAGATGCTGCAATCTTCTACACACCAACAGGACAAACATTCTACTTCAGAGGAAACAAGTTAGTCACCTGCTCATTCAGTCTGTATCATATGCCAGTAACTTGAGAAATTCATCAGCTGCCAGGGGGAAAAAAAAACTTCCATTTCAGACCAAAAGATGAAGCATTACTATATAAGGAAGTAACGCTCTGGACTTCCAACATAATATTTATCTAAAAGCGGATTCAGTGGTTACACTAAATGATCCCCATTTAGTGTAATATATTCACCAATTCTGTACTGATTTCTTAGTTTGACATAACACATCTTCCTTTCATTTTTAGGTATTACCGCTTTAATGAGCAGTCACAATCTGTTGACGATGGCTATCCAAAAGCTGTAAGTGTGTGGCAGGGGGTTCCTGACAACATTAAGGCAGCCTTCATGAGCAAAGACCAAGGTAAGGATATTTATTTTAATTTGTCATTACTGATCTTTTTTAGAGTAGGTAGGTCATTATTTTTGCTTACTTTCAGCATACACCTACTTCTACAAAGCAAACAAGTACTGGAAGTTCAACAACCAGATGATGCGTGTGGAACCGGGGTACCCCAAATCAGCCCTGACTGACTGGATGGGCTGCCCCAACGAAGACCCCAAGACGGACGGCGGAAGAGGAGGTGATGGTCATGACAAAGACAAGGAGCGCGAGAAGGACAAGGAGCGCGAGGACAAAGACCGAAGCAAAGACAGAGAGCGAGACAGGGAGAGGGAGAGAGAGAGAGAGAGGGAGAGGGAGCGGGAGACGGAGAAAGAGGAGACGGAGGTGATCATTATTGAAGTGGATGAGGACGGCGGTGCAGGCAGTGGGAGCGGAGCTGCCGCTGTGGTGGTGCCTCTCTTCCTCTTAGTTTGTGTGATTGCGACACTGGCAGCGTTGGTCTTTTTCCGCCGCTATGGTACGCCACGCAGACTGCTCTACTGCCAACGATCTTTACTGGACAAGGTGTAGACAAAAGAGTGAGGAGAGAAACAGGAGACAAGAAATGTCACTAAAGCACAGATAAGAGACGGAACAAGAGGTAGAGCAGCGAGGAGTGCTAGACGAGCAAATTCAAATATCCTTTACCACTGAAAATTCTTTCTGCTCTATCACTTGTTTTCCCCCTTTTTCTCTCTGCTTTTTCCATGTGGTTAATGACGCCAGCTCTTTGCTGTTTATCCTAGCGTTTTTCAAAGATCTAAGCAGTTTTCTGAGAGGTCAGTGTTTGTATCATTGTGAATGTCTGCTTCAATCTGCATTGTCACAACCTCATTCTAGCATGTTGTGTAATTTGTTTTGTGTAAGCACATACTTGTGCGCTAGTTCCCCCAATTCTGAGCTAGAGCACTTGATTTAAAAAAGCACACACTTGGTAACAACATCCACATCACTCACTATGTTGTGTTATCCACAACACAACAGAGCCAGTAGGAACTTAAAAGGGAAGATTAGCCAAACTCCTCTTGAGGCACAAACTACACTCATTTTGGAGTTAAGCACTCAAGCACAGCTGTGGTTTATATTCATGTTCATAGTGATTTTAGTTGTGATCAGTGGTTGTCATTATTATGACTGTTGCTATTATTATTATTGTCCTCTGTAAAGAATGTTTTTGTACATTGTCATTAAAAAGTCCTGCTGGACAGTGACATACAGTTTTCAAAGTGGCCTTAATTTTATATGTGGGGACAGTGAATGGGAAAAGGGTATTGTGTTTTTGAAACTTGACTGTTTTTTTTTTGTTAATATGGAGAAAAAAAGAGAAAAAAAATAAATAGAAAAATCTACAAAATGACTCACTCTTGTCATGTACTTGTTTTTCCAACAATGGTGCTCTAATTGCATTCAGGGATTAGCTTTACAGCGATAGTAATATTAGTGATGATATTAATAATGGTAATAATTTCATACCAACATTGTAACTGTGGTTTTCAGTTATTTTCCATATAAAATAAAGACAATGCAAACCTTAAGATGTGCCTCATTCTCACTCAAGTATTTTTTATGTGAAAACTTCCGTGAACTGCTTCTACAGACTGTACTGACCTCGTGCCTTATCACATGATTCAACCAAGTTTTTCTGGACCTCTAGCTTTCTCCAAACTGCTCCATTGAGAGTTAGTGGGGCTTGGAAACTGGCAGACAATAAACTGGGTCGGAAAACTCAGACTGGATCCAATGCTTAAGTAGAATCAGAGATGAGGAAGACTGTCAAGCCATTGCTGTGCATCAGGAAAACGCATCAAAAATATACTACACTATGCATTTAACATTACTTTCTAGTATCACTGTGTAGTATTGGGTATTGTGAACATCAAATTGGTTTACATCTGCGGTTAAAATAATCTGAATTGACAAAAATGAGCATTCATGGCTGTCAAATGTTAGAGTGTACTTGTTTTTACCAAAGTATGAAAGATTTTTTTTTAAAGGGACTGTCCATATGGCGCTATAAGCCTTGCACATCTGCACAGTGCAATGTATATTGTCAATGTAAGCACTTCAATGAACTGTAAATCTGTTTAAGTTTAAGAAAAGAAACACACAAAGGCGTCTCCCCACAACTATAATCGCCTTCTAATGAACAACTTATAAAAATCCTAAAACTGACTGGATGTCGTTGACATGTTGCATATGTTATGATTTAGACAACAAGCCACTTTGTCTGCATTATAATGATGCATTTCCACTTTGTGCCAAGAAGATTTACAGCAACCATTTGTTTCTAGTTCAGCTGCAGTGTTTTGTTGAAATGGGGGGTTCAGAGAAGTCACAAGGCGTTTTTATTTAGGGGAGGGCCCAAGCAGGAGGAGTAACGAGGAGAGTCACATTTGGAGGCCAGAGATGGAGAATTCCATGAACAACATCTGGAATTCCATCGTATGGCCAACAGCGCAGCAGGACTCAGTGAGAAGGGGGATGGGCACGCACTACTTCAAATCAGAGTGAACGAAGTGTCCAAATCTCTAATGAACGCTTGCACAAATATATTTTTTTTAAAAGGCTAAAAGTATCTTTGTATTTTTTTCACTTTTTCTTTATCATCTGAACGTTTTCCACTAGTAGGGCATTAGTGCTGGAGGTCACCATCATTCCCAGCTGATTCTGCAGAGAAAACAATTGCAACAGCATATTCTCCTCCACAGAAGAGAAACAAAGTCTAAAGTTTACACGCTAAATATACCACATTATCCTGACCTCTAGAAATTTAAAATTCTGAGCAGCAACTTACTAGATAAAATAAAATAACAGCATGTTTAGTCAAATGCTTGTTAATCACATACAGCATTACAGTATCATGCAAATCCAAACGGGCCCACTGCCTTTCACATTGCGGGGCATTTCCTTGTAAGCACCCTTTTAGGGGAAGTCCCATTCAAATCTATTGTGCTTCTAATAGCCAACAGGAACTAATTTATCACCCAAACTAACTAGCCAGCAGTAATACTCAAATAAAAATCACCATAGCATGGATCAAAACGGTTAAAAGTTGGTAATGGGGCTATGGGAAGGCAGCATTTGTGAGATCATAGTGAGCGGTTATATAGGTTACACATGGTTTTCATTTGCATTAATACTCTACCCTAAGCACTAATGCAAAAAACGCAGCTGAAAGGATGTGCATCCTCTTCAAGACTCTTCAAACTAAATGAGAGACAACACATTCAAGCGTATACCTTTCAGCTCTGTGGGTGGTCAGCAATTATACTTTTGTTTGTTACATGAGTTCCATAATTAAAGACTAGACTAGAGTACAAAGCTCGCATGAAGTGGCATTTCTATATTCCTGACAGGCCACCATTACAAAAGTAAAATTATGGTTCAAGCAAATTCACCAAAACCAATAGCATTTAGGGTATTGTTCGGCAAGGATTTTTTTTTTAATATGAGTGCATATAGTACTGTATTTCTCTGAATCACGTTTGTTTATTGTCTGACTCAAATATATAAACATAATCTTCCTGTGCTTGGATTTGTTCCTGAAGTTGCGCTTTTTCTGCCTAGCTTTTCCTTTTTATACTCTCCCATCTGGTTTTCATAGTGGATACATGTGATCAGGCATGGGGGGGAGGGGTAAACTGCAACCCACATCAAGTGAAGTCCAAACTTAATTCAGACTTGTCAATATTTGGAAAACAAAACTACAATTTTGCAGCTTATTTGAATTTAAAGTAAAATTTCGGACATATACATGTAAAATGAATGTACATGGACTTTAGGTACAGCAGCTGTGGTTCCTTAGAAGCCTTGTAATGAAAAAAATATTTTCATTGTTCTAGTCATCTATATATCTTACAAACTGTAGTGGAAATAAGTAGGTTGCAAGTTGATCCAAAATGCACTGCCTATGTGTGGTAAAGGTTTCAGATGTATAATTTCTAGACATGATTAGCTTGAACATTAACAACTTCACTAAAAAATGTGATAAAGAGTGGCGCAAAAATCTGTTGGGTGGAGCTCAACGTTGTAAAAGATGACAGGGATATCGAGAGCAATCCATGCTCCTTAATCTGCTCTAAAGCAATACAGGTGGAGCAGGCAAAAAAAAAGACTAAATAATTTTTGTTTAGATCAGTTATCCAAATAGGCCAATGTGAGATGCTAAGGATTCACTGGTCCTCTCAGAGTCCACAAGTAAAGTTGCATCAGGCCAGAAAAATGTTAAGCTCAGCGACCATAGAACTGTAATTACAGAGGGTTATTGCTGAGTGCTGCAAGCCCAACATCAAGACCAGGGCAATGCTGCAAGGAAACGGGACAGCAAAGATTTGCAGACTCTAGCAAACCCAGTGCACTTTTCCACAACATTGAATAGTAACAGAAGAACTGATGAAGAATTTTTGGATTGTGTTGTGATCAAGACAAATGGTGATCACTTTCAGCAGGAATAATGGGTTGATTCATTTCTATCTGAAAAGGGAACCATATAATTTCATTTTAAACTTACAGTACAAAGCCATTTGGCATGTCTGCCATCTTGTGGACTGTTAATGCAGTTGCAAATTAAAAGCGCAGAAAGTCCACGAGAAAATAATGAAGCAATTATAAGTCTCAATTTTTATTATTTGTACATTCACCAATAGGCGTACTTGAAGAAAATTAAAAACAAACTTTTGTACTAAAATGATAAAATATCAATTAAAAAACAATATTAAAACCATTAGTAAGCATCCTTCCTCTTGAGCCTGTATGAATACTACAAGGGGCTGAGGAAAAGGAAGCAGACTAAATGTTAAGGACATAATCATAAACAGATCAGGTGATGGATATCCTCGTCCAAAGAGAGTTGGCTCAAAGAGAGAAGACCACTACAATACCTTGGTTGTTATTCTACACCTGTCCAAAAATATCACAAAGCTGCCTCATTTACAGACTGGGCGTTTGATTATTTTGTCTGTACAAAATGTTTAACACATTTTTTTCCCCAAATATTTCTTATAATTATATAGGCTGCTGAAAAGAGAGTTATGCTCTTTAGTCTTTTTAGACAAGTGCTGCAGGATATTCCCAAACAACAGCGACCAAAGGTGGAGCCTCGACTTTGCTGAGCTGCTAACACTGGGGAAAAAGACTGCAAGTTAGTCAACACTTATATTTAAGCAGCAACAGGGAACATCAGAGGATACTTATAATCACCCAGTGTGCTATAACGCAATTCTGTCAAGACAAAAAAAAAATAAGGCAAACATACAAAGAAAACTTGACTCTTGACAAGGGCAAGACGTAAAGCACTCTGGAAAACACTGCCAAAGGTCCCCTTCTCAGCATGGTCACATAGATGTGATGCAGATGTGATTTTTAAAAAAGTAATCATTTTGTTGTGACATCAGTTGGTCCTCCATTGGGTCGGTCATAATAAAGTACATGTAGCGAAAGTCGAATGGAAGCATGGCCTCTTCAGTTCCATTAAGCGATTTTCCACTAGCGCCTGCGTTCCCGGGGATCACTTCGACTGCGTGAGCGGCGTCCACTGGGGGCAGCGCCGACACCAGGCCTACGGTTACCATCCCTGCGTTTATCGACCTCCCTTTCCCTTTCCCTGTCCCTACCTCGGTCTCGGGCTCGGTCCCTGTCTCTGATCTTCTCACTTTCACTCCGGTCGACTGTTAGACCACCTCCCGGTTTCACCTTCTCCTTGTTTTCTTCTTTTTTCTTCAGCTCTGCTTCCTCCTCCTCCTTTTTTCGCTGCATCTCACGCTCTTTCCGCCGTTCAACTCTAGCAGCTTCCCGTTGAAGATACTAAGAGGAAATGAAACAAGTTTCATCATTTAAAATAATTTTAAATGAAACATTTAAAGACAGAACGTCACCAACATGCCAGCAATAGCAAATGTAACAATTCTTGATATATCGAAATGTTGATTATAGGGATTTTGATGCGATCCACATGTTCACTGGCTCTTCCAGTGCCATGTTGTTGAACCAAATGTTTGGTAGCCAGTATAACAGGAAGGTGAGCTGGTGTTGTCCCACTCCCAGCAGAGTTACAATTCATGTAAGGAGAGGCAAGCTTGCACATGGTAAAGCATGCCTTTGAAGTTCTTTTCATTAAATCTATGCTTGTACACTTATTTTATTTTGTGGACGAAATGCTGAGCAGTATGGCTTTAAAAACAGAAATGTATCTTACCTGTTCCTCTGTAAGGGGAAGCCAGTATATGCAAGGAACAGCTTTCGTTTTTCTGAACAGGTCATCAAGCAGTTTTGCTGGCGGATCCTCTGGTTTTTCTGTTAAATGTTAAAACCATGAAAAGACAATGCCCTTTTTAATTATCCACCGCTTCTAAATATCAGACTTACCTTTCTTTTCTGTTTTTTTCTCCTTACTCTTTTCCCTTTCCTTGCGGCGTCTCTCCCTGGACCTGGATCTTCTGGCACCTGCCTCTTTTTGTTCTGGGACCTTTCCAAACTCTCTGACCTTATCACGGTCCCATTCCCGCTCTGCACGTGCCCGCTCCCGACGCTCCATTTCACGCTCTCGTTCCACCCATTGGTCTCGCTCTGGAAGGAGTGAGGGAAGGCTTCGACCATGGCTTTGCATCCCAATTCCAGCTCGATCACCGGAGCCCAAGCCTTTGTGGAAATCCAACTAAAAAGTGGGGAAGACCTAGGTTTTAGAGGCCATCAGTGACTCGAACACCATCCAACAGTTATGTGATCATGTCTTACCTCATCCTGCTGGCAGAAATCTACACTAAGAACTTTTGGGTTGCTCTGAGGCCATTTAACCCCATGAAGAGCTGCCCGTGTAGCAACTGCTTCCTCAGAGCTAGAATACTTGAAAGCAATACAATAATATTGGTGTTAGTAGAAAGCTTAGCGTTAAATTAATGCATATAAGAATAGAAAACTCACAGTAACATAGCAATGAGACTTGATTTTATCAATCCAGAAGCCGTCTTCCACAAGCGTGCCTGTTCTGCTGAGGAGCTCTTTGAGCTGCCCCAGAGTAAATGGCCTTACCTAAAACACACAGCTTTGTAAAGAGTAGTTCACACTATACCACTATACTAAGCTTACAGGCCAGATTTTGTGTGAAGATGAAGTTTACTCACCAGGTTGCAGACATGGACAATGCTAGAAACATTTCCCCGAGGTGGTGATGGCTGCCTGGCTGTGCGCACAGGATCATCAATAGTGATGGAGACACCAGTTTTCTGCTGGCTGATGGAACGACGAATAAGGATATCACTCTGAGCAACTAAAAGGACAAAAGCATTTTATTCATGATTTCCATAGTGGTAACTACAATGGCAATTCTTGAGAGGATTTTTCTTTTGGTTACCAGGAGGAATATCTGCATCAGGGCAGATGTGCGATGGTGAGGGGCTTTCTATGGCTTGTGTACATGTTGGGTCCTCCGAGATTTTTGTCTCTTTTTCGTCCAGCGCATCATCCTCTTCCGACTCCTCTCGTCTTCTCTTTGCTTCTTTTTGACCATCCTCCTGGTTCTCCACAAGCACGATCTACAAACACAGAAAAACATGAGGCATGAAGGGAAAATAAAGAGACCCCACTCAAACCTAAAATTTCATCAACAGCTATGAAATGCTGCAGAAGAGCTAAGCAACAACCTGTGTTACTGTTCTGCGAATCTGAAGTTCTTGGTCTGCATGATCCTTTTCCTCCTCTTCAGTTTCAGATAGAACAGGTTCTTCAGGGTGAAGCTCCATCACTGCTTCCTGGTTTAAGGCAGGTTTGATGTCTGGAATCAAAGACTGAGAGAAACAAACAATTGTTAATTAAAACTTCTTAGTCTGCAAACATGGAACCAGCCACACCAAACTAATAACACAACACCGTGTACCTTGAGTGAATCTGTGGTGATGCTGATGGAAGGTTTTTTGGCAGTGACAGCTGTACTCGAGCCCCATCTCCTCTTGCGGCCACCAGCAGTCCCCAAATCATGCTCATTCTCAGTGCTGCCAGGAGATGATTTACTGCCTGGGATACAAAACAAAATCCTTTTTCAATTCTCACTTACTACTGAGATAACCCAAAGCTGCATTGCTTTGCAAAGAAGTTTGTGCAAATGTCTGATTTCAACAAAACAGTTAACAGTTTTAATGAAACATTCTGGGTAGGAAGGTTTACTCACTGCTAAGAGAGATCTTACGCGTTGAGAAGGCTTTAGGCGTCTGTAACAAAAGTAGATAAAACAAACCCAAGAGCACAAGGGAAAATGTTAGAAGGGAATAAAGGGAGAATGACAGGGCAAGGGGTTGGAACCAAATTACAACAAAAAGTTGGAAACTGGTACATAAACCTAAATACTACTGTGGTTTTCTTTCACATTAAAACTGTAAAAAAAAAAAAAAATGTATGTATGCAAGAACTGTCAGGGTGACATCTTTTAATTTTGTTGCTCACTGTAATGACTGAATTGCTGGAGAATAAAATGTGCAAAGCGTAATGATGAGTGTTGTGGTTTGCCTACTTATTCCCTGGTATCACTGACACTGATCCTTACTGGTTTGGATATGGCCCAATCTTGAGTGAAAGAACTGATCTATGCAACATAAGTCCGATCAAGGTGGCTGAGGCATTGGTTGCTTGGCATGGTGGTTTCAATACTTCATTGGGGTAGTGCCAAACCCGTTTCAGTTCACAGCAGTCCAATCTCAAGGGTTATTTTTCCAAATCCGACCGCAGCCGGATGATCTCAGACAAGAAAATGCACCATCAGGCATGTAGGTGCAGGATGTCATTTGTAATGTTCAATGCCAAGTATAGAGAAAGATTATGGAAGTCCAAAGAAACGCCACAGTGGAATATTAGGCATGATAATAAAAATTTAAAAAGCCAGCCAAAATAGTCCAATGTCCTTATTATGCAATCCATAAAGTTCAATTCCCAGTGTTGAGTGTCAGAAAAAGTTTGATCAAATAGAAGGGACTTTGTTGTCAATAAGCATTTGTTTTCTTGGTGCCAAACTGGAGTTAGACATCCAGAATGCCAAGCCAGTGGCGTTAGTGATGTTCGTCCCAACAGGCTGCACAGCATACTTGGGAATACGTCTGTTGTCAACTCTGGGCTCTTGGGGACAATGCACAGGTGCGGAAGTAGCAGCAGAAGTGGTAGCAGTGGCAGAAGTAGTATGCAGGTACCAATATGGGCAATGGAAGAGGCATGACCACCTTTTAACAAAGCAATCATTTGGTGTTTAAAAAAAGGCCATAATGAACAAAACCCTTGAGGTGAATGCCAATGCGTCATGTAGTAATTAAATAGTAAAACAATTTAATCATATTTTATGGGCTAATCCAAATGATCAATAACTAGCAGAAAGGTCACAGCAATGAACGCCTTACCTCGTTGTTGGCCTCAGTGCCCTTCTCTGGCTCTGACACAGACGACTCTCCATCACAGCTGTACAAAACGTAGAAATTTGGTTTTACAATGAGGCAATAGAAAACACTAACCACACAAACAGTATTGCAATGCATTCAAATCTAATTCTAAAATTTAAAACCACAACATGCAGCATGAATAGGTAAAAGAAGGTTGTTAGTCGATTAGTTAAACCTATAAACCAGCAGTATGACGCCAAAGAAAATAAAAAATTGCCTCTTTGACGAACAAAAATATGATTGATATATCAAAGATAAGCCTCACGAGCTGGAAGATGGTATATATATTGACAATATATATATAGTCACATTCAGAGATCATATAAAAGAAAGTGTGCACTGACAGTGTGTGAAAAGTACTGTGTATTAGAGACAAAAATCAGACCTATTCTCAGGCTTGTCCTCATCATCTTCGCTGCCCTTTCTGATTTGGAGGTCATCTCGGGAAGAGGTTTCATTTAGCTGTATGTAGGTGAATGTTGGTTATTATTGCAGCTTGATACAATTTTGACCCTGTAAATAATATTAGCTGACCTTAGTAAGTAAACCTTCATTAATTTGTGAATTTGCTGAAGAAATCTCCAATTTGGTCTTCTGCACTTTTGCAGCCCCAATACTTTGAGGTGAAGCATTTTCCTCATCCTAAAATGAAATCAAAGAAAACAAATCAATTTTAAAAACACTGAAGTAACATGTTTATATGTTGTCCACTCACTCTGCTCTGTCGTGAGGTGTAGGTTTTCTCTCGTGATGATGAGGATGAATCAGTGGAGGGAGATGAAGATGAGGCAGAATCAGACTCGGATGAATCGTTTGATAATGATCTTCTTAAATCTTTTTTCTCTGTCTTCTTTATATTTCTACCTCTTCCTGAAGCACCCACCGGGCTTGAAGGACCCACAACTTGATGCTTTAGGTCTGTCAGATTAGATCGCTTTTTGACAGCAGCCTCATTTTCATCAAGTTCTTCCTTGCTCTCTGACAAGACATTTGTTTCTTTTTTTTTGGCACTTTCAACAGTTTCAACCTGATTTACATCTGGGACAAGCTGTCCAGCATTAGCTTCTAGATCTACAGATTGTTCTTTTTGCCGTTGACCATCAGCAATGGTAGCTGACATCACAGAGGCACAAGGCTGTGGAGTATCAGAAAAAGCACGGGGCCTCTTGATAACTCGGGAGGCTGCCTGTGGTTGCAGTGGTGTCTCTCTTGAGAACCGAAACTTTTTAAGCACAGGCTGTGGTGACTTGGGCGTATTAGACTCCTCTGCTTGGCGTTCACAGGTAACCGGACCATGGACTTCACCTTCCTGCTTGCCTGCTTCTGTTGATGTTTTTCTAGATGTGCCTGTGGAGAGGGGGGGAGGAGTGGGCAGGGGGACAAAACCAATCTGATCCTCGCTCTTCACATCAGCCATTCTAGACTCATTTGCCCTTTCATGTGCTGCATTTTCTTTTTGTGTAGGTTGTTTCTTCTCTACACTAACTTCTCCGGCTAACCTTAGCTTTTCCAATTCCAACGCATTTTTCTTGGCCCTAATTTCCTCTTGTAATACTTGTCTCTTCACTTCCTGCGCTTTCTCCAACTCCAGTCTCTCCTGTTGAGCCTTTTCCAGTTGTTCCCTTTCCAAAGCTGCCTCTCCCTCCTTCTCCTTTTGTTCACGCTGTATCCTTTCTTGCTCCAATGCCCGTTTTTTCTCAATTCTCTCATTTTCTTGTTTCTCCAGTTCTAATCTCTGTTGCTCCAAAGCTTGCTCTCGCTCTCTTTGCTCAAGCTTCAAGGCTCTCTCACGCTCAAGTCTTTCTCTATCAATTCTCTCTTTCTCAACCCTTTCCCTTTCCAAGGCTTTCTCTAGTTCTATCCTTTGTCTTTCCAAAGCCTTTTCTTTTTCTATTTTTTCCCTCTCCAAGGCTCTCTCTCTCTCAATTTGTTCCTGTTCTTGAGCCTTCTTTCTCTCAATCCTTTCCAGCTCTAGAGCCTTCTCCCTCTCAATCCTTTCCAGCTCTAGAGCTTTCTCCCTCTCAATCCTTTCCTGTTTAATCCGTTCTTGTTCTAGAGCCTCCTCTCGTTTGATTCTTTCCTGTTCAAGCCGTTCCTGTTCTAGAGCTTTATCTCGTTTAATTCTTTCTTGCTCAAGCCGCTCCTGTTCTAGAGCCTTCTCTTGTTTAATCCTTTCTTGTTCAAGAGCCTTCTCTCTCTCAAGTCTTTCCAGCTCCCTCTCAATCCTTTGCTGTTCTAGAGCCCTCTCTCTCTCAATTCTCTCCTGTTCTAGAGCCCTCTCTCTCTCAATTCTCTCCTGTGCTAGAGCCTTCTCTCGCTCAATTCTCTCTAAGGCTCTTAACTGCTCAACTCTCTCCCTCTCAATTCTCTCCTGCTCTGAAGCTTTTTCTCTTTCCATTCGTTCCCTCTCTCTTTCCAGTCTCTCACGCTCTAAAGCCGCTTCTCTCTCCAGCCTCTCTTTTTCCCGTCTCTCTTTTTCAAGTCTTTCCAGCTCCAAAGCCTTTTGTCTCTCCATTCTCTCCCTCTCAATCCTTTCAGCCTCCAGAGCCCTCTCTCTTTCTAACCTTTCCTGCTCAAGAGCTCTTTCTCTCTCCAAAATTCGAGCCCTTTCCAGCTCCATAGCCTTTTCTTGTTCTTCCTTCTGCCGTCGTTCACGTTCCTCTTGCTCTTTTTTCAGAACCAGTTCTCGCTCTAGAGCTCTTTGTCTTTCAAGTGCCAATGCCTGTTCTTTCTCCTCTCTCTCTCTAGCCAAGGCCAACTGTCTTTCTTTTTCTAAAGCCTGTTCCCGTTCAAATTGTTCTTTCTCCAACGCTTTCTGCTTCTCTAATGCAGCTCTTACCCGTTCTTCCTCCAAAGCTCGTTCTTGCTCATTTTTTCTCTGTTGCGCTTGCCTTTGGAGTTCAAGGGACTCTCCCCTTTCTAACTCAGCATCTCTCTCTGCTGTCACCTTTAACACAGGAACTTGAGCATGGCCTTGGGTTGCGCCTAGATTCATTGGTGCATGGCTTGCAGTAAGCATGTGAGGAACAGAGGACATCAAACCCTCTGGACGGATTTTATTGGGAAAAGTTGAAGATGAGGAGATGCCCTGCCTGCTGGCATCACGGCAATGCCACTCTGCTCCAGAAAAAGCGCCTTCAGACTCCATTTTTCTTGCTAGGAGGGTCAAGGGGCCAGGCTTGCGCTCAGCATGTCCACTATGGGGTTCAGGGCTACTGCTGCGGCTGCCACTGCTTGATGAACCAGAGCTGGAGGAGGATGGTGACCGTCCTCCTGCTGCTACATCAGGACTAGGGGGACTCTGTTTAGGGGTGTCCGGTAATGGAAAGGATAACTCTGGTGGTGGAGAAGGTGGAGGTGTTGGCTGGCGGAGTTGTGGAGACAAAACGGAAGGAATAAGTTGCTGTTGAGGTTGGCAAGATGCTGCTGATCTCTCCCTGGCCATGGGTGCTCTAACTGGCTGCCTCGGGAGTCTCCTCTGAACATTATTGTCCCAGTCGTCATCGTCATCACCATCACCATCATCGTCTCCGTCCTCGCTCTCTTCTTCATCACTGTCAGCTGCAGCTTCATTTCTGTCCTGAGCCACAGAGACGGAGGCAAGGGGAATTGACATGGCAGCCTCCTGATTTCTATGACTCACACCCGTTGGCACTGCTTGTCCACTTGAAGGACCTGGTGGCTTGACATGGTCAGTCACAGCAGTTGAAGCATCCTGAACAAAGAGCAGGTGATTTACAGTCACTTCAAATAACCATAACATAATTCTGATGCATAAGCAGCAGTTTTACATCCTCTCACTATGGAAAAACAAACAAACACACAAAACATCAACTTACCGGGACTTGAGGAGGACATACGCTGTTCTTTACATCAGTGTGATCCTCTTGGTCTGTTTAAAATAATGTTTATACTATTATAACAAAAAAGTGATTTCAAAGAGCATTAAGAGGATAGAGCTCAAAGAACTGACCATTTGTTTCAAATGCTTCACGGGCCTCTCTCTCCAGACGCTGCCTGAGAAGCTCCTGTTGTTTAGCCAGGTACTGCTTAATGAAGCTGTTCTGGCTCATTTCCTCACCAATCTATTGACAAAACCAGACAACTTTGACTAGAGTAGCCAAAATATCCACACCAGTAAAAGTAAAGTGACTTGAAAATAGTTTTACTTAAGTAGATGTCCAAATAACTACTCAAGAAAAGTACGTGAGTACTACTGTGTACTACATTGCAAGATGTACCTAAACATAAATTTGATTTCAGATAGACAAATGACAGATTATTAAATACAAATATGATATTTACAGAGATATCACAAAAATGAGAATAAACGTTTCCTACCATATCAAATAAAATAGTAACTAGAAGTTTAATGATTTAAAACACAATGGAACGATGAACCAAATGCTTTACTCAAGTAAAAGTACTGCTCAAGAACTACTCCAAGTAGGTAGATGATGACCCAGCAGCTGTATGGGTGGTTAATATAGCGTCTTTGCTTCCAATCACGGCGGTCTCTATAATGCTCCAGGGTCAATTGTTTTTTAGGGTTTGATGGAACCATCTCCAAGGGTAAGCATATGTTCCATCTATGGAGCTGCAGAGAAAAACTAATTGTAACCCTAACAAACAATTGATCCTGGAGCGTCATAGAAACCTCCATGCTGTCAATCAATCAAAACTTTATTTATAAAGCACTTTTCATACAAAATTGTAACACAAAGTGCCTCATGGATGAAAAACAATGTCCACATAGATCACTAAAAAGGTTAAAAGTTTTTCTTTTTCACAAAATCCAGAAAAAAAGAAGAAGAAGTAAAAAGAAGTAGAAGTGGAAGAGTAGAAGGGAAAAAGTAACCCATGTACTTAAGTAAATAGAATTGTACTCAATGTACGGTACGATCCACCTTCCCTCTTTGATCATAGAAATGTATGAACACAAGTCAAGGTAAAATACCTGCGAATTTGGCTGGAGTCCAACATGAGCAGTGGAAGTCTTCTGCAGATTCTCCAGCATGAGGGCCTTAACGCAAGAGATAAATGTAAGCAATATATGGACATATTTAAACTGTCTTTATGATTTCATCAGGTGCTTCCCTCTTATTAGCTTCAAATCTCATTTGACAGTGGTCACCAGAGGCAACATGTTTACACAGACAGTGGAAAAACAAACAAAACAAAAAAACATCGACTAAATAGCGTGTTGCACTGTAAACAAACGGCTGCTTTACCTATGCGTAAGCTCTTGGGGAGCCTTTTATAAACGCAAAACGAAATTGCAAATCATAAACAGCTTTTTCTTATGTTTCCCAGGAGAAAAAACAAGTAAAGTACTATTTGTAGACACGGAGCCCACTTAAAGACAGAAATACAAACTGCAGGTGAGCGCTATACTAAGGCCAGAGCTCAACTCCAAAGCATTATGCTAACGTTAGCTGTAATGGCTAATATGATTGTGACAACACTTGAATACACTCGCCACAAAGTTATTAAACTCTAATTTACACATTTATACAACCTGAACATTTTACTTCACAAAATACGCTCTACTGACTAAATGCATATCCTCCCACATTTTACAGTTTATAAAGAATCTCAATATCAGTGAAATTGGCCCACAACATTAGCATCAGCCTCTGCATTGGCGGCTCCTACCAACCGCTGCTCGTATTTGCAATAAACTCACCCCCTTGAGTCGTTTGACGAGAGCATTTTTCTGTCCACTCTTGGAAAGTCCTCTCTCCTCGAGGGCAGCTTTTAAATCAGCAACTCTGAGAGACTGTAGTGGTCTCCCGTCCAGAGTTACGTCTTCGAGGTCCGCCATTTTCCGTTCCTCTCGCACAGCCAGCGACGAACAACGCCTCCTTGCCTCTGACATCATCGTACGTCATTCATCAGTTTAACGAATTTGCCTTCACCAAACATAAAAAACGGTATAAAATAAATAAATACATAGTTGTCCATTATAAATACCCTGTTTGTTCTGAGGTGTATTTTTTGTTGCTGTTGTTTTGCATTTTCAAAACGCAAGTCACCCACCGTCCACGCTCCAATCCTATAGATGGCGACAACGCCAACAAAAGATCTTTTGGAGGAAGTAGAGCGGCTTTTTCTTTGTTGTTGACCTGTTGTCAAGACAAGAGTCTTTTCATGGCAAAAATCGTATGATAGAATGCGCATTTCGCTCATCATTACTGAAACGTCCAGACGTAGGTAGGATAAAAACAAGATATTTCTGGAACATGGCGTGGTTTAAAAGTACAATTCAAGGCTCAAACGAGCCCCCAGAATCAACAGACTGCTCCGGTCGCTTTTGCACAGCATACAATCAACTCAGAGGATTAACACAGGAAAATATGCCCACGACGGCATATGAGTGGCCCTTTCGCGCCACTGCCAGCGGCCCCAAAGATTTTCCCTCTGTTCCCCACCATAACTCTCAAGGACCTCCCAGTCTGGAGAATCTGTCCTGCAGCTCTGCCACTAGACCACAGCCCATTTCCTACGTGACCCTTCAGGAGCAGCGGTGCGTATTAAGCTGGTTTCAGGGCTGGAACGTCCCTCAAAGAGAGCGCTTTATGCAGGATCTTTTGGGAAAGGCAGTACCTGGGAAGGTGTGCACCCTTTTGGATTCACTCAGTACCCTACAGGTAGCTTACTTTCTACATCTTTTTAATAGGCCTACATGAAATACAAATCACAAATACTTTTCTAACTTCACTCTTTCTTTACAAACAGGTGAAAGACAAACTTCCAAACATCTTTGAATGCCAACTCCGGCTGTGGACACAGTGGTTTGAGTCTTGGGAAGAAGAAGAGAGGAATCACTTTCTCCATATATTAGAAGAAAAAGACCCAGTTTTTGTAGCACAGTTTTACAGCTGTGTTGCAGGAACAGCTGGAAAAGACTAATGTAGCCTACTGTTTCTTTTGTACCTTTTGTATTGCAAAAAAAAAAAAAAATGTATTGCTCTCTGTTTTTGCTAATATGCCATCTGGAATTCTGGATATATTTTCATCATCATGATAAATGGTCTTAACTCTCAACCAAATCGTGCTTTCACCTTCACCTTGCTCTCAAAGCGCTTTATAGCAAGGAACCACTCACCCATTCACACTCTCAATCATTCACCATTGTACGTAGACTCTGCATATATCATTATTATTATTATATTATTATTATGTATTATTATTTTTGTGGTCTGATCTCCCATGGCAAGTTGTTGTTGTACAAATGGAAGCAAATTGCAGTAAATACTTAACAGCAAGTGTCAAGGGCTATATGTAGGCCTACTGAAGCATTATTTCATGGCAGTCCTCACAAAGCATTTCAAGGAAAGTCGTAAGCTGAGCCTATACTTAAACTTTCCCACACCAATTTATGCAGATACTAGGGGGAATGTAGGCCAAGTGTCTGGCCTAAGGTAACAAAAACAGCACTGAGGGTTGTAGGAACTGAAACGCAAATCTTCAGGGTTTTGTATCAATAACAATTTTATTGATTACAATGGCACGTTCAAAGAAAGGGAGAACACTTTACAACTGAGTTAATCAATTTACTGATTTTTAGCTATGTGCATATACCTAGGTATTAAATAGAGCTCGACATACGACAATAAGGTAGCGCCCTCTTCAGCTTAAAGTTACATTTTGTAGTTTGTCGGCCACATTTTAATAGTTCTAACCCATGTGTTTGATCTGCTTTCTGTACATCCGGCTAAAATGTGTTCTCAATTGCGTAGGAAAGTTGCGTGAAATTGGTGGTGGTAATAAAAATCAAAAGACATGATATTAAGTGGTGATCTTCCATAATCTTTTGGTTTGATCTCTGGGATGTGTCAAACCTCGCTTCTTCTCGCGAGAGTTGACACCTCGACGGGACGTTTTTGTGTAACTCCTGTAACTGTCTCATCATCTCTAGTATTCACTGCCCGGAGGGTTTGCTACACCTGTGCACCTGTGTGTCGCTGCGGCGCAGGAATTTGTTGCAGGTATGTTTCCTTCTTGCTCTTATAAGTATGAGGCATAATTAAAACAATATGCGTTCGCAAAGCAACAACATGTCTAGAAAAAGTTCGCTTTATTGTTCTAAATGTGCGTGTAGGGAAAAAAATAGCGATATAAAATTAAATCTGGCTTTTGTACGAATTCTACGTTCACTTGGCCCATTACTATATTGTTGATTGAATAATGGTTACATAACAGCCCGCATGCTAACTTTTTTCTTTCTTTCTTTCTTTCTTTTTTGTATAAAGCTTTAAAATGGCACTGTCCGGATGGGTTTGTTTGGTAACTGGTGCTTCCAGAGGTATTGGCAAAGGTATAGCCCTGCAACTCTCCGAAGCAGGAGCCACAGTCTACATTACTGGGCGCTCCGAGAAGACCTTAAATGAATGCGCTGCTGAGGTAAAAGTCTACTCTTCTGCTTACACAATATGACAATAACATATCATAAAGATAGACGGGCAATAGATTGCCACTTGTCTTGAAAAAATGTAGCGACTAATGATGGTACATGGAAAAATTAAAATTCTTATGAAATCTATTTATAGTAACATGGCATGCCAATCTCATGTGTTTATTGTCTAAAGGTTACACAAAGAGGCGGAAACTGTGTGCCAGTGATATGTGACTCGACAAAAGACACTGATATTGAAGAACTTTTTGAAAAAATTAAACTTGAGCAACATGGAAGGCTTGACATGCTGGTTAATAATGCCTACGCAGGAGTGCAGGTTTATCAATCATTGCTTTTCTATTACTTTAACATGAGTGTGCTTCAGCAACCTAACTGGATATTCAATGTTTTACCAGGCTATCTTTGAGAATATGGGAGTGAAGTTTTGGGAGACTGATCCAAGTATCTGGGATTCAATTAATAACACAGGTCTCAGGTAAGTCTCTCTGAGTAGTTCAATGGTTCCCTGTGCTAACCTGTGGTAGGCTACTGGGCTTTAAAGCAATGGGGAAAAAAGCTCAATATTATTTAATATTACTTTCTAAATATGTATATATTTTAGTTGATCACTTGTAGATATTCAGCAACATCCTTAACGGTAAAGATAGGGAAGTGTAGATGAAAGGATTACCACATACAAGACAAAGTTGAGAACCACCAACTGAAGCATACTGTCTTTTTCAAATACAATCTTATCTTGTATTTTACTTTATTCATGGTTTTCATTTAGGGGTCACTATATCTTCTCGGTCTTTGCCTCACGTTTGATGGTGCCTCAAGGGCACGGTTTGATTGTCACCATTTCATCTATGGGTGGGTTGCGGTATCTGTTTAATGTTGCATATGGCGTTGGTAAAGCAGCGGTAAGTTTACTTCATTTCATTAGTTTTGTTGGAAACGTTACAATTTGAGTGAAATTTGCTTGTGATGTTTAAGTGTGACCGACTGGCAGCAGACATGGCCTTTGAACTGAAAAATCGAGGAGTGGTTTCTGTGAGCCTCTGGCCTGGAGCAGTGCAAACAGAGTTAATCTCAAAGTTTGTAATGGAGAAAGATGTACCGCAGGGTGTTGATCCAAAGGTGGATAAATAACCAAAACGGGTTTATTAATATACTTTCATTTGTCTTGCTAATTTATGTCCCTCTTTTGAACACAGATGAAAGACGTCTTTGTCAATGGAGAATCCACTGAATTGAGTGGGAAGTGCATTGTCAACTTAGCACAGGGTATGCATCTTAAAATGCACTATTCTTGATATTTTATATTCTGTTTATTGATATGTCCCACTGTTTTCTAACCAAAAGATAAAAATCTGATGTCCCTGACTGGCAAAATTCTTATGACGGCAGACCTTGCTCTTAGGTATGGGATCCAAGATATTGATGGTGAGTAAGATTTTACTAATCACGCAACAATAGAATCAATTTACAATTTCCTTTACAGCTATTTTTTTATTTTTTATTTTAGGGCGCAGTGTGGCTGACTACACCTCTCTGAAATTTCTTCTGTCGCAGACTCCTTATCTCTCTTGGCTCTCACTTGTGGTTCCATCTTTCATAAGAGTGCCACGCTTTGTGTTTGCTCTGACCAGCAGTCGCTTCTGAGCAAAGCCTAATGATTTATTATTATTCTCATCATTATTATTTACAGCATAAACAAATATTTTATATACCACAAAATGAAGATACCATTGTGATGTCATAACACCAATGGCATGGCAGTTGGCATTCCATCCTAGCATCAGCAGGAAACTGAGCGGCGATCATTTATTTTATTACTACCGGAGCAGCAGCATCTGTAATATTTTATTTCACTTAATAATTAAATGATAGGTGGGATTTCTTAAAAGTTAACCCTGGATAAGATATTTGCCAAATGAAATAAGTTAACTCACTCACCCACTTTTGTTCAGGTGAGTAAACGTGGTATTAACTTTTCTAAGGGATATTGGAATGTGGGTTTTAATGCTTGGCCTAATGCACTTCTAGATGTTAGGCTAATAATTATTATCATAATCATCATGACAACAACAACAACAACAACACTAATACTAATACTAATACTAATACTAATACTAATACTAATAATTCAAACTTTTTTGGACACTCCCAAGACCCTTAACAATGAAATGATGATTTGAAGTTGTATAGAGTGCGAGTTCCGGACGAGCTGTGGGAGTGAGTTCCAGAGCATAGCAGCCACATTTGTTTAGTATTTTACCACTCGGTAAGAAACCTAGAGGCTTCTGAATTATGTTTTTGCCTAATCTAGGCCTGCACAATTAATTGCAACAAATATGGTATCGCAATTGTAATTGTGATGCAATATTTGTTTTGCAAGAACATCACTAGTCTTCCATCAGACATAGATGGACTCATAAAGTTAAGTTTTACTTTTCCTAATTTAGTTCCATTTAAGCCTTGTTTTGGTCCTGATTTAGCATTTTGTTAGTCTTATGTTGACACAATTTGCTTTCAAATTATGAAGTTTGTGATGAATGTAACATAACGTATTGAAACAAGTTCAGAGAATATTGCAATTGCACTATCTTACACCGTAAGTTTTTTTGTTTTGTTTTTTTCAATATCGTGCTGCTCTATACCCTATTGTGTCCATATCAAAAGCAGATGTTTGATGTTTTTTAAACTTCAAACAATTCCTATTAATGTTGAATTATTTTGAGTATGAAGGACCTACACTACACTAACTGTGATTCCTTGTCTGTGTTAAACGAGCTTCATAAATTGAAGCAGTTGACTGTGCCAAGTTTGAATGAAAAAATGTGTTAACATTTTTTGAAACATCTTTTGTTTGCCATTCAAAAACATTGAATAAAAAGTTTGAAACTTAAATGTCTGTGTAGGTTCTCAGTCGTCTATCTTAGATGGAGATTCTTGAGTCATCTTCTTAATAGACTGCAAACGAAAACCTTCATCTTTAAATCTAAAGTTTAATTTTGGGCGAATAATAATACTAGGGCCCCTTTAATGGACATATTTGAATAGGCGTGTCCTGTGTGAAAAGGACTTTTTTAAATATATTAACAGGCATATTTCTGAGCCAATCGACAATGTGCTCGCGCAGACAGGCACACCCCCAGTGTCGACTCATCTGAACCTTCTGGGTTTCCTGGTCCTCAGCCCCGCCTCGCAACAGCCTGGCCGGACGGGAGGAAACACTTGGGTTAAAGAGAACAAAAGCAACCACGGTCCGGCCGAAACCGACGACCTGCCTGTTGTCATAAACCGACCGGGTTCCCGTCATACTGGGTACTTGTGCCTCTTGAGGCAGGAAGCGATCTATTACTCAACTCAAGGCGACGAACTTGCATGTTTGTATCTCAAACGTAATCCGCTGAAGTGCCCGTTACTGGCAAGGGTCAAAAAAGACGGTGTTGTTTTCATTGTGAATCCCAAAACTTCAAGTCCCCAGGATAAAAGTGGGGAAAGGCAGGTCTCGGATTACTTCTATTTCTTCTATTCTGGCTTACAATCAAGATAAAGATCTATCTGGGTAAGTTTATTTTTACATTTCAGTGTAGCGTGTCTGAGTGCGAAGTGCGCCTGTGCAGAGACGCATTTAGTTAGAAAGTAGCTACGCCATAGTAGGGTTTTCTGCTTTTGTTTCTGAGAACCGCGAGTGCAATGCATCATCTAATTCTAATATTATTGATCCATGTTCAACCATATATCGGCATGCAACAACATCATCCAAAAGTTTGTTATGGGAGGCCTACAAAACAGGCTATCGTGTCGGCCAAACTATTGACGAATACAACTGAACGGGTTACTTAGGCCTAATGGGACGCTAACTTCTATGGCATAGCTAAACTTTGGCCGTGGTAGACATAATAACGGAGTGGTGCTTTTATTTTTTATTCTGCTGATAAAATGAGTTGCTCTTCCAATTGAAATATTGTTGATATTTATACCTGACCAAAAGTTGTGGTTGGTATTTCAGAAAATCAGGGAAAAACACCTGTTGAGACTTAATGAGCGTAGTTATCAGTAATTTGGACTGAGTAAACCATGATTAACACACGTACACTTTTTGGTTTCGGTTGCAGTATCTGAATACCCCAATCTTTGAACCAAAGTCCTCTAGAAGTCCAACAAAGCCCGTCTGGGTGAGGGTGAGAAACTTGATTGCCCCCACCCTTTTTTACCACCAATCCCCCCACTCACACAAAACAAAAGTCAGTCATCCACCACACACTGGGGGAGGGGAACTTTGGATACGAGTCGTTTGTTGGTAGTACTTGTCAAAATCAGGAGTTAAACTCCTTGGGGCTAGGGCAGAGCAGTTGTGTTCACTCCCCCTCCCAATTAACTAGAGAACAATATAAAAGGAAACTAAATGAAACTTTTATTTCTCTTTTAGGTCAAAGAACATCCTTTGATAACCCAGATGGAAACCTACGGTGGAACTGGCGACAAAGACGAACCAGTGGACCTGAAATCCCCTTTAAAAACCAAAGGGACAAATTCAAACTTTGAAGGAAATTATGAAGCGAAAAGTGAATCTCAAAACAGATGTGGCAGCGAGAAAAGTAGTATGGGTAGTTTCACTACAAATACTAATTCAGTGGTGTGTCTGCCTCTCGTGTCTGAAGGATTAAAGTTGGTATGGACTCAGTCAGATCAGACGCGTGAACTTGACTCTATTCCAGAACTGGTTCAGGCCTTTAATTTATTCCCGTATCCATCATCTCGAGAGGTTAACCTTCTGGCCAAGGTTTGTACTCTGCCACTGGATAAAGTTAAAGTGTGGTTTATGGTACAGAGAATTAAATATGGCATTAGTTGGTCTTCGGAAGAAATTGAGGAAACGCGCAGAAAACTGTCTGTACCTGAACTTTACGAATCATCCGAAACTTGTGAGGATGAGATGGAGATGAGGAACAAAAAGAGGAAATGGGGTGATGTTATAACTGAGGTTGAGGCTGAAGCCGAGTCATTATTTACAACCACAAAAAAGAAATCAACATGCGAGTCTCCCGATTCTTATAAACCAGCCAAACATACAGCTCCCTGTTTCAGCTCCAGTCTTCCTCCCCCACAAGATTCATACTATTATCGCTCACCAGTGCATAAGCCAGAATCACTGTCAGGCCCCACCCTCAACCTTTCAGAGACAAATTCCCAACAAAACAGTCAGAGCCGTTACAGAAAGTCTAAATCTCAGCTTGCAGCCCTTCGCAAGAGCTTTCTGAGGGAAAACTGGCCATCAGAGGCTGAGTTAAGACGGCTGACGGAGGAAACTGGGTTGAGTCGTAATGACATACGTAAATGGTTCAGCGACAGCCGGTACCAGCTCAGAGTTGGCCGAGGAAGTTTGGCAGCTGCTCAGAGCTTTTCCGTCAACAATGCAGTAGATCTAAAACAAGATCAAAGTAATCAACCTATTCCACTTGTTTCTCCAAAGCATCATGAGCAAAATGGTGCTCAGGTCAGTGAGGAACCTCCAAGCAATGGATCAAGACATTCTGATTTCTTTCAGAATTTTTTGTCGAATAGTTTGGAAGCTTTTAAGGACAAAGACCTTGAAGCAGAGGTGTATGATTCAGAAGATCTTTCAAGGGACAGTGAAGATAATTTGAAAGATGGCGAACCTGAACAGCCACTGCAGCTCACGAAACAATGCGAGACTGAGACAGAGGTTTTACAGGAACCAAGCAATTTAAAGTCCTCTTCCAATTCTCCCCCCTCTGGCAGCCCATTGCCATCAGTGTCTCCGGTTAAACGACTTTCAAACAGCATCACCACATCAAAGAAGTCTGTCAACTCTGCTAAGGCCATCCCCTCACAAACACCTCCGAGTGTCTCAACCGCTTCTGCGTCCCCCATCCTCACTCCTGCTGGGCGACCACGCAAGACTAAGGAGCAGCTGGACGTGTTAAAGCAATACTTTTTACGTTGTCAATGGCCCAAAAGTGAAGACTACACTGAGCTGGTGAAACTCACTGGTTTGCCTCGCGCTGATGTAATTCAGTGGTTTGGGGATACACGGTACGCTGTTAAAAATGGTCAGCTACGATGGGTAAAGGGAGTACGAGACCAATTCTTAGCTGAACTTAGCTCCCAGCAGAATGGTCTAAATAATGGTTCAACATCTCGAATTGCAGGCAGCCGCAAACAAAAATCATCAACTCCTGATATCCAGCCTTTGGTGACCTATTATCATACAACAGGCCTCTTACAAGAAAAAGATCTTGACTCACTTTGCAAGAAGTCAAAAATGAGCTACCAGCAAGTCCGTGATTGGTTTTCTGCACAGGATGCACCAGGTCAGACTGCCGCCACGGATTAAAAGTTATTCTGAACATCTAACAAAAAATTCAACTGCTAAGTCTTACGTTGCTTTAATGAAGCCACATTTTACGGCCTATTTTAAGTTTTCTTTCCCCAGATGTTGCTGTTTTCTTTTTTTTGTTTTTTTTTGCTTTAATATATTTTTGTTGTTTAAATGATGTTCTTATTTAATTTTAACTTTTTTTTTCTTTTTTACACTGGTTTATTATGTTGTAGATTATCAGTACCACAAGTTGTATGATGTAGCAGAATAATATAAAGTGTTGTTCATTACTACGATACGGTCAAAATGTTACACCAGCATTAAATTATTAGCCAGTGACAATGGCCTTAGCTCTAATAAACCCAATATTTCTTTCAATGAAAGCACACTGGACATGTACACTTTAAATTGACATCTTGCACTTTTGAGAGCCTGCTGCTACATATCAATTGAGAAATGTAAGAATGCCATCTATGTTCTTTGTCTACGCTGTTGTATTTTAATGTGCTTCAGAGATCTTTACAGTTTCTGGGCCCGTCTAACACCGTATTGCTGGCCTATGATGTCTTCCTCTTTTTGTACAGTATTTACAATACATAAAGTTTGTCTTTGGAAAAGCTGTTCTTTGTTTCCCTCAAGACATTTTTCATTCACACAATTGAACTGTTAAAGTGGTCACACATTATTTGGCACCTAACATGAATATCAGGTCTAATTTAAATGTTTGATATTAAACAAAGTCATCTGAAGAAAAAAGGGAATAACTTTAATGCGTCGTCAACAATTCATTATGACAAATTATTCATGACATATATGTAAATCCCAGCAATATTTTATCGTCTAGGTGACTGTACTGATAATCCACTTATGAATGGGAACTGAAAAACCTGTGGCGTCTGACTGGTTCTGAAAACCGAAATATAATTTGACTAGATGCTCACAAATTAATTTATGCTCCAAAACAGAAGTGACATTTTACCTCAAAGGCGTACTGAATGATGTAGGAGTTCCTGTGAAGGAAAAAAAAAAAAAGTATAAAAGTGAAATGAGCATTAAAACATGAGTTTTGGCCTCTTACTGTGTCCATTGTCCTGCAGCGAGCTGTGACTGGAGGTGGCCGATCCGGGTGTCTGCAAGAGTACAATGGATGAATCTTATTTTTTTTATTAAACCTTCCTTTATTTAACAAGGAAAGTCTCTACAAATTATGAAAAACAGTTAAAATTTAAGTTGGATGTGCTCTCAAAATCTGAAAAGGTGTTCAATAGAATAAATGAAAGTCTTTTTGCAACATGTTTCATGTACAAGGAGTGTAAACAAAAGCCTTTCCCCGTGCAGGCAACAAAACAAATACCAACAAACGATTATTTTAACACAGACTGTAAGAATAATCAAGTCTCCGTGTGACGAAATTATAGATGGAGGACAGTAGTCCAAGCATGGCCTTTTAACAAAAACAATACCTGAACAATCCTTTTTTCCGATGACTATAGTAAAATATTCGTCATTTACAACCATCTAACTGAGAACAATAATCATAATTTATTCCATAAAAACTATTTTGAATTTGTATAATTTATTTGAGGTGGAGAAAAAAGAAACGCATCAAAACTTGGATGTGGTACCTGCTTTTGAGACTTTTATTTTTGACACCAGTAGTACTTAAACTTTATTTTCTCAATACCATACTGGTATCGTTTAGCAGGGCCAAGCCCTAGTCCCAGCCTCCGGGTGGGGCCATCCCACTTGAGAATACAGTTCTCAATGGTGGGTCAAGCCTCTACAGTTATAATGGGAGTAATGAGAAGCATGATAAACCACGCAATCCTTTGACATTGAGCCGAGACATTCGTATACTTGTAGTCTATAATAGATTTTTTTTTAAATGTAATGACAAGATGCATTATTTTTTTTACCTCAAAAGAAAAAAAATAAAAAGTTCGAGTTTTTTCCCAAGATTGTCTATATAAGGCTAGTCATCAAACAATACACCAAGGCATTGTCTGTATGAACCATCTCCATAGCATTTCCACTGTGGGGATAGTTTGATATACTCAGACTCATTATCCATGGCATACACACAACACTCACCGTTTCCTCTACATTCACACTCTAACTGAGCAACAATAGAGATATATATCTTCTATTGTTTTTTGTTTTGTTAAATTGCTCATCCCAAACCTAACCATCTAGCCATGGATTGGAATCTGTAAGATTTCTACTTTTTCATTCACTTCCGATGCTTTAAAGAGTAACGGCAACACCACACCATTTTTACATTATGAATTAACTAAACCCAACTCAACACAGTTTTCCTGCAACAGTTTTGGTTTTAGATGATTTGACTGGACTAGACTAATTTAGATCGAAATATCAATCACATTACACACAATCAATGACAACCTAATAACTGCTTTAATTACACACTGTAAGCACAGAGCTCACCATGATCCCGGCACCTCTTTCTCTGGCCCATCCCTGTGACTCAGAACTTATTTGACTGTAAAGGAAATTATCAAACAATAAATAAATTAGCTGTTACAATTCAAGAATTAATTCATCTGAAAAACTTTGTATACCTTACCTCATTGTTCTCAATCGAGGAGTCACTATCAGCAAAGAAAAAACAACAAGTGTGTACAACGTATTAAAACTACTGCCACTGATACAATATCTATGAATTGAGTAAGTTTACCTGGGGACGTCACAGCCACAGGGAGTGACATTCTTTGATTACTATAAAAAGGGGGGTAAAAGGTCATTGCATTCAGACACGGCTTTGAAGAAATCAAGTTTTTTGTTTCTCACCCATCTGCTTGGAACTGCCCAGGGGAAACCTAGTGAGCAGGTAAAATAATACATGACGTGAGATTCTGTGGGTTCAAAGATTTAATGTATTAAATCATTTACCCTTCTCTGTGAAAGTGGCTTTTTCAATTCTGCTGTTTCCCTTTGCAGTTCATAAAGTTGTTTTTTCAGGACGGCATTTTCTTTTTTGAGATCAGTGAGTTGTCTTTAAAGAAAAACATAAATCATTTCAATTTGCAGTCAGACACAACAATTAAATGTCTTCAATAAAAAATAGATATTATGTCACCTATAACAGTGCTCAGTGACTTCCTTCAGACGCATCTCTAGCTCAGCAGCTTTGTGTTTGAAGTGTGCTGTGACACTTTCCATTTGTGTCCTTTGAAAATGGGCAATCTAAAAACAACAACAAATAAATAAATTAATATTTATACAGATTTTTTTTATTGATGAGTGTTAAAACCAACCTGTGATATGTGCTCTTGGTGTGATTGGATGAGCTTTACAGGGTCCTTGAAAAACACTTTTTCTTGTGGTTTCATCTAAACAGCATCGATTAATATATTCTTAATATTTGACTTTGTATTATGTCAAAGTAGTTAATTAAACTCACCTTATCTGTAATGGGTAGAAAACTGCACGTGGACCTACATACACCACACTGTTCTATTGGAGAACGAAGATAAAAAAGAATGTTACTTTGAAGACTTTGAAAACAGGCACTAAGAACATATGAAACAAAGTTTCTTACTGGATGTAATGCATTTTTCACAGCAGACATGACCACAGCTGGAAACTGCATATTTTGACGCTGTTCTCCTAAAACACTGGTTGCAGTGGAACCAATCCATTTGATGTTCCTAAATATCAAAATACTGTGCATAATTATTATTTTAATATAGCCTAAGGCTGTCAAAGTTAACACTTTACTCACGATTAAGTAAACTACACTCCAGAAGCCTATTTTACGGTTTTAATTCTCTTGGCTTATCGTCATGGCCTGCGCCAGAAATCCCGCAAATTTTACCAAGTAGCCCAGTTTACTGTTTGTATATCCACGAAAAGATAATTACAAGAAATAACATGGACTAAGACAGTACTTCATAAAAATAGTTTACATTACCCCTCATGTAGATTTCAACTGAGGAAATTCTGTCAACAATCTTTTTTTAGCATTAGCTTTGATATGGGGCTCTCTTTGTTTGTGATTGGCGGAAACATTAGCACTGCGCTCCCGCCCTTTGGGATGAAAACATACATTTAAAAAAAATCTAATAGGAATGGTAAGGCATTGAAAAGTAGGCTACTTGAACATGAGAAAGAAGTAATTAGAGAGTCGGCATACATTAGATGGACCTTATC